>NC_044040.1:217640540-218886675 GCF_901765095.1 Microcaecilia unicolor | reverse complement strand
AATAATCATAAAGAAAAGGGTGACCCCCCCAGGCTGATTGATTAGCACATTTAATAATAATAATAATAATAATAATAAAGAAAAGGGTGACCCCCCAGGCTCAGTCTGAAGCACCTTTAATAATAATAATAATAATAAAGAAAAGGGTGACCTCCCCCAGGCTCGGTCTGCAGCGCCTTTAATAATAATAATAATAATAATAATAATAATAAAGAAAAGGGTGACCACCCAGGCTCAGTCTGCAGCACCTTTAATAATAATAATAATAATAAAGAAAAGGGTGACCTCCCCCAGGCTCAGTCTGCAGCGCCTTTAATAATAATAATAATAATAATAATAATAATAAAGAAAAGGGTGACCCCAGATAATGTAATGACTGCGTCATAACAACACTCTGTAAGCCACATTGATCCTGCAAAAAGGTGGGATAATGTGGGGTACAAATGCAATAATAATAATAAAGAAAAGGGTGACCCCCCAGGCTCAGTCTGCAGTGCCTTTAATAACAGTAATAAGAAGAAAAGGGTGATCATCCCCGGCTTAATGCACAGCACCTTTACTAACCTTAATTAATCCCCCATTATATAATGGAGATCACTAAACTGATGGGAGCCCCTCCGTAGAAGCTCTGGGGGGAGGGAACTGGTTAAAAAGGCAAAATGCGAAGTCCAGCCCCAAGGGGAGTGTTGATGGGAAAGTGCTGAGGGTAACATTTCTGGTTGTTGAATGACAGTAGGGGTGGACTTTGGAGTTTTTAAACGTTGATGGTGAGACCACATGGTCTTTGGTTGCCTCTACCCCTGCCGGGACCCATGCTGAGAGGGGGTGCCTGAATGGGCTTAATAAACTAACACCTATCTTTACTAAGTGGTGCTATGGGCGCGTTAGTGTTTTTAACACGTGTAAATTATTATTATTATTTATTGCATTTGTATCCCACATTCCCCCACCTATTTGCAGGCTCAATGTGGCTTACATAGATTTGATAACATTGTCATAACAGGATATCGGATACAATTAGTAATGTGTAGCGCTTAGGAAGGGAAGAGACTTGTTAGGGTAATTGTAGGAGGGGTGCGCTCATAGTTGAGTGGACTTAGTGAGGTTATAAGTTCTCATTATAGGCCTTGTTGAAGAAGAATGTTTTCAGAGAATGTTTACGTGCATTTAACGCTAACGTGCCCATAGAAATGTA
Organism: Microcaecilia unicolor; assembly: GCF_901765095.1. Taxonomy (NCBI): domain Eukaryota; kingdom Metazoa; phylum Chordata; class Amphibia; order Gymnophiona; family Siphonopidae; genus Microcaecilia; species Microcaecilia unicolor. The sequence continues at coordinate 218,885,480 of NC_044040.1, read as the reverse complement.
TAGACATGTTAGCGTTTAATGCACGTTAAAAGTACTAACGCACCTTAGTAAACACACCCCTAAGGCTGAACCAAGGAGGGTGTTCTCCTCGTCCAAGCAGTAATTGTGAAGTGGAGGAGTGCTCCAGGTAGGGAGCAGGAACAGGGAAGAGCCTGTTGAAGCCAGAAGCCTGCACCAACCCCAACAGTTCAGCAGGCTGCCTCTGAACTTGACGCTCCAGCCTTTCCAGACGTCAGCCCTCAATGAGCACATCCTGGCCAGTTCTCCATGAGCACCTGGCGGGGCTTATCCAACAGAGTGCATCGGCATCTGGGGTGCTTGCACCAGCCATGCTACTTCTTGCTAGCCCACAAGTCCATCAGCCTGCAGTGAGCTCTCTGATGGTGGTGCCATGTGCGATTCTGGTGTCAGCCACCCATGATGGCATCCTCTTGACTATCTGGGCAGAAACCCAAATCGTGGCAACACTCTGTACTACAAATCCCAGGGCAAGCAGTTACTTCCTATGTCTGTCTCAATAGCAGACTATGGACTTTTCCTCCAGGAATTTGTCCAAACCTTATTTTAAACCCACACACACTAACCACTATTACCACATCCTCTGTCAAAGAGTTCCAGAGCTTAACTATTTGTTGAGTGAAAAAATATTTCCTCCTATTTGTTTTAAAAGTATTTCTGTGTAACTTCCTTGAGTGTCCCCTAGTCTTTGTAGTTTTGGAACAAGTAAAAAATAGTTTTTCTTCTACTCGTTCAACACCAATCAGGATTTTGTAGGCCTCAAACATATCTCCCCTCATCTGTCTCTTTTCCAAGCAGAAGAGCCCTAACCTCTTTAGCCTTTCCTCATACGAGAGGAGTTCCATCCCCTTTATCATTTTGGTTGCTCTTTGAACCTTTTCAAATTCTGCTATATCTTTTTTTTTTGAGATAGGGTGACCAGAATTGAACACAGCACTCAAGGTGAAGTTGCACCATGGAGCGATACAGAGACATTATCACATGACATGACACTTACATCCCACACATACCATTGAAGTTCAGTGTGGCTCGCCAAAAGAGGAAAGTAGGTCATCTCCAGGAATTGTACCAATAATAATGAACCATATATTTATAAACTATGACTCGTACATTTTTAAAAACTTTTAAAATAACGTTTTCAATGGTTTTTGAAAAATCATGTAGTTCAACTGCCTTCTAATATCAGTTGATAATTCATTTCAGTGGCTGCCAAAAATGGAAAAGTACTAGCAAAAACCTTCTTATACACCACTTTTTTTGGTTCCGGATGTTTTAATATTAATTAACACCTTGGTCTTATTTTGCATCCCTTTCCTAATAATTCCTAGCATCCGGTTTGCTTTTTTTGGCCGCCGCTTCCCAGTGTCCAGAAGATTTTAGCGTATTTTCTACAATGACACCTGACTCCTAAGGTGGACCCTAGCATCAGGTAATTACGATTCGGATTATTCTTCCACGTATGCCTATCAAACAACACAAAAAGTACACAATTTTCATTAAATTTTCATTCTTGTTAAAATGAAACTTTGAGAAGGGTCTGTATTGCACAGTTTTTTTGATAAAATCCCCTTTTGCTTGGTTGCTGTACATTGAGAGTCAAACTTCTCTAGTTCAGGTTGCCATCTTCCTTTTTAAGATTTCATTAAACAACTGATAGCATTAGCCAGTAGCCTGAGGACTTAATTTCAGACACACACACACAAGCACCAGCTACACATACTACTACTACTAAACATTTCTAGAGCGCTACTAGGGTTACGCAGCACTGTACAATTTAACAAAGAGAGACAGTCCCTGCTCAAAGAGCTTACAACCTAATAGACAAGTGAACGGTCGGTCCGATAGGGGCAGTCAAATTGGGGCAGTCTGGATTCAGTGAACGGCAAGGGTTAGGTGCCAAACGCAGCATTGAAGAGGTGGGCTTTAAGCAAAGACTTGAAGACGGGCAGGGAGGGGTCTTGGCGTAAGGGCTCAGGAAGGTTGTTCCAAGCATAGGGTGAGGTGAGGCAGAATGAGCGGAGCCTGGAGTTGGCGGTGGTGGAGAAGGGTACTGAGAGGAGGGATTTATCCTGTGAACGGAGGTTACGGGCGGGAACGTAAGGGGAGATGAGGGTAGAAAGATAGTGAGGGGCAGCAGACTGAGTGCATTTGTAGGTAAGAAATATTTTTCTGACACGGCTTTAATTAACAAAAGCTACCAAAAGAGGCATACTGTACAGGACATGTTTATCCACTTCTACTCTATTTGAGATAATATTATAAGCACCTCTCTGACTGCGCGTTTAACGTTCTTTAAATTAGTTACCTTATTTTCTCCCTCCTCTTACTCTCTTACATATTTCTATGTTCCGTCTTTGCTTATACCCTACGCTGTCTATTAAAATGTTTTATTACGTATTGTGTTCACATTGTAAGTAGTATACTAGACCATACTTTGTATTATTTGAATATTTTTATTGCTGAAATTATCTATTGCTTATATTTGACTTATTCTTGCTGTACACCGCTTGAGTGAATTCCTTCAAAAATGGCGGTAAATAAATCTAAATAAACAAATAATCTTTGAATTAAGTGTACATGCCAAGAAATATTTTTGGTTTTGTTTTGTAGGTTGTGTTAACAGAGCACATATAAAATCTTCATTTGATTTCAGGAAATTTGTTCTGCTCCTCGATTATTTCCGGCTAACCCCCACGATGGGCAGGTGAAGCAAGGGATTCTGGGAGACTGCTGGTTCTTGTGTGCTTGCTCTGCTCTGCAGAAGAGTGAATATTTGCTCAACCAGGTAAAATCAAATAGACTAGGTGGGTGGTTGTTCTTTTTTTGTCATCATGTACTATGAACCTAATTCCCTCCACGTTGGGGTTTGATGATAGCTCCCAGGCAGCCACCTACACTGTGAGCTCTGTGCACAACTAACCCACAATCTCTACGGCCTTTCCTGTAGACTGTACCAGCCCACAGCCTCTTCCTGCCCTACCGGGTTGTTAAGTAAGTCTGTACTGTGGGCAGGCCTGTAGTCTATACTGCCAGTCAAGGCTTCTGTAATTTTTTTGGTTTTCCAAAGATGTGTACAGATAACAGACAATAAGCATAATTAAATAAACCCACTTAGCTTTTATTTATAAACTGAAGATTGATGTATCTCTGCAAACAGGTTCGGTGCAGCTCATTTTCCTGGAATCAAATGGACAGCATATTAGGTACAGCAGACTTCAAAGTCCATTCTGTCTGTCCTTGGAATTCCGCACAGCTTGCAGGATGACCTTGTATAAAAAGTCTGTAGCCAGAAAGCTAGGAAAAAAGGAACTGAAAACTTAAAATGCTCCAAAGTAGATTCAGAAAAGTAAAAAGCAGAGAGAGAGAGAGAGTTTTCTACAGCCAAAGGTACTGTAATGTAAGAAATATAACGTGAAGAGAAGTTCACAGCAGCAGGAAGTGCTGACAGTGATTAATGCAACCTCCCCCCCATGTCTTGAATGTGCTGCAAAACGGGCAAAAGGCGCCTGACTGTCTATAAGAGAAAAAGAAAAGGGATAATGGGAACCAGATGCAGCATATGTTCTGCTTTAAGTTAAAGGATTTATGGTATGGTACAGCTTGCCTGCAGCATGCACGTGATGTCAGGATTTATAAAACTATATAAGCAAGGTAGAACAAAGAGGTATAAGCATTTTGAATTTTTCTTTGTCTGTATATAGCATTTTTTGATTTGCCTTAAGCTTGCTGTATATTGCTTGTGTGTGTAGATATGCTTTGAGTACAGAAATGCTTCCTGACTACCCCTATTGATGGTAATCAGTTTGTAAACTAAACAAATGAGTAAACTTTTTATATTAAATATGAAATTCGTCTAGTCGTCTCTTCAAGTGGCGAGCCAGCCAGGAGCAGGCCGCACACGGAAAAGAGAAGGCGAGACGAATGACAAATTAAGTGTTTGTTGTTAATGAAGTTTTTTACAGGATTGAAAGCAAAGCAAGCGTTGTTTAAACCTGATTTCTGTGTACCACGTAAGTGGACGTGATCAACCTACTGACGTGGACATATAGGCTACGACTCCTGAGCTTGCTAAAGAGAAATAAGAAGACGCGTGAGTAAGCTTACATTGTGGACTTATTAGTGGTATATTTGTTTAGCTTTGTAGTTTTCTGTTTTGTATATTTTCTTTGTTTAGGTGCAGTAGTATATTTTTGTAGATTGTGGCTTTATAGGAGAAATTTTAATAGTCAGAATAAAATGGAAGGGAAAGGGGCAGAGAAGAAAGAAACTCCTGTATTTTCTTTGTATTTAGATTTACATAGTTCAAAAAAATGCACCCCTTTGCAGCATGTCATAGAATTATTCCCATTAGAAAAAAAACAGATTGAAAAAATACATGAGAAATGGATCAAATATGATGCAAAAGATTCTGTTTTGAGCTGGTCTCAGTATGGATCGTTTGATCGTCCAAAATTATTATCTCTCCTGACATATATACAAGAGAATAAGAAAAAGAAGAAAAGTTTAGAGAAGCATCTTACAATTTGGAATTTATTTTCTGTAGCAGCAGATCTTTTTCATGCTGATGTAGATAGGATACAAAAAGAGGCAGAAATGTATAAAAGAAATAACCCCCCGTCGTATGAATCAAGCAGGGACACGTTGTGCCCCATAAGGGCGACTGATAAAATGAAGGAATTAAAGTCAAAGCGCTCTGTGCCATGCGCTGGGTATTCGGCTCTTGATGACCCCCCCCCAGTGATTCAGAAAGTGAAAAGGGAGGGGATAATGAGGACAGTGATGTGGGGACTAGGGAACAGAAAAAGGAGAAAAAACGGGTAAGACAGAAAGAAAAGGAAAATCTAGTGCAGAATCAGGCACTTACCCTGATTTGAAAACCCTAATTACATCAGAACAATATGACCTGGCAACACAATTTGAAATTGAGGGACGGCTTCGGCTATGTACCGAGTCATCCCCTGAACCTTCCCTTAGAGTGGATCCTCAGACACCCACGTTTAAAATCAGGGAAACACCGCCCAAATTGACACCCAGACCGTCAAAGGCAATTTTTAAGGAAACCTATGTAGCTGCAGAACTTGTGAGATTGGATAAAACTAAATATGGGGCAGAATGGTGGGGAGTTACTAAGAACCTGTTGGAAGTTAAAAACCTCCTTTTCCCCTGTGATAAGGGAGGACCTACCTCACATGAGGATGTACAGAATTTGACAAAAGTAATAAATAAATATTGCCCCAAGGCGGGAAGCTTGGACTTTATTAAAGCAGGGCTGGAGTACTGGGACGATTGGTTTTACAAAATGAAACAGGCTGAAGAAGAGGTGGAAGAGGAAGGTAAACAGGAGATTTGCAGTGCTTTAGATAGTAGTGCTTTACACATGCCAGTTATGACGCGCTTAGACGCAGCTGGCAATCGAATACGTCATTACAAACCATACACCCCCGTAGATGTTACAACTTTAGTTGCAAAAATTCCCAGTATAGTGAAAGGAGCTCGTATGTGGTTAGATGGGATAGAACAGGCAACTGCAGGGACTCAATTGACTATTGGAGATTTTAAAGCCCTGTGTGCAGCATCAGGTATTAGTATATCTCAACTGGCAGTGCAGTGTGGATATCAGCGCCTGCCATCACATACTGTGGATGGGGATGTATACGCAGGGAATAGTAAGGCTGCTCTTTCTGCAGCTCTGCATGTGATGTATCCAACACCGATTGATTTTTCAGCCATAACAGCAAATAAATGGGACCCTAAAACTGATTTTTCGGCACATTTGACAAAATGTATAAATTTGTATAAGGCTCAAACAGGGCAAGATGCAGATGTGGATCATAATGTAGCAGTATTTTTACACCTATTCATGTCCACACTGCCTGATAATATGCGTAAGAATTTAGATGCTGTCATTGCCCTGTCCTCAAAGCCATGGCCAGAAATAAGAGAGACATTGATGCATTTTAGTAATGTGCATCGTAAACTGATAGAGACCCCACAGAAAGAACAGGCTAAATTAACTTCTAAGTTAATGACTATGCAGTTAAAGGATTTGGAAAGCAAGGAACAGGATAGAAACAAAAAACAGGAAACAATGGTAATGCCCTCTGCCTCACCTCCACAGGTCATTTACTATGTACAACCGGGATATAGCCGGCCGTACCAACCAAGGGGACGAGGCATGGTTAGAGGCAGGGGTAGAGGTCGAGGGATGCAAGGATCAGGACCATCACCTAATAGAAGGACGCATGTACAATGTTGGGGCTGTAATCAATTTGGTCACTATGCTTCAGAATGTTATCAGAATGCAGGAATGCCCCAAGTACAAATGCAGACACAGCAAGGATTAATGCCACAAGTAGGGATACCTGCGAGTGCCCCGCAGACTGCAATACAGCAGCCGGCAACGCAATCACAGGGACCAGGAGCGGCAGTACAGAGACAGGGTACTGTGAATGCCTTTCCAACTTGGCAGAATATTCCAGACCAATGCTATTGACTGGAAGCAGACCAGTGTCAGGAGGAGGGAATGATTTTCAGGTTAGACACAAGGGAGCCCTTTATTACATTGACAATTGGAAAATATGGAACTCCTGTGAGATTTTTGATAGATACAGGGGCGAGTACCTCTGTGTTATGTGCAAAACCACTGGGAGTTAAGCTTTCAAATCAGTATAGAACAACAGTGGGATTTACGGGGATAGAACAAAGAAAAAGGCTAACAGAACCCACTCTGGTGCGACTGGAATGCCAACCGCACGGTTCAAGGGAGGCTGTGGTACCCTTTTTAGTGGCACCTGATTGCCCAGTAAATTTGTGTGGTAGAGACTTGTTGTCTCAATTAGGACTGTGTTTAGATTTTGGAAATAAAGAAATACCAAGCTTGCTCACCATGGTTCAACAGTTGAATAATGAAAATAAAGTAAGGGTTATGGAAGAATTACCACAACATATTTGGAGTACAAGTGATTCACCATATGGACTAGCCGTAAATGCAAAACCCCATAAGATAGAATTAATAGAAGGGGCAAAGGGGCCGAAGCAAGACCCTTACCCCATACGACCTAAATTAGTATCCAAAACCCTGGAACACATTGGTAAATTATTGAAATGTGGTATTATTGAACCTTCAGTATCCCCGTACAATACCCCATTGTTTCCGGTCCCGAAAGGGGAAAACAATGTAAGGATAGTACATGATTTAAGAGAGCTAAATGAGATTACAAGAAATCAATTTCTGATTTGTGCAAATCCTGCTACTCTTTTGCATACCCAGAATATATATGCATATAACACTGTTATTGACTTGTCTAATGCATTCTTTTCAATACCTCTTCATCCAGAGTCTAGGGATTTGACGTCATTTATAGTACAGAATGAGGCATACAGGTGGACTAGGATGCCTCAAGGCTTTACTGATAGTCCATCGGTATTCTCAAAACAACTAATGATGGATTTAAAGGATTTCAGGAGTCACTTGCCTGACACAATGTCATTGTTTGTCTATGTAGATGATATTCTACTGTCTGCTGAGACTGAAACAGAATGTCTAGAATGGACTAGAAAATTATTTTTGTTATTAGGAGAGTTAGGATATAAATGTAACAAGGAAAAATGTGTTATAGCTCAGTCTACTGTCACCTTTTTAGGACAAAATGTGTCAGCAGAACATAAGGTCATTATACCGGAAGTTATATCTATTTTAAATGAGACTCCGGTACCGCAAACAGTTACCCAGTTACGTGCTGTTTTGGGAATGTTAAATTACTGCAGACAATGGATACCAAATTATACACAAAAAGTAATGAGACTTTATAAACATTTGAAACTGCCCGCAGCTACACCAAAGAATACTCTGATTGTATTGGAAGAACAGGATAAGATGGTACTGGCTAAGATTGTGAGGGATTTGTTATCTCCAGGACCTTTAGCAGTAATAGATATACAATCACCTGTGCATTTGTGGGTAAAAGACATGGGAAACAGTTGGGCAGCTATGATTAATCAAAATAATGAAGTAAATGCACCAGTAGCTTTTTTGTCAGGCTCTTTTAATCATGTGGAAAAAGGAATGAAAGAAATACCAAAGTTACTGACAGCTATAGTGGCTGCAGTAGGCAAATGGAGAGCACAAATGCCTTTTGTTCCTATTGTAATACATACTAACCACACGATTAAAACGCTGTTGAGCCCTAGCCAGACGGCATTGACAGCCACTAGATTTGGAAAATATCAAGCAGTACTTTTAGGACAAGATATAAGAATAATACCATTAACTAAAGAACAGAGAAATAAGATAGATCTGCTTTTTCCTGTTGATCAAGAGATTGAGATTGATACTATAGAAATCCCTACATTTCACTGTCTTACTTTTGAACCCTTATCTGATGGGTTAATATGGTTTACAGATGGAGCTTGTGAAAGGACTGTTGCAGGCTTTGCCTGCGTGCAGGTAGATGAGAATCTAAGAAAGATAATGCAAGTACAATATAAAACCCCTCCTGATCATACTGCACAGCATGCTGAACTTTTAGCCTTTATTACGGCCTTACAACACACTGATATGACTCAAAATGTCACTATATATACTGATAGTGGTTACGTTGCAAGTTCACTACAGTATCATATATTAAAATGGCAACGTAGGGGGATGATAACCAGTGCAGGTAAAAATCTACAACATTACACATATTGGAAATTGCTGTTTGAAATTTTGGCAAAAAGGGAACGTGAAGGTAGAAAAACTGCAGTTGTGTGGACCCCGGCCCACACTGAAAGGCCAACCTTTGAAGCACTAGGTAATGCAATGGCTGATGCAGCAGCAACGGAGGTGGTTAAGCAAAGTGAAAAGATTTTGTATAATACTAGACAGACATAGGAAGGGCCACTTACGAATGTAGATAAGATTGAAATGTGGCAGCCAGAGGGACAGGAAAGTGAAAAATGGTTGAAGAGAGGATGTATGAAATTGGGAAGTGAATGGTTTAATGAGGAAGAAGGATTACCTTGTATGCCAATGAGCCAGGCGATTAAGGTATTGACTGGGTGGCATACAACCATGCATTGGAATAAGGAAACAATGAGGCAACAATTTGAGCAAAGATTTTGGACTTTAAAAATTGATAACTTGGTTCAACAGGTTGTGCAGAATTGCATGGTATGCAATATTAACATACCTAAACGAGGTCCTAAAATATCACCTGGGACACTTCCAATACCAGAAGGCCCAGCAAAAGAATGGTATATTGATTTTACCGATATGATTGTTCCAGTGCAGGGAAAAAGATATTTGCTAGTTTGGGTGGATGCTTTCTCAAAGTGGATAGAAGCATTTCCATGTAAAAGGGAGACAGCACATGAGGTGGTACAATGCCTGATAACTCATATTATGCCAAGCCATGGGTGTCCGTCTAGAATAATTTCTGATAACGGGACACATTTTAATAACAGTGTTTTGAAAGAAATGGAAACGATTATGGGTTTAACACACAGGAAAGTATCAGTGTATCGCCCCACCTCCAATGGTTTGGTGGAGCGCTACAATGGCATTTTAAAAACAAAGTTGAGAGTCTTACTAAAATCTTTCAATAAAGAAATGGTGGGAAAATTATATACATGGCTTGATGTATTGCCATTAGCATTAATGACAATAAGGGCCCAACCTAATGGGCGTACAAAATTGTCCCCATTCCAAATTCAGACAGGACGTCATTTCTTCCCGATGCAGACAGCAAGTACTGATAATACAACTCAGTACTGGCAAAAGCTACAACCGATGTTGAACCTGACAAGTGATATGATCCGAACAAATGTAGCATCACAGGCAGGGATTACTAATGATGTTTGTGCTTTTAAAGTAGGTGATCTAGTACTGCGAAAGAACTTTACACATAAAACATGGAAGGATCCTGTGTATGTAGGACCTTTTGCTATCACAGCCCTTACTCAGACCGCTGCCCGTCTGGAAGGTCATACTTCTTGGATACATTTATCAGATATTCGACGAACTAATAATATTGAAGTGGACGAAGAATAAACGTGATGGTATTGGACTGTTGTTGTTTGTTAATGGACAATGAACACATATGATAATAGACTTGTTGCAGCGGCCAAGATGTTGAATTTGACTGATTGTATCATATGTGCCCACTGACTGACATCATCCTTGTCCTTGCCAGCTATGATATATGGGACTACAATGATAAAATCATGTCTGTTATCCCAATAATACTTGTGTAAGGGATGGTGGAAACCTTCATTGGACAAATGAGACTATTTATAAGCAAGCCTTGCTTATGGACAAGTACCCACAGACATCATGTTGGTGTCTGATTAATAGTATGACAACTGAACACATTCCCCCGATAAAGTGCACTTACATGCAGAATGTTGTAACAACTGATTCAATGAATGTTATGCTTTTAATTTGTGTAATTTTTAATGCCACATCAGCTAATGAAAAGTAAGAATGAATGACAGTGTATTCCCCTGTGATGAAGCTCACTGTCCTATAAATTATATACCTCAAGAGATATAAATTTTGTACCCTAGTACAATTGAATCTGTTTAATGCAACATGTATTAGCATGTTTGCAAAGATGTGCCAGGATGCTTTTAAAATGATAATGGTAACTGAAATCAAGAATGAATAGAACTTTAATATGTCAGAAGAAAATATTGAAAGACGTATGGTAAAGATGATGAAAAGACAGAGCTTGCAGGCATAGCATGCCATAAATAATGAGGGGGTGGATTAGAGGAGGTATGTATATGAATGTCCTATTTTCTAATCTCGCAGACAAAAGGAAGCCAGTACCAGACCCAAAAGAATACTTGCACGCACATAAGAAAGTGTGAGATCTGACAAGTCAGATCTCACAAGGGAGGATTGTAAGAAATATAACGTGAAGAGAAGTTCACAGCAGCAGGAAGTGCTGACAGTGATTAATGCAACCTCCCCCCCATGTCTTGAATGTGCTGCAAAACGGGCAAAAGGCGCCTGACTGTCTATAAGAGAAAAAGAAAAGGGATAATGGGAACCAGATGCAGCATATGTTCTGCTTTAAGTTAAAGGATTTATGGTATGGTACAGCTTGCCTGCAGCATGCACGTGATGTCAGGATTTATAAAACTATATAAGCAAGGTAGAACAAAGAGGTATAAGCATTTTGAATTTTTCTTTGTCTGTATATAGCATTTTTTGATTTGCCTTAAGCTTGCTGTATATTGCTTGTGTGTGTAGATATGCTTTGAGTACAGAAATGCTTCCTGACTACCCCTATTGATGGTAATCAGTTTGTAAACTAAACAAATGAGTAAACTTTTTATATTAAATATGAAATTCGTCTAGTCGTCTCTTCAGTAAGATATACCTTCAGTTCTAATTTTCTAGGTTGGCAATTAGCCGATAGGGAAATCCTGGCTATCGGCCAACGGAGAGTGCGTAACCATGTAAGGAATAGAGGGGGGGAAACCTGCATTCCTCAGCGACCCTCCAGACCGGTCAAGACGCGTGGGTTATGCACTCCTACCAGCAGAGGGAGACTGAGAAAACACTGAGCTTTGGATACTGTATATATAACCTGTGCAGTACACCCACTAGCCAGTATTTTCTCAGCAGAGGTAGAAGGACAGCCTGTGCAGTCTTCACTGGTCTGGTGAGGTAGTTTTCCTCATAGGAAGTAAGAATTGGGTGTTTGTTCCAATTTGGTTCATTCTGTGTCTCCCTGTACGTGGATAATTAAAAAAAAAAAAAAAGAAGAAGTAAAGTGTGCTTCGGGGCCCTGGGTCCGGTGGGGCCCAGTGTTTCCCCTGGGGTGTTACACCTGTGTTGCAGGTCCCTCCCCCTAAGCTGCTCTCCATCTCTGATTAAGTGGCAGCTCTGTGCCTCGGCTGCTTTCTCTGTACTGGAGCCTTGAGTGCCTCACAATTTTCAGCTGCCAGCAGTGTTCTGGGCCTTTAAGAGCCTTTTATTATTTATTTAGTGCGGAACGGAAGGGGAGTTCGGTTCCCTGCACTAGACGGGAGAGCAGTGCGAAGTTGCTTAACAGAATATTCCTTAGCGTCCCTCCGGACCGGACCAGGATTGGACTGATGGGTTGTGCTCGCCTACCGGAGGGACTAAAGGAAAGGAAATTAGCAGGTAAGATCTAATTTCTCCTTTGGCGCGAAGGCGGACTGTGTGTGTGTGTTATTATGGCCGGCAAGCTGCTTCGATGTCGCGCCTGTTCGCGGCGGGGGTTGGAGACGGCGGGCGGTCAGTGTCGCCTCTGTGGTGAGCCTAAACAGGCGATTTCGGCTCCCCCCGTGTTGGCCGCGGAAGTTCCGACGGGATCGCCGGTGTTGGTGTCAGCAGGATCGCAGGCAGGCGCGATGTCGGCGGGTGCAGTTTCGGCGGGAACGGCCGCCATTTTGAATCAGGCGCGATCCGTTGAGGCGCCGAGTGTGGGGCCAGCTTCCTCCGGTTTAGGGCAGAAAGTTCCCTCGGAGGGCTCAGGTAGTGTTGGTTTTCCGCCAGATTTTGTGTGGACCCTGTTCCAAGCCTGGAAGGCCGGGCCTCCTCAGGTGGAGGAGGGTCATGGCTCTATGCTGACTAAAAGACCAAGGTTGGAATGGTCAGAAGATGGGGACTGTTTGTCTCAGCTGGGTTCGGATGACCCAATAGGCATTGAGGAGGAAGTAGAGGGGTTTGAAGACTCTCTTAACCTTATTGATGCCTTACCTGGTGAGGACCCCTCTGTGGTCAGAATCTTCCATAGGGATGAGCTTGCGGAACTCATAGACCAGGTCACGGTGACACTTAAGTTTGAGCCTGAGGTGCCCGTGGGCGAATCTGGACAGGACCCTTTGGTAAAGGGTATTCACAGTAAGGCGCGGTCCTTTCCTATGAACAAGGACCTCCGGGAGATGATTTCCCAGGAGTGGAAGTCACCGGATGCTCCATGCAAGGTCTCTAAGGCAATGGCGCGGCTCTATCCTCTTCCTCAGCAGGACAAAGATTCCTTGAAGGCCCCTACGGTAGATGCAGTGGTTACAGCAGTGACTAGAGCGACGGCTATCCCGGTAGACGGCGGAGCCGCTCTCCGCGACCCCCAGGATAGGAGGGTTGATGCCTTCCTTAAGCGTAGTTTTGATTTGTCGGCGCTCGCGCTCCAGGCCTCTGTATGTGGGGGCCTGGTAGCCCGAGCATGTTTTCGCTGGGCCGAGAAACTCCTGGATGAGTCAGTGGAGGTGGGGGCCTCCGGAGTTCAGGAATTAGCCAAGCTAGAGATGGGTTCGTCTTTCTTGTCGGATGCCCTTTATGATTTGTTGAGGGCGTCGGCCAAGAATATGGCTATGATAGTTGGAGAGCGTAGGGCCCTATGGCTGAGAGGTTGGGTCGCGGATGCGGCTTCTAAAGCGAAGTTGTGCTCTCTTCCCTTTAAGGGAACCATGCTCTTTGGAGAGGATTTGGACAATTTGGTGAAAGGCCTTAGTGATGCTAAGATTCCTCGCCTGCCGGATTTACGTCCCAAGTCGGGCACCAGGGGGGTGTCTGCTCGTGGGCGTTTTGCTGAGGCCCGGCGGTATAGGCCGGGGCGGACTAGCGGGTCTTTTAGAGGACGTTTTTTTCAGCGCACCCAGTCCTTTCGAGGGAATCGTCGCGGAGGGCGTGACTTTGCCTCGAGAGGACAGTCTTCCGGACGGAATGTGCAATGAAGGTGTGCGGACCCAGGCTCTGGTACGAGTAGGGGCTCGGCTGAGTCGGTTTTACCAGAGCTGGGTCCAAATCACGTCCGATCAGTGGGTTCTCGAGGTGATTCGAGATGGTTATGCGCTGGAATTCGAAGAGTCGCCTCCCGAGAGGTTTCTGGAGTCCCCGTGTCATTCAAGAATCAAGAAAGCAGCAGTTCGAGACACATTGCGTCGCCTTCTTGCCCTGGGAGCAGTGGTTCCTGTTCCTCCCGCGCAGAGATGCTTAGGGTGCTATTCGATCTATTTTGTAGTACCAAAGAAGGAGGATGCCTGGCGTCCGTTATTGGATCTCAAGGGAGTCAATTCAGCGAATTCAGGGAATTCAGGGAAATCCTGGCTATCGGCCAACGGAGAGTGCGTAACCATGTAAGGAATAGAGGGGGGGAAACCTGCATTCTGACATGCATGCAAGAGAGCCTTTTCCTGACCAGGTAGGGGCGGAGAGTGGAAACTTGCCTTCAAGCATGTAGGACTTTTAAACAATGGAGCTTCTTTCCCCTTCTCAGTAGGAAAGCAATGTAAGGAATCTGGGTTTTGCTTTGCCTGTTCAGGGTTTTATAAAAGTATTCAGTTTTAAAAGGAAATATATTTCATACTATTATACTAATGATAACTAAAATAATATAATACACAGGAATACAATGTCATGCGTAAGCAACTACCTGGGCACCTTACAAAACTAAGCTAATAACATGGTATAATAATAGTACATGTATATAGATAGAATGATAGATAGATGTATGCATAAGCCAAAAACGGATAATTTGATATTACTTAGAACAGTGATGGGCAACCTTTTGAGCTTGGTGTGTCAAAATTCGCCAAAAAACCGAGCATAACTCGGGTGGTGTGTCACTTCGAGAAAAATCACTGCTACTAGGACTGCCCCCGGCCCCCCCCTACCCGAGATCGCTGCCCACCTGAGGTCACCGGGTCCCCCCTCCACCCGCTACCGGGCCCGGAACTAACCTTAAAGCCTTCTTTCACGTCGCAGCAGCAGGGCAGACCGCTCCCCCTTCCTTCTGTGCTCCGCCCTTGCGGACGTTACATCAGGCGAGGGCGGGACACGGAAGGAAGGAGTGGCCTGCCCTGCTGCTGCGACGTGAAAGGAGGCTTTAAGGTTAGTTTCCGGGAGCGAGGAGGGAGGGCAGACCACACTGCGGCGGCGCCACGTGTCATCGAAAATGGCTACGCGAGTCAGTGCTGACACGCGTGTCATAGGTTCACCATCAGGGACTTAGACGATTGCACTGACGAAGAACTGGGAATCACTCCTCTCAGTGCAGGCTGCACCAAAGAAAGTGGATACACAGTATCGTATCCTGAAGGCTCCTGGATTCGAGAGAGCCCAGCTGCCTCACCACTTTTTGGTTGTCAAATCCTCCCTCAAACAAGCCAGGAGTTCCAGGACTTGTGCCTCGGCTCCCCCAGGTAGAGAGGCTTGGACACTAGATTTGTTTGGGAGCAAGAGTTTTCAGGCCTTGATGCTTATTGCACACATCTAGTCATACCAGCTCTATACAACCTTTACTTCAAATCTTGCAGATTGTCTCCCTCAGGAGCAGGCCACAGATTTATTCCAGTTGGCCAAAATGCAGCTGGAATGTAAGAAGTATATGGCCAGGGGTGTTTACGAATCATTTGATATTGCATCTAGACCCTCCGCCATGGGTTTTGGGATGCGCAGACTCTAATGGCTGCGTGTCTCTGTCGAGAAGTTGGCAGATGTACCTTGCTGCGGAGACAATTTTGGGGGGACAAGGTGGAAGAGGTTGCTGACCTGATCAGAAAACATACCTCAGCCTCTTCTTCTAGGAGGTTTACGAGTGGGCCTAGACAGCGACCCTACTACTCTCAAAGGCATAGGCTTCCACCCCCTTCCCACTCTGCCCAGAACCCCCTGGCCCAACATTCTTAGCCTCATCAGTTCCAACCTTAGAAGCCCCAACAGGCTGTCCAGTCAAAGCAGGGGATGAACTTTTGACTGGCTCCAGGAGAACAAAGTGGCAGTACAAATAACTGTCCTGGACGGCCTACTGGCAGGGAGGAGGCTAAGTTTTTCCATCAAAGGTGGGCCCCTATAACCTCTGACCAGTGGGTATTCAAATAGTCCGTCTTGGCATCAGAGACTACCAAATTGCCCACCGAGCATCTTACATCAGCTTTCAGAACAAGCAGGTACTTGTAGAGGAAATCTCTGCCCTTCTGCAGACCAATGTGGTCAAACTCGTGCCACCAGGGGAAGAAGGGATTCTATTCCAGGTACTTCCTTGTGTCCAAGAAAATGTGAGGATTTTGTCTCATCCTAGACCTAAGGGCCCTGAATAAATTCCTGGTCAAAGAAACGTTTAGAATGATTTCCCTGAGCATCCTTCAACCCATGATTCAGGAACGAGATTGGCTGTGCTCTGTGGACTCAAAGGATGCCTAGACCTACATTTCAATACTTTCCAGTCACAGGAAATATCTCAGATTTCAAATAGGAAAACACCACTACCAGTACTTTTGTTTTGGGGACATTAATTAAAATAATTGGCTTTCTATATGGGACGGTTATATCCAATCGCTATCACCGAGGGCACGCAGTTTCATGTTAAATAGATTATGAAGGATGTCAAGAAATATATATATATATTAAAAAGTTTTTGTTTTTTTTTTACTTTTCTTTTCCTGGGGGGGGGGGGGGGGGGTGAGGGGGTGGCGGATTTTGGGGGGGGGGGAGGGGAGGAAAAAGAGGAACTGTTTTGTATAAAACTTTGCTGAAATGATAAGGTGCATTGTTATATCGAAAATTGTTCCAAGTTCTACCTGGTTGTTTTGAACCAAAATGTTGTACCTGTTTAATTAATAAAAGAAGATTTAAATTAAAATAATTGGCTTTCTTCTTTGTCTAGGTAATACCCTCAGGGCAGCCCTGCTGGACAGAGATTGGATACAGAGGTTCCTTTACCTGTCGGATTTGGCAGTTTGGCCAGTGGTTGGAGATCACTGTTGATGATTATTTACCATGCATTGGTGGGAGACTGTGCTTTTCTCGGTGCCAGTCCCAGGATGTCTTTTGGCTTCCGCTACTGGAGAAGGCTTACGCAAAGTATGTACTGTTTAAGTTTGGTGGTCTGGGATACTGCTTTAATTTTGAAGTCAAGGATGCAGAGCACTTCCTTCTGGTGTAGACACTTCCAAAGCAAAGGGGTAATGGATGCGTTTTCCTGGGGCAGAGATTTTCTAAGCAAGGGGGTGAATGCCAATTTTTTCAGAGCCTAAAGGGTGGAAGCTGCTTTGTTTGCCCATGGTCACGTTTTCCCAGGTCTTGAATATTTTCTCAAAAAAAAACTAAAAATCTGCTTCTTTGACTATATTCCTGGGTGTTGTAAATCCAGACTGTTACGCTAGGCTGTGCAGCTTTTTGTCGCTTGCTGGCCCTGTGGTTCCTTTGTACCCTGTGCCCTCAGCTTGGAAAAGTCTTGATTGAGTTGTGCTTTATTCTGACAGGCTGCATGGGACATATGAGCAGCTGTGGGCAGGACAGGTGGAACACGCGTTGGTTGATTTGACAGGAGGCCTTGCTGAAAGATGGACCCTGAGAGACCATACCGAAAGCTCTGAAAGCCAAAGAACTATTCCAGAAAAGATGGTATTTGAGAAACTGATGAATCTGAAAGATCGATGTGTTATAAGCTGTTCTGTCCTCAGCTCCAAAGAAGGTAACAACAGGCATGACACAACTTTTGATCATCCACTACAAGGAACCATCAGCATTTCTGGTTTTTTTTTTTTCTTTCACTTTCTGTACCTGTGGAGATATATACAGATATGCAGTAGAAATGCCAATGTGAACTCCTAGCCAGCATTTTCAGTTTGTCTTGGTTCTACTATGGGGCCCTGGGCAAACTTTTGAATGGATGCTCCCAACCTCATCGATCCCCATTCCAGCAGTGCCTTTCCTCCCACTGCCCCCCTGATCCAAAATTGGCCCTGCTTTCTTACCTCCCCTTCCTCCTTTTCACCCACTAGAGGCAAGTTAAGTACTGGAGGGTACAAGGCAAAGCGATGTTTCTGTACATAGTGCCCCAGGGAGTTCTCTCCTCCCCCTCCTCCACCAGCTACTGTGAGCCACCTAATAAAATTACCAGTGTGATTGATAGCATCGTTTAGAATCATGTCATATCGACCAACAGAGAAATATCCATTCCCTCAACAGTGGAGATCGGAATCTCTACACCTCATTGCTCAGCCTCCCTATCAGCTCAACCTGATCCCTTTACCCTCCTGTTGGAAGCAGGTGAACACTGAATGAGACCTCGGCTCCTGCTGCCACATGACTAATTTCGCAATGAGATTAGAGCTTTTATTGTGGGACTTTTCATTAAGCTTTCTTGCTGTAGCCGTGAATGAGGCTTGATGGTGGGTAGAAGGATTGGGTCAGGGTGATAGGGAGGCTGAGCAGCAGGAAGAGGGATGAGCGAAACAATCCAGGGCAAGCAAACCTTTATGTATATTTATTTGAATTTGATATGCCACCAGAGGTACAAATAGGCCACAGTGGTTTACCAAAGAGAATGGGAAGAGCATAAGAAAGCCCTATCCAACATGCATTAGAAGGTATTTCCTCCTCCCAGTGGGTACCCCCACCCAACCCCCCCCAAACCTCTGAAATAGATGCTATTCTCTTGTGTTTCCTTTTTACCTTTTTTTTTTGCATTGAACGTTTTATTGGTTGGGATGAGAATGTCCCAGTTGATCACAACTTTTTCTTTCTCCATAATTCTGTCAGGTTCATCATCCCAGTGCTTTTGTGGAACTGTGGTGCTATCATGTTTACCTAGTTTCCAGTGGATGAGATGTGTCACCTTATTATGTCTTTGTGTATAGAAGTTTTCTCCCATTAGAACTTTGCAGTGACAAAAGGGGGGGGGGGGAGATAACCATTTCCATCTTTTTGTTAAAGAATCTACATTTGTCTGTTTTTCTATGCCCTCTGTAAACCATCCCATCTGTATTCTGTTATCCTGTCCTGCAACTGTCAATCTCTCATCCCTGAGCTTAAGTTCAACTGTCCTTTAGTTCTCTCAGAGGCAGTGTCTGGCCTTTTCCAGTGCAAATCTTGTTCAGACACTTCTATTTTCTATGCAGGAGCCAGTGAACTGGGAGAGTTCCACGCCTTCGTCATCATAGACATTCAAGATCTGGGTCACGTCTCTGGTACAGAGTTGTTATTGCTCCGTATACGAAATCCCTGGGGGAGGCGTTGTTGGAAAGGACACTGGCAGGATGGGTGAGTCACAGGTGGCACAGAGGGAAGCCATCTCTTGGAGGGGTTATTGAGTCATGGTATTCAGAAGAGGGTTATTGTGCAGGAAGGGTGAGTCACTGAGGCATAGATGGCGGAGCTGGAAAGGTGAAATACTAGATACTGTAGTAGCCCAGAAGGAACAGTGATTCCCTTCCTCTCCCCTCAGCATGGTAGCAGAATTAATGGATAACCAACACTGACTTCTATGTGTGAAAAGTAGAAGTTAAATCCCAAAATAGTGTGGTATTATAAGTTCAAAACTAGAACTAGCCAAAATGTCTTTCTTCTAGAACTAGGAAACTTGGAGGTCCTGATATGGTCCCCTTCTTTCTCCTTAATTGAGCCCTTCAGAGCAAAAGTGATCCATGTTCACATTTTGCATTTCTAAGCAGAACTTTATCTTCACTTTTAGAAAAAGTGTAGATTGCTGACACATTAAAGCCAATTCAAGCATTGCTTTTTCATTTTACTGAAAGTTTGTCGTAAGGTGAGTGTTTATGGTTTCGTGTGCCCTTTGGGAGTATTCCTTTTCTATCATTTTTTTTCTTTGAAGATGGATTCATTTGCTGTGACTAAAGGAAAGAAAATTATCAGGTAAGGCATGATTTTGTGATTACAACAAGGTGGTATCTAGAGGGGAATGTTATCAATTGGTACATGTATCTTGAATATTTAGGGTATGTAGTGGGAAAGGGTAGTAGTGTGTGTGTGGGGGGGGGGGGGGGGGGGGGAAACCACTGATGTAAAAGAAAATCTTTGCATCTATTTGGCTGATCTGATTGTGTCTGTATGTCCAGGAGTTGTTCCTATATGTTTGGCTCTGTTATTCAGCATGTTCATTTATTTTTGGCTTTAATAAACTGTTCTATACTAAAGGCAAACAGAAAAATATCTTATGATTTTTCTAAAAGCAAAGGTAAAGTTCTGCTTAGAAATGCAAAAAGTGGACATGGCCCTCTTTTGCTCTGAAGGTCTCAGTTCTTTTCTTCCAGGCTCTTAATTGGAGGAGTTTTCATTTGGAATTCTGTCTCTTCCATATTATACCAGCAAACTCCTTAAGTCTCATGGAATTCGTTGCCAGAGAACGTGGTGAAGGCGGTTAGCTTAGCAGAGTTTAAAAAGGGGTTAGATGGTTTCCTAAAGGACAAGTCCATAAACCACTACTAAATGGACTTGGGAAAAATCCACAATTCCAGGAATAACATGTATAGAATGTTTGTACATTTGGGAAGCTTGCCAGGTGCCCTTGGACAGGATGCTGGGCTCGATGGACCTTTGGTCTTTTCCCAGTGTGGCATTACTTATGTACTTATGACTGTGCCTCCAGTCCTCAATGCCAACCCATGATTTTGCAGAGCTCTAATAATAATTTCTCTTTCATTAGCAGAGGACAGGCTTCCGTGTACCTTCTTATGTCAATTCTATGCTCAGGTATAGAAAGAGACCCAAGAAGGAACAATGGTTACAGTGATGTTTAAGAGTATCTCTGTTTATTTTAGATATTTATTAGCTACACAATCCTAAAGTACTTGGTTGAATTTCTCTACAGAAAATGTCTTTACCTTGCAGTTGTCCTCTGATACATTCTTCATTAGGTTTGTGAGAAAGTTAATTCCTATATATTAACTTCGCTGTATTTCTGGCAAGTTGTTTTATCGCTTGTAAAAATTTAAATGGTTATAAATAAAAAAAAAAAAAAAAAAAGGTTTGTGAGAAAGTGGAGCTCTGATTTGTTTTTTTGTTTTTATTTTAGTGGCGACAGGTGGAGGAAGCTGGATCCCGCAGTTGCTTCCAGACTTCTTACCCAGCTTGAGGAAGGAGAATTCTGGATGGAAAAGGCAGAGTTTTTGCAGGAGTTTGATGAAGTCACTATTAGTTATCCAGTCAGCAAAGAGGGCCATGTTCAAAGCATCCATTCAGGCATGTGCTTTATTCTAGATGGATATAGATGAATCACATACCAATAACATCCCCCCCCCCCCCCCCCATTTCACTGCTTTTACCATATTCCAGAACAATTGCGGCTGTTCTACATGTTGTGAATTAGTGGACACATAATGCTCCTTTCTCTCCTGGAGATATTTTTGAAAGTCCATGTGATGTGCAAAATAAGCAGGAAAACGCTATCCTGAGGTCGATCTATAGTGAGAGGGAGCCTCCAGAGCCTCCAGTTCTATCCAGACCATGGAGTGGTCTTACACCACTTCCAGGCCCAGGACAACTTCCATTACAGGAGGGAAAAGCATTCGACTTATCAGTATATAGTTGTCTTGTCCGCAAGGAAGGTGAGCCCTTAGGTCCCACAAGGCCCCGAAGGACCTCAAAGAACAGCCGTGCAACCCCAAGTCTTCACCCACGGCGACCGCCGTTCACCAAGGGTTGAACCCCCAGCTGCAGGCGGTCAGCGGGACTTCTGGAACCGCGGGGTTGACGAACTGACCCAGACTGGAACCAGGAGAGAAGAGGGCAGATGGAAAATGGAGACGTCCAAAAACAGGCAACAGGTCAGGGCAGGCAGCTAGCAGAGTAAGCCAGGAACAGTCCAAAAGTCAAAACCAGTAGAGCAAGGAAACCAACTGAGAACAGGAACAAACGGAGACTGGCCTCGGGAAACAGAACCTGAAGCAATGTCCTATCTCAGGCCTGCTCCTTAAATACTATCAGCATTCAACCGCCCAGCCCCCGTAAACATAGCCGGCCAATCAGAACCTGGTTACCGACAGAACCCTTCTGATTGGCTCTGTCCGACCTCCCAGGCGGGACTACAGCACTGGCCTCCCAATCTAACTCCTCTGAGGCGGAGCTTCGGGTTCCTGCGCCCGAAAGTGAAGGAGACGCCGGCCATCGCGCCTCGGCGCCATTCCCCCCACTGGCGCAAGCACAGACCCCATAGCCGGCGATCGAGAGTCCGGCAGCCGCGATCGCCGGCCCCCGGCCTCGGCGGCCATCACCGCGGCGAGCCCCGGCTCCCCGCCGCGGCCTCAAGAAAGCCAGCCTTCGCCGTGGCGGACGCCGGCTCCTGCTTCCCGTGGAGGAGCAGCTGGAGGGAGTGACGGATGTGACAATAGTCTAAGCAGGACGACATATGTGCTCGGGATCTGTGTGTAAGCTCACTCCTCAGGGTGTAGGAGTCTACAGGGGTCGACTAAGTCTAATGTCGTGAGAAAAGATTGAAGGACCCCCCCCTCCCCCGTAGGAGTGAACCTATGAGCAGTAGGGGCAGTAGTGCAATCAAGGGAAGGATCCAAGGTGAGATTTAAGTCCTCCAAAATCAGGAGTGGTGAGCTGGAATAGGGAAGGAACCATTTGAGCAGTGCAGGATAAAAGGAGTCTTCAAAGAGAGTGGGACCAGATATCTACCCCTCTCATCCTTAAAAAGTTCTATCACCTTATAACTCAGGTGTTTATTAAAAAGTACTGCAACTCCCCCCTTAAGACCACCTGAAGATGCATAATAAACATCCCCCACCTATTGCCTTTTAAGCTTCTGATGTTCAGCATTGGACAACCGGGTCTGTTGAAGACATGTGATGCCCATCTCTTTGCACGTAAGCGTTGCCAAAATTTTTATGCACTTAATAGGAGAAGTAATACCACCAATATTCCAGGGTGTAACGTGACAATGAGGAGCAGTCGTGGCACTTTCCAGGAAGCCCAAAGCCTGTTGTTTTGTAAACTTATATCCGGGCACCTGGGACACCTAGCCTTCACCCCAAGTCTCCCACTGAATAAAACTAGTGGACAAGTGGACTGCTGATCTAATTCACACTGAAAACATGTCCCCCTTTATGAGCATGACGCCCTGTTCCCATCTCCCTTTTCAAACTTAGTCCCCTTCAAACTGCCCTCTGCCCCCACCTACCCTCCCTCCCTCATCATTACCCCAACAATAAAGAAAATTAATGTCTCAGTCTCTATTTCTGACCAACGCACTAAGGTCGCTGCTCATCAAGAATTCTAACAAATAGAACAAAAGTGTTCCCCGAATGAACAGGGTAAAGTCAGTATTTTGCACCTGTATCTCTTATCATATGAAAAGTACCAACTATACAACAGAGAATACTGGGCACATTATTACAGAAGTCAAATTACAGCAGTCATCACTGTCCATAGTCTATAGTTAATCAGGTGATGTTCCTGATGGAGATGTGTAGAAACTCCTGCGCCTGATCCACTGAATACAACATATTCCACTTACTCTCATAGTAAATTTTGATCAGTGTGGGATAATTAAGCATAAAACGGATATTTTTATCTGCGAGTGCTGAACGTACAGGACCAAACTTACAATGTTTTTCAAGCAGGTCTGTGGAATAGTCCTGAAAGATTGTTATAGGGAGAGTGTCATAAGTTAATGAATCCCGCTTTGCTCGATATTAACGCAGCATCTCCAGGCAAAGTGATGTTGATGGCTGTGAAATTTTGTGATCGCAATGTAATTTCTAGTGGAATTACTCTTATGACAACCCACGTGGTGTGCTCTGTCAAGTTGCATTGGGCCCATAGCGTCACGCATCAGGAACTGGTTCGCAATCCGTTCTTCTAGTGCAGGTAAAATCCTGGAGTCCGGGATGGTTTCTGGAAAGCCCAGAAATCTCAAATGATCTCTGCGGGACCTATTTTCTAGTTCCTCTATATGGTGATGGTGTTTGAGAGCCTGTACCTGCATGGCCTCCACCTCTGCTTTCAAGGAAGTTGCTTTGGCCTCCACAGTGGACACACGGGCTTCTAAATCCGAGGTGCGACTAGCAACCTCTGACAAAAGCATCTCAAGGTGTGACATGTGCTCCGAAATATGTTCCAGTTAAGGCTCTAAGGGCCCTGTTTACTAAACTTCGCTGTAGGCGTGCTAACGTTTTAGCGTGTGCTAATGATGGAGACACCCATTATATTCCTATGGGTGTCTCTAGCATTAGCATGTGCTAAAAATTAGGACACACTAAAAGGTTTGCATGCCTACAGTGCAGCTTAGTAAACATGGCCCTAAAATCGTTGCTATTTCTGCTGTAAGCTCCAAGAGCACGATAGTTGTGAATTGAGAAACTGCGGTTCCTGCGCCGTCCGCCATGTTGCCTTCCGTGGTTTTCAGCCAGTCCTTCTCCTTATGAAGACATTTGCCTGCCATCAGTACTCCTGTGCGGGCTAGATATTTGTCCATGTGTTCTCATGCACTTAGGAGCGAAGAAGGGTATGTGCGAATCAAAATGGTCATGTTTCCAGTTATTTTTAGTTGAAGACTTGCTGTATCTACTACTACTACTTAACATTTCTAAAGCGCTGCCCGGGTTACGCAGCGCTGTACAGTTTAACAATGAAGGACAGTCCCTGCTCAAAGGAGCTTACAATCTAAAGGACGATATGTCAAGTTGGGGCAGTCTAGGTTTCCTGAGTAGAGGTATGATGGTTAGGTGCTGAAGGCGACATTGAAGAGGTGGGCTTTGAGCAAGGATTTGAAGATGGGCAGGGAGGGGGCTTGGCGTATGGGCTCAGGGAGTAGACCACTACTTGCTGGTAATTGCGGTGTATAAACTATTGCATTGTGGTGTTTAAACTGGTGTAGCAGTCCATCCCCCTCATGACCACAGCATCCGCAGTCTTTGCAACTCAAATGGCTTATTTTCACTTTTCTTAGTCTTCAAGGCTGACACATGATTTTGTTGAAAATTTAAATTTTGCCTCTGATTAGGAGAGGCCTTTGTGTCGTATGAAGAGAAATAGACTTGTGGCTTAAGGAATTCACAGATCTGGTCATTGTGTGATAGAAAGGAAACCCTTACCTTTCAATCTTTGCCCACTGTTATGGTTAGAGATACGTTTGTTGCATCTCTTTATAAGATGACAGTCTATGTATCTCTGTGCTCGGGAGAGGAGGACTAGCCTAATGGTTTAATGTGGCAGGCTTTGAGCCTGGCGACCTGGGTTTGATTCCCACTTCAGCTGCTTGTAACCTCCATTTCCCCAGGTACAAAAACAGATTGCGAGCTTTCTAAGGACAGAGAAAGTACCTGCATATCAAGTGTACAGCACTGCGTACGTCCGAGCACACCACCCGAACTCTCATCCACTCTCTCATCACCTCTCGCCTTGACTACTGCAACCTACTCCTCACTGGCCTCCCACTTAACCATCTATCCCCCCTTCAATTCGTTCAGAACTCTGCTGCCCATCTTATCTTCCGCTTGGACCGATATGCTCATATCACCCCTCTCCTCAAGTCATTTCACTGGCTTCCAATCAGGTACCGCATACAGTTCAAGCTTCTCCTACTAACCTACAAATGCACTCAATCTGCAGCCCCTCATTACCTCTCTACCCTCATCTCCCCTTACGCTCCTACCCATACAAATCCCTCCTCTCAGTACCTTTCTTCGTCAACTCCAGGCTCCGCCCTTTCTGCCTCGCCTCACCCTATGCTTGGAATAAACTCCCTGAGCCCATACGCCAAGCCCCCTCCCTGCCCATCTTCAAATCCTTGCTCAAAGCCCACCTCTTCAATGTCGCTTTCGGCACCTAACCGTTGTACCTCTATCTAGGAAATCTAGATTGCCCCCAATTTGATTGACTGCACTTTTTTGTCCTTTAGATTATAAGCTCCTTTGAGCAGGGACTGTCCTTCTTTGTTAGATTGTACAGCGCTGCGTAACCCTGGTAGCGCTCTAAAAAATAGTAGTAGTAGTGCTATAGAAATGAGGAGGAGGAGGAGTAGTAATTATTCTGTGATCTTCCCAAGCATACAGGCAATGGCTAACCGTTCCCTTTTGACCATTCCTTGCACCATCCAGCTCTACACAACAGACCCTCTGTGTGTCGCATTCTTGGTGCTGCCCAATGTCTAGAGTTGTTTGCTCTGATATCCCATAATACCATTAAATGGAATTAACACCAAAGCCACAGGGTCATCACTTTGCTGTTCTTTATTTCCCTACACTATTGTTGTATAGTGTACTTAGATTTTAGCAAAGCCTTTGACACAGTTCCACATAGAGAACTTATAAATAAGCTGAGTGCCTTTGTTATCGGCCCTAAAGTGACTGGCTTGGTTAGGAACTGGATGAGTGAAAGGCAACAGAAGGTAGTGGTAAATGGAGCTTATTCTGAGGAAAAGGATGTTACCAGTCATGTTCCACCACTTAAGGTTCAGTTCTTGGGTTAGTTCTTTTTAACATTTTTGTGAGCAATATTGTGGAAGGGCTGTCTGGTAAGGTTTGCTTCTTTGCAGATGATACCAAAATCTGCAATAACATAGACTCTCCAGACGGTGTGGATAACATGAAGAAGGACCTAGGAAAACTTGAAGAATGGTCCAGAATTTGGCAGCGTTGAGTCTATTGCTAAAAAAAATGCATGGTCATGCATTTGAACTACAAAAACTCAAGGAAGCAGTACAGTTTAGGGGGTTAAGTATTTCTGTGCACTAAAGAGGAGCAGGACTTGGGTGAGATGATATATGATGATCTGAAGGTGGCCAAACAGGTAGAAAAGGCGACGGCAAAAGCTAGAAGGATGCTTGGGTGCATAGGGAGACGAATGGCCAGTTGGAAAAAGGAGGTGATGATGTCCCTGTATAAGACTCTGCTGAGACCTCATTTAGAGTACTGTGTACAATTCTGGAGATGCACCTTCAAAATATATAAACAGGATGGAGTCAGCCCAGAGGGCGGCTACTAAAATGGTCAGTGGTCTTTGTCGTAAAGCCTATGGGGACAGATTTAAAGATCTCAGTATGTATACCTTGGAAGAAAGGTGGGAGCAGAGAAATATGATAGAAACATTATGCGGCATAAATGCACAGGTGGCGAGTCTCTTTCAGTTGAAAGGAAGCTCTGGAGTGAGGGGGCATAGGATGACGGTGAAAGGGGATAGATTGAGGAGTAACCTAAGGAAAGGGTGGTGAATATGTGGAATGGCCTTTGGTGGAGATGAAAACTGTATCCGAGTTGAAGAAATTTTGGGACAAGTATATAAGTATCTGTAAGGGAGAAGAAGGGATGGTATGGATGGGCAGACTGGATAGGCCAAGTGGTCTTCATCTGTCTTCATTTTTCTGTGTTTCTGTAGATAAAGTCTTGAGTCATGTGCAACAGCTCCCTGGATCCTGGGTGAAAGGTCAGTCTGCAGGAGGCTGTCGTAACAACAGTAGTTTCCCAAATAACCCTAAGTTCTGGCTGAGAGTCTCGGAGGACAGCGAGATCTGTGTGGCCCTTCTGCAGAAACATACCAAGCTTGAGGAACTTCAGGCAATTACCGACCAGAAGGGCAGAGTTCGTTGGCATCACTGCACAGAGCCTGGACAACTGTCCTCAGCCACAGACCAACAGAGGAATTCTTCCCAAGCTATTGGCCTGCACATCTGGAAGGTAAACAAGGGGAAGGCAAAATGGTTGCAGGAGACAGTCATATTAGCTTTATTTTTGAAAAAAATCATATGTTCAGCCTGTTGGTTAGCTCCTGCTGAAGGCTCAACCTTAGCAAAGGAGGTAAAAGGATTTCTGTTTCATTTTATAGTTCAACGTACTACAGTTCCAAATTAGGAGCAGATTATTCCAGAGCACTCCGAGGTTTACAGGATCCATTTTTCCAGCGTGCAAATCCTAGAATGATTTGTCTAGGGAGTTTGTGTGCGAGACTCTTATGTAAATGTAAGGCCTGTCTCGCTACAGAGAGAGCCTGAGAAATCCAACATTCATAGTGTAGTGTAATGTTCACTGGCTTTCCCTCTGTTCATATTTCCAGTGCCAGAATTAGGCAGTTTATGTATTGGGTCAGTATTGAGAAGCACAGCTGCCGTTCAACTTTAAACATATAACTTATGCATTTAAAGTTAAACAGTTCGAGTGGTACTATCTATTGTAAGTACCAGTAGTGAAAACCTATGTTTAAGTTTACCTATAGGTGCCTAGATGAATAATTTATATGTTCAGCAGAAAGTGTAAGTTTTTATTTCTTGCCAGCTCAAAAACACTCCTCGTTTTCAGTCACTTGATTGTGACCATTTTGGCAATAAAATGGCTGGAGTTTTATGATGAGACACCAGAAATTTAAAAAGAAATAAAAAAGCACTTTTAAGTGCTTTTGCATATTGGTCTCAAGTTTCTAGATAACTCTCTTGACTAAAAACAAGCTGCCCATAGCAGCTTACAAAATCTGTAAAAATATAAAACAGAAATCGTAACATGCAAAAGCAAAAATATATAAAAGAAAACAAACCAAAAGGAGGGTGGCATGGATGTTTTTTGGAGGGGGGGGGGGGGGCTTCTTTTGTAAAAAGGGAACTTTAAAACAATAGAGGAACGTAAGACCTTTGAAGTCAGAATGATTAAATATTTTGACACCCACCAGACAGGACTTAACAAAGATCTGGGTTTTCTAGCCCATTACAAACCATAAAATTGTACTGCTTTGTTTGGCACCCTCCTGTCTCCATGCATATCTCCCTGTCCCTCATCCACCCAACTCTTCCTGTCTCTCACCTATCCACCCTCATCCTGTTAGACTGTTACTGAAATGCTTTGATGTTTCACTTACATATACTGTCATCTACCAACATTTGCTTATTTCCGATCTGACGAAGAAGGGCAACCTTCGAAAGCTAATCAAGAAATGTATTAAGTTATGTCCAATAAAAAAGGTATCATCTTATTTTCTTTTCCATGTTTTATTTTGTTTGATTTCTATAGATTCTACATGGAATGTTGCTATTCCACTCGCAACATTCCATGTAGAAGTCGGCCCTTGTAGATCACCAATGTGGCCGCGCAGGCTTCTGCTTCTGTGAGTCTGACGTCCTGCACGTATGTGCAGGACGTCAGACTCAGAGAAACAGAAGCCTGCGCAGCCTTCTACATGGAATGTTGCTAGTGGAATAGCAACATTCCATGTAGAATCTCCAATAGTAGCAACATTCCATGTAGAATCTCCAATAGTAGCAACATTCCATGTAGAATCGCCAATGGTATCTATTTTACTGTCATAGTAATGCTTGAATGTTTTCACTTATATACACTGTCAGCTAGCACATTTGCTTATTTCCGATCTGACGAAGAAGGGCAACCTTCGAAAGCTAATCAAGAAATGTATTAAGTTATGTTCAATAAAAAAGGTATCATCTTATTTTCTTTTCCATGTTTTATTTTGTTTGATTTCTATAGATTCTACATGGAATGTTGCTATTCCACTCGCAACATTCCATGTAGAAGTCGGCCCTTGTAGATCACCAATGTGGCCGCGCAGGCTTCTGCTTCTGTGAGTCTGACGTCCTGCACGTACGTGCAGGACGTCAGACTCACAGAAACAGAAGCCTGCGCAGCCTTCTACATGGAATGTTGCTAGTGGAATAGCAACATTCCATGTAGAATCTCCAATAGTAGCAACATTCCATGTAGAATCTCAAATAGTAGCAACATTCCATACAGAATCTCCAATGGTATCTATTTTACTGTCATAGTAATGCTTGAATGTTTTCACTTATATACACTGTCAGCTAGCACATTTGCTTATTTCCGATCTGACGAAGAAGGGCAACCTTCGAAAGCTAATCAAGAAATGTATTATGTCCAATGCAAAAGGTATCATCTTATTTTTTTTCCATGTTTTATTTTGTTTTATTTCATTTGTAAAAACAAAAATCAAGGTTCCAAATTGTGCCATTTGCTGCGTTGAGGAACTTGTTTTGCATTGCCTTTGTATGATTCATGTTGCTTGTTTAGTCGTACTTCACGTTTTAGTACTTGTATCCTTCAATAAAGAGACTCTTGAAAACAAAGAAAAAACACGACCGAGACTAACATTGATTATATGCAATAGCAACGATGGAACCCTCCATAATCTGTAATGCTGTTGCAGGTAGAGAAGCAGCGATTTAATATGCAGAAGACCCTCCAAACACTCCCTGTGGCGAGCACCAGCTGCCATTCTTATAACCGAGAAGTCCACCTGTGCTGTGACCTTACACCTGGATTTTACCTGGTTATTCCCAGCACCTTCCTGAAGGATGTGGAAGGGCACTTCCTCCTTCGTGTCTTCTCCACAGGGACAGTCTCCTTGAGGTGAGCAGGAGGAGTGGGAGGTGATGTGCTGTCTGAAAATGCATGAGAGGGGATCCTGTGGTCTGACTGGGAGTAATGTTTTTACGTCAAAGAGGTTTCCTATGGCAGATGGCATTTAATGTGAGCAAGTGTAAAGTGATGCATATGGGGAAAAAAAAGGATCTAGGTGTCATCATTGATGATATTTTGAAACCCTCTGCTCACTGTGCAGTGGCAGCAAAGAAAGCAAATAGAATGTTAAGAATTATTAGGAAAGGAATGGAAAACAAAAATGAGGATGTTATTTATAATGTTATAATGCTCTTGTATCACTCTATGGTGCGACTGCACCTTGAATACTGTGTGCAATCCTGGTCACCACATCTCAAAAAAGATATAGCGGAATCAGAAAAGGTACAGAGAAAGGCGATGAAAATGATAACGGGGATGGGACGACTTCCCTATGAAGAAAGGCTGAAGCATCTAGGGCTCTTCAGCTTGGAGAAGATGTCTATAAAATAATGAGTGGAGTGGAACGGGTAGACGTGAATCGTTCGTTTGCTCTCTCCAAAAATACTAGGACTAGGAGGCACATAATGAAGCTCAAATAGTAAATTTAAAACAAATCAGAAAAAATATTTCTTCACTCAGAAGTGTAATTAAACTGTGGAATTTGTTGCCAGATGATGTTCTTTTGACAATAACTTCATTTTGTTGACATATTTAATTATTTTGGCGACTGCTCGCTAATCCTCTGAAGCAGGTCATGAAGACCTATAAGCGACAGGTGTTTTGAATGAGCCTCACGGCGCTGTTTTCCAAAAATGTGTATAAACTAGTCACTTGTTTTGCTTTTGCTCTGGACTGTTAGTTTTTTGCTGTTTAAAAAAAAAAAAAAAGATCCTGCAATAGCTCCTTTGCTTGTTCGTGCATTTGTATTTTATTAAAAGAAAATGGAAAAAAATGAATATAATAAATAAGACGTTTGAGGCAAGTAATTGATGATGCTCTAATGAGCTTGGATCTGAAATAGTTGTGGGCTATAAGAGGTCTGATAGCTCACCTTTATAACTATCTGATGCCTTTCTGTGTTATATATTTGTCATGCTTTGATGTATTAAGCACAAAACATTTTGTTACTAAGATTTAGTCATTATATAATTTTGTTGCCACATTTGTACTACTCCTGTTTGCTTTTTGATAGAGAATGTGGTAAAAGCAGTTAGCGTAGCAGGGTTTTAAAAAGGTTTGGATAATTTCCTAAAAGAAAAGTCAATAAGCCAGATGGACTTGGGGAAACCCACTGCTTATTTCTAGGATAAGCAGCATAAAATATATTATATTGTTTGGGGATCTTGCCAGGTAATTGTGACCTGGATTGGCCACGGTTGAAAACAGGATACTGGGCTTGATGGACCTTCGGTCTGTCCCAGTATGGCAACACTTATGTTCTTATGGATAAGTGGGTGTTTACCTGTAGAGAAAGCCTCTTGCACACTCTTTCCAACACATTGCAAGTAAAAGAGGCAGGGCTAGGGGCACATCAGGGCTATCCCACCTTAAGTGTTTTTTAACTTCTCATGGGTACTTCCAAGTGGGGAGTTTGTACTGGGCATTTGAGCCCCATAAAAAAACAAAAACATTGAAGGAGTTGTCTAATGGTTAGTGCAGCAGTTTGAGAACCAGAAAAGTTTGCTTCAAATCCCACTGAAGCTCCTTTTCATGTAGGGTAAGTCACTTTAACCCTTCATTGTCTCAAATCTAAGTCCTCCGTGGATTCACCCCCTCCCCCCCGGTACCTGAATGTAACTGGCCTTGAGCCACTACTGAAAAACTAAGTGTGAATTCAATCCAAATACAGTTATGTAGTCAGACGTGTGGCTGTTGGCTGTGTAAGTGCTTTTTCATTTCAATTTTCTGGCACAAACAATGTTCCTGTTATATCTCCTCAACACCTATTATAGGTTCGGAGTGGATCACAATTCAACTGTGTCCAATCAATAGGCCTGAGAGCTCACATTTGTAAAGTAGAACAAAAATAAACATAAAATGAGAAAATCACAGCAGTGTTTACCTATATTATGCAAATCTTCTAAATAGCTCTGTTTTTAGAAGTCTACAAAAAAAATCAAATGACAAAATTGAGATTTCACCAAAATTGGTAAAGCATTCCGGATTTGAGAGGCTTGGTATGAAAGTAAAGCTGTAAAATACACTGTTTGATCAAAAATATCTTATATAATAAAAAAAACTCACCCTCAACGTTCTGAGGACACAGACGTCACTTCTGTCATCAAAACGGGTTCGAAGGGTTCGTGGTGGTGAAGCCACCGAAATCGCCGTCTCGGGGCCCCGCCCTCGCGTCAAACGTGATGACGGCGAGAGCGGAGCAATGGCGTCACACCGAGGGCGGAGCAATGGCGTACCGTACGTTCAGGAGCTGCGAAGCAATGGCATCAGAACAACGAAGGGGTCGGTAGGTAGATAGGGAGGGAGGGGGTGTTGGGGAGGAAAACCTTGCTAGCGCCCGTTTCATTTGCTCCAGAAACAGGCCTCTTTTACTAGTATCTATATAAAGTGACTATAATTGGGGGCAAGGCCAGAGGTTGTATTCAGCTGCTCTCTGTATAATTCATACATTCAATAGCAGGTCTAATTTTATAACGGTATGCTGTCATATTTAGCGCTCAACTGAAATGCATATGCGCTGGAAATACCCAGAAAGGTCTGTATATCTGTTTGTGGTTGCTGGACTATTGAATATTGCTGTTCTTTCTCTTTGGAAAGTGTCCGGCAGTCCTGTCAAATGTACTCCAAGGCTCTTCCCTGCCGACCCTTCAGCCCAGGTGGTTGTATTTATTTTTGAGATCTTCTGGAATGCAGTGGAGGTCAGAGTGGGACTGCAGCCGGATGTTTTCGCTATTTTTAACTGCATATTCATTT
Source organism: Microcaecilia unicolor (assembly GCF_901765095.1). Classification (NCBI taxonomy): domain Eukaryota; kingdom Metazoa; phylum Chordata; class Amphibia; order Gymnophiona; family Siphonopidae; genus Microcaecilia; species Microcaecilia unicolor. The sequence goes on along the minus strand of NC_044040.1, from coordinate 218,852,474 downwards.
TTCCCCTGTGGTTTTGAACAGTGAGATGAAAACACCTCTGCATCAGCTTTCCTGTGGGCAGAAGAAACTCAGCGGTGTCTGGGAGAGTGTGCAGCTGAAGGGGCGCTGGGAGAGCGGGTACAGTGCCGGAGGCTGCAGGAATTCCTCCGCTTATCATTGCAATCCCCGCTTCCCTCTCTCCGTTCGTTCTGATTTTGGAGACAGCAATGTTAAAGTTACTCTGCACCAGCATTGCCAGGATCACCCTATTGGCTTCCATATTTTCCAGGTACCATTTATTTGAAAGCTCCCTTATTTATTTATTTATAACACTTATACCCCGCGCTTTCCCACTCATTATATAACAGGTTTACAAGATAACACAAAAAGGATAACAGCTGTAATATAGTGAATAAAGAGGTGGATATGTAAAGTGGGTAAGGGAGGAAGGTGGTAGAGGTATGGAGTGGGAAGATGGTGTATATTGTGAAGTGTGGTGTTAATTAAGGAAGAATGTATGATGATGGCTGGAAGAGGGATAATTCAAGAAGGGTAAAAGGGGAAGGCATATTTCAGGTTGTCATGTATTATTATTATTATTATTTATTGCATTTGTATCCCACATTTTCCCACCTATTTGCGAGTTCAGTGTGGCTTACAGTATATTGTGAATGGTGGAAATACAGTTTGTTACAACTCGGTTATGGATTACATTGTGAGGGGTTATGCGAAAACAAAGTTAAAGTGTCGTTAAGGGAATAGAACAATGGAGAAGAACAATGGAACAATGGAAAGAGACAACGGGAACTGATAGGGCAACTAAACAGTAGTAGGAGAACAATTCGGTATAACATTTTTCTTTGAGTAGAGGTATAAATGTGGTAAAAATTACGGGGGATGGGAATTCAGAAGAGAATGTATTGTTGCATTACTAACAGTGTGTGCGGACTTAATGTGTTTTGATTCTTTCAGTAAATTTTATCAAAGAGATGGGTTTTCAATGATTTGCGGAAGTTGGTTAGTTCGTAGATCGTTTTCAGGTTGCATGGTAGTGTATTCCAGAATTGCGTGCTCATGTAAGAAAAGGTTGATGCGTGTAGCGTTTTGTATTTTATGCCTTTGCAATTGGGGAAGTGAAGGTTGAGGAAAGTTCGGGATGATCTTTTAGCGTTTCTAGGTGGTAAGTCTATTAAGTCAGACATGTAATCTGGGGCTTCACCGTGAATGATTTTGTGGACTAATGTAGTCAAATCCGGGTAGCGCATATGGACTCCAGTTTAAGTCAAGTCATTTGTATAGGCTTGCTTGAAGAGGTAAGTTTTTTAGCAGCTTCCGGAAGGGTAAATGGTCATTGACTGTTCGAATAGATCTTGGTAAGGCGTTCCAGAGTTGGCTGCCCATAACGGAGAAATTGAATGCATAATATGTTTTGTACTTGATTCCTTTACAGTTGGGAAGATGTAAGTTTGGATAAGTTCGAGAAGATATAGAACGATTCCTGGTTGAAAGGTCAATCAGATTGTACATGTAGTCTGGGGATTCTCCGTAGATAATCTTATGGATCATCGTGTGTACTTTGAAATTAATTCATTTATCTGTCGGAAGGTGCTTTGGGGGTTTTGGGGTCTGGGATATGATGATTTTTTTTTGTTACATTTGTACCCCGCACTTTCCCACTCATGGCAGGCTCAATGCGGCTTACATGGGGCAATGGAGGGTTAAGTGACTTGCCCAGAGTCACAAGGAGCTGCCTGTGCCGGGAATCAAACTCAGTTCCTCAGTTCCCCAGGACCAAAGTCCACCACCCTAACTACTAGGCCACAATTCAAGATGTGGCAAGGAATCTTGTTTTGGTGTGCGGCTCAGGTGCATATTAGTGAAATAGGTCTATGGTGGGGCTTTCAGGGGATGCAGAAGCAAAAGAGTAGGAAGAGTTGGCTCTTCTCAAATACCAGAGGAGACGTAATACTAACTGTATCTGATATCCTGGAATGACAATACTAACAAAACTATGTAAGCCACATTGAGCCTGCAAATAGGTGGGAAAATGTGGGATACAAATGCAATAAATGATGGAAATAAAGTCCTTTATTGCAAAAAAACGACTCAACACAGCAGCCGTGTTTTTCTTCCTCAGGAATCTTATGATGTACAGCTGATTATGAAAAAAAGATGTCTTTATTAAATCAATACACACAAAGCAATATAAATTTAATCTGAAGTTCAACAGGGAATAACATTGGACTGTCAAAATAGCTTCAGTGAAGAAACAAAGGGGCTTTCGGGGGTTCAGCACTGGGTGTATGATGGGTCAGTAGTGGCATTTGGAGAAATGTTGTGGGTATCGGTATGGTGACATTGCTAGAGAAATTGGGGGCAGCTGGAGGAGACTCGCATTTCTTTTCTAACCCCTTACAGGTGATGTACAAGTTCAAGAGTCTGCTCAAACCATTATTTATTTATTAGGATTTAACTGCTGTTGAAGAAATTAACACAGCAATTATACTTGTTGCTTCTTGTTATTATGCTCTAATGCTGATTTGTCGAAGGAACAATGCAAACTGATACGGTGTTTTTTAAGCCTTGAAGCCTAACGAAAATCTTTCTTGGCCATTGTTGGAAGCAGGATACTGGGCTAGCTGGATCATTGGTCTGACCCAGTAGGGTTATTCTTATGTTCTTATGAAAGCTTAATATATGGAGGTACAATTGAAGGTCCTAGTAGGTTGATATACGCCAACCCCTGTGTATTTCTGTCCCTTAGCCCCCACAGGGAAAGAAAGCACTACAGCCCCAACAGCTGGAAAAATAAGAAAGAGAACTTAGACTCCATTAGGCGCAGCCAGTAATTACCTTTATTATCACAGAGCCAAAAAATACAAACAATAGTTCTCTCCCTGAAGCAGGTTGTCAGTCAGCAAATGCGCATCCTGAAAGACAAGGACTGCTCAGCTAACACCTCCCGGACATCACATATATACTGTTGCAAATTCCATTTCTCATAAATCATGTGGTTTCCCATAAACTAGCACCATTAGGTTGCTTTATACCATATATGGATTGGTCTGTATTCTATCAGTCTCTCCTGATGTGTTTGCACGTGAACAGTCTGTGGCCATTGGTTAGTCAGTTATCAGTATAGCGTACAGTTAGTCACAGAGCAAAAAAATTACATAGAACAATACCCTTGTGTCCTCTCTCTACCTCCCTTAGCACTCACACTGTGTCCTCAGCCTGTTAGAAAAAACTGCCAAGGTTACCTTAGAAGAAAGGCATGATCTCAGCTCCCAGCTCCTGAGAAAAGCACTGTATGTTGCAAAGATGACTTGTTAGGCCATCTTGTGAGAACCAAACTGACAGTACAGGCCTTAGGCCTAGCCCTTAGTAACAGGCCTAAAAAGAGGAAAGAATAGACACCCCAAAATAATGGGAGCTCACTAAAAGCCTGACTTTAAAGGGGTGGAGACCTCAGACCCTATGTGGTAGTGACTTCCCATTACATTGGAAGGACAGAAGTTCTCTTAAGCCTCAGTAACACATCCCAGAATTCACCTTGTATGAAAAGGGCACTGGGTCATCTGGGGACTGTGGTAGAATTTAACGAACTGCAGGATCAATTACAGCTGAAAGGGGCCGAATATGTTCAATACATACAATTTCCTGAGAATTAGAAAGGTATGGAATGATTTAGTAAAAGATGCAACAGTGTGTGAGCGGGTCCTGCTGTTGGGGAAACAAAGGGGGGGGGGAGGAATCACAGCCCTTTACAGCATGCCCAATACTTCTCTGGAAGGGGAAGCAAAGCATTTATTAGCATGGAAAACAGATTTTGGATTCCCGCTGATGAGAGGATTAGCAGAGAATGAGTTCAAACACTTTATTGCTGGTATGATTACACAGATTGTGCCCCCCCACCCCCCGGTAGATGATCGTTTTTGGAGGGGACATAGAAGTAAAGGAACTTCCTATTTGATGGAAATAAAATCATACTGGTACCAAGCAGGGAAATTCATTACTGAATTGTTGTAAAAGGGGATCCCCTCCCCCCCCCCCCCCCGATAGTTTTTTTTCTAAACCATGGGACACCAGGAATCCAGAGGAGGTGGAGAGACTGATTGCCTTTCGTTGCACAGCTTATAAGTTGTGGAATCTTTCAAGTCATCACCACCAGTGACAAAAACCCAGCAAGATTTTTAGTTTGGCTTATCAGAGGAAAAGGCCTCAGTTATTGCTGTGGGTTCACATCTTTTAGATTCTGGAACTCTTAATGGTGTCCAGTCTTATCACCCAGCCATTCTCTTACAGTCACTGGCCAGAAAAACCTCTGTTCAATTTTAACAAAGTCCAAATCTTGCTTAATTTAATTTATCCACTTTTTGTTTATTTCATACTTCAACTTCTTTACTTCACTTTTACGTTTTTTTCAATTTTTGAAATTTTCAATAAAATCTACAATTTTTTTTTTACTGTAATGTTTATTCAACAATTGAAAAGTACAAATTTCCACAGAGGAGGTTTTCACCTCTGAGGCGTAAAGCTTCTCAGAAAAGGCCTGGAATTCTGCTGCAATTTCTGAATTTTTAACCACCTGCCCCTTAGAAGAAATCTCAAGCTGACTAATCCACTGGTCCATCCTTTTTTTTTTTTCTTTAATTGCCAAGCTAGCAACTTGTTGGCCTTGTTCCCATGTTACATATATCCAATATCCAGTTCTCTGCGTTTGGCCTGTAACTGAGAGAGAAGCCTCCTCCCCCCCTCTGAATTTTATGCTGAGCTTGTAAACCCTCAGTGGTTTCCAGTAAAGAATGCCTAATGGCTTCCCGCTGCTGCTTGCAAGCCTCGAAGATATGCCTTGCCCTCATCCCACAGACTACCTACACCCGTATCACCGGTATCATTCGTAGTCAGAAAATACGGCCATCGATCGCACAACCAAAGCTGTATATCCCCCCGCACCAGCAAACTAGTGTTAGCTCTCCAGGTTCAGTACTCCACTGCAGCGGGAGCCATATCCAGGCGCGCCAGCACAGGGTCAGAAATACAAATGGAGGTGATCTTCAGGGTGAATCGTTGATGGACCTGCGTTGCTAGACCAAGAAGATGATCCAGCCTAGAGTAGGAGTTAAATTGGGCAGAAAAATAAGAATAGTCCCAGGCACCACCATTAAGATGACGCCACATGTCCAAAAGCCACCCCCAGTTCTGCATACCCTCTCTCAAATCTTTACCCTCCAAAAGGTCCTGCCTACTAGCGACTCAGGAGCAATCCAGGCTATCCAAACAACAATTCATACCTCCCCCTTTAATATAAGTTCCTACAAAGTGCGTAAGATTTGCTAAAAAAGCGGTGGAAAAAGCCCCGTTTTCAGCCCAGTAGAGGCATAGATATTAAGGAGAGAAAGTTAAGCATCATCTATTCCTACTGGTCACCCACTCCCATCTGCCCTTGGAATCCTGGCCTGTGTCATAAAAGTACAAAAGGGAGTGTCCTTTTTATCATAATCACCACCCCCTCTCTTCTTAGAGCCACCAGAGGAACAGAAAATAGTAACATAGTAGATGACGGCAGAAAAAGACCTGCACGGTCCATCCAGTCTGCCCAACAAGATAAACTCATATGTGCTACTTTTTGTGTATACCTTACCTTGATTTGTACCTGTCCTTTTCAGGGTACAGACCGTATACGTCTGCCCAGCACCATCTCCACCTCCCAACCACCAGTCCCGCCTTCCACCACCGGCTCTGGCACAGACCGTATAAGTCTGCCCAGCACCATCCCCTCCTCCCACCACCGGCTCTGGCACAGACCGTATAAGTCTGCCCAGCACCATCTCCACCTCCCAACCACCAGCCCCTCCTCCCAACCACCGGCTCTGGCACAGACCGTATAAGTCTGCCCAGCACCATCCCCGCCTCCCGCCACCGGCTCTGCCACCCAATCTCGGCTAAGCTCCTTAGGATTCATTCCTTCTGAACAGAATTCCTGCACCTGCACTCAATTTGACAGCCTCAGTTGTAGTCAGCTTGGTTTCTTGTAACATCGCTATGTCCACCTCTGGAGTCTCTCAGGTGCTTCAGGATGGATCTGTTGATCCCACCTACATTCCAGCTAGCAACAGTATAGCAGGCCATGAGGACAACAGAAAAGACTTCAGGGTAAGGACACTGCCCCCAATCTCCCACCTCCACCATCCCTCACATGCTCTTTCCCAACAGGACAGCACTCCCCCAGCTCCCCAATCGCCCTGTCTGCAAATCGTTCCTTGCATCCTATCTCCTCTGCCAATTAGGCAGCACACATCAAAGCTGAACAGGAAAAGGAGCTGATACCCAAAGGCATACAGCCCCCTTCCCCCCAACCACCCCAGACACACCCTCCCATAGATGATCCCACTTGGCTTGCATGGACAATCCTGAAGGGGACCCATTAGCTTCCTCGGGGGATGTCTTCTCATGCTCTTTTTTTATTACAGGCGGCTCTTGTACTGCTCTTTCACAAGAGCCGCAATTAGTGGCTTGTAATAAAAAAAGAGCACGAGAGGAAGAAGCTAAGGGTAAAGTGAGTTCCCGTTGGGATCATCCATGCAAGCCAAGTGCAAGTTAAGTGCTTCCTTGTGCTTTCCAAGACTTAGTGAAAATTAATACTGAGAAAAGTGTTTTGGGGGGAAGTAATGTATGGAAAAATGGCGGAATCTGAACTTTGTAGATTTTGGGACTTCAGGTGGGTCATAATGGCGGTCAGATGTGTCTGATTGCTCCCCCCTGCTTGTGTTTTGAGATCTTTCCCATCTCACTGACTGTTTTGCAGTGCTGTAGTTGACATCTGGACTTTGCTGGGGTGTCGGGTCTTGAGGGGATCATGAAAATTTCAAATATTGGAAAAAATTAAATGTGAAGTAGAGAAATTGAAGTATGAAATAAACACGAAGTGGATAAATTAAATTAAGCAAGATTTGGGCTTTAACATTGAACGGAGGTTTTTCTGGCCAGTGACTGAAAGAGAATGGCTGGGTGCTGATAAGATTGCAGTTAAGAGTTCCAGAATCTGAAAGAAGCCCACCCGCAGCACTAACTAAGGCCTTTTCCTCCTATGAGCTGAATTAAAAATCTTGCTGGGTTTTTGTCACTGGTGGTGATGGTTTGAAAGATTTCACTATTTCAAGGAGTTGAGTGTTTGATACTACTTAAGTGGAAGCTGTTTCCAATTTTGGATCTTTACAGCTGATAAGTTGACCATAGCTGCTGCCTGGAAACAAGCTTAGCCTCCCTCCTGGGCAGACTATGACACATTTTCTGTATGTCAAAACTGATGATGCTTAAAAAACAAACAAACCAAATCCTTAGACTGTAAGCCTTGGGAAAAGTTTGGGCAACCTTTATTAATTGTACTGGTATTACCTGAACTACCAGACACCAAAAAGCAACAGTTCTTGAGTTGAGGGAGTTGAGGTTGAAGAGCGGAGTGTTCATTTATATATAAAACTTACCACCGGACGTCTCCGAAGGCATATACTTACAAATCCACTCTCTCAGTCACCTTAGATGTGGATCATCGGCCGGCACCATTCAGCGTCTGTCTCCTCACACTGGACTGTCTGCATTCACGGTCATGTGCACACCTTTCTTCAGTGTTTCAGGCACCACCCAGTTAAGGACTGGTCGGGATGTTATAAGTACATAAGTATTGCCATACTGGGAAAGACCAAAGGTCCATCAAGCCCAGCATCTTGTTTCCAACAGTGGCCAATCCAGGTCACAAATACCTGGCAAGATCCCAAAAAAGTACAAAACATTCTATACTGCTAATCCCAGAAATAGTGGATTCTTCCCAAGTCCATTTAATAATGGTCTATGGACTTTTTCTTTAGGAAGCTGTCCAAACCTTTTTCTAAGCTCCGCTAAGCTAACCGCCTTTACCACATTCTCTGGCAACGAATTCCAGAGTTTAATTACACGTTCTATTCCATGTCCACCACAGAATTGAAGGTCTACCGGCTGAGGCAATGTGCCCTATCCCAATTGCTCCTCACACAGGGCATCAAAAATGTTTATATATAGGGCACTCCCTTCTTGCCTCTGAAAGGAAGCTGAACAGAAGAGACTAGAAAAAAGCAAGCCTTTCTGGCAAAGGAAAAACACTTTAGAGTTGTTTTTTCTCTTTTATAATAATGCTAAAATTTATTAGTGTAAATGGTTACAATAAAAATTCTTTTATCCCAGTATTGCAGAAAATTGAATTACTATTTATATCGGTCCAAATTTCAGTATAAGGAAAATAAAATCTCTGTCTCTTTCTCTCTCTCTGGAGAAATGGTAGCAGAGGGTGATGCTTTGTTGTTACTGGGTAAAATGCATTGCTTTAAGTGAACCAATACATATTTAAATAAAAAAAAAAGAAATTGTAAGTTGCATAAGTGGAATTTTGGGGGATTGGGTCATAATATGCATCATTAACTTTTATGGCTTCATCTGAAAGGTGATGACATGGGGCTGATGCTGTGCCCTCTTGGAACAGTCAGAGAGACTCATGTGAATTTGTCCATTGCCCTCTCTGCAGGTTCCCAGCACTGCTTGGATCACAGGTCCTTCATCCTTTCAACACCTGGAGCCAGTGGTCAGCTGTGTGCCTCATTGTTATTCTCAGGAAGTGAGCCACGTGTGCCGGCTTTCTCTGGGGAATTATGTCATTGTGCCATCCACGTACTTGCCCAATCAGGAAGGAAGTTTTACCATCACTGTACTAACCAAAACAGGAACTGGTGCATCCTTTGGGTGAGTGCATTTCTCTCTTCCTCGATCTGTACAAAGTACTTCTTTATGACCTAGACCGACAATCCATTCATGTAGTTTATGATTCCTCTATTCTTGCTGATCTGAGCAGCCTGGTCCCCTCTGCGCCACTGTTCAGGAGCTCTGCCATTTGTCACTCTCTGTGCCTTTTTTTTTTTTTTTTTTAAACATGTGAAAGTTATTTAGGTTCCACTCAAACCAAAACGTAAATGACTTTTATACTTAAAAATAGAAGAGGGAGGTAGCCTGCTTGGAACAATAGTTACAACCCTAAAAACAAAATGGGACAGGGCAACTTGCATGGAGTGGCAGCTTCTGGGCAGACTGGATGGGACATTTGCTGTGGAATAGGCTCGGAGTTTATACTGACCCTCACCAGCCCCATTTTCTCATGATTAAATGAAATAGCAGAAATTCACTTTTCTTGAAATGTAACGTTAAGCACTCACCTCTGGATCCTATAAACTCGTGTGCTCAAATATATGCGTCGCACGCAAATTTCAGTGCAAAGGGTAGAGAATAAGGGCAGTGGTGCATGCAAATGAATTTAATGATTGGCTGTTAATTGGCGTTAATTGCCACTAATTGGTATTCATGCGCAGAATTGCCCTTAGTTGCTACATGGAGACAGGAGGGACATGGGTGGGTCAGGTATGGGTCTAGGAGTTCAGAGGAGTAGCTTAATGGTTAGTGACTTAACCCTCCGTTTCCCCAGGGACCTTGGATTTTGAGTCCAGGACCTGCGTATGTACGTCTAGTAGCGCTAATAGGGCTGTAGATTAGTGGCAGTTACGTACCTAATAGCAGTTTACTTGGCATAAGTGTTCGTGCCAAGCCACAGGCTGCTATTCTGTAATTTTTATTTTATTTATTTTAATTACGTTTGTACCCCGCGCTTTCCCACTCATGGCAGGCTCAATGCGGCTTACATGGGGCAATGGAGGGTTAAGTGACTTGCCCAGAGTCACAAGAAGCTGCCTGTGCCTGAAGTGGGAATCGAACTCACTTCCTCAGTTCCTCAGGACCAAAGTCCACCACCCTAACCACTAGGCCACTCCTCCACTGTTGCTACTATTTGAGATTCTACATGGAATGTTGCTATTCCACTAGCAACATTCCATGTAGAAGTCGGCCCTTGCAGATCACCAATGTGGCCGCGCAGCCTTCTACATGGAATGTTGCTAGTGGAATAGCAACATTCCATGTAGAATCTCCAATAGTAGCAACATTCCATGTAGAATCTCCAATAGTATCTATTTTATTTTTGTTACATTTTACCCTGCGCTTTCCCACTCATGGCAGGCTCAATGCGGCTTACATGGGGCAATGCAGGGTTAAGTGACTTGCCCAGAGTCACAAGGAGCTGCCTGTGCCTGAAGTGGGAATCAAACTCAGTTGCCCAGGACCAAAGTCCACCACCCTAACCACTAGGCCACTCCTCCACTGTTGCTACTATTTGAGATTCTACATGGAATGTTGCTATTCCACTAGCAACATTCCATGTAGAAGTCGGCCCTTGCAGATCACCAATGTGGCCGCGCAGGCTTCTGCTTCTGTGAGTCTGATGTCCTGCACGTATGTGCAGGACGTCAGACTCACAGAAACAGAAGCCTGCGCAGCCTTCTACATGGAATGTTGCTAGTGGAATAGCAACATTCCATGTAGAATCTCCAATAGTAGCAACATTCCATGTAGAATCTCCAATAGTATCTATTTTATTTTTGTTACATTTGTACCCTGCGCTTTCCCACTCATGGCAGGCTCAACGCGGCTTACATGGGGCAATGGAGGGTTAAGTGACTTGCCCAGAGTCACAAGGAGCTGCCTGTGCCTGAAGTGGGAATCCAACTCAGTTCCTCAGTTCCCCAGGACCAAAGTCCACCACCCTAACCACTAGGCTACTCCTCCACTCCTCTAGATTTTTGCATCCCGCTATTGTTCAAAGTGGCTTACAGTTTACATTTTGGTGGACTTACAGTAGTGTTGTTCAATGTGGAGAGGGCATCTATAGTTCGTGTGGTTATTCATAGAGTTTTTGAAGAGGAGAAGGTAGATGACGGCAGAAAAAGACCTGCACAGTCCATCCAGTCTGCCCAACAAGATGAACTCATATGTGCTACTTTTTGTGTATACCCTACCTTGATTTGTACCTGTCCTCTTCAGGGCACAGACCGTATAAGTCTGCTCAGCACTATCCCCGCCTCCCAACCACCAGCCCCGCCTCCCACCACTGGCTCTGGCACAGACCGTATAAGTCTGCTCAGCACTATCCCCGCCTCCCAACCACCAGCCCCGCCTCCCACCACTGGCTCTGGCACAGACCGTATAAGTCTGCCCAGCACTATCCCGCCTCCCACCACCGGCTCTGGCACAGACCGTATAAGTCTGCCCAGCACTATCCCCACCTCCCAACCACCAGCCCCGCCTCCCAACCACTGGCTCTGGCACAGACCGTATAAGTCTGCTCAGCACTATCCCCGCCTCCCACCACTGGCTCTGGCATAGACCGTCTAAGTCTGCCCAGCACTATCCTCACCTCCCACCACCGGCTGGCTCTGCCACCCAATCTCGGCTAAGCTCCTGAGGATCCATTCCTTCTGAGCAGGATTCCTTTATGTTTATTTTGTGTTCAGTTGTAGAGTTTTGGTGATGTTTATTCGTATAGTTTTTGAAGGTGACGATATTTTTGTGATTAGCCGTAGAATTTTTTTAAGAAGTAGATTTTCATTTCTTTTCATGGAACTGGTGTTATAAATTTTGCACTTAGGCTCCGATGCTGAAAATTCTGATGCTGTACAGAATAGTGCCGGAGTTCCCTGCCACAACAGTGGACAAAAATAACTTCCTCATGCTCGAGGATAATAGTTTACAAATGATATATGCACTGTGGCTTTGAGCATGAGAAAGTAAAGTGGCAGGATCATGCTAGGGGCATGCATACAGGAGCTGCGTGTGAGCCCAGCCCAATGGGGGAAGACAGCAGAGCAGCAAAGGCAGAGAACTGGCCCTGGAGAAAGCAAGGGGCGGTGGAACGGGAGCTGGGGACTGCAGCAACTTTCATGTCCTCGCTCCTTTTGCACGGCCTCCCATGGCCTCTCACATTCCCTGGGGGAAGGCAAGCAGCGGGTCTCTCCAAGCTTCAGGCCCACAGATCCAGAAGGAGAAGACCGCCCTTCAGCCACTGGTTTCCAGGACAGCTGGGCAGTTTTACACAGGGCCACCAAGAGGGGGGGACAGGGAGGACAAAATTCCCCGGGCGCCGCCGCCACAGTCCAGCCCGCCCGCCCTCCATCTCTCCCTGGCATTGAACTTAAGAGCCTCACCTTTGAAAGCGCAGCAAGCAGCGGCAGACCATTCCTTCCTTTCGTGTCCCGCCCTCACCTGACGTAACTTCCGTGAGTGCGGGACACGGAAGGAAGGAGTGGTCTGCCGCTGCTTGTTGCTGCACTTTCGAAGGTGAGGCGCTTAAGGTCAGTTCAGAGGGCCCGGGGGTGGAGGGGGGGGCCCCGGGTCTGGTCCAGTCTCTCGGTGGCCCTGGTTTTACACACCTAATGCCAGCTCTAGCTGGCGTAGATTTTGCATAGTAAAGGCAGCCTTCTTCAGGGCACTTCTTTCTGAGCATCAGAGGGAATGTGTTAGGACCTCTTTTGCCTATATGAGCATGGGATTAGCGCTAATCGCTGGCGAGCTCTTTTTTGCCGCGGTAAACACGGGCTCAAGTGCAGCACTGATGGCCTCTAGCGCCCGTGTTTGTTTCTCAGCGTGCATCATCTTGCACTGTTTCTTGAATCTACCCCATAGTATTCTGATGCAAACCAGATACTGTTTTGTTTTTAAAGGAAACCCATTCGGAGTCAGGAGAGGCTGGGACAGATCTTGGAAGAGGTGGGTGTCTTGTATTTGTTTTGGGGTGGTTGTTTTTTTGTGCTCTGTTGGTCGTTGCCGGCGTTGTATTGTAGAAAGAAGGGAGGGAGGGAGGTTTGCTTTGGCCAATTTTAGACTTTAGGAATCTGAAGAAGTTTCTTACAAAAGAAAAAGAACTTGAAGCTGTTCTTTTTAGGCTCTATACAATTAAAACACTCACATTCTCATTTACCCATATCACTGACAATTTCTGCAAATACCATATCCCTCCCCTTGCTTTAGCTTCTGACATCAAAGCTATCCACTATATACCTATAAGAAAATATTAAAGGAGAACGTCTGTCTGAGATTTAATGCAATGGGATGAAACTAGGCATGAGGGGAAAGCCCACTAAAAAGGCCTTGTTCGTTCTGCCCCTGCAGGTCACCTTTACAGATGTTATGAGAAGATAGTGTGGCATGCCGGACCGGGGGAGGCTTGAAGAAATATCATTCTTTGTCTCTGACAGCAGTACTGGAAGAAAGTTACTGGTGTTTGTGAAAATACGTCAAGATGCTGGATGTGCCTAGTTCAGTTCACAGTGATTATGCAGAAACCCCTGAAACCTACCTTCGGTCTCACGCTTTTGTTTGGCAAAAAAGAACTTCTTGCTGAACGAGGGGAGAGCTCCCTCAAATGATATAGGAAGTCTGATCCCCACACAAGCTCAACTCCTTACCACACATTTATTTATCAAATTTATATCCCGTCATTTCAATACATCTATGCAGGTTACAACATATGCTCATAAAAAGAAAACAAAACGAAAACATACAATGCAATAAAACAGACCGTGGAAAACATACAACACCCTCAGAATTGGCAACAGATACAGAATAAAGTGACTTCCAGAATCAGCATTTTCTGTCCTTGTCCCTCATTCTTTCCCCCCCCACACACACACACTTCACAGATAAAAGGCAGTATGTATTCAGTTCATTTGGTCTCCTGCTTTGCTTTCCCAATCTTCCTGCTTTCAGTGCACTGTGTTTGGAGGCTTTACCTTCACTGAGCACTGGGAATTGTAAGCAGTCGCTCACTTGCTCCCTCTAGGGTCCTTTTCAGTCCACTCGTGCCTGCAGCATGGTGTATAGGATATTTAGGCATTTAGAAGTGGACACTGAAGAGGTTGGGACTGTGCATTGATGCTGGAGTTTTCGCACATTCAGTCTTTCCTATAAATTTCATGTGTAAGACATCTGTATGTTAGGAGCTATTCATAATGGTGTTTCTGACACTGGTACACAAGATCTCCCCTTGAAATGGATATTGAGAATTAATTAAACAACTGGATAAATTGTCATTATTCCAACAGCTTGAAACGTAATAATAATTCCAACTCGTCCTGGTGCTATAATTAGCTCCAAATTGGAGAGGTCCTTGTCCATCTCTCATCCTCTGTTGTCTTCTAGTCAGCAAATAATTGTTTCATGGTCCCCTTTGAAATTTCATCTCATGGAAGTTCAGAAGTTATTATTGAATGATATAAATTATTTGTCAAGAGAACTGTTAAAATCCAGGAAAAGTTCTACAAAAAGCACAATTTACATACTGGCATTAAAATCAGGCAAATCTAAATTCTGATTAAATATATTTGGGAAGCTAGACCAATGATATAGTGACAGGCGTTGTGCATTGTCGGGCTGCCGGCCTGGGTTTGATTCCCAGGCCAAATGTCTCTTCAGACTAGACAAGACTGAGGATGCTGCAGAGGGCAGAGCTCGTGCCCTTGAAAAGGTGGGTGAGAATCTGGCATCACCCAGCAGTAACACCTTGTGATGGATTTAGGGTCCAAATTAACTGCCTTCCAGAAGGATCTATGTTTTGTGGACTTCGATGGCTTGGATATAAAACAACAAAAAACCCTGGGTAGTTCCTAATGAAGACTTAACAGTGTCTTGCACCTATAGCAGTCTGTTCTAATTGAACTGGAAGTCCATGGTAACAGAATAAAAATAGTATGCCCAAAACTCCAAAATGCATGGGACCAGGCTGCTGCCACTAATATTTAAAGTACAGCTCAAAAATTAGGCAATAATTATATCGATAATTTCTACTGGATCCAATATCATAATCATTCAAACATCATTCTATCCAGTTACAGTTCATCCACCTTCCTTCCATAAAAGTGTAAAGTAATTCCCAAATTTTCAACTTCCTGATAAATAGAAATATATATTTTTTAAAAATTTGCTTATCTTTGAATAATCTCTACTAAGTGACCTCAGTGACACTCACCATCCACCACCCTCATAGGAATTACATGGAGGTACCATAGAGCGTCAATCATCTTCACCGGTACACTTTTCTCATATTAATTTTTAACTCCTTCAATAATTATTACTGGATTTACTTATCTTTTAGATACTTTCATTAGTCGGACCAAGGGGTTCAAATGCCCGACATGTTTCGCTCGCTACACGAGCTTCCTCAAGGACAACCCCTATAACAGAAAAACAACTTATTAATCTCATCTCTACCCCAGCTTCAAAATTTAACAGATCACTAGGGTAGAGATATTCTCTCTCCACCTTTCTTATAAGTTCTAAATATCTTACCCTAATATTTAAAAGCTTCTTTTTTAGACTAATTGATGAATACATGGTTTGGACTGAGGCATCTGCGGGGGGAACTGGCAAAATAGGAACATTAAAAATTGTTGTGAACGTTGACATACCCAAGGCGCATTTCATAGGCTTGGGGGGGGGGGGGGGGGGCGCCAGCTAAGCCTCCCCAGCCTAAACTGCGATCTTTCTTTCCTGCTGCTACTGCCACCAGGCACATTAAAAAGCAATGGAGCTTTGTTGCCTGTATGGACAGTGGGGGAGGGGGAGTGACAAGCCAGGGATGGAGTGGGTCTTTGTTGAGAATTAGTTTTTCTGTTGATTGCTATAGGGTTGGGGGTAGGGGAGAAGGGTTGGGAGGAAAATGGCTGAGAATGCACATGTGTGCTGTTAAAGGTTAATGTTGGACAGATTGTGTGGGGGAGGGTTGACTTGTTGGGTAGGAGACACTATAGGGAGGGGAGGAATGGTTAGGGAAGACTTCTGGGAAGACTTACCCCGCTGGGAAACCCAGTGGGAAGATGCTGCTAAGATAGAGGGGAAGAGATTTGATGCAAGCACATAAAGATTTACTGGAATTAGAAAAGGTACAGAGAAGGGCAATGAAATGATAAAGGCAGGGCTTTTTTTGAGAGAGTACTTGGGGTACTGAGTACCGGCACCATTTCTAATGTCTGCTAAAATTGACCCATGGTCCCCAAGTTTTAATGAAAGAGCTCAGGCTCTACACACCATTTCTGCCTTGTCATAGATTCGTGACTGGTTGTGGGGGGCTTGGCTATTGTGGGGAGGGTTCCTCAGTGATCACCCTACCCTGAAATGAGTTCTGGCACCTTTTTTGCTAGAAAAAACGCACTGGATAAAGGGGATGGAACAACTTTCCTATGAGGAAAGGCTGAAATGGCTAGGGCTCTTCAGCTTGAAGAAAAGATAGAAAAAATACTGAGTGGAGTGGAACGGGTAGACGTGAATCGCTTGCTTACTCTTTCCAAAAATACTAGGACTAGCTACAAAGTAGTAAATTTAAAATGAATTGGAGAAAATATTTCTTCACTCAATGTGTAATTAAACTCTGGAACTCGTTGCCAGAGAATGTAGTAAAAGCGGTTAGCTTAGCGGGGTTTAAAAAAGGTTTAGATGGCTTCCGAAATGAAAAGTCCATAGACCATTATTAAAATGGACTTGGGAAAATCCACTGCTTATTTCTGTAATGTATTGTACTTTTTTGGGATCTTGCCTGGTACTTGGATTGGTCCCTGTTGGAAACAGGATACTGGAGTTGATGGACCTTCGGTTTGTCCCAGTATGGCAACATTTATGTATTTACTAGCCGTTGAGCCGTGAAAATGGACTACTTTTGGAAAGGGGGGGGGTTCCGAGCCCCCCCCCCCCCCGGAGTCGCCCCTCCACCCGGCCCGAGCAGCACTGTAAACTTACATCAGCACGCAGCAGCAGGCACATCAGCAAAGCTGCCGTCGGGCGGGCTTCCTTCTCTGCCTGTGTCCCGCCCTCGTGTGACATAACGTTGGCGAGGGCGGGACAAAGGCAGAGAAGGAAGCCCGATGGCAGCTTTGCTGATGTGCCCGCTGCTGCGTGGTGATGTAAGTTCACAGTGCTCGGGCCAGATGGAGGGGCGGCGACGACTCCGGGGGAGGGGGGGAGCGGTTCCGACGTCTGCAGCATGCCAGTAGAGACTTCCCTCTCTGTCCCGCCCCCATCATCACGTATTGAAGCGGGGGCGGGGCAGAGAGGAAAGTCTCTACTGCGCATTTGCGAGTGAGTACGGTCACTCGCCGTTTATATGTTTGATTATGGCTGATCTAAAGATACCCAAAATGTTGACGGGATTCACTCCACAAAAAACAACACAAAAAGAGTGGTGGAAAAACACAGAGGATTCCAAAATCTCAATGTATAGGACCTTTAATATAGTCTTACTTTATACAACAAAGAAGACAAGTCTGATCTAAGGTTGCACTGGTGAAGACGGATAAGTTAGTCCCTGAAAACTGAGACGAAACAGATGTGCTCTGTCGGGCTTGGCGGTTAATAAAGACTGTAAGGAACAAAGGAAATTAAGTTTTCCTCCAGTTGTTTACAAGAACCTTTTCGAAAAAGAACATATAATGTAAAAAATGGATAAATTTAGGATATATAACATGCTGTTTTTTTAAAGATCTGTGACAAAGGAATCTACTGACAAAGGTAGCTGAAAAGGCTACAAGCTGGAAACAGTGAAAGTTGACGTTCCAAGATCTTTTTGCCCCTTTAAGTAAATCCAAGGTTCAAATTAGTACCCCTGAGCATTTATCATTATCTTTAATATAGTCAGCAATTTCAACACATCGAGGATGGGATTCATTCCCCCATAAAAAATACTAAGTTGCTGGCATATCTCAAGAGGGAGCGAGTAGATGTGGCTTTCCTACAAGAGACACATCTGAATGCTAAAGAACATCAAAAGCGTCAAAGAGATTGGGTGGGGGAGGTGGTGTACTCTTCTTTTATTACTCTTCTTTTAACGTTAGACAATGGGGGGTGGCAATATTGCTCCGTAAAAAGCTGGTATGGGAGACAAATAATACAAGATAACCAGGGTAGGTTCATTATTCTTACAGGGGTGCTTCAAGGAAGGTGATGCTGTGTAATGTTTATGCTTCAAATGTATATAATCACTTGTTTTTCTTGGATCTATTAGTTCACATTTTGGGTGCAGAAGATTATTCAGTTGTGTTGGCTGGTGATTTCAGTTGCATCTGTGACCCAATGATAGACTCTAATCCACCTAGGGTAGGGGATTACACATATCTACACCCCAGGGTAAGGGATAAAGGGCTCAACTTTCTTATTGAGGAATTAGGATTGCTCGATGTGTGGAGGACTCTTCACCTGGACGAACAAGACTTCGCTTATTAGTCTGCAGCCCACAAGTCTTATTCTAGGTTGGACCACATTTTGCTGCCAGAGTCCCTGTTTGGCTCTGTAGCACAAACTCAGATTACAGATGTGTTTTCAGATCACTCAGTGGTGTGGCTGACTTTACGATGGCAGTCTGGTCCGGGAGACAGTATCTGGAAAACGAGTCCAACCTCATACTCTGATTTACATTTTAGAGAATATTTGCAGAAAGCTCAGGCAGACTACGTGACGGATGATAGTGTCTTGGGTGTAAGCGACACCATTTTCTGGGAAGCCGCTAAAGTGGTTTTAAGAGATAAAATTATAGCTTATGTGGAAGCATCAAAATAAGGAGCCATTACAGCTAACTAGAGAGCTATAAGTACAGCACCATCGCCAGATGCGAGGGGGGTGGGGAATCCATCTGGGAGAGTTATCTGCAAGTGCGGAGGGCGATTGACACACTGCTGACGGAATGGGTCCAGACTAACATAAACTGTACCAGTGGGGAAATAATACGGGGAAGTTTCTGTCAAATCTAATTTGCCCATCCCAATATGGGGGGGGGGGGGGGGTGGAGATGGGATGACCCATAACCCAATTACCACCACCACCTTCTGTTGCCTGCTGGTCAACCAGTTTCCAATCCAGTTCACCACTTTGGGTCCCAAGTTCATTGAAGTCAAGGAAGCATCTAGTAAGGCTACCAAGCTGGCAGCTCAGAGTTCTGTGCCCTTCTGTGTCTTAGGCAATAGCCTGTAGAAATTTGCAAATGGAAATGGGCCAAGGTGGCAAATGTAACGCTTAGAGAAAAAGGTGAACAGAAGCAATGCCATTGCCTTTTCTGTCCAGCAATTAATAAATTCAGAATCCATGCTATTCAAGTGGACTTTGCAAACAGTCATTGGGATTGTGGCATGTGATTCCTTGAACACCGACAGAACCAATCAGGCAGGCATTGTCCACAAGGTCATCCTGAAGGCAATGTTCTGCTTGATCTGGTCACTCTTTGCTGAAACTGGCTGACGGTAGTCACCATGTCTCAAGCCGGATTGAGCCTGTGCACAGTAGAGAATAAACAGGCAATGCAGTTTCTCTGTTCACCTTTGGCTCACAAAACCAAGGCTACAGCGGTTACACAAGTGCTAACAGACCAGCAGTCAGAACTTTATGGCTAAGTTTGGTTCAGTGATACACATGACAAATCAAAGCCCAGTTTCATTATTAGGCTCAGTTTCAGACAGCTGTCTCAAATGGTTTTCATTGATTCTTGGCGAGTAGGCAAACTTCAAAAACTGAGAACATCAACAAGTTATCTCAACTCAAATTTCTCAAGAAAATCATAGTCTCTTCAAAAATACTGATAATTTAAAAAGAATAATTAAAGAAGCTAACCAGTGATATTTAAACACCACTAAAAAGACTTAGGAGTCCTTTTATAAGACGGCAGGTATCCATACTGCTACTTTACCACAGAAGCCCAGCTATAATGCTTGCCTCCAATGTAAACCATTTCTGGGGCAGAAATGGGTAGTAACAGTACTTAACTACAATTGTCAGTACTTTTACTTGTAATGAGTTACATTTTTTGCTTGCCTCCAATGTACGCCATTTCTGGGGCAGAGATGGGTAGTAACAAAGTACTTCATTACAGTACTTAAGTACAATTATCAGTACTTCTATTAGATTGTAAGCTCTTTGAGCAGGGACTGTCTTTCTTCTATGTTTGTGCAGCGCTGCGTATGCCTTGTAGCGCTATAGAAATGCTAAATAGTAGTAGTAGTAGTATTACAGTACTTAAGTACAATTGTCAGTACTTTTACTTGTAATGAGTTACATTTTTTGCTTGCCTCCAACACACGCCATTTCTGGGGCAGAGATGGGTAGTAACAAAGTACTTCATTACAGTACTTAAGTACAATTGTCAGTACTTTTACTTGTAATGAGCTACATTGTTTGCTTGCCTCCAATGTACGCCATTTCTGGGGCAGAGATGGGTAGTAACAAAGTACTTCATTACAGTACTTAAGTACAATTGTCAGTACTTTTACTTGTAGTGAGTTACATTTTTTGCTTGCCTCCAACGTACGCCATTTCTGGGGCAGAGATGGGTAGTAACAAAGTACTTCATTACAGTACTTAAGTACAATTGTCAGTACTTTTACTTGTAATGAGTTACATTTTTTTCCAATACTTTTTACTTGTAACTCATTAAAAGTAAACAGTACTTTTGTACTTAGTAACTTCAGGAAGCAGGTGAAAGCTTGGCTCTTCAACCAGGCCTTTAATGGAAGAAGTAACTAACTCCTTAGTCTCACTCACACACACACACACACAAGGATTGACTCGGGCTGCACATACTGCAGCAGGACATGTTTATCCACTCCTACCCTAGCTGAGATAACATTTAACCATTTCTCTGACCTCATGTGCAACTTTCTTTGAATTAGTCGCCTTGCTTTCTAACTCCTCTTACCTATCTATATGTTCCATCTTTGCTTATACCCTACACTGTCACTTAAAATGTTCTATTAGGTATTGTGTTGACATTGTTGTCAAGCCTCTTAAGACTTGTTTAACTTGTGATAAGAGGCTGTCCTATCCGGGGTAGGCCACTAGAGGGCACTAGGGGAATAGATGGAGGTCGCTAGGACCGGGGAGAGCCCTGGGATGTCCACAGGTGTAGGAGGTTAAGGGCTGGATTCTATGTAGCTAATTAACCACTTTATACCCCATCTGAGTTGTGAAAGGAAGAGAAGTGAGCTGGCAGCAGAAGAAGAGAGATCCCCCTGGAAGATACTGGCTAACCTTTAGGCATATTTTCAAAGCACTTAGCCTTCCAAAGTTCCATAGGTTTCTATGGAACTTTGGAAGGCTAAATGCTTTGAAAATATGCCTCCTTATGGACTTGGGGGTGGACTGGGTGTCCAAAGGAGACAAGCAGGCTGAAAATCCTGGGGTAAGAAGTCCCTAAAGCATTAGTGTTGGACTGTGTGTCCTCAGTACTTATAGAACTGTGTGTTCAAAGGAGGAAGGACTGTTTGTCCCTAGTACTTGTAAAGAACTGTGTGTTCAAAGGAAGGACTGTGTGTCCCAAGTACTGGTAAAGAACTGTGTGTTCAAAGGGAGGACTGTGTGTCCAAAGAAGGAAGGACTGTGTGTCCAAAGAAGGGGGGGCTGTGTGTCCCAGTACTGAGAGAAAAAGGCTGCAAAGCCTGGGGTTAGAAGTCCCCAAAGTATTGAAGCTAGTACTGAGCCCATGTATCTGTGTGGGGAGGCTCAGTGTGAAGACCTATGAAAGCATAAAGTATTAAGCTATAAGAAGTGTGCCCAGGGGCTGGAATAAAGAGTTGCCTGAGAAATATGCAGTTGGTGAGACCTGTTTCATTTGCTTGGTGGGAACCAGGTCACCCTGAGCGAGAAGGGGTAGCACACTAATTTGCATATGATCTGCATATTAAGAACCAGGTCACCCTGAGTGAGAAGGGGGATATCACAAACTGTAAAGTCTCAATATCTTGAAGTATAATCTTGGCACACCAGCACACACCTGAAGTCTCTATATTTTCTGAAGTTTCCTTTATTGAATAAAACACAGATAATTTACTCACAGACAGATGTTCAGAAGTGTTGCCCCAGGGCACAGAGACTCAGTAATTTTGAGAGCTGTATCAGTGGTTGGAGGTAGAAATCTGAAGAGAGGCAGCTTTATTGCAGAGGTGAGAAATAGTTGAACAGATAGAAGTATCTCAGAGCTGGGTGACTGGAGAGTGCAATATCTCATTAGGAAGATATATTCAAGGAAAAAAAAAAGTTCGTTACAGGGAGTTTGAGGCAGGACAAGTGCTGTCTGAAGCAAGATGGAGAGAGGGAGGGAGAGGCTAAGAAGGGCTCACGCAGGCCCATGGAGGCAGGGGTAAATAGACCAATGAGGACAGAGCCTGCCATCGGGTAGCAAGGGGTGGTCCTAGAGGACAGCCCTCAATTGGAGGGAAAGGTCATACCTGGCTGACCTCTCAGGACAGAGATAGTAAGACAAAGGAGCCAAGCTTGGTTGAGAAAGGGAGAAGTCTAGGCAGCAGAACAACCAATGGTAACAGTTCTGTCACGATCCCAGGCTTTAAACAAACAGTCACGAACTCTGGAACAACGTGAGCCCTTGGCCTACTGTTATCGAGCGGCAGCAGGAGGCAAACCCCCCCCCCCAAGCAGGACTGGACAGGATTCAGGATACACTTGTCTAGAATCGGATTCAGGAACGGACTTGGCTGGAATTGGATTCAGGATACTCAAGCAGGATTCAGGATTTTCAAACAAGCTTGGCAGGAACAGAAGCTGAAAGCAAACAGGGCAGAGATAAGCAGGAAGGGGACTGGAGCTGAAGACAACCAGGGCAGACACAAGCAGGATACAAAGCTGACCCACACAGACAACAGAACTAAGGCTGAAGCTAAAGTAGAGGGGACTAGAACAAGCAAGGCAGACTAGGCAGGACACAAAGCTGACCCACACAGACAAACCTAAAACTCCACTACCCAAGCAGCAAAGCAGGGTATACACAAAAGTAGCACACATGAGTTGTCTTGGGCAGACTGGATGGACCGTGCAGGTCTTTTTCTGCCGTCATCTACTATGTTACTATGTATGTTACTATGTAAATACAAATCCACCTATACAACCAGCTTTTCCTACCTAAGCGCACAACTATGGAACGCATTACAAAAAGCAGTAAAAACTGCACTCGACCACCTAAATTTTCGGACAGCACTAAAGACATTCCTATTCAGAAGAGCATACCCCACCGACCCAACATAAAAATACCTGGTCACATGCGACACAATGTAACCAAAGACCCATTATCTGACTCTTCTTCCCCCTTTCCCTTTCTAACTTCCCCCCAACCGCACCACCATACATGTAACTACCTTACATGTACCTCATTCTACTACAATATCACTTTGTATTCATTCATACCATGTATTTGTTCAGACTGTTAACGGTTATATATGTAATCACATTGAGCCTGCAAAAGGTGGGAAAATTGGGATACAAATGTAACAAATAATAATAAAAAGAATAAAACAACAAAAATAAGGCTGAAACCAAGGTAGAGGAGACTAGAACAAGCAAGGCAGACAAGGCCGGACACAAAGCTGACCCAGACAGACAAACAACAGAACTATGGCTGAAGGTAGAGGGGACTAGAACAGCAAGACAGACTAGGCAGGACACAAAACTAACAAACAGAGAAGAACTGAAACAGACGTGTTCTCAGGCACCCTAAACAGAAGTGCCCACGGGCCCACAGGCTATGAACAAAGCAACAAGAAATCAAGGCAGAAGTGCCCACAGGCACACAGACAATAAACAAGGCAGAAGTGCTTTACTGCACACGGACTAACCTGGAGACCTTTGGCATTGCAATGGCACTGAATGAAAGTGCACCACTTCCTTATAAACAGGACAGAGGCAGGAAATACACACTGAATACCAAAGTGAGACTTGAAACACAGAGGAAGTGGAAACCCTACAGACAGTAGCCAGCACAGCAGCTGACCATCGGGACATAAGGTGAGTCAGAGAGGGATCTCGACCACAATCATGACAAGTTCTTCTCCAGACAGGCAAGTGTGGCTTCATTGCCTGTGGACTACATTACACATAATGCATTGCTCACGTGTCTTTGCAGTGGGAACTGCAGCACTGAAGATCCTTAGAAGTGAGAATGACAGTAAAGGCATTAAACACATTTTAGGGTCACATTATAAGCTAGTGCAAGGCTGTCAGAGGACAGAACAATTGTAAGTAGTAACTATACCATACTTTGTATCATTATTTGTATATTTTTGCTGCTGTAATTGTCTATTTCTCATGTTTGATGTATTCTTATTGTACACTGCCTTGAGTGAATTCCTTCAAAAAGACAGTAAATAAATCCTAATAAATAAAGTTAAGAAAGTATTTTTTTTAAGTATTTTTCCTTATCTCTGCTTTGCCCCCTCAGATGGCTTGTAACTGATTGGGCCCGAACTTCTGGACCCAAAAACAGCTGAGCTGGCACCAGAAGTTCAGGTCCAATCAGATGCAAGCCAGCGTCTGACGTCACATCACCCGCCAGTAGTGGAGCCTGCTGATGCTTCCCGCAGGTAGTGTAACTCGTCCACTCATCCTGGGTGCATGGATGTTTAAAAAAAAAAAACACGCCTATGTGCATGTGCCTTCCCGCTTGTGTGCTAAATGTAACCCGGTGGGTTATATTTATTTTTTTATTTTTACCTGGGGTCCGGAGGAGGCTCTGGGCTCCCAGAGATTGTTGGTGGCCAGTGCTGTGACTCCAGAAGCGGTTCTGGACTTCCTGCATGGAGCTGCACTGTCTGCGGCTTGCCCCAATGCTCTGAGTGTCGGATTTGTTTTTTTGAGTGAACATTTCTAGTTTTATAAGAGTTTTGACAGATTTATGACAAAAATGTCTGTAAATATATTTAAATGTGTGTTTAAACATATAAAAAATACACTGTATGTATAGTTTGATGGCACCAATGATTGTAAGATATTTTGATCTGATTGTATAGAAATTTTATGGGTTTTTGTCTAAAAATATAACTTTCTATTATTTCCTATGCAAAGTTATTTTCTAAAATGGAGATTGTGAAAAAATGTTAATTAGTTTCCATGAGGAAAACACCCTGTGTTCTGATACCTTATTGGTCAGCTGATGTCAGCTGGTGACTCAGAGACCCAGTGTCCCTTGGCACTAGCTTGCCAGGAAGTGGAGGAGGGGCTGAAGACAGGGACGAGGAAAGAAGATGTGTCTGGGAGAGCTCTGAGTGCATGACAGGATTTCTAGGCAGAAAAGTGTGTGAAAGTTAGTTTTTCTGTGAGCTTTGAATTCCTGAATGCAGGTGAAGAGAGTTGAAGGTGAAAAGTGTTGCATTTGAGCAGAGAAAGAAAGTTCTAAAACTGATGGTTTTTTTTTGTGTACTGTTTAAGTATCTGAAAGGGAATTTCTCTGCCAGTGTTTAGCGCTGAAACACTGAATGCAGGTGAAGTGTGCTGAAGGTGAAAGGTGTTGGATTTGAACAAGAGAAAAAAAGAACTAAACTGTTTTTTTGTTTGTGTGCTGTTTAAAAGTTTTACAGTTAAGACTGTGTTGGAGAGACCCTGTGCAAAGTTGTGTAAGATAGGTTTATGCAAGTGGATTTGTCCCAGTTAAGCCACTAGGAAAACTGGTCTCCAAGCTTAAGGTTGGCCTTGCAGTATGTGTGTTCACATGCTGGTGCACTAGAGTGGAAGATTGCATGAGTTTGGAGAGATAAAGTTGCTGTGAGCAGTGTGACTACAAGATCCAATGAAGAGTGCCCTTCCTTAGTTAGGGAACTCAGTACAAGTGAAGGAGTGGAACGCCGGTACTACCTGAATACTACTGACCACCAGAACAACCTCATGTTTTGTGCCTACTGATGGACTTTTACTTATGCATTCTACCTCTGTTTTTGGCTATTTGGCCACACCTTATTACTGCACTGGACATTTGTGCCTTATCCAGTTTTACTGTTTACTAACAAGACAAGTTTGCTGTTTACTAATGTACAGACAGAATGCAGGGCTATTAGATATATAGCTTGTAACAGTAGTTTGCAAGGCCTATACAAGACCAGCTTGCACGTAGCAACGCCATCTGAATAGGCGACCTTGGAGGGTGCTGACACCCCCCTGCATTCCTGAGCCGCACCTTATCTCCTGTGCTAGAAAGGAGCATTGTGTGTGTACAGAATAAGCTGCTAAGTTTCGTTTTTCTTGCCAGTATCATTTCAGTGTTATGACGTGTGTACGTACTGGGACTACAATTTTGTACTGTAAGAACTACAAATGTTTACTGCGCATGACAAGTATGACGTGTAAGGGGCCAAATGCGCAGGCCCAGTAGGGAAGTATAAATGTAAGCGTCAGATGATTTATGACACACAGTGTCCCGAGGCTACTCGGTGCTGTTCACTTGCTAGCAATAAAGTTGCCTTGTTTGGAACCAAAATTTGCCTTTCGTCTCCTGATTTCCCACCTGTTTCATTGGCGACCCAGATGGGACAGAAGTAGAAAGGGGAATCGGATTATATTCTTCCCTCCCCCACTGCAGTCGGATCGGGTCATCGATTCCCACCCGAGGAGGTGGTGAGTGGCCACCGCTGATTTCAGCGTCCATCTCCCGGAGGAGGGCCGATCAACTCTGCCTGACTGTAGAGGGGGCTGTGTGGTTCCGACAAGGCACCTTTTCTATTTCAGGGAGAAGCGCACGACGGCGCGGCCTGCGACCCCGGCGGACAGGCGAGTATACTCTACGTAGTGACCGGCCCAGTAAGGACCGAAGAAGAGGCGTGATCACCCTCTTTTAGCCAGTGACTAATACGGACTATTGGTATCCGACTAGGTCCCGAAACTCACTAGGCTCCGGCGACGAAACCGAGCGGCGAACGAACGGGGGGGTTTCTTGTGGCGTATGAAAGTGTGTGAGTGGGCTTGCAGTTCCAGGCCGGGCGACCGCGTCCTGGTCAGGCCGAGTGTTGACCCTTCTGTGTCTGGTGGAACGAGACCCCTTACTCCTCCACCTCCCCTTTCCCCCTTTGTCCGTCACCTGTCCTTTGGCACTCAGGTTAGGATGGGCGGGGGTGGGTCTTCACCGTTAGATTTAATGGCGGAACACTTTAGCGAAGTGTTCGACCTAGATAAATGTAGCAGGGCCAGGATGATACAGAGATGTCAATTTATGTGGCCAGGGCTAGGAATTGCTGGATGGCCCCCGGAAGGGTCATTCGAGTATGAAAAAGTGGCGGCGGTCATGAATATTGTTATAATTGAGGGAAACCCAGGCTGCCCCGAGGACATTCCATACATAGAAGCGTGGTTGGATGTAGTCCGGGATCCGCCGGCTTGGGCCCAACGGAAGGTAGAAAAGGCCGCCCTTATGTTGGTAAAGCAGAGAAAAGGCCGGAAAACCAAACTTAGAACCCTGCCGACCCATGCCTTCGCTCTCCAAAGCTCGGCAACCGCTGCCGTCCCGAAGGCCGCAGGGACCGCCCCCATACGGCCTACCGCCCCTAGCACTGATGCCACTGAGACCACGCCCCCTGCTACCAGAGTCAAGGCAGGAACTACGCCCAGTACTACCAACACACTTTCTAGGAAAAAAACCCCAAAGAAAACCGCAGGGAAAGTTCAGGGTTCGGCCGAGAAGAAGCCTCCAAAAGCCCCGATACTTGCTACGGCGGAAGCATACGAAGACGACATTGCGCCGCCGCCCTATGCTCCTATGTACCCTGACCTTACGGGCCTAGCAGAAGGCCCCGCTGACGCCGAGACTTCCGGGTCAGAGTCGGATGCCGGGGAGACGTCCCGCCCAGCCTCACCTGAGTCACCTGGCCTCGCAACCACACGGAAGAGTACACGGGTTGTGAAGAACATTACTCGGTTCCCCCAATCGAGTCCGCAACAGGCCCTTCCGTCCAGCCGAAAAGGGGGAACCTCTCACTTATTCCCAGTCCGACAGTCCACCACCTATACCCCTAACCCGGCAGAGGGGGGGGGCCAGCCCATCGAATCAACAGTCTATAGTCACGTTCCCTTCTCAAGTGCCGATTTGTATAACTGGAAATTCCATGGGCCGTCCTACGACCAGAAACCCGAGCAGCTGATAGAGCTGGTGGAAGGCATTATATACAGCTACAATCCAACTTGGGCCGACCTTAGGCAGTTGAGCGCCCACATCCTGACCTCTGAAGAACGCCGCCTTTTACAACAAAATATGGAGCAAGCCATCCGGGATGCGAATCCGGCCCATGCCAATTTACAGAACCTACTAGAAACGGAGGCGCCCATCGCTGCCCCCACGTGGGATTACCGAACCGCCGAAGGCCAAACCTTTATCCGCCGATACCAGCAGGCGTACCTGGCCGCCTTAAAGAAGGGGAAGCAGAAGGTTACCAACATGGGAAAAATCCACAGTGTGGTCCAACAAAAGGACGAGAGTCCAGGGGACTTCCTTGAACGACTTATGGAAGCATTTAGGAGGCACAGCCCGATAAATCCCGAGGACCCTAAGAACCTCCCAACCGTGGTTATGAGTTTTGTTAGCCAGTCAGCACCGGATATACGAAGAAAGCTACAGAGAACGGAGGGGTTCGAAGGGATGAGCCTAAGCCAACTGAAAGCTATAGCTGATCGCGTATTCGGATATCGCGACCAGGAGGAGAAGGTGGAGGCCCGGAAGGAATCGACCAGACGGATGCGGGAGAAGGCAGATGTATTGGCTACGGTGCTGGAAGAACGAATGAGGTCTAGACCAAAGGGGAGGGGCAGGAGAACAAGAGGAACGCGGTCCCCCATAGGGCGTAACCAGTGTGCAAATTGCCGACAAGAAGGACACTGGTGGGCTGATTGTCCAGAGGAGATACGGGACAACCCGAGAGAAGAGGAATCATGGGACCGGCAGAGAGAGGAGGAGACCGGCGACCGTACGGGGGCCCCTAGGCGAGGCCGTGGGAGGGGCCGAAGAGAGAGAGGACGGGATGACCGGAGGGAATGGCAGATGGCTGTGGACGCTACCCGAGACGGCACAGCATGAAGAAACCGGGAGGGCAGAGTCCCCACTGACCCTCTGGTGGAAATTCGGGTGGGGACAGAATCTATGAAGGCCTTACTAGACACAGGGGCCCAGCGATCTGTTATCACCACTGCCATAGCCCCAGCCACGAAAGAAACTATACCAATTGTGGGAGCCTCCGGGAAATCCCTTGCGGCCCCCCTCCTCAAAGAGCGCCAAGTCCAGATCGGGGGGACGATGGTGTCCCATCAGTTCATACACATCCCTGGATGCCCGGTCCCCTTGATTGGTCGAGACCTACTCTGTAAGCTCCAGGCCACCTTGAAGTTCAAGACTACGGGTGAAGTGGAAGCTCGCTTTGAAGATCGGCCAGTAACACTTATCTGTCCAGTAAGAGAAGAATGGAGACTACATGTTCCCCCAACTGTGGGACCCGGCGACTGCCGTTACGACCAGAACACCCCTTTCGCCCAGCAGAGGCGGGCCATAATGGATGAAGTGCCTGATGTATGGGCAGAATTGAACCCCGGCGGACTGGCCGTTAACGCTATCCCCATCTGGATTGAGCTCAAACCAAATGCTCAAGTTGTCAACCAAGGACAATACCACATCCCCTATGCAACCCGGCATAGTATGCATACACATCTACAGAAACTCCTTCAACAGGGAGTCCTTAAACCAATCAGATCCGCATGGAACACCCCATTGTTGCCCGTTAAGAAACCAGGAACATCCGAGTACAGACCCGTCCAGGACCTGAGGAAAGTCAACAACCAGGTAGCCGACATAGTTGCCCTCGTACCAAATCCATACTCCATCCTGGCCCAAGTGCCATCTCAGACCAAGTGGTACAGTGTCATTGATTTGAAGGACGCCTTCTTCTCCATCCCTCTTGCTGTTGACAGCCAAAAGTTGTTTGCCTTCACGTGGGAAGACTTACAGACGGGAACCAAGCAGCAATATACATGGACCCGGCTTCCCCAGGGGTTCAAGAACTCCCCCACCCTCTTTGGTGACCAGCTTGCCCAGGACCTGAAAACGTACCAAGACGAGTACGGGCCGGTCGTCCAATACGTGGATGACCTGTTGGTGGCCCGTGAGACGTACACGGACTGTGCAGAAGCCACCCTTTACCTCTTGAAAACCCTGGAAGCCCAGGGGTACCGGGCCAGTCGTAAAAAGGCCCAGATATGCGAGATCGAAGTCGAATACCTGGGTTTCCGCCTCCGAGAAGGAACCCGAAGGCTCGGTACCCCCCGAACCCAAGCTATCCGCAACCAACCCACTCCTGCAAATAAGAAGGAACTACGGGCACTCCTCGGAGCCGCTGGATATTGCCGCATTTGGATCATCAATTTTGCTATCCTGACCCACAGTTTGTATGCCAAACTGAAGGGGCCTGAACTAGAGGGCCAAGATCTCCGGTGGGAGAAAAGCGAACTGAAAGCCCTTCAGGACCTTAAGGATGCCCTTGCGGCCCCACCAGCGCTCGGACTACCAGATGTGACTAAGCCGTTCCACTTGTTCATCGACGAAAAGAAGGGATTGGCACTTGGAGTCCTCACCCAACTGGTCGGTACCTGGCAACGCCCTGTAGCATACCTCTCCAAGAGCATGGACAACGTGGCACGAGGATGGCCGGGCTGCCTACGAAGCATTGCGGCTGCTTGTCTCCTGATACACGAGGCCAATAAACTCACATTCGGCCAAACACTTTTTGTGACCACACCCCACACCATCCGCGGCCTACTCGAGAGCCACGGACCCAGATGGATGACCAACTCCCGATTGGTCAAATACCAAGCCCTCCTGTGCGAAAATCCGGAGGTGCGGATCCTGGACACGACCAACCTCAATCCTGCCACCCTCCTTCCGGCCCCTGAACCACCACTCCACGACTGTGAAGAGGTAATGGCCACTGTGCACTCGAGCAGACCTGACCTGAAGGATCAACCCTGGCAAGGGGGCATCACCCTTTTTACCGATGGAAGCAGCCAGGTGGTAGAGGGAATTCGAAGAGCTGGCTATGCGGTGGTGTCTGAGGACCATGTGATCGAGGCTATGGCTCTGACACCCGGAACATCAGCCCAGAAGGCGGAGCTGATCGCCCTCACCAGAGCCCTCCTATGGGCTGAAGGAAAAGTTGTCAACATTTACACCGACTCCAAATACGCTTTCCTCACCCTCCAGGTGCACGGAGCCTTGTACAAGGAGAGGGGATTTCTGACAGCTGAAGGGAAAGGACTTGCAAATGCCGCTGAGATCTGCCAATTACTCGAGTCGGTATGGAAGCCGAAGAAGGTGGCTGTGATGCACTGCAGGGCCCACACTGGAAGAACGGACCCTATCGCCCGGGGAAATCAGCGGGCAGACGACGCTGCAAAAAGGGCAAGTCAGCTCCCCTACTCCTCTCACCCTCCTGACCCCGTACTCGTCGTCCAGCTCCCTACGGAGACCCCTATCTACACCCCCCAAGAAACGGAATGGGCCCAACAAGAGGGTCTACAGTCACGCAATGGCTGGTGGATACTACAGGATGGGCGCATATGGATACCCGAAGCCCTGGCCTGGACGGTAGCCAAGGAGGCTCACGACCGCACCCACCTGGGCAGGGACGCCCTGGGGCGCTTACTTGAGAAGACCTACTACATCAACAAACTATCCCTATGGACCAAAAACGCTTCCAGCCGATGCGCGACTTGTGCCCGGAACAACCCTCGAACGGGGCCCGGCCCTATGCCAGGACATGTTCTCCGAGGCACCAGCCCTTTCCACGTGTGCCAGATTGACTTCACACACATGCCCCCGGCGCGCGGCTACAAAGCTATCCTCGTCGCCGTGTGTACCTACACCGGATGGATCGAAGCCCAGCCCACTAGAACGGAAATGGCTAAAGAAGTTACCTCCCTACTGCTTCATCAAATCCTACCCAGATACGGCCTCCCCAAGCAAATAAACTCTGACAACGGCCCCGCCTTCGCTAGTGAAGTAACACAACAGCTCAGTACCAGACTGGGCCTCGATTGGAAGTTGCATTGCGCCTGGAGACCCCAAAGCAGTGGAGTAGTGGAGAGGGCTAACCGATCCCTGAAGAACCAGCTAGCCAAGCTATGCCAAGAAGCAAAAGCCAAATGGCCCGACCTGCTTCCACTGGCCTTGCTGCATCTTAGGTGTACCCCCAAGGCTACCGGCCTTACTCCCTACGAGATGATGTATGCTAGGCCACCACCACTACCTTCCTTTCCCGACTCCTTGCAGATACAGGGTGAGAGTTCCTTAGTGAAACAAATGAGAGCCTTACACCAGGTAGTGCAAGACATCCAGCAGTACACTGAAAGAGTAGCTCCCTTGGTCCTCACCAATCCTACGCACAGGTTCAGGGTGGGAGACGAGGTCTGGGTAAAAGAGTGGGATGAATCTGACTGCCTCAAGCCAAAATGGAAGGGGCCCTCCCTTGTTCTCCTAACGACCTCCACCGCTGTTAAAATTGCAGGAAGCCCAGTGTGGATACATTGGACCCGATTGAAGCCTGCTGCTCCCACTAGCAGCACCCTGAAGCGTTGGACTGCGCACCAACATCCTGACGCTCCATTACGGCTGACTCTAAGAAAGACGTGAACCACCAGATTCATGCCTGCCCAGCAACAGGAACTCAGTTTCTGGACCCACTGCGTTTTTGGCTCTCTCTTTATCGCAGCCTTCATCGTGGGCCTCATTATCTTCTTGCTGCAAAAGCTCGGATACCTCCCACCACATATATAATGCTGACCATCTTCCTTCTCCTGTGTGCAGTTCCGAGCTATCATCCTGCCACCCTGAGCCTGAATTGCACTGAATGTTTGCGCCTCGTGCGCCACCGTATAGAGGGAGGATATCACCTAGTCACTACCCTCATTCACCAGACGCAGCCCCCGGAAGGCGATTGCCAGTTTCTCCCGACTTGTGCCCTCATCACTCCGAATGGCCTCCAACAGTTCCACAGATGCCTCCAAGGAAATCTCACTATCTGCCACAGCCCTACCAAACCAAGATACTACAATATCACCCTCAGCGTAGGACTACCTGCGTATGTGGCCGGACCTCCGGGAGTCGAGGGAGATGGCATTCTGTATTACATTAATTCTACTCGTATCCTTGTCGGTGGCATCCAAACTGTAGCAACCCTCACCTTCGATGTCTGTGCCGCCATGGACAAGCACCCTTGGTCTCGCAAGTGTGGTAGCCAGAGTTGGCGAGAGGCATACGTTAAGGACCACAAGTATGTCTGCCCCTTCAGTCCAGACATGAGATGCTGCTCCCCGTGGGTGTGGCTCCCATGCGCCGGCGACACTCGAGCCTCGGGCTGGGACCGAGTATGTGCTTATACGGGAGGAGGATATGCCGGATGCGCCGGCCTGGGCGAATTTCGTCGAGGTTCTGGTAACTATGTGTCCCTAGACTGGCCCATCCGAGGACACGACATGCCCTGGAGAGGAACGTGGGGCCTCGGCATTGACGGCGGAGGAATGGATCCGTTGACATATATTACCATATATCAGAGTCTCGAAACGAAGCCTCCTACGCACTACCAGACTACTGTTGTCGGCTACCAAGACGTATTTGATGAAATTGCTCGTGCTGAGCAGACCGAAACTAAATTCCCCATTTCCCCAGAAGCCCGAAATATGTTCCTCAATTTGGCTGAAAACATCGCCCTCTCCCTCGGAATTGCCAACTGTTTCGTCTGTGGAGGTACCGACATGGGTGAACAATGGCCCTGGGAAGCGAGAGAGATCCGACAACACACATGGGATGCACTTAACACCACTAACATTACCTTTCCCCAACGGCCGAAGCCGTACGAATGGGCCCTGAGAACCAATATCATAGGTACCCTCTGCGCTAGTCGAGCGCCATCGAAGCGTTACTCTGTACCAGTGGGAGACTCTGCTTGTACGGGGGTTCTTCAGTATAATGGCAGCCGGACGACCTGGTGGCAAACGGACAACCTGCCCGCCCCGGAGCCTATCTGGACAGAACCCACCTTGAACACGACATGGACATACGGAGGGAACGCTTCCCTCAAGTGGGTAGCCCCGGCGGGCTACTACTATATCTGCGGACGCAGGGCCTATGAACAACTCCCGACCCGCTGGTACGGTACCTGCCTCTTGGGCACGGTCCGACCTAGTTTTTTCCTTCTGCCCATACAAGTCGGCGAAACTTTGGGAATCCCCCTATACGTGGAAAAGGGGCCTGATAACCCTACCCGACGAAAACGGTCTTTCCCAATCATCAAGCCCAAAGTACAGATTGGAGACTGGAAGGACAACGAGTGGCCGCCTGAACGTATCATTCACTACTATGGACCGGCCACATGGGCTGAAGATGGTACATACGGGTACCGCACCCCTATCTACATGCTGAATCGCATTATTCGCCTACAGGCCGTACTCGAAATCCTTACTAACGATTCTGCCCTGGCCCTCAATATCCTAGCTCGACAGAACACTAAGCTCATTACCGCCGTCTACCAAAATCGCTTGGCTCTTGACTACCTCTTAGCCCAGGAGGGCGGGGTGTGTGGCAAGTTTAACCTCAGTAATTGCTGCTTACAGATTGATGACCAGAGCCATGTCATCAGGGAGATAACTGACCGGATGGTCAAACTAGCCCACGTCCCCGTCCAGACCTGGAACAGTGCGTGGGATTGGACTTCCTCCCTCACCAGCTGGCTCCCAACTTCCGGGAGCCTGCAAGGCCTCCTCGTCATGGGTGGCCTGTTTTTGCTGTCCTGCCTAATAATACCTTTGTCTCTCCCCTTAGTTTTCAGGTGTCTCCGCTCCACCATGGAAAGCATCGCTGACCGCCGTGCTGCTGCCCAACTTATGGCTCTCCAGATGTACTCCCCCATTCCCCAGTCTGATGAAGCTGACGATGAAGCACCTTGTGGCTGACGTGCACCACCTCCTGAGTCACTTAAGGGGCCATTACCCTTGTGTCAGCATAAGACCGGATACAAAGGGGGGGGGATTCCACTAGGGGCCCTCCGTCTCAACCCCGGCGAAGCAACCAACGGCTGCGCAAGGGCTTAGGGCTCGCTTGTTGCCTCCCTCGCTAACTATCCTTGTCCTTTCTTTCCTTTTTAGGGTTCATGGAGGTGATACTCTCCACCAGAATGGATGTTCAAGTATCAAAAGGGGGGAATGAAGGAGTGGAACGCCGGTACTACCTGAATACTACTGACCACCAGAACAACCTCATGTTTTGTGCCTACTGATGGACTTTTACTTATGCACTCTACCTCTGTTTTTGGCTATTTGGCCACACCTTATTACTGCACTGGACATTTGTGCCTTATCCAGTTTTACTGTTTACTAACAAGACAAGTTTGCTGTTTACTAATGTACAGACAGAATGCAGGGCTATTAGATATATAGCTTGTAACAGTAGTTTGCAAGGCCTATACAAGACCAGCTTGCACGTAGCAACGCCATCTGAATAGGCGACCTTGGAGGGTGCTGACACCCCCCTGCATTCCTGAGCCGCACCTTATCTCCTGTGCTAGAAAGGAGCATTGTGTGTGTACAGAATAAGCTGCTAAGTTTCGTTTTTCTTGCCAGTATCATTTCAGTGTTATGACGTGTGTACGTACTGGGACTACAATTTTGTACTGTAAGAACTACAAATGTTTACTGCGCATGACAAGTATGACGTGTAAGGGGCCAAATGCGCAGGCCCAGTAGGGAAGTATAAATGTAAGCGTCAGATGATTTATGACACACAGTGTCCCGAGGCTACTCGGTGCTGTTCACTTGCTAGCAATAAAGTTGCCTTGTTTGGAACCAAAATTTGCCTTTCGTCTCCTGATTTCCCACCTGTTTCACAAGAACAGAGAAACTATTTAAGGTTATACAATTATTTATTTTGTTAGTTAGCAAGCCACAGTTAACCCTGAATCCCAACTAGTGCTGTTCCTGCTGTTAGTCAGGAAGGAAGTTTTTTTTGTTCATTTCATTTAAAGGGTGAGGCAGTAGGTTCCCGTACTGAAAGAGAAGATCCTGAGCTCCAACATACAAGGGGGAAGAACGAAGAAGCTCCAAGAAGGACCAAAGATAAGTCTTCACTCCTATGCAAAAGGACACTGAAAGGTCACAGTTTAATCTGATTTACCTGTTGTAGAGACTGAATCTGGGTTTTCACACCTAAAAGACAAAGTCATTAAAAATAATTGATTCTTGAGACACACAATATAAAGGAAATTTATAGATTGAGAGAAACAAATAAGATACTTTGGTTAATACTTGTCTGTTGGTTTCACTGTTGTTGTTCTACTGCTGCACCTGTTAGAAACATTTATGTTATTAGTTTATGTATAAATGTATTTTTATGTTACAAAAGAACCTAATGTGTTAAGAACATCACTTTTTCCATACCCCAAATTGGGTTTAAATAAACAACTAGTAACTTAGTAACATAGTAGATGACGGCAGAAAAAGACCTGCGCGGTCCATCCAGTCTGCCCAACAAGATAAATTCACATGTGCTACTTTTTGTGTATACCTTACCTTGATTTGTACCTGTCCTTTTCCGGGCACAGACCGTATAAGTCTGCCCAGCACTATCCCCGCCTCCCAACCACCAGCCCCGCCTCCCACCACCGGTTCTGGCACAGACCGTATAAGTCTGCCCAGCACTATCCCCGCCTCCCAACCACCAGCCCCGCCTCCCACCACCGGTTCTGGCACAGACCGTATAAGTCTGCCCAGCACTATCCCCGCCTCCAAACCACCAGCCCCGCCTCCCAACCACTGGCTCTGGCACAGACTGTCTAAGTCTGCCCAGCACTATCCCCGCCTCCCAACCACCAGCCCCGCCTCCCTCCACCAGTTCTGGCACAGACCGTATAAGTCTGCCCAGCACTATCCCCTCCTCCAAACCACCAGCCCCGCCTCCCACCACTGGCTCTGGCACAGACCGTATAAGTCTGCCCAGCACTATCCCCGCCTCCCACCACCGGCTCTGCCACCCAATCTCGGCTAAGCTCCTTAGGATCCATTCCTTCTGAGCAGGATTCCTTTATGTTTATCCCACGCATGTTTGAATTCCGTTACCGTTTTCATTTCCACCACCTCCCGCGGGAATGACGTGTGTTGAGACTTTGGCAAATCCGCCATGACTTTACACCTGCCTAACTCAAAGCTCTAGTATGCATCGAATGACACAATATTACTTGTACTTACCATCTGTCTGGTTACTGGGCCCTAAAATCCTTTTAGTTTTCTTTCCCCTCCATGGTCTAGGACTTCAGAAGCGAGGTTAGTTTAATTGTTTCCGAGCTCTTCCTATTTAGTGGTCTAAGGAAGAGAATAGAATTACCTGACTGAAATAATTCCTACATATTACTTTCTCTGTATTTCCAGCAAGTTGTTTTATCGCTTGTAAAAATTTAAATGGTTATAAATAAAAAATAAAAAAAGATTTCGAACATCGTTTAAATACATCAGCTGAACTATTATACTCCTCTGTCTAGATTAACCAGCGATTTCTTCTTCTATCATGGTGCACATGCAAGATCACTTTACAGTTTTCTTGGCGGGTCTGCCGAGGTTTTGTTTGGGTCATGCTGTGTCCCACGTTGTACAAACGAGGCGCAATCGAGTGTCGGGAAATACAGGGCAACCTGGCTAATACATCGACTTACATTACACACAACTCCGTACTCTGATTAAGAATAACACATTGCTTTATTAATACGTGATCATGTACAATACTCATTGGGTTACCCAGCATTCACTCCACTTTTCTCAAGCACAACAGCTCACGCTCACATACACTCTGTTATTACATTCACCAACTGCATACCCTTTAACATAGACTGCTTCATGGCACAAACCAATTGTCCAACTCTCTTCTCAGTTCACTGTGACCATTATCATCACAGTGATTATGCACACTATAGCATGTACCCGAAATAATTGTCCTCACTTTGCCCCTTCCGGGTTAGCCAAATACAAAACCATACTCGAGATGTCCCAAGGGTACGCGTGTCACCAGTTCTGATTGAACTTTTATTCATGCTGCGCTGTGTCTTGGTCAAGAGAGACAATCTGTGCACCCTTCCACAACTTGAAACTAAGCGTTGATTTTATGCAGTCTTGTTCCACATCGACTTGCCATATGCTCTGGATGTCAGTAATAATAGATTGAAAAATTAACAAATGTTTCATCTAAAGCTACACCGCACGCCGTCGGTAAAGTTACGGAGGTGCTGTTATATAACAGTCAGAAGGTTGCCCTCCCCTACACCCCCCCCCCCCCCATATACATGCTTCCACCTCTTATTAATTTAATTGATCACGGGCTTGGCAGTATCTTATATTTCTGAATCACTTTTCTTAATTGTAACGATTTCAGGGCGGGCAACTAGTATTTCAAAACGCAGCTTGTCTTCTGGTTAATTGAAATGGCTGCACCTTCTGGGGTGAAATAAAAAGACATGCAGTGGTCAATGCTTAAACAATCAGTCTCACTTTCAGATTAAATGCCAAAAAATTAAATAACTGATTTAAATGAAAGAGGATCCCACTACTGTGAATGTGCTATGTAACGCAAGGAGGGTGCAGGGATTGTGGCGTTTGTGCCCCCGAGAAACGATACACAGAAATAGCCCCGTTATTGAAAACGTTTTGTGGTTTGTCTTTTTAAATGTCCAAAAAAACAAACAAAATCCAGCTATATCATGCGGTATTGCTGAGTGGTGCTGTGCGCTTATCTATGTTCTGTCGCCCAGATCCGTGTGTGTGCTTTTGCTAAGTTTGCATTTGCTGCTCTGTGGGAGCTTTGGCAATTCAGAGCCAAGGGTCTCTGTACTGTAAACAAACCCAGTGTTCCTCTTTCCTGAGATCCACCTTTTACATGTACACAGTGCCCTTGATCCGGGAGGAGGGAGTGTGAGGCAGCCTGCTGTTCCTGCCTCCAGGATCTGGCTCGGGAGGGGGGGGCTCTAGAGCGGATCAGATGTGCAATCAGCAAAAACAAACTGGAAAAGCAGCCATCGCCTAATGATGCTGGAATGGCAACATCATAATCACAGCAATACAAACCAAATAAAAAAAAAAAAAAGATCAGATTTTAATCAGTGTCATAACATGAAGACTTCAAGAGATCATGCTATAAAGGGTAGATTTATGAGAGACTGGCTATCTTTCTTTAAAATCTAATCAGCAAATGGGGGGAGAGAATAGATCGCTGGACATGGAGAGGAGGGGAGGGCAGTGGGAGAGAACAAATCGTTGGAGGGGAGGGCGGGGGAGAGAACAGATCACTGGACATGGAGAGAACAGATCGCTGGACATGGAGAGAAGGGGAGGGCAGGGGGAGAGAAAAGAGATTGCTGGAGAGGAGGGGAGGGGAGAGAGGAGAATTGCTGGACATGGATGGATGGAGGGGAGGGCAGGAGAGAGAGGTGAATTGCTGGACATGGATGGAGGGGAGGGCAGGGGAGAGGAGAATTGCTGGACATGGATGGAGGGGAGGGCAGGGGGAGAGAAGAGATCATTGGACACGGATGGATGGAGGGGAGGGCAGGGGGAGAGAAGAGATCGCTGGACATGGATGTATGGAGAGGAGGGCAGGGGAGAGAGGAGAATTGCTGGACATGGATGGATGGATGGATGGAGGGAAGTCAGGAAGGAGATGCACATGGATGGAGGTGAGGGAAGGGAGGAGAAATGCTGGACATGGATGGAGTGGAGGGCAGGGAAGAGAGAAATGTTGGACAAGGATGGAGGGAAGGAAAGACAAAGGAAGCAGATGCACACGGATGGAGTGGAAGGGAGAGAGGAGAAATGATGGTCATACATGGAGGGGAGGGCAGACAGAGGAAGTAGATGCACATGGAGGAGACTGGAGTGAGGAGAAATGCTGGATATGGATGGAGGGGAAATTGCTGAATTTAAGGACTGGATTGGAACACTTTGAGGGCAGATACTGTAACTGGAAGAAGGATAGGGACAGTGCTACAGATGGTAGACAGGATGCATAAGGACACAAGAGGATGGTGGACATGGTGAGGGAAAAATATCAAATGGAAAGAAGACACTGCATAAAACAGAAGACACTGAGACCAAAGCGAATAGAAAAACTAAATGATCAGACAACAAAGGTAGAAAACATTTTTTATTCAGAATTTATTAATTGGAATATATCAGCTTTTGGAAATGTGCATCTGTGCTATTTTGCATGTAAGTTTCGATTTTTCTAATATTGCTGCATGCTGAGTCTGACTTCTTGAGGTAACTTTCCAGTTCAGTATTTTGCCTTCATATCTGTTGTGTCATGTGTTTTTCATGCGTGATCAAGATACAGTATTCTGCTAGCGTGTAGTATTTGCAGCCCTTTTTTTTTGGTCACTAGGTTGTGTACTGGTCGGCAGTGGCGTAGCAAGGGCAGGGCGGTGGGTGCGGTCCGCCCCGGGTGTCAGCAGGTGGGGGGTGCTCTGCTTCCGCTGCTCCCACCCTCCTTTAAAAAAAACTTTGTGAAGTGGAGTTGCAGGCAGCGCCTCGCATCTGCCCTGCTTGTAAAAGAAGTAAATCTCTTCTCCTCGTCGTCGGTCTTCAATGTGTCTCGCCCTCCTCTGAGGTAACTTCCTATTTCCGCGAGTGCGGGACACAGTGAGGCCCGACGAGGAGGAGGAGGGTGAGATTTACTTCTTTTACAAGCAGGGCAGACGCAAGGCGCTGCCTGCAACTCCGCTTCACAAATTTTTTTTTTTATGTTTAACTCTTTTTTTTATTAAATGGCAATCATTGCTGACATCAATGGCATACATATATGTCCAGATACATTTTTGTGTTTAGCAGGTTTCTAATAGCTTCCACTCATCACAAAATTTTTATTTTTGTTTTGTATCATTACTACCCTCCCTTCCCCTTATTATTTCTTTCCAACAACAGAGAACTACATTCAGCACTTAATGAATGTTTGAACTTATTTACCTCTTGTTCCTATAAGGACCCCTACCTCCCCCCTTCCCTCCCATTTCTAACCCTTCTCATGCCCTCTATTCCTTCTTAGAAAGCGAAATCCGTCAATAATTGAGTATATGGCTACGTGCCGCAGAAGTCATTGTGTCCCAGAACGGGCTCCGTCTCTGTTGAAACTTCTCACCAACCTTTGACTCAAAATCTTTTACAGATATGCGCTCCATGCGCAACAGAGACACTGCCATGTGGGGTACCGGTGTGACAGTCACTCTGCCAGGATCACTTGCTTACCAATGATTATTGCTCGTAGTACAAATGCCATATATCCTCTTTTGGGTGACGCCCCCAATTTTGGGTGTCCAAAGAGCAGTAATGAGTCATAGTGCCAGGGTTGTCCCCACATTTTGGCAACTCGGGCTATAATCTGTTTCCAGAAGTTCTGAATGCCAGCACAAGCCCAGAACATGTGGCCCAAAGTAGCTCCAGGGGCGCCACATTTTGCACATTCTCCCCAGGGTGATAACCCCATATAAAATGCCCGTTTCGGTGGTATGTGCAAGCATAGAGCCATCTTATATTGTAATTCCCAGTGGACCGTAAAGTCTGTGATTCGTCTTATCTGCAGAATATGAGATTTCAGCTGTTGTTCTGTGACTGTTTTCTGCAAGTCTACGGTCCACAGGTGTGCCAATCTATGGTATTCCAGCTCTGGGGCTGTGTCCCGTATGTGCCTGTGGTGGTATGACATCGGTACCCGTTGTTGCGATTCCAACGTAAAGTTCCTCCTGCACATCTTCTATCAGCGATGTCCATGGTAGTGAGGAGACATATATGAGGCATATTTTCAGAGCACTTAGACTTACAAAGTTGCATAGTAACCTATGGAACTTTGTAAGTCTAAGTGCTTTGAAAATGAGCCCCTATAGTGGCTTAACTGTCCGTAATAAAATTTGTCACTGTCTGGTAATGCGTATTCATTCTGCAAGTCTGTAAATGTTCGAATGTGGCCCTCTCTAGTCACCACCTGCAACAAATACACTATTCCTTTTTGTTTCCACCTCCGAAATACAGAGTACATTTGTCCTGGCACAAAAGCATAGTTATCACATATTTGTAGATATGGTGTTACTTTTGCATTAAAGCGGTGTAGCCTGCACACCCATCCCCACACTGCCCTAGCAGTTTTTATAATCCCAGAGTTTTTCAAGGTATATGGTATGGCCACACCTGTGTTATGTAGGTAATTGCTAAAGTGTAACCCCGGTAAAAGGCTCATCTCTAGGGACGTGTTGGTGTAATCACTGGCATTCCTATACCAGTCGTTTATATGTCTCATTCCACTAGCTATATTTAAAAAATGTAGGCTTAAAAGCCCCAACCCTCCGTATTCCACTGGTATACTTAAGGAGGTAACAGGGAGACGAGCCTTTTTTCCCTTCCAGAGAAATTTTTGTAAGTGTCGGTTCAAGGCTTGCTCTTCCCCCTTTCTCAAATACAGTGGGATAGTTTGAAAAAGATCAAACCTATAAATGGCAAGTGACCGACTCACCTGCAAATGCGCAGTAGAGACTTCCCTCTCTGTCCCGCCCCCACGTCAAGACGTGATGACGGAACAGAGAGGGAAACTCTGCGCTGAGGAGGAATGCAGTCACTGCCACACGGACCGTCGACGCTGCCGCTAATGGTACCGCTACCCCCCCCCCCCCCGGAGGTCGCCGCTGCCGCTCCCCCCCTGCAGGTCGCCGCTGCCGTCCCCCCCCCAAGGTCGCAGCCAACCCCCTCCACCAGGCCAGGCCCTCTCTTCTACATTTAACTTACAGCGCCGAAACCGCAGGCAGATCAGCTCCCGTCGGCCTTCCTTCCCAGCCTGTGTGCCCCGCCCTCGCTGACGTTACGTCACACGAGGGCGGGACACAGGCAGAGAAGGAAGGCCGACGGAGCTGATC
This sequence comes from Microcaecilia unicolor, assembly GCF_901765095.1. Lineage (NCBI taxonomy): Eukaryota > Metazoa > Chordata > Amphibia > Gymnophiona > Siphonopidae > Microcaecilia > Microcaecilia unicolor. The sequence goes on along the minus strand of NC_044040.1, from coordinate 218,809,833 downwards.
TGCCTGCGGTTTCGGCGCTGTAAGTTAAATGTAGAACAGAGGGCCCGGGTGGAGGGGGCCGGTGGCGATCTCGGGGGGGGGGGGGAAGGCAGGAGAAATGCTCAGAAGGAGGAGGGGGGGCCTTGCAGCTGGCTGGGAGGGATGGAGGGGGGTGCCCTTGGAGCTGGGAGGGAATCGGGCCTTGGAGCTGGGAGGGAGGGGCCAGTGGCGACCTCGGGGGGGGGGGGGGAGCGGTAGCGGCGACAACAGCGACCTCGGGGGGGGGGGGAGGGGAAGGCAGGAGAAATGCTCAGAAGGAGGAGGGGGGCCTTGGAGCTGCGAGGGAGGGGAAGGGAGGGACGGAGGGGGCCTTGGAGCTGGCTTGGACGGGGGGGCCGTGGAGCTGGGAGGGGAGGGAATGGGGCCTTGGAGCTAGGAGGGAGGGAGAGACTGGGGGCCTTGAAGCTGGCAGAGAAGGAGGGAGGATGCTGGACATGGGAGGTCAGAAGTAGGGGGGCCTTGGAGCTGGGAGGGATGTACAGAGGGGGGCCTTGCAGCTGGCTGGGAGGGATGGAGGGGGGGCCCTTGGAGCTGGGAGGGAATCGGGCCTTGGAGCTGGGAGGGAGGGGCCGGTGGCAACCTCGGGGGGGGGGGGAGCGGTAGCGGCGACAACAGCGACCTCGGGGGGGGGGAGGGGAAGGCAGGAGAAATGCTCAGAAGGAGGAGGGGGGCCTTGGAGCTGCGAGGGAGGGGAGGGACGGAGGGGGGCCTTGGAGCTGGCTCGGACGGGGGGCCTTGGAGCTGGGAGGGGAGGGAATGGGGCCTTGGAGCTAGGAGGGAGGGAGAGACTGGGGGCCTTGAAGCTGGCAGGGAAGGAGGGAGGATGCTGGACATGGGAGGTCAGAAGTAGGGGGGCCTTGGAGCTGGGAGGGATGTACAGAGGGGGGCCTTGCAGCTGGCTGGGAGGGATGGAGGGGGGCCCTTGGAGCTGGGAGGGAATCGGGCCTTGGAGCTGGGAGGGAGGGGCCGGTGGCGCCTCGGGGGGGGGAGCGGTAGCGGTGACAACAGCGACCTCGGGGGGGGAGGGGAAGGCAGGATAAATGCTCAGAAGGAGGAGGGGGCCTTGGAGCTGCGAGGGAGGGGAGGGACGGAGGGCCTTGGAGCTGGGAGGGGAGGGAATGGGGCCTTGGAGCTAGGGAGGGAGGAAAAGACTGGGGGCCTTGAAGCTGGCAGGGAAGGAGGGAGGATGCTGGACATAGGAGGTCAGAAGTAGGGGGGCCTTGGAGCTGGGAGGGATGTACAGAGGGGGGCCTTGCAGCTGGCTGGGAGGGACGGAGGGGGGGCCCATGGAGCTGGGAGGGAATCGGGCCTTGGAGCTGGGAGGGAGGGAAGGAGGAAGGGCGGGGAGCCGAGGGGAGGGAGGGAGGGAGTTATACATCAAAATAGAGCATACCAATACTTGCCCGTTTTAACGGGCTTAACGGCTAGTAAATCCATTTGGGGGCTATGATCATATTGAATAATGCTATCCTCCCTAACAGAGACACTGGGAGTGCACTCCAGGCTTGCAAGCTTAATTTTGTGTGTATAAGTAGCTTTTCTGTATTGAGCTCATATAACTGCGGCAAATTTACTGGTATGCGTACTCCCAAGTACTTAATAAAATGTTTTTCCCAAGTAAAGGGGAATTTAGTTTTCCAAGCATGGTGGTCTCCTTGAACTACTTCCATGGCTGATGACTTGGCCAGATTTAATTTGAGACCTGAGATCTGTCCATATCTATCTATTTCATTTAATAAAACCCTCATCGATCTAGGTGGGTCGGTGATGGTCAGCAGCAAGTCGTCAGCGAAGGCTAGTACTTTCACCTGTTGCCCCGCCATTGAGACTCCTACAATGTCCTTTTGCCTCACAAGTGTACGTAAAAGTGGCTCCAGTGATATCACAAATAGGGAGAGAGAAAGAGGGCAGCCCTGCCTAGTGCCCCTCATGATCTCAAACTCTTTCTCTCGTATACCATTAACCAAAACCTGTGCTCCCGGTTTACAATAAAGGGTCTGAGTGGCCCGCAAGAACCAACCTGTAATTCCCATGGTTGTCATAGTATGAAATAAATATTCCCATCCCACCCTATCAAACGCCTTATCGGCATCTAGGCTTACCACTACGGATGGGACCTCCCCCTCCTGGCAGGACGCCATCGCCAGCAGCAAGCGGCAGACATTATGTGTTGCTTGTCTGTTTCTGACAAAACCTACTTGCTCAACTCCTATTAGTTTGGGTAAATATTTTGCAAGCCTTTCTGCTAATATTCCTGCCAACAATTTAGTATCAACATTCAACAAAGATATTGGTCGAAAATCCTCTGCTCTGTTGTGAGGCCTTCCAGGCTTTGGTATTAACGTGATTAAGGCTGAGTTGGCATATTGAGGGAAGCCCCCCTTCTCTATCACCTCCTCATAGTAGTCTAATAATGCGATTTGTGCTTCTAGGGTAGGGTTTTGTAATATTCCCCGGAGTACCCATCGGGTCCTGGCGCCATGCGTAACTTGAGTCTTTTAATTGCCTGCTGTAGTTCTACTAAAGTCAAAGGGGCATTTAGCTTGGCCTGTTCTTCGCTCATCAACCTGGTAAGCCCTGCTTTGTCTAAGTAATCCTGCACCAAGCTCTTGTCTGGTGGAGTATCGGCCGTGTAGAGCGAGGCGAAATATTTGGTAAAGGCTTGTCCTATTTCTTTCTGTGTGACCACGGGCTTACCCTTTTCATCCCGTAACACGGCTACCACCTGGGGCCCTCCCCAGTTTTTTATTACTCTAGTTAACAGCCACCCTGTTTTGTTACCAAAACGATGTAGTTTATATTTATAGTAAATCAACGACCTGGTCTCATTTTCATGTAGTAAGGTATTTAGAGTTATTTGGATTACCTTCAGATTCTCTAGGGCAGTTGGCGTGGGCTTCTGTGCGTATATTCTGTTGGCTCTCGCTAGCTTTATTTCTAGTTGTAAGATATTCGCTACCCGGCGTTTCTTCTTCATGCTGCAATAGGCTATGATATCTCCTCGTAAGACTGCTTTCGAGGCAGACCAGAACAACGATGGGTCCGTTTGTGCATGTTCCCCATTATTAAGCGCATAGTCACCCCATTTACTTGCCAGGTAGTCCTGGAAAAGGGGGTCTTTATATAAGTATGCGGGATATCTCCGTCCTACTCCCCCTACACCATCACCCGGGGCCTCGAGGTCTAACCGCACTGAGGCGTGATCTGATATCTCTTCTGGTCCTATGTGGGTTGCCTTTACCTGCGAGAGCATGGACCGCTCTACCAGTATGTAATCTAATCTCGCTAAGGTGCTATGCACCCTGGACCTGTGCGTGTAATCCTTTTCTCCAGGGTGCAGCGCTCTCCATGCATCTACTAAGTTTAATGTTTTTACAAACAGTTTCAATTCTCTCGCCCTTTGCCCTGAGTAATGTGACGAGGTGGGGTTTGAGGTATCCTCCTTTGGATCTAAGACTAAGTTAAAATTGTTGGAATGTAATTGTATTTTACATGCATTGCCTGTCACCTATTATTTCTCTGTGATTACTCTGTGACCTCTGATGTGAATTACTTAGAGAGGTCACATAGCTATGTAACTTCCTGTGGGGGTAGATGCAGCACATGCAGCACATGGAGCACATGGAGCTCATGATCTCTCCTAACCTGAGAGGATCTATGGTGGTGTGAGCATCCATTACCATCTAAGCACATGGAAGGAGCTGATAATACAAATGTATAGTAATATGTATATATAAGCCTGTCTGATTATAATCTAACTACAAACTGTGAGTAAACAGATGTTTTGTTACTTCAACTTTAAAGTGACTCAGCAGTGAATTATTCAGGGGTGAATGAGAGAGAGATGAAGAAAGAAATTAACATTTCTAAAGCTGAAGCTGTGTGTACTAAAATCTGCTAATTATTTACTACAAATAATCCAACAAAAGGGTTATGGGCCCAGGGGCCAGGAATTGAAAAAGAAGAGAAATATTACCAGGCAGAAAAAAAAAGCCACATTTTTCTCTTAAGTTTTAAAGGAAAGATTCAGTCTGTCTCTCTCTCCCCCCACACAGCAGACAGAAGGCTAAGAAAATGGCTGAGGGAAGAAATTCACCATTGTTCTATTCTCTCAAGGTGCCTAAATTAACTGAGTTTAATTATCAGCAGTGGGAACTAAGATTCATATGTCTCCTTCGAGCAAAAAGATTAGATATATGCTTAGACCAAGACAGAACAGCTGAAAATATGGCTGAATGGGACAATGCAAACTATTATGTGAAGTGCATGCTTTTGGAAGCTCTCTCAGAGAAACAAGCCATATTAGTGGAGGGAAAAGATACACCAAAGGACATTTTATATAAACTGAGAACTATGTATGCAACTACATATGCAAAGCAGCAACCAATTTGGTTAGCAGAGTTGAATGAAACCAAATTAAGGGATAAAAGTAAATGTAATGATCACATTATGCATCTTATGTCTTCATTTCAAAAGTTAGAACTTTCAGGAATTCCCATGTGTGATGCATTGAAAAGAGCATTTCTTTTTACCTCACTATCAAAGAAGTTTGATGTTTTTAGGTCTGTAAATGAGGCCATTGAAGGGCAATCTTTTGAACAGACAACATCAAAACTAAGGCAGGAATGCATAATAAATGATTCTGAGGAGATGTGTTCTCAAAGCAAGTCAGAGAGAAATGAAACAAATTTCTTGGCAAAGAACAGAGGAAGGCGGAGCTATGGGAAAACTCCACCCAAGGGCAAGCTGATTTGCTACTCATGTGGAAAGGAGGGACATGTATCTAAATGGTGTAAGGAAACACAAAACACTCCCTCTAGCTCACCTAAGCCAATGGAACTAAAGAATTTTCAAACCAGGAAATGTATGAAGGACAAAGATAAACACAAGGGCTTTCTAATGGCAGAAAAATCTTTGACTATGGTAAATAATAATTCAAATGAAAGTACTTGGATTTTGGATTCGGGGAGCACATGCCATTTAACCAATTGTAAGAATTTCTTTCAGGAAATGTGTCCAGAGGAAGGTATTCTTAAAACTGCAAACGCAGGGACTGCTAAGATCCAAGCAAAAGGTATTGGATTCTTAAAATGCAAAGTGTCTAATGAAGTTAAAGAAATTCCTGTAAGTGATGTCTTGTATATTCCCCAAGCAGTTTGCAATATGCTTAGTGTATCTACATTAGATAAGAAGGGATTTGCGATTCATTTTGAAAACAGTAAGTGCACAATCTCTAAAAATGATGAAGTGTATGCTGAAGCTTTTATGCATAATGATGTTTATAAACTGAGCATTTCAGGTGAAGCCTCACATATGGCGCAAGTAAGGAAGAATGATGGTAAATGTAGTCTGGAAATCTGGCACCGCCGCCTGGGACATCGTGATTCTAAGGTGATCCAGGATCTTTACAGTAAGCAACTAGCCACCGGCATTCAGATAAGTGCAGATACTGGTAAAATGGAGAAATGCATAGACTGTGTTACTCAAAAAGGTGTGAGACCCTCATTTCCTGCATACACAGGAAATAGGAGTAATAAAGTGCTGGACTTAATACACAGTGACTTATGTGGACCGTTTAATATCCCATCATTGGGAAATAACAGATTTGTGCTAATATTCTTGGATGATTTCTCTAGATATTGTGTGGCCTATTTGCTGAAAGAGAAAAGTCAAGTCACAGACATGCTGAAGAAATACGTAGCCATGGTGAGCAATAAATTTGAAAGAAAACCAAAGGTTCTTCAGACCGACAATGGTGGTGAGTTCACTTCACAAAGCATGCGCACATTTCTAGAACAAGAAGGCATTCAGCATATCACAACAGTAGCTTATACACCAGAGCAAAATTCTGTTGCAGAGAGAAAATTTAGGTCACTTGTGGAAATGACCAGATGTATGCTGTCAGATAGCAATCTCCCTAAAAGACTATGGGGGGAAACCATTCTCACAGCAGTGTACCTACAAAACAGAATGCCAACTAAAGGCGCTGAGCGCACACCACATGAGACATGGCATGGTAGGAAGCCAAACCTGTCACACATAAGAACATTTGGAAGTACAGCATATGCTCATATACCAAAGCAAAGAAGGCATAAGCTGGATTCCACAACAGAAAGGGGCATTTTAGTTGGCTATGCTCCAGGACACAAAGGATATAGAATTTTGAATCTGAAAACTGGCATTGTTGGCATAAGACATGTTACATATTTTGATGAAAACAAAAGGGTTGATAAAGGCTGGATTATCCCAGATGAGCCTTATCATCCAGAATATGAAACTAGAACCATAATAGACATGCCAGTGTATATAAATGCCATACCAAGGCAGATGTCTGAAAGCAACTCACCTGTATCTAATGAGGAACAGGCAGAGGAAGCAGACACAGAAAGGATCATTGAAGAAGACAGTACAGTTGGAGAAGGGGAATCAATTGGAGAAGGACTCTCAGATTTAGAGGATGCGGAAAGGTCAGACCAACCTGTTGTCAGACGCTCATCCAGGGAAAACAAAGGTGTTCCACCCCCAAGACTGTCTTACCTAACAAAGTCAGCAGAAGCTCAAGAGCCCTTAACATGGGATGAGATTGAGAAAATGCCAGCAGAAGAAGCTGCTGAATGGCATAAAGCTGCACAAGAAGAAATTGATGCATTGGATAAAAATAATACTTGGATTCTTACAAAATTACCTCCTGGCAAGAAAGCTATAGGATGCAAATGGGTATTCAAGTTAAAAAGGAATGCACAAGGAAAAGTGGAAAGGTATAAAGCCAGATTAGTCGCAAAGGGATATCTTCAAAAATATGGAGAAGATTTTGATGAAGTGTTTGCACCTGTAGTGAAACACACGACAATCAGAACACTTCTGAGCATTGCAGTCTCAAAAGGCATGCAAGTCAACCACATTGATGTGAAAACAGCGTTTCTTCACGGAGATATAACTGAAGACTTGTACATGGAACAGCCAACAGGTTTCATAAATACAAAACAAAGACAGCTAGTGTGTAAATTAAACAAAGGTCTTTGTGGATTAAAGCAAAGTGCAGAATGTTGGGATGATAAATTGCATGAAATATTGACAAATTTAGGATTTAAGCAAGGTGAAGCAGATAAATGCTTGTACACTAGGTGCACAAATGGACAATATGCATACATTTTAGCTTTTGTTGATGATCTGCTCATTGCAAGCAAAAGTGAGCAAGAGTACAAGGACATTGTAAAATGTTTAAACCACAATGTTGAGATAAAAGAACTTGGTAATGTGTCATACTATCTTGGTATAGAAATTGAGAAACAAAATGATGGTTCTTATCTTCTAAGCCAGAAGCAGAAAATAAATGAGCTTATTGAAAGTTTAGGTATGCAAGATGCCCAAGTTGTAAGCACTCCCATGATCACTGATTTTCTGAAGGATGAAACAGTAAGAGAACCTTTACCAGATAACATCCAATATAGATCAGCCATAGGTAAGCTTTTATATCTAGCTACCACATACAGGGCTGATATAGCAAATGCAGTAGGAATTTTGAGCAGAAGGGTCAGCTCACCTACCAAATCAGATTGGACTGCAGTTAAAAGGATGGTAAGGTATTTAAAGGGTACCATTGATTGTAAATTAAAGATTTCAGCCAATAGTAATCCAAAACTAATATGTTACTGTGATTCAGATTGGGCAGGGGATCATTCTAATTATAAATCCACAAGTGGATATGTGTTTATGTATGGAAATGTACAAATTTCATGGGCCAGTCATAAACAAAGTATTGTGAGTTTGTCTTCTACAGAAGCTAAATACGTGGCCGTATCGGAAGCGTGCAGAGAACTGATGTGGATTGAAAAACTTTTGCTGGATTTTGGAATAGCTGAAAAGAGACCAATCCAGATAATGGAAGATAATCAGAGCTGCATCCGTCTGTCACAGAATGACAAGGTTCAGTCACGCACCAAGCACATCGCAACGAAATACCACAACGTGCGAGAGTTGGCAAAAGAAGGGGTCATCAGTCTACACTATTGTCACACCAGTGAGATGACAGCTGACATCATGACCAAACCATTACCCAGAGAACATTTTGTGAATCTGCGTATAAAGCTTGGACTTTGTATGAATAAATAATTGCATGACAGTTATGCATGAGAAGGGGTTTGTTGGAATGTAATTGTATTTTACATGCATTGCCTGTCACCTATTATTTCTCTGTGATTACTCTGTGACCTCTGATGTGAATTACTTAGAGAGGTCACATAGCTATGTAACTTCCTGTGGGGGTAGATGCAGCACATGCAGCACATGGAGCACATGGAGCTCATGATCTCTCCTAACCTGAGAGGATCTATGGTGGTGTGAGCATCCATTACCATCTAAGCACATGGAAGGAGCTGATAATACAAATGTATAGTAATATGTATATATAAGCCTGTCTGATTATAATCTAACTACAAACTGTGAGTAAACAGATGTTTTGTTACTTCAACTTTAAAGTGACTCAGCAGTGAATTATTCAGGGGTGAATGAGAGAGAGATGAAGAAAGAAATTAACATTTCTAAAGCTGAAGCTGTGTGTACTAAAATCTGCTAATTATTTACTACAAATAATCCAACAAAAATCACCTAGTACTATCAGTTTATCTAACTTATGCTGCAGGCATCTACTTTCTAGTGACTGGAAGAACTCCCGGTCGTGTTCATTTGGGCCATACACTCCTGCTAATAAAAATTCAATACCCTGCACCCACACTCTTAATATAATAGTACGGCCTTGTTCCCCCTTCTCCACCACTGATATCCTACATGCCAATCCTTTTCGGACTAATACCGCCACTCCACCTCGGCGTCCCCTGGCTGCCACTGCATAGCATTCTCCCACCCATGCTCTTTGTAACTTTGTATGTTCCACATTGCCGAGCCGTATTTCCTGCAGGCAGACTATATCAGCCTTATATCTTTTTAGGGCCGTTAATATTTTATTTCTTTTCATGGGGGACGTTATACCCCCCACATTCCATGATATTATTCTGATTGGCATACCCTTAGTATGATATTAACAATTCTGTCTCTATTGTTTCTTAGGGGCACTCCCTGAACCATCAAGCACATGTTGGAGCTCTCTGAAACTCCCGCACTCCGCACACACGCATGTCCTGCTTTTGTTTTCCTCAACAGATAACCTGTATTGACCATTTGATAAGGGCCCTTCTGCACTCCAACCCCCCTCCCGTCCCTGTACCCCCCAATTCAAACATGTACCCTCTTCCATGCACCCAATCTGGTCAGGCGCTGGAATAGAGACCCTGGCGAACACTGGAGACCCCAAACTCCACATTTCAACCAAACATTATACATACATTTACTCATAAGTTCCAAAACATTGCATCTCCTACAGATCGCTCCATCATACTGTAGTTAAGTCCAAGTTCAGACAGTTTCAATGATTTTGTTTTCTATTAAATATTTTTTCGCTTCCGGCATTGTAGGGAATATTTTCCACTGGTCTTGCACGAACACTTTCAGTTGGGCTGGGTATTGCAATGAAAAGCGGATATTCTTGCGTACCAGAGCAGAGCAAAGAGGATGATACTGTTTCCGCTTTTCTTGTACTATTGTAGAAAAGTCTTGAAATATCAGTATGCCTTTATTATTGTATTTCAATGAGTCTCGCTTATGTTTAAAACCTTGAAGGATTTCTATTTTGTGGCGGTAATTTAATATCTTCGCAACAACCATTCGTGGGCGATTACGATCTTCCATCCTGCGGCCCACACGGTGCACCCTTTCTATGATAACTGTGCCTATCGTGTCCGTAACCGCCAGCTCTTTTGAAAGCCACGTTTCCAACCACGTTTCAAGGTTTCTTTCAGGGAGCGCCTCGTCCAGACCAACAATCCGTAGGTTATTCCGACGTGCACGGTTCTCATATTCCTCCAGCAAGCTCCGCTGCTCTGTAAGTTGGCGTTTTAAACTTACAATGTCCGAGCTAAATCCGCAGGCGTTCGTCTTCAACTGCTGAGACTCTCATCTCCAGATCTTCTACTCGGATCCCCATCCCGTCCAGCGCCATCTGGTAGGTTTCTAATTTGTTGTTTAACGCCTCTCATTTTGGCTCCCATGCTTTTGCGATCGCTTGAGTGAGTTGCGATAGCTGAGTCTCAGTAAATGCGGATGCCGCTGCTGCAGCCTCTTCCGCCATTTTTACATCTTCTCTGCTTACTTTAGTCTTTTCGTTTTTCGTGGATTTTTGTGCCATATCTACTGGGAGCGTTCTGATGTACTTGTCCATATAACAGAACCGATCTGCAGGTTCCACCGCGTAGGAATTTAGACTTTGGTGGAGTCAGGGGTCTCGGAGCTTCGGTAGCACGCTGCTCCCTAGCTCATGACGTCACCGGAAGTCCACAAAATTTTTTTAAAGGTAGGGTGGTGGTGGCAAGGTTGGAAGGGGAGGTGCAAGACGGGGAGGGGAGGGAGAGGGGAGACAGGTTCGTTTTTAGTGATGATCGAAGTATCTAATCTACAAGACGGGGGGGGGGGAAAGGATGGGGGAGATAAAACTTAACATGCAGTTGATGTTGAAGGGCATTGTTGGAAGTTTAGAGGGAGGGAGGAAGGGGGGATAAGGGGAGGGGGGAATTCTTTTTCAAAAAGTTATTAAGATGTTATGGTGTATTATGATATTTGCATACAGCATGGTATGTTTGTGGAACTTTGCAGTGTATTGTTGACATAGTTGTAACGTGCTGAAGTTGTAATAAAAAATGCTTAAACATAAAGGTAGGGTGGTGGCAGGAGAAGAGGGCTGTCATTGAGTCGGGGTGTTGTGGGGGTTCTCAGATGGGGAGGGGAGGATTTTCAGATGGGAGAAGGGGATTGGGGTGGGGAGGGGTGTTTTGGGGGTTCTCAGATGGGGAGGGGAAGGGGTTCTCAGATGGGAGAAGGGGGGAATTCTCAGATGGGAGAAGGGGTGGGGGTTCTCAGGTGGGAGAAGGGGGGTGGGGAGGGGGCTCTCAAATGGGAGAAGGGGGCTGGAACTGGGGTCTGAAAAGGGGTCATGAGGGAAAATGGGGCATGCCTGGGTCAGGTGGGAGAATGGGTCGGGCTGAAAAGAGGGGCCCTAATGCAAGGCATGTGGATGAAGGGGGCTGAAAAGGAGAGTAGGTGGGATAAGGGGGCTACTACTGGGACTGGGGGCTGAAAAGGGGCAGGGGCTGAAACTGTGGGGACTGGGGGCTGAAAAGGAGACAGGGAGAAGTGGCTGGGGCTCAAGCTCGAGACTGGTGAGAGAAAAGGGCTGGGGTTGAAACTGGGGGCTGAAAAGGGGACAGGGAGAAGTGGCTGGGGGCTGAAGCTCAGGACGTGGGAGAAAAGGGCTGGGGATGAAACTGGGGACTGGTGGGATAGTGGGGCTGGAACTGGGGGGCTGAAAAAAAGGGGCAGAGAGAGGGGACAGATCCTGGATGGAAGGGGGAGTGAGAGGGAGGGCAGACCCTGGATGGATGGGAGAGGTAGGGCAAATGGTGGATTGAAGGGGCAGAGAGAAAGGGCAGACAGTGGATGGAAGGGATAGAAAGGGCAGACAGTGAATGGAAGGGGGAGAGAGAGAGGGCAGACAGGGGCAGATGGTGGATGGAAGGGGCAGAGATAGATGGCAAATGTAGATGGAAGGGGCAGGGAGAGAGGGCAGACATTGGATGGAGGGGACAGCAGAGAGGGCAGACACTGGATGGCAGAGAGAGAACAAAGACAGATGCTGGATGGAAGGAAGACAGTGAAAAGAAGATGAGGAAAGCAGAAACCAGAGACAAACTGTAAATAAAATATATATTTTTATTTTTTTGCTTTAGGATAAAGTAGTATTGTAGCTGTGTTAATAAATGTTTATAATAGAACATGTAAACAAGGTAATCTTTTTATTGGACTAATTTTAATACATTTTGGCTAACTTTTGGAGGACAAAACCCCCTTCCTCAGGTCAGGATCCTATCTAGGATACTGTAACAGCACTATACTGTATTGACCTGAGGAAGGTTGTTTTGGCCTCTGAAAGCTAAATGTATTAGTCCAATAAAATGGTATTATTTTATTCTCTATATTTGTTTTATTTCTATTTGTTAATTTGTAAAGTGGTGATTGGTACTTGTTAGTTTTTTTTCAAATTTACATCTGCTGTTTTTATATTTTGCACAGTACTAGGGGACACTTTCTGTTTCTGTGGTGTTGCATTGTATGCAGAGTCTGGCATCTTGGGGGTTCAGTTTAATTTTTGTCTAAATAGAAAGTTTAAATATTACTACTTATTCTATAGTGGATTAGGGTGTATCTGTGTTTGTGAAAAAGACATGGCTTTCAGTTGGCATTGACTGTGCAGGATCGACGATCTGTACTATTCTGTCTGGTTTCGTTTTACAATAGGTGAATTGATGTTCTAGTGCTCACTGTAGTGTTTTAAGATGTTTTCCTTTTCTTTGTGTGATTCGTAGAAATGACTGCTTATAGTATGGTAGAATTGCTCTATAGGTCCTGATTGTTTTGTATTCTCGACATGCCTAGTACTAGATTTTGGAGGGGGGTGTTAAAAAATGACCGGCCCCGGGTGTCAAGTACCGTAGCTACGCCACTGGACTAAGAAAGGATAAGGGAGGAAGGTGGAAGAGGTAGGGAACAGAAGAGGGTGTAAGTTGGGTAAAGTATTGTGAATAAAGAATGTATAATAATAGTTCAGAGATGGATGAATTCAAAAGGAAAAAGCATATTTAAATTGTGCCAAGTAGTCAGATCTAGGTATCGCAGATGGATTTCTAATTTAAGTCAAGTCGTATGTGTAGGCTTGCTTGAAAACGTGAGTTTTAAGTAGCTTCCGGAAGGGTAGATGGTTATTGACTATACGAATCGATCTTGGTAGGATGTTCCAGAGCTTGCTGCCTATAACGGAGAAATTGGATGCATATTATGTTTTGTATTTGATTCCTTTACAGTTGGGAAGGTGTAAGTTTAGATAAGTTCGAGAAGAATTAGAGCAATTCCTGGTAGGAAGGTCAATCAGATTATACATGTAAGTTGGGGAGTCTTCGTAGATAATCTTGTGAATCATCGTGTGGACTTTGAAATTTATTCGTTCCATAATAGGAAGCCAATGAAGTTTTAAACGGAGAGGTGTTGCGCTCTCAAACCACGACTTACCAAAAATAAGTCTGGCTGCCGTGTTTTGGGCAGTTTGGAGTTTTTTCAGGACTTGGGCCTTGCATCCAATAAAAATACTATTGCAGTAGTCAACATGGATAAGTACAGTGGATTGGACCAAATTGCGGAAGGTTTTTAGGGGAAGATAGGGTTTCACACGCTTTAGTATCCACTTCATGTTGAACATTCTCTTTGTCGTAGCTTTTGCTTGATTTTCCATGGTTAGGTGTTTGTCTAGTACTACTCCTAGTATTTTTAGGTTGTCTGATATGGGGATGGTGACGTCAGGAGTAGTCAGAGTGAGAGTAGAGTACTGGGATGTGAGGATTAGGCATTGTGTCTTCTCCTTATTCAGTTTCATCTTGAAAGCATTGGCCCAAGAGGCTAAGATGTTCATTCCCTTAACTATTTTATCAAAGATTTCTGCTATGTTGGATTTGAAAGGTATAAAAATGGTAACATCATCTGCATAAATGAAGGGATTGAGTCCAAATTTAGAAAGGGATTTGGCTAGAGGGATCATCATGAGGTTAAAGAGGATCGGGGAAAGAGGTAAACCCTGGGGCACCCCACAGCCTGATGACCAAGGAGAGGAGATTTGGTTGATTTGACTCAATAGGATCTTGAGGTGATGAAACCTTTTATCCATTTGATGATGTTTCCACCGATTCCAAGTTTGTCAAGTAGCTTTGTAAGGATATCATGATTCACCATGTCAAATGCGCTAGACAAGTCAAATTGCAGAAGGAGGCTGTTGTTTCCAAATGATATTTCATTTTTGAATTTGGAAATTAAGGTGAGTAATACCGTTTCTGTGCAGTGGGCAGGTTGAAAGCCCGACTGTGACTCATGAAGGATGGAGAACTTTTGTATGAATTCGTTGAGTTACTCTGTTTTCCAGTAGTTTGGTCAATAGAGGGATAGAGGCCACAGGGCGGTAATTGGTGATATCATCTGCAGGTTTCTTGGTGTTTTTTGGTATGGGTGTAAGTAATATATTGCCATGTTCGATGAGGAAGGATCCCTGTTGAAGGAGGAAGTTTAGGTGAGTGATGAGGTCTGTAATGAAGCGAGCAGGTGCATTCTCCATTAAGGTGGCAGTGTGCTTTAGAGAGTTTGGATAATGAAGTGGTGATTTCTTCAGTAGTAAGGGGGGTGAAGTTTGTCCAGGAGCGGTCGGCTGGTATTTGGTCAATATCTGGGTCCAGTTCATCAAGAAAGCTATCAATACTGGAATCATCTTGTGAGATTGATGATTTTATCTTTAAAGTATTTGGCTAGTTGGTTGGCAAATGGACAGTTTGAGGATGATGTTGTAATTGGGTCGGTGTTGAGAAGATTTTTTATAAATTGAAATTGTTTTCTTAGGTCTGTCCCGGAAGTTGTAATCTTTCTTGAGTAATAAGATCTTTTGACTTGTTTGATGGCTTTCTTATAATTTCTTTGTGATTGTTTCCAGGTATTAAAGGTGATGTTTTTTGATTTACACCAAATTTTTTCAAGTTTCCTGGTTTGTGACTAAGGCATTACAATCATTCTAAGATTAATTATTAACTTTGTAGAAGTTACATACGAATAATCAAACAATGTTTATATGACAGAGACTACAGAAGAAATCTGGTTTAAGAACGGAGATGAGATATTAGCCAAGAGATTGAAGAAAGAAGGTGACAGAGACATCCTGCAGCGCTGAAGACAAGATGCTAAGCATAGTTTTATTTTTATCTGTTCTGATTCTCTCTGTGCTTATTGCTCAGTTCTTGAAACTGCAGTGGGTTGGCAAACGGTTACCTCCTGGACCCACACCGCTGCCCTTCCTTGGTAACCTGTGGACTCTGCGTTTCAGGATTGACCGGGACAGTTTAAGTCAGGTATTTATCAGTATTTTCCACTGAAATGGGGAAGAGAGAAGTATCGTATGCAAAGAGGAAGAGTTTTCCTATGGCCAAAATCCTCTGTGGGTTCCTTATGTACTGGGCCTTCTATTGATTGGGGTGAGAGTTGCCCAGAATTTCCTTTTGAAAATTAGCCTGCTCTGTACGACCCGGGGCTGAGGGATAGCAAGCTCCACGAATAGTCTGTACATGTGATTGTTAATAAAGCAAAAGATTTATTACCGAGATATGCAGTAGGGATGTGCATGGGTTTGAAATGGTTTGGGTTATGGTTTATTGATTTATAATCTGCCCTGGGCCAAGGGAAATGTTAATGACTCACTCATCCAGTTGAACTCACCTTCCCCAGACTGAGTTCCTGTCTCTAGCTCACTCATCCTCCTCTCCAGGCTAGTGGCCTCATTCGCTCACACTCCTGCTTCCTTTAAACCAACCCTTTCTAGCCAGTCTGACTAAAACCAGCAGGAGAAAATGGTTGTGAAGCTTCCCTTAGCTACAGATGTAAAATATTAAACAGGCATCTTGTGTTGTGAACAGAGAGATGCCCCCTTAGCAAATCCCCCCTGATCAGTCTGTCACAGACAAGGCAATATCCATGCCAACACCCGCTGGACCACTTAGGCAATATTTTAATGTCTGCATTAATTAGAGATGTGATGATAAAAGTTACAGTCTGCTTAGTCTCTACCCTTCTTGTGAATACTACTACTACTACTACTATTTAGCATTTCTATAGCGCTACAAGGCGCACGCAGCGCTGCACAAACATAGAAGAAAGACAGTCCCTGCTCAAAGAGCTTACAATCTAATAGACAAGAAATAAAGTAACTTAAATATCGCAGGTTACCCTGCAGTGAATTAAGGGAATTAAATAAGTTCCTCAGAAATGGGCTCAAACTAATAAGAAACATTTTATTAAATATCCACAGGACACCCCTCTGAGCCCAGACATTTAGCTCCTGGATGTGTCTTAACCACTGGCTGAATTTTCATTAATGTGATAAAAAGCTTGTTTAACCCCAGGGCCACCTTCCTGCCATAGTGGCTGCTTACGCCATGCAACAGACAGGCCTCGGCACACCTTTAGGGTATTATTAGGAAAGGTATGGAAAACAGGTGTGAGGATGTTATAATGTACATAAGTACATAAGTACATAAGTAGTGCCATACTGGGAAAGACCAAAGGTCCATCTAGCCCAGCATCCTGTCACCGACAGTGGCCAATCCAGGTCAAGGGCACCTGGCACGCTCCCCAAACGTAAAAACATTCCAGACAAGTTATACCTAAAAATGAGGAATTTTTCCAGTCCATTTAATAGCGGTCTATGGACTTGTCCTTTAGGAATCTATCTAACCCCTTTTTAAACTCCGTCAAGCTAACCGCCCGTACCACGTTCTCCGGCAATGAATTCCAGAGTCTAATTACACGTTGGGTGAAGAAAAATTTTCTCCGATTCGTTTTAAATTTACCACACTGTAGCTTCAACTCATGCCCTCTAGTCCTAGTATTTTTGGATAGCGTGAACAGTCGCTTCACATCCACCCGATCCATTCCACTCATTATTTTATACACTTCTATCATATCTCCCCTCAGCCGTCTCTTCTCCAAGCTGAAAAGCCCTAGCCTTCTCAGCCTCTCTTCATAGGAAAGTCGTCCCATCCCCACTATCATTTTCGTCGCCCTTCGCTGTACCTTTTCCAATTCTACTATATCTTTTTTGAGATACGGAGACCAGTACTGAACACAATACTCCAGGTGCGGTCGCACCATGGAGCGATACAACGGCATTATAACATCCGCACACCTGGACTCCATACCCTTCCTAATAACACCCAACATTCTATTCGCTTTCCTAGCCGCAGCAGCACACTGAGCAGAAGGTTTCAGCGTATCATCGACGACGACACCCAGATCCCTTTCTTGATCCGTAACTCCTAACGCGGAACCTTGCAAGACGTAGCTATAATTCGGGTTCCTCTTACCCACATGCATCACTTTGCACTTGTCAACATTGAACTTCATCTGCCACTTGCACGCCCATTCTCCCAGTCTCGCAAGGTCCTCCTGTAATCGTTCACATTCCTCCTGCGACTTGACGACCCTGAATAATTTTGTGTCATCGGCGAATTTAATTACCTCACTAGTTATTCCCATCTCTAGGTCATTTATAAATACATTAAAAAGCAACGGACCCAGCACAGACCCCTGCGGGACCCCACTAACTACCCTCCTCCACTGAGAATACTGGCCACGCAATCCTACTCTCTGCTTCCTATCTTTCAACCAGTTCT
Organism: Microcaecilia unicolor; assembly: GCF_901765095.1. Classification (NCBI taxonomy): domain Eukaryota; kingdom Metazoa; phylum Chordata; class Amphibia; order Gymnophiona; family Siphonopidae; genus Microcaecilia; species Microcaecilia unicolor. Next base: position 218,792,437 of record NC_044040.1, on the reverse strand, counting down.
TAATCCATAATAATACCCTACCTCCGATTCCATGACTCTGCAATTTCTTCAGGAGTCTTTCGTGCGGCACTTTGTCAAACGCCTTCTGAAAATCCAGATATACAATATCAACCGGCTCCCCATTGTCCACATGTTTGCTTACCCCCTCAAAAAAATGCATTAGATTGGTGAGGCAAGACTTCCCTTCACTAAATCCGTGCTGACTTTGTCTCATCAGTCCATGTTTTTGTATATGCTCTGCAATTTTATTCTTAATAATAGCCTCCACCATCTTGCCCGGCACCGACGTCAGACTCACCGGTCTATAATTTCCCGGATCTCCTCTGGAACCTTTCTTAAAAATCGGAGTAACATTGGCTACCCTCCAGTCTTCCGGTATTACACTCGATTTTAGGGACAGATTGCATATTTCTAACAGTAGCTCCGCAAGTTCATTTTTTAGTTCTATTAATACTCTGGGATGAATACCATCAGGTCCCGGTGATTTACTACTCTTCAGCTTGCTGAACTGATCCATTACATCCTCCAAGGTTACAGAGAATTTGTTTAGTTTCTCCGACTCCCCCGCTTCAAATATTCTTTCCGGCACCGGTGTCCCCCCCAAATCCTCCTCGGTGAAGACCGAAGCAAAGAATTCATTTAATTTCTCCGCTACGGCTTTGTCCTCCTTGATCGCCCCTTTAACACCATTTTCGTCCAGCGGCCCAACCGACTCTTTGGCCGGTTTCCTGCTTTTAATGTATCTAAAAAAGTTTTTACTATGTATTTTTGCTTCCAACGCTAATTTCTTCTCAAAGTCCTTTTTTGCCCTCCTTATCTCCGCTTTGCATTTGGCTTGGCATTCCTTATGATCTATCCTGTTACTTTCAGTTGGTTCTCTTCTCCACTTTCTGAAGGATTGTTTTTTGGCTCTAATGATTTCCTTTATCTTACTGTTTAGCCACGCCGGCTGACGTTTAGTCTTTTTTCCCTTTTTTCTAATACGTGGAATATATTTGTCCTGAACCTCCAGGATGGTGTTTTTAAACAGCATCCACGCCTGATGCACGTTTTTTACTCTGCGAGCTGCTCCTTTCAGTCTTTTTTTCACCATTTTTCTCATTTTGTCGTAATCACCTTTTCTATAGTTAAACGCTAGCGTACTTGATTTCCTAGTTTCACTTCCTTCAATGCCAATATCAAAACCGATCATATTATGATCACTGTTATCAAGCGGCCCTCGTATCGTTACCCCCTGCACTAGATCATGAGCACCATTAAGGACTAAGTCTAGTATTTTTCCTTCTCTTGTCGGCTCCTGAACTAGCTGTTCCATGAAGCTGTCCTTGATTTCATCAAGAAATCTTATGTCCCTTGCGTGTACAGATGTTACATTAACCCAGTCTATATGCGGGTAATTGAAATCCCCCATTATTATTGTGTTGCCCAGTTTGTTTGCGTCCCTGATTTCCTTTAACATTTCCGCATCCGTCTGTTCGTCCTGGCCAGGCGGACGGTAGTACACTCCTATCACTATCCTTTTCCCCTTTGCACATGGAATTTCAATCCACAGTGATTCCAAGGAGTGTTTTGTTTCCTGCAGAATTTTCAATCTATTTGATTCAAGGCTCTCGTTAATATACAATGCTACCCCTCCACCAATCCGATTCACCCTATCACTACGATATAATTTGTACCCCGGTATGACAGTGTCCCACTGGTTATCCTCCTTCCACCAGGTCTCAGAGATGCCTATTATATCTAATTTTTCATTTAGTGCAATATATTCTAACTCCCCCATCTTATTTCTTAGGCTCCTGGCATTCGCATATAGACATTTCAAACTATGTTTGTTGTTCCTAAGTACATCATGCTTAGTACTTGACAGTATTAATTGGCAATCTTTTGTCTGATTTTTATTGTTATTTAAAGATACCCGATCTACTACAATCTCTTTTGCAACCTCACTATCAGGATACTCTATCTTCCCTGTTATGGTGATATCTTTGAAAGATACCTTATCCCGAACCATGCTCTTTTGAGCGACTGTCGGCCTTCCCCCCATTTCTAGTTTAAAAGCTGCTCTATCTCCTTCTTAAACGCCGATGCCAGCAGCCTGGTCCCACTCTGGTTAAGATGGAGCCCATCCTTTCGGAATAGGCTCCCCCTTCCCCAGAATGTTGCCCAGTTCCTAACAAATCTAAAGCCCTCCTCCCTGCACCATCGTCTCATCCACGCATTGAGACTCTGGAGCTCTGCCTGTCTCTTGGGCCCTGCGCGTGGCACAGGTAGCATTTCAGAAAATGCTACCCTGGAGGATCTGGATTTCAGCTTTCTACCTAAGAGCCTAAATTTTGCTTCCAGAACCTCTCTCCCACATTTTCCTATGTCATTGGTACCCACATGTACCAAGACAGCGGACTCCTCCCCAGCACTATCTAGAATCCTATCTAGGTGACACGTGAGGTCCGCCACCTTCGCACCAGGCAGGCAAGTCACCAGGCGATCCTCACGTCCACCAGCCACCCAGCTATCTATATGCCTAATGATCGAATCACCAAGTACAACAGCTGTCCTAACCTTTCCCTCCCGGGCAACATTTGGAGATATATCCTCGGTGCGAAAGGATAATACATCCCCTGGTGGGCAGGTCCTGGCTACAGGAGTACTTCCTACTTCACCAGGGTGATGCTCTCCTTCTAGGAGACCTCCCTCCTCCAAGGTAGCACAGGGGCTACCTGACTGGAGGTGGAACTTCTCTACAACATCCCTGTAGGTCTCCTCTATGTACCTCTCTGTCTCCCTCAGCTCCATCAAGTCTGCTACTCTAGCCTCAAGGGAACGGACACGTTCTCTGAGAGCTAGGAGCTCTTTGCATCGGGCACACACATATGACACCTCACCAATTGGGAGATAATCATACATGTGACACTCAATGCAAAAGACTGGATAGCACCCCTCTCGCTGCTGGACTGCTGACTCCATCTTAGTGTTTTTTGAGTTTTTCCGTAATTTAAAACTTGCTGTTGTATCGCTCCATGGTGCGACCGCACCTTGAGTATTGTGTTCAATTCTGGTCGCCGCATCTCAAGAAAGATATAGTAGAATTGGAAAAGGTGCAGCGAAGGGCGACTAAAATGATAGCGGGGATGGGACGACTTCCCTATGAAGAAAGACTAAGGAGGCTAGGGCTATACAGCTTGGAGAAGAGACGGCTGAGGGGAGACATGATAGAGGTATATAAAATAATGAGTGGAGTGGAACAGGTGGATGTGAAGCGTCTGTTCACGCTTTCCAAAAATACTAGGACTTGGGGGCATGCGATGAAACTACAGTGTAGTAAATTTAAAACAAATCTGAGAAAATATTTCTTCACCCAACGTATAATTAAACTCTGGAATTCGTTGCCGAAGAAAGTGGTGAAGGCGGTTAGCTTAGCAGAGTTTAAAAAGGGGTTGAACGGTTTCTTAAAGGACAAGTCCATAAACCGCTACTAAATGGACTTGGGAAACATCCACAATTCCAGGAATAACATGTATAGAATGTTTGTACGTTTGGGAAGCTTGCCAGGTGCCCTTGGCCTGGATTGGCCGCTGTCGTGGACAGGATGCTGGGCTCGATGGACCCTTGGTCTTTTCCCAGTATGGCATTACTTATGTACTTATGTACTTATGACGTCTGGCTTTGTGAGACTGAGCTTGCCGGTACCTGGAATTAGGATGCTAGGATTTGTGCCTGCTAATGTGTGGATGTCTCCCTGAGTTCATGGAAAGGCAGATAAATACCATATGGCCTATCTAGTCTGCACATAGTATCATAGTAACATAGTAAATGACGGCAGATAAAGACCTGTATGGTCCATCCAGTCTGCCCAACAATCCATGCCATGTACTATTCCATCCTGTTCATGTCCCAAGCTTTCTTGAATTCAGATACACGGGCCGATATTAAAAGCGATTTAAGTGGGGAGACTCCTGCCCACTTAAATCGCTTGTAGCCACCTACCCACCGATACCCAGCGGCACAAAAGCAGGGCAGTGCCACTGAATATCGCCTCTGACCATCGCAGCTAAAGAAAGGGGCTGGACAGGAGCAGTATGGAGGGAAGGCAGCATTAGGGAGGAGCCCAGGGTTATGTAAGGTCGACCTAAATTTCATGATTTGGGCATCCCCGATCGTATTATCGAAACGAAAGATGGACGTCCATCTTGTTTTGATAATATAGGTTGCCCCGCCCCTTTATGGGGCCATCCTGCGAGGACGCCCTCCTGAAAACTTAGGCGCCCCGTTCGATTATGCCCCTCCACAGGTGATAGCGAAGGGTAAAGCAAAGATGTAATATATAGAAGGGTGAGAAAGTGGGAAGAGTTAGAAAGTAAGGTGACTGATTTGAAGAAAGTTGCACATGAGGTCAGAGAGATGGGTAAATATTATTTCAGCTAGGGTAGGAGTGGATAAATATGTCCCGCTGCAGTATGTGCAGCCCGAGTCAATCCTTGTGTGTGTGAGTGAGACTAACAAGTTAGTTACTTCTTCCATTAAAGTCCTGGTTGAAGAGCCAAGCTTTCACCTGCTTCCTGAAGTAGAGGTAGTCTTGTGTTAAGCGGAGCCTTTCAGGCAATGCATTCCAGAGTGTGGGGGCTACTCCGGAGAAGGCTCGCTTGCGGGTATCACATTGTGTAATGATCTATATTTGGCCACTTTGCTATGAGGGCTCTGGGCTACTCCCTAACGCTGCCTTCAGTACTGCCCCTGACCTGCCCCTTTTTTGGCATTTGTCAGAGATGATATTCAGCGGCACTGAATATGGGGGGGGGGGGGGGGGGGGGCGGGGAGTGATGACAAGTCTCTCTCCTTCCCACTTACATTGAATATTGGCCCCATGGTTTTCATTGTTTCTAACAGGGACAAACTTTTGCTGTGAGAAAAGGCTGAAGCATCTAGGGCTCTTCAGCTTGGAGAAAGACGGCTGAGTGGAGATATGATAGAGGTCTATAAAATAATGAGTGGAGTGGAAAGGGTAGACGTGAAGTGTCTGTTTACTCTTTCCAGAAATACTGGGACTAGGGGACATGTGATGAAGCTACAAAGCAGTAAATTTAAAACAAATTGAGTAAAGTATTTCTTCACTCAACTTGTAATTAAACTCTGGAATTCGTTGCCAGAGAATGTAGTAAAAGCAGTTAGCTTAGCGGGGTTTAAAAAAGATTTAGATGGCTTTCCTAAAGGAAAAGTCCACACACCGTTATTAAAATGGACTTGGGGAAAATTCACTGCTTATTTCTAGGATAAGCAGCATAAAATGTATTGTACTGTTTTGGGATTTTGCCAGGTACTTGTGACCTGGATTGGCCACTATTGCAAACAGGATGCTGGGCTTGATGGACCTTTGATCTGTCCCAGTATGGCAATACTTATGTACTTATGACCAGGCTAAATCCATTGAAGCAGCGTGTATGTTAGCAATGATGTTTAATATATTTTTATTACTACTCTGCAGATTGTTGAAATTATCTAGGTTTGAAATTTATATTGTGCGCAGATGATATTCAATTTCTGATTGAAATTGATAAATCTATAGAGGATGTGTTTCAAATGCTAAGACTTTGCTTGAATGCAGTAAATCAATGGCTACATGAAAATCTCTTAAAACGCAACATTGCAAAAACACAAATATTTTTATCTATTAGTCATCTCCTGTGATGATGTACCTGGAGATTTTGTGATAAACGACTTCTATTAATAATAGTATCCAGAATTTAGGGATCCTTTTTTATTCTTCTCTATCTATGAATCCACAAGTTACTAAAATAGTTAGGCAAGTATTTTTCAAATTGAAGATAATCAGATTATTTATTTATTTATGTATTTATTTTATTGCACTTGTATCCCACATTTTCCCACCTATTTGCAGGCTCAATGTGGCTTACAAATACCTGTAATGGCATCACCATTTCAGGGTACAGAAATACACTCTCTGTTTCCTATCCTTCAACCTGTCTTTAATCCACAATAGGACTTTCCTCCTATCCCATGACCCTCCAATTTCCTCTGTAGCCTTTCATGAGGTACCTTGTCAAACGCCTTTTGAAAATCCAGATACACAATATCAACCGACTCCCCTTTGTCCACATGTTTGTTCACTCCTTCAAAGAATTGAAGTAAATTGGTCAGGCAAGATTTCCCCACACAAAAGCCGTGCTAACTTGGTCTCAGTAATCCATGTCCTCGGATGTGCTCTGTAATTTTGTTTTTGATAATAGCCTCTACCATTTTCCCCGGCACCGACGTCAGACTCACCGGTTCCCCTGGAACAACACATTTACCATCATTTTCCTAGACAGTTTAGGCAGTATTATGTTATGTAAAATCCACAAATGTTTAGTCATAAAATTCAGCATTCTCCGAGGACAAGCAGGCTGCTTGTTCTCACTGATGGGTGACATCCACGGCAGCCCCTCCAATCGGAACACTTTCTAGCAAAGTCCTTTGCTAGTCCTCGCGCGCCGATGCGCACCGCGCATGCGCGGCCGTCTTCCCGCCCGAACCGGCTCGTGCCGGCCAGTCTTCTTTTGTCCGGGGTTCATCAGATCTAACTGCCTCTCACATCCATCTGAACAGTTATGTTCTTTGCGTCACAAGCGCAATGGTGTGGTGCAAATCCTCATTGAATCCACTTCTTATCATTCATATCACACTGTTTAATTTCCAAGTCGTATAATTTATGTAATCCAGCAAAACTGTTTTTAATAATAAAATATGCCCAACATATCTCAGTGCATAAAATTATCTTTAAATGACGGCAGCTTGTAAACGCTAGGGAACCCCCACCATTTCCAAAAACTGACATATTCCAATTAATAAATCCTGAATAAAATAGTTTTTTTCTACCTTTGTTGTCTGGTAACTTCGTTTTTCTGATCATGCTGGCTCAGTATCTGATTGTGCTGGTATCTGTCCTCTTAACTCCGTTTCCAGGGCTTCCTTTCCGCCTTTCTTCTTCATTTCTTGCCCTACATCCGTAAGTAAAAGCTGGGTCCTCTGCAGACTTGACTGTCCAGTGGATCCAGCTTCTGCCTATTTTCTATATCCATGTGCACTTTTTCTCCTCTCTTCCTTTTCCCTCACCTCATCGCTTCCTCACTCTTCCCTCGCCTCCATCCATGTCCAGCATTTCTATCTCCTCCATGCACCCATGTCCAGCAACCCTCCTATCCCCCCTGCCATCCATCTATGTCCAGCAACCCCCCCGTCCCCTCTGCCATCCACCTATGTCCAGAAACCCCCCTCCCCTGCCATCCACCCATGTCCAGCGACCCTCCTGTCCTCCCTGCCCTCCCCTGCCAACTGCCATCCACCTATGTCCAAACCCCCCTCCCCTGCCATCCACCCATGTCCAGCGACCCTCCTGTCCCCCCTGCCCTCCCCTGCCAACTGCCATCCACTTATGTCCAAACCCCCCTCCCCTCCATGCACCCATGTCCATCGACCCTCCTGTCCCCCCTGCCATCCACATATGTCCAGAAACCCCCCTCCCCTGCCATCCACCCATGTCCAGTGACCCTCCTGTCCTCCCTGCCCGCCCCTGCCATCCACCTATGTCCAGAAACCCCCTCCCCTCCATGCACCCATGTCCAGCGACCCTCCTGTCCCCCCTGCCATCCACATATGTCCAGAAACCCCCTCCCCTGCCATCCACCCATGTCCAGCGACCTGTAAATTTTAAAGGCCCTCTTTGCGCCCTAGGAATACCCTTCTCCAGGGACAAAGGGTCTGCGCTTCCACTATGTGTTGGGCCGCCTGCCTAAATCCTTTTGATATTCCATCCCAGTGATATCTCTGTTGTGTAGATACCAGAAGGCGTAAGTCTAGGATACTGTCCATGACCATGGCCTTCTGTCTATCAGGATCTAAGTGAATCCTTGGTCATCTATGTACCTACATGTATTCTATTAAAATGCAACAGTAATTTATATAGACATTGAGTGTTAGTTGTGTGTGTGGCTTAGTTTGTAGTATCAATGAAAGGTGAAGAATACTTGAAAATAAAGACAGAGATAGATTTCAGAGAGAAGGCTTTATTCTTACCAAGTTTTCAATTAAGTACAGACATCAAAACAGATTCTGGGTTCAATCGCATAGAGCTCCGCCGTCTGAGAAGTGCTGGGGAGGACTCCAACTCTCTCTCAAAATCTTATCTCTTTTATAGCCCCAAGTCCCAATACAAGTCTATTGTGAGGTACCTTTTTTTCTAATATTTCTCAATTTCTGAGATCATACTTTCTTATCCGGCCAGATGTTCATCTGTACCCAACTCTTTTCCGTTCTATCTATTTCTAGAGTTTCCACACTTCCGTAGATGTCAACATGTTTTTGGAACAATTTGTTTTTCTCGTTTACTAAAATATCTTTATCAGTTTCACATCTTCCTTTTGTAATACCTTTCATAACATCTTATGATCTGTGTGCCATCTTATGGTAAATAAGTCCCATTTTAAAAACTTCATTTTATTCCTTTTACCCATTATTCTTTCATTATAGGTGCTATATTCAATTAGAAAGTTGTACCTGGTTGTGTTAAGACCCATTGTTCAGACCTGCTTTTTGCAGATTCTCAAATATGACATCATTAGCTTGTTATTTGGCCTAGTCAGTACTTTTTCAGTTGCTTTAGGCTGTGTAGCTTAGCCCACCACTATTCCAGTGGTAGGTCTGAAGCTAGGCCACATATTAACATTCCCCTCTTCACCCTATCCCATAGGGTGACACCAGGGTTAATACACCATGGTACCATCCATTCCAGAAGGTATCCTATCAGGCCATCAAATTTTCTGAGTCTTACGGTTAACTGGTACAGTCTAATTTGTTTTTGGTTTGAAATTACCATCTTGGCACCACTTCAATTATCTCAATACTTCTTATCTACAGTATATCTATGGTTATACAAAAACTTATAATTACTGACCCTCCTGCCCTCCCCTGCCAACTGCCATCCACCTATGTCCAAACCCCCTCCCCTGCCATCCACCCATGTCCAGAAACCCCCCTCCCCTGCCATCCACCCATGTCCAGCGACCCTCCTGTCCCCCCTGCCAACTGCCATCCACCTATGTCCAACCCCCCCCCTGCCATCTACCCAAGTCCAGTAACCCCCCGTCCCTGTCCCCCATGCCCTCCACCCTTGTCCAGCACGAGACTCGTTTCCCTGCTCCCCCTCCAGGCACCTGAGCCCCCCTCCCGTCCGAGCCCCCCCTCCCCGCCAAACGACCCTCTTCTACCACCCGACCCGGCCAGCACCTCACCTGACCCAACATTTCAAAAGAAATCTTCAAGCGGCGATGCCTGCGTCTGACTAGAAGAAGAAAAACCGCTTCGCGGTTCGTCCATTGGCCGGCCTTCCCTCATGTCCCGCCCTCTGATGTAACTTCCGCAAGGGTGGGACATGAGGGAAGGCCGGCCAATGGACGAACCGCGAAGCGGTTTCTCTTCTTCTAGTCAGACGCAGGCATCGCCGCTTGAAGATTTCTTTTGAAATGTTGGGTCAGGTGAGGTGCCGGCCAGGTCGGGTGACAGAAGAGGGTCGTTTCGCGGGTCGGGGAGGGGGGGGCTCGGACGGGAGGGGGGCTCAGGTGCCTGGAGGGAGGGGAAGCAGGGGAACGCGGAGAGTCCCGTCGTTTGACATGGGTGGAGGGCGGGCGAGCGAGCAGCGGCAGTCGGCGGCGAGGCAGAGCTGAGGCGCGCCGCGCGGGGCCCCCTTAGGCACGGGGCCCTATGCGGCCGCCTCGGTCGCCTCTGCCTAAGACCGGCCCTGGATGCGCAGACTCTCATGGCTGCGTGCCTCCAACCTGGAGAATAGAATCCAGCAGTGGATTGCGGACTCGCCTTGCCGTGCGGATAATATTTTTGGAGAGAAGGTCGAACAGGTGGTAGAACAGCTCCACCAGCGGGACACCGCATTCGACAAGTTCTCCCGCCGGCAGCCTTCAGCCTCTACCTCTACAGGTAGAAGATTTTTTGGGGGAAGGAAGACTGTTCCCTACTCTTCTGGCAAGCGTAGGTACAATCCTCCTTCTCGACAGCCTGTGGCCCAGGCTAAGCCCCAGTGCGCTCACTCTCGTCAGCAGCGTGCGCCTCAGCAAGGCCCCTCGGCTCCCCAGCAAAAGCAAGGGACAAGCTTTTGACTGGCTCCAGCAGAGCATAGCCGACATCCAAGTGTCAGTGCCGGGCGACCTACCAGTCGGGGGGAGGTTGAAAGCTTTTCACCTAAGGTGGCCTCTCATAATCTCCGATCAGTGGGTTCTCCAAATAGTCCGGCAAGGATACACCCTCAATTTGGCCTCAAAACCTCCAAATTGTCCACCGGGAGCTCAATCTTACAGCTTCCAACACAAGCAGGTACTTGCAGAGGAACTCTCCGCCCTTCTCAGCGCCAATGCGGTCGAGCCCGTGCCATCCGGGCAAGAAGGGCTGGGATTCTATTCCAGGTACTTCCTTGTGGAAAAGAAAACAGGGGGGATGCGTCCCATCCTAGACCTAAGGGCCCTGAACAAATATCTGGTCAAAGAAAAGTTCAGGATGCTTTCCCTGGGCACCCTTCTCCCCATGATTCAGGAAAACGATTGGCTATGCTCTCTGGACTTGAAGGACGCCTACACGCACATCCCGATACTGCCAGCTCACAGACAGTATCTGCGATTTCAGCTGGGCACACGTCACTTCCAGTACTGTGTGCTACCCTTTGGGCTCGCCTCTGCGCCCAGAGTGTTCACGAAGTGCTTGGCTGTAGTAGCAGCGGCACTTCGCAGACTGGGGGTACACGTGTTCCCATATCTCGACGATTGGCTGGTGAAGAACACATCCGGAAAAAGTAACACTTAGCTTTTAAATGTGTTGGAACCAGGCACTCATCACTGTCCGTTCTACGGGAACCCGTTTCGCCTAGAAACATGGCTTCTTCAGGAATGGAGTGCTTTGGAATATGCTGAAAATCTAAAATGAACAAAAATCATAATTTGAAAGAAAACAATATAATAGTTGCACACCTAAAGATCACACCACGGTCAAACATACTATTAACCGGACATCTGCAATGCTTCAAGATGGCGCCTTAGCGTCCACGTACAATCAGCTGACTAAAATACTATCATGCACGTTATGGTCAGATGTTAATAGAAATTGTGCCAATCAATGGCATTGTTCAGCCCGTTAGGTTCTAAGGTATCGAATTCAAAGATCCACCTTGCTTCCCTTCTTAATAGAGTAAGTTTTCGATTGCCTCCTCGATGATTTGCTCCCACCTGATCTAATACTGAACATCGTAAATCTTCAAATTAGTGTTTTAAAGAGATACAGTGTTCAACGATTGGTTCTTTGACAGCTGATCTACGTAAATTGGATCTGTGTTCCATGATTCTCACTTTTAATGGTCTAGTTGTCATGCCGATATAGATCTTATTGCAAGGACAACGTAGGGAATATATAACATGATCAGAAGAACAGTTTGTGAATTGCGATAACTTATGAATCCTATTAGTTTTAGGATTCACAAACTGTTTAGTTTGTTCAGTAATATGGCATATCTGGCAATGTCCACATTTGTAATGTCCTAAGACTTGTTTCTTATTAACGATGGAAAGACTTGCGTCTGCTGGGCTGACAATCTCCTTGATGTTGTTCGTCCTGGCAAACGCAATGCGTAAATTAGTGTTTTCAAATGCGCTCATTGATCTCATGATATCCCATCTGTTTTTGACCAGATTCGCAAGATAGGGACTATGTTCGGTATATCGCATAACCATGGTGAAATTATTCTCTTCTGTTTGACATTTTGATGTACTTCTCAGAAGTAGATCCCTATCATTGCACTTAGCCCTACGGTATGCCTTTTTAAGGACAGACTTGGAATAACCCCTCTTCAGTAAGTTGGACATTAATTCTTCCGCCTGTGTTTTGAACATAATCGAGTCAGAACAGCTACGTCTTAGCCTTAGCATTTGGGAAAAAGGAAGGCTGTTTTTAAGATGTTTGGGATGACAGCTTGAGTTGTGGAGAAATGTGTTTCGATCCGTGCTTTTTTAAAAAACTTTGGTAAAAAAACCACTGACTGTCAAGGGCTGAGTATCCTTGGGGGGGGGGGGGGGGGGGAGTTGCTGTTGCATTTCAGAGCTTATGCACTGCATTCCTGCTTTTCTTGGCATGTCTATACAAAGAAGCACCTTTCCTACCACATCCTTAACACCACCCCAAGGTCATGCTCTTTGTGTGCCCTCAACCTCTCCCTGTAATTGTCATTTTTCTTGTCCTTTGCTGCTGTTCCTCTTTTTACTCTTACACTATAGACTCACCTATCGCTTCCCCCACACCTGCTCTTGATCAGAATATTATGATATCCCAGTCCTTGTCGGCAATCGTCGGCCATTTGCTCCTTGACCATACCTTCAACCCCATACTCTGGTTCCTGTGTCAGTCATTGCACCCTGTGCCCTTCCTGCATGGCCCCCGTCACAGCAACCTCTCCGTTTTGATCTGAATAATGCATGTTCTCCTTGACACAAATCACATCAAATCTCCAATCTTTTCACGACACACACTCGACATTCTCTGTGTTACAGAGACCTGCCTCAGCCTCGGTGATACTGCCTCTGTTCTCGAGACATGTCCCTTAGGCATTCTCTCCCTTCATGCACCCCGGCCAGCACGCTGTAGGGACATCATTACCTGCTTCTTTGTCTCTTCCCTTCATCTCAGGCTGCCTTTTTTTTATGTTCATAATTTTTATTAATTTTCAACAAACTTAAACAGAGGTATACTGTTACGTAAAATATAGCCACAAATAAAACATTTCATTATTTATTTATTTATTTTATTGCATTTGTATCCCACATTTTCCCACCTATTTGCGGGCTCAGTGTGGCTTACAATACATAGTAAATAATGGAAATGCAATTTGTTACAATCAGTTATGGATTACATTGTGAGAAGTTAAGCGAGACAAAGTCGAGGTGTCGTTAGGGAATAGGACAAGGAAAAGAACAATGGAACAATGGAAAGAGACAACGGGAAATTGCTAGGGTGATAGAACCTTAGCAAAAGAACATTCGGTATAACATTTTCTGTGAGTGAGGTTTAAGTGTGATGAGATTACGGGGGATGAGAGTTCAGAAAAGAATGTATTGGTGTATTTCTGGAATAGTGAGTGTGGACTTCATGTGTATTGCTCCTTACAGTAAATTTTGTCGAAGAGATGAGTCTTCAGTAGTTTGCGGAAGTTGGTTAGTTCGTGGATTGTTTTCAAGTTGCGTGGTACATTACATTATCTTCTGACTTTACATATTAAATGGCTTTCTTAGACCCCAAAATAAGAAGCTTAGGGGGGTTAGGAATTAGTGAAGTTTCACTTATTATAATATTTATTATACAAGAAAATATGACGCTGTATTTCTCAGTCTAATTTCCATTGTCTCTATCGTTGTTTAGAATCTAGGACCAACTTAAGCTGATCAGGTATATAGAATACAAGTTTGGCATTATTAAACCTCACAATATATTTGCATGGGTATGCTAGAACAAAAGAACCTCCCAAATCTATTATTTTAGATCTCATTGAAAGAAACTGTTTTCGCTTTTGCTGAGTTACTTTTGTCACATCCGGATACAGCCATATTTTTTTCCCACCAAAATTATGGTTCGCTGTTTTAAAATAAAGTCTCATTATGGCATTCAGGTCTTGTTGAAAAACAAAAGTTACTATCAGCGTCGCCCTTTCTATCGACTGTTCCAGGATCTCTGTAAGATTCTCCACATCGAGTTCATTTCCAGATTGAACATTATTTGCCTCATCCGCTTTTTTAATCGTATTTAGTATGAAGTAAATTTTATTTAAGGGAGGAATTGCTTCTTGTGGGTAATTTAAATTTTCTTTAAGAAATCTAGTAAATAGATCTAGGGGGGAAACCCCATACACTTTAGGAAAATTAAGCAGATGTAAATTCAGTCTCCTGTTGTAATTTTCAATTTGTTCAATCTTTCTCCTTATGTCCATATTATCTTTCAGCACTGCAACTTTAAATTCATTCTCAATTTTTTGTGAAAAATCTTGTTTGACCATATCCACAGATTCTTTCAATTCTTGCATTTTAATGCCTAGAATTTTTACCATTCCGGAAGACTGTAGTAAGGTTTTTTCCATCTATAGTAGTTTCAGCCACATTGTCCCCAGATTAACCTCCATTTCTTTCCCGGCTGGTTTAGATGTCATCGGTGAGTCGGTTGTCCCACTGGGTCTGCCAACTTCTGCCGTTCCGGTATCTGTTGGTTTCTCCTCTCGATTCACCGCAACTGCAGGGCTTGAAGGAATCATAGAGAGCGGCGGGGGTGGGGGGGGTTTACAGATATTTCACATTCCAGCGAGGGAGTTGCTTCACCAGGTCCTCCCACCAAGGAATCCACCCCGCTTACTGTCTGTCAAACAGCGGGGTAGAAACGCTTCAGACCCGTTCTCGCCGGAGTGGACATCCCGGTAGGTGGGGGAATTACCTGGACTACTCCTTTTCTTTTGGAATGAGGCATAATTTCGTAGCAAACAACTAAAGTTAACGGAGCTGGCTGGAGCGAACTCACCAAACGTCTGCTCATGGCGCCATCTTGATACGCCCCCCCCTCTCAGGCTGCCTTTTTAAGTCTTTAGTGATCACCGACACCTCCTCTGCCTTTCATCTGACAATCTTATATCAACCTCCTTCACCTTCTGTTGCCTCTTTGGATGAATTGATGGCCATTACCTCTGAATCCTGCACCTTGTTTTTCCTCATCCTGTTCCTTGGTGATTATGATATCCCTTCCTCTGGGTTCTCAGCATCTTTTCTCTCTTTTGCCTCAGCTGCTGCAGCGCTTTTTTTGTAAGAAAAAAGGTGCCGGTACTCATGCAGGGCAGCCTGGGGGGTGGGGCTACTATAAATGCTCTGCCCCATATATAGCTCCGCCCCTTCAGTAGCCACACCCCATTACCAGCCATAGAGCATATAAAAAGCATCTTTGAGAATATTACACCAGTCCCTAGAATACCAATACATCTCTTACTGATAAAACATAACAAACAGGATGTTCCACACAGAACTACATATCAGAAGATCTTGATGGAGTTACAATAAGTAATGCTGATCTTAGTGCCTGGGTATAATACTAACAATCTGACCTGCCTTATTCCAGCAGCATTAAGAACCTAAAAATGTAGAAGTCCATAATTCTGCTATAGATGGTATTTAAAAACACTGTAAAGTGCTATAAAATGAATGGACGAAAAAAGTACACAAAAAGGTCCACTAACATAACTTTCAGGAACAAATAAAGACCTTCCTTTTTTTCCCTGTGTAAATCAATCTATTTTAGTGAAGCATCATCATATGTGCAAAATAAATGTATAAACGGTGAAAACAGCATAGACCTAAACAAAGCTGATGAAAACCATTTCCTCTACAAACTGAAGTTTCATTATTTCTTCTCCAGCTTTACTAAGGTTTCTCAAGCAGTGACGAATCTTTCCTGCTATCACTTAGTTCTGCACTACCTGCTACCTATACCTGGATCAGTTCTGAACAAAAAGTAATAAAGCAAAATCTAAAGCATTTGTTAATTTCAGAACTATATCTAGCCATCCACATTGTGCTCTCTGTTTGTTTGCCTTTTCTGGCTCATAAGTGCCCTTAGCAATACATTTTATATACTTCATTTTCTTGAAGACCTAATCCTGTATTTGTGACATCAATCATTTCCAGAGCAAATTAGAGATCATGTTGGTGTAAACTGATGCAAATGTCAGTATCTTTATTCTTTAGCATAAGCTTTCTCTAATCTACTAGATGTAAATGCAGACCTTAGCAGATACCAAAACACATGCATTTGACTGCCTTCACACACACCAAGAACCAACCCGCGGTCTAGCTTCTCTACTACTACTAACATTTGTATAGCGCTACCAGGCGCACGCAGCGCTGAACATGAGACACATAGAGACAGTCCCTGCTCAAAGAGCTTACAATCTAGGTAAAACAGACAGTGTGATGAGCCTCCTACATGTTTACATTTATTAAATGCTTGATATACCGCACTCTCCAATCCCGTTACTATCCCCCCAACCGACAAAGAAGGGAAACAGCATCCATTCCCACAGTACTTTTGGGCTGTAAATAATCCAAGATTAGCAAAGCACACATGGCTGGCATCAGAGACCCCAGATAGGTGCAGAAGTACTGGTTGTGGGTATGGGGTACCTTTGTTAAACTGGTGGAGGAGGGGGGGACCACTATGAAAACCTTAACAAGAAAACAGTCATATGTGAAACACCTTCTAACACCCCCCCCCCCAATTCTACCTAGCCTCTGGTTACCACAACCCTGCTTCCTTACATCTCCTTTTCACTAAGCAATTTAACAGACATCATCTTGCATTTGTCTTATCCCTTCCTGCTATTTGTAAACCAATAAATATTTAAACAAATGGGCAGTGCCCATCCTCAGGCTTCCTGACTGGCAGCAGGTTAAGGTATTGCACTGTTTTGTACTAGCTAAGTGAGTCACACCTTAGCAATTAGACCAACTCAAGAGCTGAAGAGACCTGAAAAGTGATTGCTGGTTTCTCAGAGGCCAACTTCCTTCAGAAGGAATTCCCCACCAAAATTAATACCCATTATCCTTAAAGCTCTCCACATGTAAGAAATTAAGTTTGTGGTAACCCAAAGGAAATATTTTACCTCAGAACTTCTTTCCTTCCTTCAGTGTAACCCCCTGTTCAGGACGTGGAAAGGTCCTATATTCCAAGTCACAAATCGACAAAGCCCAAAGCTTCATAGAAAGCAACTTTTCTCTCCCTGTCTTCCACTCTCCTTCCCATCCCCCATCTCCCCCTCCACTTCTCTACCCCGCCCACGGTCCGACATCTCCCCTCTTTCTCAAGCTCCAGCTTGTCTTTCAGACCGCCGGCAACGACATTTTCTCTCTCAGGCTGTGGGCTGTGCTGCCCTAAACCAGCCTCTCTGATTTGTCACGGGGGGGGGGGGGGGGGGGGGGACAACAGGTGCCCCACTGCCGGTGCTCAGCTGTACCCTGCCTGTTGCAGGCATTAGGGCGCAGTTGTGCTGGTGAGCACTTGTTGACGGCATCAGTTGTTCTTCTTCTCTGTCCCGCGCGATTCGAGGCAGACAGGAGCAGGACCTGGCTTGACAACACGCACGCGCCATTGCCCAGGTGACCTCTTCGTTGCAGTCGGGTGCGTGCTGTTGCTGGGCCTGCCTGCCGAAGCTGATAGGGTAAGGGGTTGGTGACGTGACAAATTTCACCCGCCGCCACAGCAGCAGAGCCGCGCGCTCAGCAGAGGAGACTCAGACTTCCGCGAGAGAGTTCTGTCAGCCTGAGAAAAAAAGGTGCCGGTACGCCGTACCGGCGCAAGAAAAGCACTGGCTGCTGGCCTAACCCAGCATATCACATTCCCTATACGCTCTGCGGGTAACTCTCTACACTTGATTTTCACCTCATAAGTAATGCCATACTGGGAAAAGACCAAAGGTCCATCGAGCCCAGCATCCTGTCCCCCCCGACAGCGGCCAATCCAGGTCAAGGGCACCTGGCAAGCTTCCCAAACTTGCAAACATTCTATATATGTTATTCCCGAAATTGTGGATTTTTCCCAAGTCCATTTAGTAGCAGTTTATGGACTTGTCCTTTAGGAAACCGTCTAACCTTTTTTAAAACTCTGCCAAGCTAACCGCCTTCACCACGTTCTCCGGCAACGAATTCCAGAGTTTAATTACACGTTGGGTGAAGAAATATTTTCTCTGATTTGTTTTAAATTTACTACACTGTAGTTTCATCGTATGCCCCCTAGTCCTAGTATTCTTGGAAAGCGTGAATAGACGCTTCCAATCCACCTGTTCCACTCCACTCATTATTTTATATACCTCTATCATGTCTCCCCTCAGCCGTCTCTTCTCCAAGCTGAAAAACCCTAGCCTCCTTAGTCTTTCTTCATAGGGAAGTCGTCCCATCCCCGCTATCATTTTAGTCTCCCTTCGCTGCACCTTTTCCAATTCCACTATATCTTTCTTGAGATGCGGCAACCAGAATTGAACACAATACTCAAGATGCGGTCGCACCATGGAGCGATATAATGGCATTATAACATCCTCACACCTGTTTTCCATACCTTTCCTAATAATACCTAACATTCTATTCGCTTTCCGAGCCGCAGCAGCACACTGAGCAGAAGGTTTCAGTGTATTATCGATGACGACACCCAGATCCCTTTCTTGCTCTGTAACTCCTAACGTGGAACCTTGCATGACATAGCTATAATTCGGGTTCTTTTTTCCCACATGCATCACCTTGCACTTGCTCACATTAAACGTCATCTGCCATTTAGCTGCCCAGTCTCCCAGTCTTGTAAGGTCCTTCTGTAATTTTTCACAATCCTGTCGCGAGTTAACGACTTTGAATAACTTTAAATCGGTCCCTGGAGACAGAAATTGACCGGTTGGCTCAAGGAATCTTTGAAGGGCCTAACATCAGAGACTGGGGCAGATTTAGATGAGCTAGGCTTGGCTAGCCTTTGGGCGGAGACTGAGTTGACCCAGGATACATTGGGAGAGACCTTCATGGGGTTTCAATAGTTACAAACCATGTATGCCCAATGTGCTGGGGTGATAGTGCATTTCAGTGAGCTGGTCTAGACTTTAGTAAGCTCTGGTGCAATTTCATGACCTGCTATCTATTTAAAGACCTGTGACAGCTTGGGTCTGTTCTAGTGAGTGTCCCTGACATTTTTGGGTGAGTTCTAAATCCAACCATAAAGTCCCAAAGCAGGAGTGAAAATATTTATCAACTGGGAGAGCCGTGTGATTCACTTTCCCCTCCCATTAAAGAATGGATCATGGTACTGTCCTCCCTTGAAAGCCAGATTCCCTCTGTATTTCACAGTCATATCAGATGCCTTTTGCAGGTGTATAAGAATTTAATTGTGGAAAGCCCAGTGGCATATTACCAGCATTATCTCCAGTTGCTTTTCAGCAGTCAATTGGAGAGTCTGAGTCTTTTGAAACGGCTTCAGGAATATCCTGCAAACAGATTTGAAATACCAAGGGCTCCCTCTGAGAACTGGGGAGACATAATAGATCGAGAGGAACCATTAGGGCAGGATTGTCTAGTTTTGCCTCTACAGGAAGTATCCCAGAGGCTAGGGTCAGACCATTGTCAACAGGTCACCCCTGGGATGCCAAGACATTACTTGTATGAAAAGGATGCTAACAGAAAGGAAGGGTCCAGGCAGACAAGGCTGTGATGGGGTCAGAATCAGGAATAAGCATTCTCCTTACCAACCTTCAATCAAGTTATTATCAGTATTCCTGTCTCTCTAGAAATCATGCTTGTTTCATGTTTTATTTCAAAATTTGTTTATTGTTTTGCATGTGATTACAATAAAACATTTAACAAAATCTTCTCTCTCTCCATGCGAATCTATTCTAAAGTTATACATAGGTCTGGTTAGAGAAATTCCCCCTTCCCAGTCTCAGTACAGTATTCTGTGTAGTCACAAACTTTAAATTTAACTCTTTAAATCTTACCCCCCCCCCCCCTTCCACCCTCTCTATCCCCATCTCCATCCCCCCTCCCCTCCTCCCATCTCCCGCCCTCGTCCCTTTTAAGTAATGACTATTCTGCTTGATTGTAGCATTGACCATTTCTCATATATTTAATATATGTCCTCTACCCCCTGGGGGTATTGATTGCCAAAATGGGGTCCATAGTCTATAAAAGTCTTTGTCTGTGAATCTCCGTTCTCCTCTATAATCTGCTAATCTCTTTTCGAATTTCATGTAATCCATCAACAACTCACGCCACTTCTGCAGAGTCGGTTCTTTGTTTGTAATCCACTCTGTGAGAATAAGTTTTTTCGCTGCCAGTACAGCTCTACCAGTAAATCCCTTGAAGCCTGCTGTAGTTGGTTGAACTATCCTTGGTCTTCCGAACAGCAACAGCGGCCCTTTCTTCCATGTGGCGCCCCACATACTGGATGACATTTGTATTACTCTGGTCCAAAATCTTTGTATTTTTGAGCAAGTCCAGAACATGTGCCCTAGTGTCGCGCCCTGCGTCCCACACTTTGGGCATGCTCCATCTGGAGAGATGCCCATATGGAAGGCTCTTCTTGGTGGAATGTAAGTTCTTAATGCAAATTTGTATTCCATTTCGCAATATTGGATCATCTTTGATGATTTTTGCGTCGAATAAATGTATTCCTGTAGTATTTGAGGCGTTAAGGTCATTTGCAGTTCCTCAGTCCATGCCTGGGCCAGAGCTACATAATCTATTTCCTCTGTCATGTCTCTTAAATGTCTGTGATGCATCGTCAATGACACCCTGCCCTGTGCCTTAAATGAAAAGGCTGAGGAAATCTCCTCCTTTACATCTTCCGTGAGGCATTCCCAGGGCAAGCTGTTTATGTAATGTCTCAATTGCCAGTAGTAGAATCTATCTCTTTCATCAAATTTAAACTGGGCCTGAAGCTCCACGAAAGGCCTGGTTCTCCCCTCTGATGTCAAGACCTGATGCAAGTATACCAGTCCTCTCTGCTGCCATTGGTTAAATCTACGGTGTAGAGTTCCTGGTAGGAATTGTGGGTTATTGCAAATTGCTTGAAAAAGCGTAATTCGTCCAGAAAATTGATGGTGTCGGCAAACCCACTTCCAGACCGCCCTTGCCGTGGGCATTATATGCGATTGTTGTAGGACTTTGGGAGCTTGACCGCCTCCCACATGCAACAGGCTACTGAAATGTATTCCCTGTGTTAATGTTGTTTCCAGATTTGTTGCTGAAAAGTCTGAGGTTGATCTGTACCAATCCGAAATATGTCGCATGCCACTTGCTATTGTAAGATACCTGATGCTGAGCAATCCCAATCCTCCATATTCTCTTGGTATTTGCAACGTCCGTACTGGGAGGCGTGCTTTCCTCCCCTTCCACAGAAAGCGCTGTATATACCGGTGCAAGCGTTTTTCATCTTCTTTCTTAAGAAAAAGTGGAAGGGTTTGAAATTTATAGAGCCACTTTGGCACTATCATCATGTTATAAATAGCAATTCGTCCCATAAGGGACAGCGGATATTTCTCCCACAACTGTAGTTTTATGCGAGTGGTCTCAAGCAAGGGCTCGACATTTTCTTGGTATAATTTAGATAGATCTTGCGGTATGTTGGTTCCAAGGTATTTAATTTTCTCTTCCACTCTGACTATGGGGCAACTTTCCTTCTCCTGCTGGGTTCCACTCGGATATACATCCATTATTTGAGACTTTTTTTTATTTAGCTTGAAACCAGAAATCTGTCCAAATTCCTTTGTTAGGCTCAGCAGTTGGTCCAATGAGCTCATCGGGCAGGCTGATATTATCATCAGGTCGTCTGCAAAAGCTAGGGCCTTTATAGTATCCCCCCCAACTTTCACCCCGGGGATTCCCTCTGCTCTCTTTATAAGTCTCAGTAGGGGTTCTAATGATAGGATAAACAATGTAGGGGATAGGGGACATCCCTGTCTGGTGCCTCTGGATATTCTAAATGGTTCTGCTTTAACTCCATTTACTATCACCGAAGCAGACGGATTTGCATACAAGGATTCTATAGCTCTGTAATACCAGCCCCCAAATCCCATATGCCTCAGTACTTGGAACAAATATGTCCACCCCACCTGATCAAATGCTTTTTCAGCATCGAGTGAAATTATGGCTGTAGGGGTTTTTGTCAGCTGACCGGTCGCCATGGCTAATAGTAATCTGCGCACGTTTTTGGCTGCTTGTCTGGTCTTAACAAATCCCACCTGCTCCTCACCCACTAACCTGGGCAAAATTCCGGCCAAGCGATTTGCTAGTATCCTGGCCAGTATTTTTAGGTCAACATTGAGTAATGAGATGGGCCTATATGAGTCAGCCTGGCCCTCTGGCCTCCCAGGTTTTAGGATCAGGGAGATCAAGGCTGCGTTTGCATGATGTGGGAACTGTCCCTCCCCAACTACTTGTTCATAGTAATCGCTAATAACAGGATAAAATGAGAGTGGTAGAATTTTATAAAATTCCCCGGTATACCCATCCGGGCCCGGCGCGGATCCCAGTGGTAGTGACTTCACCACCTCCTGTATCTCCCTAGCCTCTAGTGGCTCTTCTAGGACTGCTCGCTCACTGTCTGTTAATTTCGGGAGCTCTGCCTGTTCCAAAATTTTTTGTATGTCTCCTTCCTCTGGGTCTTCAGGCGAACTATACAGTCTAGAAAAAAATTTTGTCAATATCTCGGCTATCCTTTCACTCTTATTCTGCAGGAGACCCGTCTCATCTTGGAGGGCTATTATCGGTTTGCGTGGTCCCCACGCCGAAACTAAGTTTGCTAACATCGTCCCTGGTCTGTTTCCAAACCTGCGAAATTTAAATTTCTGGTATGCTAGGTATCTCTTGCTTCGGTCATGAAGTAAGGCATTTAGCGTCACTTGCATTGCTCGAAGCTGGTCTTTATGTTCTTGAGTCTGCTGCTTAATATATCTGGCTTTTGCTTTTTTTAAGGATTGTTCCAGTCTCATTATTGCTATTGTTTGTTTTTTATTATGAGCGTGTACAAAGGCTATTATCTCTCCTCTGAGTACGGCTTTAGCTGCACTCCAGAACAGCCCAGGCTGATCCACATGTTCCCTATTATTCTGAACATAGTCCTCCCATTTCTTTTTGATATGTTCTTGGAATTCACTATTCTGGGACAAATAGTTTGGGAATCTCCAGCTGCTACCCTGCTGATAAAACCCTGGTACTTCCACGTCTATCCATATTATGGAGTGATCTGATATCTCCTCTGGTCCTATTTCAGCGGCCCGCACCCACGTAAACGCGGACTGGGCTATTAATATGTAATCTATTCTGGAAAGTGTGCCATGTGCTCTGGAAAGGTGAGTAAAGTCTCTCTCCCCAGGGTGTAAGCTACGCCAAGTGTCTACCAAATTGAGTGAGCGCTTAAAAGAATTAAGTACATGCGCTCTGGGTCCTCCTCTCGAAGCAACTCTCGGGTTTGAACAGTCTGCATTTGGATCTGCCACTAGGTTGAGGTCTCCCATTACCAGAAGCTGCTCAGGTTTGTATGGGAGGCACATCCGAGCAAGATTAGGATAAAATTGTGCCTCATAAATATTTGGTCCATATATTCCCAGAATTAGGAAGTTTCTCTGTTGTACCCATACCCGTACCAAAACATATCGCCCTTTCGGATCTGCTTTCACTAATTCAGATTTTGTACCTCTCCCTTTTCTTATCAGCACTGCCACTCCGCCTTTCCGATCCCCAGAGGATGCTGAGTGCACCTCTCCCACCCACTGCCTTTTTAGTTTGTTATGCTCCTCTGGCGTAAGTCTTGTCTCTTGGAGACATCCGATATCTACTTTCTGTCTCTTTAGATTGGATAAGATTTTTGCCCTTTTTATCGGGGTCGTTATGCCTCCCACATTCCAGGAGGCAAATCTGATGGTTTTAATGTGCATTTAACTGTGGGACTCTATATGGCAAATAATATTTATATGTCTGCCTCAGGTGCCCAGCCTCACCCGAGACACTATGAGTTGTTCTATTTACCCAGGTCTCTCTTGTTGTGCTATGGGACTTCTTAGAAATGTGTGGTGTCATGGTCAACGCTTGTTTGCTTCCCCCCTTCCTACCCTTCTGCCCCACCCTTTCCCTCCCACCCTCCCTTAACTCCTTACCCATCCCCGTACAAACCCTTCTATTCCCCCCACCTAACATAGGAGAGAAATAGTGAGATCAATGATGTGGGGTTTCCCCCTCCCCCGCCATTTACTTTATCTGTGGGCCCCTTTCCAATACCTCCTTAGATGGCTCTGGGCCTCTGCTTTGCATGCTGCTTAAATCCAGAGTCTGTTCTCTTTAGTCCTTTATTTATTTATCTCTGCTTTGCTGTGACTGAAGTGTCTCTGCCGCCCATTCTTGAGCTTCTTTGGGGGTCATGAACACTTGCCATTTGCCCTGGTGGTTGACTCGTAGCGTAGCGGGGTATATTAGCATGAACTTTTTGTTCGCTTCCACCAATGTTGTACAAATCTGGCTGTAGGCCCTCCTCCGTTCTTGCAGTGCGTAGGAGTAATCTTGGTAGATCCTCACCGGAGAGCCCTCGAAGGCCAAGGTTTCTCGTTTCAGCCGGGCACCTCTTAAAATTTCCACCTTGTGCACGAAGTTGTGTACTTTTACCATCACCATCCTGGGTTTCTGATTATTGTCCATTTTCCGCCCCACTCGGTGTGCTCGCTCAAGGCAAATGGCACCCATTCCGTCTGACAACGCAAACTCGTTTTGCAGCCACTTTTCTAGCACTGAAGGTAGTAGGCGCTCTGATACATTCTCAGGTATGCCTACTATTCTCCATCCTACTCCCCCTACACCATCACCCGGGGCCTCGAGGTCTAACCGCACTGAGGCGTGATCTGATATCTCTTCTGGTCCTATGTGGGTTGCCTTTACCTGCGAGAGCATGGACCGCTCTACCAGTATGTAATCTAATCTCGCTAAGGTGCTATGCACCCTGGACCTGTGCGTGTAATCCTTTTCTCCAGGGTGCAGCGCTCTCCATGCATCTACTAAGTTTAATGTTTTTACAAACAGTTTCAATTCTCTCGCCCTTTGCCCTGAGTAATGTGACGAGGTGGGGTTTGAGGTATCCTCCTTTGGATCTAAGACTAAGTTAAAATCACCTAGTACTATCAGTTTATCTAACTTATGCTGCAGGCATCTACTTTCTAGTGACTGGAAGAACTCCCGGTCGTGTTCATTTGGGCCATACACTCCTGCTAATAAAAATTCAATACCCTGCACCCACACTCTTAATATAATAGTACGGCCTTGTTCCCCCTTCTCCACCACTGATATCCTACATGCCAATCCTTTTCGGACTAATACCGCCACTCCACCTCGGCGTCCCCTGGCTGCCACTGCATAGCATTCTCCCACCCATGCTCTTTGTAACTTTGTATGTTCCACATTGCCGAGCCGTATTTCCTGCAGGCAGACTATATCAGCCTTATATCTTTTTAGGGCCGTTAATATTTTATTTCTTTTCATGGGGGACGTTATACCCCCCACATTCCATGATATTATTCTGATTGGCATACCCTTAGTATGATATTAACAATTCTGTCTCTATTGTTTCTTAGGGGCACTCCCTGAACCATCAAGCACATGTTGGAGCTCTCTGAAACTCCCGCACTCCGCACACACGCATGTCCTGCTTTTGTTTTCCTCAACAGATAACCTGTATTGACCATTTGATAAGGGCCCTTCCTGCACTCCAACCCCCCTCCCGTCCCTGTACCCCCCAATTCAAACATGTACCCTCTTCCATGCACCCAATCTGGTCAGGCGCTGGAATAGAGACCCTGGCGAACACTGGAGACCCCAAACTCCACATTTCAACCAAACATTATACATACATTTACTCATAAGTTCCAAAACATTGCATCTCCTACAGATCGCTCCATCATACTGTAGTTAAGTCCAAGTTCAGACAGTTTCATTTATAAATTTTTCATTTACATCAAACGATATAAAAATCGGCAATATCAGCAAAAAAAAATATAAGGAAATAAACAATACATCATTATCTAAAGTAAATAGTATTTCAAATTTGTCCACTATTAATTGAGTCAAGATACTAGGAAATCAAATATTAACAATAAACACATTATTTAAACGGAAGGGACATAGCAGATATTTGCAGCCAACTAAACAGCATTTCTAACTAGGGAGGCAAAACTCCAGGTACATTAGCACTCTGCTTGGAATCGATAAATTCTAGTAGCTTCGAGGGGGTAAAGAATATATAGTTAACAGATTCAAAGGTAATATAACATTTGCAAGGAAATTTAAGCAAAAAAGTGGCACCCATTTTAAGAACTCTATTTTTATAAATCAAAAAATCTTTCCTCCTCTTCTGCGTACTCCTTGCCAAATCTGGAAATATTTGTATTCTTTGACCCAAGAAGATATCAGTCAAGTGGCGAAAGTAGAGTCTCAAAATATTATTTCTATCCATTTCTAAAGCGAAAGTCACAATCAATGTTGTTCTCTCTGTGATAACTTCTAAAGAGTTCTCTAGAAATTCTGTCAAGTTTAAATCAGGTGAAGTTTGATCTTTTGGAGGTTTGGAGACACCCATAATATATTGGGTTCTCGTTATGGGGGGAAAACCCTCCATTGAGATTCCCAATATTTGAATAAAATATCTTTTAAGCATATCTATAGCTGGTACTAAGGGTGATTTTGGAAAATTAATTAACCTAAGGTTATTTCTTCGAGAGTTATTTTCCAAATTTTCCAATTTCTTTTCCTGAATTTCTTTTTCTTTAGTTAAGGAAAACGTTAGATTTTGAAGTTTTTCAACTTCAGCCTCCATCTTCAAGACTTTTTCTTTCTGTTCTTGTAAATTATTAAACAGATTATCACTGGTTTGTTTTAGTTCCTTAATTTCTCCCTTTATGGAAATATTCATTTGAAGTAGTGTGCTATTGACCCCTTGAATTGCATCCCATAATGAATTCATAGTCACCACTGTTGGTTTTTGTAATCCACCATTGTTCCCGATAGTAACACTCCGGGGAGCAGGAGCCTCGACCCGCAACTGCTCCTGCATTGCTGTTTCTTTCCCGGGGTTGAGGTGCCTGACGGTCCTCCTCCCAACGGTGTTGCGAATAACATTTCCAACTGCCGTGGTCCCTCAGGCACTCTTTCGCTTCCGGGTTGTGGTGGAACAGTGTGAGAAGGAGGACTCAACGTCGCTCCTTCAATGCTGCGGTCCGTATCCAAAAAGGTCGAACCCGTCGAAGCAGAGATCCGCTCGCCATGGGTCCCAATTCCAAAGACCTCCAAAGTCGGCTGTCGAGAGGTTGGCGTCGTCGGTGGAATCGTGGAGGTAGGAACCACCGTCTTCCCCTTTCTCTTCCCCATTTTAAACGGAGAAAAAGAGAATTCCCTCGGTAGTCTAACGATGGGTCTCGGGAGCTTAGGAACGCACATCCGTTACTGACGCCATCTTGACTCTCCCCCAAGTTCAGACAGTTTCAATGATTTTGTTTTCTATTAAATATTTTTTCGCTTCCGGCATTGTAGGGAATATTTTCCACTGGTCTTGCACGAACACTTTCAGTTGGGCTGGGTATTGCAATGAAAAGCGGATATTCTTGCGTACCAGAGCAGAGCAAAGAGGATGATACTGTTTCCGCTTTTCTTGTACTATTGTAGAAAAGTCTTGAAATATCAGTATGCCTTTATTATTGTATTTCAATGAGTCTCGCTTATGTTTAAAACCTTGAAGGATTTCTATTTTGTGGCGGTAATTTAATATCTTCGCAACAACCATTCGTGGGCGATTACGATCTTCCATCCTGCGGCCCACACGGTGCACCCTTTCTATGATAACTGTGCCTATCGTGTCCGTAACCGCCAGCTCTTTTGAAAGCCACGTTTCCAACCACGTTTCAAGGTTTCTTTCAGGGAGCGCCTCGTCCAGACCAACAATCCGTAGGTTATTCCGACGTGCACGGTTCTCATATTCGTCCAGCAAGCTCCGCTGCTCTGTAAGTTGGCGTTTTAAACTTACAATGTCCGAGCTAAATCCGCAGGCGTTCGTCTTCAACTGCTGAGACTCTCATCTCCAGATCTTCTACTCGGATCCCCATCCCGTCCAGCGCCATCTGGTAGGTTTCTAATTTGTTGTTTAACGCCTCTCATTTTGGCTCCCATGCTTTTGCGATCGCTTGAGTGAGTTGCGATAGCTGAGTCTCAGTAAATGCGGATGCCGCTGCTGCAGCCTCTTCCGCCATTTTTACATCTTCTCTGCTTACTTTAGTCTTTTCGTTTTTCGTGGATTTTTGTGCCATATCTACTGGGAGCGTTCTGATGTACTTGTCCATATAACAGAACCGATCTGCAGGTTCCACCGCGTAGGAATTTAGACTTTGGTGGAGTCAGGGGTCTCGGAGCTTCGGTAGCATGCTGCTCCCTAGCTCATGACGTCACCGGAAGTCCACAAAATTTTTTTTAAAGGTAGGGTGGTGGTGGCAAGGTTGGAAGGGGAGGTGCAAGACGGGGAGGGGAGGGAGAGGGGAGACAGGTTCGTTTTTAGTGATGATCGAAGTATCTAATCTACAAGACGGGGGGGGGGGGGGGAAAGGATGGGGGAGATAAAACTTAACATGCAGTTGATGTTGAAGGGCATTGTTGGAAGTTTAGAGGGAGGGAGGAAGGGGGGATAAGGGGAGGGGGGAATTCTTTTTCAAAAAGTTATTAAGATGTTATGGTGTATTATGATATTTGCATACAGCATGGTATGTTTGTGGAACTTTGCAGTGTATTGTTGACATAGTTGTAACGTGCTGAAGTTGTAATAAAAAATGCTTAAACATAAAGGTAGGGTGGTGGCAGGAGAAGAGGGCTGTCATTGAGTCGGGGTGTTGTGGGGGTTCTCAGATGGGGAGGGGAGGATTTTCAGATGGGAGAAGGGGATTGGGGTGGGGAGGGGTGTTTTGGGGGTTCTCAGATGGGGAGGGGAAGGGGTTCTCAGATGGGAGAAGGGGGGAATTCTCAGATGGGAGAAGGGGTGGGGGTTCTCAGATGGGAGAAGGGGGGTGGGGAGGGGGCTCTCAAATGGGAGAAGGGGGCTGGAACTGGGGTCTGAAAAGGGGTCATGAGGGAAAATGGGGCATGCCTGGGTCAGGTGGGAGAATGGGTCGGGCTGAAAAGAGGGGCCCTAATGCAAGGCATGTGGATGAAGGGGGCTGAAAAGGAGAGTAGGTGGGATAAGGGGGCTACTACTGGGACTGGGGGCTGAAAAGGGGCAGGGGCTGAAACTGTGGGGACTGGGGGCTGAAAAGGAGACAGGGAGAAGTGGCTGGGGCTCAAGCTCAAGACTGGTGAGAGAAAAGGGCTGGGGTTGAAACTGGGGGCTGAAAAGGGGACAGGGAGAAGTGGCTGGGGGCTGAAGCTCAGGACGTGGGAGAAAAGGGCTGGGGATGAAACTGGGGACTGGTGGGATAGTGGGGCTGGAACTGGGGGGCTGAAAAAAAGGGGCAGAGAGAGGGGACAGATCCTGGATGGAAGGGGGAGTGAGAGGGAGGGCAGACCCTGGATGGATGGGAGAGGGAGGGCAAATGGTGGATTGAAGGGGCAGAGAGAAAGGGCAGACAGTGGATGGAAGGGATAGAAAGGGCAGACAGTGAATGGAAGGGGGAGAGAGAGAGGGCAGACAGGGGCAGATGGTGGATGGAAGGGGCAGAGATAGATGGCAAATGTAGATGGAAGGAGCAGGGAGAGAGGGCAGACATTGGATGGAGGGGACAGCAGAGAGGGCAGACACTGGATGGCAGAGAGAGAACAAAGAAAGATGTTGGATGGAAGGAAGACAGTGAAAAGAAGATGAGGAAAGCAGAAACCAGAGACAAACTGTAAATAAAATATATATTTTTATTTTTTTGCTTTAGGATAAAGTAGTATTGTAGCTGTGTTAATAAATGTTTATAATAGAACATGTAAACAAGGTAATCTTTTTATTGGACTAATTTTAATACATTTTGGCTAACTTTTGGAGGACAAAACCCCCTTCCTCAGGTCAGAATCCTATCTAGGATACTGTAACAGCACTATACTGTATTGACCTGAGGAAGGTTGTTTTGGCCTCTGAAAGCTAAATGTATTAGTCCAATAAAATGGTATTATTTTATTCTCTATATTTGTTTTATTTCTATTTGTTAATTTGTAAAGTGGTGATTGGTACTTGTTAGTTTTTTTTCAAATTTACATCTGCTGTCTTTATATTTTGCACAGTACTAGGGGACATTTTCTGTTTCTGTGGTGTTGCATTGTATGCAGAGTCTGGCATCTTGGGGGTTCAATTTAATTTTTGTCTAAATAGAAAGTTTATGATTACTTATTCTATAGTGGATTAGGGTGTATCTGTGTTTGTGAAAAAGACATGGCTTTCAGTTGGCATTGACTGTGCAGGATCGACGATCTGTACTATTCTGTCTGGTTTCGTTTTACAATAGGTGAATTGATGTTCTAGTGCTCACTGTAGTGTTTTAAGATGTTTTCCTTTTCTTTGTGTGATTCGTAGAAATGACTGCTTATGGTATGGTAGAATTGCTCTATAGGTCCTGATTGTTTTGTATTCTCGACATGCCTAGTACTAGATTTTGGAGGGGGGTGTTAAAAAATGACCGGCCCCGGGTGTCAAGTACCGTAGCTACGCCACTGGACTAAGAAAGGATAAGGGAGGAAGGTGGAAGAGGTAGGGAACAGAAGAGGGTGTAAGTTGGGTAAAGTATTGTGAATAAAGAATGTATAATAATACTTCAGAGATGGATGAATTCAAAAGGAAAAAGCATATTTAAATTGTGCCAAGTAGTCAGATCTAGGTATCGCAGATGGATTTCTAATTTAAGTCAAGTCGTATGTGTAGGCTTGCTTGAAAACGTGAGTTTTAAGTAGCTTCCAGAAGGGTAGATGGTTATTGACTATACGAATCGATCTTGGTAGGATGTTCCAGAGCTTGCTGCCTATAACGGAGAAATTGGATGCATATTATGTTTTGTATTTGATTCCTTTACAGTTGGGAAGGTGTAAGTTTAGATAAGTTCGAGAAGAACTAGAGCAATTCCTGGTAGGAAGGTCAATCAGATTATACATGTAAGTTGGGGAGTCTTCGTAGATAATCTTGTGAATCATCGTGTGGACTTTGAAATTTATTTGTTCCATAATAGGAAGCCAATGAAGTTTTAAACGGAGAGGTGTTGCGCTCTCAAACCACGACTTACCAAAAATAAGTCTGGCTGCCGTGTTTTGGGCAGTTTGGAGTTTATTCAGGACTTGGGCCTTGCATCCAATAAAAATACTATTGCAGTAGTCAACATGGATAAGTACAGTGGAATGGACCAAATTGCGGAAGGTTTTTAGGGGAAGATAGGGTTTCACACGCTTCAGTATCCACTTCATGTTGAACATTCTCTTTGTCGTAGCTTTTGCGTGATTTTCCATGGTTAGGTGTTTGTCTAGTACTACTCCTAGTATTTTTAGGTTGTCTGATATGGGGATGGTGACGTCAGGAGTGTTGAGTGTAGTCAGAGTGAGAGTAGAGTACTGGGATGTGAGGATTAGGCATTGTGTCTTCTCCTTATTCAGTTTCATCTTGAAAGCATTGGCCCAAGAGGCTAAGATGTTCATTCCCTTAACTATTTTATCGAAGATTTCTGCTATGTTGGATTTGAAAGGTATAAAAATGGTAACATCATCTGCATAAATGAAGGGATTGAGTCCATATTTAGAAAGGGATTTGGCTAGAGGGATCATCATGAGGTTAAAGAGGATCGGGGAAAGAGGTAAACCCTGGGGCACCCCACAGCCTTATGACCAAGGAGAGGAGATTTGGTTGATTTGACTCAATAGGATCTTGAGGTGATGAAACCTTTTATCCATTTGATGATGTTTCCACCGATTCCAAGTTTGTCAAGTAGCTTTGTAAGGATATCATGATTCACCATGTCAAATGCGCTAGACAAGTCAAATTGCAGAAGGAGGCTGTTGTTTCCAAATGATATTTCATTTTTGAATTTGGAAATTAAGGTGAGTAATACCGTTTCTGTGCAGTGGGCAGGTTGAAAGCCCGACTGTGACTCATGAAGGATGGAGAACTTTTGTATAAATTCGTTGAGTTACTCTGTTTTCCAGTAGTTTGGTCAATAGAGGGATAGAGGCCACAGGGCGGTAATTGGTGATATCATCTGCAGGTTTCTTGGTGTTTTTTGGTATGGGTGTAAGTAATATATCCATGTTCGATGGGGAAGGATCCCTGTTGAAGGAGGAAGTTTGGGTGAGTGGTGAGGTCTGTAATGAAGCGAGCAGGTGCATTCTCCATTAAGGTGGCAGTGTGCTTTAGAGAGTTTGGATAATGAAGTGGTGATTTCTTCAGTAGTAAGGGGGGTGAAGTTTGTCCAGGAGCGGTCGGCTGGTATTTGGTCAATATCTGGGTCCAGTTCATCAAGAAAGCTATCAATACTGGAATCATCTTGTGGGATTGATGATTTTATCTTTAAAGTATTTGGCTAGTTGGTTGGCAAATGGACAGTTTGAGGATGATGTTGTAATTGGGTCGGTGTTGAGAAGATTTTTTATAAATTGAAATTGTTTTCTTAGGTCTGTCCCGGAAGTTGTAATCTTTCTTGAGTAATAAGATCTTTTGACTTGTTTGATGGCTTTCTTATAATTTCTTTGTGATTGTTTCCAGGTATTAAAGGTGATGTTTTTTGATTTACACCAAATTTTTTCAAGTTTCCTGGTTTGTGACTAAGGCATTACAATCATTCTAAGATTAATTATTAACTTTGTAGAAGTTACATACGAATAATCAAACAATGTTTATATGACAGAGACTACAGAAGAAATCTGGTTTAAGAACGGAGATGAGATATTAGCCAAGAGATTGAAGAAAGAAGGTGACAGAGACATCCTGCAGCACTGAAGACAAGATGCTAAGCACAGTTTTATTTTTATCTGTTCTGATTCTCTCTGTGCTTATTGCTCAGTTCTTGAAACTGCAGTGGGTTGGCAAACGGTTACCTCCTGGACCCACACCGCTGCCCTTCCTTGGTAACCTGTGGACTCTGCGTTTCAGGATTGACCGGGACAGTTTAAGTCAGGTATTTATCAGTATTTTCCACTGAAATGGGGAAGAGAGAAGTATCGTATGCAAAGAGGAAGAGTTTTCCTATGGCCAAAATCCTCTGTGGGTTCCTTATGTACTGGGCCTTCTATTGATTGGGGTGAGAGTTGCCCAGAATTTCCTTTTGAAAATTAGCCTGCTCTGTACGACCCGGGGCTGAGGGATAGCAAGCTCCACGAATAGTCTGTACATGTGATTGTTAATAAAGCAAAAGATTTATTACCGAGATATGCAGTAGGGATGTGCATGGGTTTGAAATGGTTTGGGTTATGGTTTATTGATTTATAATCTGCCCTGGGCCAAGGGAAATGTTAATGACTCACTCATCCAGTTGAACTCACCTTCCCCAGACTGAGTTCCTGTCTCTAGCTCACTCATCCTCCTCTCCAGGCTAGTGGCCTCATTCGCTCACACTCCTGCTTCCTTTAAACCAACCCTTTCTAGCCAGTCTGACTAAAACCAGCAGGAGAAAATGGTTGTGAAGCTTCCCTTAGCTACAGATGTAAAATATTAAACAGGCATCTTGTGTTGTGAACAGAGAGATGCCCCCTTAGCAAATCCCCCCTGATCAGTCTGTCACAGACAAGGCAATATCCATGCCAACACCCGCTGGACCACTTAGGCAATATTTTAATGTCTGCATTAATTAGAGATGTGATGATAAAAGTTACAGTCTGCTTAGTCTCTACCCTTCTTGTGAATACTACTACTACTACTACTATTTAGCATTTCTATAGCGCTACAAGGCGCACGCAGCGCTGCACAAACATAGAAGAAAGACAGTCCCTGCTCAAAGAGCTTACAATCTAATAGACAAGAAATAAAGTAACTTAAATATCGCAGGTTACCCTGCAGTGAATTAAGGGAATTAAATAAGTTCCTCAGAAATGGGCTCAAACTAATAAGAAACATTTTATTAAATATCCACAGGACACCCCTCTGAGCCCAGACATTTAGCTCCTGGATGTGTCTTAACCACTGGCTGAATTTTCATTAATGTGATAAAAAGCTTGTTTAACCCCAGGGCCACCTTCCTGCCATAGTGGCTGCTTACGCCATGCAACAGACAGGCCTCGGCACACCTTTAGGGTATTATTAGGAAAGGTATGGAAAACAGGTGTGAGGATGTTATAATGCTGTTGTATCGCTCCATGGTGCGACCGCACCTTGAGTATTGTGTTCAATTCTGGTCACCGCATCTCAAGAAAGATATAGTAGAATTGGAAAAGGTGCAGCGAAGGGCGACTAAAATGATAGCGGGGATGGGACGACTTCCCTATGAAGAAAGACTAAGGAGGCTAGGGCTATACAGCTTGGAGAAGAGACGGCTGAGGGGAGACATGATAGAGGTATATAAAATAATGAGTGGAGTGGAACAGGTGGATGTGAAGCGTCTGTTCACGCTTTCCAAAAATACTAGGACTTGGGGGCATGCGATGAAACTACAGTGTAGTAAATTTAAAACAAATCTGAGAAAATATTTCTTCACCCAACGTATAATTAAACTCTGGAATTCGTTGCCGGAGAAAGTGGTGAAGGCGGTTAGCTTAGCAGAGTTTAAAAAGGGGTTGAACGGTTTCCTAAAGGACAAGTCCATAAACCGCTACTAAATGGACTTGGGAAACATCCACAATTCTAGGAATAACATGTATAGAATGTTTGTACGTTTGGGAAGCTTGCCAGGTGCCCTTGGCCTGGATTGGCCGCTGTCGTGGACAGGATGCTGGGCTCGATGGACCCTTGGTCTTTTCCCAGTATGGCATTACTTATGTACTTATGACGTCTGGCTTTGTGAGACTGAGCTTGCCGGTACCTGGAATTAGGATGCTAGGATTTGTGCCTGCTAATGTGTGGATGTCTCCCTGAGTTCATGGAAAGGCAGATAAATACCATATGGCCTATCTAGTCTGCACATAGTATCATAGTAACATAGTAAATGACGGCAGATAAAGACCTGTATGGTCCATCCAGTCTGCCCAACAATCCATGCCATGTACTATTCCATCCTGTTCATGTCCCAAGCTTTCTTGAATTCAGATACACGGGCCGATATTAAAAGCGATTTAAGTGGGGAGACTCCTGCCCACTTAAATCGCTTGTAGCCACCTACCCACCGATACCCAGCGGCACAAAAGCATGGCAGTGCCACTGAATATCGCCTCTGACCATCGCAGCTAAAGAAAGGGGCTGGACAGGAGCAGTATGGAGGGAAGGCAGCATTAGGGAGGAGCCCAGGGTTATGTAAGGTCGACCTAAATTTCATGATTTGGGCATCCCCGATCGTATTATCGAAATGAAAGATGGACGTCCATCTTGTTTTGATAATATAGGTTGCCCCGCCCCTTTATGGGGCCATCCTGCGAGGACGCCCTCCTGAAAACTTAGGCGCCCCGTTCGATTATGCCCCTCCACAGGTGATAGCGAAGGGTAAAGCAAAGATGTAATATATAGAAGGGTGAGAAAGTGGGAAGAGTTAGAAAGTAAGGTGACTGATTTGAAGAAAGTTGCACATGAGGTCAGAGAGATGGGTAAATATTATTTCAGCTAGGGTAGGAGTGGATAAATATGTCCCGCTGCAGTATGTGCAGCCCGAGTCAATCCTTGTGTGTGTGAGTGAGACTAACAAGTTAGTTACTTCTTCCATTAAAGTCCTGGTTGAAGAGCCAAGCTTTCACCTGCTTCCTGAAGTAGAGGTAGTCTTGTGTTAAGCGGAGCCTTTCAGGCAATGCATTCCAGAGTGTGGGGGCTACTCCGGAGAAGGCTCGCTTGCGGGTATCACATTGTGTAATGATCTATATTTGGCCACTTTGCTATGAGGGCTCTGGGCTACTCCCTAACGCTGCCTTCAGTACTGCCCCTGACCTGCCCCTTTTTTGGCATTTGTCAGAGATGATATTCAGCGGCACTGAATATGGGGGGGGGGGGGGGGGGGGGGGGGGGGAGTGATGACAAGTCTCTCTCCTTCCCACTTACATTGAATATTGGCCCCATGGTTTTCATTGTTTCTAACAGGGACAAACTTTTGCTGTGAGAAAAGGCTGAAGCATCTAGGGCTCTTCAGCTTGGAGAAAGACGGCTGAGTGGAGATATGATAGAGGTCTATAAAATAATGAGTGGAGTG
This sequence comes from Microcaecilia unicolor, assembly GCF_901765095.1. Lineage (NCBI taxonomy): Eukaryota > Metazoa > Chordata > Amphibia > Gymnophiona > Siphonopidae > Microcaecilia > Microcaecilia unicolor. The sequence goes on along the minus strand of NC_044040.1, from coordinate 218,756,556 downwards.
GAAAGGGTAGACGTGAAGTGTCTGTTTACTCTTTCCAGAATACTGGGACTAGGGGACATGTGATGAAGCTACAAAGCAGTAAATTTAAAACAAATTGAGTAAAGTATTTCTTCACTCAACTTGTAATTAAACTCTGGAATTCGTTGCCAGAGAATGTAGTAAAAGCAGTTAGCTTAGCGGGGTTTAAAAAAGATTTAGATGGCTTTCCTAAAGGAAAAGTCCATACACCGTTATTAAAATGGACTTGGGGAAAATTCATTGCTTATTTCTAGGATAAGCAGCATAAAATGTATTGTACTGTTTTGGGATTTTGCCAGGTACTTGTGACCTGGATTGGCCACTGTTGCAAAAGGATGCTGGGCTTGATGGACCTTTGATCTGTCCCAGTATGGCAATACTTATGTACTTATGACCAGGCTAAATCCATTGAAGCAGCGTGTATGTTAGCAATGATGTTTAATATATTTTTATTACTACTCTGCAGATTGTTGAAATTATCTAGGTTTGAAATTTATATTGTGCGCAGATGATATTCAATTTCTGATTGAAATTGATAAATCTATAGAGGATGTGTTTCAAATGCTAAGACTTTGCTTGAATGCAGTAAATCAATGGCTACATGAAAATCTCTTAAAACGCAACATTGCAAAAACACAAATATTTTTATCTATTAGTCATCTCCTGTGATGATGTACCTGGAGATTTTGTGATAAACGACTTCTATTAATAATAGTATCCAGAATTTAGGGATCCTTTTTTATTCTTCTCTATCTATGAATCCACAAGTTACTAAAATAGTTAGGCAAGTATTTTTCAAATTGAAGATAATCAGATTATTTATTTATTTATGTATTTATTTTATTGCACTTGTATCCCACATTTTCCCACCTATTTGCAGGCTCAATGTGGCTTACAAATACCTGTAATGGCATCACCATTTCAGGGTACAGAAATACACTCTCTGTTTCCTATCCTTCAACCTGTCTTTAATCCACAATAGGACTTTCCTCCTATCCCATGACCCTCCAATTTCCTCTGTAGCCTTTCATGAGGTACCTTGTCAAACGCCTTTTGAAAATCCAGATACACAATATCAACCGACTCCCCTTTGTCCACATGTTTGTTCACTCCTTCAAAGAATTGAAGTAAATTGGTCAGGCAAGATTTCCCCACACAAAAGCCGTGCTAACTTGGTCTCAGTAATCCATGTCCTCGGATGTGCTCTGTAATTTTGTTTTTGATAATAGCCTCTACCATTTTCCCCGGCACCGACGTCAGACTCACCGGTTCCCCTGGAACAACACATTTACCATCATTTTCCTAGACAGTTTAGGCAGTATTATGTTATGTAAAATCCACAAATGTTTAGTCATAAAATTCAGCATTCTCCGAGGACAAGCAGGCTGCTTGTTCTCACTGATGGGTGACATCCACGGCAGCCCCTCCAATCGGAACACTTTCTAGCAAAGTCCTTTGCTAGTCCTCGCGCGCCGATGCGCACCGCGCATGCGCGGCCGTCTTCCCGCCCGAACCGGCTCGTGCCGGCCAGTCTTCTTTTGTCCGCGCTCGGTACGGTCGTGTTTTGCCGTTCGCGCCCCAAAGTTGACCTCGCACGTCGTTTATCGACTGTGTCTTTAAAAAAAAAAAAAAAAGGTGTCGGAAGGGGACCTTTATGGTCTTCTCCCTTCCCATACTTCCAGTTTTTGCCCCGGTAAGTTTTCTTTTGTCGTCGGGGTAGGCCCTATTTAGGCCTCGGTCGAAGTTTTTTCTTCCCCCTAAATTTTGCGGTGCCTTTTTCGCCATTTCAAGTTTTGATCTCGCCGGCGCGATTTTTCCGCCCCCGAGTGCATCGAGGCATCGGCCCTCTGCATCGGGGCGTCATCGGAAGGCTGCGTCGGCGGTATCGAGACCTCCTCGTCTGCTGATGTCGTCGGACGGTGGTGCTTCGTCTGGAGTGCAGGTGAGGGCTGTCCATTCCCCTGCTGGTGGCGGTGAGCCTTCGGGTGGGTCGCCCCCCACCCTGAGGACTCCTTCGGTACAGCCCCCCCGAGACCGACCTCCTTCGGCCTCGGCCCCGAGGAAGAGACGGCTGGATTCTACGTCCTCCTCGTCGGTGCCGGGAAGCTCCGGTGACATGCTTCGTTCCAAGAAGTCGAAGAAGCATCGTCACCGGTCTCCTTCCCGTGTCGGCACCGAGAGCTCTGGGTCGCCGAGGGAGTCGGCACCCAGTAGGCATCGGCACCGAGAGGACCGCTCGCCCTCTGTTCAAGAGGTGTCGATGCGCTCCCCTTTGGACAGCCCGGAACAGCCTCCACGCCCGGAACAGACTCTGACATCGACGCCTGCATCGACTTCCATGCCTTTTTCTGCAGCCGCTCTGAACGAGAGCCTCCGGGCCGTTCTCCCTGAGATCCTGGGAGAGCTGTTGCGCCCTACCCCTCCGGTACCGGGGGTGCTTGCGCCACCGGTACTGTTGAGTGAGGCGCCGGCTGGCCCATTGCTCGGGGTGAGGTCTCCGGCATCGGTACCGACTGCGGTCGCCTCCCAGGAAGGCTCCCCGACTACGTCGGCGGAGGGAGCTTCGCCGGTGCGGGCGAGGGAGTCTACCTCTCGACGTTCCCACCGTGGCCGTGGTTCCACGGAGTCGAGCCGGGCACGGTTGCAGACACAGGTCCGTGAACTTGTGTCTGACACCGAGGGTGAGGCCTCGTGGGAAGAAGAAGAAGACATCAGATATTTCTCTGACGAGGAGTCTGAGGGTCTTCCTTCTGATCCCACTCCCTCTCCTGAAAGGCAGCTTTCTCCTCCCGAGAGTCTGTCTTTCGCTTCCTTTGTCCGGGAGATGTCTACGGCCATCCCCTTCCCGGTGGTTGTGGAGGACGAGCCCAGGGCTGAAATGTTTGAGCTCCTGGACTATCCTTCTCCACCTAAGGAAGCGTCCACAGTACCCATGCATCATGTCCTCAAAAAGACATTGCTGGCGAACTGGACCAAGCCACTAAGTAATCCCCACATCCCCAAGAAGATTGAGTCCCAGTACCGAATCCATGGGGACCCAGAGCTGATGCGCACTCAGTTGCCTCACGACTCTGGAGTTGTGGATTTGGCCCTAAAGAAGGCCAAGAGTTCTAGGGAGCATGCTTCGGCGCCCCCGGGCAAGGACTCTAGAACCTTGGACTCCTTTGGGAGGAAGGCCTACCATTCTTCTATGCTCGTGGCCAAAATTCAGTCCTACCAGCTCTACACGAGCATACACATGCGGAACAATGTGCGGCAGTTGGCGGGCTTGGTGGATAAGCTCCCCCCTGAGCAAGCCAAGCCTTTTCAGGAGGTGGTCAGGCAGCTGAAGGCGTGCAGAAAATTCCTGGCCAGAGGGGTGTATGACACCTTTGATGTTGCGTCCAGGGCCGCTGCTCAAGGTGTGGTGATGCGCACAGGGCCGGTCTTAGCAAGTGCGGGGCCCTATGCAGACCAATTTGGTGGGGCCCCATCCTAGCCCCGCCCCACTGTAGCCCCGCCCCCACCCTAGCTCAGCCCCATTGATACGATTATTCCATTTTTAGAACATTTTATAATGAAATTTCAAATAACGACAAATGAAGCTAAACTTGTACAAAAAAACTGATTGAAATAATAAGCACAATGCTATCATGAAACCCCCCCTCCCCAGAAATTATTCAGTTCAAGTCCACTACAATTAGTAGTTCCAATTCTCATAACAAAGGAGAATAAAGGAAAAATATTAAGAAAAGATTCAGTACTTTCAAATTCCCCTATTACTCTGTAACCCATATATGTAATAAAAGAAAAATGAAATGAAAAGATATACAATAAAATTAAGTGATGTGTAAAATATATTCCATATCATCAAGCTGATCAATCCATAGACTGGTGGGTTGTGTCCATCTACCAGCAGGTGGAGATAGAGAGCAAACTTTTGCCTCCCTATATGTGGTCATGTGCTGCCGGAAACTCCTCAGTATGTTCTCTATCTCAGCAGGTGGTGGTCACACACAGCAGCAGCTCTGGCTAGGCCTCCAAGCCTAATTTTTAGGTTTTGTTGAGTGCCTGGGGTTGAGGGCTCTTTTGAGCAAGTGCAAACCTGGTGGTGCCAGGTCCCTCCTTTTCTCCCCCCTCCCGCTGGCTCCGTTAAAAAAAAAAAAAAAAAAAAAAAATTTTGAACGTCCTCAAAGGCGTTTATTTCGACGTTTATTTAAACGTTTATTGCAGCTACTCACTGGGACACCAGGTCGTTACAGCTCGGAGCGGACAGCAGGTAATTTTTACCTTTTTATAGCGGGCAGGGGGTTCCCCGATTTATCTCCACGTGGCATATGGCGTCGGAGGGCGAGGGCGTAAAGAGTCGCTCCCCGGATCGCTTGGGCGCTTCTAGAGGGGATGCGGGGGTCTTAAAGCCTGATTCGCCCTTGTTGGGTGACAGTTTCGTGGCCGATGAATGTCCCGGTCCTTCCTCCGGCGTGGCGGTTTTTCCCGCCATAAACGCCCATCCCCCGCTCCTCGCCTCCGCCATCTTGGCCGGCCACGCGGCTCGGATGGCTTCTTCTTGGGCCGCCCTTGAGGTTGGAGACATTAATGCCATGAACGCCCTTAATTTGGGCGACGGCACAAAAGCGGCTAAAGTTAAGCGCCGTTCTTCCCGCGCGGCTCCTTCGCGGAGTGTCGCGCCGGACGCCATTTTGGATGCGCAGCATGTCTCTCCCCCGCTCTTGTGAGCGCCGGTTGAGGGTGCGTCTAGGGCTGTTGCCCAGGCTGTGGAAGTACACAGTCTGGGGGGTTTCTCCCCCGAGTTTGTTTTGCTGCTGCATCAGGCCTTCCTTATGCAAAACGCTGCCCCTGCTCCCTCATCTGGTAAAGAGGTTGAGGTTCCCAGAGGTAAACGCCCTCGGGTTGATTCCCACGTGCATGATGCCATGCACACCTTAATTGCGGCTCAATGGGATGTCCCGGAAGCGAGCCTTAAAGTGGCTAGGGCTATGTCCCGCCTCTATCCTTTGACTGAAAGTGAACGTGAGGCCTATCTGTGGCCTACCGTGGATTCTTTAATCACTGCGGTGACTAAGAAAAAGGCGTTGCCGGTGGAAGGTGGCACGGCCCTAAAGGACGCCCAAGACAGAAGATTGGAGGCGGCCTTAAGGTCGTCCTTTGAGGCAGCTGCTTTAAGTTTGCAGGCCTCAATTTGCGGCTCCTATGTGGCCAGGGCGGGCCTGACTATGGTGCAGCGGGCTTTCCCCTCGGATCATTCCTTGAGGGCTGATTGGCCGGCCCTGGAATCGGGCTTAGCCTATTTGGCAGACTTGCTGTATGATGTCTTGAGGGCCTCAGCGAAAGGCATGGCTCAGACAATCTCTGCGCGGCGGTGGCTTTGGCTGAAACATTGGTCTGCTGACCACGCCTCTAAATCCCGCCTGGCTAGATTGCCTTTTAAAGGCAAGCTGCTCTTTGGGGTCGAGCTGGACAAAATCGTGACCGATCTCGGCACGTCTAGGGCAAGAAGTTACCAGAGGTCAGGGCTCGGGCTAGTACTCGCCCTGGTACCTCCAGAGGACGGTTTCAGGAAGCCCGTCGGTACCGCCTGGGCAGGTCGGGCTCCTCTGCCCCCTCTTCCTTCAAGAGGAACTTCTCCCCCAAGCAGCATTCCTTTCGCAGAGACCGCCGTCCCGGAGGTGCTCCCTCCGGTCCTCCCCCAGGGTCTCGTACCCAATGACGGGGCCTTGGTCCACGCCCCAGTGCAGATTGGAGGATGGCTGTCCTCGTTTATGGGCGAGTGGACCACAATAACTTCAGACGCTTGGGTGCTGGAAGTCATCAGAGACAGCTACAAGCTAGAGTTCTGCCGACCCTTAAAAGACGGGTTTGTACTCTCTCCCTGCAAGTCTCCGGTCAAAGCTGTGGCAGTGCAGCAGACCTTGAACAATCTGATCCGCCTGGCGGCGGTCGTTCCGGTGCCAGAAAATCAGCTTGGCAAGGGACGTTACTCCATTTACTTTGTGGTACCAAAGAAAGGAGGTTCTGTACGGCCTATCCTCGACCTCAAAGGGGTCAATCGGGCCTTGAAAGTTCGGCACTTTCGCATGGAGACCCTCCGCTCTGTTATAGCGGCAGTGAAGGCAGGAGAGTTCCTGGCATCCTTGGACATCAAAGAAGCGTACTTGCATATTCCCATCTGGCCTCCTCATCAACGCTTTCTGCGTTTTGCAGTACTGGGCCGACACTTCCAGTTCAGAGCCCTCCCGTTCGGGTTGGCTACTGCTCCGCGGACCTTCCCCAAAGTAATGGTGGTCATCGCGGCCTTCCTGAGGAATGAAGGAGTACAAGTCCATTCTTATCTGGACGATTGGTTGATCCGAGCCCCTCTTATGCAGAGTGCGGCAAAGCTGTGAACCAGGTGGTTGCTCTTTTGAGCTCCCTGGGTGGATCATCAACTGGGAGAAAAGCCAGCTGCGCCCGACTCAGTCCCTGGAGTATCTGGGAGTTCGATTCGACACCCAAGTGGGCAGAGTGCTCCTGCCAGACAATCGGATTGTCAAGCTTCAGGCTCAGGTGGACCAGTTCCTAGTAGCCTCTCCTCTTCGGGCTTGGGACTATGTGCAGCTGTTGGGCTCTATGACGGCCACGATGGAAGTAGTGCCCTGGGCCAGGGCTCATATGAGACCACTACAGCAATTTCTGCTGCAGCGCTGGACTCCGATGTCGGAGGAGTATGCTGTGCGCCTTCCCTTGGTCCCAGCAGTGCGCAAGGCGCTGAGCTGGTGGACGCAGACAGTCAAGTTGTCTGCAGGAATGCCTCTGGTGACCCCGGAGTGGATTGTCGTCACGACAGACGCCTCTTTGACGGGCTGGGGAGCCCACTGCTTGGGAAGGACAGCGCAGGGGCTCCGGTCTCCTGCAGAGGCAAGTGGTCTATCAACCTCCTGGAACTCAGAGCCATTCGGTTGGCGCTGCTGGAGTTCATCCCGGTACTGGCGTTGAAGCCAGTACGGGTCCTGTCGGACTATGCCACGGCTGTGGCTTATGTCATCCGCCAGGGAGGTACCAAGAGCGCCCCTCTAGCCAAGGAGGCTATGAATCTCTGCCAGTGGGCGGAAGTGAACCTGGAGCAGCTGTCAGCGGCCCACATTGCCGGAGTCATGAATGTCAAGGCGGACTTTCTCAGTCGCCATACCTTGGAGCCCGGAGAGTGGCAGCTATCTGCTCAGGCGTTCTTGGACATCACGAAGCGCTGGGGCCAGCCGAGCCTAGATCTCATGGCGTCATCGGCCAATTGCCAAGTGCCGTGCTTTTTCAGCAGAGGACGGGACCCTCGATCCCTGGGAGTAGATGCTCTTCTCCAACAGTGGCCGACACAAGAGCTTCTCTATGTGTTCCCGCCCTGGCCCATGTTGGGCAGGGTGCTAGACCGGGTGGCAAGCATCCCCGGCAGGGTAATCCTGGTGGGTCCGGATTGGCCCAGACGTCCCTGGTATGCGGACTTGTTCAGGCTCTCAGTCGCCGATCCTCTGCGGCTGCCAGTGGAGCAGGACCTGTTTACATCAGGGTCCCGTGGTGATGGAGGATCCCTCCCCCTTTGGTCTTACGGCCTGGCTATTGAGCGGCAGCGTCTGAGAAAGAAGGGTTTCTCAGACAAGGTCATCGCCACTATGCTGACAGCGAGGAAGCGCTCTACTTCTACTGCTTACGCCAGGGTTTGGCGTATCTTGGCAGCGTGGTGTGAAGCAGGCTCACTTTCTCCCTCCACTGCTCCAATTTCTTCAGTGTTGGCATTCCTGCAAGAAGGTCTGGAGAAAGACCTGTCGCTCAGTTCCCTTAAAGTCCAGGTAGCGGCTCTGGCTTGCTTCAGGGGCCGCCTGAAGGGTGCTTCCCTGGCTTCGCAGCCAGATGTGGTGCGCTTTCTCAAGGGAGTTAATCACCTGCGCCCTCCTCTGCACTCAGTGGTGCCTGCGTGGAATCTCAACCTGGTGCTAAGAGCATTGCAGAAGCCGCCTTTTGAACCCTTGTCGAGGGCATCTCTGAAAGACCTGACGTTGAAAGCAGTCTTTTTGGTGGCTATCACTTCAGCCAGAAGAGTTTCCGAGCTCCAGGCACTCTCAGGTCGAGAGCCTTTTCTGCAGTTCACTGAGGCAGGAGTGTCTATTCGCACAGTGCCTTCCTTCCTGCCCAAGATTGTTTCTCGCTTCCATGTGAATCAGCAGCTCTGTCTCCCTTCCTTTCGTAGGGAGGTCTACCCAGAGGAATACTCTGCTCTCAATTTCTGGATGTGAGATGAGTCATCATCAGATGCTTGGAAGTGACCAATGATTTCCGGAAATCGGATCATCTGTTTGTCCTGTTTACAGGTCCTCGTAAGGGTCTGCAGGCTTCTAAGTCTACAGTGGCAAGATGGGTCAAGGAAGCCATTGCAGCGGCTTAGGTGGCCGCGGGGAAGGCCCCTACCTTTGCCAGGCATTACCGCTTGACTGTGGCTGCTCGGGCGGAGGCCCGGTTTGGAGCTTCAGTGTTGCGGTCAGGGATTTCTATGTCCCGCCCTGGGTGAGTACTGCTTCGGTACATCCCACCAGTCTATGGATTGATCAGCTTGATGATATGGAAGGTAAAATTATGTATCATACCTGATAATTTTTTTTCCATTAATCATAGCTGATCAATCCATAGCCCCTCCCAGATATCTGTACTGTTTATATTCTGGTTGAATTTTAGGTTCAAGTTTAGCCTTCAGTTACTTCAGGAGGACTTCGTTTTCAAGTTCTTCTTTCACCTGGATTCTTCAAGAGTTGAGACGAGTTTGTGTTACAGTGAGCTGCTGCATTCCTCTCCCCTCCGTTTTACGGGGCTGGATTGAGATTTAAATTCTGCAGGCACTCCCTCCCGCTTCGTGCGGCTGTAGGGCAGCTTTGTACCCCTCCCGCTTCGGCGGTGTTAGGGTCAGTCAGCTCCTCCCGCGGTTGCGGTTGCAGGATAAGCCAGATCCCCCCGCATCGGCGGGTGTGGTGTCCCTCCCCCGCTCCGCGGGGATGAGCTGGACGGATTCCCCTCCCCCACTTGTGTGGGGATGAGCTGGGTTAATTCCCCTCCCCCGTTTCGGCGGTGGTGAGCTGGGCAGAGTGTCCCTTCGTGGGTGTAATTCTCTAAGTGCTGAGTCCTGCGGATGGAGCTTTGATATCGACATACTGAGGAGTTTCCGGCAGCACATGACCACATATAGGGAGGCAAAAGTTTGCTCTCTATCTCCACCTGCTGGTAGATGGACACAACCCACCAGTCTATGGATTGATCAGCTATGATTAATGGAAAGAAAATTATCAGGTATGATACATAATTTTACCATGTACAATATAAAAACATATAGACCACCAAGGTATTAAAATTGTTTTAAAATATATACCACAACTCTCTGACTCAAGAAGACTCCGACTCTGTCATCCATAATTGTCTGACAACACACAGAAAAAAATAAGTAAAAATAAAATAGACACAATTAATACCTTATACACCAATATACCAGCCATACGGAAAATGCAGACCGTCAACAATATGAAGCTAGCAAGGGATCATAATATCACAATTCTCATGTAGAGCCACAAAACACCCTTTTAGAGATAGTGTGTCATGATTTAGGCTCTACACCCTTTCTGATGTTTGGTGCCACCTTAGTAAGGCCAACACACAATCTCTCCACTGCAAAACACTATACACAAACGTGTGCAAAAACACACTCATAACCTTCACAAACCATAAACAGCACTAATTCCAAGGACAGGACGAGCTACAACCTTATGCGTGACGTGGAAAGGCAACTGTAATTACACCGGGCTCTAAAACACCGGTGCACAACCTAGTGAAAAAAAACAAACAAAAAGGGCTGCAAACTATACGCTAGCAGAATACTGTAACTTCCTTGATCACACCTGAAAAACACATGAATGCAAAATACTGAACTGGAAAGTTACCTCAAGAAGTCAGACTCAGTATGTACAGTGGTGGAAATAAGTATTTGATCCCTTGCTGATTTTGTAAGTTTGCCCACTGACAAAGACATGAGCAGCCCATAATTGAAGGGTAGGTTATTGGTAACAGTGAGAGATAGCACATCACAAATTAAATCCGGAAAATCACATCTTACAGCTTCCAACACAAGCAGGTACTTGCAGAGGAACTCTCCGCCCTTCTCAGCGCCAATGCGGTCGAGCCCGTGCCATCCGGGCAAGAAGGGCTGGGATTCTATTCCAGGTACTTCCTTGTGGAAAAGAAAACAGGGGGGATGCGTCCCATCCTAGACCTAAGGGCCCTGAACAAATATCTGGTCAAAGAAAAGTTCAGGATGCTTTCCCTGGGCACCCTTCTCCCCATGATTCAGGAAAACGATTGGCTATGCTCTCTGGACTTGAAGGACGCCTACACGCACATCCCGATACTGCCAGCTCACAGACAGTATCTGCGATTTCAGCTGGGCACACGTCACTTCCAGTACTGTGTGCTACCCTTTGGGCTCGCCTCTGCGCCCAGAGTGTTCACGAAGTGCTTGGCTGTAGTAGCAGCGGCACTTCGCAGACTGGGGGTACACGTGTTCCCATATCTCGACGATTGGCTGGTGAAGAACACATCCGAGGCAGGAGCTCTGCAGTCCATGCAGATGACTATTCGCCTCCTGGAGCTACTGGGGTTTGTAATAAATTATCCAAAGTCCCATCTTCTCCCAGTGCAGAGACTCGAATTCATAGGAGCTCTGCTGGATTCTCTGACGGCTCTTGCCTATCTCCCAGAGGCGAGAGCCAACAACTTGTTGTCCCTCGTCTCGCGGGTGCGAGCGTCCCAGCAGATCACAGCTCGGCAGATGTTGAGATTGCTGGGCCACATGGCCTCCACAGTTCATGTGACTCCCATGGCCCGCCTTCACATGAGATCTGCTCAATGGACCCTAGCTTCCCAGTGGTTTCAGGCTGCTGGGGATCTAGAAGACGTGATCCACCTGTCCACGAGTTTTCTCAAATCCCTGTATTGGTGGACGATTTGGTCCAATTTGACTCTGGGACGTCCTTTCCAAATTCCTCAGCCACAAAAAGTGCTGACCACGGATGCGTCTCTCCTGGGGTGGGGAGCTCATGTCGATGGGCTTCACACCCAAGGAAGCTGGTCCCTCCAGGAACGCGATCTGCAGATCAATCTTCTGGAGTTACGAGTGATCTGGAACGCTCTGAAGGCTTTCAGAGATCGGCTGTCCCACCAAATTATCCAAATTCAGACAGACAACCAGGTTGCCATGTATTACGTCAACAAGCAGGGGGGGCACCGGATCTCGCCCCCTGTGTCAGGAAGCCGTCAGCATGTGGCTCTGGGCTCGCCGTCACGGCATGGTGCTCCAAGCCACATATCTGGCAGGCGTAAACAACAGTCTGGCCGACAGGTTGAGCAGGATTATGCAACCTCACGAGTGGTCGCTCAATTCCCGTGTAGTGCGACAGATCTTCCAGGTGTGGGGCACCCCCTTGGTAGATCTCTTCGCATCTCGAGCCAACCACAAAGTCCCTTAGTTCTGTTCCAGGCTTCAGGCCCACGGCAGACTGGCATCGGATGCGTTCCTCCTGGACTGGGGGGAGGGTCTGCTGTATGCTTATCCTCCCATACCTCTGGTGGGGAAGACTTTGTTGAAACTCAAGCAAGACTGAGGCACCATGATTCTGATTGCTCCTTTTTGGCCGCGTCAGATCTGGTTCCCTCTTCTTCTGGAGTTGTCCTCCGAAGAACCGTGGAGATTGGAGTGTTTTCCGACCCTCATCACACAGGACAAAGGGGCGCTTCTGCATCCCAACCTCCGGTCCCTGGCTCTCACGGCCTGGATGTTGAGAGCGTAGACTTTGCCTCTTTGGGTCTGTCAGAGGGTGTCTCCCGCATCTTGCTTGCTTCCAGGAAAGATTCCACTAAGAGGAGTTACTTCTTTCTGTGGAGGAGGTTTGCCATCTGGTGTGACAGCAAGGCCCTAGATCCTCGCTCTTGTCCTACACAGACCCTGCTTGAATACCTTCTGCACTTGTCTGAGTCTGGTCTCAAGACCAACTCTGTAAGGGTTCACCTTAGTGCAATCAGTGCATACCATTACCGTGTGGAAGGTAAGCCGATCTCAGGACAGCCTTTAGTTGTTCGCTTCATGAGAGGTTTGCTTTTATCAAAGCCCCCTGTCAAGCCTCCTACAGTGTCATGGGATCTCAATGTCGTTCTCACCCAGCTGATGAAACCTCCTTTTGAGCCACTGAATTCCTGCCATCTGAAGTACTTGACCTGGAAGGTCATTTTCTTGGTGGCAGTTACTTCAGCTCGTAGAGTCAGTGAGCTTCAGGCCCTGGTAGCCCAGGCCCCTTACACCAAATTTCATCATAACAGAGTAGTCCTCCGCACTCACCCTAAGTTCTTGCCAAAGGTTGTGTCGGAGTTCCATCTGAACCAGTCAATTGTCTTGCCAACATTCTTTCCCCGTCCTCATTCCTGCCCTGCTGAACGTCAGCTGCACACATTGGACTGCAAGAGAGCATTGGCCTTCTATCTGGAGCGGACACAGCCCAACAGACAGTCCGCCCAATTGTTTGTTTATTTTGATCCCAACAGGAGGGGAGTGGCTGTGGGAAAACGCACCATATCCAATTGGCTAGCAGATTGCATTTCCTTCACTTATGCCCAGGCTGGGCTGGCTCTTGAGGGTCATGTCACGGCTCATAATGTTAGAGCCATGGCAGCGTCGGTAGCCCACTTGAAGTCAGCCACTATTGAAGAGATTTGCAAAGCTGCGACGTGGTCATCTGTCCACACATTCACATCTCATTACTGCCTGCAGTAGGATACCCGACGCGACAGTCGGTTCGGGCAGTCAGTGCTTCAGAATCTGTTCGGGGTTTAGAATCCAACTCCACCCCCCTAGGCCCGTGTTTGTTCTGTTCCAGGCTGCACTCTCAGTTAGTTGGTAAATTTTTTTAGGTCAATCTCAGTTATGTCCTCGCCGTTGCGAGGCCCAATTGACCATGGTTGTTGTTTTGAGTGAGCCTGGGGGCTAGGGATACCCCATCAGTGAGAACAAGCAGCCTGCTTGTCCTCGGAGAAAGCGAATGCTACATACCTGTAGAAGATATTCTCCGAGGAGAGCAGGCTGATTGTTCTCACAAACCCGCCCGCCTCCCCTTTGGAGTTGTGTCTTCCCTTCTCTTTGTCTTGCTACATATGAGACTGGCCGGCACGAGCCGGTTCGGGCGGGAAGACGGCCGCGCATGCGCGGTGCGCATCGGCGCGCGAGGACTAGCAAAGGACTTTGCTAGAAAGTGTTCCGATTGGAGGGGCTGCCGTGGACGTCACCCATCAGTGAGAACAAGCAGCCTGCTGTCCTCGGAGAATACCTTCTACAGGTATGTAGCATTCGCTTTAGGTGGAGGAGTGGCCTAGTGGTTAGGGTGGTGGACTTTGGTCCTGAGGAACTGAGTTTGATTCCCACTTCAGGCACAGGCAGCTCGTTGTGACTCTGGGCAAGTCACTTAACCCTCCATTGCCCCATGTAAGCCGCATTGAGCCTGCCATGAGTGGGAAAGCGCGGGGTACAAAAAAAAAATAATGAACAAAACCTAAAGAAAGGTATAAATATTTAAAAAAAACCCTCTTTCTGCAGGGACTTCTGTGGATTCTCCACCTGCATATTAAAAACGAAAGGAGTTAAGCGATGAATAAGTTCTTCATAAGCTGCTGAATAATAAAACAGGAGTTGATTGTGATAGCGTGACTTGGCTGAGAGGCTTGAAACCCTCAGAAAACGCACCAGAGAGCAATGTAAAGTCAAAAAAGAAAACTTGGTTACTATATACAAGAGAAATGAACAAGCCTCACAGGTTCAGTACTGTTCATGGAACGCTCTCATTTTCATTAGCCTGCCTCTGGCATGGCCACCCTCTTCCATATACAAAACCAAGGGATTCTGAGCCTGCCTTGGCAGTCTCCTCTCTTACATAAGTACATAAGTAATGCCACACTGGGAAAAGACCAAGGGTCCATCGAGCCCAGCATCCTGTCCACGACAGCGGCCAATCCAGGCCAAGGGCACCTGGCAAGCTTCCCAAACGTACAAACATTCTATACAATCAAGTCATTGTGACATCACTAATGAGGTTGGCTCTTATTGGTGGAATGAGCCACTATGACATCACAATAGGTTAAATCACTGCTCTATGTAATAAAAGTGAGCCAAGGACATAAGTACATAAGTAATGCCACACTGGGAAAAGACCAAAGGTCCATCGAGCACAGCATCCTGTCCACGACAGCGGCCAATCCAGGCCAAGGGCACCTGGCAAGCTTCCCAAACGTACAAACATGTTATTCCTTGAATTTTTCCACGCACTCATCCCTGGAATTCCTTCAAGCATAAGCTTCAGACTTCTCACTCAGCGTACAAGGTCTGAGCTAGGGCCACCCTTCCTCCCTGGAACTATAACCTATGCCAGATCACCTTGCTCTCAGGACCTCTCCCGGAGACCTCTTGCTCAGGACCTCCCTGATCCACTGTACTCCAGGGCATTTAACCACCTCTCAGCCTGAGCCCCACTCCTCTGACTCACTCTCTGACATGGCAGATTAGCGCCACCTGCCATAGGGTGGTTAAACTGCAACCTCAGTGAAGGAGTGTTCTTAGGGACCCCTGCCGCTATACCACTCCCTCCCTCACACTGATAAATAAGAAGGAGAGTGTGATCCCTATGTGGATTATATGAGGCATAATATATTTTGTCCACTCAAGCCTCATCTGGAAAGAACAAAGAGGTACAAACAAGTTGCAGCAGAGGACCAAAAGACAAAAAAAAGTAGCAGCCATAAGAACCAAACTAGTAGCAAACAAACAGGCTGATATTCAGCCGGCGGCAGTCAGCATTTTTATGTCTGCTGTCAACTGTATTCCTGAATATTCAATGCCGGGCCATGTCCAGGCATCAGAACTGAATATCCGGTTTTCAGCTGGCTGCTAAAGCGTATGTGATTAAATGCAATATTCAGCCCCTGAACAGCTTACAGATAGGACTGCTTTTATGTGACCCAATTTATGTGACCCAATTTAAGTGGTTATCTTACGCGGTCAAGGGCTGAATACTGGCATTTAACCACGTAGGTGCCAACTTTGCTCCCAGAATGCCCACAAGTTAGCGCTAACCAGTTAAGTGCTGCTGAATATCAACGGTTACCGCAGACAAGTGATTTAAGCAGCTTAAGAATAGCCAAACTGAGTCAGACCAATGATCCATCCAGCCCAGTATCCTATTTCCAACTGTGGCCACTCCAGGTCAAATGTACCTGGCAGAAGCCTAATTAGTAGCAACATTCCATTCTACCGATCCTGGGACAAACAGTTGCTACCCCATGTCTGTCTCAATAGCGAACTATGGACTTTTCCTCCAGTAACTTGTCCAAAACCTTTTAAAACCCAGATACGCTAACCGCTGTTATCACATCCTCCGGCAAAGAGTTCCAGAACTTAACTATTTGTTGAGTGAAAAAATATTTCCTCCTATTTGGGTTTAAAAGTATTTCCATGTAACTTCCTTGAGTGTGCCCAATCCCAGTACAGATCCCTGTGGCACTCCACTGTTCACCATCCTCCATTGAGAAAAATGGCCATTTAACCCTACCCACTATTTTCTATCCAATAGCCAATTGCTAACCCACATAAGCCTCTCCTGTCCATTTTAATCATTTTGAATATTGACCAGAAGGAATTTATTGCAAGAAGCAATCTTTGGTAACGAAGCGTATTATGAACTGGCCTACCATAGGGGTGTTTCAGTCATCGCCCAACATGTTTCGGCAGCTTGACTGCCTGCATCAGGGACACATTCAGTCTTTATAATAGGAACAAAAGAGACACATTGAAACAAGATGTTCAAGGCATAAAGGTTGCCTACACTGGGCTCCTGAAGGCCAGTATAAACTGCTTCAGAACTGGAATAAAAATGTTGTTAAAGATAGCTTCTTACAATAAATTCTTTATTTGTTTGCCACTCAGTACTGGTCTCCGTATCTCAAAAAAGATATAGTAGAATTGGAAAAGGTACAGCGAAGGGCGACGAAAATGATAGTGGGGATGGGACGACTTTCCTATGAAGAGAGGCTGAGAAGGCTAGGGCTTTTCAGCTTGGAGAAGAGACGGCTGAGGGGAGATATGATAGAAGTGTATAAAATAATGAGTGGAATGGATCGGGTGGATGTGAAGCGACTGTTCACGCTATCCAAAAATACTAGGACTAGAGGGCATGAGTTGAAGCTACAGTGTGGTAAATTTAAAACGAATCGGAGAAAATTTTTCTTCACCCAACGTGTAATTAGACTCTGGAATTCGTTGCCGGAGAACGTGGTACGGGCGGTTAGCTTGACGGAGTTTAAAAAGGGGTTAGATAGATTCCTAAAGGACAAGTCCATAGACCGCTATTAAATGGACTTGGAAAAATTCCGCATTTTTAGGTATAACTTGTCTGGAATGTTTTTACGTTTGGGGAGCGTGCCAGGTGCCCTTGACCTGGATTGGCCACTGTCGGTGACAGGATGCTGGGCTAGATGGACCTTTGGTCTTTCCCAGTATGGCACTACTTATGTACTTATGTACTCAAGCCTCACCCAGTTTCTTATGCTGTTTTGTGGTAAATATGTCTCTTGTAAGCGATCTGAACTTTCCTCCTGTTTATGAACTGTAATATATCCCTTCTCTTGATTGGAGTTAAGTAAGTGCCAAATAACTTCAGAAGTCATCTAAACACAGCCAGATAGACATAGTAGATAGGATAACAACCCCAATAAGTGAATCACCAGCTGGGGCTGTAGTATAAGGGGAAAAAAAAATCTGTAACCTTAAATATTCTACAAATGCCAATGCACACTTTTCTCATTCCCCTCAAAGACAACTGTACCCCTAAACAAGCTAAGACCAACAACCCCATACCAACTCTTACACTGCATCAAGACCATGTATATCCTCACGAGTCACAAAGTGTCTCTTGATACACTGCATGTACGGGTAGCACCCTGTTATCTCCGTGAGAATGCTGTCTTTGGAAGAACGCAACCCCGAGAGACTGAGATATCCAACATGACGGTCATGATATGTGCAAAACAAGAAGCAAGAAGCCAGCAAAAGAACAGAAAGGCGCAGTGCCCCCTTGGGTGCACGGAGCCGAAGATAACATGGCGCCGTGCACCGAGGGGGCATGCGCGATCAGGCCAGCGCGGTGCCCAGGACAGGTACGAGGTGTTCGCCTGCCCGACCCAAAAAGGGCACCCCGCTGGGAGAAAGGAGGAGTAAAAACGGGGTATAAAAGCCCCGGGGAGGAGCCCGGACGCCCTCTTTCCTGTCTGGGCTCCAGGTGCTCACCTGCATCGCGACCCTGCGAACGGGCTCTCCAGCGATCCAGGCGCTCCGGCACGCGAGGAGACGGCGACAAAGGTAATAAACAGCCGGCGAAGAATCCCGGCTCCCCACACCAGTTCCGGCGTAGGGGAAGAAGAAAAACAAGAGAGGAGTTCAGCACGATCCGGCCCTGCATCAAACCGCCGAAGTCAACCGCCGAGTGTTGCAGTTGAGCCAGGAGGCCGAATCTCTGTTTAGATCCTTGTTTGTTGGCTACCTTGCATTACCCTCCCCCATCAGAATGGAAGCAGGTACAGACGCGATCGAAACCTGCACCACAGTAGGAATCAGAGCTGAGGACGGACGCAGAGCATCATCCATGCATCCCGAAGAGATGACGGCAAAAGAGGCGGACCTGAGCGACACAAGGGAGCCGTCACCACCGAGCACCGCAGACAAAATGAAAGGACAAAAGAAGCAAGCAAACAATAAGGCCGACGTCACCACAGATGCTATATCAGCAAAAAAAAGACAAAAAAAAGAAAGCCAAAGGAAAGCAGGATGCAGCCACTTCGGGAAGTTGGCCGTACCCACCAGCATTCCCGGGATGGACGATGCCTCAGACCTTAGTCACACAGGCGAAGGAGAGCTTGGGGCCTCTAGCGGGGCAAGGCCAGCACGCGATCGCGCCTCCATGGCCGTATGGGATAGGATGGGGCTACCCCCCACAGCCACCATACTATGGGGCGTGGCCAGGATTTGGCCCCCCCCCCCTTACCAGCCATGGGAAGCGACGGGTGCTGCTCAACACCCGGCGCACACAGGGGCCTCAGGCAAACCAGACCCTAGTAACTGGGGCATGAACCCGGTTAACCCGATACGGGACCCTACTAAGAGGGACGATACGCAGATGATGGACACTGCAGGTATGTGCAGTAGCACACTTGAGAATGTAAATGTTGATGTGAAGGAGGGGGAGAGAGCAGGTGTGTCAGAAGGGAGTAATGCAGCGAAGGTAGGGGAGCAGGGCGCACACACGGAAAGAGAGGGCACAAACACAGGTCAAGGTGCGCATGCCAGTGAGGTCAAGACTACAAATGACAAAAAAGCTAAGAAGAAAAAGAAAGGGAAAGGAAAGAAAAAGGCTAGACGAGGAGACTCCGACTCGGAGAGCAGTTTGAGTTCGTCGTTCTCATCTTCCTCTTCATCGGATGGGGACGACGAACCACAGAGCGCGGAGTTAGCGACAGCGGGCGCCAGGGACGAACGCCCACCCCCCCTAGCAGCGTTACCACACATATGGCGGCTGGTGCCCAAGTCCATACAGAAAAAGATAAAGAACAGGAAATACTTTGACATGTTTCAGGTACTAGAGGGGAGGAAGAAGAGTAAGATAAAGAGCAAAGATGCAAAAGAAAAGACAGTTACACGAGCAACCAGTACACCAAGATCGTTATTTAACTGGTTACTGGCATTCCTCAGGGTAATAGATGCAGCGGGACATGCCGACCCAAACCAATTTAGCCCGATGCTGGCATATGCACACAACATACTGTTGGCCTATAGGGACTACGAGGGATACAGATGGTTAAAATATGACGAAGAATATAGGGACAGAATGGATGGGAACCCTGCATTAGGGTGGGGTTGGAAAGATGCGGACCTGTGGATGTACACAATGACTAACAGGGGGGCGGTAGCTGGCACACAAGGTAGATCCTTTCGGCCCGGGGGGGCTACACGGGGCAGGGAGAGCAACTAGCCCACATGACGGAGTTTGCTGGAGATTCAACAGAGCCATATGTACTTTACCGAGCTGCAAATTCAAGCATGTTTGTGCCTCTTGTGGTGCACCGCACCCGGTCGGCAAATGTGTGAAGAAAGCCCCCGACCGAACCTCCGCCCAGATATGACACACAGAACAGGGTAAAAGCTCCTTCCCCGGTTAACCTAGCCGCTATGTGGCCGTGGTTAGCACTCTACCCCCGCAGGAAGGAAGCATTTTCAATTGAAGAAGGTTTTGCACACGGATTTAGAATTCCATATTACGGCACACAGCAAGGGAGAATTGCTAGAAACTCCCCCTCAGTAATACGTTTGCGGCAGTAAGCCAGGGCGCGTATTACTAAGGAACTAAGCTTAGGGAGAGTGGCGGGTCTTTTCCGTCATCAGCCTTTCGAAAAATTCATAGTCTCTCCGCTGGCAATCATTCCCAAGAAAGAGCCAGGAAAATATAGGCTTATACACATCTTATCATATCCAGCGGGCGAGTCAGTGAACGATTTCCTTCCCCCCGAGGCTACCTCAGTGCAATATGCCACTTTTGACATGGCGGTACAACTGTTGAGGCAATCTGGACAGGGAGCACTCATGGCCAAAGCAGACAACGAGTCGGCATTCCGGCTACTACCGATACACCCAGACAATTTCCCCATACTAGGTTTTAAATTCGAAGGGCAATACTATTACGATAAGTGCATGCCCATGGGTTGTTCGGTGTCCTGCGCCATATTCGAAACTTTCAGCACGTTCTTGCATTGGGTAGTTGAGAGAGCCTCGGGGAGAAAGAACATCATACATTACCTAGATGACTTCCTGTTCGTTGGACCGGCAGCCAGCCTAGCTTGCCAATGCACTCTTACTCATTTCCGTGAGATATCAAAATCATTCGGTATCCCCTTAGCGAAAGAAAAAACATGTGATCCAACTACCCGTCTACAGTTCCTGGGCATTGAGCTGGATTCCAGCAGCATGGTTTCTCGAATCCCGTCGGATAAGATTGAAAAGCTAAAAACACTGGTAGTGGGAGCCTTGAGTAAAGAAAAGGTCACCCTGCGTGAAATGCAATCATTAGTTGGCAGCCTCAATTTTGCTTGCAGAGTTATCATTATGGGTCGGACGTTCCTGCGCAGGCTATCCAGCTCAATGTCAACAGTGCGTAAATCATCACACCATATAAGGATGACGAAAGCCATGAAAGAAGACCTTAGAGTGTGGTACATGTTCCTGAGAGATTTCAATGGCAGAGTAGTTTGGCTAGACCCCCCTATATCCAATAGCAACTTACAGCTGTATACAGATGCGGCAGGCAGCATCAGCTTTGGGATATACAGTGGGGGAAATAAGTATTTGATCCCTTGCTGATTTTGTAAGTTTGCCCACTGACAAAGACATGAGCAGCCCATAATTGAAGGGTAGGTTATTGGTAACAGTGAGAGATAGCACATCACAAATTAAATCCGGAAAATCACATTGTGGAAAGTATATGAATTTATTTGCATTCTGCAGAGGGAAATAAGTATTTAATCCCTCTGGCAAACAAGACCTAATACTTGGTGGCAAAACCCTTGTTGGCAAGCACAGCGGTCAGACGTCTTCTGTAGTTGATGATGAGGTTTGCACACATGTCAGGAGGAATTTTGGTCCACTCCTCTTTGCAGATCATCTCTAAATCATTAAGAGTTCTGGGCTGTCGCTTGGCAACTCGCAGCTTCAGCTCCCTCCATAAGTTTTCAATGGGATTAAGGTCTGGTGACTGGCTAGGCCACTCCATGACCCTAATGTGCTTCTTCCTGAGCCACTCCTTTGTTGCCTTGGCTGTATGTTTTGGGTCATTGTCGTGCTGGAAGACCCAGCCACGACCCATTTTTAAGGCCCTGGCGGAGGGAAGGAGGTTGTCACTCAGAATTGTACGGTACATGGCCCCATCCATTCTCCCATTGATGCGGTGAAGTAGTCCTGTGCCCTTAGCAGAGAAACACCCCCAAAACATAACATTTCCACCTCCATGCTTGACAGTGGGGACGGTGTTCTTTGGGTCATAGGCAGCATTTCTCTTCCTCCAAACACGGCGAGTTGAGTTCATGCCAAAGAGCTCAATTTTTGTCTCATCTGACCACAGCACCTTCTCCCAATCACTCTCGGCATCATCCAGGTGTTCACTGGCAAACTTCAGACGGGCCGTCACATGTGCCTTCCGGAGCAGGGGGACCTTGCGGGCACTGCAGGATTGCAATCCGTTATGTCGTAATGTGTTACCAATGGTTTTCGTGGTGACAGTGGTCCCAGCTGCCTTGAGATCATTGACAAGTTCCCCCCTTGTAGTTGTAGGCTGATTTCTAACCTTCCTCATGATCAAGGATACCCCACGAGGTGAGATTTTACGTGGAGCCCCAGATCTTTGTCGATTGACAGTCATTTTGTACTTCTTCCATTTTCTTACTATGGCACCAACAGTTGTCTCCTTCTCGCCCAGCGTCTTACTGATGGTTTTGTAGCCCATTCCAGCCTTGTGCAGGTGTATGATCTTGTCCCTGACATCCTTAGACAGCTCCTTGCTCTTGGCCATTTTGTAGAGGTTAGAGTCTGACTGATTCACTGAGTCTGTGGACAGGTGTCTTTCATACAGGTGACCATTGCCGACAGCTGTCTGTCATGCAGGTAACGAGTTGATTTGGAGCATCTACCTGGTCTGTAGGGGCCAGATCTCTTACTGGTTGGCGGGGGATCAAATACTTATTTCCCTCTGCAGAATGCAAATAAATTCATATACTTTCCACAATGTGATTTTCCGGATTTAATTTGTGATGTGCTATCTCTCACTGTTACCAATAACCTACCCTTCAATTATGGGCTGCTCATGTCTTTGTCAGTGGGCAAACTTACAAAATCAGCAAGGGATCAAATACTTATTTCCCCCACTGTACTTCCATGGGGAATGGTGCGCGGGCCTGTGGCCGCCGACCTGGAAAGAACAGCCCATTATCAGAAACATCACTTTCTTGGAGCTATTCCCGATAGTAGTGGCAGTAGTTATTTGGAGCGGCAGACTACGCAACAAGAGGGTAGTTTTTTGGTCGGATAACAGGGCAGTAGTAGACATACTAAATAGACAAAACGCGCGCTGTCCGCGAGTTGTGGACCTAGCGCGCAAACTAGTCATGCTGTGCATATTTAATAACATATTGTTGCGCGCGAGACACGTGCCTGGCGCAAGTAACCCAATTGCTGACGCTCTTTCTCGTTCAAAGTGGGAAGACTTCCGGAAACTGGCACCGCAAGCTGCGGCGGAGGGAGAGCCGGTGCCCAGCTACCTCTGGAAGTTCGGAGCCCCGAGGCTTGGCAATTGCTGAAACAATCATTGGCACAACGAACAGGGGCAACTTACATAGCGGGCTACAGGAGGGTCAGCGCCTTCCTGCACACACGGGGATGGCAAGACGGACCAGTGTCGGACACCGCGATCGCGGAATACATAACACACACAAAAAAGGCGGGAGGGTCCCACAGTTCTGTATCCAGACACCTGACCGCATTCTCATTCTTCACAAAAATAGCAGGTTGGGGCGACCCAAGAAACAGGTTTCTAGCCAAAAAATTACTAGAGGGTTGGCGGCGCGAACGCGGCGCTAGACCAGATAGGAGACTACCAATCACGCATGACGTGTTGTTCAAAATCTGGCGTGCACTGCAGTCAGTGTGCACATCAGAATTCGAAACTCAGCTCTTCCCAGCAGCATTCACAATGGCCTTCTTTGGGGCATTGAGGGTATGCGAATTGGTAGCTACATCCAAGAAAAACGCTGTTGCTGCGGGCCTCCAGCTAGAGGATGTCAAATTGTCAGAAAATACACTACAGATCGTAATCTGCAGATCTAAGACGGACCAACTGGGCAGGGGGCAGTCAGTCACCTTAACCCAGGTGGATGCGCTACAGTCATGTCCCGTAGAAAATATCAGAAAGTACCTAGCGACGAGGCCCGCAAGCCGCGAAGCATTCCTAGTACACCAGGATAGAACCCCATTGACACTATTCCAGTTCTCCGCAGTATTGCGCAAGTGCTTGCTGAAGATAGGACGCGACCCAAAGAGTTTTGGAACGCATTCCTTTAGGATAGGGGCCGCCACATGCGCGGCAGCTTTAGGCTTCCCGCCGACATCCATTCAAAAATTAGGCAGATGGAAATCTGACGCTTACAAGGGATACATAAGGGATAAGTCACTGGGTAAGCCAGGTCCCTCTGGGTCCTAAGTAATATACACATTCTTGTATGTTGCAGGGTCTCCAACTGTGTGGATCGTCGGCCACTCATTCATTAAATGGGCAGCACGCAGAGCTCAGACAAGACCAGGTGGCGCACATTTAGGTTTTGCCACAAGAGGAGTGAGGATTCATTGGTCAGGCGTGCCAGGCATGAAATGGCCCCAGCTAGTGCCATTACTAAGACAGAAAGCCGACATCCTTGCACCCCCCGCAGCTGTAATAATTCACTTGGGGGGAAACGACATAGGAACACTCCCCTGCATAGACCTAGTCCGTGTTGCCGAACGAAACCTGTCAATAATTTCACAACTTTTTCCCAATACTAATATTGTCTGGTCTGACATAATCCCAAGATGGCGGCACAGACACTGGAAGATCTGGGGCAGACCCAGAAGAAAGTTAACAGGCAGATTGCTGCGGGGGTAATGGTTAGGGGCAGGTGGCAGATCACACACACATGGGCCGACGAACTATGCAAGGGATTATTTTGGAAGGATGGTACGCACCTATCCGCCATAGGAAATGACCTATTTAACAATGACCTACAAACTGTGTTAGAGGAGATATTTCCTGCATAACAGGCCGCAGCTTTTAGAGTGGGAGGTCCGGGGCAAGCTATGCTACCCCGGCCTGGTGGCGGGGTACCCAAGCCTGATGGTTGAAGCTAGGCAGCTGGGGCAGCTGCGAGTACGGTGGAGCCCCCTTGCTAGACGGTGGGGAGCGCAGGTTTACGATTGGTCAGTCCTGCTAGGACGGCGGACTGCGGATGGACATTGAGCCAGAGGCTGGAGGAGGCTTGGGTATGCCCATATGTAAGATGATTGTATATAAATAAAGCTGCGGCCAAGTTATACCAGATTAAATACATTGTGTCCTGTGATGATTAATGATGTTACTGCTAAAAATTTGCAAACCGAGGTCTCTCGGCTGCCTATGTTACAGAAAGGCGCAGTGCCCCCTTGGGTGCACGGAGCCGAAGATAACATGGCGCCGTGCACCGAGGGGGCATGCGCGATCAGGCCAGCGGGGTGCCCAGGACAGGTACGAGGTGTTCGCCTGCCCGACCCAAAAAGGGCACCCCGCTGGGAGAAAGGAGGAGTAAAAACGGGGTATAAAAGCCCCGGGCAGGAGCCCAGATGCCCTCTTTCCTGTCCGGGCTCCAGGTGCTCCCAACCCTCCCTGCCCAATTTATGCTATGTTTACTTGCATTGTTCTATACTGTCGCAGCTTTGGCGGGGTACCCAAGCCTGATGGTTGAAGCTAGGCAGCTGCGAGTACGGTGGAGCCCTCTTGCTAGACGGCGGGGAGCGCAGGTTTACGATTGGTCAGTCCTGCTAGGACGGCGGACTGCGGATGGACATTGAGCCAGAGGCTGGAGGAGGCTTGGGTATGCCCATATGTAAGATGTTTGTATATAAATAAAGCTGCGGCCAAGTTATACCAGATTAAATACATTGTGTCCTGTGATGATTAATGATGTTACTGCTAAAAATTTGCAAACCGAGGTCTCTCGGCTGCCTATGTTATCAGTTGGATCGCTACATGGCCCAGAGGTAAAAGGGGCACTCGGAAGACAAAGCCATAGCGGAGAGATTAAATGAAGTCTTTGCTTCAGTCTTCACCCAGGAAGATGTGGGCGTTAAAAGAATTTTATTAACAATACTCACGAATACAATGAGACCAATTAGGCCTAAAGCAGTTTTATTTCTTGCAAGGAGACAAGTTCGGCATAAACTCAGGAAGTTGTCTGACTTAAGCAATTCCTTCTGTCTTTATATACCTTTTTGTACATTTTCTACGTGCAGCCATGCATGAAGCAGTGAACATGTTACAATTTTTGACTGTTCGGAGGTTTTCACTAGCTGGGCAGAAGTTTATCTAAAACATTCAGTACTCACAAGGTCAGAAGCTGTTTCTTTTCTACACTAGCTAAGTTATATGTTGAAATGATTAACCCCATCATTTCTCTACAGTGGGAGAGAGACCGCTGCCAGAAATGGTATTCAAATGGAAAATAAGTTTGCCATCTTACTTATTGTTTAGAAAAGCTTTGAAGACGTCTTTATTTGAACAATAGTTTACTGTTGCTCCGTTCCTTTGCTGAAATGTATTTTTAACTGTACTTCCCTCATCCGAGTAGGCTTATCTTTCTGTAAACTGCTGCAAAAGCTGACGGTATAGAAAAGACTAAGGGGCTCGTTTACTAGTGTTTTTAACACATGCTAATGATTAGCATATGCTAAACGCTAGAGGCGCCTATCGAAATATATGGGCATTTCTAGCATTTAGCACAGGCATATTTTTAGCATGTGCCAAAAACGATAGCACGGCTTAGTAAATGATCCCCGAATAAGTACATAAGTATTGCCATACTGGGAAAGACCAAAGGTCCATCGAGCCCAGCATCCTGTTTCCAACAGTGGCCAATCCAGGTCACAGATACCTGGCAAGATCCCAAATATGTACAAAACATTTTATACTGCTTATCCCAGAAATAGTGGATTTTCCCAAGTCCATTTAATAACGGTCTATGGACGTTTCCTTTAGGAAGCTGTCCAAACCTTTTTAAACTCTGCTAAGCTAACCGCCTTTACCACATTCTCTGTCAACAAATTCCAGAGTTTAATTACACGTTAAGTGAAATATTTTTTCCAATTCATTTTAAATTTACTACATTGTAGCTTCATCACATGCCCCCTAGTCCTAGTATTTTTGGAAAGCGTGAACAGACGCTTCACATCTACCCGTTCAACCCCACTCATTACTTTATAGACCTCTATCATATCTCCCCTCATGCAAGTTTTTCACAACTTTGATATTTTTCATGTTCTACAGCCTAAAAACCGCAGGTACCTAAAGTGGGGTATGTCATTTCTGGGGTTAATTACTTTTTTATTGATAAAGGTTTTTCATTTTTTAAAGATATAATTAGCCCATGTCTGAAATGTAAGTTTGTGTTGAATGTATCTGCAGCTGGAAAAGACCTACGGGAAGATCTACACATTGTGGCTGGGGCAGAATCCTGCAGTCTTGGTGAATGGATATGAAGCCTTGAGAGATTGTTTGATCTCGTTCTCTGATGTGTTCGTTCTCCGGGCTCCAAGTCCTTACTTTATGAAAATCTTTGGTGACAACGGTACATGCTTCCAACAACTACTAGACTGACTGATGGAGGGACAATTAGGGGATGCCAAGGAATCAATACTGATAAATAATGAATGCAACCCTGTAAGAATACAGAGACAGCGTTCAGAATTCATCTCACAGTTACATTTAGCAAACGCTGAAACCTTCATATATGAAATTCTGAGTGTTTAAGACATAGGATGCTTTTATATGTTTGAAGTGCCAACTCTTACTCCTTCTGAATTCAGAAGGCCTTCATGCAGTGGGCTTTAGCAGATGGGTTGGGGGTTACAGAAAAGACCTCATGAGATTTCAGACTTATCTGCAACAACATTATTAAGAATAACAAAGGGATGCACAATGCATTCACATCCGAATGGTAAAAATAACAGGAAACATAGCAAATCCTGTGCCACAATGGCTGGGTCTCCCTTCCAGGGCAGCAGCTCTATGTGCTAATAAGCAAAGCTCAGGTCCGAGAACCCATACTGTGTTTCCTTCAGGGATATAAAGGCAGCTTATGCCAATATTAGAACCATAGATATTGGTTTGTTTAAAGAGAGAGAGAGATGAATGCCTTTACTCCCACCAAAGGACACTAGAGTACTAGAGGGAGGGAAAGTTAAGAATGGAGTAGACAATGCATTTTTGGTCAAGAGAAAGGGAGCTGCCCTCTTAAAAAGTGAAAGAGGGAGGAGAACAGCTCCTTAGATTTCCCAAGGACACAATTATAAATCATGCCATCTCCACTGTCTTCACAGGGATTACGTTTTCCAATGGTGAACTCTGGAAGCATAATCGACGCTTTGGACTGATGACTCTGCGGAACCTGGGACTGGGGAACAGGAACATGGAAGTGCGGATCCAGGAGGAGATCCGGTACTTGCTTAACAACTACGCTGCGAAGGAAGGTAAAAAGGTGATACTAGAAAGCCTAGAGTAAGAGGAAACTCCAATAAATAGAAAGAAGTGTTCCTCTAAAAGAGCTTTAAAATAGGAAGCAAAAGAAACATTTGAAAAAAAAATTACAATCTTAAGCATTAAATGACTTCCATAGTAACATAATAGAAACACAGAAACATAGAATCATGACGGCAGATAAGGACCAAATGGCCCATCCAGTCTGCCCTTCCTCAGTAACCACTAACGCCTTCTTTTCCTAAGGGATCCCACGTGTGCCCTTCCCCAGTAACCCCTGTCTCCTCCTTTTCTTAAGGGATCCCACGTGTGCCCTTCCTCAGTAACCCCTAACTCCTCCTTTTCCAAAGGGATCCCACGTGTGCCCTTCCCCAGTAACCCCTGTCTCCTCCTTTTCTTAAGGGAACCCACGTGTGCCCTTCCTCAGTAACCCCTAACTACTCCTTTTCCTAAGGGATCCCACGTGTGCCCTTCCCCAGTAACCCCTGTCTCCTCCTTTTCTTAAGGGATCCCACGTGTGCCCTTCCTCAGTAACCCCTAACTTCTCCTTTTCCTAAGGGATCCCACGTGTGCCCTTCCTCAGTAACCCCTAACTTCTCCTTTTCCTAAGGGATCCCACGTGTGCCCTTCCCCAGTAACCCCTGTCTCCTCCTTTTCTTAAGGGATCCCACGTGTGCCCTTCCTCAGTAGCCCCTAACTACTCCTTTTCCTAAGGGATCCCACGTGTGCCCTTCCCCAGTAACCCCTGTCTCCTCCTTTTCTTAAGGGATCCCATGTGTGCCCTTCCTCAGTAACCCCTAACTACTCCTTTTCCTAAGGGATCCCACGTGTGCCCTTCCCCAGTAACCCCTGTCTCCTCCTTTTCTTAAGGGATCCCACGTGTGCCCTTCCTCAGTAACCCCTAACTTCTCCTTTTCCTAAGGGATCCCACGTGTGCCCTTCCTCAGTAACCCCTAACTTCTCCTTTTCCTAAGGGATCCCACGTGTGCCCTTCCCCAGTAACCCCTGTCTCCTCCTTTTCTTAAGGGATCCCACGTGTGCCCTTCCTCAGTAGCCCCTAACTACTCCTTTTCCTAAGGGATCCCACGTGTGCCCTTCCCCAGTAACCCCTGTCTCCTCCTTTTCTTAAGGGATCCCATGTGTGCCCTTCCTCAGTAAACCCTGTCTCCTCCTTTTCTTAAGGGATCCCACGTGTGCCCTTCCCCAGTAACCCCTGTCTCCTCCTTTTCTTAAGGGATCCCACATGTGCCCTTTCTCAGTAACCACTAAATCCTCCTTTTCCTAAGGGATCCAACGTGTGCCCTTCCCCAGTAACCCCTGTCTCCTCCTTTTCTTAAGGGATCCCACGTGTGCCCTTCCTCAGTAGCCCCTAACTACTCCTTTTTCTAAGGGATCCCATGTGTACCCTTCCTCAGTAACCCCTAACTCCTCCTTTTCCTAAGGGATCCCACGTTAGCCCTTCCCCAGTAACCCCTGTCTCCTCCTTTTCTTAAGGGATCCCACGTGTGCCCTTCCTCAGTAGCCCCTAACTACTCCTTTTCCTAAGGGATCCCACGTGTACCCTTCCCCAGTAACCCCTAACTACTCCTTTTCCTAAGGGATCCAACGTGTGCCCTTCCCCAGTAACCCGTCTCCTCCTTTTCTTAAGGGATCCCACGTGTGCCCTTCCTCAGTAACCCCTCTCTCCTCCTTTTCCTAAGGGATCTCACGTGTGCCCTTCCCCAGTAACCCCTGTCTCCTCCTTTTCTTAAGGGATCCCACGTGTGCCCTTCCTCAGTAGCCCCTAACTACTCCTTTTTCTAAGGGATCCCATGTGTACCCTTCCTCAGTAACCCCTAACTCCTCCTTTTCCTAAGGGATCCCACGTTAGCCCTTCCCCAGTAACCCCTGTCTCCTCCTTTTCTTAAGGGATCCCACGTGTGCCCTTCCTCAGTAACCCCTGTCTCCTCCTTTTCTTAAGGGATCCCACGTGTGCCCTTCCTCAGTAGCCCCTAACTCCTCCTTTTCCTAAGGGATCCCACGTGTGCCCTTCCTCAGTAACCACTAAGTCCTCCTTTTCCTAAGGGATCCCACGTGTGCTCTTCCTCAGTAGCCCCTAACTCCTCCTTTTCCAAAGGGATCCCACGTGTGCCCTTCCGCAGTAGGTGATCAGGGAAGTGAAAGCCGTAGCGGAGAGATTAAATTAATTCTTTGTTTCAGTCTTCACCGAGGAAGATTTGGGTGGGATACCGGTGCCGGAAATGGTATTCGAAGCTGATGAGCCGGAAAAACTTGATGAATTCTCTGTAAACCTGGAGGATGTTATGGGGCAGTTCTACAAACTTAAGAGTAGCAAATCTCCTGGACCGGATGGTATTCATCCCAGAGTACTGATAGAACTGAAAAATGAGCTTGCGGAGCTATTGTTAGTAATATGTAATTTATCCTTAAAATAGAGCATGGTACCGGAAGATTGGAGGGTGGCCAATGTAACACCGATTTTTTAAAAAGGTTCCAGAGGAGATCCGGGAAATTTTAGACTGGTGAGTCTGATGTCAGTGTCGGGCAAAATGGTAGAGACTATTATTAAGAACAAAATTACAGAGCATATTCAAAAGCAAGAATTAATGAGAGAAAGTCAACATGGATTTAGTGAAAGGAAATCTTGCCTCACCAATCTACTACATTTCTTTGAAGGTGTGAACAAACATGTGGATAAAGGTGAGCCCGTTGCTATTGTGTATCTGGATTTTCAGAAGGCGTTTGACAGAGTACCTCATGAAAGACTTCAGAGGAAATTGGAGAGTCATGGGATAGGAGGTAGTGTTCTATTGTGGATTAAAAACTGGTTAAAAGTTAGAAAACAGAGAGTAGGGTTAAATGGTCAGTATTCTCAATGGAGAAGGGTAGTTAGTGGGGTTCCCCAGGGGTCTGTGCTGGGACCGCTTCTTTTTAACATATTTATAAATGACCTAGAGATGGGAGTAACTAGTGAGGTAATTAAATTTGCTGATGACACAAAGTTATTCAAAGTCGTTAAATCGCGGGAGAATTGTGAAAAATTACAAGAGGACCTTCTGAGACTGGGAGACTGGGCGTCTAAATGGCAGATGACGTTTAATGTGAGCAAGTGCAAAGTGATGCATGTGGGAAAGAGGAACCTGAATTATAGTTACATCGTGCAAGGTTCCACGTTAGGAGTCACGGACCAAGAAAGGGATCTAGGTGTCGTCGTTGCAGCAAAGGGCGACTAAAATGATAGTGGGGATGGGACGACTTCCCTATGAAGAAAGGCTAAGGAGGCTAGGGCTTTTCAGCTTGGAGAAGAGACGGCTGAGGGGAGACATGATAGAGGTATATAAAATAATGAGTGGAGTGGAACAGGTGGATGTGAAGCGTCTGTTCACGCTTTCCAAAAATACTAGGACTAGGGGGCATGCGATGAAACTAGTAAATTTACTAGTGTAGTAAATTTAAAACAAATCGGAGAAATTTTTCTTCACCCAACGCATAATTAAACTCTGGAATTCGTTGCCGGAGAACGTGGTGAAGGCGGTTAGCTTGGCAGAGTTTAAAAAGGGGTTAGACGGTTTCCTAAAGGACAAGTCCATAAACCGCTACTAAATGGACTTGGGAAAAATCCACAATTCGGGAATAACATGTATAGAATGTTTGTATGTTTGGGAAGCTTGCCAGGTGCCCTTGGCCTGGATTGGCCGCTGTCGTGGACAGGATGCTGGGCTCGATGGACCCTTGGTCTTTTCCCAGTGTGGCATTACTTATGTACATTGAAACCTTCTGCTCTGTGTGCTGCTGCGGCTAAGAAAGCAAATAGAATGTTAGGTATTATTAGGAAAGGAATGGAAAACAAAAATGAGGATGTTATAATGCCTTTGTATCGCTCCATGGTGTGACCGCACCTCGAATTGTGTACAATTTTGGTCGCCGCATCTCAAAAAAGATATAGTGGAATTATAAAAGGTGCAGAGATGGGCAACGAAAATGATAAAGGGGATGGGACGACTTCCCTATGAGGAAAGGCTAAAGCGTCTGGGGCTCTTTAGCTTGGAGAAAAGGCGGCTGAGGGGAGATATGATAGAGGTCTATAAAATAATGAGTGGAGTTGAATGGGTAGACGTGAAGCGTCTGTTTACGCTTTCCAAAAATACTAGGTCTAGGGGGCACGCAATGAAGCTACAATGTAGTAAATTTAAAACGAATCGGAGAAAAACTTTCTTCACTCAACGTGTAATTAAACTCTGGAATTCGTTGGCAGAGAATGTGGTAAAGGCAGTTAAGTTGGTCTAAATAGAAAGGAAAATTAATCTTATAACCTGGTTGTATCAGCCTGGACATTAACTGGTCTGCACACAAACGGACTTTTAACTAAAGAAGCAAGACTGCTGAAGTGTACATTTTAGATGAGATGCTTGAGAAATGTAAAAGATTCCGTGGAAGTCTAAAACGAGTGCTCAAACGCTAGCACTCCTCGCTTACCACATTCCAAAGAACAATTAAACTAAGTACTCTACCATTGTCTTTCAAATATCTTGCCCAATCAAGAGCAACCTCTCCCATTTGGGCCAACCTGCCAGCAACTAATGATAGTGTTTGGGCCTGTTGGTGCTGTGTCTCGGAACCAAAACTCAGTGCCTCAACCCCACAAATTCCCCAACTGATTATTTAGACCCTCTGGCTTGATAAGTACCAAAAACAACTATACAAGAGAAGCTTCTTACATTACCAAAGTTTTATTCTTACCCAAGAACATGAAAAATAAGAAATAATAAAATTAGGAGCAGGCACATAAGAAAGGGTGGAGCCATGGAGATGGTCGCATATTCCTTAATCTATTGAGATAGACTGAGGAAGATTTTCATCGACCCCCTTTGTCTTCCAGACCAGGCAGTTATATAGGCTGTAGTACAAAGAACTGGTTCTCAGGAACACATCATACGTCATACAGGATATGCCATTTGTTTCTTACATTTGCCCACATAAAAATATATATTGCATTTCCTTAAAAGTTACAACTTCAGCACATTCTCAAATAAAAGCAATCTGTATCTCACGTCAAAGGATTCAGGACTCAGTTCCCAGGACCCCCACTGCAATAGCATTTTTTTATCCCGTCCTGACTGCAGGATTTTCTGTCCCTCTCCTCTTCTTGCCACTTCGCTTTGAGATGCATCCTAAAAGTCTCTCAAAAGCTAATAAACACACTGGTGTAAACAGTGAATGGCAAATGGCTCATTGTCTTACAATTGCTTGGTCAGAGGAAGGTGGGGAGGAGGTGGGGGGTACTTGCTCCACACCTGGCCTGCTCAATACCATTCTAATTTACAGAAAAAAAAAGAAATTTCCACTTCTCATCTTCTGGATATTAATTCTTAGATTGTCACGTTCCTCACCTGTTTGGCGCTCCCCCCGACTGGGACCGGCCACGGGCTCCTCAGAAAAAGAGGAGGATCAAGCTTAGGAAAGGTTGGTTCGGTTTCCTAAGTCCGGCAGCTGTCATCTAGCTTGGAGCAAGACCACAGACAGCCATCTTGGTTAACTCAGAGGATCAGCCATGTTTCGGTTTTCCTAGTCCAGCAGCCATCATCCAACTTGGAGCAAGGACAGCAGCCATCTTGGCTAGCTCAGGAGGGGGCAGCCATCTTGTAGTAATGAGAACAGGAAGGAACTCCATATTTGGTCTTGGGAGGATCTCCTATGGGGGCAGCCATGTTGGATACAGCTGAGTATGGTTGGCTCTGATTACTTCTCTATTTAAAGCCCTGCCGTCAGTCCTTCTGTGCTTCGGCTACTACTCTGTTCCAGGGAAGTTGCAGTGTGTGTGGGTCTGTTGTCTGTATTCCTGGTTCTGGACTTTACTGTTTGTTCCTGACTATCCATGTTTGCTGCCAGCCCTGACTACTGCTTGTTCCTGACTATCCATGTTTGCTGCCAGCCCTGACTACTGCTTGTTCCTGACTATCCGTGTTTGCTGCCAGCCCTGACTACTGTCTGATCATCCCTGCTTGCTCCTGCCTCTTTCTTCAGGCCAGTCCGCCAACCCCTGTGCTTCCTGAAGTCCTGTTGGCTGCTTGCAGCTGGGGGCTCAACTCCCGGTGAACGGTGGTCGCCGCGGGTGAAGTTAGGGGTTGTCCGGCTGTCCTTTGGAGGCCAGTGGTTCATCTGCCTCCAGCAGGACCCAAGGGCTCACAGTATTCAAAACGAGACATAGATATTGGATATTTAGCAGTACTGAAACTGCTTGGTCTAGGCCTTCATAAGTACAAAGTACACCTCCACCAACAATAGCCAGTTGCATATGTGACACCTCTCTGTTAAATACCTGAAAAATGCAAAGTGGTGTGCATTAAAGTTCATAAGTGACAGATTAATAAGATTACTAGATATGTTCAGGATTGGTGGAAACATATGTAGCTGGATCAAGGGCTTCCTAACTACAAGTACCTACCAAGTAAAATCAAACTCTAGGATCATCACTATCACCAATCCTCTTCAACCTAATGATGACCCCACTAGCCAAGTCCTTATCCACCCTAGGTCTTAACCCTTTCATATATGCAGATGATGTCATAATATACATCCCATACAAATCCAAACTGACTGAAATTACCAACGAAATCAAACTCAGCTTAAACACCATGGACTCATGGGCAAATGCATTTCATCTAAAACTCAATAAAGAAAAACACATTGCCTCATCCTCTCATCCCAACACAGTGCGGACAATCCCACAACTATCAACACCCCAGACTACACCCTTTCTATCTCAGACAGCCTGAAAATGCTTGGCGTTACAATAGACCGTAACTTAACGCTAGAGAGCCAAGTGGCATCCATAAGAAAGAAAATGTTCCACTCAATGAGGAAGCTCAAACGCTTGAAACAATTCTTCCCGTGGGAAACATTTCGCAACATGGTACAATCAATGGTACTGAGCCACTTAAACTACTGCAATGGAATTTATGCGGGATGCATAAAGAAGCTTCAGACTGCTCAGAACATGGCAGCTAGGCTTATATTTGAAAAAATGCGATATGAAAGTGTAAAACCCCTACGTGAAAAACTACACTGGCTCCCAATCAAAGAACACATTGCCTTCAAAATCTGCACCCTGGTTCACAAATTTATCTACGGTGAAGCCCCTGGATACATGACAGACTTGATTGACTTTCCAACTAGATACACATCCGAGTCAACATGAATATATCTAAATCTACACTACCCACGCTGCAAAGGCCTCAAATACAAATCAACTTACGCATCCAGCTTTTCCTACATAAGCACACAACTGTGGAACACATTATGAAAAGCCTTAAAAACGATGAATGACCACCTAAACGTCCGGAAATCACTAAAAACTAACCTATTCAAAAAGGCATTCCTTGCCGATCAAACCTAAATGCCTGATCTCTGCGACACAACAAAACTAAAGTACGTAATGGACATAACTCAACTCCTCCGTTGTACGATTCCCTAATTGTGGCTGTGCCACATGAACTTTATCCCACCACTACATCACTTTGTATTTGTTCTCACCGGAGCCGGCAAACGCCTCTCCAGCAGAAATGGAGCCAGGTTGATGGCGCGGGGGGAGCGAAAGCGGACTTCTGCCAGCGCTGGTGCACATTTTCAGTGCAACACATTGTGAAAAAAAAAGGTGCCAGTGCCGGCACAACTCCATTTGGGGGAGCGGCCGCTCCCCTGGCACCCCTCCTAGCTACGCCACTGCTCTCCGGTACTATGTAAGCCACATTGAGCCTACAAATATGTGGGGAAATGTGGGATACAAATGTAATAAATAAATATCCTCACATAGATGTTGATATGGTGGTTACCATTGATGTTCTCAACCTGTATGTTTAATAATAAAAATGCATCCTCCTGCTGGGCATAGTTGCCACTTAGGTGTTCAGTTCTGCATCTGTCTCAGAAAAGGATCCATGTCAGAAGACTCTCTTCTAAGCTCTTGTGAAAGCCCAATGTATTTATTTATTTATTGATTGCATTTGTATCCCACATTTTCCCACCTTTTTGCAGGCTCAATGTGGCTTACAATGTATCATTCTTGGTAGTAATAGATTAGAATGTAATCAATTATTGTTACATAGAGATTTTGAGTAACATAGTAGACGTTTAACAAGTAGATATTATAAAAATAGTTCTGAGTAAAAGGTATAGGAGATGCATGTATATGTTGTTCTATGTGGTATGCCTTATTAAAAAGATGGGTCTTCAATGACATTCGAAGTTTGTTAGTTCGTAGATCATTCTCAGGTTGTGCGGCAGTGCGTTCCATAGCTTGGCACTCAGGTAGGTAAAGTTTGATGCATGCGTAAGTTTGTATTTTAGACCTTTGCAGCTTGGGAGATGAAGATTAAGGAACGTGCGGGCTGATCTTTTGACATTCCTAGTCGGTAAGTCTATCAGGTCTGACATATAAGCTGGGGCTTCTCCATGGATGATTTTATGAACTAGGGTACAAATCTTGAACGTGATGCGTTCTTTGAGTGGGAGCCAGTGTAACTTTTCTCGTAGTTACATCTCGATTCTGGTTTGTACACCCTTTCTAAAATAATGCTCCACGTGCTCAGCAGTTGAGGAAATTTAAACTCAGAGCTTTTAGAATATCAATGAAATGCTTTGATGTCCCCATATACCCCCACCCTCCCACTCTGTCAGACTGTCAAAGTAATGCTTTAATGTTTCTCTCATATATACTATCTGCTACCACATTTGCTTATTTCCGATCTGAGGAAGAAGGGCAACCTTCGAAAGCTAATCAAGAAATGTATTAAGTTATGTCCAATAAAAAAGGTATTGTCTTATTTTCTTTTCCATGTTTTATTTTGTTTGATTTCTATTGATAAACTCAGAGCTTTGTAATTCCCAAAGCTACCCTGGCAAAATGCTTTGCACACAGCTACTTTGGTTTCCCTGGGGGCAGGAGGGATTGGGAATTGGGATCTAACATGTCACCGTGCTACATTTTGAAATACTGATGAGCAATAAAGTTATCTAGTTCAATTCATCCAGGTACCTTCAGCCAAGTATAGTCAATGGCACTTTTAGTCAGTTCAAGTTATCTGGGTAACTTTATCCAGATAACTTTGTCACTCTGTATCTTGCTGAATGGTGGCCTGATTAATTCTAAAACTGTTGATCATTAAAAGCAATTTCAGTTTGATGTCAGTCTCAGAATTTCTAATCATCTGATATGTTCTTCTGCCCTCAGGAAGGCCTATGAATCCAGATTTGCCTTTGAGGAATTCTGTGGGCAATGTCATGTGTGCTGTGGTATTTGGACATCGCTTTGACACTGATGACAAACACTTCCTGCATTTCATGAAAGTCTTTGATATGGTGATCAAATTCCCAGGCACAGCATGGGGCAAGGTGAGCTCTCTGCCTTCCTCAGAAATCTTTGGCCTAAAAGCAGACCCTCAGTGCTCCAACCCGCTCCTGCTCTTACCTACAGCAGCCTTTAAGCCTCATTTTGCATGAAGGTCAGAAAAGGGACATACAAATCAGGATGTTTAAAAATTTCCTGTATAAAAGGCTCATTGAATATGGAGCCTTTTGTAAAATCTACATAAGGATATTAGCCAGCACTTAGAAAATGAACAACCATTTTAGAAAAAAACAAAAACACGTGTAGAAGAGAAATGACATCACCCAGGGTGTTACATGTACAATATAAGGGTGAAGTTAGCAGTTAAGATGTGCTACTTTACTGTTAACCCCAGTTATTAGTCAAGGCCCTGAGTACCTGAAGAATAGGCTGATCCTCCACACACCGCCAAGGACACTAAGGTAATCCCACTATCCACACCCTCTCCAAAAGACATTACACGATGTGATACCCGCAAGCGAGCCTTCTCCGGAGTAGCCCCCACACTCTGGAATGCATTGCCTGAAAGGCTCCGCTTAACACAAGACTACCTCTACTTCAGGAAGCAGGTGAAAGCTTAGCTCTTCAACCAAGCCTTTAACGGAAGAAGTAACTAACTTGTTAGTCTCACTCACAAACACAAGGAGTGACTTGGGGCATGTACTGCAGCAGGACATGTTTATCCACTCCTACTGTAGCTGAGATAATATTTAACGATCTCTCTGACCTCATATGCAACTTACTTTCTAACTCTTCCTACTGTCTTACCTATCCATATGTTCCATCCTTGCTTTACCCTTCACTATCAATTATAATGTTCTGTTACATATTGTGTTGACATTGTAAGTAGTATACTATACAATACTTTGTATTACTATAATTGCTTATTGCTCATGTTTGATCTTTTCTTACTGTACACCGCCTTGAGTGAATTCCTTCAAAAAGGTGGTAAATAAATCCTAATAAATAAATAAAAATGGTAACTAGGTCTCATTGCATACTAGGACTAGGGGGCATGCGATGAAGCTACAATGTAGTAAACTTAAAACAAATCAGAGAAAAGTTTTCTTCACTCAATGTGTAATTAAACTCTGGAATTTGTTGCCAGAGAATGTGGTAAAGGCGGTTAGCTTAGCGGAGTTTTAAAAAGGTTTGGATGGCTTCCTAAAGGAAAAGTCCATAGACCGTTATTAAGTGGACTTGGAGAAAATCCACTATTTCTGGGATAAGCAGTATAAAATGTTTTGTACATTTTTGCGATCTTGCCAGGTATTTGTGACCTGGATTGGCCACTGTTGGAAACAGGTTTCTGGGCTTGATGGACCTTTGGTCTTTCCCAGTATGACAACACTTATGTACTTATACATAAAATGAGACCTGTGCTAAAATACTTGGCTGACTTTATTTATTTTATGCCCTTTATTCCCCCACATTATCACAATCAATCTTTTTTTTTAAAGTATTTTTATTACATTTTTAACATACATAGAACATATGCTAATAACAACGATTGAACCATTTTTCTGAATGTTCTATCCTCTATCGCCCACCCCCCTACCTAACACATAATATTGCTAATGACCATTATGTCTACATGGTGCTTCTTTGTCCTAGCACCATATTATGGAGCTATTATGAGTCTGGGCGCATCCAATTCCACGCGCCAGCTGTTAGCCTCCATGCTGTATATTTGTCCCAATGTTTATAGAATTGTGTAATCCGCCCTGCCTTTATAGCAGTCATTTTAGACATTTGGTAGAGGTAATCCATCTTATGTACCACCTTTATCACTGGCGGCATCATGGGCTGTTTCCATGCCGAGGCCAATGCAATCTTCCCTGCGACCAGCCACACCGAGGCCAGTCGATGTGTTATTGATGGAATGTCTGTCGGTTGAAAATGCAATAGGCACGTCTCAGCCTTAAAGTCATATGGTTTCCCTACGATTTTTCCTAGCGTCTGGATTAGCTCCAACCAATACACCTGCGCCTTGGGGCATGTCCACCACATATGAGCCATATCACCCGTTTCCCTGCACCCCCTCCAGCACCAACCGTTTCCTTTCCTATACATTTTTGCTATTTTATGAGGAGTCAGGTACCATTGATACAACATTTTATATCCACTTTCTACTAGAGAACTAGAGATGGAAACTTTTAGCATATACATCAGTGCCTTATCCCACTTTTTGGTATTATAGTTTATCTTTAAAGCTTTTTCCCATCTTTGGGTGTAATATACTAGTAGATTATAATATGATCCTAACGCTCTATATAATCGAGATATACACCCTCTTTGACATCCTCCTCCCAAAGCCATTTCTATGGCAGTATCCTCTGTCATTAGTTCCTTTTTAGCTCGCCGATTTACATAGTCCCGGATTCTATTATAGTGATACAGATGGGACCCTGGTAAATCAAATTCTTCTTGCAATTCTGCAAATGGCACCCTACTCCCTTCTGCCCATATTTGGTTTAAAGCTACCAACCCCTTTTGTTTCCATATTCGAAACACATTGTCTGCTGCCCCTATAGGACAGCCCATAGCTGTCTGTATCTTCATACGCCTAAAGTGTTTCCTGCCTGGTAGGAACTTCTGTCGCTGGGTACTCCAAGTTTGTAGGGGGAAACATACTGTGCGGGCACCTGTCTTATACATGTTAATAATTGTCTCTGCGGGGCCCATAGTATAGCGTGTAATTGCTCCATACCCAACCAATGCTTCTCAATTTATATCCAGGGCTTTACGATGTTTGAACCCCACGCCGCCAGCACACATAACTGCGCGGCTTGATGGTATTGGATGAAATTAGGTACTCCCATGCCCCCCTTGCCTTTAGGTTGAAACATTATGGCTGCCCTCACTCTAGGTGGTTTATGTTGCCACTAGCCGTTGAGCCCGTTAAAACGGGCTACTGGGTCGCCACTGGCCCCTCCCCCCCGAGTTCGCCGCTGCCGGTACCCCCCCTCCTTCCCGAGTCGCCGCCGGCGCAGGCAGATCAGCTGAGCTCTTGTCGGCCTTCTTTCTCTGCCTGTGTCCCGCCCTCATGTGATGTAACGTTGGCGAGGGCGGGACACAGGCAGGGAAGGAAGGCCAACAGCAGCTCAGCTGATTTGCCTGCTCCAGAGATGTAAGTTGAATAGTGAAGAGACGAGCCGGGTGGCGGCGGAGACTCTGGGGGGGGGGGGAGGGGGAGCGGTGGCGACCTCGGCAGTTCCCTCCCCTTTGCGCAGTTTCCCTCTGTCCCGCCCCCCCACCATCACGTATTGACGCGGGGGCGGGACAGAGAGGGAAGTCTACTGCGCATTTGCGAGTGAGTACGGTCAGTCGCCATTTATATGTTTGATATGTAAGCGAATACTTTGCAATGTAAGTGACAAAAGAATTGTTTGGTGATCGGCAGGGGCAATGCCAGAAATAGATATAGAATCTTTGGCAAGACCATCATTTTTACCACTGATATCCTTCCCATCCATGATAACTCCAGCCCTTCCCACCTCTCTAATTCCTGGAACAATTCTCAAACTTTGTGGGGAAAATTTGCCTCATATATATCTGCTATTTTAGCTGTAAGATTGATCCCCAAATATCTCAGTGACCGAGTAACCCAGCGGAAAGGATATTTCTGGCACAGCGATTGCTCCACAGCAGGCCCACCCCCATTATCTCTGACTTGTCCATGTTCACCCGGAATCCCGATAGCCTCCCAAATTCTTGTAAGCTTTTCATTACCCCTGATAGTGATTCCTGAGAGTGAGTTAGTGTAAGCAGGATGTCGTCCGCAAACAACATTATCTTATGGGTCTGAGTGCGAACAACAGTGGAGATAACGCGCGCCCCTGGCGAGTTCCCCTTCCTAGATGTATTAGCTCGGAACTCGATCCGTTAATTCGCAGTGAGGCAATGGGATTGACATACAGCAATGCAAGCCATGAGGTGAACTGTCCTGAAATGCCCATCTGTTCCAGTACTGAAAACATGAACGTCCATCGGACCCGATCAAACACCTTTTCGGCGTCTAGGGATAATAGTAGTGTTGGCTACTTTGTGTCCCCCGCTTCATGGATTAGATGGATCGCTCTACGTATACTGTCGAATGTCTTTCTCCCTCTTATGAACCCTGTTTGGTCAGCAAGGACCAATTTCGGCATCACCTGTTGTAATCGGTGGGCTAGGATTTTAGTGAAGGTTTTATAATCTGACCCTAGCAAAGAAATCGGGCGGTAAGACCCGTGTTTTTGAGGATCTTTTCCAGGTTTGCCAGTCGCCACGAATATGGTAGCTCTGATTGAGAGTCAATTTCATTAAATACTCGGACCAGTACCGGGGCCAACAGATTACTATACTTTTTGTAATATTCCCATTCGGTAGATCTTGGATGGCCCACTGCACCTCCTCCAACGTGATTGGGTTGGATAGTGTCTCAACCTCCCCGGCTGTCAGCTTTGGGAGTGCTGCCTGTTTTAGATAGTCCTGAGCCTCTTGCGGTGTTGCTAATTCTTCAGCCTGGTATAGCCCCTGATAAAATTTATAGAAGACTTCCTTAATTTCCTCAAGTTTAGTACATGTTTTCCCCTTGTCTGTGCGGATTGTATGTATACATCTCCCCTTACGCTCCTACCTGTAACCTCCGCTCACAGGACAAATCCCTCCTCTCAGTACCCTTCTCCACCACCGCCAACTCCAGACTCCGCCCTTTCTGCCTCGCCTCACCCCATGCTTGGAATAAACTCCCTGAGCCCATACGCCAGGCCCCCTCCCTGCCCATCTTCAAATCCTTACTCAAAGCCCACCTCTTCAATGTCGCTTTCGGCACCTAACCATTATACCTCCATTCTGGATATCTAGACTGCCCCAACTTGACATGTTGTCCTTTAGATTGTAAGCTCCTTCGAGCAGGGACTGTCCTTCTTTGTTAAATTGTACAGCGCTGCGTAACCCTAGTAGCGCTTTAGAAATGTTAAGTAGTAGATAGGAGTTTAAAGCGTGCTTCTTTAGCTTATATGCTAATAGTCTCGATGTTCTATTACCAAATTCAAAATGTGTTTGTCTGACCTGCTGTAGTCGTTCTGCTACGTCCGCTAATTGTAGTTCCCTCAGGGCCAGCTGAATAGCATGTATATGATTTTGGTCGTGTTTTGATAGAGGTTGCTGTTGAGCTTGCAATGTCAAGCCTAGCAGTTCCGCATGTAAAGCTTGTGTATGAGCATTCGCTTGCTTCTTTGTGTGTGCCTGTATCGCTGCTATTTTCCCCCTGATTACTGCTTTTAGGCCCTCCCACAATATCTGCGATGTTACCTCCCCATTATCATTAATAGCTAAATATTCCTTTATCTCCGCTTCTAGACGTGTAATCACCGTGGTGTTTGCTAGCAGCTCATTGCTGAAGCCCCATGGTGGAGTCTCAGGGGTTCTCAGCACCCACTCTAACTCCAATGTAACTGGTGCATGGTCTGACCATGTTCTAGGGAGTATTGATATTCTACGTTGGAGGATATATTGGGAGGCCCCAGCCACATATCTAGGCGTGAATGTGAGTCATGAACCACCGAGTGATATGTGTACCCCCGGGACTGTGGGTGTCTTTGGTGCCATATATCTATTAAGTGCCAAGTACCCAGGAACTTGTGCAACTGGGCTCTATCTGATTGAGAATATAGCACTCCTCCTGACGAGTTATCTAGCTTTGGATGTGGCATCAGGTTAAAATCTCCTCCTACTAGTAAAATGCTATAAATATTCTTACTCAGCGCCTTAGATACTTCCTTATAAAAAGCACCTTGGCGTTCATTATGGGCATATATGTTTAATAAAGAAAGCGTCTCAGTTCCCAGTCGCACTATCAATATTAAATATCGGCCCTTTCTGTCCCTTATTACGTTCTGCACTTGCCAAGGGTACTTGTTGGTTAGTATGATGACTCCCTTTTTCTTTTTTTTCTTTGTGGTTAGATGCAAAATATATATGTCGGCCTTTGCCCCCTTGACAAAGATGTTCCCTATCTGGGAGCAAATGTGTTTCTTGTATAAATGACACATCTGCCTTTAGGCGCACTGTGTCTCTTTAAATAGCA
Organism: Microcaecilia unicolor; assembly: GCF_901765095.1. NCBI lineage: Eukaryota > Metazoa > Chordata > Amphibia > Gymnophiona > Siphonopidae > Microcaecilia > Microcaecilia unicolor. The sequence continues at coordinate 218,713,637 of NC_044040.1, read as the reverse complement.
GCTGGCGTTTCATAGGGGAATTTAGTCCCTTAACATTAAGGGTCATCTCCAGAACTTGTAAAAAAAATCTATGGTTTAAGCCCACTGACTGATAGTTCACCATTAGTTCCCTTATTATGCTACATCTGGTCATCAATTCTTCTTCATTGTCCCTTCTACCTCCCTTCCCCCCACCCATCCCATTCTCCCTCCTCCCTCCTAGTTGGCACATCTGTACCCCTTGCATAGGTGTGCCTTTGGGGAAGAGACCTCACCCCCCTCTTTATGCATGCAAATATTTGGCATAACCCACCTGCTAAACATTATCAAACCAGCAGACTTTTAAATAAAACAAACCTGCCCCTTTCCATAAACAGAATGTACATCTTATATCAGAGCAATTTTTCTATTAATACCATATCTGTAAGTCTCAGTCTGTGGATGATCTTCTCAATTCAGCTGTTCTTCTTTGATTTTGGTTTTTTTTTAATTCCTGTTCTTCCTTGCTTCCATCGCAGGTCTTAATTGGGGCTCCGAGTACTGCCGCTGGAGGCGTCCCTTGCCCTTTGTCACTCTTTGCCATCGCGGTTTGGGCGGTTTAGCCGTGGCTGATTGTTGAGCTGGATTCCCTTCCTTAGTGCAAGAACCATCTGGCAATATCTCTCTTGTTTCCTCAAAATTTCGTATTTGATGGAGCTTACCATCTTTGTAGAAGCGTAAAGTGAAAGGATAGCTCCATCGGTACTGGATCCCCTCTGCTTGTAGCAATTGTGTGAAGGGTTTCAATTCCACACGCCTCTTCAAAGTACAAGCTGCTAAATCTTGATAGCAATTTATAGCATAAGAACTGGAAATCTGACGTCGCCCGGGACGCCTGCATGATCTTTTCTTTTAGTTTAAAGTCATCAAAACATGCAATGAGGTCCCGCGGCTTGTTTGCTCTTGGCGGTCCCAGCGCCCGATGGGCGCGCATGATCTGAATCTCTGAAGGTTGTTTGTTGATTTGTATCGTTGTCAGTAGTGCACTTGTGATCTTTTGTGCCACCATTTCACAATCAGCATATGTCGGTACTTCTGGGAGCCCTCTAAACCTAATGTTATTCCTTCTGCTGCAGTTCTCTAGGTCCTCCAGCTTGTCCCAGATCTGTTGTGACTTGTTTAAACTCAGCTGCCTGCCGATTTAAGCCCTGGATTGCTTCAGCCTGCTCCTCCAACCTTTCCTTGTTCTCTGCCATGCAGACGCCGAGCGCCTCTATCTCCCCTCTCAGGTCCGCCCCCAGCGCCGCGAGGTCCGAGCGCATGGCCTTGAGGTCTGATTGTATTTCTTTCACCCAGGAGCCGATGTCCCGCAGGGTTGTTTCCTCCTGTCCTGGACCGTCTCCCAACTCAAACAAAGGTGGGGAATTATGTGTTTGCTGTTCTACTGGTGAGTCGGGTGGCTGGTCCGCCGGGGTGTCTCCATGTTTGTTCATGGTTGCGTTCGCGTATGCGAACGCCGACAAATCGACCATGGAGGCTTGTGATGCCATTATTTCTTTCTTTGCTACTGTTTATTGTCGCCTGTCTCTCTCAGCTCCCTCAGAAAACACTGTTTTAGTGGGGTGGTTTTGTTATTTCTGCTCGGGGCTCGTCAGAGCTCTTGGCTTAGGCTGCCATCTCCGCTGGTGACGTCACTTCCTCCTATCACAATCAATCTTGAGTTCAATGTGGCTTACAATAAAAGAACAGAATTAAATAATTATATAGAGAAAGTCATAACTGTACTAACAATATGTTAAATACAAAATAAGCAGGAAAAATTGTTTATAAAGATAATACACAAAGCAACAAGATAAAGGGCACAGGAAATATGCAGAACCTGGCAACAAAACTAGATTAAGTTAAAGGACCATTTTCTCTTAATAAGAACTTAGCAAAGAGGTAAGATTTCAGAGTCTTGCAAAATTTCAGGTCATCTTGTTGGCTTCTAAAAGCTGCTGGCAAAGAGTTCCACCACTTGGCACCCTGATAGGTAAAATTGTCAGAGTGCACTGATCTGTAAATCAGTTTCATGTGTTTGGGAAATGTAGTCTCAGGTAGTTCCTTGCAGTAGGCAAGGCATTGTACAGAGGAAATTTAATCACCGGTTGCATATAATCTGATGCTACACCATGTGGAGGGGCCTACAAACATGTCATCCCCATGGCTATCGGAATGCGGAGTGCCACAGGGATGTCCGCTTTCTCCAGTTCTTTTTAACCTAATGATGATTTCTCTGGCCCGAGCACTAGCCAAATATGGCCTCAATCCCTTCATCTACGCTGACGACGTCACCATATTCATCCCTTTTAAAACTGACCTATCTGAAATCTCCAATAAAATAAACACAGATGTGACCACTTTAACCTCCTGGGCTGATGCTTTCAGGATGAAATTAAATAAAGAGAAAACACAATGTTTAGTCCTATCTTCTCAACATTCTCCATGCATCCCAACTACTCTTAGCACCCCAGAGGTTAATATAATGTGGATTTTGAAAAGAGTGAACTCATATCTTCCATTAGACACCATAGTATTTTTCTAGGTTGTAAGTCCCTAATATTGAAAAAGTTCCAGACTTCCCAAAACACGGCAACCAGACTTATTTTTGGTAAGTCAAGATTCGACAGCGCAACACCTCTTTGAGAGAAACTTCACTGGCTCCCCATCAGAGAAAGAATTAACTTTAAAGTCCACACAATGATTTACAGGATATTACACAGAGAAGCCCCCAACTACATGAATCATCTTATTGACCTCCCAACCAGGAACAGAGTAGTAAATCACCGGGACCTCAACCAGGAACAGAGTAGTAAATCACCGGGACCTGATGGTATTCATCCCAGAGTATTAATAGAACTAAAAAATGAACTTGCGGAGCTACTGTTAGAAATATGCAATCTGTCCCTAAGATCGAGTGTAGTACCGGAAGACTGGAGGGTAGCCAATGTTACTCCGATTTTTAAGAAGGGTTCCAGAGGAGATCCGGGAAATTATAGACCGGTGAGTCTGACGTCGGTGCCGGGCAAGATGGTGGAGGCTATTATTAAGAATAAAATTGCAGAGCATATACAAAAACATGGACTGATGAGACAAAGTCAGCACGGATTTAGTGAAGGGAAGTCTTGCCTCACCAATCTAATGCATTTTTTTGAGGGGGTAAGCAAACATGTGGACAATGGGGAGCCGGTTGATATTGTATATCTGGATTTTCAGAAGGCGTTTGACAAAGTGCCGCACGAAAGACTCCTGAGGAAATTGCAGAGTCATGGAATCGGAGGTAGGGTATTATTATGGATTAAGAACTGGTTGAAAGATAGGAAGCAGAGAGTAGGATTGCGTGGCCAGTATTCTCATTGGAGGAGGGTAGTTAGTGGGGTCCCGCAGGGGTCTGTGCTGGGTCCGTTGCTTTTTAATGTATTTATAAATGACCTAGAGATGGGACTAACTAGTGAGGTAATTAAATTCGCCGATGACACAAAATTATTCAGGGTCGTCAAGTCGCAGGAGGAATGTGAACGATTACAGGAGGACCTTGCGAGACTGGGAGAATGGGCGTGCAGGTGGCAGATGAAGTTCAATGTTGACAAGTGCAAAGTGATGCATGTGGGTAAGAGGAACCCGAATTATAGCTACGTCTTGCAAGGTTCCACGTTAGGAGTTACGGATCAAGAAAGGGATCTGGGTGTCGTCGTCGATGATACGCTGAAACCTTCTGCTCAGTGTGCTGCTGCGGCTAGGAAAGCGAATAGAATGTTGGGTGTTATTAGGAAGGGTATGGAGTCCAGGTGTGCGGATGTTATAATGCCGTTGTATCGCTCCATGGTGCGACCGCACCTGGAGTATTGTGTTCAGTACTGGTCTCCGTATCTCAAAAAAGATATAGTAGAATTGGAAAAGGTACAGCGAAGGGCGACGAAAATGATAGTGGGGATGGGACGACTTTCCTATGAAGAGAGGCTGAGAAGGCTAGGGCTTTTCAGCTTGGAGAAGAGACGGCTGAGGGGAGATATGATAGAAGTGTATAAAATAATGAGTGGAATGGATCGGGTGGATGTGAAGCGACTGTTCACGCTATCCAAAAATACTAGGACTAGAGGGCATGAGTTGAAGCTACAGTGTGGTAAATTTAAAACGAATCGGAGAAAATTTTTCTTCACCCAACGTGTAATTAGACTCTGGAATTCGTTGCCGGAGAACGTGGTACGGGCGGTTAGCTTGACGGAGTTTAAAAAGGGGTTAGATAGATTCCTAAAGGACAAGTCCATAGACCGCTATTAAATGGACTTGGAAAAATTCCGCATTTTTAGGTATAACTTGTCTGGAATGTTTTTACGTTTGGGGAGCGTGCCAGGTGCCCTTGACCTGGATTGGCCACTGTCGGTGACAGGATGCTGGGCTAGATGGACCTTTGGTCTTTCCCAGTATGGCACTACTTATGTACTTATGTACTTACCTCAATCTACACCTCCCTAACTGCAAAGGTATTAAGTACAAATCCTTCCACGCATCCAATTTTTCCTTTTTAGGTAGCCAGCTTTGGAATGCTCTACCAAGATCTATCCGTATCATTAATGGCCTTCTGCCCTTCAGAAAAGCACTGAAGACCCATCTCTTCAAGATAGCCTACCCTAACGATCCAACCTAATCAAAACTTGCCCATATGATTATTATTGACAATAGTTATATTCTTACCATGTTCCCCATTATCCTACTACCCCATATCCATTCCTTTCCATCTTTCTACGCCTACCTCCCAACACTCTTTTCCTTCTGAACCCAATTCCTCCTATGTTTAACTTACTTTCCGTTAACCCCATTAGTTTTGCGTTTACCACAAACTGTATATTCTTCTTACGACTTTGTAGTTATTTATATTGTTACTATGTAAGCCACATTGAGCCTGCCATGTGTGGGAAAGCGCGGGGTACAAATGTAATAAATAAAGAAATAATCAAACGGGGCGCCCAAGTTTTCCTGGGGCCGTCCTCGCAGGACGGCTCCGTGAAGTGGCGGGGAAACCCGTATTATCGAAACAAGATGGGTGTCCATCTTTCGTTTCGATAATATGGTCGGGGACGCCCAAATCTCATCATTTAGGTTGACCTTAGAGATGGTCGTCCCCAGTTTTCAGCGATAATGGAAACCGAGGACGCCCCTCTCAGAAACGACCAAATCCAAGCCATTTGGTCATGGGAGGAGCCAGCATTCATAGTGCACTGGTCCCCCTTACATAGTAACATAGTAAATGACGACAGATAAAGACCTGTATGGTCCATCCAGTCTGCCCAACAAGATAAACTCATTTTACATGGTATGTGATACTTTATATGTATACCCGAGTTTGATTTGTCCTTGCCTGTCCTTGCCTAAATATAATCCTTGCTCTTATGGGAAGCCAATGCAACTTAAGTAATAAAGGGGATATCCTATCAAAACATGATACTCAGTAGACAAATCTACCTCCAGTATTCTGAGCAGTCTGCAGTCATTTCAGAAAGCCCACCTTGCAGCCAGCATAAACGGAGTTACAACAATCAAGTTCAGTTAAGACTAGAGATTGTACAAGCAACCTCAAGATTTCGGAGGAAGGATCTTATATGGTTCAGTTTCCAAAAGGTCTTAAAAGATTTGTTGATTACAGAGGATATCTGAGATTCAAAAGCTGAATGCTGATCTATACATATAGATACATATAGCAGTGATTTCCATTTCTAGAGACATTTCTCTTTTTTTTTAATTGGGGGGGAAGTTATCATTGTAGGCTAAAAGTGTTATTTACTTTTAAAGCTGATCCGGTTGAGTTGATACAGTTCTGATGTTTGGTCGGACTGATTGATTCCCAGCGATGGTGTGCTATAGATAATATTTTTAGTGTAACAGCTCCTGAGGACGCCTATTGAGCGAAACACAAGATTGGTACGCCAATTGAGCGAAACATATTGTTTGTGTCAAGCTGAAAATGAACTGAAGCTGAAAATGAGCTGAAGCTACATGATAAACAACAAGGATTTTGAGCTGGATAAAGAGTTGAAGTTATTGGATGTGAAGAGTCCTGTTGGACTAGTTACTAGATTTCAGACTGTTGGAGTTCAGTCTTGTCCCGTGGAGGATCTAATTCCCTACAGCTGGACAGCATCGGATGTTGAATGCCGCTGAGATATTAAGGGTTTGGACACTATGATGTTTTCCCACGGGATGATTTGACTGTTTGATGCCTTTTTGGCCTTTTGGCTTTTTATTGGTTATGAATGAAGGATGAATGGTTATTTTAATATGAGATTTTGATATGTGTAGTAAAGAACAATAAGTTAAGTAATTGATTATTGTGCTTATATTTGTTTAATACTAATAAAGATGATATGTTAATTATATATAAAAAATATTTATATTTTCCTAATTTGTAGCAGCTTACTAAGGTGACATCAACACTTTAAATTAATTTTAGTTTGTCATAACATCAGACATGGTTTTATAATATTTTGAAGGATCTGATGTTGAATTGTTAAAGGTATTAATTGTGACTATTACTTTTATTTATTTTTTCTGTGTGTTAGACAATTATGGATGTAAGCCCCACCCCTGGCCCCACCCCTAACCCCGCCCCCTTTAGCCTCCCCAAACAGTTGGGCCACCGACCGCCTATATCTTTGCCGGAGGATGTGGTAACAGCGGTTAGCGTATCTGGGTTTTAAAAAGGTTTGGATAAATTCCTGGAGGAAAAGTCCATAGTCTGCTATTGAGACAGACATGGGAAGCAACTGCTTGACCTGGGATTTGTAGTATGGAGTGTTGCCACGATTTGGGTTTCTGCCAGGTACTTGTGACCTGGCTTGGCCACTATATGGAAAACAGGCTACTGGGCTAGATGGACCATTGGTCTGACCCAGTATGGCTACTCTTATGTTCTTATGTTATGGTATGTTATGTTAACGTTAGCCCATGTTGATAACTTCCCCCCCTTAGTGTCAAAAGTTTCAGTCTCTGGCAACCAGAGGTGATATTGTGATATCATAACGCCTCATTCCACCAATATATTGATTAAGAGATTGGAGTCAATTGGGGTGGGTGGAAATGTTCTGAGCTGGTTTTCATCATTTATACAGGGTAGACAATTTTGTGTGATACAGGGTATGAATAAGTCAGAGTTCGATATTTCAACAGAGTACTGTTTAATATTGAGTTGAGTGGGAGTCTAAGCAGACAACATTCAATTTATGTTTCCAGTTGATGACCAGATTGGGATAGTTTTTGATAAATTGAGAATGTATTTACAAGTAATTCACAGACGGGTGATAGCAAATCATTTCAAACTGAATATCGCCAAAACACAGATTCTAATCTTGGCAAGTTACCCCTGTGATGATGTGCTTGAAATGATTCCGATTGTTTCTAAAATGGGCAGTTTGGGAGTAATAGTGGATTCTACTTTTATGTTTAATCATTTTTATTAAAGATCACAAAGACATTTGTAGAACATTGATACATCATCATTGTAGAAACTCCTATACATTCCAAAATACTAGCAACTGTGAAATACAAACCATATTAACTTTTATTCCCCCCCCCCCCCCCACTCTTCCCTTCCTTATTGATTCAGCTTCTTTCACTATGGTACTTTGAGCTTTGAAACCCCCACTCCCTCCCTTCCCCCCAGCCCTCCCACACAGGTGAATTCATTAATCTTACCCCACCTCAACCAGCACCAATCTATTGTGTAAGTGAATTAACCAATAAGCTACGAGCTCTACTTGAGAGCGCCTGCACGTATGGTTCCCAACCTCCCAAAAGCGTCGTCTACTTCTAGGACTATTGTGCACACTATGTGCCTCCATTGTTGCCAGAGAATGCAGCATATTTCTCCATATCCAGTATGAGGGCCCCACCTCCTGGGTCCAATATTGTAATATACTTTGTTTCCCAATCAGAATAGCCTTATAGATAAATAATCTCTCCACATGTCGCAAATCTCTCCCACTCCCACCCAGTCCTAACACTATGCTTCGTGGCATCAAACTTATCTTTTTATGTATCACTGTCTCACAAAATCCCATAATTTTACCCCAAAACTTCCTGATTTCAGGACATTCCCACAACATATGATATAAGGAAGCTCTCTGGAAATTACATTTGATACACTTTGGCTCTTGTATATTGCCCGTATAGTATGCCTGTATGGGGGAGAAATAGCCTCTCAAGATAATTCTAAATTGTATCTCCCGATGTCGAGCACTAGTCACTTTATATGCAATCTCCTTCAAAAACTGGGCAATGTCACCACTGCTGACCTCCGCCCTCATATCCGCAGACCACCTCCCAGCCACCTCTCCATAATCTCGCTGCACAGATATCATACCCAGCTGTTTATAAAGCATAGACACCGAGGTCTGTTCTCTGCCCTGAGGCAAAAATAAGTTCGACAATAAGGCATATATTCCTCTATGCAAGTGCGATATATAACTATGTAGCTGGAAATAGTCATACCAATTCACATGCTCTGCTCCCACCATATCCACTAAGGCCTCCCGAGTAATAATCTCCCCCGATTCCTGTATCACATCCGCCACCAACACTACTCCTTCCTGTGCCCAGCTAACTAACCTCTTTTGGTTTCCCCCCTTGCCCAAATTCTGCATTCCCCACTAGTGGAAGCATATCCGTGCTATGTGGATTCTTATTCAAACGTTTTAATATATACTGCCATGTACGTCTCATAGGTTGTAATAATATATGTTGACTCCATCCCTTAGGTAACACTTCACTCTTGGCGTGTAACATATAATATGGATGATAAGGCCAAAACAGCTCTCTCTCATAGCTCCATGCTGTATACTCTTCGGTTTCTAATATCCAATCCGCTAGGTGTCTCGATAAACAGGCCCAATTATATTGTTTTATGTCAGGCAATCCGAGGCCTCCCTCTACTCTTCTCCCATACAGATATTCCAACTTAACTTTAGCCTTCTTCCCTCCCCAGCAAAACCGGGACACCATTCTACGGAGTTTCTTAAGATCTTTAGTTAGTAAGAGAATTGGCAGCTGTCACATGACATAGAGCCATTTCGGAAAAATCATCATGGCAAACAAGCCTACCCTACCACTCAACGATAAAGGCAATCCCTCCCACAAAGCCAACTGAATTTTCGTATGATGTAACAGTTCATCCACATTCCTTCTATATAATCGGCTCAAATCCCCAGTTAGCGTGATTCCCAGATATTTAAACTCCTTATCCGCCCATCTCAACGGGAACTCACCCCTCCATTGCTCCCTTACTTTATTGGAAGTGGGCAAACCCTCGGACTTTTGGGTGTTCAATTTAAAGCCTGAAAATGCCCCATATTCAGTGAAGACCTCCATCAACACCGGCAGCGACTGCTCCAGTCTAGCCAGATGAACTAAAATATCGTCCGCAAAGGCCGAAATCTTAAATTCTCTACTACCCGATTTCACTCCTTCGATCTCTGGATTCCCTAAGATTTCCCGAATCAAGGGATCCAATGTGATGGCAAAAGGTAAAGGGGACAGGGGGCATCCCTATCTAGTTCCTCGATTAATCACAAAACTTCGAGAGTACGACCCATTAACCAACACTCTCGCTGCCGGATTCTTATACAATATTAAGATCGCTTGAGTGAAATATCCCTCAAATCCATACGCTCGCATTGAAGCAAACAGAAATTCCCACTCAACCCTATCGAATGCCTTTTCAGCATCGAAACTTATTAATAATGAATCCCCTCCTTCCCTACGAATCCTTTCCATTGTGGCTAAAATCATCCTAATATTTTTCACACTCTGTCTCCCCTGAACAAACCCGACTTGAGGGGTCGCCATTATCCTAGGTAATACTCTAGCCAATCTCGATGCTAGTATCTTCGCCAATAACTTAGCCTCGTAGCTGATTAATGATATTGGCCTATAGGAGTCAGGTAATGTCGGATCCTTCTCTGGTTTCAGAAAAACCATAACATCCGCAAGTCACAGGGACTGCGGGAGCTCCCCCAAGTCAACAGAAGTATTGAAAGCATTAACCAGGGATTCTCCTATGTCTAGCATTAATATTTTATATAGTTGATTCTACTTTATCAATGAAATATCATGTGCAGAAAGTGATTAGAGATGTTTTCTTCAAATTGAAGATTGTTAGAAGATTGAAAAGTCTACAATCAGTACAATTCAGGTATTTAAGAACAAGGGTAATGAAAAGCATTCAATAATAACAATGTGATAAAGTAAGCAAATAGGAATGATTCAATCTTAGATAATTGTAGTCCAGATCAATGTCATGTTTTAAGAAGGATCACTATGATAAGTCTCTTTGACCAGTTTAGTCTTTAATAATTTCCAGAAGGCTGCCAAATCATGTGTTGTTTTTATGGCACATATGTAAAGTAGCTTTTTACTCGTCTACCTGCCACCTGGTCTTTCCCTCAGTGTCTCCCATATCTTTCTTCCTGTAGGTCTATGATGCTTTGTCATCATTGATGCCTCTACTCCCTGGACCCCACAAGAAACTTTTTGCATGCTGGGAGGAGGTTCGTTCTTTCGTAAGAGAAGAAATCAAACTCCATCAGGAGAGACGGGTAGCAGGTGACCCACCGGAGGACCTCATAGATTACTACCTGGATGAGATGGCCAAGGTTACCTTCTGTTTTCATGTACTGATTCTTTCAGTCCCTGCTGTCATTTCTGGTACATTTGAGTTTATTGACACGAAAGAAATTGTAGGATGGAGTGGAACAGAGCAGAGCAGTGGCTGTTGGGCTGCAGGGATTCAGAGAAGCTTTCTAGGTGTAGAACTCCGGATTAGAGGTCAAAATCACAAAACACAAGCACTATAAAACCAATGAAAAATAGTAGTATCAAGAAATTAAGGGGCTCATTTTCAAAAGGAAAAAAAATGGCACAAGGGGCAGATGGACATTTTCTCACACAAAAACCTTTAAACCATATAATAAAAACAAACAAAAAAGGTATAAATCCAATATTTGCCCAGAGAAGCATTTTGAGAGTGGCTGTTTGGGGACGTGTCATACGCATTGGCTGGACAGTGTTACATGATGTACTTTTCTTGTGATAACAGATAGCAAAACTATTTCCTTGTGCCAGAAAGAAAAACATTGTCAATTAGACCTGCTTTAAAAGCGGCTAGCTCAAAAGCAAGCCTGGCTTTGGACCCATTTGTGATTGTGAAAAGGAGTGGAGAGTTGCTGAGTGGTCCATCACCTCTGAACCTTTTGACCCTCACGTTTTCTGCTTTGCCTCCTCTGTGTCTGACCTCCTCAAGTCCTTGATAATGTCTACCAGCCCCCAGGGACACTCGTCCCTTGTATCTCACCCCTTCCCCCTTTTACGTAAGTAACTGTGAACTTTGTGTTTGTGAAATAAATAAAAATGCAAACAATGTTACTGGGAACAAAAATCAGTCCATGGCCTTCATTCAGGCTGGCGCTGCTCCTCATGGAGTAACCTCCGCTTGTTGAGGATTTGACACTGTATGCTTCGTAGGGCTGCCAACTCTGCACAGGCCTGTGACCTGCAGCAGGAGCTGGCCTAGGGTGGCATGAGGGAGGGCTCAGTGACAGGCATGGCAGCCGTTTCCAGGGAGGCTGAGATGCAGTCAGGTGCTGCCTGAGGAGGCAGTTGGGACCATGTCCTTCCAGAAATCTTCTTTTCCCTCCTTAACATCCTCCTGCTGTGTGGCCCTGTTGTGGGGTGAGGGGAACCTCCCAGGAGCAGGGCCAGTTTTAGCAAGTGCGGGGCCCTGTGCAAACCAATTTGGTGGGGCCTCATCCTAGCCCTGCCCTGCCCTAGCCCCACCCCCACCCTAGCTCCACCCCATTGATAAGATTATTCAATTTTTAGAAAATAATATGCTGAACATCAAGTGCCACTCAGTAGAACCAGCCCGTCACTTTACTATGGCCCAAAATATTGACCTCTTATTTGCTGAAGGACATAAGGCAGGCAGGGTTAGTTCTAATTTTTAACTAAACAGAAAATTTGATATAGTAGTCAATGTAAAATTAAATGTTTACCCAGCAGCATAAAAGCAAAATTAATATGCAATAAAATAAAAATGAAATGAAAAGATATACAATAAAATAAAGTGATGTGTAAAATATAATGTACAATATAAAAAACATATAGACCACAAAGGTATTAAAATTGTTTTAAAATATAGACCACAACTCTCTGACTCAAGAAGACTCTGTCTGTCACTCTGTCTCTGACTAGCTGCGGCTGGAAGCTCAAACTTGAACTGGAACTCTTAACTCTCTCTGCCCGTCCCACGCGGCCCGCCCTTGAAGATGGAAGTTGTCACAGGGGTGGGCCACATCATCAGTGACAGAGCAGGACTGTCTGTCACTCAGGAGGACCGAGCAGGATGGATCTACTGCTCTGCTGCAGACAGTCTGCGGCGCTCACGCACGCAGCATGTGTCACGACCATCACGCCATGCGGCCCCGGGGGGGGGAGTCAGAGGTGCGGACTCACTCAAGAGGAGAGGTACGGTCTGGAGTGGCGACTGGGCGAGTAGGGCCAGGAAGCGCTGCAGCCCGGCTGCTGCAAGTCTCTGGCGGACAGCCAGCTCACGCGCAGCAGAGCAGTCTAGCTGGGTCTGGGTTGCGGGTGGTTGGCAGCGGACTGTGAGCGCCGGTGCGGGAGCAGGATGGAGCGGAGGCAGAGTTGAGGCGCACTGCGCGGGGCCCCCTTAAGCGAGAGGCCCTATGCGGCCGCCTTGGTCGCCTCAGCCTAGGACCGGCCCTGCCCAGGAACCAGGGTCCATGACCACCTCCTTCCAGGCTCTCTCAGCTGCTGGCTGGTCTGAGGCACCCTGTGCGTCAGCTGGAGGGACCTGTATGTTTAAAAGGTTTGCAGATAAGATCAACACATCCTACATGACTTGCATAGTTGTGCAGCTGGCTCTCGGCAGGCAGAGACAAGGACAATGAAGGCTGCTGGTTGTTACTTAGGGGACATCTTATCAGTGGCGTACCTAGGGTAGTTGACACCCGGGGCCGGTCATTTTTTAACACCCCCCCCACCCCCAAATCCAGTACTAGGCATACCGAGAATACAAAACATCAGGACCTATAGAGCGATTCTACCATACCATAAGCAGTAATTTCTACGAGTCACACAAGGAAAAGGAAAGCATCTTAAACACTACAGTGAGCACTAGAACATCAATTCACCTATTGCAAAACGAAACCAGACAGAATAGTACAGATCGTCGATCCTGCACAGTCAATGCCAACTGAAAGCCATGTCTTTTTCACAAACACAGATACACCCTAATCCACTATAGAATAAGTAGTAATATTTAAACTTTCTATTTAGACAAAAATTAAACTGAACCCCCCCAAGATGCCAGACTCTGCATACAATGCAACACCACAGAAACAGAAAATGTCCCCTAGTACTGTGCAAAATATAAAGACAGCAGATGTAAATTTGAAAAAACTAACAAATACCAATCACCACTTTACAAATTAATAGAAATAAAACAAATATCATTTTATTGGACTAATACATTTAGCTTTCAGAGACCAAAATCTCCTTCCTCAGGTTAATACAGTATAGTGCTGTTACATTATCCTATCCTGACCTGAGGAAGGGGGTTTTGTTCTCTGAAAGTTAAGTCAAAATGTATTAAAATTAGTGCAATAAAAAGATGACCTTATTTACATGTTCTACTTATAAACATTTATTAACACAGCTATAATACTATATCCTAAAGCAAAATAATTAAAATATATATTTACAGTTTGTTGTCTCTGGTTTCTGCTTTCCTCATCTTCTTTTCACTGTCTTCCTTCCATCCAGCATGTCTTCGCTCACTCTCTGCCATCCAGTGTCTGCCCTCTCTCTCTGCCCCTTCCATCCACTGTCTGCCCCAGTCTGCCATCTCTCTCTCTTCCTTCCATCCACATCTGCCCTCTATTTCTGCCCCTTCCATCCACCATCTGCCCCAGTCTGCCATCTCTCTCTCTCCCTTCCATCCACATCTGCCCTCTATCTCTGCCCCTTCCATCCACCATTTACCCCAGTCTGCCCTCTTTCTCTCTCCCCCTTCCACCCACCATCTGCCCTTTCTCTCTGCCCCTTCAATCCGTCTGCCCTCCCTCTCCCATCCATCCAAGGTCTGCCCTCCCTCACGCTCCCCACTTCCATCCATGGTCTGTCCCCTCTCTCTCTGCCCCCTCTTTTCAGCCCCCTTATTCCACCTGCCCCTAGTTCCAGCCCCAGCCCACATCTCCCACCTGCCCCCATTTTCAGCCCCACTATCCCACCAGTCCCCAGCCCTTTTCTCCCATCAGTCCCGAGCTTCAGCCCCAGCCAGTTCTCCCTGTCCCCTTTAAAGCCCCCAGTTTCAGCCCCTGCCCCATTTCAGCCCCCAGTTCCAGTACTAGTCCCCTTATCCCAAATACCCTCCTTTTCAGCCCCCAGTTCCAGCCCCCTTCATCCACCACATGCCTTGCATCCCCCCTTTTCAGCCCCAGACCCATTCTCCCACCTGCCCCAGGCATGGACCCATTTTCCCTCCTGCCCCCTTGTCAGACCCCCAGACCCCTTCTCCCATCTGAGCACTCCCCTCCCCAATCCCCTTCTCCCCTATGACCACCCCCACCCTCCCCAATCCCCTTCTTCCCTCTGAGCACCCTCACCCTCCCCAATCCCCTTCTCCCCTCTGAGCTCCCCAATCCCCTTCTCCCCTCTAAGCACCCTCCCCAATCCCCTTCTCCCCTATGAGCACCCCCACCATCCCCAATCCCCTTCTCCCCTATGACCACCCTCCCCAATCCCCTTCTCCCCTCTGAGCTCCCCAATCCCCTTCTCCCCTCTAAGCACCCTCCCCAATCCCCTTCTCCCCTATGAGCACCCCCACCGTCCCCAATCCCCTTCTACCTATGAGCACCCCCACCCTCCCCAATCCCCTTCTCCCCTATGACCACCCTCCCCAATCCCCTTCTCCCCTACGGTATGAGCACCCCCACCCTCTCCAATCCCCTTCTCCCCTCTGAGCACACTCCCCAATCCCCTTCTCCCCTATGAGCACCCCCACCCTCCCCAATCCCCTTCTCCCCTATGACCACCCTCCCCAATCCCCTTCTTCCCTCTGAGCACCCTCACCAATCCCCTTCTCCCCTCTGAGCCCCCCCTCCGTCGAGAGGCCTGAGCCCTCTTCACCCTAAAGCCACCACCCTGCTTTATTTTATTAAATCCGTGCAGCGATGCAGGCAGCGCCTCGCGCCTGCCCTGCATGAACTAAAAAGAGGAAATCGCTTTGCTGACGTCGGGCCTTCCCTCGCTTGTTGTCCCGCCCTCGAGGAAATAGGAAGTTACCTCAAAAGAGGGCGGGACAACAAGCGAGGGAAGGCCCGACGTCAGCAAAGCGATTTCCTCTTTTCAGTTCATGCAGGGCAGACGCGAGGCGCTGCCTGCATCGGCGATCGCTGCATGGATTTAAAAAAAACTGTCGGCTCTCGCAGAGCACCCCCACCCGCTGACACCCGTGGCGGACCGCCCCCACCGCCCCCCCCTTGGTACGCCACTGCATCTTATCTGTGGAACCAATGAGATGACATAGCAGGGGCGTAGCTATGGGGAGTCTCGGGGGCCCAGGCCCCCCCCAACATGGTATAAGAGGCTGTCGGCAGTGGCTGCAGTGATTACAGCAGTCACTCTTGGCTTTCTCAGTCACAGACTGGTATGGTGCTCCATGGGCGTCCCGTCGACTGATGTGGTATGCAGTCCCTCCTCCCTCCACTCCCACCCCAGACTAGTGCATTATCACTCTCCCTCCTCTCTCCATCCCCGCCGCGCTGTGCAGGTCTCCAAGCTTCCAGGCCCACCAGCAGTGATGTATAAGTGCTGCCTTAGGCCTGCCCCAGAAGCCTTCTCTGTTTGCAAAACAGGATACTGGGCTGGATGGACTATTGGTCTGACTCAGTATGGCTACTCTTCTGTTCTAACCCACTGGACCCAGCGCTTAACTTTACACAGTGGCCACCAATATTGGGCCCAATGACTTTCTCAGGAGGTAAGTTGTCCTTAAAGAGAGACAATTGTTTTGAACTCTGTATCCACATGTTGGTCATGACAAAAGAATTTCTAGAATCTGTATTTGCAAAGTATCTAACCTTATTCTACCACTTTTCATCTGCAGACCAAAGATAACCCCACCTCTCTGTGTAATGAAAACAACCTGAATGTCATCGTGGCGGAGTTCTTCTTGGCAGGGATGGAAACAACCTCTGTAACTCTGCTCTGGGCACTGGGATACATGGTGGATTACCCTGACGTTCAAGGTGAGAGGAGAATGGGGAGAAAGACATTTTATGATACTAATCATGTCACAGTGAGCATATGTGTACTGTAAAGCTTTAATTAACTTAATTTAAATTAGCACGTGTGGGGGGGGGGGGGGGGCATTTTCGATATGGCGTCTAAATCTGATTTTGGATGTTTGAGGAAAAATGTCTAAAAATCCAGTAGCAAACATGGCCATTTTCAAATCAGGAAAACATCTAACTTTTTGTTTTGAAAATGGCCATTTGCTAGATGTTTTTGTGCTCAGTCCCCCGATATTCAAAAGCATTTAACTTGCCAGGATTGGCACCTGGCCACTTAAATGCCTCATAACCTGCTATCCGCAAGTTTTCAATGGGACATGGCTAGCCATCACCCAGTGAAAATTTGCGGTTATCAGATAGCCGGTTATATCACATGATATAACTGTCTATCTGCCGATTTTCAACATAACTTTGGCGATCGGCCGCGTGAATACCAGGCCTATCTTTGGCCAGATCAGACTTAACCAGCCAGCACTGAATATCGGGTTGGCCGGTTAAGTTTGAACTGACCAAAAACAAACCAGATATTTGATGCTGGTCACCGGGAAAGGCCTAGCATTGAACATCTGGAGTTAGCTGAACTAGCTCCCACAGTCTGAATTTCGGGCCCAGTGCGTCTATCTTGTAGGACTATTAACAAAAAAGGTCCAAGGGAAAAATGCACAAAAACAAGCCACTGGTATGTATCGGGAAGCCAGCATTTTTAGGAGACTGGCCACACAGACATCCCAGCAGAGCAGTGAGGCACATAAAAGGTCCCAGGTACCCACTTAAATTGTATGGGGAGCCCTCCAAAACTCACCAAAAACCTACTGTACCCAACTGTACACCATTACAATAGCTCTTATGTCTGCAGGTGTCACCTATATGTAGGTACAGTTGGGTTTTGTTGAGTTTTGGAGGTCTCACACTTTCCACCACAAGTGTAACAGAGTGGATTAAAGGCCTGGGTCCCCTTCTCTACAGTCCACTGCACTGACCACTAGGCTACTCCAGGGACCTGCTTGCTGCTGCTGTAATAGGACTGGCCATAACATCTGAAGCCGTCATAGAGGCTGGTATGTACTCCTTTTCTCACATCTTTGGAGGGGTGGGAGGGAGTTGACCAGGGCCGCCAAGAGAGGAGGGCAGGGAGGACAAAATTCCCCAGGCCCGGGCCTCCAAGGGTGGCCCGGTGCTGGGGTCAGGCCGCCGGCGCTGCAGTCTCCGGTCTCACCTGCCTGCCCTCGGCTCTGTCTGCCACCGGTCCCCCTGCATTAAAATCAGCAGCGCCTCAGCTGAGCTCCGTTTGGAAAGGCAGATTGCCTCTCTTCGGGCTTTCCCTCACTGTGTCCCGCCCTCGTCTGATGTAACTTCCGGTTTCCGCGAGGGCGGGACACAGGGAGGGTCCGAAGGGAGGCGATCTGAGTTTCCAAATGGAACTGAGGTGCTGCCGATCTTAATATAGGGGGCCTGGTGGTGGATGGAGCTGAGGGCAGGCAGGTGAGACCAGCAGGGACTGCAGCAGCGGCGGGCGGGGGGCGGCAAGGCCGTTCGTGGGGGGGAGGGGGTGTCCACAGGGGGTCGGCCTTGCCCCAGGCCTGGCATAGTCTCTCGGCGGCCCTGGAGTTGACCACTGGGGGAGTAACAGAGGGTCAAGCCTTAATTCTTCCAGTGGTCATTTAGGGCAGTGTTTTGTGGCTTAGTAAAGATTGAAACAGATTTAGACCAAAATGTCTAACTTTTAGCCCTGGACATTTTAGCTTTGTTCCATCATGGCAGAAAAACGACCAAATTCTGGGAACACCCAAATTCTGCCCCCAAAACATCCCCAACAAGCCGCCTTGTGATTTGAATGCACTGTTTACAAACTTCATAGCAAAATGTCTTAAAAATGGGTTTCAAAAATAACAATTTGGGCGTTTTGGCAAAAAAAACTCCATCCATCTGTCGCTTTGTACCACTCTTTGGATATTTTTCTGTTTCCAAAATGAGCCCCTTTATGTTTCACACGTAATCCGATGTTAATTGCTCATTTCTGAATTTCGGATCGGAAGTAGAACGTTTACCTTTGAAAGCTAATGAAAAAATATATTGTTAGTCCGATAAAAAAGGTATCATCTTATTTTCTTTGCTTTATTTTATTTCTATTTATTACCTTTCAAAGTGGACTAACACAGCTACCACTTCACTCATTATATTCAGGGGTCCTTTTACAAAGTGCCAGTAGGGCTACCATTTGTGTTCCACATGGCCAAATTGACGTTATTGTGCCCACACGGCGTAGTTTTGAAGTTGGTATACACTGTGTCCCCCGGTAGAAAATATTTTTCTATTTTCTACCACTGGGGGGGGTGTCCCGGCAGTAATCGACAGAGTGGCCACATTGGCGCATGCTCTATGAGTACCACGCGTGAAGCGTGTGAGCCCTTACTGCGAGTTCAACGGGTGGCGGCAAGGACTCAGGCAGTAAATAGCCACGTGCTACTTTCAATTCTGCACACGGCCATTTACTGCCCCCATTTAAAAAAGCATTTTTCCCCACTGCAGCAATTTATCTGCTCTGTAGAAAGGTCCTTTCCTCTGTGCTGAGCTGTGATCCCCTTTCTTACTCATTATAGTGATCAGATTTCTCTTCACTTTTCTTTGCAAACTGTTTACAGACTTTAAATTTATATCAAGTTGTTTTCTTGCTTTCAGTGAAAGTGCAGAAGGAACTGGATGCTGTCCTTGAACCCTCAGAGATAATCCGCTATGAGGACCGGAAGAGGCTGCCTTACACTAATGCCGTCATTCACGAGTTGCAACGCTTTGCCAGTATTGTTCAAGTAGGGGTGACCCGCATGAGTATTAAAGACACAAAGTTCAAGGGGTTCTTCATTCCAAAGGTGAAGAGTAAATCAGCTTCTAAGAATCATATCAAATTGTATGTAATAGGGAGGGAGCATTTCAAGATTGAAGCTTACCCAGACCAACAAGAGTCAGGTCCATAGGAGCTAACTGTGTGAGTCAGTGGCGTACCTAGGGTAGTTGTGCTTATAAATACAGAACACAGTTATCAATATATAAGTCAGAGTTCTTCCAGACAAGGAGGAAAACGCCTCAAAAACAAGCCCCTCCCACAGATGTAAATGGGATAAGGGCTACAAATTCATCATCACAGGCGCTCCAAAAACCTCCTAATTTTAAAATATTTTTTTGAAAAAGTTTTTTTCTTAATACTAAACAACAAGAGTGCTCTGCCTGGTAAGCCATAAAGTTTTACTTAGCTTCGGCAGGTTGCAAACTATCTCCTCCCAGACCGTGATTCAACTGTGGTCAACGGGTCCCGTTTCACATTGCGCTGCTTCAGGACCACAGCAATTCAGTCAACCAATTCAACGGTCATATGTCCTATTAAAGGGGGAGAAAAAAGGCTTAAATATTTGTAAATTTCCACAAAAAATCAGTCTATTAAATACTGATTATGCTTACGTTCCGTTCATAATGCCAACGGTAGCATGAAGGGCAGGTACAATTAAACATGGCGGTCCTATAAATACAAACTGTGACGTCACACGCTGTCATCAATGTCCAATCACAATACTTTAAGCAAACCAAGGCGTACCCACATTACTGAATGAAGATCAAAAATAAAATATCAGAGAAAATGCATCCATTCGATCTTCCCATTTAGACCCGCAGGATTCATTGATTTTAACCGAAAAATCCACTATTGTTCTTTTCTTAACAACCACACTCAGGCTTCTTCTCCCTGTAGACGCCAATCCACTTGCTGTAAAACTAAACATCTAAGCGAATTGAAGCTATGAGAAAATTCAGTACAGTGTATGGCCAATGGAGACGTAGTTTTCTTTCTTGAGAAAACACTTTTATGTTCAATAAGTCGGACATACAGTTGTCGAGTGGTCTGACCAACATAGATCTTGCTGCAGGGACCCTGAATACAATAAATAACTCCCTTAGATTTGCATGTAGTGTTTGTATATAAAGCAAATCTCTGTCCAGCGGTAAGATTCACAAATTCCTTTGTCTCGATCATGATAGAACACATCTGACAATTGCCACACTTTTTATGTCCATTAAAAATCATATCTTTCTAAAGGTCCGGTCTTGATGAACACAGAAGCTCCTTTAAATTACTTCCTCTGCTATAAGCCATCCTAACTGCAGAATTCGCAAATTGAGGTAAAGTTTGAACAATGTTCCAGTGTCTCCTGATAATATTGGAAACACTGTTCACTTGCAAAGTGTGTTTTAACACATACGTATAAACCATTCCCTCTTGATCATCTTCTCTCACCTTAGGCTGCAATAACAACTGTCTATCAATATATTTTGACCTTTTATAAGCTGACCTCACAACGTTCTTGGGGTACCCTCTTTCTAAGAGGCTGTCTTGTAAATTTCGTGCTTGACGACAAAAATCATTTTTGCTGGAACAAATCCTCCGGTATCGTAAAAATTGAGCAAATGGTAAGTTATTCTTCAACGACTTTGGATGACAGCTAGTATAATGTAGCAGTGTGTTTCGATCTGTGTTCTTTTTATACACTGAGGTCTCAAAATGATCAATTTGTTTATGCACTTTCACATCTAAAAATGTAATTTGATCCAAATTCACATTCATAGTGAACTTAATATTGGGATGACAATTGTTTAGATAGACCAAAAACTGATCCAATGTCTCCCGATTGCCTAGCCACACTAAGAAAACGTCATCAATGAAACGTGTCCAGATTTTAATCATCTCTTTAAATGTACAATCATATACAAACTGATCTTCAAATTCTCTCATAAATAAATTAGCTATCGAGGGAGCCATGGTTGCACCCATGGCTACCCCTGATATCTGTTGGAAAATCTTCTCTCCATAGCCAAAATAATTATATTCCATTGCTATGGAGGCTAATGCTACAACAAAAGATATTAACTGTTCACTATGCATGGAAGATTGATTCAAAAACCTCCTCATCACTGCTAAGGCTTCTTTCTGTGGGATAACTGTACCTAGGGTAGTTGACACCCAGGGCTGGTCATTTTTTAACACTCCCCCTCCAAAATCCACTACTAGGCATACCAAAAGTACAAAACACTCAGGACCTATAGAGCAATTCTACCATACCATAAGCAGTAATTTCTATGAGTCACACAAGGAAAAGGAAAGCATCTTAAACACTACAGTGAGCACTAGAACATCAATTCACCTTTTGTAAAACAAAACCAGACAGAACAGTACAGATCGTCAATCCTGCACAGTCAATGCCAACTGAAAGCCATGTCTTTTTCACAAACACAGATACACCCTAATCCACTATAGAATAAGTAATCATAAACTTTCTATTTAGACAAAAATTAAACTGAACCCCCGATGCCAGACTCTGCATACAATGCAACACCACAGAAACAGAAAATGTCCCCTAGTACTGTGCAAAATATAAAGACAGCAGATGTAAATTTGAAAAAACTAACAAGTACCAATCACCACTTTACAAATTAACAAACAGAAATAAAACAAATATCATTTTATTGGACTAATACATTTAGCTTTCAGAGGCCAAAACCTCCTTCCTCAGGTCAATACAGTATAGTGCTGTTACAGTATCCTATCCTGACCTGAGGAAGGGGGTTTTGTTCTCCGAAAGTAAAATGTATTAAAATTAGTCCAATAAAAAGATTACCTTATTTACATGTTCTATTTATAAACGTTTATTAACACAGCTACAATACTACTTTATCCTAAAGCAAAAAAATAAAAATATATATTTTATTTACAGTTTGTTGTCTCTTGTTTCTGCTTTCCTCATCTTCTTTTCACTGTCTTCCTTCCATCCAGCATCTGTCTTCGCCCTCTCTCTGCCATCCAGTGTCTGCCCTCTCTGCTGTCCCCTCCATCCAATGTCTGCCCTCTCTCGCTTCCATCCACATCTGCCCTCTATCTCTATCCCTTCCGTCCACATCTGCCCTCCATCTCTGCCCCTTCCATCCACTGTCTGCCCTTTCTCTCTGCCCCTTCAATCTACCATTTGTCCTCCCATCCATCCAGGGTCTGCCCTCCCTCTCGCCCCCCTTCCATCCAGGATCTGTCCCCTCTCTGTGCCCCCTCTTTTTGGCCCTCAGTTCTAGCCCATTATCCCACCTGCCCCTAGTTCCAGCCCCAGCCCACATCTCCCACCTGCCCCCC
Source organism: Microcaecilia unicolor (assembly GCF_901765095.1). Classification (NCBI taxonomy): domain Eukaryota; kingdom Metazoa; phylum Chordata; class Amphibia; order Gymnophiona; family Siphonopidae; genus Microcaecilia; species Microcaecilia unicolor. The sequence goes on along the minus strand of NC_044040.1, from coordinate 218,691,113 downwards.
TTTTCAGCCCCCAGTTTCAGCTCCACTATCCCATCAGTCCCCAGTTTCAGCCCCAACCCTTTTCTCCCACCAGTTCCGAGCTTCAGCCCCAGCCACTTCTCCCTGTCCCCCACATTTTAGCCCCCAGTCCCCAGTTTCAGCCCCAGCCCTTTTCTCCCACCAGTGCCGATGGGGCACATTCAAACTGAATGAGCTTTGTCAGTATTACCTCATTGGCAGCCATAGCACAGCTTGATAAAAGGGGGCCTTAGTGAAGTAACTATAGTTTATGTTAAACTGCTTTTTTAACAGTTGGCACCTAACCCTGCTAAAGATGTACAATTAACCACTGAGTGGGGTTGTTTTCAATTATTTATTTACAAAGAACCTATGGGGTCAATTGTATTAGAACTTTTCAGTATTACTCTCTTGGTGTAGAAATCTAATTTCAGTGTTTCATTCCTCAGGGCACTCCCCTTTTTGCAAATATAGACTCTGCTCTGATTGACCCTGAGCACTGGGAGACCCCTCAACATTTCAACCCCAACCATTTCCTGGATGAGGACGGGAACTTTGTGACCAAGGAGGCATTCATACCTTTCTCTGCAGGTACGTGATTTTATATACATATATATATATATTGGTCACATATAATTTATATGCTGGATACGGACCATTGATGAATCTCATTTGCTTCGTGCTGTCTGAGAAGTACTTGCAGAACCATGAAATTTACGTGTGCAAGTGTCTACTTGTATTCTCTTTAATGCTGCATGCCCCAAGTGTCTTGCAGAACCCCAAAGGGGGCATGGCCATGACAGAGGCATGGGTGGGTCAGGAGTACAGCGTTATAGAATACCGGGGTTACACGCCAGGATTTACAGCAGATGTCAGCCGACATAAGTTCTCGTGAACAAAGGTGCCAATGGGAATCCTCTCTAACTGCCCTTTATAGAATAGGGCTTAGCACGAATTTTCCCAGCACCTAAATCTGAGTGCCATGTACTAACTCTGCCCATATAAGTATAAGTTAAATCAAGCTCTCGTTTGATAGGTGACAAGGTAATAGATCAAAAAAATATCCAACCAAGGACTTAACCCCTTTGGGCCACTGCCGAGGAGCGGCAGGCAAATCACCCAAACAGGAGGCAAGGCAGACCACAGACAGACGGACACTGGCTGGAATGTAGCAGCTGGACTGGAACAGAAGCACTAAGCAGAAGCAGGAGAATAGTCCATGAATCAAACAGAGTCTTACCGGCAGGCAGCAAAGCAGAAGGGAAACCAGGAACCCAACAGAGTCAATAGGCTGGCAGCAATCAGTAGTAAACCAGGAAACAAGCAGAGTCTTGGGCAGGCAGCAGACAATAGAATAAACCTGGAAACCAGCAGAGTCTTGGCCAGCAGACAGTAGAATAAACCAGGAAACCAGCAGGGTCAAAGACAGGCAAAGCAAGCTTTCAGGGCAGGAACCGCAACAGACCAACAAGGACAAGAACACAACTGAAGACCTCTGTTGCCAAGGCAAAGTAGAAAGTTTCCAGGTGGTTAATAAAGGCAGCATACAAGGGAGTTCACCAGGTAAGGGTGCTGCTTAGTTCCAAAAATCCCAAGCCAGTCTGGAAAGCTGGAAAATCCAAACCGGACTGGCATGACTTCTGGAACATGGGAAACAGCAAACAGACAGTCCATCGCAGCCACCAGGTCTAACCACCAGGTGGCGAGATGCATGAGAGCCTGAAACATGGGTATAATTGTGACAGAAACTCAAACGAATAAAACCTTTCTTCCTGAGGGCAATATTGTGCAACTTGGTACAATCAATGCAGGATGTAAAGAACAAATCATAAAGAAACTCCAAACCACTCAAAACACCGCAGCCAGACTGATTTTTGGGAAAACGAAATACGAAAGTGCCAAACCCCTATGCGAAAAACTACATTGGCTCCCGATCAAAGAACAGATTGCCTTCAAAATCTGTACTCTTGTGAATAAAATCATCTATGGTGAGACCCCGGGATACATGACAGACCTCATTGACCTTCCAGCCAGAAACACCACAAGATCAACACGCACTTACCTAAACCTACACCACCCAAGCTGCCAAAAAATTAAATACAAATCAACCTATGCATCCAGCTTCTCCTTTATAAGCACACAACTATGGAACGCACTACCAAACACCTTGAGAACAACGCACGACCTATCAAACTTTCGGAAATCACTAAAAACTTACTTATTCAAAAAGGCATACCCTAATGACTCCAAAGAAAAAAGCAACACTGGGCCTTCAGAACTAGGACAACAGGAGTACTTTATTGATCAATGACCCGACACGGGCCGTGTTTCGGCGCTGACAGATGCGCCTGCTTCAGGGGTCGATATGTTGCCGCAATAGTGTGCGGATGACAAGGCGCGTTGGCCTTAAACCACCGGGAGATGGTCGTTTATGATGACAAAAAAGAACGCAGATAGCGCTTGCAGTATCTCCTGTGTTCTGATCCGGAAAGCGCTAAAAAGCGCTACACCCGATTGAAAATGAGTTCTCTCGAAAACAAGGGTTTAAGAAACCCTTGTTTTCGAGAGAACTCATTTTCAATCGGGTGTAGCGCTTTTTAGCGCTTTCCGGATCAGAACACAGGAGATACTGCAAGCGCTATCTGCGTTCTTTTTTGTCATCATAAACGACCATCTCCCGGTGGTTTAAGGCCAACGCGCCTTGTCATCCGCACACTATTGCGGCAACATATCGACCCCTGAAGCAGGCGCATCTGTCAGCGCCGAAACACGGCCCGTGTCGGGTCATTGATCAATAAAGTACTCCTGTTGTCCTAGTTCTGAAGGCCCAGTGTTGCTTTTTTCTTTGGACTTGTTTGCCTGTATACTGTAGTGCCCTCTTTGTCTGTATTATACCCTAATGACTCAACATGCCTCGATCGCACAACAAAATGAAACTAAGACTCAAATTGATCACAACTCAACCCTTCCTCCTTATTCCCTGATGTGTTTATCCTACACGAACCTTCTACATTGTCAGTCCGTATCTGCTATACCGGAACTGGCGATCGCCATCACGGTTACTATGTAAGCCACATTGAGCCTGCAAATAGGTGGGAAAATGTGGGATGCAAATGCAATAAATAAATAAAAATTGTTAAGTCCATGATTAATTCTGCTGGACCAATCTCCTCTAATTGTGACAATATCACTAGTGCAGGAGATTTATTACAATTTTTCAAAGGTAAGAGAGAAAAGCTACAATGACTGAATTATCCTATTCCTGTTAAGTTAAATATGGCCATGGGAGGGGCCGGGGCATTCCCTTAAAATTGTCACAGTGGTGAAAAATATGGCCACCAGATTGATATTTTCTGCTAGAAGATCTGACTCTTTATTACTCAAGAAATTACATTGGTTGCCTGTGCAAGCTACAGTACAATTTATTTATAACATTTGTATCCCACATTTTCCCACCTATTTGCAGGCTCAATGTGGCTTACATAGTTCCGTAGTGGTGATCACCAGTTCCGGAAAAAAGAAATACATAGTTAAGGTAGAGGAGACAGAATGGAGTAGGTATTCAGTTAGGAAAGTTCATCTTATAATAAAATCGTGATAACTTAGCTTGAACAATCATGAATATTAAACTTCAAAATTAGTATGAGCGATTAGGAAATAAAAAATTAAATATTGTGAAGTCCAGTGTACATCTTGTTAATTGACAATTAGGGTGCATTATTATGGTAAGCTTTCTTTTTTTTTTTTTTTTTTTTTTTTTCAATTTTAAAGTTTTTATTGAGAGCTTAACAAGCATAACACCACAAAATACTGAACACGTATTACATTCCTTATTGAACATTATTCCTCCAAAGTCAACATTTACATATATGGGTGCATAGTTCTCTTTTCAACCTACCCACTCTCCGTTTTTATCCCCCCCTCCTCCCTTCCTTGATCTGTTTATTCCCCTCCCCCTCCCTCCTTTTCCCATATGGTAAGCTTTCTTGAATAAATTGGTCTTCAGTAATTTACGGAAATGAATTATGTCATGGGTTGTTTTTATGGATTTTTGCAATTCATTCCAGATTTGTGTGCCTATGTAGGAGAAACTAGATGCAAATGTTTATGTTTCAGTCCTTTACAGTTGGGATAGTGTAGATTCAGGAACGTACGAGATGAGCTGGTAGAGTTCCTGGTTGGTAGGTCAATGAGGTCTGACATATATCCCGGAGCTTCACCGTGTATGATCTTATGAACCAGGGTACAAGCCTTGAATGCAATGCGTTCTTTTAATGGAAGCCAATGCAATTTTTCTCTTAAGGGTCTGGCGTTTTCATATTTCATTTTGCCAAATATGAGTCTGGCTGCCGTGGTTTGTGCAGTTTGAAGTTTTTAAATAATTTGTTCTTTGCACCCGGCATAGATAGCATTGCAATAGTCTAGTTGGCATAGTACCAATGATTGTACCAGTCTGCAGAATGTTTCTCTTGGGAAAAAAGGTTTTGTTCTTCTGAGTTTCCACACTGAGTGAAACATCTTCTTTGTTGTGTTTTTTGGTTCTCTAGTGTAAGGTTTCGATCGATTGTTAACTCCTAGAATTTAAACTCTGTACCTTAGTTTTTCAGATTTTGTTTGGTGATGCTGCATTATATCTAACTGATTGGGTAGTTCTTTCCAGTGGTGTTGGCAGCAGGACTCGTAATTGAATGTTACTTTGTTTTCCATCACCTAAACAGGTTAAAAGATTTAAAAAGTTTGATTCTTCATTGTACTATCAAGTTGCTTTTGTGTGGAACTGGCTACCACAGCTGATTTGTGTTCTATCAAACTATTTGATCTTTCGTAAGAATCTCAGGACCCATCTATTTGGTGAATATTTTTAATATTGGATTATAATCAAATTTTATTGTAATTCCTGGTTTATTGGTCCAGTTAGCGTGATTATGTGATCCGCAAAGAACTATTTTTGGTTATTGCAGAATAGAAAAGTTGTATAACATATCTAAGAATATGGAGTTAAACATGCCAGGAATATTCTCTATCCCCCTGCCAGGAGACATTAGATCTTTAGTAAGGAATAAATTCATCTTTTCATTGTCAAATCAACATCTGTCTGACTTATTTGATGAAATAAGCATCAGTACAATGTATAGATTGTCTCATCTTTTGGCTAAAAGAATGGTTAGGAAAGGATGAATTTCTGAAATATTTGAGTGATATTATCTTGACACCAATTTCTAAGAATCCTACACTTAAGCAGAATGAGACTGGTGACATCTATCCCAGGGGCGTAGCCAGACACCCAATTTTGGGTGGGCCTGAGCCTAAAGTGGGTGGGCACGAGAATCCCATCTGGTATCTCTCCGTCCCTCAGGCGACCAATAATTTCTCAATTCCACCCTCTCCTCCTCCCCTTGGTACTTTTTCAAATCTTCAGTGCTTCACTCTCAGCAAACAGTGACCCATACCCGCTGCTCTCACCAGTCCAGAGCCTTCCTTCTGACCTGGTACCACTATTGTGGAAGCAGGAAGTCACATCAGAAGGAAGGCTCTGGGCTGGCACGAGCTGTGGGTATGAGTCGCTGTTCATGAAACATTGAAAAGGTACAGAGAGGTTGGAGAGTTGAGGTGACAGATGCCAAAATGCCTGTGGGTGAGGGGAGGGAGGGATGCCGGGAGTCTGCTGCTGACGAGGCTTGAGGAGCCTTGCCAGCCACATCAGAGTTGTGCCACTTATGGGTGGGCCTCAGCCTAAAGTGGGTGGGCCTGTGCCCACCCAGGCCACCGGTGCCTACGCCACTGATCTATCCCAGTTCTAATACTGGCTGCTAAACAACTTTTGCAATTCCCTGAATTTTTAAAATATCCTTCATGTATCTCAGTCAGGCTTTAGGAGTAATTATAGTACAGAAACAGTTTGCGGTGCTCTGGTTTCTCAAGTCAGATCTCTGATTAGTACAGGATAACAGGATAACAATTTGATCTTTCTAGTGTGCTTGATCTAGCTGACCATGAATACAATCCTGAGTGACTATGGCATTGTGGGAAATGTCTGGTCTTGGCTGAAGGACTTTTTGATATTTAGAGCCAGATTGAGTAAAGGGAGCTAAAAATTCAGTGCCCAAAAAGTCAGCAATGAATGATATTGTAGAACAGGCGCTCTTAATAGAATACTGTGTAGCACCAGGGTCCAAGCAAGGAGCTCCACGGACTGAAACCAGGTGTAAATTTCAGCACGCAAGCTGAGCATGGATCTGCACTATTTTGGAACACTGAGTGCATTTTAAGGGAACGTCCCCTGCCCCAACCATGGCCATGCCCCTTAGGTACTATTCTATACATGGGCGCATGTGTTTTCCTGTGGATCTGCCCTGTTTCGGCACCTTGCATCCATTAGAACACTTTCTGTGCCAAAACTTCGGTGTGGAAGTAGCACCTAATTTTCGCTGCTATATATAGAGTTAAAATCAGTGGCATAGCCAGAGGGCCATTTTGTGGTGCCCCTGAGCCCAAGGAGGGTGGACCCAAAGATTCATCTCTTCCTCACCCCCCTGCCCGATTGCCACCCACCGTCCACCGCTGCAACCCCCCCCAAATAAATACCTGAGCTGGTGGGGATCCGCAAATCCTGCCAGCTGAAGACCTCCTCCATGCAGAAAGAGCGCTTAGACCCTGTGTCGCCACCAGCAGTGTACCAAAATCGCTGACTCAGCCAGCCTTCGGGAACACTGCAGCTGACTGTACAAGGTGTAAGGGTCTTTCTACCGCGAGGTCTTCAGCTGGCGTGACGGAGCTTGCGCATCCCTGCCAGCCATGTCAATGGAGCACTGATTTCGGGTGGGCCCCAGCCCACCTGTGGCTACGCTGCTGGTTAACATGAAGGGTCAGGTATCTGAACCTTGGCAGATAAATTTTGGAATGCCACAGGGTTCATCCATCTCTCCTATTTTGTTCAATTATTTAGATGGCGCCCTTTGATTCTAAGGTATCAGCATTAGGTTTCAGGATTTTTTAGCAATGCAGGTGATGTAACTTTTTATATACCTTTTCTGAAAGATATAATGAGTCATGTCTACAGTTGGTAGACAATTAGTCATTTCCCATAGCTTGAAATTAAACAAGGAAAAAAGGGAATTCCTAGTTGTGAGGTCTCCCTATCAATTGAAAATAACATGGGAGCAGATGAGAAATTGAAATAAGTTCACTCTAGTTGAGTAACTGAAAATTTGGGGGATAATTTTAGATTTATTTATTTTATTACATTTGTATCCCACATATTTGCAGGCTCAATGTGGATTACATAATACTGTAAAGGCATTCGCCAAGTCCGGTAAGGGACAAGTACAAAGATGTATAATGGGATAGGGAAGATAGGATACAATCAAGTTGGGTTAGGGTAGAAGGGTTTGATAATGTCAATACCATCTTTGATAATGAAGTGTTGCAGGGTTGAGGCATTTAAGTTGGATCATTCGGGTATGCCTTTCTGAATAGGAGCTCAGTGTTTGGACTACGATGGAAATTGTGCTATTTCAGTTTAGACCAATATTAGCTGGTGGTCCAGGCTTTAATTTTAGCTCATTAAACTACTGTAACATATATCTATCTCTGTGACAAAGCTTACTCCGCTGTTACTTAACTACCTGCCGTCCCTCACTTGTTTCCCCCCTGTTGTTCCCCCCCCCCCCTCCACATGTTGGTCCTTATTCCCTGTTCCGCCCTAGAATTAGTATGATGTAATTTCTCTAACTGCTGTTAGCCACATAGAACCTGCTATGTTGGGAATATGTGGGATATAAATGTTCTAAATAAAAAAATAAATCTACTTATAAAATACTTCAAACACTTGAGAACACTGCAACCCAGTTAATATATCCAGTATCTAACTATGACAAAGTATTTTCAAAGCACTTAGACTTACAACGTTACAGAGTAACCTATGGAACTTCGTAAGTTTCAGGGGTCCTTTTACCAATCTGCGGGAAAAAGGGACTTGCGCTAGCGGTGGGGGCCATTTTTCCTGTGTGCCAGGGCCCTTTTTACTGAAGTGGATAAAAAAAACCCAGACACACATGCCATGTGATGAGATCTCTTACCGTGTGGCTAACGGGAAGCCCTTACCACCACCCACTGAGCTGGCAATAATGGCTCCCGCGTTAACCCGGTGGTAACCCGGCAGTGCACAGTGATGCCCAGTTACCGTCGGGTTACCGCCGCGCAAACCATTTCTGAGGGTTTTCTTTTTGCCCCCCCGGAAATGGCGTGCACTCGTGTTGGGCCGGCAGTGGTCCTGGAAGAGCAAGTGGTCAGCCCGCGTTGGGCTTATCGCCACTCTGTAACAGGGCCCGTAAGTGTTTTATTGGCGTCCAGTAGGGGTCAGTGTTGTTTTCAAGCTATGCATCTTAACATTTTTGATTTTACATGATCAAGGCCCTCTGTATGATTTATTGCCAAATTCAGATTATAGACAGTTTGAGATATAATCTTGACCTGTAAAACGGCACTTAACTCAATCTTTTCCTTTGTCTATACAAGATCAGTTGGTGAATGTGGAAGTGTAACATAGTAACATAGTAGATGACGGCAGAAAAAGACCTGCATGGTCCATCCAGTCTGCCCAACAAGATAAACATATGTGTATACCTTACCTTGATTTGTACCTGCCTTTTTCAGGGCACAGACCGTACAAGTCTGCCCAGCAGTATTTCCCGCCTCCCATCACCGGCTCTGGCACGGACCGTACAAGTCTGCCCAGCAGTATTTCTCGCCTCCCATCACTGGCTCTGGCACAGACCGTATAAGTCTGTCTTCCACTACCCTCGCCTCCCAACCACCAACCTCTCTTCCCCCACCTGCTCCGCCACCCAATTTTGGCTAAGCTTCTGAGGATCCATTCCTACTGCATAGGATTCCTTTATGCATATCCCACGCATGTTTGAATTCCGTTACCGTTTTCATCTCCACCACCTCCCGCGGGAGGGCATTCCAAGCGTCCACCACCCTCTCTGTGAAAAAATACTTCCTGAATCTTTCCTGAGTCTGCCCTCTTCAATCTCATTTCATGTCCTCTCGTTCTACCGCCTTCCCATCTCCGGAAAAGATTTGTTTGCGGATTAATACCTTTCAAGTATTTGAACGTCTGTATCATATCACCCCTGTTCCTCCTTTCCTCCAGGGTATACATGTTCAGGTCAGCAAGTCTCTCTTCATACGTCTTGGAACGCAAATCCCATACCATTCTCGTAGCTTTTCTTTGCACCGCTTCCATTTTTTTAACATCCTTCGCAAGGTACGGCCTCCAAAACTGAACACAATACTCCAGGTGGGGCCTCACCAACGACTTGTACAGGGGCATCAACACTTCCTTTCTTCTGCTGATCACACCTCTCTCTATACAGCCTAGCAACCTTCTCGCTACGGCCACCGCCTTGTCACACTGTTTTGTCACCTTCAGATCCTCGGATACTATCACCCCAAGATCCCTCTCCCCCTCAGTACCTATCAGACTCTCACCGCCTAACACATAAGTCTCTCGTGGGTTTCTACTCCCTAGATGCATCACTTTGCGTTTCTTCGCATTGAATTTTAATTGCCAAACCTTAGACCATTCTTCTAGCTTCCTCAGATCCCTTTTCATGCTTTCCACTATGAATCAAGTGTTTCCACTGTGAATCAAGTGTTAACTGTGAATCAATCAAGTGATGCTTGATTCACAGTTAACTGTGCAGTTTGTAGGTCTTGAAGGTGGTTCAGTCTTCATTTTCCCAGCTTCAGATGTTAAGTAGATTAAAGCCTATGCTCCCTTTGTCCGATTTTTGGACTGTGATACAGTCTTGTGTTATCTCAGGCTAGGTGCCAGGCTCTTAGGTTGTACAGAATACAGCAAGACGTATGTTGGCGGAATTAAGTCATTTGAAATTGCTAACAGTTGCTTATAGAGTGCTAAAAAGTGACCTGTGCTATTTTTTCTTGTTGGTTTCCCATGCGCTGAGGCTACTTTTAGCATGGCAGTAAAATGGCTGCAATTTCTATTTTCCCAATTAGCACATGACCCTTCTACCTGTTTACTAGGTGGTAAGGGATCCTACGCTAACCCCATGTTAATCGAGCAGCACACGGCCATTCACCCATGCTACCCCATTAGTGCAGGGCATGCTTACTCTCCAAACACGCCCCCCAGCGCTAAAAACGCAGGGTTGGCGCGTGCTGATCCCAGAAACAACCGCAGGAGACGGGCCTGCCTTTCCAGTCTGTGGTAAGCTTACGTTAGTGTTTCCTGCCACTTTGCAAAAGGCTCCCTTTATTTAGGACGTCCTAAAACACTGAGGCCAAAATCATTTTGAATAAGGTAAACAGGAGAGTGTGACCCATTTTTTAACATCATTCCATTGGCTTCCAGTTTTTGTAAGAATACAGTTTTAATTGCTTTGTTTTACATTTAAGATTCTTCAGGGCCTTGGTCCAAGTTATCTTTCATCTTACTTGTATTTTCAATTGAGATCTCGATCTTCTCATTCTGTTCTTCTTAATAAAATCCAAATTCCTTCTACCTTGGTCTATATGAAACTTTATACTCGTAAAGAAATGCTGATATCGGTTGCTCCTGAGCTTTCAAATTCTTTTCCTCTGAAATAAAGGTTAGAAGATGATTATTGGTGTGATTATTTACTAATTATGTTTCTTGATTATGCTTGTTTTATTTGTTGCTTTGGAGTTGTATTTTGTATTGTAAAGCACTCTGAGCATTCTTTAAAAGCTGGATGATGATGAAAAGCATTTTTCTTGGCATGCAGCTAAAACATCACTTGTGTGTTTTTCTTTTATTTATTCAAAGGTAAGACAGTGCAATGCAATAATCAGCAAGTGATTTTCTCACTATAGTGTTGGTTGTAGATTGCGTTCTTGAACTGTACTTCCCTCCCCTGTTCCTGTGGTCTTGGTATCTGAATTTACTATAGAATCTGGTGATATAATTCCGAGAACCAGATTTAGCATTTGGAAATGCTGACTTCCCATCCTTCACATTCTACTACTACTACTACTTAACATTTCTAAAGCGCTACTAGGGTTACGCAGCGCTGTACAATTTAACATGGAAAGACAGTCCCTGCTCAAGGAGCTTACAATCTAAAAGACAGGTTTACAATCTAAAGACAAGTGTACAATCTAAGAGACAAGTGTAGAGTCAATCTGATAGGGCAGATAGATTGGGGGGCATACTATATTTCTCGAAAGGTTAGGTGCTGAATGCAGCATTGGTGAGTTTTAAGCAGAGATTTGAAGATGGGTAGGGAGGGGGCTTGGCGTAGAGGTTGAGGAAGATTGTTCCAGGCATAGGGTGAGGCAAGGCAGAATGAGCGGAGCCTGGAGTTGGCAGTGGTGGAGAAGGGTACTGAAAGGAGGGATTTGTCCTGTGAGCGGAGGTTACGGGCGGGAACATAGGGGGAGATGAGGGTAGAGAGGTAGTGAGGAGCCGCAGACCGGGTGCATTTGTAGGTAAGGAGGAGAAGCTTGAATTGTATGCGGTAACTGATCGGAAGCCAGTGAAGTGACTTGAGGAGAGGGGTGATCTGAGTATATCGGTTCTGGCGGAATATAAGACGTGCGGCAGCGTTCTGAATGGATTGAAGGGGGGATAGATGGCTAAGTGGGAGGCTGGTGAGGAGTAAGTTGCAGTAGTCAAGGCGAGAAGTAATGAGAGCGTGGACAAGAGTTCGAGTGGTGTGCTCAGAGAGGAAAGGACTCTTGAGTTTCCCTTCTCTAGGCTCCCATCCCTTTTTCTTATATTTGCTGGTGACTCTGAATACATCATTAGCTAGTGTTACTGGCATGATCTGTCACATCCAGGAGGTTGTTTAGAACAGGGTCTAACCATCTCCTTTCCTCCTGCAGGGCTCCGTGTATGTATGGGGGAGCAGCTGGCTCGGATACAACTCTTCCTGTTCTTCACCAACCTGCTCCGGGAGTTCACCTTTCACTTACCAAGGGAAGAGAAGAGGAAAATAACTTCTGATTACATATTGGGATCCACCTCCAAACCGCATCCATATCAGATCTGTGCTGTTTCTCGTTAGGCAGTAGCACACCACAGTGGAGGCTTCTTGTTAATACTAGCTTTGAACTGGCTAGTGATAAACAGCTGTCAAATCATTAAGGATCACGCAGATAGAAGTAATTATGTAATGGAACCTTATTAGATATGGTGATCACAGATTATTGAATAAACTGCTTCTGTTCTTCTGTATATCTTTTATGTGTTGCTCATGTATCTCTGGACATTACAGTATGTGAACATTTTGAGGTCCATTATTCTGTGTGGTTTAATTGCCCATTTAAACCACGCTCAGTGAGCCATGCCTGGATATTCAACATTATCTAAGCACACAGTGCTTCTGAATAACGTCTACGCCCACCCCGGTTAATGCTGAGGTGGTCCTGGGTAGCGTTGGGGAGGAGCTGGCACTTATGCAGGCATCATGATATTCAATATCAGTGTTCACCAAGCACATAGGACCACACAAAAGGCAGGTCCTACTTTTGCCTGCTTAGCTATGTGGTCTTGAACATCAGCCGAGACTCGCATAGCTTCTGGGTTGGTGACCGACTCAGATATTCAATACCCATTACTGGATATGGCCCTGGCATTGAATATCTGGGTTAGATTAAACCCCCGTGGTCAGCAACTTTAAAACCACTGACTGTAGTGTAATATATGGTAACATATATTAAATGTTTTTTTCCTGGGGCTCTGGGGGGGGGGGGGGGGGGGGGCTGTTCCAGGGTTTTGATGGATGCTGCTGGCTGGAAAAGGTTTAAAGTTTAGTTTGGGAATTGTTAATGGAGTTAGCTGAAGAAAGTGTGAGATGTTTCTTAAATATGGTTTTATTTTTCAAGGAATAAACCATGATTAGGTGTGGATTGTACTTTAAAATGTTCCTTTCTGGTTTGGGTACAAGTCAGGTTAAAATTGACTTTGAAATTCTCTGTATAGGAAGTTTTGCATTTACTTCTATGGGGGAGGGAGATTCTAAACCAGTGATGGGCAACCTTTTGAGCTTGGTGTGTCAAAATTCGCCAAAAAACCGAGCATAACGAGTGACGTCACCGGAGAGCATGGTTGCCTAACTTCTGTGCTCCCGAGTACCCGAGGTGAAAATAGCGCTACCCGGCACTTATAATAAGCAAGGAGGGCAAAGAAACAGACGCCACTTAAGAACGAGGAGCGGAGGAGCCCAGAGACGTCCATGCAAAGGCGATCAACGCCGCTGAATCTATCTAAATTCGCTTATAAAAAAGGCGCGACGAAATCCAATATGGCGGCCCGAGCGAATGAAGAAATGGCGGAGCGAATGGATGCGGAAATGCAGCCGTCGGGTGACATGTTTGCATCGCAGACCCAGGGAGAGCTTGAGGGGGCCGGGCTGCCGGAGTTGTGCGCTTGGATCCAGGAAATCCGATCGGATCTAAAGGCCATGAGGTCAGAGTTGGCGACGCTGGGAGCTGCCTTAAGAGGGGAGATAGCTGAGCTCGGACACCGGGTGGAGGAGGTGGAAGGCCGAATAGATGACCACTCGGAGTCCATAGGCTCCCTTGAGAGGCAGATCGCGGATGAACGAATAGGGCAGCAGCTTCTCTCTGAAAAACTGGAGGATCTGGAAAATAGGAGCAGGCGCTATAACATCCGCATTCGGGGCCTACCGGAGATTTCAAAGTATCAAAATAGCGAGCAAGTGGTCCAGCAAATCGCTAGCGATATTCTAGCAAACACGGAGGACCCGATTCCACCAGAAAAAATAAACTTGGACAGAGCACATCGGGCCCTGGGGGCTAATAGAAAGAACTTACCAAAAGATATAATAGCATGCTTCCAGGACTTCAAAGTGAAAGAGCGGGTCATGGCAGCGGCAAGACAAATAAAGGATTATAAATGGGACACCAATAGGGTGGAAATATACCAGGACTTGGCGGCTGCCACCCTGAAGAGACGGGCTGATCTGAAGCCGGTAACGGCAAAGTTGCGAGAACTGGATATACGCTATCGCTGGAGATATCCGTTTGGGCTAGCATTCTATAAGGATGGGAAACAGCACATGGTCAAAACCCTGGCAGAGGCGCAGAGAATACTGCAGGGAGATTATCAGATGGATACACCCTCTACAGTGGAGCGCCCATTGATGGCAGCGGATCCCAGGACCCACCCCAGATGGCAAAGAGTGGGTCAGAGTCGACTACAGCGCCAGAAGTCAGCGGGACGCCTTACCTGACATGGCATGGCAACATTGGGTGACAAGAACCCACTTGTTTAACAGGAGGCGCCCTTGCGGCGAATATGCCAGGTGTCCTGGACTTGGAGAGCAGTAAGCTGACCTGGTCGAAAGTTATTGTTGACTATAAGGTGCAGTAGGGTAATATAGAACATTGGTTTAAACAGGGAGTAGGATAAGAGTTAAGTTAAAGATATTAATAGCTAAAAATGTGAAGGGGTACTAGTGAGTTACAACACCTCCGTGTTGCACCATCCAGAATATGGTAAAGGTGCTAAGGTTCTGGGGAAGGGAAGGGGAGACTAGGGGGGGAGGTGGAAGGAAAGGAGCGGAGGAGAGAAGGGGAGGGGGAGGGAAGAAGGGTGGGAGGGATGGGTGGTCAATATTGAGATATGTTATAATGTTGTTGATGACTGAAGATGCTATCTGCCTGTACCATGGTTAAATGTGTGACTATAAATGTGCGGGGCTTGAATACTCCGCAAAAACGGAAGCAGGTATTTAGGGAAATGCAACGCCAGCAAGCTGATGTAATGTTTCTCCAGGAGACTCACCTTAGAAAAGTCCATGAATACTTAATGAATAATAAACAGTACCCATATATAAGATGTGCATCAGCCACAGAGGTTCAGAAAAAGAGGGGAGTTTTGATAGCTCTATCCCGGTCCCTACCCTGGCAGGTACATACAACGGTCAGGGATAAAGCGGGCAGATATATATTGATGGTGGTCTCCCTTGCTAAGGAATATTACACGCTAATATGTGTATATGCACCCAATGAGAATCAGAGGATATTTATGCAGGAACTGGAGAGGATCTTACAAAAGCATGCTAAAGGGTATTTGATGATAGGGGGTGACATGAACTTGACACTGGACCCGAAGCTAGACAACTCAGGGGGGGTGGCAAAATATGCACAGGGTGATAGAGTAGCCTTCCAGTCCTGGCTGGCAAGGTGGGGGTTGACTGACCTATGGAGAGACACGCATGGGACCGAAAAAGATTTTACCTACTACGCCCCCCTACACAAAACCTACTCGAGAATTGATTATTGGTTGGGCGATGTGATGGTGAGGAGGCAGGTTGAAAGGGTGACCATTGAGCCCTGTAGCTGGTCGGACCATTCTCTGGTGGTGTTAACATTGAGTATGGGAAGAAGACCTATTGGCCGTCCCCATTGGAGGCTAAACGAAGCTTTACTACTAGAGCCACAGAATATAGTTGAATTGGAAAAGTACATAAAGGAATACATAGAACTTAATGATAATGAAGAAGCACATCCGACCAGTATTTGGGAGGGAATGAAAGCGGTATTAAGGGGTCAGATTATAGCATGGCAGGCACACATCGTCAGGGATCATAGGGAGAAGGAGGACACAGTTAGAAATAATATGGAGGCCAGTGAAAGAAAGCATAAAGAGGACCCGTCCAACACGAAAAAATTGCAGGAGGTGCAGCAACTCCGAACGCAGCTTAATGATCTCCAGATGACGGAGATAGCAGGGCAGCTTCAGCGGGTTCGGCAGGAGCATTTTGAATTTGGAAATAGGGCTGGCCGGATATTAGCAAATAAATTGAAAAAGCAAACCCAAAGAAATTATATTGCAGGAGTTTATAATGCATCAGGACAGGTAGTAAACCGCACAGAAGAGATACAGGAAGTATTTCGAGATTACTATGGCCAACTGTATAAATCGGACCTGAGGGGCACGAGGGAAGAGATTGCACAATACCTACAGGAGATACAAATCCCGGGCCTTACGGAGAAGGAGGTGGAAGAGTTGTCCTCCCCCATAACGCTTGAGGAGATAGAAAAGGCAATCGCAAGTTTGCCTAACAATAAGGCGCCTGGGCCAGATGGATTCCCAGCGAGCTTCTATAAGCAATTCTCTAAGTGGATAGCGCCATTGCTGTTGAAGGCCATCACAACATTTGACAGCGTGGGGGAAATGCCCTACTCATGGAGGGTGGCAGAGGTGGTTTTGATACAAAAGCCGGATAAGGATCCCCTATGTTGTGGATCATATAGGCCCATTTCTTTGTTAAATGTGGACTATAAAATTTTCACTAAAATTCTGGCTAGGAGACTGCAAAGGGTACTCCCAAGAGTGGTTCATGAAGATCAAGCGGGCTTCATAGAGGGCCGGCAGACGTTCGATAATATTAGGTGTCTGCTTCATGTGATTCAGCAAGCTAATGAAGAACCAGAATCGGTTCTACTCCTCTCGGTGGATGCTGAAAAAGCGTTCGACCGGGTGGAGTGGCCTTTTCTTTTCGGGGTCCTAAGGCAGATGGGGATGGAGGGAAGAATCTTAAAATGGTTCAGCTTGCTCTATACTAATCCTTTGGCAATAATAAAGATAAATGGGGCATATTCGGAGCCGATAGGGCTAGGTAGGGGGACGAGGCAGGGGTGTGCGGTATTGTAATACATGGGATTGAAGGTCAGCTGGGGATGGAATGAGTGGAATGTTTTGGCTGTAATTATGTGTTGATATTCTCTGTTATGGGAAACAGGCTAGTTGTTTAAGGGATGCCAGCACCTTTGGGAAAGGCACCTTCAACCTGTGCAGGTCTGGGGGAGTTATTCTCTGTTATGGTGGTTGTTTAAGGGATGCCAGCACCTCTGGGAAAGGCACCTTCAACCTGTGCAGGTCTGGGGGAGTTATTCTCTGTTATGGTGGTTGTTTAAGGGATGCCAGCACATCTGGGAAAGGCACCTTCAGCTTGTGCAAGTCTGGGAAAGGCACCTCTGTTTCACACTATAAAAGAGGCGAGAGCACCGGACTTGCTTTAGAAGCTTGCCTGAACATAAGGGACGCCTTGTTCAGTGATGTCCCTGTAATCTCTGAGGAAGAGCTAGTGCTTCCCTGGTGGTCTTCCCAGATGCTGACTGAATTGCAGGTGCTGTAAGTATCTTGGTGTATGTGTTCACATATGTATCACCAATAAAAGCGATATACCACATATTGTGTCTGGTGGCTTTTGTGTTGTCATAAGCACAGCGCCCCCTAGTGTTACAATTTGGCGTAGTCGGCAGGATATCGCATTGTTGATACGGTGATTACATTTGTGAATATATACTTGTTTTATTGTTTTATTGTTTTGTGAATATGTTGAAGAAAGGGAAGAAGAGCAAATCTCATCAGGAGGCTGTGCAGGCACAGCTTCCGAAGCTGTTTGCAATTCCTGGATGGGATAAATACCCATATCAGGCATTGGCAACAGAATGGGCAACAGATACGGGGTTGAGTGAGAATTGGGAGGTATGTTTGGGAGAGGGAATGTGTGAGGATGTGTTGAAATGTTTACAAAATGCCCCTGTGGTTAAAGGGAAAGAATTAAGAACTGTGGGTCGGAGAGGGTGGATTTTGTTGTCGGCATATCGCCTGATGCACCAGCAGAATCTGTTATTACAACAGAAGCTGTTGGAATCACAGGCTGAGATTCTGACATTGAAAAGCGACTTGGTAATGTCACAGTGTCAGGGCAAATTGATGATGGATAAGTGTACGGGGTACCAGCAAATTGCTGAGCGGGCGGCGGTGCGAGTAGCGCAGTATAAGTATCGGAAAAGGAGAGGGCGTGTGAGTAAGGTAAAGGTTGCAAAGGTGATGGCTACTGCCACACAGAATCCTAACGGATGGGATCCTGAGACGTGGGATGGGGATATCTGGTCTTCCACACCCGAGAGTGAGTCAGGGGGTGAGGAAAGTGCTGCTCCGGAAATGAAGCCGATAATTCGGCGACGAGCACAGTTGGGTGGGGCAGCACCAGTGCGCATGGATTTAGCAGAAGACTATACGCAACAAGAAATTCTCAATATCATGCAGCAATTCCAGCAACGTCCAAATGAATCCCTTATTGCTTGGTGTGTAAGGCTGCATGATACTGGGGCAATGGGGATACGGATGGACAATGAGGACTGTTTGAAATTTATACCTTTATCTCGAGATGCTATAATTCAAAGTGCATTTCGGGAACATAGTTTAGCAATGCCTGATGGGAATGGGTCAGAGGCTACTACTCTGATTGAGTTAGTGGGAACAGGGTGTCGTAGAAAGTACCCTTTAGAATCAGATTGGCCTGGGGATGACAAGCCTTGGTATACTTTGAAAGATTGTATCCAGCGATTAAAGGAAGAGGCAATGAAAGTGTGTATTGTCACAGGACAGATGGATACACTTACCCAAGTGCCTATGTCAGCGGCAATTAGAAACAAAGTAATTAAAGGGTCTCCTCCAATGTATAAACAAGTTATTTTGACACTGTTGATGAATGAAACAGATAACCCGTTGGAGGGCATTATGGATAAAATCGAGCAATTAGGAGATTTGGGGGATTGGAGTCTGAAGCTGACAGATAGGAAAAATAATGAGGGGCAGAGAATTGGGGAAGGGCCGAAGGGGCAAGGTTCAGAGGTAGAGCGAGTATCTCGTAAGGATATGTTTGCCGCTCTACTACAAGCGGGGGTGGCTCGGGAGAAAATAGATGGAATTCCCACTGGAGAGTTATGGCAGCAATATAAAAAATTAGGATTGGATAAGAGAGGGATGAAACCGGTTCGGAAAACCCGGACAGTGGGAAAAGAAAAACTTCCTTCAGCCCCACCTGTGGAGGGTCCGGACTATTCAGATTTGTATCATGAGGTCCGTACTCTCCTGCAGAGAATGACATTTCCATCCACTACTACTCTGCCCCCATCTAAAGCAGAAACCAATCCGTTTAGAGAGGATTGACTAGTACGGGGATGCAATGTAAAAATTGATCCACGTCCCTATATTGATGTTGTAATACAATGGAGTCCGGGAAATTTTCAACAAGTACGAGCTTTGATAGATACTGGAGCAGAAGCAACGATTATAGCTGGTAACCCTTCTAAGTTTAAAGGACCAAAGTGTAATATTGTAGGACTAGGGGGGAAGAGTATTCCTGCAGTGGAAACACAATTGGCTATGCAAATTGGGGATTTACAGCTCCAAAAGTATGCTGTAATGATTACCCCAGTGCCAGAATATATAATTGGTATGGATATTCTGAGAGGTTTAAAACTTACTATTGAAGGGGGAAGTTGGCAATTTGGAACGTCTCCCGCAGTTCCCCGGCGTTTGAAGTATATTTCCACTTATAATATTCACGCAGTATTAGTGGGAAAAATTGTTGATGAGCCTCTCACCATACCAGCCGCCACTCAATTAGTTGCACAAAAGCAATATCGGATTCCTGGTGGTATTGCAGAAATTACGCGAACAATACAGGAATTACAAGAGGTAGGGGTTATTGTCCCAGTTACTACCAAATGGAATAATCCAGTATGGCCAGTGAAGAAATCTGATGGATCCTGGCGGATGACAGTAGATTACCGTCAATTGAATAAGGTTACACCCCCGTTGCATGCTGCAGTCCCCGACATTGTAACTTTAATTGAGAACATACAAAATAGAAAAGGAAAATGGTATGCAGTGATAGATTTAGCAAATGCCTTCTTTACAATAGCCTTAAAAGAGGAATTTTGGGAGAGGAAGTGACGTCACGTAGCTGAATGGCCGCTTGATCTTCGAGCTCCGTCCTTCCCCACCTTTAATTAAGCATTCTATGTGATAATCTCGATCATTTTCGGCCTGAAGCGCTAGAAAAGTGAAGACGATCGCTCCAAACGTCGCAAATGAGTAAAAAAACCAGCCTGCCGCCTCGCGATGGCGAACGACTCGCCACGAGGCAACTGCTACGAGGCCTATCCCACCCTGCTTCCCCCAAACCGCGGAGCTCACCAGAGACGGAGCCGTCCTGCTCCCGGGCAGATCGCGATGACTCGACTCCAATGTCGGCCCTCCCGTCAGAATTGACGAAGTGCCTCGAGGTAATTCGCGCCGAAATCCAGGCTTCTAAGGAAGAAATATTAGAACATGTGGATGCGCTGAGTGTGGACCTAAGGGAACTGGGAGGCAGGGTGGAAGCGCTAGAAGAGAGAGCAGACGAACAGATGGAGAAGAATGAGGAGGTAGACAGGAGAATGACCAAGATGGCTGAACAAGCTGAGGACTTTAGATTCCAGTTGGACGATATTGAAAATAGAGGTCGCCGCCAGAATCTCCGGTTTAGAGGCGTCCCGGAGAATGGTGGGAAGGAGGATGTCCAGACAGTGGTGCGGGCGATCTGTGAAAAGCTGATGGGAGAAAACTTCGATGTTGGAGCAATGGGCATCGATAGAGCCCATAGAGCGTTGGGTAAACCTAGAGAAAACAGACCGCGGGACATGGTCGTCCGATTTACAACATATGCCAGTAAAGAGCAGATATGGCAGAAAGCGCGCCAGACCAACATGGTGGATTATAATGGAGCACGTGTATCGATATACCAGGACCTCTCTTTATTCACTTTAACCCAGAGAAGAACAATGAAACCTGTTATCGAGATCCTGGTGAAGGAAAAGATACCCTATAGATGGACTTTCCCATTTGCTATCTGTTTTGAAATAAAAGGAGAACAAGTACGCTGCCGTAAGGTAGAAGCAGCATGGCAGTGTTTGAATGTGGCGGGCTTGGCCCCAACTGAAACTATGTCGCAGGAGCTGGCCCCATCTACAAAAGCCAAATTGCAGCAGTGGAAGCGAGTAGAGAAGGTTGGGAAGAAAAAAGCACTGCAAACATGAACATGGGTAACCTGACTTGGAACAACTTAAACTGTATTTGTGGTGGGCTGCTCCCTCTTGAGACCAATGTGAGGAGAGTGATCAGATCACGAAAACAGGAGGTTGCCAAAGGCTGGAAGGTGGAGGACGCATAGAGCTGTATGTGTGGAAAATGTGGTGGGGTTGGGGGCGGGGTGGGGGGATTAGGCGAGATAGGAAATGTACTTATAACTAGTTATTGTTTAAACACGTTGCACTGTTTGGCTGGTGGAGTTACTTGCTCTAAGTTCCCAAGAGGTGCGGTTGCACCAGTTGGTGGGTAAAAGATAGAGGGGAGGGGAATAGAGAAGGGAGGTGGGAGGGGGGAAGAGAGGATAGGGGAGAGGGAGGGAATAAGTGGGGAGGGGGGATTAGGGCTAAATCCAAACCTTTCATCATTGAAATGTTATGACATGAGTAAATTCAATGACGGATTTTAAATTTCTTACTTACAATGTAAAAGGGTTAAATTCCCCATACAAGAGACATGCAATTGGCCGTGAATTAAGTGTAATGCAACCACAAGTGGTTTTTCTTCAGGAAACCCACTTTTTGAGGAAAAATGAGGGCTTGCTCCGCCTCACGCAGTACCCGAAGGTATATTGTGCATCAGATGTAAAGGGGACTAAAAAAAGAGGAGTAGCCATTATGTTTCGAACAGATGTTCAAGTGCAATTGAAACATGTAAAAAGAGATCCAGAGGGGAGATATCTCATGCTGCATGTTCTTTTGGAGCAGGAGGAATACACTCTGGTCAATGTGTATGCTCCAAATGAGCGCCAGGAGTCATTTTTCAGGCGGCTCCAAAGGGAATTGAAAAACTTTGTTAGAGGCAAGCTGCTGATGGCAGGAGACTTTAATGCCACCATGCAACCGAGACATGACCGCTCGGCTCCTCCTGCTCCAATTGATTATAAGGTATCTCAGGCATTGAAAGATTTAGTGGAGGCGATGGGCCTTTATGACTCGTGGAGATTGAGACATCCTAGGGGGAGAGACTACACCTTCTACTCTCATGTGCACCTTTCCTACTCTAGACTTGATTATGTGTTTATTGATAGGACCTTATCAGAGGGAGGAGGGGACTCACATATTGGACACATCACTATCTCAGACCACGCCCCAGCTTGGGCCATAGTACCATCCCTGACAGATGAGGTGCGGCAACGCAGGTGGACGCTGAACAACTCCTTGCTGTAGGACCCGGACATTGTGGCCAAATTTACCCCAGTTTTGCAAGAGTATTTTGATACCAATGTGGATTCGGGTCCTGCACTGAGTGTAGTGTGGGATGCGTTTAAAGCAGTCTCAAGAGGCTACTTTATTAAATGTGCTAGTCAGAAGGCTAGGGTGCGGAGAGAGCGTTTGGCACAGTGTGTGGAGAGGCTGGGGGGTCTGGAGGCCCGGTATAAGGCCACGGGCTCCGTGGCGGACTTCCGAAGGCTCCAAGCGGTGCGACTGGAGTTGAGGGAGATATATGAGGAGAGTTTGAAATATGTGCATGCACGCCTAAAGCAAGTATATTATGAAAGCACAAATAAACCTGGTAGATTGCTGGCCCACAAATTACGAAAGATGAGAGCAGATAGACACATTCTGAGAGTGAAAGATGAGAAGGGTAAGATGCTGCATACATCAGGTCAGATTAGGGAACGATTTGCTCAATATTATGAAACCCTATATAGAAGGGATGCTGCTGTACAAATTGGGGAAATTGACAACTATTTAAAGGAGAGGGGTCTCTCGGTCTTGTCAGAACAGCAGAAGAGAGAACTCGACACCCCAGTAAAGGCGGAAGAGGTGCTCCAGGTGATTAAAACACTACCAACAGGGAAGGTCCCAGGATTAGATGGCTTTACAAACGAGTTTTTTAAAAAATTTGCTGGTCAGCTAGCGCCATACTTGGCCTTGGTCATCAATTCGGTAAGAGACGGGGCTCCACTTCCTAACACGATGATGGAGGCTTGGGTGGCGGTTATACCAAAACCAGACAAGGACAAAACTGAATGTGCATCGTATCGCCCCATTTCAATACTGAATACGGACGTTAAAATATTGGCAAAGGTACTGGCGAATCGTCTGAGTAGAGAACTCCCATATCTGATTCACCCAGATCAAGTGGGGTTTGTGGCTAAAAGGCAGGCAGGGGACAATATAAGGAGAACTTTGGATCTGATTTATGCAGCGCAGGTGAAGGACAGACCACTGGTGATGTTAGGATTGGACGCAGAGAAGGCATTTGACCGGGTCCACTGGGGATTCCTGGACAAAGTGTTACAAAGGGTAGGGATAAGCCAGTTCTACAGATCCTGGATACAAGCCTTTTATAAGACACCACAAGCCTGTGTGAGAGTTAATGGGGGGAACTCCGGAGCTTTCCTTTTGAGTCGAGGCACCAGACAGGGATGCCCACTATCCCCCCTTTTATTTGCACTGGCAATGGAGCCTTTGGCGGCTGCAATTCGGGAGAACGTAGATATTGCTGGAGTTCAGATAGGAGCGCAAGAACACAAAATAGCGCTATTTGCAGACGACGTTCTCCTGACCTTGACTAAACCATTGACTTCTCTGCCAAATGTAATGCAAGTGATAGAGGAATACACTAGAGTCTCTGGGTACAAACTCAATGCCAGTAAATCGATTGGCTTAGCGATGGGAGTACCAGCGGAATTGATGGAAACGTTAAAGACATCTTTTCCTTTCGTGTGGGAAGACAGGAACTTAAGATATTTGGGAGTCCGCATTCCTGGGAACCTGTCAAACCTTTTTACAGATAATTACCCGAGCCTTAAGAAAGAAATACAGAGGGATCTAGATCGATGGATGTCAATGGGACTGTCCTGGCTGGGGCGCATTGCGGCAATTAAAATGAATGTCTTACCCCGGATTTTATATCTTTTCCAGGTACTTCCTATGCATTTATCTAGATCCTTCTTGTCGAGTTGGCAGGAGACCTTGATGAGGTTTATCTGGAATGGGAAACGCCCACGCTTGCCCCGAGCGTTACTATATAAGAGTAAAAGGGATGGAGGCTTAGGGGTTCCTAACCTGTTTTGTTACTATAACGCGGCACAGTCTAAAGCAGCAATTGAGTGGTTTAGAGCAGAGGACCACAAACTGTGGGTACATATGGAACAGGCATTGATAGGTTCTCGCAAGCTGGGGCACCTGATGTGGATAAATGGGAAGGCTAGAAGCAGGGTGGATAAATTCCCACCCACAGTGCAGGCCACCTTTTACTACTGGGACCAAATGTTTAGGGAACGACAGCCACCAACATCGGGATTGGCGCCAATAGTGGACAACCCGAAGTTTGAACCGGGACTGGGGCATACCATATTCAGTAAATGGGCAGAAGCTGGACTAGATCTAATGGGGCAGCTACATGTGGGATCCGATATAATACCATACGAAACATTAGTGCAGGACTATGGACTTGGAGCGAGTGATCACTACGCTTACTTACAGCTCCAACACTTTCTCCAGGGGCCCATATACTTGGGATGCATGGCTAGAGAGATACACCCACTGGAGGAGGTGTGTGTTGCCTCACAAGGTATGAGAGGTATGATAACGAAATTATATGCATATTTGATAGCACAACTTAAACCCTCCATTTTACATCGTGTGAATTGGGAGCGGGAATTACGGTTTACCCTATCAGAGGTAGACTGGCTGAAACTGGAGAGAGGGATATTAAAGTCCTCAACGGCAGTAGCTATAAAGGAAAGCGCCATAAAAGTCTTTTACAGGTGGTACCTTACACCTTTGCGACTGAACCACATGTATGCTAATGTGTCGCGAGAATGTTGGAGGCAATGTGGAGCAGTAGGCTCGATGGGACATATATGGTGGACATGCCCTAAGGCGCAGGCCTATTGGCGGGGAGTGCGTGCAAGATTGCAGACGTGGGTGGGGAAATCTGTACAGTGGCATCCCTCGATTTTTCTATTAGGACAAAGACCAGAGGGCCTCACCTCGAACCAGTGGCTTCTGGTGAGAGGAGCTCTGCAAGCTGCCCGCATCAATCTGGTTAAGAATTGGAAGGTGGTATCAGTTCCTCCAATTGCAGGATGGATTACAAAAGTGAAATATATATGTGAGATGGAGAGACTGACGGCTCTAAAAAGAAAAATACTGCATAAATGGGAGGGGATTTGGGGGCCCTTTGTTAAAGCTTATC
Organism: Microcaecilia unicolor; assembly: GCF_901765095.1. Taxonomy (NCBI): domain Eukaryota; kingdom Metazoa; phylum Chordata; class Amphibia; order Gymnophiona; family Siphonopidae; genus Microcaecilia; species Microcaecilia unicolor. The sequence continues at coordinate 218,666,017 of NC_044040.1, read as the reverse complement.
CTGGATAAAAGACGAAGGGTTTGAGAGGGGAGGGGAAATAGAAGGGATGGGGACAGGGAATTTGGGAGGGGGGGGAGATATTAGAGAGGAGGGTGATAGGTAGGGAACGGGGTGTTACTTATAAATAAAAAGTAAAAAGTTGAAGTATAATGTGTATTTGACTACATATTGAATACTATATGGTAGATTCTTTGTTATGCAATTGTCACATTGTTATGTGTATTTTTGAAATGAATATGTGTGAGATACGCTATGTTCAGAATTAACAATGTTCAATAAAGACTTCTAAAAATTAAAAAAAAAAAAGAGGAATTTTGGGAGCAATTTGCATTTACGTGGCAGGGAAGGCAGTACACTTTTACACGGTTGCCACAGGGATGGTTGCATAGTCCTACAATTTGTCATAGGGTGGTAGCGCAACATCTAGATGCACTATCGTTGCCACCAGGGCTAGAGTTAACCCACTATATTGATGACATACTAATCCAAGGGGATACAGAGGAGTTAGTGGCCTCTGGGCTAGAACAACTAGTACAACACATGAAGAATAAGGGTTGGGAAATTAACCCAGCAAAAATCCAGGGACCCGCCCAGACAGTGAAGTTTCTGGGAATTAATTGGAATAAGGGACACCAGGAAATTACTGAGAAAGCACTAAACAAAATAGCAGAATTTCCGGTACTGGTTACCAAACAGCAAACACAGAAATTTATTGGGTTGTTTGGATTTTGGCGTAAACATATCCCACACTTGGGGCAGGTGTTACAGCCATTATACAGAGTAACACGAAAGAAATGTGTATTTCAGTGGGGTGCTACAGAGCAACAGGCTTTTGACCAAGCCAAGTTAGTAGTACAACAAAGTGTCAGTCTGTGGCCAATACGTGCCAATGATCCAATTGAATTACAAGTATCAGTGCATGCAGAGTATGCCAATTGGAGCATGTGGCAGAAACAAGATGGGAAACGTTGTCCGTTAGGATTTTGGACACGTAGATTACCCGATGCAGCTCAACGATATATACCCTTTGAGAAACAATTGTTGGCTTGTTATTGGGCTCTTGTGGAAAGTGAACAACTAACTTTGGGGCATGAAGTAATTTTGAGACCAGAAATTCCAATTTTAACTTGGATTAATAGTGAACCACATACTCATAAAATTGGCCATGCACAGGAGGCATCTATTATAAAGTGGAAGTGGTACATCCAAAATAGGCAGACTAAAAGTGGTCCCAATGGGGTCTCGCAATTACATGAACAAATTGCTCAGATTCCCGTAGGTGAGGGGGAGGAAGTATTAGTGTTTGGGGATGGTAGTGGTAGTGCCACCCATCATGTTGCTAAATGGGGAGTACCTTACGACCATAGTCTTTTACATATCATAGTAGATGACGGCAGAAAAAGACCTGCACGGTCCATCTAGTCTGCCCACGATAAACTCATATGTGTATACCTTACCCTGATTTGTACCTGTCTTTTCCAGGGCACAGCCGTATAAATCTGTGCAGCAGTATTTCCCATCTCCCAACCACCAGTCCCTCCTCCCATCACCGGCTCCGGCACAGACCCCGTATAAAAAGTCTGCCCTCCCCCATCCTAGCCTCTCAACCACCAACCCCTCTTCCCCCTGCCTCCCAATTTCAGTTAAGCTTCTGTGGATCCATTCCTTCTGCACAGGATTCCTTTATGCCTGTCCCACGCATGCTTGAATTCCGTTACCGTTTTCATCTCCACCACCTCCCGCGGGAGGGCATTCCAATTAACTATTGACCAACGTCAGTATGCCTGGTTTACTGATGGTACAGCCAAGTATACTGATGGTAAGCGGGCATGGAAAAGTGTGGCGTACAATCCTCATACACAACAGATATTGCAGAGCACGGGCCCAGATGGGAGTAGTCAATATGCTGAATTATATGCAGTCTATCTGGTACTTAAACAAAATGCGCCAGAGGCATACATATATACTGATTCATGGGCTGTGGCAAATGGATTAACAACCTGGTTACCTACATGGAAACAGAATGATTGGTATATTCATACTAAACTGGTTTGGGGATCACAGTTATGGCAAGAAATTAGTGAATTTTTGCAATCTACTTCTGCCTATGTCTATCATGTTGATGCACATGTTTCCCCTATAACCTCTGATCATATTTTTAATCAGACAGCAGATTCCTTAGCTACTATTCACACGAATGTCATCTCTGGAACAGATGATTCTACTATTCATCGGGGTGAAGAAGAGACCGGTATTGCAAGCTGGGCACATCAAAAATGTGGACATCTCGGAGAGCAAGCCACCTATCACTGGGCGCGGCAGCGTGGGTTAGCATTGTCTCTTTCTACCATTAAAAATGTTATTGCTCACTGTCCTGTTTGTCAACATTTGACTAAACGCCCTATACCACACCCAGTCAAAGGTACACTTGCTCGAGGTAAGTTACCTGGTCAAATTTGGCAACTAGATTATATTGGCCCTTTACCAATTTCGCAGGGATGTCAATATGTCTGTGTTGCCGTGGATACTTATTCAGGATTTTTGCTAGTCCACCCTTGTCGTAGAGCTACAGCTCAGCAGACTATTGTTCTTTTGGAATCCATATGTAGACATTATGGCGTTCCACTGCAAATTCAAAGTGATAATGGCTCTCATTTCAAAAATCATCCTGTTACTGCCTTTTGCGCCCAATTTAACATTGAATGGGTTTTCCATATTCCCTATTATCCACAAGCTGCTGGTCTTGTGGAACGTATGAACGGTCTGTTGAAAACACAGATCCGGAAATTAACTCCTACTCACACTCTTGCGCAATGGCGCAAATATTTGTACCCAGCAGTTACTATCCTCAATAATCGTCCAATAGGGGAGAGTGAAACACCATTGATGCGTATGTTGACTCCCCGTCTTCAAGTCTTGCCCAGTACACATGTCACCCTGGGAGTTAAGCTCTTACATCCGAAAGCTGTTATACCGCTCCGTCATACGATTGACGCTGCTGGTTTTGATCTTGTAGCCCTCTTTGACACTCTTTGTGCGTCCCGAGTGGTGACAAAATTTCCAGCCGGGTTTGCTTTATCTCTCCCAGCTGGCCATTATGCTCAGATTGTGGCCCGTTCCAGTTGGGCTCTTCGTGGCTTACTTCCTGTGGGAGGTGTCATTGACAGAGATTATCAGGGGGAGGTCATAGTCCTTCTGATGAATCACACTGAGGAGGATGTAATGGTGCAGGCTGGGGATAGGATAGCACAATTGTTGATAATTCCTGTCAATTCCTCCTCTTTTACTCAAATTTCTGATTTTGTGGGAGTCACTGAGCGAGGTACACAGGGGTTTGGATCTACTGGGAGGGGTGTGGGTGGTCGGGTATGGCATCAAGACCCTGCACACCCAGGTCCTCCTCAACCTGCTGAAATTATAGCCCGAGGGGAGGACAATACTGTTACAGTAGTTCAGCCAGGACAACAGAGTTGGACGAATGTTCCTGCTGATCATTGTTATTTAAGGGAATAGGATTTATATGTGTTTCTCTATTTCTTTTTCTTTCAGGGCATACTGTTTCTCTGTTTGGGTTGGGAACTCGATGCCCGTACTCCCGGCGAGCGGGTGCTGGGAGTGACCTCGCGTGTCCACTATTGGTGGAGCAACAAAAATAACTCAACCTTACAGCAAGATAATTATACATGTCATACTGCATGTCCGGTATTGAACGTAACTGCTTCCCAAGCTGTGTTTCATAAAACTGAACAGCGCTTTGTAGTCGTTTCATCCAGTTTTGTGAATGTGACTATCCATAATGCTACGTCCTGGGTTATGTGCATCCAGCCTATGGGATTCCGGGACCAGATATGGAGACTATGGAATCGGACACGCAAAATGCAGTTCCTCCAAACTTGTAACAGCTCTATAGTAAATATTACTTTGAATCGAACTGCTGAATGGATTTTCACTAATGCTACACCAATTGCAAACCGTTTTACACCCTGGATGGACTTCTTGCATGTGTTGCTTGCTGTTAGTAATATGACTAATCCTGCTCCACTGTCACGCATTCCCACTACATGCAAAAATATGTCTATGCAGTATAGAAAGACAGTATTAACTTACAATGTTACATTTCCACACTTGCCTCGCTGTACTAGGATACGGCGAGCATGGTATGATACTATTTTGGAGGGTGCGGGAACTGGACTGGGAATTCTGAATACTGTAGATACAGATACTCTGTTTAGTAAACTACACTATCTAGGTAAGGACTTGCATACTGAACTGAATATTTTAGCCAATTGGTTACCTGCCATTCCAGGAACAGGACAATTAATGGTGCCTGCGATAGCAGACATTAATAATTTATTAGCCCAAACTTTTAAGTTTGAAAATTATACTGACATTACTTTGACAAAAGCATTGAATTATACTTGGTGTTCATTACAGACGTTGTACGCTTTGCATCAGCGGGATAGAGTCCAGATGGCTCTACAATTGGGGATGCATACCCAGTTGCAGACCCTTTTCGCTGGATATATTCCGGTTGATGAGTGGTTGTTCCCACATTCAGAGAGTACAGTCTGTACTGATCGATTCTGTACAGGGGTTTTATCTTCATATAAGATTTTCCATACTCATATAGTATGTAAGTATTATATATCTCCAGTATTAGTGAATGTTTCTGGTATCGTAACCTTTTGGGCCCCGCATATGAATGGGGAGTATATAACTGTATATAATGAGACATATAAATTGGATATGTGTAATGAGCAGGGAAATCGCATGATTTGTCCTTTCCAGCCACCACAATTTGAACCTTGCTTATCCCCACGTTTTGGGGAATGCACATTTACTGTTTTCCCTGCCAACTATGAGTTCTTTGTAGAAATTAGTCCGCGGACATTATGTATTTCCACTGCTAATTTCACAACTTTGTCAAATAATACCTTCCTGACCGATCTGTCAGGAGTCAGTTCCTGTTTTACTAGTATATCAGTATTTTGGTGGAAAGGACAAAAGTATGTATTATATCCGGATTTATTTAATTCTGCTTTCATACAGTACAATTATACCTTCTTTACGGAGCCAATTTTAGCTGTAAATTATAGTAAGTTGACCCACATGTTGCATATATCCTCTCTTATTAATGAGTATATTCAAGGTGTGAATCACACCTTAAGAGTCATGCAAGTAGATGCTCAATTTGACAATCACACTGTTCGTATAGTGGCGGAAAATATTCGAAGTAAATTACATCATAATTGGTGGGATCCATTATTGGGACATTCTCCTAGTGCAGATGCTTTCCTAAAATGGATCACTCATCCTTTACTTGTAGTACTATTAGTTAGCATCCTGCTAGTGATTTGGAATTGTATTTTGACTTGTAAAATTTGGAAACGACCTACGGTGGTCCATAATACTATGTATACTTCTGTCTCCTCATAAGCAGAGAATATCAAGGGGTGGAATGTAATACATGGGATTGAAGGTCAGCTGGGGATGGAATGAGTGGAAAGTTTTGGCTGTAATTATGTGTTGATATTCTCTGTTATGGGAAACAGGCTAGTTGTTTAAGGGATGCCAGCACCTTTGGGAAAGGCACCTTCAACCTGTGCAGGTCTGGGGGAGTTATTCTCTGTTATGGTGGTTGTTTAAGGGATGCCAGCACCTCTGGGAAAGGCACCTTCAGCTTGTGCAAGTCTGGGAAAGGCACCTCTGTTTCACACTATAAAAGAGGCGAGAGCACCGGACTTGCTTTAGAAGCTTGCCTGAACATAAGGGACGCCTTGTTCAGTGATGTCCCTGTAATCTCTGAGGAAGAGCTAGTGCTTCCCTGGTGGTCTTCCCAGATGCTGACTGAATTGCAGGTGCTGTAAGTATCTTGGTGTATGTGTTCACATATGTATCACCAATAAAAGCGATATACCACATATTGTGTCTGGTGGCTTTTGTGTTGTCATAAGCACAGCGCCCCCTAGTGTTACAGGTATCGCCCCTGCTGTTTGCACTGTCTATTGAACCATTAGCTCAGAAGATTAGAGAACACAAGAGTATACGGGGTGTGGTTAGAGGTCAGAGGGAGCACAAGATTATGCTGTTTGTGGATGATGTATTGCTGACCTTGGCACAGCCTAAACAATCGCTGCAGCAGGTTACAGAAGTGATCTTGCAGTATGGGGAGCTCTCGGGCTTTAAAATTAACACCACCAAATCTGAAATACTTAATCTTACGGTGCCGCAGAGGGAGGCCCAGGAATTGCAGAAATTATACCCATTCAAATGGGCAGCGAGGGCGATAAGGTATCTTGGGGCTATGATTACTCCAAGAATAGAGCTTTTATATCAGGAAAACTTCCCTAAGAAGATCAGGGAGCTTTTTGGAGAACTGGATGGGTGGGAGGGCCTCACGATTTCGTGGTTGGGCAGAATACATGCGGTAAAAATGATGCTCCTGCCGAAGCTGCTTTATCTATTTATGGCGCTCCCGATTCCCATACCGCGCACCTTCTTCCAACAGCTGACTAAAAAGGTATTTGCCTATATTTGGAGGAAGCGGCCACCCAGGGTGCGTAGAAGTGTAATGTACCAAAGGCCGAATAAAGGCGGCATGGGGGTCCCAAACTTTTTCCTCTATTACCAGGCAGCACAATTAAGGATATGTGCTGAATGGTACCCGACCAATACTAAAAAGTGGCTACACTGGGAGCGAGCATGGATGGGGACTAGATACATAGGGGACGCACTCTGGAAACCGAGAAATGAACTTTTAAAGACAATTGAGAGGGTCCCGGTGGGCTTGAGCCACATCTTACATACTTGGCTCCAATTAAGAAAGCGAGCATTTCCAGAAAGGAAATATTTCCAACAGATGGCAATACAGGATGCACCAGGGTTCCCCCTGGGGAGGGAGGAGAGGATTTTTCAGATATGGGCTAGAAGGGGTCTCTGTCAGCTGGGGCAAATTTGGGTTAACGGGGAGATGCGGTCATTTGAGGAGCTGCAGGAGGAGTATGGACTGGAGGAGAGGGACTTAGTATATTATAATTGTATCAGAAATTATATACTCAAAAGAGCTAGGGATGAACTGGAACTGGCAGAGACGGAGGTGGAAAAGGCAATGAGACAAGGAGGGGGTAGGGGTGGTATAACGAGGATATATAGAGCTCTGCTTCTGCTTTCGTCCCCACTGGGCTTTTACACTAGGAAGTGGGAGGAGGAACTCCAGGGTAACTATACGGAAGAGTGGTGGTCACATAGCTATAGACATCTATTGAAACCCTCCATCGCCCAGCCTCTGGCAGAGAATGGGTACAAGATCTTATACTGGTGGTACTATACCCCAGTTAGACTACAGAAGTTCTGCCCACAATTGTCGACAAATTGCTGGAGAGACTGTGGAGGGAGAGGCACATTTTGGCATATATGGTGGAAATGCCCAAAGGTCCAAAAATATTGGACGGAGATCATGGACAGGGTGAAGGAAATGACTGAGATTAGCTATCCGAAAACGGCAGAGACTTGTCTTTTGCATGTAAGACCTAGAAAGAGCCCCATACATAGTCATAAGCTGGCCATACATGTCCTAGGAGCAGCAAAACTGGCGCTCGCTCGGGCGTGGAAGCAGCAGGAGACCCCAGCCATGCAGGTGGTGATGGGCAGATTACATCACCTGTATCAAATGTCAAAGTTGACGGCATTGCAAAAAGGCCAGCTCCAAAAGTTTCAAAAAATATGGGAGCCATATGAACAATGGAAAGGAGTGGGATGAAGTAGGATGTTGGGCACCCGAGGGGGGGGGGGGAGGGGAGGGAGGGGGAAAAATTGAATGGGAAAAGAAATGAGCATTTGAGCTGAATGTTATTCATTGTTTGTATGTAGTTGATGTACTAACCTCACCAGAAGCTTGTATTAGTAGAGCTTGTTTAACTTTGATAAAACCAATAAACAAATATTAAAAAAAAAAAAAAAACCGAGCATAACTCGGGTGGTGTGTCACTTCGAGAAAGAAAACCATAAATTCACGATACTTATAGTTTAAATAACAAAAATGTATAATTGTAATATATAACTGTATTTAATAAACCAAAAACTAATTATTTAACTTACCTGCTTAGTGACTTCTTTGTTCATCTGTCAATCGGTTTCTTTTGTTGGTCTTGGTATTATTTAACTTGTGTGGGGTGCCGTGAACTAAGATAAGTGAGGGGGAGGGGGAATTCTTTAACTAATCTGCCTATTAGTGACTTTTTTGTTGCTGAATTTCATTGGCTAAATCTTCAATTGAAGGTTGGTACTTTGTACACTTCAAGCCCAAGCAAGCGCTACTAACTTCATCTTTCAATCTGTTTCTTTTGTTGGTTTTTATATTATTTAACGCTGAGAATAAGGTTTCACAAAAGTACGTAGAGGGAAAAATTGTGAGTAAAGCCATTGCTATATTTTTCAGGGTGCTAAAAGTGTCTGGTAATCGGATCCAGGCACTCCAAATTTCCTGGTAACTCAGATATTCTCTTAATAATTGCATCTTTATTCTGCATATCGTGAAATAGAACTGGTGCACATCTTAGGAGAGTTTCTTTAATAAATTCTCCCTCACTGAGTGCTTTTCCATGCTGAGCTATGGAGTGAGCAATGCTCAAACTTGCAGATGTTAAATTTGTAGAACCTTTTACAAATGTAAGGATGGAATTAGATTGGCTCTTATAAAAGTGTAGCTGCCTGGAAATGTATTCCTTCCTTTCATCCTCACTTTTTTTCAAGAGCTGGGAATGATTAGTTTCAAAATGTCTATTTATATTCCACGTTCTGCTTACTACCGTTTCAGTACATAGAACGCAAAATGATCTGCCATTTTTTTCTATAATGCCATACATCTCGGTCCATGTCTCTTGAAAGGGTCGGCTACTGCTACTACCACTTCCTTTACTTAACCTTGGTTTTTTATTTTTTGGGTTCTCCATCAGGGGGGCAGTGACAGAAGATAGAATTATAGATAGCCTGTTAGCCCTGCAGGCAATTAGGGGTTAACTAGCCTAACTGACCACCTTATGTAAATTAAGATGGCTGCCGCTATTTCTAATGGCGGGAAACGGCACCCATAGCACATGCCCTTGCCTCTCCCAGCCTCCCCCTCACCTATCTCAGTAATGATGGTCAATTAGAAATCCACGACACCCCAGAACAGTAGATTGGATGATGGTTGCTGTGGTTATGTGGTTGCTGGTAATGGCGATCACAGGGCCCTCAGAGATGCGTCCCCCACGGCATTCCGCTGCTCTCTGCTCTGCCGGCCGGAAGTGAGGTCAAACGGCCGTGCAGGAGCCGGGGCAGAGGGAGCAGCAGGGAGGGAAAGAGCGGAGGACTCGGAGAGAGCCAATAGGAGCGCACACGGGTAAACATGCACCGGGGGGGGGGAGGTCGCGCTGCACCTTGGGGGGGGGGGGGGCGCATCGGCGATCCGCCCGGGTGTCAGCAAGGAACGCCGCTGCTTCTCTGTATGCGGCCACATGCGGCCACGTGTCATCGAAAATGGCTACGCGTGTCAGTACTGACACGCGTGTCATAGGTTCGCCATCAGGGTTCTAAACAGATCAGAGAAGAAAAAACAGTCTTTAGCTGACAAGCTGATTGGTTGAGGGACGTCAGGTGTTCCTCTAGGGGGGGGGGGGGGGTGAGTTGCCAGGGAGACTGCTGAGTGAACTGAAGACCAGAGCAGGGGATAAGTGGGAGAGAAACGTATGCTGAGTGTGTGAAATGTAAGAGGAATAAAAGTATATTTTATGAGTTTAAAATGAAATAAGTGACATTGAAAAAGGGTACTTTGATATTGAAAGTGAGCTGAGTGAATGTTCCAGTATAGCCCTGAATTTCCAGATATAAGTGATTTACCATTTTGGGGTGAGAGAGGCTTTGATTTGTGGTGGGAATTGTACTACATGAGAAAGCCTATAAGGATATCAGGAAAAAGTGTGTAAGGATTTTAACTGTGACACAGGGGAAGAACTGAGAGGTGAATCTGATATTTGGAAAAAGAAGTCATTAAGCTGTGTCTGTGGGAAAGGTGTGTTGTTGGTGAGAGTTCTGAGTTCAGTACAGGGTTTGGAATCAGACTGCAGATTAAAGAAAATCCAGCACTGTTTTTGTATGAGTGTGCTGTATTCTCCAGATTGATCTGATAGCTGTGCAGGGAAATGTTATGTTTATATGTGAAGTCTGTGAGATGCAATGTTGAATCACCATTTGAATATGGAATGGGTTACTGTGTGAGATCTCTGAATGCAGTGTGAAGCTTGCTGGATTTTAGAACAGGGAATCAACAGAGAGAAATAGGTTTTGTAGTGAGAAAACCTTTAACTTATTTTATTTCAATTAGAGAGTGTGGCCACAGTATTGAGAACTGATTAATTGTCACCAGAGTGGAGTCAGTTCCTGGACAAGCAGGGAGTGTTAAGGGCTTTGCTTCCATTTATTTTCTTTATAAGTGAGGTTTTAGGAAGAAGAATTCTGTAGATCATCCGCTGAAGGATTTCCAGATGAGCTCCAACGCAAGAAAGACATCATCTAAGTAAATTCAACTACAGCTAAGTGACAATGCTAAGGGTGTTGAACGGAATATATATATTTTTTTCACAACATTTTAAGGGAAAACAAAGGAACAGACCATCAGATATTAAAAATCCATGAGATCCCTGCAAAAACACCAATAGTGCACACAAAGAGACCAATTTTTACATCAGGAAAGAGAATAACCACAAATATCTGATTTTGATAAAAAGACTATTTAAATACTTATCTGAAATGGTTCTTTTCTGCCTTTTTAGGTGAAACAGACAAAGTTAAGGGTATACATGTAGTTCTACATTTGAATGTTGAATATGTTATTGCAGTTCTATTAAGCCTCACACTAATTGTGAATTTGAGTTTATTTGAATGAAAATTTGCTTGCATTTGTATTCAATAAAGAAAAAGATAATTTGTAAATCTGAAGGTGCGGTTCTTCCAGTTCAGGAACAAATCCTAAATTTAGCTTCTTTTCCTCCTTTATTCTTTGAGAGTAAAGGACGAGGTTAGTTTATTTGTTCCACTCCCTCGGCTGTGAGTGTGTATTCCCTGGATTTTCGCCACGACTACAACCATCAGGTACCTGGGAGCACATCACTACAGTCCAGCCGAGAGGGGTGGTAACAATAGGGAGAGTGGAAAGATGGTGACCTGAAGCTCGTACGCTCAACGGCCCAGCTGTCCTCTAAAGTTTTGTCTTTGTTTACTTGAAATTTCCTCTTTGCACCTGCAGTTACTTTAACTGAGAGGAAGGGGACAATGGGGGGGGGGGGGGGGGGGTCAGCCACCGATGGCCAGCATTTCGTCACCTGTGCAGCAAGTGTGGGACCGCTGCGCGACGAGCTGCCCACAGATGACTGGGTTGATGAGTCCATTGATTAGCACCGGTGAAGGACAGTCGATGCTCTTGGACCTGGAAACAACTTCATCGCTCTCAAATCATTTAACCACCATGTCCAAAGGAGTGGAGGAGTTAGGAGTGTCTGCTGAAACGGAAGTCATTTACAGCTGAACCCATGTCAGCGGTGCCACTCCTAAACCCGTAAGAGCTATCAGCTTGGAGTTTTTGGCTCCCATGGAGGTTACATTGAATATCATCTGGAAGGCGCTGCAGGACCTAACGGTGGTAGTAAATAATTTTGCTTCAGATATAATCTTATTAGTGAGCCACATGGATAATCTAATCGAATCCTTTGAGAATGAAAAATTGATACAGCAAATGAAGTTCTACAGGAATAGGAAACGGTTAAGATTTTGAAAATGTTAATAGACCAGAAAATTTTGAATAAAATGAATATTGTTACAGATGATTAATATCGAGATTGTTGTTTTCCCAGAGTTCCGGGTATGACTCCTAAAGTTTTTTTTTCCTCTGAAATGATTCCTCTTAGTATATTAATTCAAAAGGAGTGAAGCCTGTGAAACTGGGATTACTTTAATCAGTGGGAATTGGATCAGAGATTCAAGTGTTTGTATTGTTAAATAATTTCTGGTTTTAAAAGGGGGAAAAAATGAAATCAGGTGTATTGTTTCCACTAATATTGGACAATAAGTATATTTCCAACGAAATTAATTGACTATACACCGTTTTGGGTTTGAGGAAGCCAATCAGATGATCAATGTGGAATAATGATTCAGATAAATAATAACTGGGGATAATCAGATTAATTGCAAATACAGTCCAACTGAACAAAAGCAGTGTGCTAGAGCAAAAAGAGTAACCTAATACCAAAAAGACCGCTCTGGCAAAAAATTAACTAATTGGTGCTTTTTTAGAAAAAAATGGAGAAAAAAGCCCTCAGAAACCGTAGGCCAATCGCCTGAAGGTTTTAAGCGTGGTTAGAGATGATCTTACATCAGCTTGTGACACACGCTACAGTTCGATCATTGGGCCAAAAAACTCCATTTTGAAAAGGGGCTCAAAATTTTTTTTAATCGCCTCAATATTATATAGTTAATAAACAAAATGAATTTCTTTCAATTGATTCATAAATAGAATGAATTTCTTTCAATGAGTTCAAAATCATTCAAATACTTTTTCAAAAAGAATTGTCACAACAGCATATCGGAAAAAGTAACACTTAGCTTTTAAATGTGTTGGAACCAGGCACTCATCACTGTCCGTTCTACAGGAACCCGTTTCGCCTAGAAACGTGGCTTCTTCAGGAACGGAGTGCTTTGGAATATGCTGAAAATCTAAAATGAACAAAAATCATAATTTGAAAGAAAACAATATAATAGTTGCACACCTAAAGATCACACCACGGTCAAACATACTATTAACCGGACATCTGCAATGCTTCAAGATGGCGCCTTAGCGTCCACGTACAATCAGCTGACTAAAATACTATCATGCACGTTATGGTCAGATGTTAATAGAAATTGTGCCAATCAATGGCATTGTTCAGCCCGTTAGGTTCTAAGGTATCGAATTCAAAGATCCACCTTGCTTCCCTTCTTAATAGAGTAAGTTTTCGATTGCCTCCTCAATGATGTGCTCCCACCTGATCTAATACTGAACATCGTAAATCTTCAAATTAGTGTTTTAAAGAGATACAGTGTTCAACGATTGGTTCTTTGACAGCTGATCTACGTAAATTGGATCTGTGTTCCATGATTCTCACTTTTAATGGTCTAGTTGTCATGCCGATATAGATCTTATTGCAAGGACAACGTAGGGAATATATAACATGATCAGAAGAACAGTTTGTGAATTGCGATAACTTATGAATCCTATTAGTTTTAGGATTCACAAACTGTTTAGTTTGTTCAGTAATATGGCATATCTGGCAATGTCCACATTTGTAATGTCCTAAGACTTGTTTCTTATTAACGATGGAAAGACTTGCGTCTGCTGGGCTGACAATCTCCTTGATGTTGTTCGTCCTGGCAAACGCAATGCGTAAATTAGTGTTTTCAAATGCGCTCATTGATCTCATGATATCCCATCTGTTTTTGACCAGATTCGCAAGATAGGGACTATGTTCGGTATATCGCATAACCATGGTGAAATTATTCTCTTCTGTTTGACATTTTGATGTACTTCTCAGAAGTAGATCCCTATCATTGCACTTAGCCCTACGGTATGCCTTTTTAAGGACAGACTTGGAATAACCCCTCTTCAGTAAGTTGGACATTAATTCTTCCGCCTGTGTTTTGAACATAATCGAGTCAGAACAGCTACGTCTTAGCCTTAGCATTTGGGAAAAAGGAAGGCTGTTTTTAAGATGTTTGGGATGACAGCTTGAGTTGTGGAGAAATGTGTTTCGATCCGTGCTTTTTTAAAAAACTTTGGTAAAAAAACCACTGACTGTCAAGGGCTGAGTATCCTGGGGGGGGGGGGGGGGGAGTTGCTGTTGCATTTCAGAGCTTGTGCACTGCATTCCTGCTTTTCTTGGCATGTCTATACAAAGAAGCACCTTTCCTACCACATCCTTAACACCACCCCAAGGTCATGCTCTTTGTGTGCCCTCAACCTCTCCCTGTATTTGTCATTTTTCTTGTCCTTTGCTGCTGTTCCTCTTTTTACTCTTACACTATAGACTCACCTATCGCTTCCCCCACACCTGCTCTTGATCAGAATATTATGATATCCCAGTCCTTGTCGGCAATCGTCGGCCATTTGCTCCTTGACCATACCTTCAACCCCATACTCTGGTTCCTGTGTCAGTCATTGCACCCTGTGCCCTTCCTGCATGGCCCCCGTCACAGCAACCTCTCCGTTTTGATCTGAATAATGCATGTTCTCCTTGACACAAATCACATCAAATCTCCAATCTTTTCACGACACACACTCGACATTCTCTGTGTTACAGAGACCTGGCTCAGCCTCGGTGATACTGCCTCTGTTCTCGAGACATGTCCCTTAGGCATTCTCTCCCTTCATGCACCCCGGCCAGCACGCTGTAGGGACATCATTACCTGCTTCTTTGTCTCTTCCCTTCATCTCAGGCTGCCTTTTTTTTATGTTCATAATTTTTATTAATTTTCAACAAACTTAAACAGAGGTATACTGTTACGTAAAATATAGCCACAAATAAAACATTTCATTATTTATTTATTTATTTTATTGCATTTGTATCCCACATTTTCCCACCTATTTGCGGGCTCAGTGTGGCTTACAATACATAGTAAATAATGGAAATGCAATTTGTTACAATCAGTTATGGATTACATTGTGAGAAGTTAAGCGAGACAAAGTCGAGGTGTCGTTAGGGAATAGGACAAGGAAAAGAACAATGGAACAATGGAAAGAGACAACGGGAAATTGGTAGGGTGATAGAACCTTAGCAAAAGAACATTCGGTATAACATTTTCTGTGAGTGAGGTTTAAGTGTGATGAGATTACGGGGGATGAGAGTTCAGAAAAGAATGTATTGGTGTATTTCTGGAATAGTGAGTGTGGACTTCATGTGTATTGCTCCTTACAGTAAATTTTGTCGAAGAGATGAGTCTTCAGTAGTTTGCGGAAGTTGGTTAATTCGTGGATTGTTTTCAAGTTGCGTGGTACATTACATTATCTTCTGACTTTACATATTAAATGGCTTTCTTAGACCCCAAAATAAGAAGCTTAGGGGGGTTAGGAATTAGTGAAGTTTCACTTATTATAATATTTATTATACAAGAAAATATGACGCTGTATTTCTCAGTCTAATTTCCATTGTCTCTATCGTTGTTTAGAATCTAGGACCAACTTAAGCTGATCAGGTATATAGAATACAAGTTTGGCATTATTAAACCTCACAATATATTTGCATGGGTATGCTAGAACAAAAGAACCTCCCAAATCTATTATTTTAGATCTCATTGAAAGAAACTGTTTTCGCTTTTGCTGAGTTACTTTTGTCACATCCGGATACAGCCATATTTTTTTCCCACCAAAATTATGGTTCGCTGTTTTAAAATAAAGTCTCATTATGGCATTCAGGTCTTGTTGAAAAACAAAAGTTACTATCAGCGTCGCCCTTTCTATCGACTGTTCCAGGATCTCTGTAAGATTCTCCACATCGAGTTCATTTCCAGATTGAACATTATTTGCCTCATCCGCTTTTTTAATCGTATTTAGTATGAAGTAAATTTTATTTAAGGGAGGAATTGCTTCTTGTGGGTAATTTAAATTTTCTTTAAGAAATCTAGTAAATAGATCTAGGGGGGAAACCCCATACACTTTAGGAAAATTAAGCAGATGTAAATTCAGTCTCCTGTTGTAATTTTCAATTTGTTCAATCTTTCTCCTTATGTCCATATTATCTTTCAGCACTGCAACTTTAAATTCATTCTCAATTTTTTGTGAAAAATCTTGTTTGACCATATCCACAGATTCTTTCAATTCTTGCATTTTAATGCCTAGAATTTTTACCATTCCGGAAGACTGTAGTAAGGTTTTTTCCATCTATAGTAGTTTCAGCCACATTGTCCCCAGATTAACCTCCATTTCTTTCCCGGCTGGTTTAGATGTCATCGGTGAGTCGGTTGTCCCACTGGGTCTGCCAACTTCTGCCGTTCCGGTATCTGTTGGTTTCTCCTCTCGATTCACCGCAACTGCAGGGCTTGAAGGAATCATAGAGAGCGGCGGGGGTGGGGGGGGTTTACAGATATTTCACATTCCAGCGAGGGAGTTGCTTCACCAGGTCCTCCCACCAAGGAATCCACCCCGCTTACTGTCTGTCAAACAGCGGGGTAGAAACGCTTCAGACCCGTTCTCGCCGGAGTGGACATCCCGGTAGGTGGGGGAATTACCCGGACTACTCCTTTTCTTTTGGAATGAGGCATAATTTCGTAGCAAACAACTAAAGTTAACGGAGCTGGCTGGAGCGAACTCACCAAACGTCTGCTCATGGCGCCATCTTGATACGCCCCCCCCCTCTCAGGCTGCCTTTTAAAGTCTTTAGTGATCACCGACACCTCCTCTGCCTTTCATCTGACAATCTTATATCAACCTCCTTCACCTTCTGTTGCCTCTTTGGATGAATTGATGGCCATTACCTCTGAATCCTGCACCTTGTTTTTCCTCATCCTGTTCCTTGGTGATTATGATATCCCTTCCTCTGGGTTCTCAGCATCTTTTCTCTCTTTTGCCTCAGCTGCTGCAGCGCTTTTTTTGTAAGAAAAAAGGTGCCGGTACTCATGCAGGGCAGCCTGGGGGGTGGGGCTACTATAAATGCTCTGCCCCATATATAGCTCCGCCCCTTCAGTAGCCACACCCCATTACCAGCCATAGAGCATATAAAAAGCATCTTTGAGAATATTACACCAGTCCCTAGAATACCAATACATCTCTTACTGATAAAACATAACAAACAGGATGCTCCACACAGAACTACATATCAGAAGATCTTGATGGAGTTACAATAAGTAATGCTGATCTTAGTGCCTGGGTATAATACTAACAATCTGACCTGCCTTATTCCAGCAGCATTAAGAACCTAAAAATGTAGAAGTCCATAATTCTGCTCTAGATGGTATTTAAAAACACTGTAAAGTGCTATAAAATGAATGGACGAAAAAAGTACACAAAAAGGTCCACTAACATAACTTTCAGGAACAAATAAAGACCTTCCTTTTTTTCCCTGTGTAAATCAATCTATTTTAGTGAAGCATCATCATATGTGCAAAATAAATGTATAAACGGTGAAAACAGCATAGACCTAAACAAAGCTGATGAAAACCATTTCCTCTACAAACTGAAGTTTCATTATTTCTTCTCCAGCTTTACTAAGGTTTCTCAAGCAGTGACGAATCTTTCCTGCTATCACTTAGTTCTGCACTACCTGCTACCTATACCTGGATCAGTTCTGAACAAAAAGTAATAAAGCAAAATCTAAAGCATTTGTTAATTTCAGAACTATATCTAGCCATCCACATTGTGCTCTCTGTTTGTTTGCCTTTTCTGGCTCATAAGTGCCCTTAGCAATACATTTTCTTGAAGACCTAATCCTGTATTTGTGACATCAATCATTTCCAGAGCAAATTAGAGATCATGTTGGTGTAAACTGATGCAAATGTCAGTATCTTTATTCTTTAGCATAAGCTTTCTCTAATCTACTAGATGTAAATGCAGACCTTAGCAGATACCAAAACACATGCATTTGACTGCCTTCACACACACCAAGAACCAACCCGCGGTCTAGCTTCTCTACTACTACTAACATTTGTATAGCGCTACCAGGCGCACGCAGCGCTGAACATGAGACACATAGAGACAGTCCCTGCTCAAAGAGCTTACAATCTAGGTAAAACAGACAGTGTGATGAGCCTCCTACATGTTTACATTTATTAAATGCTTGATATACCGCACTCTCCAATCCCGTTACTATCCCCCCAACCGACAAAGAAGGGAAACAGCATCCATTCCCACAGTACTTTTGGGCTGTAAATAATCCAAGATTAGCAAAGCACACATGGCAGGCATCAGAGACCCCAGATAGGTGCAGAAGTACTGGTTGTGGGTATGGGGTACCTTTGTTAAACTGGTGGAGGAGGGGGGGGACCACTATGAAAACCTTAACAAGAAAACAGTCATATGTGAAACACCTTCTAACACCCCCACCTCCCCCCCAATTCTACCTAGCCTCTGGTTACCACAACCCTGCTTCCTTACATCTCCTTTTCACTAAGCAATTTAACAGACATCATCTTGCATTTGTCTTATCCCTTCCTGCTATTTGTAAACCAATAAATATTTAAACAAATGGGCAGTGCCCATCCTCAGGCTTCCTGACTGGCAGCAGGTTAAGGTATTGCACTGTTTTGTACTAGCTAAGTGAGTCACACCTTAGCAATTAGACCAACTCAAGAGCTGAAGAGACCTGAAAAGTGATTGCTGGTTTCTCAGAGGCCAACTTCCTTCAGAAGGAATTCCCCACCAAAATTAATACCCATTATCCTTAAAGCTCTCCACATGTAAGAAATTAAGTTTGTGGTAACCCAAAGGAAATATTTTACCTCAGAACTTCTTTCCTTCCTTCAGTGTAACCCCCTGTTCAGGACGTGGAAAGGTCCTATATTCCAAGTCACAAATCGACAAAGCCCAAAGCTTCATAGAAAGCAACTTTTCTCTCCCTGTCTTCCACTCTCCTTCCCATCCCCCATCTCCCCCTCCACTTCTCTACCCCGCCCACGGTCCGACATCTCCCCTCTTTCTCAAGCTCCAGCTTGTCTTTCAGACCGCCGGCAACGACATTTTCTCTCTCAGGCTGTGGGCTGTGCTGCCCTAAACCAGCCTCTCTGATTTGTCACGGGGGGGGGGGGGGGGGGGACAACAGGTGCCCCACTGCCGGTGCTCAGCTGTACCCTGCCTGTTGCAGGCATTAGGGCGCAGTTGTGCTGGTGAGCACTTGTTGACGGCATCAGTTGTTCTTCTTCTCTGTCCCGCGCGATTCGAGGCAGACAGGAGCAGGACCTGGCTTGACAACACGCACGCGCCATTGCCCAGGTGACCTCTTCGTTGCAGTCGGGTCACGGTGCGTGCTGTTGCTGGGCCTGCCTGCCGAAGCTGATAGGGTAAGGGGTTGGTGACGTGACAAATTTCACCCGCCGCCACAGCAGCAGAGCCGCGCGCTCAGCAGAGGAGACTCAGACTTCCGCGAGAGAGTTCTGTCAGCCTGAGAAAAAAAGGTGCCGGTACGCCGTACCGGCGCAAGAAAAGCACTGGCTGCTGGCCTAACCCAGCATATCACATTCCCTATACGCTCTGCGGGTAACTCTCTACACTTGATTTTCACCTCATAAGTAATGCCATACTGGGAAAAGACCAAAGGTCCATCGAGCCCAGCATCCTGTCCCCCCCGACAGCGGCCAATCCAGGTCAAGGGCACCTGGCAAGCTTCCCAAACTTGCAAACATTCTATATATGTTATTCCCGAAATTGTGGATTTTTCCCAAGTCCATTTAGTAGCAGTTTATGGACTTGTCCTTTAGGAAACCGTCTAACCTTTTTTTAAACTCTGCCAAGCTAACCGCCTTCACCACGTTCTCCGGCAACGAATTCCAGAGTTTAATTACACGTTGGGTGAAGAAATATTTTCTCTGATTTGTTTTAAATTTACTGCACTGTAGTTTCATCACATGCCCCCTAGTCCTAGTATTCTTGGAAAGCGTGAATAGACGCTTCCAATCCACCTGTTCCACTCCACTCATTATTTTATATACCTCTATCATGTCTCCCCTCAGCCGTCTCTTCTCCAAGCTGAAAAACCCTAGCCTCCTTAGTCTTTCTTCATAGGGAAGTCGTCCCATCCCCGCTATCATTTTAGTCTCCCTTCGCTGCACCTTTTCCAATTCCACTATATCTTTCTTGAGATGCGGCAACCAGAATTGAACACAATACTCAAGATGCGGTCGCACCATGGAGCGATATAATGGCATTATAACATCCTCACACCTGTTTTCCATACCTTTCCTAATAATACCTAACATTCTATTCGCTTTCCGAGCCGCAGCAGCACACTGAGCAGAAGGTTTCAGTGTATTATCGATGACGACACCCAGATCCCTTTCTTGCTCTGTAACTCCTAACGTGGAACCTTGCATGACATAGCTATAATTCGGGTTCTTTTTTCCCACATGCATCACCTTGCACTTGCTCACATTAAACGTCATCTGCCATTTAGCTGCCCAGTCTCCCAGTCTTGTAAGGTCCTTCTGTAATTTTTCACAATCCTGTCGCGAGTTAACGACTTTGAATAACTTTAAATCGGTCCCTGGAGACAGAAATTGACCGGTTGGCTCAAGGAATCTTTGAAGGGCCTAACATCAGAGACTGGGGCAGATTTAGATGAGCTAGGCTTGGCTAGCCTTTGGGCGGAGACTGAGTTGACCCAGGATACATTGGGAGAGACCTTCATGGGGTTTCAATAGTTACAAACCATGTATGCCCAATGTGCTGGGGTGATAGTGCATTTCAGTGAGCTGGTCTAGACTTTAGTAAGCTCTGGTGCAATTTCATGACCTGCTATCTATTTAAAGACCTGTGACAGCTTGGGTCTGTTCTAGTGAGTGTCCCTGACATTTTTGGGTGAGTTCTAAATCCAACCATAAAGTCCCAAAGCAGGAGTGAAAATATTTATCAACTGGGAGAGCCGTGTGATTCACTTTCCCCTCCCATTAAAGAATGGATCATGGTACTGTCCTCCCTTGAAAGCCAGATTCCCTCTGTATTTCACAGTCATATCAGATGCCTTTTGCAGGTGTATAAGAATTTAATTGTGGAAAGCCCAGTGGCATATTACCAGCATTATCTCCAGTTGCTTTTCAGCAGTCAATTGGAGAGTCTGAGTCTTTTGAAACGGCTTCAGGAATATCCTGCAAACAGATTTGAAATACCAAGGGCTCCCTCTGAGAACTGGGGAGACATAATAGATCGAGAGGAACCATTAGGGCAGGATTGTCTAGTTTTGCCTCTACAGGAAGTATCCCAGAGGCTAGGGTCAGACCATTGTCAACAGGTCACCCCTGGGATGCCAAGACATTACTTGTATGAAAAGGATGCTAACAGAAAGGAAGGGTCCAGGCAGACAAGGCTGTGATGGGGTCAGAATCAGGAATAAGCATTCTCCTTACCAACCTTCAATCAAGTTATTATCAGTATTCCTGTCTCTCTAGAAATCATGCTTGTTTCATGTTTTATTTCAAAATTTGTTTATTGTTTTGCATGTGATTACAATAAAACATTTAACAAAATCTCTCTCTCCATGCGAATCTATTCTAAAGTTATACATAGGTCTGGTTAGAGAAATTCCCCCTTCCCAGTCTCAGTACAGTATTCTGTGTAGTCACAAACTTTAAATTTAACTCTTTAAATCTTACCCCCCCCCTTCCACCCTCTCTATCCCCATCTCCATCCCCCCTCCCCTCCTCCCATCTCCCGCCCTCGTCCCTTTTAAGTAATGACTATTCTGCTTGATTGTAGCATTGACCATTTCTCATATATTTAATATATGTCCTCTACCCCCTGGGGGTATTGATTGCCAAAATGGGGTCCATAGTCTATAAAAGTCTTTGTCTGTGAATCTCCGTTCTCCTCTATAATCTGCTAATCTCTTTTCGAATTTCATGTAATCCATCAACAACTCACGCCACTTCTGCAGAGTCGGTTCTTTGTTTGTAATCCACTCTGTGAGAATAAGTTTTTTCGCTGCCAGTACAGCTCTACCAGTAAATCCCTTGAAGCCTGCTGTAGTTGGTTGAACTATCCTTGGTCTTCCGAACAGCAACAGCGGCCCTTTCTTCCATGTGGCGCCCCACATACTGGATGACATTTGTATTACTCTGGTCCAAAATCTTTGTATTTTTGAGCAAGTCCAGAACATGTGCCCTAGTGTCGCGCCCTGCGTCCCACACTTTGGGCATGCTCCATCTGGAGAGATGCCCATATGGAAGGCTCTTCTTGGTGGAATGTAAGTTCTTAATGCAAATTTGTATTCCATTTCGCAATATTGGATCATCTTTGATGATTTTTGCGTCGAATAAATGTATTCCTGTAGTATTTGAGGCGTTAAGGTCATTTGCAGTTCCTCCGTCCATGCCTGGGCCAGAGCTACATAATCTATTTCCTCTGTCATGTCTCTTAAATGTCTGTGATGCATCGTCAATGACACCCTGCCCTGTGCCTTAAATGAAAAGGCTGAGGAAATCTCCTCCTGCACATCTTCCGTGAGGCATTCCCAGGGCAAGCTGTTTATGTAATGTCTCAATTGCCAGTAGTAGAATCTATCTCTTTCATCAAATTTAAACTGGGCCTGAAGCTCCACGAAAGGCCTGGTTCTCCCCTCTGATGTCAAGACCTGATGCAAGTATACCAGTCCTCTCTGCTGCCATTGGTTAAATCTACGGTGTAGAGTTCCTGGTAGGAATTGTGGGTTATTGCAAATTGCTTGAAAAGGCGTAATTCGTCCAGAAAATTGATGGTGTCGGCAAACCCACTTCCAGACCGCCCTTGCCGTGGGCATTATATGCGATTGTTGTAGGACTTTGGGAGCTTGACCGCCTCCCACATGCAACAGGCTACTGAAATGTATTCCCTGTGTTAATGTTGTTTCCAGATTTGTTGCTGAAAAGTCTGAGGTTGATCTGTACCAATCCGAAATATGTCGCATGCCACTTGCTATTGTAAGATACCTGATGCTGAGCAATCCCAATCCTCCATATTCTCTTGGTATTTGCAACGTCCGTACTGGGAGGCGTGCTTTCCTCCCCTTCCACAGAAAGCGCTGTATATACCGGTGCAAGCGTTTTTCATCTTCTTTCTTAAGAAAAAGTGGAAGGGTTTGAAATTTATAGAGCCACTTTGGCACTATCATCATGTTATAAATAGCAATTCGTCCCATAAGGGACAGCGGATATTTCTCCCACAACTGTAGTTTTATGCGAGTGGTCTCAAGCAAGGGCTCGACATTTTCTTGGTATAATTTAGATAGATCTTGCGGTATGTTGGTTCCAAGGTATTTAATTTTCTCTTCCACTCTGACTATGGGGCAACTTTCCTTCTCCTGCTGGGTTCCACTCGGATATACATTCATTATTTGAGACTTTTTTTTATTTAGCTTGAAACCAGAAATCTGTCCAAATTCCTTTGTTAGGCTCAGCAGTTGGTCCAATGAGCTCATCGGGCAGGCTGATATTATCATCAGGTCGTCTGCAAAAGCTAGGGCCTTTATAGTATCCCCCCCAACTTTCACCCCGGGGATTCCCTCTGCTCTCTTTATAAGTCTCAGTAGGGGTTCTAATGATAGGATAAACAATGTAGGGGATAGGGGACATCCCTGTCTGGTGCCTCTGGATATTCTAAATGGTTCTGCTTTAACTCCATTTACTATCACCGAAGCAGACGGATTTGCATACAAGGATTCTATAGCTCTGTAATACCAGCCCCCAAATCCCATATGCCTCAGTACTTGGAACAAATATGTCCACCCCACCTGATCAAATGCTTTTTCAACATCGAGTGAAATTATGGCTGTAGGGGTTTTTGTCAGCTGACCGGTCGCCATGGCTAATAGTAATCTGCGCACGTTTTTGGCTGCTTGTCTGGTCTTAACAAATCCCACCTGCTCCTTACCCACTAACCTGGGCAAAATTCCAGCCAAGCGATTTGCTAGTATCCTGGCCAGTATTTTTAGGTCAACATTGAGTAATGAGATGGGCCTATATGAGTCAGCCTGGCCCTCTGGCCTCCCAGGTTTTAGGATCAGGGAGATCAAGGCTGCGTTTGCATGATGTGGGAACTGTCCCTCCCCAACTACTTGTTCATAGTAATCGCTAATAACAGGATAAAATGAGAGTGGTAGAATTTTATAAAATTCCCCGGTATACCCATCCGGGCCCGGCGCAGATCCCAGTGGTAGTGACTTCACCACCTCCTGTATCTCCCTAGCCTCTAGTGGCTCTTCTAGGACTGCTCGCTCACTGTCTGTTAATTTCGGGAGCTCTGCCTGTTCCAAAATTTTTTGTATGTCTCCTTCCTCTGGGTCTTCAGGTGAACTATACAGTCTAGAAAAAAATTTTGTCAATATCTCGGCTATCCTTTCTCTCTTATTCTGCAGGAGACCCGTCTCATCTTGGAGGGCTATTATCGGTTTGCATGGTCCCCACGCCGAAACTAAGTTTGCTAACATCGTCCCTGATCTGTTTCCAAACCTGCGAAATTTAAATTTCTGGTATGCTAGGTATCTCTTGCTTCGGTCATGAAGTAAGGCATTTAGCGTCACTTGCATTGCTCGAAGCTGGTCTTTATGTTCTTGAGTCTGCTGCTTAATATATCTGGCTTTTGCTTTTTTTAAGGATTGTTCCAGTCTCATTATTGCTATTGTTTGTTTTTTATTATGAGCGTGTACAAAGGCTATTATCTCTCCTCTGAGTACGGCTTTAGCT
The DNA here is from genome assembly GCF_901765095.1 of Microcaecilia unicolor. Lineage (NCBI taxonomy): Eukaryota > Metazoa > Chordata > Amphibia > Gymnophiona > Siphonopidae > Microcaecilia > Microcaecilia unicolor. The sequence goes on along the minus strand of NC_044040.1, from coordinate 218,641,597 downwards.
GCACGTCTGCATTTGGATCTGCCACTAGGTTGAGGTCTCCCATTACCAGAAGCTGCTCAGGTTTGTATGGGAGGCACATCTGAGCAAGATTAGGATAAAATTGTGCCTCATAAATATTTGGTCCATATATTCCCAGAATTAGGAAGTTTCTCTGTTGTACCCATACCCGTACCAAAACATATCGCCCTTTCGGATCTGCTTTCACTAATTCAGATTTTGTACCTCTCCCTTTTCTTATCAGCACTGCCACTCCGCCTTTCCGATCCCCAGAGGATGCTGAGTGCACCTCTCCCACCCACTGCCTTTTTAGTTTGTTATGCTCCTCTGGCGTAAGTCTTGTCTCTTGGAGACATCCGATATCTACTTTCTGTCTCTTTAGATTGGATAAGATTTTTGCCCTTTTTATCGGGGTCGTTATGCCTCCCACATTCCAGGAGGCAAATCTGATGGTTTTAATGTGCATTTAACTGTGGGACTCTATATGGCAAATAATATTTATATGTCTGCCTCAGGTGCCCAGCCTCACCCGAGACACTATGAGTTGTTCTATTTACCCAGGTCTCTCTTGTTGTGCTATGGGACTTCTTAGAAATGTGTGGTGTCATGGTCAACGCTTGTTTGCTTCCCCCCTTCCTACCCTTCTGCCCCACCCTTTCCCTCCCACCCTCCCTTAACTCCTTACCCATCCCCGTACAAACCCTTCTATTCCCCCCACCTAACATAGGAGAGAAATAGTGAGATCAATGATGTGGGGTTTCCCCCTCCCCCGCCATTTACTTTATCTGTGGGCCCCTTTCCAATACCTCCTTAGATGGCTCTGGGCCTCTGCTTTGCATGCTGCTTAAATCCAGAGTCTGTTCTCTTTAGTCCTTTATTTATTTATCTCTGCTTTGCTGTGACTGAAGTGTCTCTGCCGCCCATTCTTGAGCTTCTTTGGGGGTCATGAACACTTGCCATTTGCCCTGGTGGTTGACTCGTAGCGTATAGGGGTATATTAGCATGAACTTTTTGTTCGCTTCCACCAATGTTGTACAAATCTGGCTGTAGGCCCTCCTCCGTTCTTGCAGTGCGTAGGAGTAATCTTGGTAGATCCTCACCGGAGAGCCCTCGAAGGCCAAGGTTTCTCGTTTCAGCCGGGCACCTCTTAAAATTTCCACCTTGTGCACGAAGTTGTGTACTTTTACCATCACCATCCTGGGTTTCTGATTATTGTCCATTTTCCGCCCCACTCGGTGTGCTCGCTCAAGGCAAATGGCACCCATTCCGTCTGACAACGCAAACTCGTTTTGCAGCCACTTTTCTAGCACTGAAGGTAGTAGGCGCTCTGATACATTCTCAGGTATGCCTACTATTCGCAGGTTGGCTCGTCGCGAGCGATTTTCAAGGTCGTCGATTTGTTGAGATTGCTTTTGCACCAGGGATCTCAGTGCCTGAAGCTGTGTTGTTGTTCCGGCTCCTTCGTCTTCTATGGCGGACACTCTTTGTTCTAGTTCGCCTGTGCGCCTGGTCGTATCGGTGAGTAGGTTTTCTACTGAAGTTAATTGAGTGGCTAACTGTTTTAACTGGGGATCCAGCGCCAATTTTACCGCCTCTGTTATTTGTATCAGTTGCTGATTTGTGAACATCGGCTCTGGCGTCTCTTGGGGCGGGCTCGCCGCCATCTTGCTTTCCGCAGCGCGGGGCCTCTCAGCTTCTTTCTTTACATTTTTCGGCGGCATCCTTGTGTCTAGGCGTGTAACAAAGCTGTCCATGCACTCCTACTATCTGTACGCTTTCGGTTTATAATTTTGAGGTTAAATCGGACGTTTTTATGGCGACATAAGTACATAAGTAGTGCCATACTGGGAAAGACCAAAGGTCCATCTAGCCCAGCATCCTGTCACCGACAGTGGCCAATCCAGGTCAAGGGCACCTGGCACGCTCCCCAAACGTAAAAACATTCCAGACAAGTTATACCTAAAAATGCGGAATTTTTCCAAGTCCATTTAATAGCGGTCTATGGACTTGTCCTTTAGGAATCTATCTAACCCCTTTTTAAAGGGAGGGTTCCGCCCGAGAGGAGAGCAATTCCACCTCCGCTCTCTTCAGCACATCACGTGATCTTTTTTGTTTCATGTTTTAAAGACGGAGATTTATAGCTAACATGGTTGTCCGTCACATAAAAGAAAAATTGCTTAGCTGTAGTTGCCTCTAAAGTCCATTAGAGGGCAGCAAAGTACAGTTTTCCAAATTTCTTTATTTTAGTTACATTTGTACCCCACGCTTTCCCACTCATGGCAGGTTCAATGCAGCTTAGATGGGGCAATGGAGCGTTAAGTGACTTGCCCAGAGTCACAAGGAGCTGCCTGTGCCTGAAGTGGAAATCAAACTCAGTTCCCCAGGACCAAAGTCCACCACCCTAACCACTAGGCCACTCCTCCACCTAATGCTGAATTTTATGACTAAACATTTGTGGATTTTACATAACATAATACTGCCTAAACTGTCTAGGAAAATGATGGTAAATGTGTTGTTTAACATCTTAATGATTTCTTAGGGTCATGCACTTGGGTTACAAGAATCCAAGGGAACAGTACAATATAGGGGGTGAAGTGCTTCTGTGTACGGAAGAAGGAGACTTGGGGGTGATTGTGTCTGATGACCTTAAAGTGGCCAAACAGGTAGAAAAAGCGATGGTCAAAGCCAGAAGGATGCTTGGGTGCATAAGGAGAGGGATGACCAGCAGGAAAAAGGAGGTGATAATGCCCTTGTGTAAGTCTCTGGTGAGGCCCCATTTAGAGTACTGCATGCAATTCTGCAGACCCCACCTACACGTTAGGTAATCATTACAGTCCCTACTTCAACAATCAGATCTTAACATCCTCATTCATTCACTTGTAATCTCGCAATTAGACTACTGCAACTCACTACACAAAGGCATTAGGATCAAGGATCTCAGACGACCACAACTATGCAAAATTGTCAAATATGATCACATCACATCATACTGCACCTGAAAAGCAACTCATTGCTTATCCATTCAACACAGAATTACTTATAAGTTGCTTCTATTAGTCTTTAAAACACTACTCTCAGAAGAAACCTTACACCTCTCTCTTCATTTAGTTCATTATGTTCCTGCTTGTGCCCTTATGTCCCTTAATCAAAATTGCCCATTCACACCCAACCATAAAGAGATTATCCATGAACACACAAGAGACTATTTTCTCAATATAAGGACCCCTATTGTGGAATTCACTGCCCTCACATCTCCATTTACAAACATCCCTTGATCAGTTCAAAGTCAATATGAAAACATTCTTATTTCAGGATGCTTTTGTCATGGTTGGGGAAGGTGAGTCTTTGGGCTGTGATGAGGTTGGCTCTACCACACAGACAGCTGCTGACGGGGCCGCCTGGCAGAGTTTGAGAGCTGGAGAAGGCAAGACCTGACTCAGACTGGCTGAAGTGTAGGACTAGGTGGTGCCCAGCAGACTGACTGGAAAATGACAGGGGTGGTCTAGAGGTTGGCTCTTAAAGAGCCCTTGGGGTTGGCTCTTAAAAGAGCCTTTGGGAGAACTTGGTGACACACAACTGGAACAGCCTAGTGATGGCTCTTAAAAGAACCCTTGGGGGTACCCCAACAAGTTAGGGTGGAGAGTGGCTCTTAAGAGAGCCTGGAGTTGAGGCCAGGGAGTAGCTGGAACATCAAGGCTGGAAGACTGGAACAAGCAGGGCGGAACACAGGAACTGGCCTGGCAATAAACACTGGTGAAGCACAACTGTAGAGACTATTATTAAGAACAAAATTACAGAGCATATTCAAAAGCTTGGATTAATGAGACAAAGCTTACATGGATTTAGTGAAGGGAAATCTTGCCTCACCAATCTACTACATTTCTTTGAAGGGGTGAACCAGGGGCGTAGCCAGACAACAGATTTTGGGTGGGCCTAGGCAAGAAGTGGGTGGGCACCAAGTGTTCTCCCTCCCCCTCCACCAAAAAAATATCTCAGCTGTCAGAAAAATGCTTCTTTCCAACTTGGCAGTCTGCAGCATGCATGCAATGAAAACTGAGCATGTGCAGGTGCCAGTATTGTGAAGAATAGCGTTCTCGTTAGCATCAGGGAGAACTCTTCAGCGGGTGGAACTTGGGATCCTCACCAGCTACCACTAAACGTGTGCTACTGTTGAGTGGGCCTGTGCCCTAAGTGGGTGGGCCCTGGCCCACCCAGGCCCACCTGTGGCTACGCCACTGGGGTGAACAAATGTGGATAAAGGTGAGCCGGTTGATATTGTGTATCTGGATTTTCAGAAGGCATTTGACAAAGAACCTCATGAAAGACTCCAGAGGAAATTGAAGAGTCATGGGATAGGAGGTAGTGTTCTATTGTGGATTAAAAACTGGTTAAAAGATAGAAAACAGAGAGTAGGGTTAAATGATCAGTATTCTCAATGGAGAAGGGTAGTTAGTGGGGTTCCCCAGGAGTCTGTGCTGGGACTGCTGCTTTTTAACATATTTATAAATGACCTAGAGATGGGAGTAACTAGTGAGGTAATTAAATTTGCTGATGACACAAAGTTATTCAAAGTCGTTAAATCGCGGGAGGATTGTGAAGAATTACAAGAGGACCTTCCGAGACTGGGAGACTGGGCGTCTAAATGGCAGATGACGTTTAATGTGAGCAAGTGCAAAGTAATGCATGTCGGAAAGAGGAACCCGAATTATAGCTATGTCATGCAAGGTTCCACGTTAGGAGTCACGGACCAAGAAAGGGATCTAGGTGTCGTTGTTGATGATACGTTGAAACCTTCTGCTCAGTGTGCTGCTGCGGCTAAGAAAGCAAATAGAATGTTAGGTATTATTAGGAAAGGAATGGAAAACAAAAATGAGGATGTTATAATGCCTTTGTATCGCTCCATGGTGCAACCGCACCTCGAATATTGTGTTCAATTCTGGTCGCCGCATCTCAAAAAAGAAATAGTGGAATTAGAAAAGGTGCAGAGAAGGGCGACGAAAATGATAAAGGGGATGGGACGACTTCCCTATGAGGAAAGGCTAAAGCGGCTAGGGCTCTTCAGCTTGGAGAAAAGGCGGCTAAGGGGAGATATGATAGAGGTCTATAAAATAATGAGTGGAGTTGAACGGGTGGACTTGGGGACATGCGATGAAGCTACAATGTAGTAAATTTAAAACGAATCGGAGAAAATGTTTCTTCACTCAGTCTGTAATTAAACTCTGGAATTCGTTGCCAGAGAATGTGGTAAAGGCGGTTAGCTTAGTGGAGTTTAAAAAAGGTTTGACCGGCTTCCTAAAGGAAAAGTCCATAGACCATTATTAAATGGACGGGGAAAATCCACTATTTCTGGGATAAGCAGTATAAAATGTTGTGTACATTTTTGGGATCTTGCCAGGTATTTGTGACCTGGATTGGCCACTGTTGGAAACAGGATGCTGGGTTCGATGGACCTTTGGTTTTTCCCAGTATTGTATTGTAACATTTATAACCCGCGCTTTCCCACTTGTTAGCAGGCTCAATGCAGCTTACAATAAAACAAAAATTTACAAGATAGCACAAAGTGGATAAAACAATTAAATATAGTATATAAAGAGGTGGACTAAGAAAGGATACGGGAGGAAGGTAGAAGAGGTAGGGAACGGAAGAGGGTGTAAGTTGGGTAAAGTATTGTGAATAAAGAATGTATAATAATAGTTCGGACAGGGATGAATTCAAAAGGAAAAAGCATATTTAAATTCTGCCAAGTAGACAGATCCAGGTATCGCAGATGGATTTCTAATTTAAGTCAAGTCATATGTGTAGGCTTGCTTGGAAAGGTGAGTTTTAAGTAGCTTCCGGAAGAGTAAATGGTTATTGACTATACGAATCGATCTTGGTAGGATGTTCCAGAGCTTGCTGCCTATAACGGAGAAATTGGATGCATAATATGTTTTGTATTTGATTCCTTTACAGTTGGGAAGATGTAAGTTTAGATAAGTTCGAGAAGAACTAGAGCAATTCCTGGTAGGAAGGTCAATCAGATTGTACATGTAAGTTGGGGAGTCTTCGTAGATAATCTTGTGAATCATCGTGTGGACTTTGAAATTTATTCGTTCCATAATAGGAAGTTAATGAAGTTTTAAACAGAGAGGTGTTGCGCTCTCAAACCGCGACTTACCAAAAATAAGTCTGGCTGCTGTGTTTTGGGCAGTTTGGAGTTTTTTCAGGACTTGGGCCTCGCATCCAATAAAAATACTATTGCAGTAGTCAACATGGGTAAGTACAAAATTGGACCAAATTGCAGAAGGTTTTTAGGGGAAGATAGGGTTTCACACGCTTCAGTATCCACTTCATGTTGAACATTCTCTTTGTCGTAGCTTTTGCGTGATTTTCCATGGTTAGGTGTTTGTCTAGTACTACTCCTAGTATTTTTAGATTGTCTGATATGGGGATGGTGATGTCAGGAGTGTTGAGTGTAGTCAGAGTGAGAGTAGAGTACTGGGATGTGAGGATTAGGCATTGTGTCTTCTCCTTATTCAGTTTCATTTTGAAAGCATTGGCCCAAGAGGCTAAGATGTTCATTCCCTTAACTATTTTATCGAAGATTTCTGCTATGTTGGATTTGAAAGGTATAAAAATGGTAACATCATCTGCATAAATGAAGGGATTGAGTCCAAATTTAGAAAAGGATTTGGCTAGAGGGATCATCATGAGGTTAAAGAGGATCGGGGAAAGAGGTGAACCCTGGGGCACCCCGCATCCTGATAACCAAGGAGAGGAGATAGATGTGGTTGATTTGACTCAATAGGATCTTGAGCTGATGAAACCTTTTATCCATTTGATGATGATTCCACCGATTCCAAGTTTGTCAAGTAGCTTTGTAAGGATATCAAGATTCACCATGTCAAATGCAGAAGGAGGATGTTGTTTCCAAATGATATTTCATTTTTTAATTTGGAAATTAAGGTGAGTAATACCATTTCTGTGCTGTGGGCAGGTCGAAAGCCCAACTGTGACTCATGAAGGATGGAGAACTTTTGTATGAATTTGTTGAGTTGGGAGGTTACTCAGTTTTCCAGTAGTTTGGTCAATAGAGGGATAGAGGCCACAGGGCGGTAATTGGTGATATCAATTGCAGGTTTCTTGGTGTTTTTTGGTATGGGTATAAGTAATATATTGCCATGTTCGATGAGGAAGGATCCCTGTTGAAGGAGGAAGTTTAGGTGAGTGATGAGGTCTGTAATGAAGCGAGCAGGTGCATTCTCCATTAAGGTGGCAGTGTGCTTTAGAGAGTTTGGATAATGAAGTGGTGATTTCTTCAGTAGTAAGGGGGGTGAAGTTTGTCCAGGAGCGGTCGGCTGGTATTTGGTCAATATCTGGGTCCAGTTCATCAAGAAAGCTATCAATACTGGAATCATCTTGTGGGATTGACGATTTTATCTTTAAAGTATTTGACTAGTTGGTCGGCAAATGGACAGTTTGAGGATGATGTTGTAATTGGGTCGGTGTTGAGAAGATTTTCTATAAATTGAAATTGTTTTCTTATGTCTGTTCCGGAAGTTGTAATCTTTCTTGAGTAATAAGATCTTTTGACTTGTTTGATGGCTTTCTTATAATTTCTTTGTGGATTGTTTCCAGGTATTAAAGGTGATGTTTTTTGATTTACACCAAATTTTTTCAAGTTTCCTGGTTTGTGACTAAGGCATTACAATCATTCTAAGATTAATTATTAACTTTGTAGAAGTTACATACGAATAATCAAACAATGTTTATATGACAGAGACTACAGAAGAAATCTGGTTTAAGAACGGAGTTGAGATATCAGCCAAGAGATTGAAGAAAGAAGGTGACAGAGACATCCTGCACCACTGAAGACGAGATGTTAAGCATAGTTTTATTTTTATCTGTTCTGATTCTCTCTCTGCTCATTGCTCAGTTCTTGAAACTGCAGTGGGTTGGCAAACGGTTACCTCCTGGACCCACACCTCTGCCCTTCCTTGGTAACCTGTGGACTCTGCATTTCAGGATTGACCGGGACAGTTTAAGTCAGGTATTTATCAGTATTTTCCACTGAAATGGGGAAGAGAGAAGTATCGTATGCAAAGAGGAAGAGATTTCCTATGGCCAAAATCCTCTGTGGGTTCCTTATGTACTGGGCCTTCTATTGATTGGGGTGAGAGTTGCCCAGAATTTCCTTTTGAAAATTAGCCTGCTCTGTACGACCCGGGGCTGAGGGATAGCAAGCTCCACGAATAGTCTGTACATGTGATTGTTAATAAAGCAAAAGATTTATTACCGAGATATGCAGTAGGGATGTGCATGGGTTTGAAATGGTTTGGGGTATGGTTTATTGATTTATAATCTGCCCTGGGCCAAGGGAAATGTTAATGACTCACTCATCCAGTTGAACTCACCTTCCCCAGACTGAGTTCCTGTCTCTAGCTCACTCATCCTCCTCTCCAGGCTAGTGGCCTCATTCGCTCACACTCCTGCTTCCTTTAAACCAACCCTTTCTAGCCAGTCTGACTAAAACCAGCAGGAGAAAATGGTTGTGAAGCTTCCCTTAGCTACAGATGTAAAATATTAAACAGGCATCTTGTGTTGTGAACAGAGAGATGCCCCCTTAGCAAATCCCCCCTGATCAGTCTGTCACAGACAAGGCAATATCCATGCCGACACCCGCTGGACCACTTAGGCAATATTTTAATGTCTGTATTAATTAGAGATGTGATGATAAAAGTTACAGTCTGCTTAGTCTCTACCCTTCTTGTGAATACTACTACTACTATTTAGAATTTGTATAGCGCTACAAGGCGCACGCAGCGCTGCACAAACATAGAAGAAAGACAGTCCCTGCTCAAAGAGCTTACAATCTAATAGACAAGAAATAAAGTAACTTAAATATCGCAGGTTACCCTGCTGTGAATTAAGGGAATTAAATAAGTTCCTCAGAAATGGGCTCAAACTAATAAGAAACATTTTATTAAATATCCACAGGACACCCCTCTGAGCCCAGACATTTAGCTCCTGGATGTGTCTTAACCACTGGCTGAATTTTCATTAATGTGATAAAAAGCTTGTTTAACCCCAGGGCCACCTTCCTGCCATAGTGGCTGCTTACGCCATGCAACAGACAGGCCTCGGCACACCTTTAGGGTATTATTAGGAAAGGTATGGAAAACAGGTGTGAGGATGTTATAATGCTGTTGTATCGCTCCATGGTGCGACCGCACCTTGAGTATTGTGTTCAATTCTGGTCACCGCATCTCAAGAAAGATATAGTAGAATTGGAAAAGGTGCAGCGAAGGGCGACTAAAATGATAGCGGGGATGGGACGACTTCCCTATGAAGAAAGACTAAGGAGGCTAGGGCTATACAGCTTGGAGAAGAGACGGCTGAGGGGAGACATGATAGAGGTATATAAAATAATGAGTGGAGTGGAACAGGTGGATGTGAGCGTCTGTTCACGCTTTCCAAAAATACTAGGACTAGGGGGCATGCGATGAAACTACAGTGTAGTAAATTTAAAACAAATCTGAGAAAATATTTCTTCACCCAACGTATAATTAAACTCTGGAATTCGTTGCCGGAGAAAGTGGTGAAGGCGGTTAGCTTAGCAGAGTTTAAAAAGGGGTTGAACGGTTTCCTAAAGGACAAGTCCATAAACCGCTACTAAATGGACTTGGGAAACATCCACAATTCTAGGAATAACATGTATAGAATGTTTGTACGTTTGGGAAGCTTGCCAGGTGCCCTTGGCCTGGATTGGCCGCTGTCGTGGACAGGATGCTGGGCTCGATGGACCCTTGGTCTTTTCCCAGTATGGCATTACTTATGTACTTATGACGTCTGGCTTTGTGAGACTGAGCTTGCCGGTACCTGGAATTAGGATGCTAGGATTTGTGCCTGCTAATGTGTGGATGTCTCCCTGAGTTCATGGAAAGGCAGATAAATACCATATGGCCTATCTAGTCTGCACATAGTATCATAGTAACATAGTAAATGACGGCAGATAAAGACCTGTACGGTCCATCCAGTCTGCCCAACAATCCATGCCATGTACTATTCCATCCTGTTCATGCCCCAAGCTTTCTTGAATTCAGATACACGGGCCGATATTAAAAGCGATTTAAGTGGGGGTAGGAGAGACTCCTGCCCACTTAAATCGCTTGTAGCCACCTACCCACCGATACCCAGCGGCACAAAAGCAGGGCAGTGCCACTGAATATCGCCTCTGACCATCGCAGCTAAAGAAAGGGGCTGGACAGGAGCAGTATGGGGGGAGGGCAGCATTAGGGAGGAGCCCAGGGTTATGTAAGGTCGACCTAAATTTCATGATTTGGGCATCCCCGATCGTATTATCGAAACGAAAGATGGACGTCCATCTTGTTTTGATAATATGGGTTGCCCCGCCCCTTTATGGGGCCATCCTGCGAGGACGCCCTCCTGAAAACTTAGGCGCCCCGTTCGATTATGCCCCTCCACAGGTGATAGCGAAGGGTAAAGCAAAGATGTAATATATAGAAGGGTGAGAAAGTGGGAAGAGTTAGAAAGTAAGGTGACTGATTTGAAGAAAGTTGCACATGAGGTCAGAGAGATGGGTAAATATTATTTCAGCTAGGGTAGGAGTGGATAAATATGTCCCGCTGCAGTATGTGCAGCCCGAGTCAATCCTTGTGTGTGTGAGTGAGACTAACAAGTTAGTTACTTCTTCCATTAAAGGTTTGGTTGAAGAGCCAAGCTTTCACCTGCTTCTTGAAGTAGAGGTAGTCTTGTGTTAAGCGGAGCCTTTCAGGCAATGCATTCCAGAGTGTGGGGGCTACTCCGGAGAAGGCTCGCTTGCGGGTATCACATTGTGTAATGATCTATATTTGGCCACTTTGCTATGAGGGCTCTGGGCTACTCCCTAACGCTGCCTTCAGTACTGCCCCTGACCTGCCCCTTTTTTGGCATTTGTCAGAGATGATATTCAGCGGCACTGAATATGGGGGGGGGGGGGGGGGGTTGATGACAAGTCTCTCTCCTTCCCACTTACATTGAATATTGGCCCCATGGTTTTCATTGTTTCTAACAGGGACAAACTTTTGCTGTGAGAAAAGGCTGAAGCATCTAGGGCTCTTCAGCTTGGAGAAAGACGGCTGAGTGGAGATATGATAGAGGTCTATAAAATAATGAGTGGAGTGGAAAGGGTAGACGTGAAGTGTCTGTTTACTCTTTCCAGAAATACTGGGACTAGGGGACATGTGATGAAGCTACAAAGTAGTAAATTTAAAACAAATTGAGTAGAGAGTCACGTGATGCACGGCTAGAGGGTGGCTGTCGTCGTGCTGAGCTCCCCCCCTGCCTGAGATAAAACAGCGATAAAACGCATCGGCGAAATTGGTGACTCACCTGAAATATAAGCGAAGTCCCGAGCTAATATAAGTGCTAATAAACCGCGGCTAAGAAAAAGCGGATGGCAGCGAAATCGGGAAAGAAAGAGGGGACGAGAAGCCGGATCGTTGAATCCAAGATGGCGGACGCAAGGAGCGGGAGTCCTCCGACGGTGAGCTCCGCGTGGGCTGCAGAGGTAGCGGCAGAAGTATCTTTAATGCTGGAGGCCTCTGTAGATTTAAAATTACAAAGAATCACAGAACAACTACAGGGAATAGACGATAAGTTGGGCGGAATTCAGACGGAGTTTGCCCAGTACAAACAGAGACTATCGGATGTGGAAGATTATGTGCAGAGACAGGAACAAGCAGATAAAACCCTGAAACAAAAAGTGGAACGCTTAGAGGCTAAATTAGAGGACCTTGAAAACAGGTCACGAAGAAGCAATATCAGAATGATAGGTTTGCCAGAAAATATCAAAGAAACAGACCTGAGATCTGTATTGGAATCCTGGCTTCCTGATGCACTTAAATTAACATTGGTAACAGGCCCGCTTCGCGTGGAACGCGCTCACAGACTGGGCCCTCTGAGAAAAGAAGATCAGAGACCCAGAGTGGTGATCTTTAAAGTGCTCAATTTTGCACATAAACAGGAAATATTTCGAGCACTTAGGAAAGTAGAGCAGCTGAAATATGAGAATTGTGTGGTGCGCTGTTTCCAGGATTATTCCATGGCGGTGTCTCAGCAGAGGAAGGCATATCGAGATGTGTGCCAACTTTTGTTCACGAAAAAGATCCAATTTGCTTTACTTTATCCTGCCCGGCTGAAGGTTTGGTACAGAGGGTCCCAACAGTTTTTTAACACGGTGGAGGAGGCGCTGAAATTTGCACAGCAGGCTGTGAGAGCGGAGGGACCGGCATGAATGATCCAGCCTGGTAAACCAGAACTTTCGGAACTCAATGGGAGTGCAAGATTTTTCTGCCTGACGACTATCTAAAGCTCGATATTCCTAAGAGAACATTTGAAGAGACCTATACCATATCATGTGATTTAATGCAATGTTATTTAGATTATCTCTTAGGGTCTTCAAGATAAGGATTAGATAAATGATTGTTTTGTTTTTATGAATACCCGAGCTGCACTTGATTGGGAAGATAGTAGGGACATGAAAAAGTGAGATTGCCAAGGGAACATATATAGGTGGGGGGAGGAGCTCGCGTGATTGGGCTTCTCATTAGAAGCCATGAAGGGTATGACAGGGGATAGACAAGGGGGGGGAAGAGGGAGGGAGGGGTTGAAGAGATATCCGGGAAGAACAAGGGGAAAAAGTATTTGGAATGGATGGTCGAGGGGAGGAGGCCTACGGGCTGGGAGGTCTCCTCTTTTGATATTTGGAAAAACTAACCTTGCAATTCAAATGTACGACTACTGGAATTATGAGTTCACTTAAAATAGTTTCGTGGAATGTGGGGGGGGTTTCCTCCCCTATTAAACGAACTAAAGTACTGCAGGAGTTACAGAGACAGAGGGCTGATGTGGCCTTGCTTCAGGAGACACATCTCTCCTCTGGAGAACATGCTAAATTTAAGAGGGGATGGGTGGGATCCTTGGTGGAGGCCCCGGCAGTGGGTCGGAAGGCGGGAGTGCTGATTCTCTTTCGAAAAGGCATTCCGCTTCGGATCGGCTCCGTCTGGGCTGACCCGGAGGGCAGGTGGGTGTTGACTAAAGTAGAAATTAACGGCTGCCCTTTGATCTTTTGCAATGTCTATGCCCCCAATGTGTTTAATGAAAAATTTTTGCAGGATTTGATTAAGAGGCTGTCTCCGCATGCAGAAGGAGGACTAATTGTGGGGGGAGACTTCAATTTGGTATGTGACCCTCTCATGGATCGTTCCACCCTAGCTTGCCAGAGTCCGGGAGGGAGTCGTAAAGCGCTGTCCTCCTTATGTAAAGCCCTAGCATTAGTAGATGTCTGGAGGGTGTTGCATCCATCTGAGCGGGATTATACCTATCTCTCCAGGGCACATGGTTCTCAGTCCCGCCTAGACTATTTGTTTGTCTCACATTCCTTGTTTTCTCAGGTGCAAAAGGCAGAGATTGGCCCCTATGCAGTCTCGGATCACGCTCTGATATGGTTAAAATTGACGAGTCACTTGAAGGGTCGAGGCAATTGGATGTGGAGATACCCCCTGGAGTTGGTGAGAGATTTGAGATTTCATAAGCACCTATCAAATAGATGGGAGGATTATATTTATCATAATGGAGCTCACACAGATCAGCCGGCTCTGTTTTGGGAAACAGCAAAGGTGGTGTTAAGGGGAGATATCATTTCCTATTCAACGCATAAAAAGAGAATGAGGGATAGAGAAATTGTTCGACTGGGAGGTTTGGTTCAAAGGTTGCGGAGAATATATGGACATTCCCCCACGGTCTCAAATAGAGGGGCTTTATTGGAGGCGCAGAAAGAACTCAATGAGTTCTTACATCAACGGGCGACCAAGACTCAGTTGTATTATAAATATCGCCTGTTCCAATATGGTAACAAGGCAGGCAGTATGTTGGCTAGAATGGTTCGTAGGAAGGAAGGGATCAACCGGGTTTCACAGTTGAAAACAGGAGATGGAAAGATGGTGAGAGAGGCTAGAGATATTGCAGACACTTTTGGTAAATTCTATGAGGCGTTATATGCATCGGATCGAGACGTAGTGTTAGATAGCACGCTGTATTTAGATAATTTGGATTTACCTGGCCTCTCTGATCGGCAGAAAGAAGGATTGAATGCACCAATTACAGAGGGAGAACTGATGTTGGCTTTACAACAGAGTGCCTCTCACAAGGCTCCTGGACCTGATGGTTATAGAGTGGAATTTTATAAACAGTTTTACGATCAGATTCAGGGGCCTTTATTGAATTTGTTTAACTCAATGGTGGCTAAGCAGACGCTCCCTGCTACATTTCAAGAAGCTCAAATTGTTGTGATACCTAAAGAGGGGAAAAATGTGATGGACCCGGGATCTTATAGACCCATTTCTTTGATCAATGTAGACGCAAAACTATATGCTAAGATCTTAGCCAATCGATTAGCATTGGTTTTACCATCCCTGGTTGAGGAGTCCCAGGTGGGCTTTGTGCGGGGAAGGACGGCAGTGAAAAATGTTCGGTCTCTACTGACATCTTTAGAAGTTGTAACCAAAAGCCGCCTCACGTCGCTCTTAGTGAGTTTTGATGCGGAAAAGGCGTTTGACCGGGTCAGTTGGTCACATTTATTTGCGGTACTACGTGCTTATGGTTTTGAGGGCTTTTTCCTAGAAGCGGTCAAGGTCCTATATTCGATGCCGAGTGCTTATGTATGGGTAAATGAAGAGCGCTCGAGATCCTTCCGGATCTATAGAGGGACGAGACAGGGATGTCCCTTATCTCCTCTTTTGTTTGTTTTATCCTTGGATCCTCTTCTCCGAGAAATACTACAACACCCGGAGATTAGAGGTGTACAGATAGGGAATTCTGAGTTCTTACTTTCTGCCTTTGCAGATGATCTACTAGTGCATCTCACGGAGCCGCACTCTTCTTTACCGGCCCTCTTGGAATTATTTACGGAGTTTGGGGATTTTGCAGGGTTCCGTCTTAATTACAGTAAATCATTGGCACTACCCTCGGTGGAAGACCTAAAGAAAACGTGGGGAGAGAGATTTCCTCTTCGATGGGCACCGGGATCTTTTAAATATCTGGGTTTACATATCTCGATGAAAGTTTCAGAGCTATATAGTCTGAATGTCTCTAGACTGTTAGGGAACACGACGGAGAGATTACGTGCTTGGCGGTCGTTGCCTCTGTCTCTCAGTGGACGGGTTCAATTATTCAGAATGGTAGAGTTTCCTAGGTGGTTGTATTTATTGCATATGCTGCCCCTTTATTTGAAAACAAAAGATGTGAATACGTTGACCAAAATGATCAGATGCTTCTGCTGGGGAGGTAGAAAAGCAAAATTGCCACTACATATGCTGCAAGGGACTTGGAAGGAGGGAGGTCTAGGGCTACCGGATCTAAGGAGGTACAATTGGGCCTGCCTTCTACGTCATCTTGGAGATTGGTTTTTGGCGCGAGATGATTATACTTGGAGGAGATTGGAAAGCCAATATTATGCACCGTGTCACTTTCATTTTCTCTTGCAGGCTCCTAGCAAATCACTTCCTCCGGATCTACGTTCTAGTATACTTGTGGTCCCTTTACGGATGCTTTGGAGAGACATGATGCGGATGTATGGCCTGAATAGGTGTGTATCAGATTTGCTCCCTATTCAGGGTAACCTGCTGTTTCGGCCGGGTTTAGAGAACGCGGTTTTTCGGACCTGGTCGAGACATGGGATAAATCGGTTGGAGCATGTATTAAATAGACAAGGTCGTATGTTAAACCTAGGAGCCCTGGGGCTGGGATATGATATGGGTGGTGCTTTCGCCTATGCCCAGTTAAAACACTATGTGGACTCATTGGGGATGGAGGCTTTGGGCGCTGGACACTGTCGCCTATTGAGACAGTTTTTTCACTCGGTACAAAGTGAACGTTTATCTATTTCTGGGTTGCATAAGGTATTGGGGACACTTTTGGCGCCCAGGGATCGGGAGAACATTCGTCAGAGATGGGCAGGAGACTTGGAAAGACCACATCTTTCTTTAGATTTCAATGTTCTGACGGCCAGGATACGGAGCTTAACGGGGAATGCAGGGCTTAGAGAGTGCCAATATCGCATTCTTCATCGGGCCTATCTGACGAAGGCTCAGGTATTCAAGATGGGAGGAGTTTCTACACCCTTATGTGGGAAGTGTGGGAGGGCCCCGGGATCTTTCTTTCACTGTTTATGGAGCTGCTATAAAGTGAGACACTTTTGGGATACTATTGCCCAATATTTGGCGGATCTTTTGGACTTGAGAATCATGTGCTCTCCGATGGGAGTCTTGTTAGATAAATATGAAGCTTTTCTGTTGCAGAGGGGATCAGCCCGTCAAATGGTTCGGAAGGCCTTCTTGATTGGTAAAAGACTAATAATGAGTCAGTGGATGGCGGAGACCCCCCCGGACTTCTGGCACTGGCGCAACAAGTTACACGAATTTGTATTGTTTGAGAGGAGAGGGGTGGGAAGCTCCCCTGGGAGGTTGAAGCGATTTTTGGATGTTTGGGGGCCATATATTCATACTCTGTCTCCCAAAGGACGCAGTTTAATGGTGAACTCACTTTAGATGTATCTTGAAATTGGATCATCCTTTGTGGTAATACGTTAAAAGCTAGATATCTCTCAACAAGGGGTGGGAGGTAGAGGGAGGGGGGAGGAAGGGATTTTCTTAGTTGTTTCACTATGTCACAAACTTTTTGGTACTAGTATGCTCCTCATAAAGGTTTTAAAAGTGGTGGAGTTTGATGTGCGATGGGGGGAACATATGTGTTTTGAATATATTGTTTTGGAATGTGGATACGGGAGAAGGGAAGGCTGTGCTAACACACCATGAAAGTTGTTATTTGTGTATTGGACATGGTGAAAACCGTTGATAAAGCATGGCTAGGGGGGGAAGGGGGGGATAGAAATGTTGAAAAATATGATGACTGTAAGTAATGGGGTAGATCCCCTGTCCTGTTATGATTTTGAGTTTGTAATGTTATAACACCATTAAGATGCTGAGTTGGAGTTGTATTTCATCAAGTCATCAATAAAAACCGTTGAAACATAAAACAAATTGAGTAAAGTATTTCTTCACTCAACTTGTAATTAAACTCTGGAATTCGTTGCCAGAGAATGTAGTAAAAGCAGTTAGCTTAGCGGGGTTTAAAAAAGATTTAGATGGCTTTCCTAAAGGAAATGTCCACACACCGTTATTAAAATGGACTTGGGGAAAATCCACTGCTTATTTCTAGGATAAGCAGCATAAAATGTATTGTACTGTTTTGGGATTTTGCCAGGTACTTGTGACCTGGATTGGCCACTGTTGCAAAAGGATGCTGGGCTTGATGGACCTTTGATCTGTCCCAGTATGACAATACTTATGTACTTATGACCAGGCTAAATCCATTGAAGCAGAGTGTATGTTAGCAATGATGTTTAATATATTTTTATTACTACTCTGCAGATTGTTGAAATTATCTAGGTTTGAAATTTATATTGTGCGCAGATGATATTCAATTTCTGATTGAAATTGATAAATCTATAGAGGATGTGTTTCAAATGCTAAGACTTTGCTTGAATGCAGTAAATCAATGGCTACATGAAAATCTCTTAAAACGCAACATTGCAAAAACACAAATATTTTTATCTATTAGTCATCTCCTGTGATGATGTACCTGGAGATTTTGTGATAAACGACTTCTATTACTAGTACATAAGTACATAAGTAGTGCCATACTGGGAAAGACCAAAGGTCCATCTAGCCCAGCATCCTGTCACCGACAGTGGCCAATCCAGGTCAAGGGCACCTGGCACGCTCCCCAAACGTAAAAACATTCCAGACAAGTTATACCTAAAAATGCGGAATTTTTCCAAGTCCATTTAATAGCGGTCTATGGACTTGTCCTTTAGGAATCTATCTAACCCCTTTTTAAACTCCGTCAAGCTAACCGCCCGTACCACGTTCTCCGGCAATGAATTCCAGAGTCTAATTACACGTTGGGTGAAGAAAAATTTTCTCCGATTCGTTTTAAATTTACCACACTGTAGCTTCAACTCATGCCCTCTAGTCCTAGTATTTTTGGATAGCGTGAACAGTCGCTTCACATCCACCCGATCCATTCCACTCATTATTTTATACACTTCTATCATATCTCCCCTCAGCCGTCTCTTCTCCAAGCTGAAAAGCCCTAGCCTTCTCAGCCTCTCTTCATAGGAAAGTCGTCCCATCCCCACTATCATTTTCGTCGCCCTTCGCTGTACCTTTTCCAATTCTACTATATCTTTTTTGAGATACGGAGACCAGTACTGAACACAATACTCCAGGTGCGGTCGCACCATGGAGCGATACAACGGCATTATAACATCCGCACACCTGGACTCCATACCCTTCCTAATAACACCCAACATTCTATTCGCTTTCCTAGCCGCAGCAGCACACTGAGCAGAAGGTTTCAGCGTATCATCGACGACGACACCCAGATCCCTTTCTTGATCCGTAACTCCTAACGCGGAACCTTGCAAGACGTAGCTATAATTCGGGTTCCTCTTACCCACATGCATCACTTTGCACTTGTCAACATTGAACTTCATCTGCCACTTGCACGCCCATTCTCCCAGTCTCGCAAGGTCCTCCTGTAATCGTTCACATTCCTCCTGCGACTTGACGACCCTGAATAATTTTGTGTCATCGGCGAATTTAATTACCTCACTAGTTATTCCCATCTCTAGGTCATTTATAAATACATTAAAAAGCAACGGACCCAGCACAGACCCCTGCGGGACCCCACTAACTACCCTCCTCCACTGAGAATACTGGCCACGCAATCCTACTCTCTGCTTCCTATCTTTCAACCAGTTCTTAATCCATAATAATACCCTACCTCCGATTCCATGACTCTGCAATTTCTTCAGGAGTCTTTCGTGCGGCACTTTGTCAAACGCCTTCTGAAAATCCAGATATACAATATCAACCGGCTCCCCATTGTCCACATGTTTGCTTACCCCCTCAAAAAAATGCATTAGATTGGTGAGGCAAGACTTCCCTTCACTAAATCCGTGCTGACTTTGTCTCATCAGTCCATGTTTTTGTATATGCTCTGCAATTTTATTCTTAATAATAGCCTCCACCATCTTGCCCGGCACCGACGTCAGACTCACCGGTCTATAATTTCCCGGATCTCCTCTGGAACCTTTCTTAAAAATCGGAGTAACATTGGCTACCCTCCAGTCTTCCGGTATTACACTCGATTTTAGGGACAGATTGCATATTTCTAACAGTAGCTCCGCAAGTTCATTTTTTAGTTCTATTAATACTCTGGGATGAATACCATC
This sequence comes from Microcaecilia unicolor, assembly GCF_901765095.1. Classification (NCBI taxonomy): domain Eukaryota; kingdom Metazoa; phylum Chordata; class Amphibia; order Gymnophiona; family Siphonopidae; genus Microcaecilia; species Microcaecilia unicolor. The sequence continues at coordinate 218,622,264 of NC_044040.1, read as the reverse complement.
AGGTCCCGGTGATTTACTACTCTTCAGCTTGCTGAACTGACCCATTACATCCTCCAAGGTTACAGAGAATTTGTTTAGTTTCTCCGACTCCCCCGCTTCAAATATTCTTTCCGGCACCGGTGTCCCCCCCAAATCCTCCTCGGTGAAGACCGAAGCAAAGAATTCATTTAATTTCTCCGCTACGGCTTTGTCCTCCTTGATCGCCCCTTTAACACCATTTTCGTCCAGCGGCCCAACCGACTCTTTGGCCGGTTTCCTGCTTTTAATGTATCTAAAAAACTTTTTACTATGTATTTTTGCTTCCAACGCTAATTTCTTCAGAATTTAGGGATCCTTTTTTATTCTTCTCTATCTATGAATCCACAAGTTACTAAAATAGTTAGGCAAGTATTTTTCAAATTGAAGATAATCAGATTATTTATTTATTTATGTATTTATTTTATTGCACTTGTATCCCACATTTTCCCACCTATTTGCAGGCTCAATGTGGCTTACAAATACCTGTAATGGCATCACCATTTCAGGGTACAGAAATACACTCTCTGTTTCCTATCCTTCAACCTGTCTTTAATCCACAATAGGACTTTCCTCCTATCCCATGACCCTCCAATTTCCTCTGCAGCCTTTTATGAGGTACCTTGTCAAACGCCTTTTGAAAATTCAGATACACAATATCAACCGACTCCCCTTTGTCCACATGTTTGTTTACTCCTTCAAAGAATCGAAGTAAATTGGTCAGGCAAGATTTCCCCACACAAAAGCCGTGCTGGCTTGGTCTCAGTAATCCATGTCCTCGGATGTGCTCTGTAATTTTGTTTTTGATAATAGCCTCTACCATTTTCCCCGGCACCGACGTCAGACTCACCGGTTCCCCTGGAACAACACATTTACCATCATTTCCCTAGACAGTTTAGGCAGTATTATGTTATGTAAAATCCACAAATGTTTAGTCATAAAATTCAGCATTAGGTGGAGGAGTGGCCTAGTGGTTAGGGTGGTGGACTTTGGTCCTGAGGAACTGAGTTCGATTCCCACTTCAGGCACAGGCAGCTCCTTGTGACTCTGGGCAAGTCACTTAACCCTCCATTGCCCCATGTAAGCCGCATTGAGCCTGCCATGAGTGGGAAAGCGCGGGGTACAAAAAAAAAATAATGAACAAAACCTAAAGAAAGGTATAAATATTTAAAAAAAAACCCTCTTTCTGCAGGGACTTCTGTGGATTCTCCACCTGCATATTAAAAACGAAAGGAGTTAAGCGATGAATAAGTTCTTCATAAGCTGCTGAATAATAAAACAGGAGTTGATTGTGATAGCGTGACTTGGCTGAGAGGCTTGAAACCCTCAGAAAACGCACCAGAGAGCAATGTAAAGTCAAAAATGAAAACTTGGTTACTATATACAAGAGAAATGAACAAGCCTCACAGGTTCAGTACTGTTCATGGAACGCTCTCATTTTCATTAGCCTGCCTCTGGCATGGCCACCCTCTTCCATATACAAAACCAAGGGATTCTGAGCCTGCCTTGGCAGTCTCCTCTCTTACATAAGTACATAAGTAATGCCATACTGGGAAAAGACCAAGGGTCCATCGAGCCCAGCATCCTGTCCACGACAGTGGCCAATCCAGGCCAAGGGCACCTGGCAAGCTTCCCAAACGTACAAACATTCTATACAATCAAGCCATTGTGACATCACTAATGAGGTTGGCTCTTATTGGTGGAATGAGCCACTATGACATCACAATAGGTTAAATCACTGCTCTATGTAATAAAAGTGAGCCAAGTAGAGGACATAAGTACATAAGTAATGCCACACTGGGAAAAGACCAAAGGTCCATCGAGCCCAGCATCCTGTCCACGACAGCGGCCAATCCAGGCCAAGGGCACCTGGCAAGCTTCCCAAACGTACAAACATTCTATACAATCAAGTCATTGTGACATCACTAATGAGGTTGGCTCTTATTGGTGGAATGAGCCACTATGACATCACAATAGGTTAAATCACTGCTCTATGTAATAAAAGTGAGCCAAGTAGAGGACATAAGTACATAAGTAATGCCACACTGGGAAAAGACCAAAGGTCCATCGAGCACAGCATCCTGTCCACGACAGCGGCCAATCCAGGCCAAGGGCACCTGGCAAGCTTCCCAAACGTACAAACATTCTATACAATCAAGTCATTGTGACATCACTAATGAGGTTGGCTCTTATTGGTGGAATGAGCCACTATGACATCACAATAGGTTAAATCACTGCTCTATGTAATAAAAGTGAGCCAAGTAGAGGACATAAGTACATAAGTAATGCCACACTGGGAAAAGACCAAAGGTCCATCGAGCCCAGCATCCTGTCCACGACAGCGGCCAATCCAGGCCAAGGGCACCTGGCAAGCTTCCCAAACGTACAAACATTCTATACAATCAAGTCATTGTGACATCACTAATGAGGTTGGCTCTTATTGGTGGAATGAGCCACTATGACATCACAATAGGTTAAATCACTGCTCTATGTAATAAAAGTGAGCCAAGTAGAGGACATAAGTACATAAGTAATGCCACACTGGGAAAAGACCAAAGGTCCATCGAGCACAGCATCCTGTCCACGACAGCGGCCAATCCAGGCCAAGGGCACCTGGCAAGCTTCCCAAACGTACAAACATTCTATACAATCAAGTCATTGTGACATCACTAATGAGGTTGGCTCTTATTGGTGGAATGAGCCACTATGACATCACAATAGGTTAAATCACTGCTCTATGTAATAAAAGTGGGCCAAGTAGAGGACATAAGTACATAAGTAATGCCACACTGGGAAAAGACCAAAGGTCCATCGAGCACAGCATCCTGTCCACGACAGCGGCCAATCCAGGCCAAGGGCACCTGGCAAGCTTCCCAAACGTACAAACATGTTATTCCTTGAATTTTTCCACGCACTCATCCCTGGAATTCCTTCAAGCATAAGCTTCAGACTTCTCACTCAGCGTACAAGGTCTGAGCTAGGGCCACCCTTCCTCCCTGGAACTATAACCTATGCCAGATCACCTTGCTCTCAGGACCTCTCCCGGAGACCTCTTGCTCAGGACCTCCCTGATCCACTGTACTCCAGGGCATTTAACCACCTCTCAGCCTGAGCCCCACTCCTCTGACTCACTCTCTGACATGGCAGATTAGCGCCACCTGCCATAGGGTGGTTAAACTGCAACCTCAGTGAAGGAGTGTTCTTAGGGACCCCTGCCGCTATACCACTCCCTCCCTCACACTGATAAATAAGAAGGAGAGTGTGATCCCTATGTGGATTATATGAGGCATAATATATTTTGTCCACTCAAGCCTCATCTGGAAAGAACAAAGAGGTACAAACAAGTTGCAGCAGAGGACCAAAAGACAAAAAAAAGTAGCAGCCATAAGAACCAAACTAGTAGCAAACAAACAGGCTGATATTCAGCCGGCGGCAGTCAGCATTTTTATGTCTGCTGTCAACTGTATTCCTGAATATTCAATGCCGGGCCATGTCCAGGCATCAGAACTGAATATCCGGTTTTCAGCTGGCTGCTAAAGCGTATGTGATTAAATGCAATATTCAGCCCCTGAACAGCTTACAGATAGGACTGCTTTTATGTGACCCAATTTATGTGACCCAATTTAAGTGGTTATCTTACGCGGTCAAGGGCTGAATACTGGCATTTAACCACGTAGGTGCCAACTTTGCTCCAAGAATGCCCACAAGTTAGCGCTAACCAGTTAAGTGCTGCTGAATATCAACGGTTACCGCAGACAAGTGATTTAAGCAGCATAAGAATTGCCAAACTGAGTCAGACCAATGATCCATCCAGCCCAGTATCCTATTTCCAATTGTGGCCACTCCAGGTCAAATGTACCTGGCAGAAGCCTAATTAGTAGCAACATTCCATTCTACCGATCCTGGGACAAACAGTTGCTACCCCATGTCTGTCTCAATAGCAAACTATGGACTTTTCCTCCAGGAACTTGTCCAAAACCTTTTAAAACCCAGATACGCTAACCGCTGTTATCACATCCTCCGGCAAAGAGTTCCAGAACTTAACTATTCGTTGAGTGAAAAAATATTTCCTCCTATTTGGGTTTAAAAGTATTTCCATGTAACTTCCTTGAGTGTGCCCAATCCCAGTACAGATCCCTGTGGCACTCCACTGTTCACCATCCTCCATTGAGAAAAATGGCCATTTAACCCTACCCTCTATTTTCTATCCAATAGCCAATTGCTAACCCACATAAGCCTCTCCTGTCCATTTTAATTATTTTGAATATTGACCAGAAGGAATTTATTGCAAGAAGCAATCTTTGGTAACGAAGCGTATTATGAACTGGCCTACCATAGGGGTGTTTCAGTCATCGCCCAACATGTTTCGGCAGCTTGACTGCCTGCATCAGGGACACATTCAGTCTTTATAATAGGAACAAAAGAGACACATTGAAACACGATGTTCAAGGCATAAAGGTTGCCTACACTGGGCTCCTGAAGGCCAGTATAAACTGCTTCAGAACTGGAATAAAAATGTTGTTAAAGATAGCTTCTTACAATAAATTCTTTATTTGTTTGCCACTCAAGCCTCACCCACTTTCCTCCGGTTTATGAACTGTAATATATCCCTTCTCTTGATTGGAGTTAAGTAAGTGCCAAATAACTTCAGAAGTCATCTAAACACAGCCAGATAGACATAGTAGATAGGATAACAACCCCAATAAGTGAATCAGCAGCTGGGGCTGTAGTATAAGGGGAAAAAAAAATCTGTAACCTTAAATATTCTACAAATGCCAATGCACACTTTTCTCATTCCCCTCAAAGACAACTGTACCCCTAAACAAGCTAAGACCAACAACCCCATACCAACTCTTACACTGCATCAAGACCATGTATATCCTCACGAGTCACAAAGTGTCTCTTGATACACTGCATGTACGGGTAGCACCCTGTTATCTCCGTGAGAATGCTGTCTTTGGAAGAACGCAACCCCGAGAGACTGAGATATCCAACATGACGGTCAAGATATGTGCAAAACAAGAAGCAAGAAGCCAGCTAAAGAATCAGTTGGATCCCTACATGGCCCAGAGGTAAAAGGGGCACTCAGGGAAGACAAAGCCATAGCGGAGAGATTAAATGAAGTCTTTGCTTCAGTCTTCACCCAGGAAGATGTGGGTGTTAAAATAATTTTATTAACAATACTCACGAATACAATGAGACCAATTAGGCCTAAAGCAGTTTTATTTCTTGCAAGGAGACAAGTTCGGCATAAACTCAGGAAGTTGTCTGACTTAAGCAATTCCTTCTGTCTTTATATACCTTTTTGTACATTTTCTACGTGCAGCCATGCATGAAGCAGTGAACATGTTACAATTTTTGACTGTTCGGAGGTTTTCACTAGCTGGGCAGAAGTTTATCTAAAACATTCAGTACTCACAAGGTCAGAAGCTGTTTCTTTTCTACACTAGCTAAGTTATATGTTGAAATGATTAACCCCATCATTTCTCTACAGTGGGAGAGAGACCACTGCCAGAAATGGTATTCAAATGGAAAATAAGTTTGCCATCTTACTTATTGTTTAGAAAAGCTTTGAAGACGTCTTTATTTGAACAATAGTTTACTGTTGCTCCGTTCCTTTGCTGAAATGTATTTTTAACTGTACTTCCCTCATCCGAGTAGGCTTATCTTTCTGTAAACTGCTGCAAAAGCTGACGGTATAGAAAGGACTAAGGGGGTCGTTTACTAGTGTTTTTAGCACATGCTAATGATTAGCATATGCTAAACGCTAGAGGCACCTATCGAAATATATGGGCATTTCTAGCATTTACCACAGGCATATTTTTAGCATGTGCCAAAAACGATAGCACGGCTTAGTAAATGACCCCCGAATAAGTACATAAGTATTGCCATACTGGGAAAGACCAAAGTTCCATCGAGCCCAGCATCCTGTTTCCAACAGTGGCCAATCCAGGTCACAGATACCTGGCAAGATCCCAAAAAAGTACAAAACATTTTATACTGCTTATCCCAGAAATAGTGGATTTTCCCAAGTCCATTTAATAATGGTCTATGGACGTTTCCTTTAGGAAGCTGTCCAAACCTTTTTAAACTCTGCTAAGCTAACTGCCTTTACCACATTCTCTGTCAACAAATTCCAGAGTTTAATTACACGTTAAGTGAAATATTTTCTCCAATTCGTTTTAAATTTACTACATTGTAGCTTCATCGCATGCCCCCTAGTCCTAGTATTTTTGGAAAGCGTGAACAGACGCTTCACATCTACCCGTTCAACTCCACTCATTATTTTATAGACCTCTATCATATCTATCATATCTCCTCTCATGCAAATTTTTCACAACTTTGATATTTTTCATGTTCTACAGCCTAAAAACCGCAGGTACCTAAAGTGGGGTATGTGATTTCTGGGGTTAATTACTTTTTTATTGATAAAGGTTTTTCATTTTTTAAAGATATAATTAGCCCATGTCTGAAATGTAAGTTTGTGTTGAATGTATCTGCAGCTGGAAAAGACCTACGGGAAGATCTACACATTGTGGCTGGGGCAGAATCCTGCAGTCTTGGTGAATGGATATGAAGCTGTGAGAGATTGTTTGATCTCGTTCTCTGACGTGTTCGTTCTCCGGGAACCGAATCCTTACTTCTTGAAAATCTTTGGTGATAACGGTACATGCTTCCAACAACTACTAGACTGACTGATGGAGGGACAATTAGGGGATGCCAAGGAGTCAATACTGATAAATAATGAATGCAACCCTGTAAGAATACAGAGACAGTGTTCAGAATTCATCTCACAGTTACATTTAGCAAACGCTGAAACCTTCATATATGAAATTCTGAGCGTTTAAGACATAGGATGCTTTTATATGTTTGAAGTGCCAACTCTTACTCCTTCTGAATTCAGAAGACCTTCATGCAGTGGGCTTTAGCAGATGGGTTGGGGGTTACAGAAAAGACCTCATGAGATTTCAGACTTATCTGCAACAACATTATTAATAATAACAAAGGGATGCACAATGCATTCACATCCGAATGGTAAAAATAACAGGAAACATAGCAAATCCTGTGCCACAATGGCTGGGGCTCCCTTCCAGGGCAGCAGCTCTATGTGCTAATAAGCAAGGCTCAGGTCCGAGAACCCATACTGTGTTTCCTTCAGGGATATAAAGGCAGCTTATGCCAATATTAGAACCATAGATATTGGTTTGTTTAAAGAGAGAGAGAGATGAATGCCTTTACTCCCACCAAAGGACACTAGAGTACTAGAGGGAGGGAAAGTTAAGAATGGAGTAGACAATGCATTTTTGGTCAAGAGAAAGGGAGCTGCCCTCTTAAAAAGTGAAAGAGGGAGGACAACAGCTCCTTAGATTTCCCAAGGACACAATTATAAATCATGCCATCTCCACTGTCTTCACAGGGATTACGTTTTCCAATGGTCAACTCTGGAAGCATAATCGACGCTTTGGACTGATGACTCTGCGGAACCTGGGACTGGGGAGAAGGAACATGGAAGTGCGGATCCAGGAGGAGGCCCGGTACTTGCTTAACAACTTCGCTGCGAAGGAAGGTAAAGAGGTGATACTAGAAAGCCTAGAGTAAGAGGAAACTCCAATATATAGAAAGAAGTGTTCCTCTAAAAGAGCTTTAAAATATGAAGCAAAAGAAACATTTGAAAAAAAAATTAGAATCTTAAGCATTAGACTTAATGACTTCCATAGTAACATAATAGAAACACAGAAACATAGAATCATGACGGCAGATAAGGACCAAATGGCCCATCCAGTCTGCCCTTCCTCAGTAACCCCTATCTCCTCCTTTTCCTAAGGGATCCCACGTGTGCCCTTCCTCAGTAGCCCCTAACTACTCCTTTTCCTAAGGGATCCCACGTGTGCCCTTCCTCAGTAGCCCCTTTCTCCTCCTTTTCCTAAGGGATCCCACGTGTGCCCTCTCTCAATAACTGCTGTCTCCTCATTTTCTTAAGGGATCCCACGTGTGCCCTTCCTAGGGTAACCCCTAACTCCTTCTTTTCCTAAGGGATCCCACGTGTGCCCTTCCTCAGTAACCCCTAACTCCTCCTTTTCCTAAGGGATCCCACGTGAGCCCTTCCTCAGTAACCCCTAACTCCTCCTTTTCCTAAGGGATCCCACGTGCGCCCTTCCTCAGTAACCCCTAACTCCTCCTTTTCCTAAGGGATCCCACGTGCGCCCTTCCTCAGTAACCACTGTCTCCTCCTTTTCCTAAGGGATCCCACGTGTGCCCTTCCTCAGTAACCACTGTCTCCTCATTTTCCTAAGGGATCCCACGTGTGTCCTTCCTCAGTAACCACTGTCTCCTCCTTTTCCTAAGGGATCCCACGTGTGCCCTTCCTCAGTAACCACTGTCTCCTCCTTTTCCTAAGGGATCCCACGTGTGCCCTTCCTAAGTAACCACTGTCTCCTCCTTTTCCTAAGGGATCCCACGTGTGCCCTCTCTCAATAACTGCTGTCTCCTCATTTTCTTAAGGGATCCCACGTGTGCCCTCTCTCAGTAACTGCTGTCTCCTCATTTTCTTAAGGGATCCCACGTGTGCCCTTCCTAGGGTAACCCCTAACTCCTTCTTTTCCTAAGGGATCCCACGTGTGCCCTTCCTCAGTAACCCCTAACTCCTCCTTTTCCTAAGGGATCCCACGTGAGCCCTTCCTCAGTAACCCCTAACTCCTCCTTTTCCTAAGGGATCCCACGTGCGCCCTTCCTCAGTAACCCCTAACTCCTCCTTTTCCTAAGGGATCCCACGTGCGCCCTTCCTCAGTAACCCCTAACTCCTCCTTTTCCTAAGGGATCCCACGTGCGCCCTTCCTCAGTAACCACTGTCTCCTCCTTTTCCTAAGGGATCCCACGTGTGCCCTTCCTCAGTAACCACTGTCTCCTCATTTTCCTAAGGGATCCCACGTGTGTCCTTCCTCAGTAACCACTGTCTCCTCCTTTTCCTAAGGGATCCCATGTGTGCCCTTCCTAAGTAACCACTGTCTCCTCCTTTTCCTAAGGGATCCCACGTGTGCCCTAACTCAGTATCCACAGTCTCCTCCTTGCTAGGCCATGCTTCCTTTACCTAACTACACCACAGGCCATGAGGTAGTCAGCATAGGAGCCAACTTTTCAAAATTATTGGGGATGCTAAGCCCAATGGAAATGACCCCTCCCTGGACACATACAAGGAATTTTCTCAATATTGGGGGTGCTCAAGCACCCACAGCATCGGCTCCAATGGTTGTCAGGTCAGGTAAGTGCCTAGCAAGTTACCACCAGTTTTGGAAGCTGTTTAAGCTATTACAGAGTGTAGAGGATTTGGGTGCTGGCTTACATACGAAAACTTGTATGCTTATGTATCTGGAAATGTAGTTGCCATACTGGGACACTATCCTATTTCTAACAGTGGCAAATCCAGGTCACAAGTATCTGGCAAGGTCACAAAACAGTACAATACATTTTATGCTGCTTATCCTAGAAATAAGCAGTGGATTTTTCCCAAGTCCATTTTAATAATGGCTTTTACACTTTTCTTTTCGGAAGGTTATCTAAACCTGCTAAGCTAGCTGCTTTTACCATATTCTCTGGCAATGAATTCCATTGTTTAATCACTCATTGAGTGAAGAAATATTTTCTCCAGTTTGTTTTAAATTTACTACTTAGTAGCTTCATTGTGTGCCCCCTAGTCCTGGTATTTTTGGAAAGAATAAACGAGCGATTCATGTCTACCCGTTTGTACTCGGCTGCACATTTGGTTTGCTATTCTCTAAACATGTTACAAAATATTAGAGAAAGATTGGACAGGAATCAGAGAATGAAAAAGTATTTTATTACTCACCCACCAGCACAGCATCTGATATCAGTGGCAAATTATAACAAACTTACAAAATCTAACATCAATATCTCTGGTAATTATAAGTAATCAGACTAATTATATAAAGAAGAGAAAGAAAGGAAAAAAGAAAGAATGAATGAAAGATTCTTAGATATAGAGAATTAGTTTCTATGAAGGGGGAAGAGCACCCCCTTCTGGGAAAAAATAGGGCATTGAACGGATCTGAAACTCTCTTTCCAAGCATGGTCTTTCATATGTGCTGCAGGCTTGCAATTTGTGTCCTTGCCATACCTCTTCTCGGTAAATTAAATTTGTAATAAGTTATACCAGGTAGCTGAGTTGCCCTAGCAACAGGAGGCACCATCAGAGTTTGTGACCAGCCAGAAATTCCTTCATGTGGCTGACAGTAAAGAAAGATGGGGGATGGGAAATAGTGCAGCATACCTGAAGTAGAACATTATAGCTAAAACTTACAGACACGTTCCATTCCACTCAGTATTTTATAGACCTCTATCATATCTCCCATCAGTCATCTTTTCTCCAGGCTGAAGAGCCCTAGCTGCATCAGTCTTTCCTCATAAGGAAGTCATCCCATCCCATTTAACATTTTCGTCGCCCTTCTCTATACCTTTTCTAATCAACTATATCTTTTTTGAGATTCGGTGACAAGAATTGCACACCATATTCAAGTTTCGGTCACACCATGGAGCGATACAAAGGCATTATAACGTCTTCATATTTATTTTTCATTCCTTTCCTAATAATGCCTGACATTCTATTTGCTTTCTTAGCTGCCACTGCACACTGAGCACTGGAACTAAATTGGGCATCACATTAGACATAGGCAGTCCCTGACTCACCCCTTTGGAGACTTTGAAGAAGGGTGATGGTGGTGAGGGTGGTGGACAGCCCTAGTTTGCACAGATTTCTCTCTCCCTTTACTCCCCTTCCCCGGGCTCACACAGTCACTTGCTTTTTTTCTGTGCCCAAGGACGTGAACTGACTGTGTAAGTTAGTGGTGCTATGTAATTGGGGAACATAATTAGTACATGCTAATTATTTAAATAAGAGGGGATAATGAGCTTCTAACTTCACATCTTTCTATGCACGAAAGTGCATTATCTTTCTTATAGGCATGCAGTTGTGAGAAAAGTGATGCTACCGTGTTTCCCCGAAAATAAGACAGTGTCTTATATTAATTTTTGCTCCCAAAGATGCACTAGGTCTTATTTTCAGGGGATGTCTTATTCGGGAGTAGTTGGGGGACTGTGGCGGTCGGGAATAGTATTGAAGTGGGGGGCGGTATCCTGCAGGTATAGGCCGTGGCTCGCCTATCTGCCCACAGTGACCGCAGGACTCGAGCGGAGCAGAGCCGCCCTGGCCAGGCTGGGAATGGAGGAGGGGTATGCACTAGGGAAGGTAATGGAATGTGAGGCCGGGCTGCTCTGGCTGGGGGTCTCGGGAGGTTGTGAGAGGGCTTAGGGTGCAGGATCATCCCTACCGTATTACAAACATTTTAAAAAAATTCTACGGTAGCTCCGTTCCCCGTTGGTGGCGCTTTATGCGCTCCTCCTCTACATTCGCAACACTTTCCATCCTTCTAGTCTGACTTAGCCCTTGGGCGATGGAGCAGCGCCGAAAGGGCTCGGTTACTCATTTCCTTTTCTTTTATTATTTCTGCAAGGGGGATGTTTCTTTTCTTTCCGGGCTCACTTGCCAGTAGTTGATCTTCACAAAAGCGTGAAGGAGGATGGTAGGAGTCCGCTGGGTGATAGATTTTCCACCTCAGTCTTGTTTCTTGCATTTCTTTAATGTTATTTCGTCTTTGGGTTGCAGCGAAAAAAATTAAGTTTTCTGTGTCCATGTCCCATCGGGACCAAACAAAAACTTTGCTAGGTCTTACTTTCGGGGGAGGCCTTATATTTAGCAATTCAGCAAAATCTCTACTAGGTCTTATTTTCAGGGGATGTCTTATTTTCGGGGAAACAGGGTATTAATGCAGGATTAGTGGTACAGAAAAGGCAACTATGCCAACCCACATAGTAAGGTCACTTTATTATAGGGCTGCATTTCGATTAACATTTTCAATCATGATTAATCATGCAATTAAAATTTTTTAATCACCATTAGTTTCACAATTAAAGATATGTTATTTATTTATTTCCCACTGCAGCTCTTTGTGACTACGGACAGGTCACTTAACCCTCCTTTGCCCCAAGTACAAAATAAGTCCCTGTATGTTACTACTAAATGGAAGTGGTGCAAAGAAAAGCTACGAGAATGGTATGGGATTTGCGTTACAAGACGTATGAGGAGAGACTTGTTGACCTGAACATGTATACTCTGGAGGAAAGGAGAAACAGGGGTGATATGATACAGACATTCAAATATTTGAAAGGTATTAATCCGCCAACGAACTTTTTCCGGAGATGGGAAGGCGGTAGAACTAGAGGACATGAAATGAGATTGAAGGGGGGCAGACTCAATGAAAATGTCAGGAAGTATTTTTTCACGGAGAGGGAGGTGGATGCTTGGAATGCCCTCCCGTGGGAGGTGGTGGAGAGGAAAACGGTAACAGAATTCAAACATGCGTGGGATAAACATAAAGGAATCCTCTTCAGAAGGAAGGGATCCCCAGAAGCTTAGCCGGTGGTGGGAGGCAGGGCTGGTGGTTGGGAGGTGGGGATAGTGCTGGGCAGACTTATACGGTCTGTGCCAGAGCCAATGGTGGGAGGCAGGGCAGACATACGGTCTGAGCCCTGAAAAAGACAGGTACAAATCAAGGTAAGGTATACACAAAAAATGGCACATGTGAGTTTATCTTGTTGGGCAGACTGGGTGGACCATGCAGGTCTTTTTCTGCCGTCATCTACTATGTTACTATTACTACTACTTATTTCTATAGCGCTATTAGATGTACGCAGCACTGTACACTTGAACATGAAGAGACAGTCCCTGCTCGACAGAGCTTACAATCTAATTAGGACAGACAAACAGGACATGAGCACGCAACTGTGGAATGCACTACCTAAGGATTTGAAAACAATTGATGAAATAACCAACTTTCGTAAATCTCTGAAGACATATCTTTTCAACAAGGACTACAATGAAAACCCATAATCTACTGAACACTTCGCCAACCCAACCAGTTAAGACAATTTACCTTGTATATTCACCCACCTTACTCTCTTCTATTCCCTCACATTTCTTTACCCTCACTTAATCTTAATACATCACTAATGATATCTGATATCCTGTAACGTTAATGTCATAACAAGACTATGTAAGCCACATTGAGCCTGCAAATAGGTGGGAAAATGTGGGATAAAAATGCAATAAATAAATAAATAAATAAATAAATAAATAAATAAGAGATAAGGGAATTAAAAAGGTGAGGATGATAAAATAAGGGTACTGAACAAGTGGTAAGGGTTAGGAGTGAAAAGCAGCATCAAAAAGGTGGACTTTTAGCCTAGATTTGAAGATAGCCAGAGATGGAGTTTGATGTACCGGCGCTCAGGAAGTCTATTCCAGGCATATGGTGCAGCAAGATAAAAGGAACGGAGTCTGGAGTTAGCAGTGGAAGAGAAGGGTGTAGATAAGAGAGATTTACCCAGTGAACAGAGTTCCCGGGGAGGAATGTAGGGAGAGTTGAGAGTGGAGAGGTACTGAGGAGCTGCAGAGTGAATGCATTTATAAGTCAATAAGAGGAGTTTGAACTGTATGTGGAAGCGTATAGGGAGCCAGTGAAGTGACTTGAGGAGAGGGCTAATATGAGCATAGGGACACTGGCAGAATTTTGAACAGATTGAAGAGAAGAGAGATGGCTAAGCAGTGGCGTTCCTAGGGGCGCTGACACCCAGGGCAAATCGCTGATGCGCCCCGCCCCCCCCCCGGGTGCAGCGCCCCCCCCCATGCAGTGCCCCCACCCTGGCGAAAGACCCCCCCTGGGTGCACGCCGTTGGGGGGTAGTGGCGCGCCTGTCAGTGTCGTTCGTTTCCATGCATGGAAACGGACGACGCTGACCGGCACGCGGCACCCTCCCAGCGGCGTGCACCCGGGGCGGACTGTCCCCACCGCTCCCCCCTTGGTACGCCACTGTGGCTAAGTAGGAGACCTGTAAGAAGCAAGTTGCAATAGTATATAATATGTTAACCACTTTGTAACCACAAAAAAGGTGGTATATCAAATTCCATCCCCTTTCTCTTCCTTACAGAAGGTTTCCCTACCTCTATATCCAACATCTTTCCCTTTCTCTTTCTTCCCTCCCTCTCCTCTTCCCCCAGGTCCATTATCTCTCTCTTTTTCCTAGGGTCCATTATTCTCTCTCTCTTCCCTTACTCCCTCCCTCCCATTGTCCACAACTTCTCCCTCCCTCTCCTCCACCCCCATGAGCAGCATCAAGATTTTCTGGTTGCTGGAGCCCTCCGCCTCAGCCACACTTTCCTCCAGTGGCCCCCTCAGTTCTGTTCACAGGCCTGCAGCTCATTCCTCTCCCCCCCATCTAGGGTTTGGCATCTTCCTACTCTCAACCCCCCCCCCCCCCCCCGCACCTAGGGTTACCATATGGCTCCAGAAAAAAGAGGACGGATTGAGCCAGCCGGGTTTTACTTCCATTGCTTTCCAATGGAAGTAAAACCCGGCTGGCTCAATTACTTCCATTGAAAGCAATGGAAGTAAAACCCGGCTGGCTCAATCCGTCCTCCTTTTTCTGGAGCCATATGGTAACCCTACCCGCACCAGTCTGCCTTAAAGATAGTTTTCTGTTGGTCCCTAGCAGTGGTAGCATTACATGCTACCTGCGGCCTGCTCCAAAACTCTCGCTCTGGCCTGTCTTGCCTCCTCTGATGTCATTTCCTGTTTCTGCATGGGTAAGACAGGTCAGAGGGAAAGCTTCTTACCAGGACACAGGCAACGAATGTGCAATGCTGCAGCTGCCAGGGACCAACAGAAGACCACCTTTAAGCATGGGTGTAGTTTGTGGGGGCAAGGGGGCATTGCCCTCCCCCAAACGCAGGGCTGATGCAACGCTGCAGACAGCTCTTCCTGCCCTCAGCTCCCGGACAGACTGCCTCTTTGTTCCTTCCTGCCTCCCACCTCACGCGCGTTTAAACCTTTTGCTTTCCTCACAGTGACGGCAGTGAAGTCCACAACACAGCAGGCTCGCCTCCAGCCTTTCCCTTCCTTCACTCAGTGCCCCGCCTTCTTGTGATGAAGTATTTCCTGTTTCCGCGAGGGCGGGACACTGTGTGAGGAAAGGGAAAGGTTGGAGGCGAGTTTGCTGTGTTGTGTGCTTCACTGCCGTCGCTGCGAGAAAAATAAAAGGTTTAAACACGCGCGGGTGGGGAGCAGGAAGGAACGGAGAGGAAGGCTGTTGGGGAGCTGAGAGAAGGCAGGGAGAATCGCTGGACATGGATGGGAGAGAAGAGATTGCTGGACATGGAGAGGAGGGGAGGGCAGGAGAGAGAAGAATTGCTAGACATGATGAATGGAGGGGGCAGGGGAGACAGGAAATTTGCTGGATATGGATGGATGGAGGAGAGGGCAAGGCAAAATGGAGAATTGCTTGACATGGATGGATGGAGGGGGCAGGGGAGAGAGGAAATTTGCTGGGTATGGATAGATGGAGGAGAGGGCAGGGGAAAATGGAGAGTTGCTGGACATGGATAGATAAATGGAGGGGGCAGGGGAGAGAGCAAATTTGCTGGATATGGATGGATGGAGGAAAGGGCAGGGCTTCCTGCTTTTAATATACCGAAAAAAATATTTGCTATGTTTTTTTGCCTCTAATGCTATCTTTTTTTCGTAATCCCTCTTGGCCTTCTTTATCTGTGCCTTGCATTTGCTTTGACATTCCTTATGCTGCTTCTTGTTATTTTCAGACTGTTCCTTCTTCCATTTTATGAAGGCGTTTCTTTTAGCCCTAATAGCTTCCTTCACCTCACTTTTCAACCATGCCGGCTGTCTTTTGGACTTCCGTCTTTCTTTTCTAATTCGCAGAATATGTTTGGCGTGGGCCTCCAGGATGGTATTTTTTAACAGCGTCCATGCCTGTATGTGCATATAACTATGAATTAGGACAAATGTAATCAAATCATAAACTGGATAAAAAGCTTTATTACCACAAGATCTTACCAAGTCAAAGGGACTGCAAACATATCATCCCCATGGTCATCTGAATGCGGGGTACCGCAGGGATCTCCGCTTTCCCCGATACTCTTCAACCTCATGATGATTCCCCTAGCCAGGTTACTAGCCAAACATGGCCTTAATCCCTTCATCTATGCTGACGACATCACCATATTTCTCCCCTTTAAATCCAATCTATCTGAAATCTCCGATAAAATAACTACAGGCATGACCACTCTAACTTCTTGGGCTAACGCTTTCAAGATGAAATTAAACAAAGAGAAAACACAATACTCTCCACTCCTCCCGACTACTCTCAGCACCCCAGACGTTAAACTCTCCATATCTGACAACCTAAAAGTACTTGGAGTAACGATTGATAACCATCTATCATTTGAAAACCATGATAAATCCATCACAAAAAAAAATGTTCAACATGATGTGGATTCTGAAACGAGTGAAATCATATCTTTATTTTGGTTACATTTGTACCCTGCACTTTCCCACTCATGGCAGGCTCAATGCAGCTTACATGGGGCAATGGAGGGTTAAGTGACTTGCCCAGAGTCACAAGGAGCTGCCTGTGCCTGAAGTGGGAATTGAACTCAGTTCCTCAGGACCAAAGTCCACCACCCTAACCACTAAGCCACTCCTCCACTCCTTCTGGAACCTACAGTACTCACACACGCAGACTACTGCAACAGTGTTTTCTTAGGATGTAAGACCCTAATCCTGAAGAAACTTCAGACTACCCAAAACACAGCATCTAGACTTATCTTTGGCAAGTCAAGATTCTATAGCGCAACACCTCTTCGAGAGAAGCTTCATTGGCTTCCCATCAGAGAAAGAATAAATTTTAAAGTCCACACTCTGATTCATAATATCATATATGGAGAATCCCCTAACTACATGAATAACATCATCAACCTCCCAACCGGAAACAGATTATCGTCTTCTCGTACTTACCTCAATTTACACCTTCCCAACTGCATCCAGTTTCTCCTTTTTGGGCAGCCAGCTTTGGAACGCTTTGCCAAGATCCATCCGAACAATCAACGACCATCTACCCTTCAGAAAAATGTTGAAGACCCATCTCTTCAAGAAAGCTTACCCTAATGACCCAACTTAACTTTTTAAGCCCACCCACATGATCCCTGTCCTGACGATTATTATACCTTAGACCATGTCTCCCAATCTCCTAATGCTCATCCCTCAATCTTTTCCTCTCCATCCTTCTTACCCCTTCCAATCTCTTTTCCTTTTGCTCATCCTATCTTTGTTTACCTCTCCATGTTCAATTTACATATCCTCAAAACCCCACTATTACTATGTATACTACAACTTGTAATATTCTCCTTCAAGACTTTGTAATTCTATTTACTATATAAGCCACATTGAACCTGCTATCTGTGGGAAAGCGTGGGGTACAAATGTAATTATTAATAATAATAATAATAATTTGCATGCTTGTAAATGTTCTTGCAAACATCTATGCCTAAAAAATGAAACACAGAAACAAAATAAAAAGCCTGAAAATTGAGGAAAATTTCTTTAAACAAAGATAAACCAATTTTTTTTGGCTGTGCACATCGTTATTACTTACCCCTCTTCATGACTAAACAACAAACCCACACAGACCCCTACCTCACTGCAAAACAACAATGCTGCTGAGAGCTGCTAGACATCTATCTGATCCACCCATCCCCCTCCACAGACAAGAGAATGCCTCCGACTGTCTTGGCCATTATTGTCAAAATCATTGCCAGCTTCGCCTCTATACCACCTCATTGTCAGTTTCGCCTCTCTGACCATTGGGTTAGGAGACAGCTGCTTTTCAGGCGGTTCAGCTTTCCAGATAAGAGCAAAAAGGCTAACCCCTAACTGTAATACCATGAGATTATTGCTAGGGTTCTTCAGTGTCATTATGATACCCTGAACCAGACTGGGCAGTAGTGGAAGGGGACACTATACCATCAGGAATGACATCTGTGTTAGTCCTGGGGGTGGCTGGAGGGTAGAGTGGTGGGGGAGGTTGGGTTTGGATACATGGGAGGTGGGGATCCAGGATATTACTACTACTACTTATCATTTCTAAAGCGTTACTAGACGTGCACAGCGCTGTACACTTGAACATGAAGAGACAGTCCCTGCTCGACAGAGCTTACAATAATTAGGACAGACAAACAGATAAGGGAATATTAAAGTGAGGATGATAAAAAAAGGGTTCTGAACAAGTGAATAAGGGTTAAGAGTTAAAAGCTGCATCAAAAAGGTGGGCTTTTAGCTTAGATTTGAAGACTGCCAGAGATGGAGTTCTGATCAGGTGTGGGGGGATGGTGATACTCAAATGGTGGGGAGAGGGATCCATTGTATGCTCTGATCAGCAAGGGGGATAGGGTAGCACTGCCACAAGTGTGGGTTTTTTGGCATTTCAACCGGTGTGGTCTGATATCCTCACATGGATGTTGAAATGGTGGTCACCATTGATGTTCTCAACCTGTATGTTTAATAATAAAAATGCATCCTCCTGCTGGGCCTAGTTGCCACTTAGATGCAGGACTGAACACCTATCTCAGAAAAGGATCCATGTCAGAAGACTCTCTTCTAAGCTCTTGTGAAAGTCCAATGTAGACATCTCGATTCTGGTTTGTACATCCTTTCTAAAATAATGCTCCACGTGCTCAGCAGTTGAGGAAATTTAAACTCAGAGCTTTGTAATTCCCAAAGCTACCCTGGCAAAATGCTTTGCACACAGCTACTTTGGTTTCCCTGGGGGCAGGAGGGATTGGGAATTGGGATCTAACATGTCACCGTGCTTCATTTTGAAATACTGATGAGCAATAAAGTTATCTAGTTCAATTCATCCAGGTACCTTCAGCCAAGTATAGTCAATGGCACTTTTAGTCAGTTCAAGTTATCTGGGTAACTTTATCCAGATAACTTTGTCACTCTGTATCTTGCTGAATGGTGGCCTGATTAATTCTAAAACTGTTGATCATTAAAAGCAATTTCAGTTTGATGTCAGTCTCAGAATTTCTAATCATCTGATATGTTCTTCTGCCCTCAGGAAGGCCTATGAATCCAGAGTTGCCTCTGGCGAATTCTGTGGGCAATGTCATCTGTGCTGTGGTATTTGGGCATCGCTTTGACACTGATGACAAACTCTTCCTGCGTTTCATGAAAGTCTTTGATATGGTGGTCAAATTCCCGGGCACAGCATGGGGCAAGGTGAGCTCTCTGCCATCTCAATCTTAGAAACCTTTGGCCTAAAAGCAGACCCTCAGTTCTCCAACCAGCTCCAGCTCTTACCTGTAGCAGCCTTTAAGCCTCATTTTGCATGAAGGTCAGAAAAGGGACATACAAATCAGGATGTTTAAAAATGTCCTGTATAAAAGGCTCATTGAATATGGAGCCTTTTGTAAAATCTACATAAGGATATTAGCCAGCACTTAGAAAATGAACAACCATTTTAGAAAAAAACAAAAACACGTGTAGAAGAGAAATGACATCACCCAGGGTGTTACATGTACAATATAAGGGTGAAGTTAGCAGTTAAGATGTGCTACTTTACTGTTAACTCCCTGTTATTAGTCAAGGCCCTGAAAGGAAATGGCCCCGAGTACCTGAAGAATAGGCTGATCCTCCACACACCGCCAAGGACGCTAAGGTCCTCCCACTATCCACACCCTCTCCAAAAGACATTACAGGATGTGATACCCGCAAGCGAGCCTTCTCCGGAGTAGCCCCCACACTCTGGAATGCATTGCCTGAAAGGCTCCGCTTAACACAAGACTACCTCTACTTCAGGAAGCAGGTGAAAGCTTAGCTCTTCAACCAAGCCTTTAACGGAAGAAGTAACTAACTTGTTAGTCTCACTCACACACACACAAGGAGTGACTTGGGCTGTACATACTGCAGCAGGACATGTTTATCCACTCCTACTGTAGCTGAGATAATATTTAACCATCTCTCTGACCTCATATGCAACTTACTTTCTAACTCTTCCTACTGTCTTACCTATCCATATGTTCCATCCTTGCTTTACCCTTCACTATCAATTATAATGTTCTGTTACATATTGTGTTGACATTGTAAGTAGTATACTATGCAATACTTTGTATTATTATAATTGCTTATTGCTCATGTTTGATCTTTTCTTACTGTACACCGCCTTGAGTGAATTCCTTCAAAAAGGTGGTAAATAAATCCTAATAAATAAATAAAAATAGTAACTATGTCTCATTGCATACTAGGACTAGGGGGCATGCGATGAAGCTACAATGTAGTAAACTTAAAACAAATCAGAGAAAAGTTTTCTTCACTCAATGTGTAATTAAACTCTGGAATTTGTTGCCAGAGAATGTGGTAAAGGCGGTTAGCTTAGCGGAGTTTTAAAAAGGTTTGGATGGCTTCCTAAAGGAAAAGTCCATAGACCGTTATTAAGTGGACTTGGAGAAAATCCACTATTTCTGGGATAAGCAGTATAAAATGTTTTGTACATTTTTGCGATCTTGCCAGGTATTTGTGACCTGGATTGGCCACTGTTGGAAACAGGTTTCTGGGCTTGATGGACCTTTGGTCTTTCCCAGTATGACAACACTTATGTACTTATGCATAAAATGAGACCTGTGCTAAAATAGCCATAAATTAGTGGTAAAATAACACGTCTTAACAGTAGCCCACATTGATAAATTCCCCCCAGTGTGAAGAGTTTGTCTCTGGTAACCAGACCTGATATTGTGATGTCATAAATGTCTCATTTCACCAATAAGAGTGTCAGGCACGCCAAGTGGAGATGTGAGCCCTTGTGCCCGATGGAGGAAGAATCCCCACCGAGCTGTCGGCCAACCCCGAGTTCCCCCTGTGTCTCCCTCCGTTCCCCAGGGGTTAAGCCCCCAGGTGCGGGAATCCAACGGCAGGAAGAACTAAGTCCAGAACAAAGTCCACGGGGCACAGCCAGGCAGCGGGCAAAGAAGGATCAAGAGCAAACAGTGGTCAACACCAGGCAGCAGACAGTAGAAAATCCAGGATCAGGCATAGGTCAATACCAGGCCGCAGACAGAAGAAGAACCAGGAGCAGGCAGTGGTCAGTACCAGGCAGCAGACGGTAGAAACTCCAGGATCAGGCACAGGTCAATACTACTACTACTACTACTACTTGACATTTCTAAAGCGCTACTAGGGTTATGCAGCGCTGTACAATTTAACATAGGACAGTCCCTGCTCAAGGAGCTTACAATCTAAAGGACAAATGTACAGTCAGTCAAATAGGGGCAGTCTAGATTTCCTGAAAGGTATAAAGGTTAGGTGCCAAAAGCAACATTGAAGAGGTGGGCTTTGAGCAAAGATTTGAAGATGGGTAGGGAGGGGGCTTGGCGTAAGGGCTCAGGAAGTTTATTCCAAGCATAGGGTGAGGCGAGGCAGAATGAGCGGAGCCTGGAGTTGGCAGTGGTGGAGAAGGGTACTGGGAGGAGGGATTTGTCCTGTGAGCGGAGGTTACGGGCAGGAACGTAAGGGGAAATGAAGGTAGAGAGGTAATGAGGGGCTGCAGACTGAGTGCGTTTGTAGGTAAGAAGGAGAAGCTTGAACTGTATGCGGTATCCGATTGGAAGCCAGTGAAGTGACCTGAGGAGAGGGGTGATATAAGTATATTGGTCCAGGCGGAATATAAGACGTGCAGCAGAGTTCTGAATGGATTGAAGGGGGGATAGATGGTTAAGTGGGAGGCCAGTGAGGAGTAGGTTGCAGTAGTCAAGGCGAGAGGTAATGAGAGCGTGGACGAGAGTACGGGTGGTGTGCTGAGAGAGGAAAGGGCAAATTTTGCTGATGTTAAAGGGAAAGAAGCGACAGGTCTTGGCTATCTGCTGGATATGTGCAGAGAATGAGAGGGAGGCGTCGAAGATGACTCGAGGTTGCGGGCAGATGAGACAGGGAGGATGTGGGTGCCATCAACTGAGATAGAGAGCGGAGGAAGAGGAGAAGTGGGTTTTGGCGGAAAGACGATAAGCTCGGTCTTGGACATGTTCAGTTTCAGGTGGCGGTTGGACATCCATGCAGCAATGTCGGATAAGCAGGCCGATACCTTGGCCTGGGTCTCCGCGGTGATGTCTGGTGTGGAGAGATACAGCTTGGTGTCATCAGCATAAAGATGATACTGGAAGCCATGAGATGAGATCAGGGAGCCCAGGGAAGAGGTGTAGATTGAAAAAAGAAGGGGTCCAAGGACAGATCCCTGGGGAACTCCAACAGAGAGTGGGATGGGGGTGGAGGAAGATCCATGAGAGTGTACTCTGAAGGTGCGGTGGGAGAGATAGGAGGAGAACCAGGAGAGGACAGAACCCTGGAACCCAAATGAGGACAGTGTGGCAAGAAGTAAATCATGATTGACAGTGTCAAAAGCGGCGGATAGATCAAGGAGGATGAGGATGGAGTAGTGGCCTCTGGATTTGGCAAGGAAGAGGTCATTACAGACTTTAGAGAGTGCTGTTTCTGTCGAGTGTAGACGGCGAAAACCGGATTGAAGCGGATCGAGGATGGCATGAGAGGAGAGAAAAATCAAGGCAGCGGCTGTGAACAGCACACTCAAGTATTTTGGAGAGGAAGGGTAGGAGGGAGATGGGGCAGTAGTTGGAGGGACAGGTAGGGTCGAGTGATGGTTTTTTGAGGAGAGGTGTGACTATGGCATGCTTGAAGGTGTCAGGGACAGTTGCAGTGGAGAGAGAGAGGTTGAGGATAAGATAGATGGAGGGGATGACAGTATGGGAGATAGTGTTAAGTTAGTTGGTGGGGATGGGATCAGAGGAACAAGTGGTGCATTTCGAGGAGGAAAGAAGGCAGGCGGTTTCCTCCTCGGTGATATCAGGAAAGGAGGAGAAAGAGGCCTGGGTTGGTTGGTTGAGGGAGAGGGTTGAAGGGTGAAGAGGAAGAGGTGGCTTGGTAGTGAACTCAAGGTTGATCTTTTGCACCTTGTCGCGGAAGTAGTCAGCCAGTGATTGAGGTGAGAGTGAGGGGGGTTGGAGTGGAGGGCACTTTGAGGAGGGCGTTAAGGGTGGCGAAGAGACGACGAGGGTTGGCGCTGAGAGAATTGGTCAATTGGGTGTAATAGTCCTGTTTGGCAAGGAAAAGGGAGGACTGGAAGGAGGATAGCATGAATTTGTAATGAAGGAAATCTGAATGGGTACGAGATTTCCTCCACAGGCGTCCAGCAGATCGGGCGCAGGAGCGAAGGTAATGGATGCAAGGGGTCAGCCAGGGCTGGGGATTAGTACACCTTGTGGGACGGGAGATGGATGGTGCAAGGGTGTCCAGAGCAGAGGAGAGAGTGGCATTGTAAGCGGAGACAGCCTTGTCGACAGACTCAGAGGACATTATGGAAGGGAGGAGATTAGAGATAATAGAGGATAAGGTGGGAGGGTCGACAGCCTGGAGATTCCTGGAAGTAGTGGTTAGTGTTGGGCGGGACTTCGGGGATGAAGTGTGAAGGTGATCAGGTGATGGTCAGAGAGAGGAAGAGGTGAGGCGCAGAAATTGGAGGGTGAGCAGGTAGAGGAGAGGACGAGGTCAAGACAATGGCCAGATTGGTGAGTAGGGGTGGTGGAGCTCAGTTGGAGGTTGAAGGAGGAGGTTAGAGTGAGGAACTGAGAAGCGTATGAGTCGGATGGGTTATCAGTGTGTATGTTAAAGTCTCCAAGAATGAGGGATGGGGATGAGGGCTCAAGAAAAACGGAGAGCCAGGCATCGAAGTCGGTAAGGAAGGAAGATAGGGACTTATCAGGGGGCAGTAAATGACTGCAACTCTTGAGTGGCAGCGGGTAGAATAGACTGATGGAGTGAACTTCAAAGGATGAGAAGTAGTGAGACTGGATGAGAAGCTTCAAAGGATGAGAAGCAGGAGAGGTTGAAAACTGCAGGAGGGCGAAAGTAGTAACCTGATGCCGCCACCGCGGCCAACTGGGCAGGGAGAATGGGAGAAAAGATTGCCTCATTCGCGGCCCTATGCCATGGAGGCTGAGTCGTCAGGGGTGAGCCAGGTTTCAGTTAGGGCAAGGAGTTGGAGAGAATGGGAGATGAAGAGGTCATGGGTAAAGGACAGTTTGTTGCAGACAGATCGGGCATTCCATAGGGCGCACGAGAAGGGGAGGGAAGAGGGGGAGAGGAGGGGAATGGAAATGAGGTTGGAGACATTCCGGAGTGGTCTGCATAGATAGGATGAGGATTGGTGTGGGGGACCTGGATTGGGATTGATGTCCCCTGCGGATAGTAGGAGAAGGAGTAAGAGAATACGAAGAAGGGGAGGGGAGGTAGGGCGACGAAGGCGGGATGTGCATAGGAGGAATGGAGATGGGTCAACAGCAGGAAGGAAATGTTGAAGGTTGAGGGCTAAGGAGAAGGAAGGGGAAAGGAGAGAAGGTGAGGTGATGAGGGTAAGGGGAGAGTAAAGTGTAGCAGCAGTGCAAAGTGTTTTTGGGTTAAGAAGTAGGTTGGGAAGGGACAGCATCAGGAAGAGAGTGTGGATAGGGGACATGGCCATGCAGAATTGGATTGCTGGAACACTGGAATGTTGGAATGGATGAAACTGGTAGGCTGGGCTACTGGGGGAAGGTGATGAATTAGGAATAGATGTAGTTGGAAGAGGTCAGTAGTGATAATTTGGCTGTAGGGAGGCTATTTAAGAGATGTCACTCTAGGGGTGGGAGGGACTAAGCCTAAGAGACAGAGCTGTAATCTGCAGGCAGACTATCTCTAAAAGGTGGCTTCTCTGAAAAAGCGGTTCGTTTTGAGGCTGAAATCTGCTCTCCCCAGAAAGAACTAACCACACCCACTAAGTTTGAAAAATGTGGGGGAAGGGAGGTGAAGAGACAGAGCTGTTCTCTGCAGGGAGACTCTCTAAAAGGTATTTTCTCTGAAAAAGCTGTTGCTTTTTTTACCAGGCAGCAAACAGAAGCAAAGTCCAGGATCAGGCAAAGATCAATACCAGGCAGCAAACAGAAAAAGAACCCAAAGCATTCAGGACTGAATAGAAGCCGAAGCATGGAAGGACTGGAGGCAGGGCTTTAAATAGGACAGGAATTAAGCCCAAACATGCACAGCTGTCTTCAAGATGGCTGCCCCCACCAGAGACGCCCTCAAGCCCAAATATGGGCTTCCTTCCTGAGGCTGCCCAGCTCCAAGATGGCAGCCCCATCCTAAGACACCCACCTCTGAGATGGCCGCCCTAGCCTGGAGATTCCCAAATCCAAGATGGCCGCCATATCCTCAGATGCCCATACCTTGCGTAAGCAAGGAACACGACAAAGAGACAGCCTCAGTGATGTCACTATAGCTTGACTGCCTATAGTTGGCTCACTTCTGATATTGTGATGTCATAATGCCTCATTCCACCAATGTCAAGCGCCAGCCTCATCAGTGATGTCACAATGGCTTGATTGTCCAATACTTGGCTGACTTTATTTATGACATTTATTCCCCACATTATCACAATCAATCTTGAGTTCAATGTGGCTTACAAGAAACGAAAAGAATTAACGGTAACGGAATTCAAACATGCGTGGGATAAACATAAAGGAATCCTGTGCAGAAGAAAGGGATCCTCAGGAGCTTAGCCTAGAATGGGTGGCAGAGCTGGTGGTTGGGAGGGGGGACTAGTGCTGGGCAGACTTATACGGTCTGTGCCGGGGCTGGTGGTTGGGCAGCGGGGATAGTGCTGGGCAGACTTATACGGTCTGTGCCGGGGCTGGTGGTTGGGCAGCGGGGATAGTGCTGGGCAGACTTATACGGTCTGTGCCAGAGCCGGTGGTGGGTGGCAGGGATAGTGCTGGGCAGACTTATACGGTCTGTGCCAGAGCTGGTGGTTGGGAGGCGGGGTTGGTGGTTGAGAGGCGGGGATAGGGCTGGCCAGACTTATACGGTCTGTGCACTGAAGAGGACAGTACAAATAAAAAAAGTAGCACATATGAATTTATCTTCTTGGGCAGACTGGATGGACCGTGCAGGTCTTTTTCTGCCGTCATCTACTATGTTACTATATATAGAGAAAGTCATAACTGTACTAACAATATGTTAAATACAAAATAAGCAGGAAAATTTGTTTTTAAAGATAATACACAAAGCAACAAGGTAAAGAGCACAGGAAATATGCAGAACCTGGCAACAAAACTAGATTAAGTTAAAGGACCATTTTCTCTTAATAAGAACTTAGCAAAGAGGTAAGATTTCAGAGTCTTGCAAAATTTCAGGTCATCTTGTTGGCTTCTAAAAGCTGCTGGCAAAGAGTTCCACCACTTGGCACCCTGATAGGTAAAATTGGCAGAGTGCACTGATCTGTAAATCAGTTTCTTGCGTTTGGGAAATGTAGTCTCAGGTAGTTCCTTGCACTAGGGTGGAAAGCTTTACTCCACGGTCCAGCACTCATTCAACACTCTCAGGTTCCAGCCCTCTTTGTAAATGATCATCACCCTCTGTTCTCCTCCTAACAGATTTCATTGACAAACACACAGCAACTCCAATGCTTCTTATAATTAAGAATTTTATTTGGCTTAAGGTTTAGGCACACAATTCCTAACCTTCATTGTGCACTTCGCCCTTTAACACAGTCCAGAATGCCTCTCCAAGAGGTCCCTAATGTGTGCTCAGTCTCTTAGGACACTGCTTCCACTACCCAGCCAATTATCAGTTGCAACAGCTTTGTAACATCAGAGCATTTCATCCGGGACCCTGCTTGAACTCTTCAGCAACCTGCCAGGATTATTAGCTGCATAGTATCAAGACACTTAGCCAATTATCAGCTCCAACAGCCTTATAACATCAGGGTATTTAGTACCTTCCTGGTTTTGAGAGGCTCCTCCTGGCCCTCCTTCCTTGAGACCTTCTCTTCCAGGCACAAGGCATACCCCATCAAGCAGTAAACATTAAGCATCTGGCTTCCCCATCAAGCAGCAAACATTAGGCATCTGCCTTCCCCTCCTTTCTCTCTCCACTGGGAGAAAGGAATTTATGAGGTAATCAATAATCCTCCCCACCTCTTTAGGCCCTGCCCCCTTGGTTCCAATCAGGTCTCAGTCTAGAACTCTCCTTCTCTACCTTTCCCTCCCCCACTTCGATAGCTCCACCTGCTGGCCTCCATAGGGAAAAGCTGATCCTATGACATGAGCGCCCTCTAGTGTCCCTTCAGGGTATAACCCAGATATTCCCTTGGAGCTCCCTCTACTGGCTCTATCATGGCATTTTCCCAGTTTCTTGTAGAAGAGCGCCCTCTGGCAGCTTCCTTGGGGTAGGGTAAACCTGTGTTTATCACAGGAGTTACAACAATCAAGTTCAGTTAAGACTAGAGACTGTATAAGCAACCTCAAGATTTCGGAGGAAGGATCTTATATGGTTCAGTTTCCAAAAGGTCTTAAAAGATTTGTTGATTACAGAGGATATCTGAGATACAAAAGTTGGATGCTGGTCTATACATATAGATACATATAGCAGTGATTTCCATTTCTAGAGACATTTCTCCTTTTTTTTTTAATTGGGGGGAAGTTATCATTGTAGGCTACAAGTGTTATTTACTTTTAAAGCCAATTATTAGTAACCAGGTCTCATTGCATAAAATGAGACAATTGCTAAAATAGTATGAGTTAAAATATCACGGATGAGGGGAGATATGATTGAGGTCTACAAAATCCTGAGTGGTATAGAACGAGTAGAAGTAGATCAATTTTTTACTTGTTCCAAAAGTACAAAGACTAGGGGACGCTCAAGGAAGTTACATGGAATACCAAAACACATAAAATCCACACCCAATGTCCATTAATGCATCAATACATCCACTCCCGAACTCTCATCCCCCGTAACCTACTACTACTACTACTTAACATTTCTAGAGCGCTACTAGGGTTACGCAACGCTGTACAATTTAACAAAGAGAGACAGTCCCTGCTCAAAGAGCTTACAATCTAATAGACAAGTGAACGGTCGGTCCGATAGGGCAGTCAAATTGGGGCAGTCTGGATTCAGTGAACGGCAAGGGTTAGGTGCCGAATGCAGCATTGAAGAGGTGGGCTTTAAGCAAAGACTTGAAGACGGGCAGGGAGGGGGCTTGGCGTAAGGGTTCAGGAAGGTTGTTCCAAGCATAGGGTGAGGCGAGGCAGAATGAGCGGAGCCTGGAGTTGGCGGTGGTGGAGAAGGGTACTGAGAGGAGGGATTTATCCTGTGAACGGAGGTTACGGGCGGGAACGTAAGGGGAGATGAGGGTAGAAAGATAGTGAGGGGCAGCAGACTGAGTGCATTTGTAGGTAAGAAGGAGAAGCTTGAATTGAATGCGGTATCTGATCAGAAGCCTCACCTCACTCATTCCTTGACTCACAGAACTATTTCTACCATATGTCTTCGTATCTTAATACTGCCCTGTTAGCTTCCCTTTGTCTCCTTCCTATGTTTCAAAGTTTTGTTCCATTGCTATATTCCTTAACGACACTTTGATTGTCTCGCATAACTCTTCACAATGTAATCCATAACCAAGTTGTAACGAATTGTATTTCCACCATTCATCTTGTATTGTAAGCCACACTGAGCCCGCAAAGAGGTGGGAAAATGTGGGATACAAATGCAATAAAATAAATAAATAAATAAATAAAAATAAATAAATAAAACAAATAGGAGGAAATATTTTGTCACTGAACAAATAGTTAAGCTCTGGAACTCTTTGCCCATAAGTGTCCTGCCTTCTCCTCCAATGTGACCCCGGTACAGCCCAAGGACAAATTGTATCTTCCACCTCCGCCCCCCCCCCCCCCCGCTGAGTCTGCCCTCAACTCCCCGACAGCCCTCCATTCCATTCCTACCGCAGCCGCCCTGCGTTTAAACCTGTTATTTTAAGTCGCAGTGGCGGCTCGCCTTCAGCCTTTCCCTTCCCGCTCAGTGTCCCACCTTCCTCTGATGAGGTATTTCCTGTTTCCGCGAGGGCGGGATATTGAGCGGGAAGGGAGAGGCTGGAGGCGAGCTGCCGCTGCGACTTAAAATAACAGGTTTAAACGCAGAGTGGCTGTGGCAGGAACGGAATGGAGGGCTGTCAGGGAGCTGAGGACAGGCAGGTGGGGCTGGGTTACACCTCAAACTCGGGGGCTGAAAAGGGGGGCTGGGGCAACTCACCGGACATGGATGGGAGGGGAGGGCAGGGAAGAGGAGAATCACTGGACATGTATGGGAGAGGAGGACAGGGGAGAGAGGAGAAATCACTGGACATGGAAGGGAGGACAGGGGCAGAGGAGAATCACTGGACATGGAGGAGAGGAGAGAGGAGAATTGCTAGATATGGATGGAGGAAAGGGCAGCTGCTGGACATGGATGGATGAATGGAGGGGAGGGCAGGGGAGAGAGGAGAGTTGCTGGGCATAGATGGATGGAGGGGACGGAAGACAGGAAGGAGATGCACATAGAACATGGAAGGAGGGGAGGGAAGAGAGGAGAAATCTGGACATGGATGGAGGGGAGGGAAGACAGAGGAAGTAAATGCACATGAATGGAGGGGAGGGGAGTGAGGAGAAATGCTGGATATGCATGGAGTGGAAAATGTTGAATTTAAGGGCTGGATTGGAACACTTTGAGAGCAGATACTGAAACTGGAGGAAGGATAGGGACAGGGCTACAGATGATAGACAGGACGCATAAGGACACAGGTGGATGGTGGACATGGTGAGTGAAAAAATATCAAATGGAAAGAAGACACTGCATAAAACAGAAGACACTAGGACCAAAGCGAATAGAAAAATGAAATGCTCAGACAACAAAGGTAGAAAAAAGTATTTTATTCAGAATTTATTAATTGGAATATGTCAGCTTTTGGAAATGTGCTTTTGTGATATTTTGCATGTACGTTTCAATTTCTCTAGTATTGCTGCATGCTGAGACTGACTTCTTGAGGTAACTTTCCAGTTCAGTATTTTGCCCTCATATCTTTTGATTTCTAGTTCCTTGTGTCATATCTGTTGTGTCATGTGTTTTTCATGTGTGATCAAGGTGCAGTATTCTGCTAGCGTGTACTATTTGCAGCCCTTTTTTGTTTCACTAGGTAGTGTATTGGTGTTTTAGAGCCTGATGTAATTACAGTGCTGCCTTTCCACTCATAAGGTTGTAGCTCGTCCTGTCCTTGGAATTAGTGCTGTTATGGTTTGGTAAGGTTCTGAGTGTGTTTTTGCACAAGTTTTTGTGTAGTGTTTTGCAGTGGAGAGATTGTGTGTTGGCCGTACTAAGGTGACATCAACACTTTAAATTAATTTTAGTTTGTTTGTCGTAACATCAGACATGGTTTTATAATATTTTGAAGGATCTGATGTTGAATTGTTAAAGGTACTAATTGTGACAATTTTACTTTTATTTATTTATTTTTTCTGTGTGTTAGACAATTATGGATGTAAGCCCCACCCCTGGCACCACCCCTAACCCCGCCCCCTTTAGCCTCCCCAAACAGTTGGGCCACCGACCGCCTATGTCTTTGCCAGAGGATGTGCGTGTCTGGGTTTAAAAAAGGTTTGGATAAATTCCTGGAGGAAAAGTCCATAGTCTGCTATTGAGACAGACATGTGAAGCAACTGCTTGACCTGGGATTTGCAGTATGGAGTGTTGCTACGATTTGGGTTTCTGCCAGGTACTTGTGACCTGGCTTGGCAACTATATGGAAAACAGGCTACTGGGCTAGATGGACCATTGGTCTGACCCAGTATGGCTACTCTTATGTTCTTATGTTATGGTATGTTATGTTAACGTTAGCCCATGTTGATAACTTTCCCCCTTAGTGTCAAAAGTTTCAGTCTCTGGCAACCAGAGGTGATATTGTGATATCGTAATGCCTCATTCCACCAATATATTGATTCAGAGGTTGGAGTCAATTGGGATGGGTGGAAATGTTCTGAGCTGGTTTTCATCATTTATACAGGGTAGACAATTTTGTGTGATACAGGGTATGAATAAGTCAGAGTTCGATATTTCAACAGAGTACTGTTTAATATTGAGTTGAGTGGGAGTCTAAGCAGACAACATTCAATTTATATTTCCAGTTGATGACCAGATTGGAATAGTGTTTGATAAATTGAGAATGTATTTACAAGTAATTCACGGATGATAGCAAATCATTTCAAACAGAATATCGCCAAAACACAGATTCTAATCTTGGCAAGTTACCCCTGTGATGATGTGCTGGAAATATCTGACTTTGAGAAAGAAATGATTCCGATCGTTTCTAAAATGGGCAGTTTGGGAGTAATAGTGGATTCTACTTTATCAATGAAATATCATGTGCAGAAAGTGATTAGAGATGTTTTCTTCAAATTGAAGATTGTTAGAAGATTGAAAAGTCTACTGAGACAGGACAATTTTTGTTTGGTTGTACAGAATATAATTTCACCATGCTTTGACTACTGCAATTGATTGCTATTAGGGATTAGAAGAAATCAGCGTAGAGCATTACGGGTGGCCCAGATGAGTAAAGAGTACTGGAGGGATATTGGTTTGAGCACATCGCTCCCTTACTGAAAAAAATTGCATTGGTTACCAATTGATTACAGAATAAAATGTGAAAACTTGCATCTGATTTTAAGGTGTTGAGAAACCAGAAGTCTGCTATTCTAGCTACTAAATATCGTATTTACCAACCTAGGCAATTCTTGAGGTCCATGAACAAATCTTTCTTGGAAATAGCAACCTGCCACATTGTGAAACTGGAGGAATTTTAAAGCTCCATTTTTTACTGTGCCGGACCACGAGCCTGGAACAAATTGCTTTTAAAGTTGAGAGAGATCTGGGACTTGGAAGATTTTTAAAAAGTTTTTAAAACATATCTATTCATGCAGGCATATGAAAGAGTGTAAAGATAGGAGGAATATAAACAGTTTTAATGGAAAGAGATCTAAGGATTAATTTAGATCAAATGGAGCTGAGGTAGGAAGGTCTCCTATAAATGCTTTATATGTTAGAATGAGTTTTGTTATGTTTATGTAATACATTGAGTTATTGTGTTTGTGAATGATGTAATCCGTCTAGAACATTGGTGATAGTGCATAATATAAAATTGTAAATAAATAAAATAAATGCTTAAGAGACAGTCTCATCAGTGACTCCCCTCATCCCTGAACTCCCTCCCCACCTTTGTTTACATTTCAACAGTGTTTTATTGACAGGTGAACATATTGAATTCACTCAACAAGCTCATTGCACAACCAATTATCCATCCCTACGTATGTAACCAAAAGTAATAAATGTGGTCATCAGAGTGGGGCAGATTAGCTCTCCCTTCCCTTCCTTCCTTAATCCCCTTAAGTTAGTATGCTTAGTCGAAGTATATGTCCATCCTTTTTATTAAGGCACCATGACAACCAGGTCAAGTTACTATATTAGCAAGTGCCCTGCCTCGTCCCCACCATAACCAACACATTAATCCCTTCAAGCCTTCATTGACCTCCAACCCCCCAACTCCATTAGTAAGGGCTCGGAGGCCAATACGTAGTATTAGCATTCAAAAGCATGACGTGTATCAGCTCTCCAAATACATAAGTACGCTAAGAAAGTAGACGACACTGAAGAACAGCATGGTAGAATGCAACTGAATAATATTCACCCCATCATAATCTAATAGAACCCCTTCCTACCACCCTCCCCCCCCCCCTTTGTCTCCCCCCTTAAGATCAACTCTCGCACCCAGGATCTGAAACCATCTACATTGTGCCTATCACACATTCTCTCTGACAGTACTCCACTCATTCTCACTGACTATCCTAGAGTATTCAGGACCTGACTCCTTGCTCGCGGGGATATTTTGTTCAGATATGCCCCCCAGACCTTAGTGAACCGTTGCCTTCTCTTTGGCGTATAACGGGCATCTTGCATTTCATAGTAACATAGTAGATGACGGCAGAAAAAGACCTGCACGGTCCATCCAGTCTGCCCAAGAAGATAAATTCATATGTGCTACTTTTTTATTTGTACTGTCCTCTTCAGTGCACAGACCGTATAAGTCTGGCCAGCCCTATCCCCGCCTCCCAACCACCAACCCCGCCTCCCACCACCAGCCCTGGCACAGACCGTATAAGTCTGCCCAGCACTAGTCCCGCCTCCCAACCACCAGCCCTGGCACAGACCGTATAAGTCTGCCCAGCACCAGCCCCGCCTCCCAACCACCAGCTCTGCCACCCATTCTAGGCTAAGCTCCTGAGGTTCCCTTCCTTCTGCACAGGATTCCTTTATGTTTATCCCACGCATGTTTCCCATAGCATAAGCTCATGTAGCCTATTTCTCCAATACCAATATGATGGGCCCCTGTCCGATACCCAATGATTTAAGATACATTTTTTCCCCCAAAATACAAAGTTTGCTGAGAAGGATCTTTTCTTCCACTGACCCCCTATCCCAAGCAGCCACTGAACTGAATAGCAATAGAAATGATTTATAGTAGTAGTAGTAGCAATATCAGTTTTAATTACATATAGCAGTGATTTTGATTTCTAGAGACATTTCTTTTTTTTGAGTAGGGAAGTTATCAATCTTGGCTATTGTTAAGATGTGTTGTTTACTGTAAACTTCAGTTATCAGCAACTACGTCTCACTTCATAAAATGGGACCATTACTAATAAAATAACAAAAGCTCACTTTGATAACAACATTCCTGATGATTTTCCAGTTTGCCCATATGAGTGCCATTGAATACACGTGTAAATGCTGAATTTTGTACTTGTACAAGAGAAGCCAATTAAGAACAGACATTCTAAACATCAAATTTTGGGTTTTATAATGTGGTTTTTAAGGTCAGAGGGATAACCACAATTGCCCCCTCAAAACCCCAGGTCCAAATGAGCAGTTTGTTTCACTCTTGCTCAGAAATGTAAACACTGATGGAGATTTTTTTGAAATACACGTGTATTACCCTTGTAAAACAGGAAGTACATGCATATTTTGAATGTTCATCTATATGTGGTTGACACCATTGTAGCATAGTAAGTGACAGCAGGTAAAGACGTAAACAGTCTGCCCAACAGATACTGTACATTTATTATCAATTCAGGATTAAATACACAATGAACATATTATATACTTGACCATATGAAATCTTTCTTTAGTGTTTCTGGGACAGAGACCATAGAAGTCTATCCGGCTCTGTTCTTATGTTCCAAGTACCAGAGTTGCCGTCAAAGCCCACTCCAGCCAATCTGAATGCATC
Source organism: Microcaecilia unicolor (assembly GCF_901765095.1). Lineage (NCBI taxonomy): Eukaryota > Metazoa > Chordata > Amphibia > Gymnophiona > Siphonopidae > Microcaecilia > Microcaecilia unicolor. The sequence continues at coordinate 218,588,089 of NC_044040.1, read as the reverse complement.
TCGTCTGCCCGGCATGCTCCGTGAAATCTGTACTTATTGCAGATAAACAACTTTAAGTAGCAGATTTCTAAAATCACGACATGCCTGTCTGTGTATATGCACATTTATTTATTTATTTATATCCCACATTTTCCCACCTCTTTGCAGGCTCAATGTGGCTTACAAATACCGTAGTGGCGATCGCCATTTCCGGAATAAGAAATACACAGTAATATTCCAGTTAAAATAGAGAACACGCAGTATAAATTGGTAGAAAAATATCTAATCAGTACAATTCAGGTATTTAAGAACAAGGGTAATGAAAAGCATTCAATATTAACAATGTGATAAAGTAAGCAAATAGGAATGATTCAATCTTAGATAATTGTAGTCCAGATCAATGTCATGTTTTAAGAAGGATCACTATGATAAGTCTCTTTGACCAGTTTAGTCTTTAATAATTTCCAGAAGGCTGCCAAATCATGTGTTGTTTTTATGGCACATATGTAAAGTAGCTTTTTACTCGTCTACCTGCCACCTGGTCTTTCCCTCAGTGTCTCCCATATCTTTCTTCCTGTAGGTCTATGATGCTTTGTCATCATTGATGCCTCTACTCCCTGGACCCCACAAGAAACTTTTTGCATGCTGGGAGGAGGTTCGTTCTTTCGTAAGAGAAGAAATCAAACTCCATCAGGAGAGACGGGTAGCAGGTGACCCACCGGAGGACCTCATAGATTACTACCTGGATGAGATGGCCAAGGTTACCTTCTGTTTTCATGTACTGATTCTTTCAGTCCCTGCTGTCATTTCTGGTACATTTGAGTTTATTGACACGAAAGAAATTGTAGGATGGAGTGGAACAGAGCAGAGCAGTGGCTGTTGGGCTGCAGGGATTCAGAGAAGCTTTCTAGGTGTAGAACTCCGGATTAGAGGTCAAAATCACAAAACACAAGCACTATAAAACCAATGAAAAATAGTAGTATCAAGAAATTAAGGGGCTCATTTTCAAAAGGAAAAAAAATGGCACAAGGGGCAGATGGACATTTTCTCACACAAAAACCTTTAAACCATATAATAAAAACAAACACAAAAGGTATAAATCCAATATTTGCCCAGAGAAGCATTTTGAGAGTGGCTGTTTGGGGACGTGTCATACGCATTGGCTGGACAGTGTTACATGATGTACTTTTCTTGTGATAACAGATAGCAAAACTATTTCCTTATGCCAGAAAGAAAAATATTGTCAATTAGACCTGCTTTAAAAGCGACTAGCTCAAAAGCAAGCCTGGCTTTGGACCCATTTGTGATTGTGAAAAGGAGTGGAGAGTTGCTGAGTGGTCCATCACCTCTGAACCTTTTGACCCTCACGTTTTCTGCTTTGCCTCCTCTGTGTCTGACCTCCTCAAGTCCTTGATAATGTCTACCAGCCCCCAGGGACACCCGTCCCTTGTATCTCACCCCTTCCCCCTTTTACGTAAGTAACTGTGAACTTTGTGTTTGTGAAATAAATAAAAATGCAAACAATGTTACTGGGAACAAAAATCAGTCCATGGCCTTCATTCAGGCTGGCGCTGCTCCTCATGGAGTATCCTCTGCTTGTTGAAGATTTGACACTGTATGCTTCTTAGGGCTCCCAGCTCCTGCTGCACATCTCTGCACAGGCCTGTGACCTGCAGCAGGAGCTGGCCTAGGGTGGTGTGAGAGAGGGCTCAGTGACAGGCATGGCAGCCATTTCCAGGGAGGCTGAGATGCAGTCAGGTGCTGCCTGAGGAGGCTGTTGGGACCATGTCCTTCCAGAGATCTTCTTTTCCCTCCTTAACGTCCTCCTGCTCAGTGTGGCCTTGTTGTGGGGTGAGGGGCACCTCCAAGGAGCCAGGGTCCATGACCACCTCCTCCCAGGCTCTCTCAGCTGCAGGCTGTTCCAAGGCTGGCTGGTCTGAGGCAGCCTGTGCGTCAGCTAGAGGGACCTGTATGTTTAAAAGGTTTGCATATAAGATCAACATATCCTACATGACTTGCATAGTTGTGCAGCTGCCTCTCGGCAGGCAGAGACAGGGACAATGAAGGCTGCTGGTTGTTACTTAGGGGACATCTTATCTGTGGAACCAATGAGATGACATAGCAGGGAACCCTGGAGCCATATCTATTTGACCACTAAAAGGGTTGTTTCCTTATGGCAGGGGCGTAGCTATGGTGAGCCTCGGGGGCTCAGCCCCCACCCAACATGGTATAAGAGGCTGTCGGCAGTGGCTGCAGTGGTTACAGCAGTCAGCCTTGGCTTTCTCAGTCACAGACTGGTATGGTGCTGCCATGGGCGTCCCGTCAACTGATGTGGTATGCTGTCCCTCCTCTCTCCACTCCCGCCCCAGACTAGTTATCAGTCTCTCTCCTCTCTCCATCCCCGCCACGCTGTGCAGGTCTCCAAGCTTCCAGGCCCGCCAGCAGCGATGTATAAGTGCTGCCTTAGGCCTGCCCCGGAAGCCTTCTCTGTTTGCAAAACAGGATGCTGGGCTGGATGGACCATTGGTCTGACCCAGTATGGCTACTCTTGTGTTCTAACCCACTGGACCCAGTGCTTAACTTTACACAGTGGCCACCAATATTGGGCCCAATGACTTTCTCAGGAGGTAAATTGTCCTTAAAGAGAGACAATTGTTTTGAACTCTGTATCCACATGTTGGTCATGACAAAAGAATTTCTAGAATCTGTATTTGCAAAGTATGGTGTATGGATATATGCATTTACCTTTAGGGTCTTCAGCATCTAACCTTATTCTACACTTTTCATCTGCAGACCAAGGATGACCCCACCTCTCTGTTTAATGAAAACAACCTGAATGTCATCGTGGTGGAGTTCTTCTTGGCAGGGGTGGACACGACCTCTGTAACTCTGCTCTGGGCACTGGGATACATGGTGGATTACCCTGATGTTCAAGGTGAGAGGAGAACGGGGAGAAAGACATTTTATGATACTAATCATGTCACAGTGAGCATATGTGTACTGTAAAGCTTTAATTAACGTAATTTAAATTAGCATGTGGGGGGGGGGGGGGGGCGGGCATTTTCGATATGGCGTCTAAATCTGATTTTGGATGTTTGGGGATTTCCGATCTGACGAAGAAGGGCAACCTTCGAATGCTAATCAAGAAATGTATTAAGTTATGTCCAATAAAAAAGGTATCATCTTATTTTCTTTTCCATGTTTTATTTTGTTTGATTTCTATTGATAACCTTAAGAGTGGACTAACACGGCTACCACACTCCTCTACTTAGGATGTTTGGGGAAAAATGTCCAAAACTCCAGTAGCAAACATGGCCATTTTCAAATCAGGAAAACATCTAACTTTTTGTTTTGAAAATGGCCATTTGCTAGATGTTTTTGTGCTCAGTCCCCCGATATTCAAAAGCATTTAACTTGCCAGGATTGGCACCTGGCCACTTAAATGCCTCATAACCTGCTATCAGCAAGTTTTCAATGGGACATGGCTAGCCATCACCCAGTGAAAATTTGCGGTTATCAGATAGCCAGTTATATCACATGATATAACTGTCTATCTGCCGATTTTCAACGTAACTTTGGCGATCGGCCGCGTGAATACCCGGCCTATCTTTGGCCAGATCAGACTTAACCAGCCAGCACTGAATATCGGGTTGGCCGGTTAAGTTTGAACTGACCAAAAACAAACCAGATATTTGATGCTGGTCACCGGGAAAGGCCTAACATTGAACATTTGGAGTTAGCTGGACTAGCTTCCAAAGTCTGAATTTTGGGCCCAGTGCGTCTATCTTGTAGGACTATTTAAAAAAAAAAGTCCAAGGTAAAAATGCACAAAAACAAGCCACTGGTATGTATCGGGAAGCTAGCATTTTTAGGAGACTGACCACACAGACATCCCAGCAGAGCAGTGAGGCACATAAAAGGTCCCAGGTACCCACTTAAATTGTATGGGGAGCCCTCCAAAACTCACCAAAAACCTACTGTACCCAACTGTACACCATTACAATAGCTCTTATGTCTGCAGGTGTCACCTATATGTAGGTACAGTTGGGTTTTGTTGAGTTTTGGAGGTCTCACACTTTCCACCACAAGTGTAACAGAGTGGATTAAAGGCCTGGGTCCCCTTCTCTACAATCCACTGCACTGACCACTAGGCTACTCCAGGGACCTGCTTGCTGCTGCTGTAATAGGACTGGCCATAACATCTGAAGCCGTCATAGAGGCTGGTATGTACTCCTTTTCTCACATCTTTGGAGGGGTGGGAGGGAGTTGACCAGGGCCGCCAAGAGGGGAGGGCAGGGAGGACAAAATTCCCCAGGCCCAGGCCCCTAAGGGGGCCCGGCGCTGCAGTCCCCGGTCTCACCTGCCTGTCCTCGGCTCTGTCCACCACCAGGCACCCTGCATTAAAATCTGCAGCGCCTCAGTTGAGCTCCGTTTGGAAAGGCAGATTGCCTCCCTTCGGGCCTTCCCTCACTGTGTCCCGCCCTCATCTGATGTAACTTCCGGTTTCCACGAGGGCGGGACACAAGGAGGGCCCAAAGGGAGACAATCTGCCTTTCCAAATGGAACTGAGGCGCTGCTGATCTTAATGCAGGGGGCCCGATGGCGGACCGAGCTGAGGGCAGGCAGGTGAGACCAGGAACCGCAGCGGCGGCGGTGGCGGGTGGTTAGGGCATCCGCGGGGGAGGGGGGCATCGACGGGGGGAGGGGGCAGCCTTGTCCCGGGCCCGGCTTAGTCTCTCGGTGGCCCTGGAGTTGACCACTGGGGGAGTAACAGAGGGTCAAGCCTTAATTCTTCCAGTGGTCATTTATGGCAGTGTTTTGTGGCTTAGTAAAGATTGAAACAGATCTAGACCAAAATGTCTAACATTTAGCCCTGGACATTTTAGCTTTGTTCCATCATGGCAGAAAAACGCCCATATTCTGGGAACACCCAAATTCTGCCCCCAAAACATCCCCAACAAGCCGCCTTGTGATTTGACTGCACTGTATACAAACTTCATAGCAAAATGTCTTAAAAATGGGTTTCAAAAATAACAATTTGGGCGTTTTGGCAAAAAAAACTCCATCCATCTGTCGCTTTGTACCACTGTTTGGATATTTTTCTGTTTCCAAAATGAGCCCCTTTATGTTTCACACGTAATCCGATGTTATTTGCTCATTTCTGAATTTCAGATCGGAAGTAGAACGTTTACCTTTGAAAGCTAATCAAAAAATATATTGTTAGTCCGATAAAAAAGTTATCATCTTATTTTCTTAGCTTTATTTTATTTCTATTTATTACCTTTCAAAGTGGACTAACACAGCTACCACTTCACTCATTATATTCAGGGGTCCTTTTACAAAGTGCCAGTAGGGCTACCATTTGTGTTCCACATGGCCAAATTGACGTTATTGTGCCCACACGACGTAGTTTTGAAGTTGGTATACACTGTTTCCCACGGTAGAAAATATTTTTCTATTTTCTACCACTGGGGGGGGGGGGGGGGGTCCCGGCAGTAATCGGCAGACTGGCCACATTGGCGCATGCTCCATGAGTACCACGCGTGAAGCGTGTGAGCCCTTACTACGAGTTCAACGGGTGGCGGCAAGGACTCAGGCAGTAAATAGCCACGTGCTACTTTCAGTTCTGCACACGGCCATTTACTGCCCCCATTTAAAAAAGCATTTTTCCCCACTGCAGCAACTTATCTGCTCTGTAGAAAGGTCCTTTCCTCTGTGCTGAGCTGTGATCTCCTTTCTTACTCATTATAGTGATCTGATTTCTCTTCACTTTTCTTTGCAAACTGTTTACAACCTTTACATTTATATCAAGTGGTTTTCTTGCTTTCAGTGAAAGTGCAGAAGGAACTGGATGCTGTCCTTGAACCCTCAGAGATAATCTGCTATGAAGACCGGAAGAGGCTGCCTTACACTAATGCCGTCATTCACGAGTTGCAACGCTTTGCCAGTATTGTTCAAGTAGGGGTGACCCGCACGAGTATAAAAGACACAAAGTTCAAGGGGTTCTTCATTCCAAAGGTGAAGAGTAGATCAGCTTCTAAAAATCATATCAAATTTTAGGTAATAGGGAGGGAGCATTTCAAGATTGAAGCTTATTTTTATTTATTATTTATTTATTGCATTTGTACCCCACATTTTCCCACCTTTTTGCGGGTTCAGTGTGGCTTACAATACGTTGTGAAAACTGGAAGTACATTTTGTTACAGCTCAGTTATGGATTACATTATGAAGCGTTATGCGAGACAAGTCTTGTAGCAAGGAATATAACAATGGAAAAGATCATTGAGACATTGGAAGAAAAGAACGGGAAACTAAAAGGGGCGATACATTGGAGGGAACCAGCGGGAAACAGGAGGGGCGGTATATAATAACAGGCAAGCATTTGGTATACATTTTCTGTGAGTAAGGTATGAGTGTGGTAAGTTTGCGGGAGATGAGAAGGTGAGGTAGGGGATGGGAATTCATAGAGGCTGTAGTGATGCATTGTTGAACAGTGAGTGCGGTTTTATGTGTTTTGGTTCTTTCCGTAAATTTCCTCAAAGAGGTGGGTCTTCAGTAGTTTGCGGAAGGTTTTTTGCTCGTGGATCGTTTTCAGGTTGCGTGGCAATGAATTCCAGTACTGCGTGCTCATGTAGGAAAAGGTTGACCCGTGCAGTGTTTTGTATTTCAAGCCCTTGCAATTAGGGAAGTGGAGGTTGAGGAAAGTTCGGGATGATCTTTTGGCGTTTCTTGGTGGTAAGTCTATTAAATCCGACATGTAGGCTGGGGCTTCACCATGAATAATTTTGTGGACTAATGTGCATACTTTAAAAGTAATGCGTTCCTTGAGTGGAAGCCAGTGTAGCTTCTCTCATAAGGGTTTTGCACTTTCATATTTTGGTTTTCCTAAGATGAGTCTGGCTGCTGTATTCTGGGCTGTTTGGAGTTTTCTCAGTATTTGCTTTTTGCAACCTGCGTATAGTGAGTTGCAGTAATCCAGATGGCTGAGAACGAGGGATTGCACCAGGCTACGAAAGACGGATCTTGGGAAGAATTGTCTTATTCTTTTCAGTTTCCACATGCAGTAGAACATCTTTTTGGTTGTGTTGTTTGCCTGAGTTTCGAGTGTTAGGTGGCGGTCAATAGTGACTCCAAGGATTTTTAACGTTTCTGAGATTGGAAGGTTTAGTTTTGGTGTGTTTAAAGCGGTGAATTCTTTCATGTTGTACTGGGACGTGAGTATCAGGCATTGAGTTTTTTCTGCATTTAGTTTCAAGCGAAAAGCATCTGACCAGGTGTTCATGATGTGTAGACTTAGGTTGATTTCATTGGAGATTTCTTTAATGTCTTGTTTGAAAGGGATGTATATAGTTACATCATCGGCGTAAATATATGGGTTGAGGTTGTGGTTCGATAGGAGTTTCGCCAGGGGGATCATCATTAGGTTGAAAATGGTTGGTGAGAGGGGTGATCCTTGTGGTACTCCACATTCGGGTGTCCAAGCAGCAGACGTGGTTGAATTTGATGTGACTTGATATGATCTTTGAGTTAGGAACCCCTTGAACCAGTTTAGGACATTTCCTCCAATACCAAAGTATTCAAGTATGTGTAATAGGATTCCGTGGTCGACCATGTCGAAGGCACTTGACATGTCGAATTGTAGGAGGAGTATATTGTTGCCGGTTGCAATCATTTGTTTAAATTTAGTCATGAGGGTAATCAATACTGTTTCTGTGCTGTGATTCGACCGGAATCCTGATTGGGCATCATGCAGTATTGAGTGTTTGTTTAGATAATCTGTGAGTTGTTTAGTTACCATTCCTTCGGTTATTTTGGTTATTAGTGGTATGGATGCTACTGGTCTGTAGTTGGTTAATTCGCTTGCGTTTTTCTTTGTGTCTTTAGGTATTGGGGTGAGTAAAATTTTTCCTTTTTCTTTAGGGAAAAGTCCGTTTTGTAGCATAAAGTTTACGTGGTTCGTTAGGTCTATTATGAATTGTAGAGGAGCTGATTTCATAAGGTTGTTTGGGCATATGTCTAGTTTGCAGTGGGATTTGGCGTATCTTTTTAGAGTTTCCGAGATGAGATCTTCTGATATTAACTCGAATTCGGTCCAGGTTCTGTCTGCTGGGTATGTTCCGGCTTCTGGGTCTAGGCAGTCTAGAAGTGTGACGTATTCGATAGGGCTGGTGGGTATTTTAAGTCGTAGTTGTATGATTATCCAGACCAACAAGAGTCAGGTCCATAGGAGCTAGCTTGAGTGGGTGCTTGAGCAAAGTCCTTGACTGTGTCTAGTGATAGGACAACTTGTATTGGGTTTGGTACCCCCAATAATTATGAAAATTTGGTTCCTATGGTCAGGTCCCCATTATAAAATCCAGCTCAGAGTGGTGTAGGAAAGAGTAACCACTGTAGGGAAACTGGCTTTATAAATCACTGTTGCCCATTCAAGGTGAAGCCATTGTCAGCTGCAACTGATAGTCTGCAAGCTGAAAATGACTGCTATATTGGACATGTAATCCCCACGATAATTGGAATTCAGTCAAAATTACAGGGATTGGCTGATGATGTCAACTTGGATAAGACAGTGCAGACATTAATCATAGTTCTGACAAAAGGAATTGCTTCAAGGTTTAGTCCAGTATTTGAAGATGATGACGACCATATCGCAATGATTATTTATTATTATTTATTGCACTTGTATCCCACATTTTCCCACCTATTTGCAGGCTCAATGTGGCTTACAAAGACCTGTTATGGCATCGCCATTCCAGGGTAAAAGATATAATTGGTGTTACAAAGAGATCAAGAATGACAAAGAAGAACTAAGCAAACAATTATAAAAAGAAGATGCTTGTTCAGTTCAAGTTGAGATATCTACAAAATGGTACGAGAAGATGCAGCTTGCTCATTCATGCTGTGGTTGGAACAAAGACTGAAGCCAGAGCTAGTGGTGTGGTTCCACTTTCATTTGTACAGGAGTTACAGTCAGCCTCCAAGGAAAAGACCTACCACTGTAGGTGAAGACTTCTTTGGTTTTCTGTCCGCTGCAAAGAACAACCTTCCAGCAGCCAAATCTGGAACAAAGGAAGATGTTGAGCATTAAACCTGGAATGTTCAGACACTTGCTTGCATTTCCAAAAGTGGCAAAAGCTTTTATCAAGTTCAATGCTGCACTTCCCAGCAGAGGAGCAGGTAGAACACTTATTTAGCTGCTCAGGACAGTTAGTGCCACAATGATGATCTCCTGAGTGACGATAACTTTGAGAAACTGTTTTTTTTTTTTCTTGCTATAAACTGAAGTGACATATTAAGAATTCTGAGACTTTAAACATATAAAGCAGAGTAATTAAAGTATTTAGCATTAGTTAATTAGTGATTTGCTGAGAATTTATTAACTCAGTTTTTAAACATTAAACACATTTTTTCCTAATTATTATTTTTTTTATTTGGATTTTGCTCCCACCTTTTCCAGTGGTAGCTCAAGGTGCGTTACATTCAAGTAGTCTGGATATTTCTCTGTGGCAGGAGGGCTCACAATCTAAATTTGTACCTGAGGCAATAGAGGGTTAAGTGACTTGCCCAAGATCACAAGGAGCAGCAGTGGGATTTGAACTGGCCACCTGTGGATTACAAGACCAGTGCTTAAACCACTAGGCCAGTCCTTCACTCCAATTCAATAATTGAAATTGTTGTGCAATTGATTTTAAGGCAAACGTCATTGCCATAGTAAACTACAGGTTAACTGCTTTTGCAATAGTTGTCTGATGTAGTTAAACTGCTGCAAGAAAAATATAGTTAACTGGATAGTTAAACTACTTTAGGCCCCTTTGATCAAGCCACGAGCAATGCTGATGGAGCCCATTCAAATTGAATGAGCTTTGTCAGCATTACCTCAGCGGCAGCCATAGCACAGCTTGATAAAAGGAGGCTTTAGTGAAGTAACTATAGTTTATGTTAAACTGCTTTTTTAACAGTTGGCACCTAACCCTGCTAAAGATGTACATTTAACCACTGAGTGGGGCAGGGGCGTATCTGCGTGGGGCCACGGGGGCCTGGGCCCCCACAGATTTCACCCCGGACCCCCCTACCGCCGTCACCTACCCCCGAGGTCCACTTCCTCCTGCCGGCTTTTTAAAATATTGCTTCAGCTGGCGGGGGACCCCAACCCCCCGCCAGCCCAGCCGCGGTCTTCTTTAACTTCTTCATCCTCGTCATGCTGAAAGCTGCATGCATCCTTAGTTCCAGCTGGATGGAGTCTGACGTCGCAGTACGTTGTAATGTCAACGTACTGCGACATCAGACTCCGTCCAACTGGAACTAAGGATGCACGCAGCTTTCAGCACGACGAGGATGAAGAAGTTAAAGAAGACCGCGGCTGGGCTGGCGAGGGGTTGGGGTCCCCCGCCAGCTGAAGCAATATTTTAAAAAGCCGGCAGGAGGAAGCGGACCTCGGGGGGTAGGTGACGGCGGTAGGCGGGGGAGGGAGGGTTAACGGCGGTAGGGGGCAGGGTTTATTTATTTATTTATTTGTTACATTTGTATCCCACATTTTCCCACCTATTTGCAGGTTCAATATGGCTTACATAGTACCCTAGGCATTCGCCAAGAACGGTAGGGGAACAAATACAAGGTGGTATTGTGGTCGTATAAAGGGGTCCATTTCTTTCAGGCATAAGGGGGATTAGAGAGAGAAAGGCCCAGGGCGGTGGCGGCGGCGGCCGGGGGGGGGGGCTATAATGTGCCCCCTCACTCTAGCCCCTGCCCCCCCTACTGCCGAACCTCAGATACAAAGAATCTATGGGGTCAATTGTATTAGAACTTTTCAGTATCAGTCTCTTGGTGTAGAAATCTAATTTCAGTGTTTCATTCCTCAGGGCACTCCCCTTTTTGCAAATATAGACTCTGCTCTGATTGACCCTGAGCACTGGGAGACCCCTCAAAAGTTCAACCCCAACCATTTCCTGGATGAGGACGGGAACTTTGTGACTAAGGAGGCGTTCGTACCTTTCTCTGCAGGTACGTAATTTTATATATATATATATATATATATATATATATATATCAAACATATAAATTGCAAGTGACCAACTCACCCACAAATGCGCAGTAGAGAGCATGTCCTGAATGTTCCGTGCATGCGTTGAAGCTCCCCTTGCGCGGCGTTACAATAAACACCAGTAAACAATGACGAAAAGCAATATGATGCTGGGCGGAGCCACAGCAATGAGCTCAGCAATGTTATCCAATGGACAGAAGCGCATCGTCAATAGGCGGAGCTGCTGCGGCGATTTGCAGAACGAAAACCAATGGAGAGAGGCGCTACGATCATGGGTGGAGCAACTGCGGCAACTTGCACTAAGATAACCAATGGGCAGAAGCGCTAAGATCCGGGGCGGAGCCACTGCGGAGACCTGGGCGAACACAAACTAAGGAAGGAAAGAAGAGAACCATGATGTTCAAGGGCACAGCAGGAACGGCGAGGTGGGCGAGCAAAAACAAAGAACAGCAGTAGAAAACAAGCAGGGATCCAAGAACGTTATCGGCCCCACAGCAAAAGGTAAAGAGGTGCATTCACTCGCAGCACACACACACGAGTCCTGCTTTGCTGCCTAAAGCAAAGGCATATCTGTCCCGCTCCTTTGGTTCATTGAACAGCGCGAGTCAGCAGAAGGGGCGGAACAACCACAACAACATGTATGCGCCAGGGGGAGAGAGAGGGCAGGGAAACCGGCATGCGACTGCAAAACGAGCCTGACTTTCAAAAAGCTCCAACAACTGCCTACAAGGAGATACTGAACCTCCACTGAGACGGGGAGTACTAACAGGTCACTAGCACTCTCTCTCACTCACTCACACACTATTAGAAGAAGGGGTGGACATGAATCGATGGAGGGGAGGGGAGGGCAGGGGAGAGAGGAGGGTGGCTGGACATGGGGGGAGGGCAGAGGAGAGAGGATGGTTGCTGGACATGGGGGGAGGGCAGGGGACAGAACAGAGTTGCTGGACAGGGAGGCCAAGGGAAAGAGGAGGGTTGCTGAATATGGGGGGAGGACGGGAAAGAGGATGGTTGGTGGACGGGGGGAGGCCAGGGGATACAGGAGGGCTACTGGACATGGGGGGGAGGGCAGAGGAGATAGCAGGGTTGCTGGACATGGATCGAGGGAGGGGAGGGCAGGGGAGAGAGGAGGTTTGCTGGACATGGAGGTGAAAATAAAAAATCACGCCAGTTTTTAAGGGGCTTAACAGCTAGTATATATATATATATATATATATATATATTTATATATATATATATATATATATATATAGGTCACATATAATTTATATGCTGGATACGGACCATTAATGAATCTCATTTGCTTCGTGCTGTCTGAGAAGTACTTGCAGAACCATGAAATTTACGTGTGCAAGTGTTTACTTGTATTCTCTTTAATGCTGCACGTCCCAAGTGTTTTGCAGAACCCCAAAGGGGGCATAGCCATGACAGAGGCATGGGTGGGTCAGGAGCACAGCGTTATAGAATACCGGGGTTACACGCCAGGATTTACACTAGATGTCAGCTGACATAAATCCTCGTGAACAAAGGTGCCATTGGAAATCCTCTCTAACTGCCCTTTATAGAATAAGGCTTAGCACGAATTTTCCCAGCACCTAAATCTGAGTGCCAAGTATTAACTCTGGCCATATAAGTATAAGCAAAATCAAGCGAGGCAAAGTTATTTCTCTCGTTTGATAGGTGACAAGGTAATAGATCAAAAAAGACTTTAAAATTGTTAAGTCCGTGATTGATTCTGCTGGACCAATCTGCTCTAATTGTGACAATATCCCTAGTGCAGGAGATTTATTACAATTTTTCAAAGGTAAGAGAGAAAAGCTACAATGACTGAATTATCCTATTCCTGTTAAGTTAAATATGGCCATGGGAGGGGCCGGGGCATTTCCTTAAAATTGTCACAGTGGTGAAAAATTTGGCCACCAGATTGATATTTTCTGCTAGAAGATCTGACTCTATTACTCAAGAAATTACATTGGTTGCCTGTGGAAGCTACAGTACAATTTAAACTCTGTTCCTTAGTTTTTCAGATTTTGTTTGGTGATGCTGCATTATATCTAACTGATTGGGTAGTTCTTTCCAGTGGTGTTGGTTTGTTTTCCATCACCTAAACAGGTTAAAAGATTGATTCTTCATTGTACTATCAAGTTGCTTTTGTGTGGAACTGGCTACCACAGCTGATTCGTGTTCTATCAAACTATTTGATCTTTCGTAAGAATCTCAGGACCCATCTATTTGGTGAATATTTTTAATAATGGATTATAATTCAATTTTATTGTAATTCCTGGTTTATTGGTCCGGTTAGCTTGATTATGTGATCCGCATAGAACTATTTTTGATTATTGCAGAATAGAAAAGTTGTATAACATATCTAAGAATATGGAGTTAAACATGCCAGGAATATTCTCTATCCCCCTGCCAGGAGACATTAGATCTTTAGTAAAGAAATATTCATCTTTTCATTGTCAAATCAACATCTGTCTGACTTATTTGATGAAATAAGCATCAGTACAATGTATAGATTGTCTGATCTTTTGGCTAAAAGAATGGTTAGGAAAGGATGAATTTCTGAAATATTTGAGTGATATTATCTTGACACCAATTTCTAAGAATCCTACACTTAAGCAGAATGAGGCTGGTGACATCTATCCCAGTTCTAATACTGGCTGCTAAACAACTTTTGGAATTCCCTGAATTTTTAAAATATCCTTCATGTATCTCAGTCAGGCTTTAGGAGTAATTATAGTACAGAAACAGTTTGCGGTGCTCTGGTTTCTCAAGTCAGATCTCTGATTAGTACAGGATAACAGGATAACAATTTGATCTTTCTAGTGTGCTTGATCTAGCTGACCATGAATACAATCCTGAGTGACTATGGCATTGTGGGAAATGTCTGGTCTTGGCTGAAGGACTTTTTGATATTTAGAGCCAGATTGAGTAAAGGGAGCTAAAAATTCAGTGCCCAAAAAGTCAGCAATGAATGATATTGTAGAACAGGCGCTCTTAATAGAATACTGTGTAGCACCAGGGTCCACGCAAGGAGCTCCACGGACTGAAACCAGGTGTAAATTTCAGCACGCAAGCTGAGCATGGATCTGCACTATTTTGGAACACTGAGTGCATTTTAAGGGAACGTGCCCTGCCCCAACCATGGCCATGCCCCTTAGGTACTATTCTATACATGGGCGCATGTGTTTTCCTGTGGATCTGCCCTGTTTCGGCACCTTGCATCCATTAGAACACTTTCTGTGCCAAAACTTCGGTGTGGAAGTAGCACCTAATTTTCACTGCTATATATAGAGTTAAAATCAGTGGCATAGCCAGAGGGCCATTTTGTGGTGCACCTGAGCCCAAGTCATTTCCCATAGCTTGAAATTAAACAAGGAAAAAAGGGAATTCCTAGTTGTGAGGTCTCCCTATCAATTGAAAATAACATGGGAGCTGATGAGAAATGGAAATAAGTTCACTCTAGTTGAGTAACTGAAATTTGGGGGATAATTTTAGATAATACATTATCATTTGAATCAAAGCTCAATATTTGCACTACGATGGAAATTGTGCTATTTCAGTTTAGACCAATATCAGCTGGTGGTCCAGTCTTTAATTTTAGCTCATTAAACTACTGTAACATATATCTATCTCTGTGACAAAGCTTACTCCGCTGTTACTTAACTACCTGCCGTCCCTCACTTGTTTCCCCTGTTGTTCCCCCCCCCACCCCCCATGTTGGTCCTTATTCCCTGTTCCGCCCTAGAATTAGTATGATGTAATTTCTCTAACTGCTGTTAGCCACATAGAACCTGCTATGTTGGGAATATGTGGGATATAAATGTTCTAAATAAATAAATCTACTTATAAAATACTTCAAACACTTGAGAACACTGCAACCCAGTTAATATATCCAGTATCTAAATATGACAAAGAGACGTATTTTCAAAGCACTTAGACTTACAACGTTACAGAGTAACCTATGGAACTTTGCAAGTTTAAGGGGTCCTTTTACCAATCTGCGGGAAAAAGGGACTTGCACTAGCGGTGGGGGCCATTTTTCCTGTGTGCCAGGGCCCTTTTTACTGAAGTGGATAAAAAAAACCCCAGACACACATGCCATGTGATAAGAGAACTCTTACTGTGTGGCTAACGGGAAGCCCTTACCACCACCCACTGAGCTGGCAATAATGGCTCCCGCGGTAACCCAGTGGTAACCCGGCAGCGCACAGTGATGCCCAGTTACCGTCGGGTTACCGCCGCGCAAACCATTTGTGAAGGTTTTCTTTTTTCCCCTGGACAGCGTCCCTCCTACGCGGGAAGCTGTACAGAGAGTGCTTCCAGGGCAGGCTGAAAGCAGCGCTTACATCACTGCTGATGCTGATGCTGCTACCGGAAGCCTCGAAGTTGAAAGACGTGACAGGAGCGGAGGGGGAGAGCGATACCGCACTAGTCCGGGGGGGGGGGGAAGCGATGCCAGCCAGCTGCCAGACCAAAGGGAAAGGGGGTGGAGAGAGGAGGATGTGATGCTACATCTAAGGGGAAGAGGGAGGAAGGAAAGCAATGGCAGGGCATGGGAATGGGAAAAGGGGAGGTGGAGAAAGGAGTGAGAGTGATGGTAGTCTAGATCTAAGGGAAGCAAGAAGGGGAGGGAAGAGAAAGGTGGGATGCATGAGGGAGAGGAGAGATGCATGAGGACGCTGGAGCAGAGAGAGAGAAAGTGGAAAAGTGCAGGGGAGAGCCAGAGACATGCAAAAGAGCAGGGGAGAGCCAGAGAGAGATGGGGAGAGAAAGAGGGGACATGGAAGAGAGCAGGGGAGAGCCAGAGAGAGATGTGGAGAGAAAGTGGGGACATGGAAGAGAGCAAGGGAGAGCCAGAGCGAGATGGGGAGAGAAAAAGGGGGCATGGAAGAGAGCAGGGGAAAGCCAGGGACATGGAAAAGAGCACGGAAGAGCCAGGGAGAGATGGGGAGAGAAAGAGGGGACATGGAAAAGAGCAGGGGACAGCCAGAGAGAAGATGCTGGATGGAAGAGGGGTACAGAGATGGGGAGAGAAACAGGGAACATGGGCAGGAGAGAGAGAGAAGCTGCTGGGGAGAAACTGGGGGAGACCCTGTCAGACAGAGAAATGTTGAATGAAAGGAGGGAGAAAGAGGGGAAATGCTGGAAGGAGGGGGCAGAAAGAGGGAAGATACTGGAAGGATGGGGATAGAGAGGACATGCTGAATGGAAAAGGGTCGAGAGAGAGAACTGTTTAGAAGGAAGGGGAGATAGAGGGAGACAATGGATGGAAGGAGAGGGAGACAATAGACGGAAGGATTGGGAGAGGGTAATGGGTAGAAGGATGGAGAGAGAAAGAGGGATGACACTGGATGGAAGGGTAGAAGAGAAAGAGGGAAGGTGCTGGACATGGATGGATGGAGGAGAGGGAAGAGAGGAGAAATCTGGACATGGATGGAGTGGAGGGCAGGGAAGAGAGGAGAAATGTTGGACAAGGATGGAGGGAAGGAAAGACAAAGGAAGGAGATGCACGTGGATGGAGTGGAAGGGAGAGAGGAGAAATTCTGGACATGGATGGAGGGGAGGGAAGACAGAGGAAGTACATGCACATAGATGGAGGGGAGGGGAGAAATGCTGGATATGAATGGAGGGGAAATTGCTGAATTTAAGGGCTGGATTGGAACACTTTGAGGGCAGATGCTGAAATTGGAGAAAGGATAGGGACAGGGCTACAGATGGTAGACAGGACGCATAAGGACACACAAGGATGCATAAGGACACAGGAGGATGGTGGACATGGTGAGAGAGAAAATATCAAATGGAAAGAAGACACTGGGACCAAAGCGAATAGAAAAACTAAATGATCAGACTACAAAGGTAGAAAAAGGTATTTAATTCAAAATTTATTAATTGGAATATGTCAGCTTTTGGAAATGTGCATCTGTGATATTTTGCATGTAAGTTTCAATTTTTCTAGTATTGCTGCATACTGAGTCTGACTTCTTGAAGTAACTTTCCAGTTTTGCCTTCATATCTGTTGTGTCATGTGTTTTTCATGTGTAATCAAGGTGCAGTATTCTACTAGTGTGTAGTATTTACAGCCCTTTTTGGGTTTTTTTTTTGTTTCACTAGGTTGTGTACTGGTGTTTTAGAGCCCGGTGTAATTACAGTGCTGCCTTTCCACGCATAAGGTTGTAGCTCGTCCTGTCCTTGGAATTAGTGCTGTTATGGTTTGCTAAGGTTATGAGTGTGTTTTTGCACAAGTTTGTGTATAGTGTTTTTCAGTGGAGAGATTGTGTATTGGCCTTACTGAGGTGACACCAAAACATCAGAAAGGGTTTTAGAGCCTAAATCATGACACACTACCTCTTGAAGGATCTACATATAGTCGTTAATAAAAGGAGCTCATTGTATATTCAATAGTGTTAGAGGAAAGAGATTAGCTCTCCAGGTCTCCCTAAAAGGGTGTTTTGTGGCTCTACATGAGAATTGTGATATTATGATTCCTTGTTTCATATTGTTGACGGTCTGCATTTTCCATATGGGTGGTATATTGGTGTATTAGGGTCTGCCTAGTGTTATGGTACAGTAAGGTTCTGAGTGTGTTTTTGCTCAAAGTTGTGCATAGTGTTTTGCAGTTGAGCGACTGTGCTTAGAATATGCTTTGAGCAACCACTTTATTCTTTGACATATGATACACATCTAATATCTAAATTTAATAAAAGGTATTGTGACTATTTTATTTTTACTTATTTTTTTTCTGTGTTAATTGTGGCTATAAGCTCCGCCCCTGGCTCCACCCCTAACCCCACCCCTTTGGCCTCCCCAAACAGTTGGGCCACCGACCGCCTATGGCGTGAGTGGTCTATAAAAGCTGGATGACGATGAAAAGCATTTTTCTTGGCATGCAGCTAAAACATCACTTGTGTGTTTTTCTTTTTGTTTAATGCTTTATTTATTCAAAGGTAAGACAGTGCAATGCAATAATCAGCAAGTGATTTTCTCACTATAGTGTTGGTTGTGGATTGCGTTCTTGAACTGTACTTCCCTCCCCTGTTCCTGTGGTCTTGGTATCTGAATTTATTATAGAATCTGGTGATATAACTCTAACTACTATATCCACTGCTAACTCCCGGCTCCGTTCCTTCTATCTCGCTGCTCCCTATGCCTGGAATAGACTCCCTGAGCCAGTACGTCAGGCTCAGTCTCTGGCTGTCTTCAAGTCTAGGCTTAAAGCCCACCTCTTTGCTACTGCTTTCGACTCCTAACCATGACTCTCTTACTCAACACCCTCACTTATCACCCCTACCACTGCAATTTCCCCACCCCTAGCTGTCTGTTCGTCTGTCCAATTTAGATTGTAAGCTCTGTTGAGCAGGGACTGTCGTTTCATGTTAATTTGTACAGCGCTGCGTAAGTCTAGTAGCGCTATAGAAATGTTTAATAGTAGTAGTAGTAGTAATATAATTCCGAGAACCAGATTTAGCATTTGGAAATGCTGACTTCCCATCCTTCACGTTTTGACTCTTGAGTTTCCCTTCTCTAGGCTCCCATCCCTTTTTCTTATATCTTACAGTATTTTTGCTGGTGACTCTGAATACATCATTAGCTAGTGTTACTATTTATTTTATTTTATTTATTTGCATTTGTATCCCACATTTTCCCACCTATTTGCGGGCTCAGTGTGGCTTACAATACATTGTAAAAGATGGAAGTGCAATTGGTTGCAGTACAATTATGGGTTACATTGTGAAGAATTATATAAGACAGAGTAAATTCAGGATATTCTTAGGGGATAGAACAGTGGAATATAACAGGGGTGAGTTGAGAGGGGGGCAAAACATTATCAAGGGAACAGGGAGGTCTGACAATTTTATCTGTGGGTAGGGTTTAAGAGTGGTGAGAGCGCGGGAGAAGAGATTTCAGAGAGTGTATTGGTGCGTGTCTATGAGATTGTATGGGCTTTATGTGTTTTGATCCTTGCCGTAGATTTTCTCGAACAGATAAGTCTTTAGTAGTTTGCGGAAGTCGGTCAGTTCGTAGGTCATTTTTAGGCTGCTTGGTAGTGTATTCCAGGAGGTTGTTTAGAACAGGGTCTAACCATCTCCTTTCCTCCTGCAGGGCTCCGTGTATGTATGGGGGAGCAGCTGGCTCGGATAGAACTCTTCCTCTTCTTCACCAACCTGCTCCGGGAGTTCACCTTTCACTTACCAAGGGAAGAGAAGAGGAAAATAACTTCTGATTACATATTGGGATCCACCTCCCACCCACACCCATATCAGATCTGTGCTGTTTCTCGTTAGGCAGTAGCACACCACAGTGGGGGCTTCTTGTTAATACTAGCTTTGAACTGGCTAGTGATAAACAGCTATCAAATCATTAAGGATCACGCAGATAGAAGTAATTATGTAATGGAACCTTATTAGATATGTTGATCACAGATTATTGAATAAACTGCTCCTGTTCTTCTGTATATCTTTTATGTGTTGCTCATGTATCTCTGGACATTACAGTATGTGAACATTTTGAGGTCCATTATTCTGTGTGGTTTAATTGCCCATTTAAACCACACTCAATGAGCCATGCCTGGATATTCAACATTATCTAAGCACACAGTGCTTCTGAATAACGTCTACGCCCACCCCGATTAATGCTGAGGTGGGCCTGGGTAGCGTTGGGGAGGAGCTGGCACTTATGTAGGCATCATGATATTCAATATCAGTGTTCACCAAGCACATAGGACCACACAAAAGGCAGGTCCTACTTTTGCCTGCTTAGCTATGTGATCTTGAACATCAGCCGAGACTCGCATAGCTTCTGGGTTGGTGACCGACTCAGATATTCAATACCCATTACTGGATATGGCCCTGGCATTGAATATCTGGGTTAGATTAAACCCCCGTGGTCAGCAACTTTAAAACCACTGACTGTCAAGGGCTGAGTATCCGGGGGGGGGGGGGGGCGGGGAGAGTTGCTGTTGCATTTCAGAGCTTGTGCACTGCATTCCTGCTTTTCTTGGCATGTCTATACAAAGAAGCACCTTTCCTACCACATCCTTAACACCACCCCAAGGTCATGCTCTTTGTGTGCCCTCAACCTCTCCCTGTATTTGTCATTTTTCTTGTCCTTTGCTGCTGTTCCTCTTTTTACTCTTACACTATAGACTCACCTATCGCTTCCCCCACACCTGCTCTATATCAGAATATTATGATATCCCAGTCCTTGTCGGCAATCGTCGGCCATTTGCTCCTTGACCATACCTTCAACCCCATACTCTGGTTCCTGTGTCAGTCATTGCACCCTGTGCCCTTCCTGCATGTCGCCCTCCCTCCCCCTTCACGCTTGGGTTCACCTGTTACGGTTAAAGGGGATTGGGGTTCCAACAGCATGTCATTTCCCTGTAGGGCGGAGTCCCACACCACAGACTACCTTTACTGTTACCTTGTTATACTTACCGTTAAGTTGACTGCTAATTATCCAAGGCACTGCACTGCCTTAGCAATTTGTTAACGTTGCCTTTTCATGTTATGTTCGATTGTTTGTTCTCCATGTCACTGCATTACTATAGCAATTGCTAGACATTGTGTACAGAGTTTTGTCATTTGCCACCTATGTTCGTTGCTGCGCTTCGGGACATTATGTGGGGTTAATAGTGCGGGAGGGAGCAGGGGGAAACTGTTCGACTCTACTGTTTTCTCTCTCCATAGTCATACATTAAAAGCTTTATGCTGTCACAGCAGCAGAGGCACCCGAGCCTGGGAACTCTAGGATGTGATGGATCAACAGCTGAAAGGAAGATTGCCCGCTTCAGGCAAGGGACAGGAGCACTCACTGCTGGCAGACTAGTCACCTCGCTGGTTACACGGGGCAGGTCTCTCGTCTCTCTTCTGCTCTCTCTTCTCTTTCACCACCCTCTCCCACTCTCTTGCTTGAGGACCAAGTTAGTGCCCTTCAGGTCCTCCTTAAGCTGTGCAATAGATGTCTGCGCCCTGCTTCATCTGCCCTCTGGCATCCACCACATCTCACAAACTCTGCCCCCTTCCGCACTATCTCTGCCATGCCGAAAGGCACTGGTGCAGATCTTGCACATTTTCCACCCTCTCATACAAGGAAGCCATCCATGTATTTCGCTCAGCTGTTCGTACTGCCAAATGAGACTACTTATCCAAATGTATTAGGAGTGCTGCCAACTGTCCACAGGCTGTGCACCGCATCCTTGTTGAACTAACCCCCACGCACACCATTCCCCCTTCCTATGGCCCTCTATTCTTCTGTTGGGCGACCTTGCCCTTACTTGGATATCTAAAATTGACTCTCTGTGTCAGACCTGTATCCACACTGGGACCAGCTCCCCTCTCCCTGCACTGTCTCCCTTTCACACTCCCCCTCCCCCCACACACAGTTCTCCCGACTGCCATTTGGTCCTCTTTCTATTTGCCATCCAGTGCAACTGTACTCCATACCATCAGGTCTTTCAATCCCTCCTCCTCACCTCTTGACCCCTGACCTAGTTGTCTTTTTCCCTCCCTTTACTTCTTCCCTTCTTACACTGCACTCTCATCCAGGGCCTCTTTCCCTCCTCTTGGAAGCATGACCTTGTCCGGCCACTGCTTAAGAAACCACTTCTCGATCCCTCAGTTGCCTCCAACTTTTGTCCCATCTCCTCTAAAATCCTGAAAACATTGGTCCTCTCCCAACTTGAGGACTTTCTCAAGAACACTAATGCATTCCATCTCTTTCAATCAGGCTTGCATCATTTTCATAGCACAGAAACCGTCTCTCCTTTTATGACACCATTCAGACATCTCTGGATAAACATTATTCTGACATAGTCATTTCATTGGATCTCTTCTCGACCTTCGATATGGTCAACTATTCACTGCTCCTTTCCTGCCTTCAATCTTTAGATGTCCAGGACACAGTTCTTTCTTGGTTCACCAACTACCTCTCATGCAGAGGTGTAGCTAGATGGGGTGCAAGGAGAGCAGCCGCTACCCCATACAGGTTTTGAATAAAATGGTGCCTATGCAGATCAGACTTTCAGCTTCACACTGATGCCTATTTTACAAAAGACATATTGTTGGCATATGTGGTACATCAAGGCTCTGTTAATAAATAAATACAAATAAAATAACCAAAGATCAACTGAACCTCCATTCTACCCAGTTATTCTGGTCCATATTGCCAAAGATGCATCTAAGTTGTCATCTGTAGACGTTCAATCGTTGGTAGGCTATCACACTTTATC
This sequence comes from Microcaecilia unicolor, assembly GCF_901765095.1. Taxonomy (NCBI): domain Eukaryota; kingdom Metazoa; phylum Chordata; class Amphibia; order Gymnophiona; family Siphonopidae; genus Microcaecilia; species Microcaecilia unicolor. The sequence goes on along the minus strand of NC_044040.1, from coordinate 218,565,839 downwards.
CAAGGCAGTTTCTGTTTCTTTCTCACTGATTCTTCCTGGGTAGATGGGATCAGAGGTTCTCACAGGCTATGCTCCACCTCATATTTTACTGCCAAGCTTCGTAATAATTTAAACAGCTACCAAAACTAGTGAAAATCTTGCCTAAACATCCTCATGGTCTTCTAGGATGGTACATGTCGACCACCAACATAACAGCATTGACCCAGTTCTTTCCTGAGGGGTGGTAGCCTACTAGTTTCATCCTAATTACCCAACGACCTATAGGGTTAGGGCATGCTTCATTAACTGCCTCTTGTTTTCTCCTTGCTTCTACTTATAGATTAGTGAAAGATGGGGCATTTGCACTTCTGCAGGTCTTATCAACCTGTCCTGGTAACCCCTCAGCCCATCGGGTTTCTAGGAAATCTGTACTGAATATGCCCAAGTTAAATCTGCATACCCTGGAGACAGTACATGCAAATTTAACTCACTGTGGCAATCCTGAAAACCTGACTGTGGAGCCAAAAAGATTGATAGACCCTGCAATGGTACAGTCAGTCTTTTAACCCCATTCCTACCACTGTCCTCTATGGGGCAATTCTATAACTGGACACCTCTATTTAGGTGCCCAGAGACTGCATGATAACAGCCTATTGTAGAGTGGCCTCAGGCGCCAAGGGAATGCATGATAACCTATTCTAGAAAGGCATTTGGTGCCCAGAAAGTGCATGGTAAAAACCTATTCTAGAATGGCACCAGGCACCCAGAGGATGCATGATAAGAGCATATTCTAGACTGGCATTGGGCATCCAGAGGATGCATGGTAAAAGTCTATTGTAGAACAGCATTGGGATGCTCAGAGGATGCATGATAAGAGCATATTCTAGAATGGCATTGGGATGCTCAGAGTATGTATGAGTGTATTCTAGAATGGCATTGGGCATCCAGAGGATACATGGTTAAAGCCTACTCTAGAACATCATCGGAGCGCTCAGAGGATGCATAATAAGAGCATATTCTAGAATGGCATTGGGCATCCAGAGGATACATGGTTAAAGCCTACTCTAGAACATCATCGGAGCGCTCAGAGGATGCATAATAAGAGCATATTCTAGAATGGCATTGGGCATCCAGAGGATACATGGTTAAAGCCTACTCTAGAACATCATCGGAGCGCTCAGAGGATGCATAATAAGAGCATATTCTAGAATGGCATTGGGCATCCAGAGGATACATGGTTAAAGCCTACTCTAGAACATCATCGGAGCGCTCAGAGGATGCATGATAAGAGCCTAGTCTAGAATGGTAGTGTTACCTGGCATTGGGGCAGTTACTCCTGCCATAGATATAGCGTAACTGCAAGCGGCCAAAGGCAGCTAATGGCACACATAACATGTAGTATAACCAATTGTTTTCCATTGAGAATAAATATCTTGTGTTAGCACATTTTAAAAAACTAGATATAATGTACAAGAATGCATGAATAATGTTATTAATTTCTTTAATAATTTTATGTATTGATTCTTTAAGTTCAGTCTTTAGCACGTGAATGATTTGGTAAATTCTTTTACAGATAACTTTCATTTATATCTTTTATATGTTTTGATTGAAGACTCCTGATGCAGGCATTTGCCATGTTGGGTCTTTTAATAAAATTGTTCCACCCATTCTTGAGGCCCACTGTGCTGCTTTTTGCTGTGATGTGTCCACTGCGCCCTTCACTCCGTCTCTTCTCTTGCCTTATTCTTTCAGTCCAACCAAATCAGATCTATGACAGACCCTCCTTCAGATCTCTGCATCCTAGACACATGGAAACAGTCCGGCCGATATCTGCAACCGGCACTGAGCCTGGATGTTCAATGCCGCATCATTTCTGGTGACCAGCATCAAATATCCAGGTTTTTTGGCCGACTTCAACCTAACCAGCCAAGTTAATATTCAGAACTAGCCAGTTAAGTTCATACTGGCTAAAGACAGGACCTGCTATTTAGGCGTCCGATTTGGCTTCTAAACTTAGCAAAGCACTGAATATTTTTTTTTTTTTTTTTTTAGTTACATTTTGTACCCCGCGTTTTCCCACTCATGGCAGGCTCAATGCAGCTTACATGGGGCAATGGAGGGTTAAGTGACTTGCCCAGAGTCACAAGGAGCTGCCTGTGCCAGGAATCGAACTCAGTTCCTCAGGACCAAAGTCCACCACCCTAACCACTAGGCCACTCCTCCACTCTATGTCTGACTAGCCAGTTATATTACACAATGTACCCACTTAGCTGCTATGCACTAAGTGGTAATATTCGGCAGACATAATTGGCTACCTCGCAGTGAATATAAGTGCTATTTCACTGGTCAGAGGCCATTCCTGGACGGTTAAATAGCGCTGAATATCGACTGGAGCGGCTTTCAGAAATCACTATTTACATATGTAGTTAACTCACACATTTGAATGCTGCTATTGACCTCTAAGAGAAGCTCCCAGGATAATATAATCCATACAAACATAAGGCTTTTTTTAGCGATTCCCATGCAGAGGCCCCTTAGATTGTAAGCCCACCAGGGACAGGGAAATACCCAGCGTACCTGAATGTAACTCTCCTTGAACTACTACAGAAAAAAAGGTGGGAGCAAAATCCAAATAAATAAAGAGGTAAAAATATAAAACATTACAGAATCCCTTCCTCTTATCAACACTCCCCAATACTACTTTCTCAATAATTCATTAATCATAAACGTGACTAAGCAACATTATCTTAGCTTGTTTTTAAGGCCAGACAGCTCTTTTCCTGGCACAGTTCTAAGGGTAATAGTTATTGTTTAATCACTTTGATTTGCCATTGTGTAGTGTCTATTGCCAAATTTACTCCCTTCCCCTCTCAGCTGTAGCCTCTGGCACTCAGACTATTAAGGTTTCCCCTCTAGTTAAGCAGAGAAGAATATTAAGCAAAATGGGTCACTGGAGACTGTGGTGGCTTTAAGATTAAAAGTCCCTTTAATGGTCCTCCCATATGTAACAAGTATGGAATCATGAAACGTAAAAGGCAAATTGTCCAAAGGATTTGGGTAACATTGATAAAACATGGAAAGGTCTCCTTGGTGTAACTTCACTCACTTCTGCCTCCAGCAGCTTTTCGTATGCTTAGCCACAACAGAGTTCATAAAACATCATTCCTTGCGCCTTATGATGGTTTAACAAACTTTCTATTTGATATCCAGTTCCTCTCAGCTTGGATGATATGGATGTATTACATGGATTACCAAACCTCTAATATCTCTTTTAGTTGGATGCTGTTACTATGGGGTCGATATTTGAAGCAAAATAACCAGGCAGGAGAAGCTACTTCCTGATTAAATCACTTGGATCCAGCTACCCATGATATTCATCAGCACGTAAGGGGTAGAGCCGCTGTATATCAGCACAGGCTGTCTTCATTCTATCCAGGTACGTAAGTACATAAGTGTTGCCAAACTAGGACAGACCGAAAGTCCATCATGCCCAGTTAGAAGTAATAAAAGGGATTACAGTGGGGAACATATGAGGTCCTTGGTTGCCTGTACCCCCACCAGGACCCTTTGAGGAGAGAAGAATCATGGAATGCAGAATAAACTCAGGTTGAGTTGAGGAAAGTTGATGCCCCCAAAAATGGCAACTGAGAAGGTTGTGGGAGCTGTGGGTGGGTAAGAGGAACCCAGCCCGACACCATGAACAAGAACAGGGAGGCCTGGTCAAGGCCAGTGTGCAGCTCTGAGAAGTGCATCACTGGAAGGAGGACAACCAAGAAGGTCTGTGCCTGAAGGAGTTGAATTGTAATCAGGAGCAGCCTTGGATTAGTATCAGCCCCCAGGATGGATAAAGGATAGATGGAGCTGTATATATGTAAATACAAGGAAATACAATGTGAAATGAAGAGAGACTGAGACTGTAATTCACAACCTTGAAGGGACTGGAGAATTGGTCTGAGACAAGTTAAAGATTTCACAAAGGGATTTGCTAATGGTTCCATTGGCTGTTGTGGATGGTTTATCAAAATTGATTTGAACTGAATAAAAAATCCTCGGAGTACAGACAGTGAGGACTAAAAAGCCCAACTTGAATTTCCCAATACCTGGATCTCTATTCCAGACATTTGACCCACTCCCAAGCTTGACAGGTGGAAGCAGTGACTGTGTGAGTTGGAGAGCAGAGTGGAAGAAAAAAATAAAGACAAGATGTCAACGTGACCTGGGTCTTAGAGAAGGGGTCAGATCTATCCTGACCCTGGGAACTGAGCTATTGGCTAGTGTATTAATACCTTTCAAGTACTTAAATGTCTGTATCATATCTCCTCTACCTTTTGTGTTCATCAACTATTATTCTGGACAATGATGCCATCCTCTCTCAGGCCTTGGGTGGCACTCCTATCCTGGCATACCACAGTCCCCTAACCTCAAACAGATACTCACCAGCAACCATAAATGGTTTAGGGACTAGACCCTGCCAGAAGCTCAGATGCCAACCCAGGTGACACTACAAGAGGACCAATAATCATCAACTCTACCATCCGGGACTCATTCGCCTGCCCTTCTTCCAGTGTAATCTATGCCATTACTTGCCAGCAGTGTCCCTCTGCTCTCTAAACAGGAAAGCAGGTCAGCCCCTAAGAAAAAAAAAATAAATGGACACAAATTTGACATTAGAAATTGCATCATTCAAAAACCAGTAGGAGAACATTTCAATCTTCCAGGGCATTCTCTACAGGTTGCCATATGCCTTCAGAGGGACAGTCCAGCGCAAAACTGCTAAACTGGAACTCCTCATAAAGCTTAACACCATCGCCCTGAGCCTGAATACAGCGGATTCACGACACACTACTGGCATGAATATCTTGTTGAAGATACGTGTTTCATCATTAAAGAAGAAAATTAAGCGCCGTGCTTTAAGGACTTGAGTAAAAAAATACCAAGAAAAATTATGACCTATGAAGAGGTCGGTGAGCCAATGGGAAATAAATTCCCTCTGAGAAATGAGTCACCACTGAGGTCCCAACAGCATAAACAAAAATACATTTCAACTTATGTTTCTAAGACCATAAGGCCAATTGATATCCTTAAGAATGTCATGTTAGTGTTATAAATTGATCCATTCAATAAGCAAAGTTAGTGCCACAAACAGTAGTGTAACGTTATGCTTAAGACAGAGCGTTGGGATTTTTTATTGCTCATATTTTAGTCCCCCCAAAACTAAGATTTATAAGACTACTATGTTATCCTATTTGTGAATGAGTCATGTTATTAGTCTATTCTAGTTTTGATGATTTAAATTATTGTCTTAGGTGTTAATCTGTTGCACTTATTCAATTATTTTATAGATTTTAAAGATTGTGATTGTTGATGATTACTTTCATCGAGTAATGGAGTAGCCTAATAGTTAATGCAACAGGGTTGAGTCCCTACTGTGGTTCTTTGTGACCCTGGGCAAGTCAATTAACCCTCCACCGCCCCAGGTACAAAACTTAGATTTTGAGTCCAATAGGGACAAAGAAAGGACTTGCATATAATATACATAAATTGCTTTCGTTGTCCCACAGAAAGGCAACATACCAAATCCATCACCCTTTACCTCATTTTTAAAATATTTTGTCTTCTTTCTCTATTAACTGTTGCTTTGTTTGTTAACTGAGTTGTGTCTGCGTATTTATTTTGTTCTTTTGTTTAATAACAGCAAATTGTAATTGTGTTTTAATCTGTTGTTTTTAACTGTTGATATTTTTAAAGAACATACACCACTTAGATGAAAACTACAATTTTGCAGTATATCAAATCAATTCAAGCCTCAGTCATTGTATCTCTAATGCCTGATCTTACGTGTATAGATTCCCCCTAAGTCTTTCAAAATGTAGCTTCCTTGCCCATTTTTTGCTGGTTCAGAAGGTTTCTTAAGCAAACCAGTAGCATTGCATCTCACGTCACAACTAATGCTGCCCTGCCGTACCAAAGGAAGACATGCCAATGTTACCAGAACATGCACAGATTCCCAAGAGAAAAGTAACGTGGAGGGAAATAATCGAACGGCGCCAGCGAAATAGATTGCCGGCGATCTATTTTGGCGGTGCCGCAAACAGCTGGTCGGAACCGTATTATCGAAAAAAAATGGCCGGCCGTCTTTTCTTTCGATAATACTGTTTGGACTGGCCAAATGCCAGAGTTCACTGGGTTTGAGATGGCAGCTTTTGTTTTTCAGCGATAATGGAAACTAAAAGCGGCCATCTCAACCCTGGCTAAATCCAAGGCATTTGGTCGTGGGAGGAGCCAGCATTTATAGTGCACTGGTCCCCCTGACATGCCAGAACACCAACCGGGCACCCTAGGGGGTACTTCTAAAAATTAAAAAATATATATACAAATAGCTCCCAGGTGCTGAGCCCCCCAAATCCCCCCTAAAACCCACTCCCCACAACTCTACACCACTACCATAGCCCTTATGGGTGAAGGGAGGCACCTACATTCGGGTAGAGTGGGTTTTGGGGGGGTTTGGAGGGCTCAACACTTACCACTACAAGTGTAACAGGTGAGGGGGGGATGGGCCTGGGTCTGCCTGCCTGAAGTCCACTGCAACCAACAAAAACTGTTCCAGGGACCTGCATACTGCTGTCAGGGAGCTGGGTATGACATTTAAGGCTGGCATACAGGCTGGCAAAAAGGTTTTTATTTTAATTTTTTTAGTGTGGGAGGGGTTTGGTGACCACTGGGGGAGTACGGGGAGGTCATCCCCCATTCCCTCCGGTGGTCATCTGGTGAGTTGGAGCAAATTTTTGAGGCTTGGTCGTGAAAATAAAAGGACCAAGTAAAAGCGGCGAAATACTCATTAACGCCGCTTTTGTTTTTTCCATTATGTGCTGAAGCCGGCCATTTGGTAGCCATGCCCATGCCCACCCATGTCCCACCTTCACTACGCCGCCGACACACCCCTTTGAATTTTCGCCGGCTCAGCAAAGGGAAAGCGGTGATGGTGTCAGAAAAGCAGCTTTCGATTATACCGATTTCGCCACTTTTGAGAGATCACCGGCCATCTCCCGATTTATGTCAGAAGATGGCCGGCGATCACTTTCGAAAATGAGCTGGATAGTAACATAGTAGATGACGGCAGAAAAAGACCTGCATGGTCCATCCAGTCTGCCCAACAAGATAAACAAGATCCACACTCACTGCTCCGTTATACATCAACACATCCACCTAAGAATTCTCAATCCTGAAATCACACCACACTCATACCTTTAACCAAAGATGATGTATACCATAGGCTATCCGTTGTTTATATGCTATATATTGTCCTCAGAATCTCTAGTTTTTCGTTGTTTTCCTTTCAATGTTTCTATATTCTTTTCCATTGATATATTCCTTAAAGATACTTTGATTTGATTTGATTTGTTTTGTATAACTCTTCACAATGTAATCCATAACCGAATTGGAACAAAATGTAATTTCCATTATTCATAATGTATTGTAAGCCACTTTGAACCCGCAAAAAGGTGGGAAAATGAGGGATACAAATGCAATAAATAATAATAATAATAATATGTGCTACTTTATGTGTATACCTGACCTTGATTTGTATCTGCCATTTTCAGGGCACAGACCGTAGAAGTCTGCCCAGCACTAGCCCCGCCTCCCACCACCGGCTCTGCCACCCAATCTCCGCTAAGCTTCTGAGGATCCATTCCTTCTTAACAAGATTCCTTTATGTTTATCCCATGCATGTTTGAATTCTGTTAAAAGTGTGCTCGGTGTGCTCATACTTGTTCTAAAAGCCTCTTATTGGACAGGATGCTAATAGACTCTGGTCCTGCAAAAAGGACAGTGAGAAGGCATAAAGCTTATAGATGGTGAAATCTTGTGCTCTGGGGTGAACTACAGTCTAGCGTGGGATGGCACAGATTTTATACGGATGTGGATGTACCACAGTCCCATAAATAGAATCCATTTTGACTTCTGTCACTCCGTCTGGCAGCTGGAATGTGAACGCCCGGAGCAGGTTGGTAAAGAAGATGAACAGCTCTGTCCGTGCCTGTTGTTCTCCCAGACACACACGATGCCCTGCGAGAGGAATACAAGACCGGGGTTATATTCTCGTCAGAGAGGTAAAGGGATTAGAACAGCACCATCTGACTGCGTTACCTGCAGAGAATGGTAGGAATGCCTTATTGTTCATAAAGGTCCCTTCCTCATCCAGGAAATGGTTGGGGTTGAACTGTCGAGGGGTCTTCCAGTGCTCGGGATCGTACAGGACAGAGGATACATTTGCAAGAACGATTGTGCCCTGCAAGGAAAGATTTCCTCAGATTTAATGATGGAAATGAGAATGCAGAATTTGATGAATAAATTAAACCTCAGGATCCACCCTTTCTAATAATAGATGGTAATTTTGGTTTACTCACACCTCTCTGTGAACTAATCCCACACCCAACATGCATTACAGTATGGAATGGAGCAGCAGAGCCAGAGAGAATGGGGTTCAAATCTCCCTACAGTACTTGTATATAATACATAAATCACTTTGGTTGTACCCTAGAAAAGCAGGGTATCAAATACATTACCCTTCCCTTATCATCTTGAGCAAGTCATTTAACCCTCTGGCACAGAATTACTTTTTAAGTCCTCTGGGGACAGGAAAATACCTACAGTACACACAATTACCACAGCTCACCTCTAACTTACCTAACACTTCCTGTCTATCCTCCCCTACCCAATCTTCAAACAGCAAGAATGGTACTTGTCATCATGAAACGACTATGCTTATTTTCTCTTACCAGCATTCAAACTATAAGAAATGTACCTATTAACACGGAATGATGATGTCATAACCACACTCTGTAAGCCACTTTGAACCTACAAATAGGTGGGAAAAGGTGGGATACAAATGCAATAAATAAAATAAAATTCAATTCACCGTGAACTCACCAATGATTAAGTGTGAGGTAAATTCAAATTTCGGGAATAATATGGTATGTTTACGGGATGGTAACATTTGGGTATGTTAGGTGGGATCTGTAGGATATGGTTGGATGGATATGAGGGGAAGGGATCCTTAATGTTTTATTGGAAAGAAGGAGGTTGGGGGTAGCTTGATTTATTTGTACACTGCTTTGATAGTTTTCATTAACTTTTATTATGCCTCTGTTTAAATTAATACTATGAGGCCACCACACAAGCCCTATATAGTATATAGGGAGGGCAGTTCCAAAAGGGGCACCTCATAGAGGGGAGGAGTAGCCCAATGGCCAGTGCAGTGGCCTGGGGAACCAGGTTCAACTCCCACTACAGCCACCTGTGATTCTGGGAAGCCATTTAACCCTCCATTGCCCTAGACCTGTATATAACATGGTTAGACAACCTTGCCTAGTTTTGTGTCATCTGCAAATTTAAATCACCTCACTCGTTGTTCCGGTTTCCAGATCATTTATAAACATGTTAAATAGCACCAATCCCAGTACAGATCCCTGCAGCACTCCACTATTCACCCTCCTCCATTGAGAAAAATGGCCATTGTATAATTATGGTACAGCCAGAGACCCCCCCCCCCCCCCCCCCCCCCCCACTGGAATGGTGGTGGGCTCAGTCATAGAGCTCAGGCCATTACAGACCTTGGCTGAGTCAGAAATCTGATGGCTGACATAACTGGGAGCTTACTGGAAAAGTATGGCCTAGTTTATAGCCCGGATTGAGGCCTAAAAGTTAGGTAAATAGATATGGAAACAAAATGGAGGATTTCAACACAAAATGGAAGCCCGTATCTGTTACAAAGTGGAATTTTCTCTAATGTAAGTTAGAAAAACAAGTTGAGCAATGAGTGAGTCATGCCAGGTGCATAGAAAATAGGGAACTAGCTGTCCAAGAGAGGAGGGAGACTTTCCTGTGAGCAGGATTGTGGTCAGCTGGTGTGAGAAAGGAAAGGCGTAGCAAGATAGAAGCTACTCATTAGCAGGAGCCAATCAGTGGCAACCATGACATTAGCATAGATCCAATCAGGTATATCTACTGTCATATTACCCATATCCTGAGGGCACCTATAAAAATCCGGGTATTTCCTGGTTTGAGTTAGAGAGAGAAAAGGGTTGGCACTCTCTCTCCAAGGGAAACCAATGTGTCCAGCAGAATTGGCAAATTACCTAATTGCTTTCCCTTGTAAAACCTCGAATTGGTAAAAGAAATTATAAAAGATTAGCAAATAATTAACACCTGTTTGCAACTCATTATATTCCTATAATTAATTGATTGTACATGCCTGTTGTCAATCACTGATTTGACTTATACCTTGGCAAATAAACTCCTCATTCCAAATGATGATTTGTGGGCTTCACTTAATGATCAAAGGCTGTAAGTATAAATGCATTGTATAACTTGTAATCTAAATCCAGTTTGTCATAAGGCTGGTATCTTTTCCTTAGACCTAACGTCTCCCTTAGAGGCAATAACTCCTTGATTACCCCAGTACTAGTGTTATTTAGAGATGGAGTCAGATTAAGGTCACTCTAGCCTTCTTGGGGGGGCTCGGGACCCCTCAATTCTCAACACCATTTAACCCTATCCTCTGTTTTCTGTCTAATAACCAATTCCTAATCCACAGAAGGACATTGCCGCCTATCCCATGACTTTTTCATTTTCTCAGGAGTCTCTCATGAGGAACTTTTGCAAAAGCTTTCTGAAAATCCAGGTACACTAGATAAACCGGCTAAATCTGTATGTTTATTCACACCTTCAAAGAAATTAAGCAAATTGGTGAGGCAAGACTTCCCTTGGCTGAAATCATGCTGACTCTGTCCCATTAAACCATGTTCATTTGTGGAGGAGTGGCCTAGTGGTTAGAGCACTGGTCTTGCAATCCAGAGATGGCCAGTTCAAATCCCACAGCATCCTGTTTCCAACAGTGACCAATCCAGGTCACAAATACCTGGCAAGATCCCAAAAAAAGTACAAAACATTTTATACTGCTTATCCCAGAAATAGTGGATTTTCCCAAGTCCATTTAATAATGGTCTATGAACTTTTCCTTTAGGAAACCTTTTTTTAAACTCCGCTAAGCTAACCGCCCCTACCACATTCTCTGGCAACGAATTCCAGAGCTCAATTACAGGTTGAGTGAAGAAAAATTTTCTCTAATTTGTTTTAAATTTACTACATTGTAGCTTCATTGCATGCCCCCTAGTCCTAGTATTTTTGGAAAGCGTAAACAGACGCTTCACATCTACCCATTCAACTCCATTATTTTATAGACCTCTATCACATTTCCCTCAGCCGCCTTTTCTCCAAGCTGAAGAGCCCTAGTCACTTTAGCCTTTCCTCATAGGGAAGTCGTCCCATCCCCTTTAGCATTTTCGCCGCCCTTCTCTGCACCTTTTCTAATTTCACTATATCTTTTTTGAGATGCGGCGACCAGAATTGAACACAATATTCGAGGTGTGGTCACACCATGGAGCGATACAAAGGCATTATAACATCCTCATTTTTGTTTTCCATTCCTTTCCTAATAATACCTAACATTCTATTTGCTTTCGCAGCACACTGAGCAGAAGGTTTCAACGTATCATCAACGATGACACCTAGATCCCTTTCTTGGTCCGTGACTCCTAACGTGGAACCTTGCATGACATAACTATAATTTGGGTTCCTCTCTCCTATATGCATCACTTTGCACTTGTTCACATTAAACGTCATCTGCCATTTAGACGCCCAGTCTCCCAATCTTGTAAGGTCCTCTTGTAATTGTTCACAATCCTCCCGCGATTTAACGACTTTGAATAACTTTGTGTCATCAGGAAATTTAATTACCTCACTAGTTACTCCCATCTCTAGGTCATTTATAAATATGTTAAAAAGCAGCAGTCCCAGCACAGACCCCTGGGGAACCCCACTAACTACCCTTCTCCATTGAGAATACTGACCATTTAACCCTACTCTCTGTTTTCTATCTTTTAACCAGTTTTTAATCCACAATAGAACACTACCTCCTATCCGATGACTCTCCAATTTCCTCTGGAGTCTTTCATGAGGTACTTTGTCAAACACCTTCTGAAAATCCAGATACACAATCCAGCTGATTTTTGAAAGAGATCGCCGCCCATCTTCCGACACAAATCGGAGATGGCCGGTGATCTCCTGAATCCGGCCAAATCGGCATAATCAAAAGTCCATTTTGGGCGGCTTCAACTGCGTTCCGTCGCAAGGCTGGCGAAAGTTCTAGGGGGCATGTCGGCATGGTAGCGAAGGCGGGACGGGGGTGTGGTTAAGAGATGGGCGTCCTCGCCCAATAATGGAAAAAAGAAAGCTGGCCTTCATGAGAATTTGGTCCGCTTTATTTGAACCCTTTTTTTTCAGGTCCAAGTCCCCAAAAACTGCCCGAACTGACCAGATGACCACTGGAGGGAATCGGGAATCACCTCCCCTGACTCCCCCAGTGGTCACTAACCCCCTCCCACACACACATAAAAAATTTTAAAACATTTTTTGCCAGCCTGTATGCCAACCTCAAATGTCATACCCAGCTCCATCACAGCAGTATGCAGGTCCCTGGAGCAGTTTGTAGTGGGTGCAGTGCACTTCAGGCAGGTGGACCCAGGCCCATCCCCCCTACCTGTTACACTTGTGGTAGTAAATGTGAGCCTTCCAAAAAACCCCAAAACTCACTGTACCCACATGTAGGTGCCCCCCCTCAGCCCTTAGGGCTATGGTAATGCTGTAGAGTTGTGGCCAGTGGGTTTGGGGGGGGATTTGGGGGGCTCAGCACCCAAGGGAAGGGTGCTATGCACCTGGAAGCTAATTGTTTTCTTTTTTTAATTTTTTTTCCAAGTGCCCCTTAGGGTGCCCAGTTGGTGTCTTGGCATGTCAGGGGGGGGCCAGTGCACTACAAATGCTGGCTCCTCCCACGACCAAATGCCTTGCATTTCGCCGGGTTTGAGGTGGCCGGCCATCGATTTGGCCGGTGCCATTCGATTATGCCCCTCCATATCAAGCGGCTCACCTTTATAATGTTCCTAAAGTTTCTAAAGTTTATTAATGCACGTCTTATCTTCCGCCTGGACCGATATACTCATATCACCCCTCTACTCAAGTCACTTCACTGGCTTCCGATCAGGTACCGCATACAGTTCAAGCTTCTCCTACTAACCTTCAAATGCACTCGATCTGCAGCCCCTCCCTATCTCTCTACCCTCATCTCCCCTTACTTTCCTACCCGAAACCTCCGCTCACAAGTCAAATCCCTCCTCTCAGTACCCTTCTCCACCACTGCCAACTCCAGGCTCCGCCCTTTCTGCCTCGCCTCACCCTATGCTTGGAATAAACTCCCTGAGCCCATACGTCAAGCCCCCCTCCCTGCCCATCTTCAAATCCTTGCTCAAAGCCCACCTCCTCAATGTCGCCTTTGACACCTAACCACTATACCTCTACTCAGGAAATCCTGACTGCCCCAACTTGACATTTCGTCCTTTAGATTGTAAGCTCCTTCCAGCAGGGACTGTCCTTCTTTGTTAAACTGTACAGCGCTGCGTAACCCTAGTAGCGCTCTAGAAATGTTAAGTAGTAGTAGTAGTAGTTAGTCCCACTGGGAGCCAAAAGAATACAGAAACAAACAAGGGCTAGAGTATGATTTAAATAGGTGGAGCTATAATATCAGCACATCATAAAGCAAAGCACGCTTTCAGCTCCCTGTAGAACAGAAAGCATAGAAGGTTATTTATACTCAGTAAGAATTAATACCTCTTGTTTCTGCAGCTTATGGATTCTGCTCACAGCACAAGCCTAAGGGTCTGAGAATGTCAAGAGCAACACAGTGTAGCACTTGTATGCACTGAAGAATACGGCACTAGGTGTAGGTTCTTTCTAAATTGTTAGATGAACGAAACAATGTCTCCCCCCCACCCCATGTGTGCATTTGTGACCTTTGCCCCTGTCCTCCCTATCCTCCAGCTTTATGACAGAATGAAATCAAAGCCAGCCTCACTGTGACCATAAAACCCCAATTTCCAGGCCATCTGCTTGAAATAGAAACCCACCTCAGGTCAACCCTGCTCTGGAGAGATTTGAAAGCAGAACCAGGCTACATGACTTGGCCAAGAAGTGGAAATGGAATATATGTTGTTACCTAGAGCTTGAGTGCTACTGCAGTCTGAGAACCATTTCTGCGAGGACAATATGGAACTGGCAATTATGACAATGATTTAACATCACTGGAGGTGTCTTAACTCCTTTAAAGAAAGAAACTTCTCTCTTAATTTTTTTACTGGCTATTTGAAGACTGAGAAGAAGGTTTTTGTATCAATGAATGATGTCTTTCCTTACCTTAGTAATGAGGAACCCCTGTATGCTTGTGTCTCGTATGCACTGTCGTGCAAGCCCCACTGATGCCATATTGGCAAAGCGTTGGACCTCGTGAATGACAGCATTGGTGTATGGCAGCTTCTTTCGGTCCTCAAAGAAGATTCTCCATGAACGCCCAAGAACAGTATCCAGCTCCTTCTGTACTTTCTCTAAGAAAAGACACCTGTGTTACAGATGGGAGAAGCAGGGATGGGTTTGCGGCCGAGAGAATGTTGCTGCTGTTGGTATGGATGTCTGAGCACAGTATATAATACTCAGACACTACTAAGACATCTCTTTGCCTAATCTCAAATTATTTCTTTGCTGTACATGAAGGAAAGAGACCTTTAGTGAAGAGACTAAGGGGAGCTGGAGGGAGCTTTGAGATCCCATCAGCTGTATCTGGAAGTATGTTAAAAGCATTCCAGGGGTCTCTAGAAAGAAATGTCATGCCTTCATTTTTTTCACCTTCTAAGGACAATTATTGGTGACATGTTAAATCCCAAAGACCAATTTTAATTTAAGGTGCAATCACTTCCACCAGCCCTATAGATAATATAAATGTCTGCACCATTGATATTAGCCAGAACACACATACATTATAGCAGTTTATAACATATGCACATATGCCCAAACTCTGTCCATGAGTCACCCACTGGCAACATATGCACATTGTCATGGAACCTGGGATGGTAAGCCCTTGGGCTGCAGCAGACAAGTCCTCTGGGGAGGCGCAGAGCAGAGGCAAACCAGGCACTGAATACAAACAGGATACCAGACATGACAAATAGACAGAGCACACTCAAGACAAGCAACAAGCACCACCAGAAAAGGGAGATAGACCACTTAGGCAGGCCTCATGGCCGATCCAGAACCCACTCGTACAGAGTCCAAGCGTACGGGCTTCACGGCCGAACTGGAACCAAATCATACCAGAGGGAAGGGAAAAGAGACAGAATCTCTTGAGCAAGTACTACTCAAGCAGTGCACACACACTGCACAAAACAGAGCCACAAACAAGGGGTCAAAAGACCCTACACACAGGCACAAAGAAACTGGAGGGGGAGAGACAACCCCATTAGACTCACATGGTAGAAACCACAAGTAAAAGATAAGAAAACCACACAGGAAGGCAGCAAAGGACTGGGCTTAGAACCCTAGCTATAAATGAATAGTCCTAACCAAGTCAAACAGACAATACACAGAGAGATAGTGTTTTAAAGCTGATCAGAAGTAAACTTCCAACACAGACGGAAAAAGAAAAGGGCACGTTTCCCTGTAACACAGCCAGCTGCAAACTATGCCAAAACATTTCACAAGACCCCACAGTCATTCACAAAGGAAAAATATTCAACATAAAGGACTATTTTACATGCTCATCTTCCAATGTGGTATATATCATTCAGTGTAAAAAATGTAACGAAGGATGCTATATTGGAGAAACAGGCCAAATGCTTAAGACAAGATTCAATCTGCACAGACACCACATGAAAATAGCCGGTGCCAGTCAAGCCCCCACCCCTGTAGGCCAACACTTCACAAGACCAGAACACTGCACCAGTGATTTCACAGTAAGAATATTGAAAGGTAATTTTAAAACAATACAGGAATGTAAGACCTATGAAATAAGAATGATTGAATATTTTGACACCCAACAAACAGGACTGAATAAGGATCTGGGTTTTCTAACCCATTATAAACCATAAAGCTGTATTTCTCTGTTTATTTCTCTGTTTATTACCCTCCTCTCACCTAGCAAATCTCCTGGACCGGATGGTATTCATCCTAGAGTACTGATAGAACTGAAAAACGAGCTTGCGGAGCTACTGCTAGTGATATGCAACTTATCCTTAAAATCGAGCGTGGTACCGGAAGATTGGAAGGTGGCCAATGTAACGCCCATTTTTTAAAAAGGCTCCAGGGGAGATCCGGGAAATTATAGACCGGTGAGTCTGACGTCGGTGCCGGGGAAAATGGTAGAGGCTATTATTAAAAACAAAATTACAGAGCACATCCGAGGACATGGATTACTGAGACCGAGTCAGCATGGCTTTTGTGTGGGGAAATCTTGCCTGACCAATTTACTTCAATTCTTTGAAGGAGTGAACAAACATGTGGACAAAGGGGAGTCGGTTGATATTGTGTATCTGGATTTTCAAAAGGCGTTTGACAAGGTACCTCATGAAAGGCTACAGAGGAAATTGGAGGGTCATGGGATAGGAGGAAATGTCCTATTGTGGATTAAAAACTGGTTGAAGGATAGGAAACAGAGAGTGGGGTTAAATGGGCAGTATTCACAATGGAGAAGGGTAGTTAGTGGGGTTCCTCAGGGGTCCGTGCTAGGACCGCTGCTTTTTAATATATTTATAAATGATTTAGAGATGGGCGTAACTAGCGAGGTAATTAAATTTGCTGATGACACAAAGTTATTCAAAGTCGTTAAATCGCGACAGGATTGTGAAAAATTACAAGAGGACCTTACGAGACTGGGAGACTGGGCGGCTAAATGGCAGATGATGTTTAATGTGAGCAAGTGCAAGGTGATGCATGTGGGAAAAAAGAACCCGAATTATGGCTACGTCATGCAAGGTTCCACGTTAGGAGTTACGGACCAAGAAATGGATCTGGGTGTCGTCGTCGATAACACACTGAAACCTTCTGCTCAGTGTGCTGCTGCGGCTAAGAAAGCGAATAGAATGTTGGGTATTATTAGGAAAGGTATGGAAAACAGGTGTGAGGATGTTATAATGCCGTTGTATCGCTCCATGGTGCAACCGCACCTTGAGTATTGTGTTCAATTCTGGTCGCCGCATCTCAAGAAAGATATAGTAGAATTGGAAAAGGTGCAGCGAAGGGCGACTAAAATGATAGCAGGGATGGGACGACTTCCCTATAAAGAAAGACTAAGGAGGCTAGGGCTATACAGCTTGGAGAAGAGACGGCTGAGGGGAGACATGATAGAGGTATATAAAATAATGAGTGGAGTGGAACAGGTGGATGTGAAGCGTCTGTTCACGCTTTCCAAAAATACTAGGACTAGGGGGCATGCGATGAAACTACAGTGTAGTAAATTTAAAACAAATCGGAGAAAATTTTTCTTCACCCAACGTGTAATTAAACTCTGGAATTCGTTGCCGGAGAAAGTGGTGAAGGCGGTTAGCTTAGCAGAGTTTAAAAAGGGGTTGGACGGATTCCTAAAGGACAAGTCCATAAACCGCTACTAAACGGACTTGGAAAAATCCAAAATTCCAGGAATAACATGTATAGAATGTTTGTACATTTGGGAAGCTTGCCAGGTGCCCTTGGCCTGGATTGGCCGCTGTCGTGGACAGGATGCTGGGCTCGATGGACCCTTGGTCTTTTCCCAGTATGGCATTACTTATGTACTTATATGTACCAACACCCATCCTGTTAGAATATCAATGAAATGCTTTGATGTCCCCATGCATACCCCCACCCTCCCACTCTGTCAGACTGTCAAAGTAATGTTGATGTTTCTCTTATATATACTATCTGCTAACACATTTGCTTATTTCCGATCTGACGAAGAAGGGCAACCTTCGAAAGCTAATCAAGAAATGTATTAAGTTATGTCCAATAAAAAAGGTATCATCTTATTTTCTTTTCCATGTTTTATTTTGTTTGATTTCTATTGATAACCTTTAAGAGTGGACTAACACGGCTACCACACCTCACTCACCTTGTATAGCTGGGTAAGCCACCATGTACAGAACAGCCCAATGCAATGTGGTACTGATGGTATCAGAACTTCCTATGAAAATATCAGTCACAACTTGGATCATGTTGCTTTCATCAAATGTGGAACTGGGATCGTCTTTGGTCTGGAAACAGTGGGTAGAAGGAAGAAAGAAAATACTAATAATCAGAGGGGGGATGGAAGATAGAATATAAAAATTAAAACTGGCTAGCAAAGCCCAATGAATGTTAATCAAGATAAAACGTAACTCTGAAGCCCACCCCAGCACCATGAACCAATCTGTTCATCTGTCAATCACACTCTAAAGCCCACCCCAGCACCATGAACCAATCTGTTTATCTGTCACTCAAATTCTGAAGCCCACCTGCAGCACCATGACCCCCTGTTCATCTGTCACTCACACAGGGGAATACGAGCTCTGACAGCATTATGGACCAGATTCAAGGATTATCAGAAGAGTTCAGATCTTCAGGTTTATGTTTTTGCGCTCCTTTACCTAAAGATTTATTTTCTCGCAATGTCTGGTGGGGGGGGGGGGGATATAATTCCACAGGAAATAACTGTACAAATGAATTTCAGTGGATAGAGTCACGGACTACAAATACCACACTGTTGTAGGATGAAAGTTTAAAACCAGGCTGAGGCTCGGTAAAGGTTTCCTGGGAATCATGAGCAGAATCTTGCAGCTGAGATACAGAGGCTGCCAGCTGCAACCTGAGCTCCTGAATGTATCCATGAGGAGCAGAAGGAGAAGCCTGTGGTCAGAGGAGCCCACTGGACCAGCAAGAGGTGTGTCTTATCAGTGACGGTATATAAGGAAGTCCAGACACATCCGTGCTGGCTCAATAGTTTTTAATGGGTCTAACTTGTATCTGCTACACCAGATTCTTCTTGTGCTGCTCCTGTGCAAGTCTTTCCCTATTCAATTCCTGCTCTGCTCTTGGTTTCTGTCTCATGCCTGATTCCTGCACCACAGCTGGTTTTCGCTCTTCCATTCAAGGAGGAAAAGAAAGCACGTGCAAGCAGGTTCCAAGTCAACGTGGTTATGTAGACAATCCCCACTGATCCAACCAATGAAAACAGAAAATGATGGCAAATAAAGACCAATATGGTCTATCCAGTCTGTCTATCCATACCAACTACTAAGTGCTATGATTCTGTGATCCTCTGTTCTTGTACCATCCTTTCCTTAATTCAGACAAAGCCTCGTCTCCACCACCTGTACTGAGAGACTGTTTCACGCAGTCACAGTCTTTTCCATAAAGAAGTATTTCCCTAGATTACTCCTGAGTCTGTCCCCTTTCCCCTTCACCCTATGCTCCTTCTTTCCCCTTCACCCTATGCTCCTTCTTTCCCCTTTCCTCTTCACCCTATGCTCCTTCTTTCCCCTTCATCCTATGCTCCTTCTTTCCCCTTTCCCCTTTATCCTATGCTCCTTCTTTCCCCTTTATCCTATGCTCCTTCTTTCCCCTTCACCCTATGCTCCTTCTTTCCCCTTCACCCTATGCTCCTTCTTTCCCCTTTCCTCTTCACCCTATGCTCCTTCTTTCCCCTTCATCCTATGCTCCTTCTTTCCCCTTTCCCCTTTATCCTATGCTCCTTCTTTCCCCTTCACCCTATGCTCCTTCTTTCCCCTTTCCTCTTCACCCTATGCTACTTCTTTCCCCTTTCCTCTTCACCCTATGCTCCTTCTTTCCCCTTCATCCTATGCTCCTTCTTTCCCCTTTCCCCTTTATCCTATGCTCCTTCTTTCCCCTTTATCCTATGCTCCTTCTTTCCCCTTCACCCTATGCTCCTTCTTTCCCCTTCACCCTATGCTCCTTCTTTCCCCTTTCCTCTTCACCCTATGCTCCTTCTTTCCCCTTCACCCTATGCTCCTTCTTTCCCCTTTCCTCTTCACCCTATGCTCCTTCTTTCCCCTTCATCCTATGCTCCTTCTTTCCCCTTTCCCCTTTATCCTATGCTCCTTCTTTCCCCTTTATCCTATGCTCCTTCTTTCCCCTTCATCCTATGCTCCTTCTTTCCCCTTTCCCCTTCATCCTATGCTCCTTCTTTCCCCTTTCCCCTTCATCCTATGCTCCTTCTTTCCCCTTTATCCTATGCTCCTTCTTTCCCCTTCATCCTATGCTCCTTCTTTCCGCTTTCACCTTCATCCTATGCTCCTTCTTTCCCCTTCATCCTATGCTCCTTCTTTCCCCTCTCCCCTTCATCCTATGCTCCTTCTTTCCCCTTTCCCCTTCATCCTATGCTCCTTCTTTCCGCTTTCACCTTCATCCTATGCTCCTTCTTTCCCCTTTCACCTTCATCCTATGCTCCTTCTTTCCCCTTTCCCCTTCACCCTATGCTCCTTCTTTCCCCTTTCCTCTTCACCCTATGCTCCTTCTTTCCCCTTCATCCTATGCGCCTTCTTTCCCCTTCATCCTATGCTCCTTCTTTCCCCTTTCCCCTTTATCCTATGCTCCTTCTTTCCCCTTCACCCTATGCTCCTTCTTTCCCCTTCACCCTATGCTCCTTCTTTCCCCTTTCCTCTTCACCCTATGCTCCTTCTTTCCCCTTCACCCTATGCTCCTTCTTTCCCCTTTATCCTATGCTCCTTCTTTCCCCTTTCCTCTTCACCCTATGCTCCTTCTTTCCCCTTCATCCTATGCTCCTTCTTTCCCCTTTCCCCTTTATCCTATGCTCCTTCTTTCCCCTTTATCCTATGCTCCTTCTTTCCCCTTCATCCTATGCTCCTTCTTTCCCCTTTCCCCTTCATCCTATGCTCCTTCTTTCCCCTTTCCCCTTCATCCTATGCTCCTTCTTTCCCCTTTATCCTATGCTCCTTCTTTCCCCTTCATCCTATGCTCCTTCTTTCCGCTTTCACCTTCATCCTATGCTCCTTCTTTCCCCTTCATCCTATGCTCCTTCTTTCCCCTCTCCCCTTCATCCTATGCTCCTTCTTTCCCCTTTCCCCTTCATCCTATGCTCCTTCTTTCCGCTTTCACCTTCATCCTATGCTCCTTCTTTCCCCTTTCACCTTCATCCTATGCTCCTTCTTTCCCCTTTCCCCTTCACCCTATGCTCCTTCTTTCCCCTTTCCTCTTCACCCTATGCTCCTTCTTTCCCCTTCATCCTATGCGCCTTCTTTCCCCTTCATCCTATGCTCCTTCTTTCCCCTTTCCCCTTTATCCTATGCTCCTTCTTTCCCTTCACCCTATGCTCCTTCTTTCCCCTTCACCCTATGCTCCTTCTTTCCCCTTTCCTCTTCACCCTATGCTCCTTCTTTCCCCTTCATCCTATGCTCCTTCTTTCCCCTTTCCCCTTTATCCTATGCTCCTTCTTTCCCCTTTATCCTATGCTCCTTCTTTCCCCTTTCCCCTTCATCCTATGCTCCTTCTTTCCCCTTTATCCTATGCTCCTTCTTTCCCCTTCATCCTATGCTCCTTCTTTCCGCTTTCACCTTCATCCTATGCTCCTTCTTCCCCTTCATCCTATGCTCCTTCTTTGCCCTCTCCCCTTCATCCTATGCTCCTTCTTTCCCCTTTCCCCTTCATCCTATGCTCCTTCTTTCCCCTTTCACCTTCATCCTATGCTCCTTCTTTCCCCTTTCCCCTTCACCCTATGCTCCTTCTTTCCCCTTTCCCCTTCACCCTATGCTCCTTCTTTCCCCTTTCCCCTTCACCCTATGCTCCTTCTTTCCCCTTCCCCTTCACCCTATGCTCCTTCTTTCCCCTTCATCCTATGCTCCTTCTTTCCCCTTCATCCTATGCTCCTTCTTTCCCCTTTCCCCTTCATCCTATGCTCCTTCTTCCCCTTCATCCTATGCTCCTTCTTTCCCCTTTCCCCTTCACCCTATGCTCCTTCTTTCCCCTTCCCCTTCACCCTATGCTCCTTCTTTCCCCTTCATCCTATGCTCCTTCTTTCCCCTTCATCCTATGCTCCTTCTTTCCCCTTTCCCCTTCATCCTATGCTCCTTCTTTCCCCTTCATCCTATGCTCCTTCTTTCCCCTTTCCCCTTCATCCTATGCTCCTTCTTTCCCCTTCATCCTGTGCTCCTTCTTTCCCCTTTCCCCTTCATCCTATGCTCTTTCTTTCCCCTTTCCCCTTCATCCTATGCTCCTTCTTTCCCCTTCATCCTATGCTCCTTCTTTCCCCTTTCCCCTTCACCCTATGCTCCTTCTTTCCCCTTCATCCTATGCTCCTTCTTTCCCCTTTCCCCTTCATCCTATGCTCCTTCTTTCCCCTTCATCCTGTGCTCCTTCTTTCCCCTTTCCCCTTCATCCTATGCTCTTTCTTTCCCCTTTCCCCTTCATCCTATGCTCCTTCTTTCCCCTTCATCCTGTGCTCCTTCTTTCCCCTTTCCCCTTCATCCTATGCTCTTTCTTTCCCCTTTCCCCTTCATCCTATGCTCCTTCTTTCCCCTTCATCCTATGCTCCTTCTTTCCCCTTTCCCCTTCACCCTATGCTCCTTCTTTCCCCTTCATCCTATGCTCCTTCTTTCCCCTCTCCCCTTCACCCTATGCTCCTTCTTTCCCCTTCATCCTATGCTCCTTCTTTCCCCTCTCCCCTTCACCCTATGCTCCTTCTTTCCCCTTCATCCTATGCTCCTTCTTTCCCCTCTCCCCTTCATCCTATGCTCCTTCTTTCCCCTCTCCCCTTCATCCTATGCTCCTTCTTTCCCCTCTCCCCTCTCCCCTTCATCCTATGCTCCTTTTCCCCTTTCCCCTTCATCCTATGCTCCTTCTTTCCGCTTTCACCTTCATCCTATGCTCCTTCTTTCCCCTTTCAACTTCATCCTATTGCTCCTGGTTCCAGAGCTTCCTTTCTATTGAACGAGATTCACATCCTGTGCATTTATGCAAAATATTGTAAGGTTAAGACTCCCTATAGGAACAGCCTCTTAGTGATAGTTATATGGTTTAAGCAGGACTGACACTGCAGACACACAGAATGCACAGCTCAGACTGTCCTTAGTAAAGATTCATTTCTTTGACTAGGGGTCCTTTTACTAAGGTGTGCTGAAGAATGGCTTGCGCTGGTGTAGACGTGTGTATTGGACGTGCGCAGGTCCCTTTTTCAGCGCACCTGCAAAAAAGGCCTCTTTTTGGCCGAAAATGGACATGTGGCAAATTTAAAATTTGCACGTGTCCATTTTGGGCCTGAGACCTTATTAAGGACAGTCTGAGCTGTGTATTCTGTGTGTCTGCAGTGTCAGTCCTGCTTAGACATATAACTAAAACTAAGAGGCTGTTCCTATAGGGATTCTTAACCTTACAACATTTTGCTCTTTTTCTTTCATCAGGTGCTGTATCACAATTGCACACAATGCTCAAAGTGTGGTCTAAACAGAGATATTATGATATCATTACTTTCCAAATAGAATGTTAGGAATTATTAGGAAAGAAAGGGAGAATAAAACAGGGAATATCAGAACTGTGAGTTCTGTATGGAATTCTGGTCGCCCCATCTCAAGAAAGAATTGTGAAAGGCAACCAAAATGATAGAGGGGATGAATGTGAGGAAAGACTACAGAGGTTGAAGCTTTTCAGCTTGATGAAGAGAGAGCTGAGGAGAGGAACGGTAAATGTAAATCAGCTGTTTACTCTTTCAAAAGGTATAAAGACTAGGGGACATCCCATGAAATGACGTGGAGGGGCATAATCGAACGCGGACGCCCATCTCCATGGGCTATCTCCGAGAACGGGTACGTGAAGGGGCGGGACAAACCGTATTTGGGAAAAAAATGGGTGTCCATCTTTTTTTCGATAATACGGCTTGTGCCACCCAAATGCATCTGATTTGTGCGGATTTGAGCTGGGCGGTATCGTTTTTCAGCGATAATGGAAACCGAAGGCGCCCAGCTCAAAAATGAACAAATCCAAGGCATTGGGTCGTGGGAGGGGCCAGGATTTGTAGTGCACTGGTCCCCCTCACATGCCAGGACACCAACCGGGCACCCTAGGGGGCACTTGTAACAAGTAAAAAAAAAGGTTAACTACCTCTGAAGTCCATAGCTCTCTTCCCTTGGGTGCTGAGCCCCCCAAAACCCACTCCCCACAACTCTACACCATTACCATAGCAATTATGGCTGAAGGGGGGCACCTAGATGTGGGTACAGTGGGTCTTGGGGGGGGGGTTGGAGGGCTCCCATTTACCACCACAATTGTAACAGGTAGGGGGATGGGCATGGGTCCACCAGACTGAAGTCCACTGCACCCACTAACAACTGCTTCAGGGACCTGCATACTGCTGTGATGGAGCTGGGTATGACATATGAGGCTGGCATACAGGCTGGAAAAAAAAGTTTTTAAAGTTGTTTTTTTTTGGTGGGAGGGGGTTAGTGACCACTGGGAGAGTCAGGGGTGGTCATCCCCGATTCCCTCCTGTGGTCATCTGGTCATTTAGGGCACTTTTTTGGGACTTCTTCGTGAAAAAAAGGGTCCAAAAAAGTGACCCAAATTCGCACTAAAAACGCCTTTCTTTTTTCGATTATTGGCCGAGGAGAGAACACGCCCCAGTTCCGCCTTCACCACGCCTCTGACACGCCCCCATCAACTTTGGCCGTTTCCGCGACAGATTGCAGTTGAAGACGCCCAAAATCGGCTTTTGATTATACCGATTTGGGTGCCCATGGGAGAAAGACGCCCATCTCCCAATTTGGGTCAAAATATGGGCGTCTTTCTCTTTCGAAAATAAGGCGGTAAGTATCACATTTATAATAAATTGGATAAAATATTAGTTTACTTAGGGCCTCTTTTACTTAACAGCGCTAGTGATTCCCAGCGCAGCAATTGAGAGGAAGCGCATAGGCATTGAATGGACTTCCTGTCATTTACTGTGCAGGAATCGCTAGTGTGGTTTAGTAAAAGAGGCCCTTTGTGCACAGTTAAAATGTGGAATTTGCTGCCAGAGACTGTGCTGAAAGTAGTTAGCTTAGCTGGGTTTTAAAAAGGGTGAAAGAAGTCCATAAATCACTATTAACCATGAAGACTCAGGGAAATGAATGCTTATCCCTGGGGAGGAGCAAGAAGGATTAGAAAGTACCTGGATTCATCACTGTTGGAAAGAAGATGCTGAGCCACATGGAACTTTGATCGACTATGGCAATTCTTATGTTCTTATAGGCCATGCTGATTGAACATTACTCAATCCTTACCTGAGCCCCCAGGGCAGAAATCAGTTTTTGATGGACAGATTTAACTGTGGGCACTTTTCGCTCTCAGAAGTTGCAGGAAATTAAAACCTTCACCAAAGAAATGCACAGTTTAAAGCCATCAGCAAAGCCAGCTTTAGGCTTTTACACTAATTGTATGTCCAGTCTTTAACTCTACACTTAGGATGGGCTCTGAAAAAAATTCAACCTCTGATATCTCAGTTATATGACGTTTTCAGAAAGAGCAAACACTTCACACTTTTATCCGTGCCTTATTGTTGAAATTGTTTAGGGATTTCCTTGGAAACTACACCTTGATGAAATGGTCAGGTTGGAGATGGTGGCACTTGTTTCCCTCTTCTTGGGCTGTGTTCTACCCCAGTGAACATTTTCTCCTTTGAGGCTTAGCAAGTGATAAGACTAAGTGGGATACTCACTTCCGAGATCTTAGCCAGGTAGAAGTCAATGAGATCCTGTGGTTCCTCGGTCAAGTTTTTCTGATGGCTTCTTATCTCTTGTTTTACAAAACTGTGTACGTATTCCACATGGCTAAACACCTTCTGATGAGGTCCTCGGACTCTGCGCATCAGCCATGGAAAAGCATCATAGAGCTGAAAGATGAAATAGGGAGAAGCTCTATGAGTTCACCATCATTGCTAGGTTTAAGGCAGGTCAAGAAGCAAAACCCCATTATACTGGTATGAAGTATAGGACTGCAGCATTTCTGAAAGATACGATCCCAGGGAAGGTCTACTACATTGCCTATTACACTCCCTGTGGTAGATTCAAGAAAGAGCGCTGTGACAAAACAGTGGGTTTTAAGCCTGTAAACTGTATTATTTCTTGACGTGTATTTCCCTAGTTTGGCCAGCAGGTGGTGCATGTTTATGTTTAAAGTTTTATTTATTTATTTAGATTTTGCTTACACCTTTTTCAGTAGTAGCTCAAGGTGAGTTCCATTCAGGTACAGTGGATATTTCTCTGTCCCAGGAGGGTTCACAATCTAAGTTTGTACCTGAGGCAATGGAGGGTTAAGTGACTTGCCCAAGATCACAAGGAGCAAGTTTGTTACAGAGAAATGACTGTTTTTCTTTAGTCTAACACAGATAGGAAATGAGATGCAGCATACTTTTGAAAACTTGTTCTGGGCTCTGATTGGCCCAGGAGCTCAATTCTTTTAGGATATACTGGCTTGTTTCCCCCGTCTTAGCCAGGGAGAAGAGAAAAAAAGTTCTCTTTGTTGAGGCCCTGTGAACAGTTATATTTGATAATCTGTGAGCAGCTATATGTCCTGATCTTCAGGTACTATTTAGGTAGTATACAAATGTTTAGATAGTGTTATAATTGATCCATATTTCAGTTACCTGCTTTGCTGATTGCAACTTTTCTGTTCATTGTTCTAATTTTTCATGACAATAAACATTTTTAGTTTATTGTCTCTGCTTATCTGGACTGACTAAGAATCCTGGTGGTTTGTGTGTTGGGTCTGTGGGTGCTTTTCTAGTACCTGTGGGACCATTGGGAGTGTGGCCCCAGTAACCTAGGACTCACTAGGGATAATTTGAGAGCGGGAGACTCACCCAGAGGCAGTTGTGACCTAGCTGGTAGGAGGAGGGTGCTATTGTAGAGGATAGACCCTCTAAGTGGCCACGGGGTAGCCCCAGGTGGGTGGCTAGGCATTTCGTGACAAGCACCAAATTGTAGGCACTAAACGTGAATTCTATAATAGCTCTTTGCGGAACTGACAGCATAGAATTAACAGCCTAAGTCGGCAGTTTTAGACATCAGCACTCACTCCACATCAAAGGCTGGTATAATTACTCATGCCTAACGGTTGGCAGTTAGGTGTATGACACACACCTCTGACCCGCCCATACCTGTCCCGTGTGCACGCCTCCCTAGAAATTGTGCGCGATAGAAATTGCACATGCAACTTCTTGAATAGCGGCTAAGGGCAATTGCATGCCATCTGCTAATTGGTCAAGAGCTGTGGTAGAGGGAATTCGAAGCACACCCAAAAGAGCAACAAACCAAAAAAGTATAAGGAGCCTTCAAGAATGGGGGCATCAACTCAGACCTGACACGGTCCGTGTTTCGGCAAAACTGCCTGCGTCAGGGATCTTGTAAAGGTCACAAAATCCAAGGGTACCAATCAATGGTAAATACCAGATCTATTACAGAGAAAAGATGCTGACAAATGGCGCAGATACTTCTGCGTGGGTAGATGCTCTGCTGTGGCGTTGCAGAACGTCAAATGGTAAAAGTCCTAATTACCACCAGTTAACTCCAATTAAGTGCTAATTATTAAATTAAGTTGTGCAGCAGACCTTATTCTCTCAAATGAGTTTTCAACTTTGTACGCTAAGCGAAAAGTTGGGCATCCTATTTTCTAGAATTAGGGGGAGGGGCTGTGTGTTTGTATCCCTCACAGGCTGCGCTATTCTACGAGCGCAGGAAATTAGCAGGTGAAATGTGCCGACATTTTGAAATGCAATAATAGATATATTTCTCATTGAACACTGGGCATGAGCTTGGGCGTACATTTCCATTTCTGCAAATGTTTGATTAAATTACTCCATAGTCGATACTTGTTTTATGATCCCAAAGAGCTTAAAGCTTTCTTGATGATGGATAAGTGCTGCAAATTTCCATGGTCCAGGGGATTTAATTAGAGAAACCACTTTTAGTTACTTTGGCCCTCAACTTTGGAATTCCCTTCCCCCTCGTATCAGGCTGGAACCTTTCCTCCGTAAATTTAAGATCTTGCACCAACCCCACCTCTTCCAGGATGCTTTTGGTTCCCTCTAACCCCTGATGCTGGGTTTTTTCTAGTCCTCCTTCTCTCCGTCATTGTCTCTCTACTACATTTTTTCAGTTGGCAATTGCAGAGATGTCATGTTTGGTTCATAAATAATAGAAATTTGGAAGTTAAACGTCTAGATTCCTTTTTTCTACTTGTTGTGTCTTTTGGTTTATTGAATTGTAAATTTGTAGCATTACCTTTAATTTCTTAAAGGATCTCCTTCCCTTTCTTTAGTGAACTTATAGGGAGCTAAAGTGCTTTAATTTGATGTTTTATGCTTTTTTCTTTCTATATTTCCTGTTAAACTTACTTTGCATCACACCTCATTTATGTTCTATGCTTGCTCATTGTAAATGCAAATAAAAATAACAAAAAATTAAAAATCCATGTATTGCACCACTTAGAACAGTTATTTTGGTTATTAAGAGCAGTTAATATCATTTAGCTGGCAGGGTTGAAAACCTTTCTGAGCTAAGAGCAAGTCAGTTCACAAATCTGTGAAACTTGTCTGGCACTGCCGACTCCAGCCAAGTCTCAGCGCCAGGAAGAGGGAATGCTGTACGTTCTGATTATACCAAGAACTTCAAACTGATAGAAGATGGAAACCACTTACCCGGCCCCAGTGGGTGCCATTGAAGGCCATCACAAAATTGGTGGCTTTTTTCAGCTGCTGGAAGGCTCTGTCTTCCACAGGGAATCGATGGCCAAATATCAAGGAAGCAGTGACATTACAGATTGCATGGCTAATAAGCAAAGAGGGGTCCAGAGGTTTTCCTGGAACACAGAAGGAATCAGCCAGCAAATTAAAACATAACTTAATGTCACCCAGGGCAATTCTGCGTGACATACACAGGTGCTTGGCAGCTATGTCATTTTAAGTTAATTTTCAAAGACAAAGTTCCTACTAGGTAATCTCTGCTTTTACATTTGCTTAAAGTTACATGAGCACAAAGTAGTACCCATTATATCAGCAGGTGGAATGCGAAAACTATGTATATTGCAGTGCTTTTTTGCAGGGGTACTTGGGGGTACTGAGTACCAGCACCCTTTCCATTGTCTGCTAAAATCGACCCATGGTCCCCAGGTTTTAATGAAAGATCTCAGGCTCTACACACCAATTCTGCCTTGGCATTGATTCTGTGACTGGTTGCAGGGGGCCTGGCTATTGTGGGGTGGGTCCCTCAGTGATCACCTCACCCCTGAAGGGTGGTCTGGCATTTGAGTACCGGCACCTTTTCCATTGTCTGCTAAAATCGACCCATGGTCCCCAGGTTTTAATGAAAGATCTCAGGCTCTACACACCAATTCTGCCTTGGCATTGATTCTGTGACTGGTTGCAGGGGGCCTGGCTATTGTGGGGTGGGTCCCTCAGTGATCACCTCACCCCTGAAGGGTGGCCTCGCATTTGAGTACTGGCACCTTTTCCATTGCCTGCTAAAATTGACCCATGGTCCCCAAGTTTTAATAAAAAAGCTCAGGCTCTACACACCAATTCTGCCTTGTCATAGATTCTGTGACTGGTTGCAGGGGGCCTGGCTATTGTGGGGTGGGTCCCTCAGTGATCACCCCACCCCTGAAGGGTGGCCTCGCATTTGAGTACCGGCACTTTTTTTCGCTGGAAAAAAAACACACTGGTATATTGCAAAGTAAAATGTATGCACATAAGATCCCATCGGAAACCTTACCCAAGAGAGCAGGCTAGAGGAATGTACCATTCCCACCACTGGAGGTTGCTGCAGTGGTTTATTCCAGTTTCTATATCAGCAAGTGACCCTTACGTGTTTGTGTGGAGCTTTTTGCCTCCTTCTCTGCATCATAACTGCAGATCAAATATGATACATTATTGGCATTTGGTTAGACTTTAGCTGTAGCTGGTGAGTTTATTGTCCCTGTCTGAAGTATAGTTTTCGGAAGAGTGTTTCCACTCTTCCATTACTAGAGGACAGAGGTTCCCAAGATTTGGAAGAAGGCTTCAGTTCTTCTAAAATCTTGTCTGTTGTGGGAAACAACCTGGTAGTATTTTAAAAGGTAAGGAGTGTTTTGTGGCTGGAGATTGCTGAACAGTCCTGGAAACCTTGCATTTGACCCTTGTACTACTCAGCCAGAGAGACTCAGTGTCAACATGACATAAACCTCTTTGCATTTGAGCAGACGCCCAGCATTGCTGCTAGGAAAGGAGGAAGGCAAAGTTCCCAAGCCAGTGGAAACAGAATAGTACAAACAAGGTACAATCAAGGAGGAGCAGAGAGGAGACCAGTAAAGAACAGGCAGTGGATATTAGGTGCTACGGGAAAACCTCATCAGATAGGCAGAACCTCATCGTTCTATCCTAAAGGCCAGAAAGACAGAGGAACGCCAAGAAAAGGAAAAAGAGAACACAAAGGAATCTCCTCCCACAGATTCAGTTGCATTATTTATGCGAAAAGAAAAAGAAATTTGCACAGTTCCAACTTAATTCAGCAAAAGCATTATGGTGGAACACGACCTGGAGTATTGACTGATCACCTTCATTACGAGGCCCTACAGTGGGAAATGAGATTCTGCACAATAGTCTACCTCTCTGGGAAGTAAAATCCTCCAGCAGCTGCTGGGCCTCCTCCTGCATCTGCCATTCCAGGCCTTTGTTCCTTGCTGCCATCTTCCGCAGGAACATCTGCACAAAGTACCTCTGCTGCCTCCAGTTGCGACCGTTGGACACAACAATTCCTGAGAGAAATAACATTACATCATCCGGGTTAGGAAAACTCCAAAAGTCTTTATTTACAACTCAGGCCGGCCATTGCCAGGGGCACCAAGCTGCAGATCTGTCCATTAGGTGTCCTCTTGTGTAATCACTAGGACCCCTTCCATTCAGGAGCAGTGAATCTCCAGCCCCAGCCAGCCCAGGAAGCAAAAGTTGAGCCAGGAAATTGAACTCAAGACCTGCGCATGGCAGCACATGGTACTACTGCCAGTAAGCCATCCTTCCTGCAGTCTCGGAAACAAAGGTGTGAAACTCAGCTTCACACCCTGGTAATTGTACATACCTTTTCCCTGCGTGAACTCCTTCACAAAAGGGGTTATGGGCCGTCCAGAAAACTCCTGACTGTGGGAGATAAGCGCATTCCTGACTGCCTTGCATCCACTGAACACAATCACGGGGGTCTCTCCCGCCCATACAGTGAGGATGTTCCCATATTTCTTTGCCAGCTGGAGACAGAATGAAAGAAAGGAGTGGGACCCAGAGTATATGGTAGGCAGGTAAATTGATATTACTGCACAATGAGACACCTCAAGAATTCTCTTAGATCTTGAAATTAATTAAAAATAATGCATATTGCCAGAGGTTATCAATATGGAATCTGTGATTTAGGATACTATGATACAGCGCTAGCCTCATCTTTCCACCATTATATCCATCCACATGTTCAATAACTCAACTGAATGATTAAGAGAGGTACATAGTCTGTCCTATGATTCAGAAAATTCAAAAGAGCTGATGTCATCAAAAGGAGCACCCGTGATCTAGCCCTATGATCCATTTGTCCCACCGATGCACATTATTTATTAGAGGAGAAAGTTGAATTAACTCATAATGCCACTGTTGTGGGTTGTGTGAAACTTACATAGTTGCTTTCTGATGTCATCAAGCATTGTGAAATGTATTTCTTTATTTATGTAATACAGTATTTGATATACCGCCCATCGGTAAATAGCAGCTGACACGGGTGGAATCCTGTCTGACTGGCTAGAAATTGTTGGTTGTATCACTGCATTCCAGTCCTAAAGAGGTGTCCTACAGTTTGGGGCTAATTGTACACTTGCATAGTTTACTGGTGAGAAACTCCTGTATTAGAAGGGTGGAACTCTCAAGCTTTTCCATTTCAGCAAGAGGAGTGGCTACCTTCGCTAATTAAAATACTTCTTCCATGGGTTATTAAACACACGGCTAAATCTGGCAGCCCACACTGAAATACTCATATTCGTAACCTGTTGGCTCAGATGCAAGAGCCGGGTCTGAGCTCTTAAGCTAAGGATAGGACATTCTTAGCCGTGGAATGAAATTTAAATTCTATACAATACAGTGCATTTATGATAAGGTAATGACTGGGAGAATTAAACTGTTCCTTTCAAATTTTACAGAGATTTAGGTAAGAGTCTTTCAATAGGAGATTTAATTTTTCTACTTTGGCAAAGGTTGTTGTATCCCCAATGGATTTAGGTGAAAGGCATAAACTCCCCTCCCAGCCCCATATTTTACAGGTTCTCATTTTCAGCCAGAAGGTCAGGATTGGTCCTGCTTAGCTCAGGGCTCGAATTCTTATTTTCTTTCTTACAAATAAACAATCTGCAACGAGTGTGTAGTTATAACAAAGAAACTATCAAACACATCACTCCAATATAGTGACACACTGGGGATTCAGATCTGAAGGATAAAATATATTAAACTTTCTCTGTGTTTTTTTTCGGAAGGTGGTGGAAGCCTGTGATGGTAATATTTACAGTGGAGCATAAAAGTCAGGTTCCCTGTTATACTGAGGCTATTTTTTTAAATGTAATATATTTTATCCTTCAGATCTGAATCCCCAGTGTGACACTATATTGGAGTGATGTGTTTGATATTTTCTTTCTTAGCCATAATAGATTGATAACTGCAAGTCTCTGGTGGTATAAGTACATATGTACATAAGTAGTGCCATACTGGGAAAGACCAAAGGTCCATCTAGCCCAGCATCCTGTCACCGACAGTGGCCAATCCAGGTCAAGGGCACCTGGCACGCTCCCCAAACGTAAAAACATTCCAGACAAGTTATACCCAAAAATGCGGAATTTTTCCAAGTCCATTTAATAGCGGTCTATGGACTTGTCCTTTAGGAATCTATCTAACCCCTTTTTAAACTCCGTCAAGCTAACCGCCCGTACCACGTTCTCCGGTATCTTCCAGAGAATATGCACAGAACCAAAGCTACAAAAATGGTGTACAGTCTACACCAAAAGGCATATGAGAGGAGACTTAAGGACTTAAAACTGGATATCCTAGAGTAGAGCTTCCCAGACTATGGGTCAGAACCCCAAATAGGGTCACAAAACCTGTGTTTGGAGTCACAACCTAGGTGGTCTCTCCATAGACGCATCATTATTCTGCATCTCTGGGGTTCACTGAATTTTATTTGGCCACGATCTTCGGGTAATGGTCACAAAAAGATTGAGAAGAATTGTCCTACAGAAAGGAGTGGAATATAGAAGAGTCATTAAAATGTTTCAAAGGTATTAATAATCCACAAGAAGTGAACTATCTAAAGGAAAGAAGGCTCAGGATGTGAGGCTCTAAGGGGGGGGGGCAACATCAGGAAATATTTTTTTAAATATGTTTTACTGATGACAAATTTGTACAAAAGGAAACGGTGCAGGTATAAACAATCAAGTATCTACCATGTATTTATGTTATTAAAGAAAAATACTAAATTTACAAGGGTACAGTTTGCCATCTTACTTTTTGACTTTCCCCCTAGCTCTCCCCCTTACTTCCCGTATTATATGCCTTATACATAAGTTGGACCATCAAGCAGACAGCTTTAAGCAGTGCAAACAACATTGATTCTCAAAGTCCAAGTTCTGGCCTGCTCCATTCTCCGATTTACAATAAATCTCCCTTTCAGGTTCCCTCCTCCCCGCCAACACCCCCCTTCTCCCCCACCCCCCTTTCCACTAAGTAAGACATATCTTATGCCTAGTTAGCCATTGAGTACTCTGATACGAGAAAGTGGAGTCAAGGTGTCACAAAAAGGGGACCAGCACTGCAGAAATCTATCTCCCTTACGTGAAGCAAGGTCTAGTACTGTCTTTCAGTCCATAGTACTTAGGGTAACCATGTGTGACCTCCAAAGTTGGATAGAGGGACTGTCTGATTGTAACTATATCTTGAGTATCATTTTTCCCCCATCATCACTACATGTCTTAGAAAGTCTTTCAGGCCTGCTCTGGCTGGTCCTTGAATAATAAATAAATCAAACAGCAGTGTGGGGGCTCGCCTCCATGGGGTGTTCCACATCCGAGAGACATGGGAACATACTTGGGTCCAGAAAGTTAGTACTGAAGGGCAGTGCCAAAACATATGCCCTAGATGGGCTCCCACCCCAGAGCATTTTTGGCTGTTGTCACTGGGTCGTATAGTAGCTCTAAATACTCTATGTGGGGATATATAAAGGCCCATAATGAATTTGTATTGTAATTCCCACAAATCTG
Organism: Microcaecilia unicolor; assembly: GCF_901765095.1. NCBI lineage: Eukaryota > Metazoa > Chordata > Amphibia > Gymnophiona > Siphonopidae > Microcaecilia > Microcaecilia unicolor. The sequence goes on along the minus strand of NC_044040.1, from coordinate 218,531,657 downwards.
CACTTCCAAAAACTTTATGGCATTTCAGTAGACAAGTTTGCAAATGTGTGTCTCGGATGTGGCATCCCAACTCTAAGGACCATCTCTGCGCCAGAGACCCATATGCCACTGCTGGCACATCCTCTCTCAGTTTAGTGTGGTAGTATTTAAGGGGTACTGCCAACTGGGCCTCCAGATCATAGATCTCTACAAGCTTTTCCCATACACATAATGTGAGAGAATCTCTCGGCAGAGACATTATATAATGTCTTAACTGAAAATAGGAAATCTTGTGTGGAGAGACCCTGATTGACCTGCAGGTCTGCAGAGGATTTCAAAGAACCCTCTTGAGTTAATACTTGGAATAGGAAGATAGTCCCCTTACTCCTCAGTCGCTCAAAAGCGGCCGATGAGCTTCCCACCGGGAAGTCCGCATTACCAGAAAGCATCAAAAGTGGAGTGGAGTGCTGATTGACCTTATAATATTTGCAAATCCACCTCCATGTCTTCCTCAAAGAAGAAAAAAGGAAAGTCAGGTGTGCTGGTGTTTGAGCTTGGCCCGGTCTCGCATGTAGCCAATAACTAAAGTGTGTGGCTCCCAACATCAAGCATTCTGTGTCGGGGAAAGAAAAATACGATGTGCCTCTGAACCAGTCTGACAGGTGCCTCATACATCCAGCCACAGAGATTAATTTAATACTAAGAGCCCCCAAACCGCCCCTGTTTCTTGGAAGATATGTCTGTGCCACCGATACCCGAGCTCGGCGACCATTCCATAGGAACCTGCTGTAGTAGGCGATGGAGGCCCAGTTCATCCTTATATGTAAGGAAGAGGGACAACAGGAAATGTATTTTATCAAGGAAACAGCTTCCCAGCCAAAACTGTGACTGAAATCCAGAAAGCCCTGGGATCAATATACAGGAATATGCCAAATTCCGCAAAATCCTTAAACCGTTCCTCTTCAGGCAAACCCTTACAAGGAACAACCATATCTCAAACAACTAATTCTTACTTTATTTACGATTAACCTTCTCAATGTTTCATGTACAATTTCTCATTAATGTTGAATATCCATAGCTATCCCAGTACATCTATGATATTGTATAATTCAGTACTTACAAAAATTACTTTCTTATGCATTAATCTCTGTTATGTATCCTATACTGTTTATTGTAAGCCACATTGAACTCAAACTTGTTTGGGATAATATGGGATATAAATGTCACAAATAAATCAATAAATAAGCACAGAGCGGCCCCCAGGTGTGAAGGGATTGGTGTAACTGTGCTGATGAATGGAGCAGGAGTGTCCTGAGCCGGAAACAGACCCTGCGCAATGCGCCCTTTGTGTCCCTGTCATGCCCACTGTGCTACTTCTTTCCGGACTTCTGAGGAACTGGAGTTGCTCTGCTCCAGCCCCTCCTTGACAGCTTGCAGTGAAAAGAAGGGGAGGGGGTGAGACTGAAACAGAGCAGAGAACAGTCTCTCTGTTTCCTAATCCAGCCCCCTACTTCTGTTGCTCCTGACTCTCTCCCCACTGTGGAGTTAAACTTCCTTTTTTTTTCTACAAATTAAATCCTGCTTGGACCTTACAAGCCTTATTTCTCTTCATATTCTTTTCTCACTTGATCTGTTTCTGTAAAGTAGACCTAATAGTGCTAACATTGTGTTTGTTGAATTGGCTACTTCCACAGCTAATTTTCTGTGGGAAAGTAAAACTCTTAAGTGGCATGAAAAGTACTCCACTAGCTTAATAGAATGGCTGTTGTATCTTAAGTTGCGTTCTACCAACCCTCAGCCCTGGCTACAGGAAGAGGAAGAAGCCAAAAAGATGTTTCCATGCCTTGTTTTCTGTTTATTTTACAAGTATTACAATAGCTCCATTCTTCAGCTTATAAATATAATAATCAATTGAACAGCACAGTTAGAAATGACTTCATGAGGGTCAGCACTGCTGGCTTGCAAGAGCTCATCCTTAGATTGTCGGAGTTGGAAATATTACAGCGTCAATATCTGTGACCCTGAGAAAGAGGAAGACTTGAGGGCTCAGCAGCTCCTCGGATTATCATTAAAGTGCCTTAAAGCAACCCCAAAGGGGCTGTCTCAGGTCCTTTTCACCACAGTAAGCAGTTGTGACTTAATACGTTGCATAAAAGACAAAACAATCAGATTCTGAATAAGAGCCACCATAGATAACCCCACCCTAGCACAAATGATCATTACTCAACCAAGCCAATAAGTAGGTGGGGAGATGTGGTGGATTCTACAGCAAAAGAAACACAAAAAGGAAGCAAGACAATGTTCCAGACAGACCAAAAAATAAATACCTGAATGAGGGTCTCATGGTGAAGTTGGAAGTTGAGCATCCACAGGTTTCCAATGAAGGGGAGGGGGGTGGGTCCGGGGGGAAGTCTCCTGGTGGTCCATTGCAGCTTTAGGAACTTTAGAATGAGGAGAGACAGGAGGAAAGTGAATAACATCGCTGTGAGCATCAGCATATCTCCAACGCACTCTGTTAGCAGTAGATCAAAGTCTCCCACACCGGATCAGGATAACCAAGAAGAGTCAACAGTGGACCAAAATGTTTCCCACACTGAATCAGTGTGTGTAAGTCAGGATATTACATTACGTTACATTCCAGTCTTATATTGCGCCAATACCTTTATCAGTTCAAGACGGATTACAATTTGAAGAGGCTAAAACCAATTTGTCTAGGAATGTCAGTTCTATGAAATCAGTAATCGAAAGATATTAAGCATGGCTTGATAAACCAAATTTACAATGCAGATAAGTTTTTAGCTTTTTCTGGAACCCTAAATATCCAAAAAGAGATCTGTCAGCAGTGGCCCAAGGTCTCCTGTTCCTGATCAGTGTTGTAACCAGGGAGATCCAGGGTGGCTCTGGGAATAACTGCAATCAACAGCAAGCTCACTGGGTTCTAATAGATGTAAAAACGTATCTTCCTCTGAATCACTCTCACTTTCTCCTTCCCTGTCAACACCAAGAATGCGTTGAGTTTCTCTGTCAACACCAAGAATGCGTTGAGTTTGAGTGTTTAAAATAGCTTGCACAGTCATGATTAACACCTGACATACTGTGAAGGAGCTTCCAGTGAAACCAGTTTTTCTAGCATGGAAGAGATTTTAGTAGCTGGTCATAACTCTGGTTGACAACATCAGCTCAGTGATGGACCTTATGTATCCACATCTAGTGTAAGATATGTTAGAACCCAAGGCAAAAATTTAGAAATGGTTCCCTTTACCTAGGTTCTCTCCATCCTCCTCCTTTCTCCCCATGGTTCTTTTCGGTGTGATTGATCCTTCCCCTGTCTTCAGCCTTGACCTTCCTCTTTTGTCCCCCTGATTCCCAGTCCTTGAAATTCCTTTTCCCCCCTTTCACTCCCAGTCTCCACTTTGATTTTCCTCTTCTTTCTCCCTGATTTCCAATCCTTGAGCTTCCTCTTTTGTCTTCCTGTGGAGACAGTGTGGATGCACTGCCCGGTACCACTGGGAACTCCCTCCTCTCCCCCCCCCCCCCCCCCCCCCCCCATGGTAGAAAATAGAAAATTATTTTCTACCATGGGATTCGGCATGTGCCAAAATCAGAATTACCCCGGCGGTAGTGCCAATTGGGAGTGCGTTACCTGTACGTTAGCCCGCCCGCACCTTTGTAAAGGGCCCCTAAGTTACATGCGCAATGGACCTCATTCTATAACTGTATGTACAAATTTGGATGCCCAACTTTCTAATATTAAGGGAATACTGTGATGGTTTAGCTTCCTACAGGACAGGGTTGGTGAATGCTGCTGTGGCCCAGTAGCCTTCACCCCCCCCCCCCCCCGCACTCTTCAGTCCTTCAGCCTCTTTCCTTCTGATATCCCTCCACCCTCCACCCCCCTGATCTCTATTTCTTGAGTCATCTCTTGCCCCAATCTCTCTGCCCGGAGACACCTATTCCTCCTGATCCACAGTCCAGGGCCTCCTTCTTTCTCCATCGTCAGTCTTTCAGTTGGCTGTTAGCAGGAGGCCTGCGGGGGAAGAAGCAGTGGGGCTCCTGCAGGGCTGTAAATGCTGATGCACAGGCCACATGCTGTTTTTCTCCTGTTGCTGCTAACAGAAGACTTTCTCTGCCAGCCTAAACCTGGATTGTGCTTTCCTTCTTTCAGCTTATGAACAGTGGTGCGCTGGGAAATGTTTAACAACAGGGTCTCTCTCCGGGGACCCCGAGGTGGACTAAGGGAGCAACACATTCCTCTCTTTCCTCCCTCCCCCCAATGTTCCTTTGGTAAAACCATGTTGCCTTGGATCTTGTAACGCATTGGATTCCAGGAAATTCACTATCTTTTCCTTCAGCAGCGCTTCCATTACTTTTCCAATGACCGAAGTGAGGCTTAACGGCCTGTAGCTTCTCATTTCTTCTCTGTCACCACTTTTGTGAAGAGGGACCACATCTGCTCTTCTCCAGTCCCGTGGAACCTCTCCCATCGCCAAAGATGATGCATGGTTATAACCAAAACTCCATCTTGTTTGGCTGCCTATATGGTTGGCATGGTGGAGACTTGACAACTAGTGTTTATGCATGGGTGGCTGGAGCCCCACTCAGCATGGTGGGCAGTCTGAATGGACCATGAGGGTCTTTACCTGCAGTCATTTACTGTGTTACTGTAAAAAGAGGCCCCACCAGAACCTTTCTGAGCTCCCTCAATATCCTGGGATGGATCCTGTCCGGTCCCATTTAACCACCTTCAGTTTTTCAAGTTGCTCATCCACACTTTCTTCCATGAACAGCACAATATCTATTCCATTCTCATATATACCTTTGTTAGCCGATCATGGTCCTTCTCCAGGCTTTTTTTTTTTTTTTTTTTGCAAACACAGAAGTATTTGTTTAGCACATTCACTTTTTAATCATCACTCTTCACATAGTGGTCCATAGCATCTTTCAGCCTTACAGTTCCATTTTTAGTCTTTCTTCTTTCACTAATATACCCTCATCACCCCTCCTTATATTTCTAACTATTGTTCTGCTTTTGCCAGCTGTATATCTCTCTTCTCTTCCTTTGTTTCCTAATATCATTTTGTAAATCATTCCAATGTGTAGCTGCCAAATATGCAAATGTACTGGAAAAAAATGTTTTATAGACCACCTTTCTAGGATTCGGAAATTATAATATTAAAAAATATCTAGATCCCAGAGTAATATTCCCAGTGGACAATCTGATTAAACCAGACCATATAAGAGGGTGTTTCACCATCAGCAATACCAAACAACAAAGTTTAAAAATAACTCACGCTTTCATAATCAACCAATGCAATTGCATCAGCAATGAGGTAACTCTATCAAATTTAGAAGACCTAAAAATTAGTCGAGTGGTAGTATTTTTAGATTGTAAGCTCTATCGAGCAGGGACTGTCTCTCTGTGTCAGGTGTTCAGCGCTGGGTGCGTCTGGTAGCGCTATACAAATGTTAATAATAATAATAATAATATTTAACAGAGTTTGACTGAAGCTTTTTAGTAGTTAACAGAGTTTGACTGAAGCTTTTCAGTATTTAACAGAGTTTGACTGAAGCATTTTAGTAGTTAACAGAGTTTGACTGAAGCATTTTAGTATTTAACAGAGTTTGACTGAAGCATTTTAGTATTTAACAGAGTTTGACTGAAGTTTTTTAGTATTTGAGTTTGACTGAAGCATTTTAGTAGTTAACAGAGTTTGACTGAAGCTTTTCAGTATTTAACAGAGTTTGACTGAAGCATTTTAGTATTTAACAGAGTTTGACTGAAGTTTTTTAGTATTTAACAGAGTTTGACTGAAGCATTTTAGTAGTTAACAGAGTTTGACTGAAGCTTTTTAGTATTTAACAGAGTTTGACTGAAGCATTTTAGTAGTTAACAGAGTTTGACTGAAGCTTTTTAGTAGTTAACAGAGTTTGACTGAAGCATTTTAGTAGTTAACAGAGTTTGACTAAAGTTTTTTTAGTAGTTAACAGAGTTTGACTGAAGCATTTTAGTATTTAACAGAGTTTGACTGAAGTTTTTTAGTATTTAACAGAGTTTGACTGAAGCTTTTTAGTATTTAACAGAGTTTGACTGAAGCTTTTCAGTCACTACGTCCTTACATCCACTGTAAATGATATTACAATTGTCAATATGTGACAATGCCATGGCTTGCATAGTTGATCTAAACACTTAGGACTAAACTAGACCTTATATGGTGTAATTTCCCTAATACTTTACATAGCTTATTACTTCTATAAACTTTTTGTTTAGTCTCACCGTCGACTGTGTTGCTAGAAAGTGAATTGTAAGATTGTTGTTTATGTTGCTTTCTTTACTACTGTCACATCTTGTCTTTTTTTTGGGGGGGGGGGTGACCACTGGAAGTGACCTGCTTCCATATGTGACCCCTGTACCTAGCTTCAGGTAGAGGACATGCAATTAGGGGTCTTATGAAAAATGGGAAAAATATGAATGGTAGCACTCTGATTAGAACAAAACGTCCCACTATGGTCAGATCCGAATTCTTATAGCCCAAAGTACTGATAAAGACACAAGGCTCAGGTGTTATATCAAAATAAAAACTGACTTATCATCAGGTAGCAGTAAAACAGTGTAAGTCAGAGACAATGAACATATGTTAATGTACCCAAAATGATGGAAAAGTACTGAGTATTTATGTACGTGTAAAGACAGGGGTAGAAAACACGCACTTGCCCTAGTCCTGAAATCAGTTAAGACACCAACTACTGCAAGGCACTTAAGAGAAGAAACAGATATGACCTGACTTGATCACGGACAGCTCTCTCTCGCTCAGGATGTTGTAGATGGAGGCAGGCAGGCTGTAGAGTCTCTCGGGGCACAGGAACTGCAGCAAGCGGCTGGCAGGTGGTCTCTCTCCCAGGAATGATCAGTCAGTAGGTGGGTTCTCTCACCCAAGCAGGCAGGTGAGCAGGAACAGGTGGGCAGGAGCCACGTTTTACAAGCCCGAGATGCTGTTCATCATGTCGGTGAACGGGACCAGGGCAGGCTGTCATCTGATCCATGGACGGCAGCTCCCATGTGAATTGCTCAAGATAACACCCAAAGGTGACGTTATGCTTGAGGAAGGGTTTCTTATACTCTTTCCTTGGGTTTAGAGAGCTGTTTAGAATGACAAATCTGGGAATTTCCCTTGTCATGACTTGAAGGACCAAATAACAGGGCCATTGGTGCCATGAGCAGATTGGTCCAAAACATGCAGAGCTGGTTACTGTAAAAAAGGTTGTTGATGAAATGATTTTTTGCTCTCCTGCAGCCTTGGCTATGTTAGCAGTGTTCCTTTCAATGGTCATAGTCTGGGCCTACTGAGCCAGCAAGCCTTAGCATGAGCTGACTTGGCCTGAGTCTGGAACTTGGAAGTCAGGTTCAAAGTAGGAAATAGTGTCTTTTCCTGGAGGGCCACTTTTGTCCCCACAACCCCACCTTCTAGTGTAAATGCCTAGAAACATACTGTTTGAATTTCTCAACAAGGAATCTTTTTTTCCTGCCACAGTGAGATGTAGAAGGATGTCTTTGTTATAGGCATCCACAAGAAACAAACATGAAAACATCTTTAGACAGCCATTCACTGAAGCATCCTTCATTGAATGGCTGCCTAAAGCTTTTTTTTTAATGTTTATTTCTTGTGGATGCCTGTAATAAAGACTTAATTTACCTTCCTGTCTCATCGTTTTGATCACTCCTGCTCTTGTTTCATTTGCTGCTTTTTGTGGAATTGCTTGTCTTTTCCTTCCTTGGACAGTGAGATGCAGCCCATCATTACAATATACTCCTATGCACCTAAAACCTTCGTTCTGACACCAGGCTTTGAACCACCTATTGAAGTTCTCAGTATTTTGTAATCTTTCCTCTCTCTTTCCGTAAGTAGGTAGAGCTTCAGAAAGAGCTACAGTCTATACCAACGGTTTTAACCCCTCCTGCAGCTCCCAGAAATCTCTCTGTGTTACAAGTGACGTATTATTGACTAGGTCAGGGGTAGGCAACTCCGGTCCTCGAGAGCCGCAGGCAGGTCAGGTTTTCAGGATATCCACAATGAATATGCAGGAGATAGATTTGCAAGCACTGCCTCCATGGTATGCAAATCTATCTCCTGCATATTCATTGTGGGTATCCTGAAAACCTGACCTGCCTGCGGCTCTCGAGGACCGGAGTTGCCTACCCCTGGACTAGGTCGTTCGTTTCCAGGTGGGTAACAACATCAGTGCTAGAATCCATAGTCTCTTCTCTGATTATAGTCGGCATTTGCCTGGTACTCCCGGAAGCTGAGGATCCTGGAAGGCATTTGACTTTGCTGGGACCCTTGAACTGTGTTCTAAAGTTAATGCCTCTTATAAAAGTCAGAACAATTTAACTAAGTAATCAAAGTCTAGAGAACAGATATCAGGTAAGTCAACCTATAGCAAGACAACTGAGATACTAAGAATTAAAATCAGAAAGCACTTAGCAGTACTGTGGTTAAGGTGCATTAATCACGGTGCCCTACATCTTGTTTTGCAATAATACCAAACAGACGGGTTCCTCGTGGATAACATTAGCAAAAATTATACCAAACAGGCAAGTTCCTCATAGACCAAATTAGCACAGACTGACTCTTCCCTTCTGCTTTTTTTGTCACTTTCACTGCAGATCTTTGATGACATATGCCACTGTACTTTCATTACATGTGCATAAATTATTTTATACAAAGCATATTAGTCCACTTAGAAATGTCAAAATAAAAGTTGTAGGTTAGATCCTTCTTTTCTGTCTAACAATATTTTTATGACTTACTATTGAGGAATATGGACCTTAGGCTCCTGCCACTGAACAGAAGTAAACTTAGTGTCAAACGTTTTGTGGCAATTCAGCAGTACATTTGCACATCATGGCATATATTTGCATATTAAATCATGCAAATTATGTTTCACTTTATGTTAGAAAGCCTTTATTTGACCTTTCATATGAGTGACATTTTGTAAGACAGAAATTATTAATGATGCCTGCTCTGGTGCACAGGCAGAACGGCCCAGTCTTAGGTGACATGAGGGAGACTGGGAGAAGGCCCTGGATGCATTTTGGGGTATTTTCATGGTAGTGGTTAGCCTGAAAATGAAACAAATAAAAATTAAACAGCAAATTTTGTTAATCAGACAGACTCAGCTATAACCTGAGGAAATACTTCATCATGAAAGAGTGGTAAATTTGTGGAATGGCCTCCCTGTGGAGATGAAGACGGTATCTGAATTGAAACAAACTATGGACAAGTACATAGGATCTCAAAGGGAGAGGAAGGGACAGTAGATGCAGAATGGATAGGCAATATGGTCTTTATCTGCCTATGTTGTTCCGTTTCTATGTCCAACAAAAGCACATCTCTGCTGGCTATAGCTCGTTGGTCTGGTTAGCGTAAAATGAGTATGGATATGATGCAACCTGTAATTACTTGTATTTGATTAGTCCCATATGAAGGTCATCTACAACATGTTGGTTGACAATGTCTTTTTCTCTTGAAGGAGAAAGAGTCTAGTGGTTAACACAATGCACAGTATCCAGTGACACCCCTTGGAACCTTGGATAAGACAACTCTTTTTCTCATTGTCTGAGCTATTTACATATGATAGTGTAACAGGACCCTCGGCTAAGTAAATCAGGAGACAAGAGGCAAATGGTTCCAAAAACAAGGCAGCTTTATTGCTAGCAATGTACAGCACTGAGTTCAGTCTCAGGATACTGTGTGTCAGAACCCAGCTGACACTTACATTTATACCTCCCCTATGGGCCTGCGCATTTGGCCCCTTATACATCACAGCTGTCATGCGCAGTAAACATTTGTAGTTCTTGTAGTTCTTACAGTACATACACACGTCATAACACTGAAATGAAACTGGCAAGGAAAACGAAACTTATCACTCCGTTTTAGCACAAACACACATAATCACACAATGCTTCTCTCACAGAGCTGATAAGGAAGGCTCAGAGATGCAGGGTGGGAGTGGCAACACTCCCAGACTATCCTTCATTCATGTAGCGCCTACGTGCAAGCTGACTTTGTGTACAAGCCTTGGCTATTAAAAGTTACAAGCGATTATCTACTGCCCTGCATTCTGTCTCAAACAGTTATTCCAGCATTTTTAGCATATTACAGGCAAGAGCTGACAATTTGTAGGTAAGGCACAGTGCAAGAGAATATAAAAAGTTCTGCAAAAGCTCTGGTCTGGAATGTGGTACAAAGTAGCCAAAGTCCTTGACCAAATCCACACAGGTCTTGAGGTAGTCCCATCAGTCGTAAACCGGCACCGATACAGGCCAGATCCGGTCGTCACTCCTACAATAGGAGTATCCAGTCTCAGTCCTTGATGCTTACAAACAGCTGAGAAAACCCTACCTCAAGTTCAGTATCAACTCCTCCCACTTGGCTTCACTTACCACTTGACTTGCAGAAACTCCAAGATCTTCCTGCTGTTAGGAAAACGCTGTAGCTGGGACGTCCCAATCAACATCTGGGAGACTGAAGTCTCCTATCAATAGCACTTCCTTTTTCAAAGCAATTTTGGCCTTCTTTTATCAAACTTTGCTAGTGGTTCCTGCATGGCAATGCCGACGGAGCCCATTCAGAGCTTTGATAAAAGAGGCCCTTTGTGAATGTCATTGGGATCTCTGACTTTCTCTCCAGAAGTGTTTTAAAAAAAGAGTAGCAAACATCTGGTTCTGAATTCATGTATAGATAGCTGCAGTAGTTGATAGGGCATGGGTATGGTTTATGGGATCTTCCACTGTTTTGGTAGAGGCATATGAGAGTTTTTCCAGAGTACCAGCCACCCTCTTATATTGCTGATGTCTCTGTGAAAAGTCAGTTTCTCTACCTCCATCTGCTGGTAGGTGGGGATAACAGCCCATTAGTCAGGATGATACAACCAGACTAAAGAAAAAGAAATTAACAGCTATAGCTAAATTTCAGCTTTCCAGATGGAGGAGTGGCCTAGTGGTTAGGGTGGTGGACTTTGGTCCTGAGAAAGTGAGTTCAATTCCCACTTCAGGCACAGGCAGCTCCTTGTGACTCTGGGTAAGTCACTTAACCCTCCATTGCCCCATGTAAGCCGCATTGAGCCTGCCAAGAGTGGGAAAGCACAGGGTAAATATGTAACAAAAAAAAAATAATGCCAAGGATAGACTGCCCTAAAGAGTGGGATTATGAGTAAGGTGAATGAATTATAAATTTACAAAGTTTAACATGTAAAAACAAATAATAAAAGGGGAAGTCTTGCCTCACCAATCTAATGCATTTTTTTGAGGGGGTAAGCAAACATGTGGACAATGGGGAGCCGGTTGATATTGTATATCTGGATTTTCAGAAGGCGTTTGACAAAGTGCCGCACGAAAGACTCCTGAAGAAATTGCAGAGTCATGGAATCGGAGGTAGGGTATTATTATGGATTAAGAACTGGTTGAAAGATAGGAAGCAGAGAGTAGGATTGCGTGGCCAGTATTCTCAGTGGAGGAGGGTAGTTAGTGGGGTCCCGCAGGGGTCTGTGCTGGGTCCGTTGCTTTTTAATGTATTTATAAATGACCTAGAGATGGGAATAACTAGTGAGGTAATTAAATTCGCCGATGACACAAAATTATTCAGGGTCGTCAAGTCGCAGGAGGAATGTGAACGATTACAGGAGGACCTTGCGAGACTGGGAGAATGGGCGTGCAAGTGGCAGATGAAGTTCAATGTTGACAAGTGCAAAGTGATGCATGTGGGTAAGAGGAACCCGAATTATAGCTACGTCTTGCAAGGTTCCGCGTTAGGAGTTACGGATCAAGAAAGGGATCTGGGTGTCGTCGTCGATGATACGCTGAAACCTTCTGCTCAGTGTGCTGCTGCGGCTAGGAAAGCGAATAGAATGTTGGGTGTTATTAGGAAGGGTATGGAGTCCAGGTGTGCGGATGTTATAATGCCGTTGTATCACTCCATGGTGCGACCGCACCTGGAGTATTGTGTTCAGTACTGGTCTCCGTATCTCAAAAAAGATATAGTAGAATTGGAAAAGGTACAGCGAAGGGCGACGAAAATGATAGTGGGGATGGGACGAATTTCCTATGAAGAGAGGCTGAGAAGGCTAGGGCTTTTCAGCTTGGAGAAGAGACGGCTGAGGGGAGATATGATAGAAGTGTATAAAATAATGAGTGGAATGGATCGGGTGGATGTGAAGCGACTGTTCACGCTATCCAAAAATACTAGGACTAGAGGGCATGAGTTGAAGCTACAGTGTGGTAAATTTAAAACGAATCGGAGAAAAATTTTCTTCACCCAACGTGTAATTAGACTCTGGAATTCGTTGCCGGAGAACGTGGTACGGGCGGTTAGCTTGACGGAGTTTAAAAAGGGGTTAGATAGATTCCTAAAGGACAAGTCCATAGACCGCTATTAAATGGACTTGGAAAAATTCCGCATTTTTAGGTATAACTTGTCTGGAATGTTTTTACGTTTGGGGAGCGTGCCAGGTGCCCTTGACCTGGATTGGCCACTGTCGGTGACAGGATGCTGGGCTAGATGGACCTTTGGTCTTTCCCAGTATGGCACTACTTATGTACTTATGTACTTATGTAGAGCTTTAGAAATTCCAAAGCTCAATTTTGTGGTTCCAAAGTCCTTCTTTATTAAACTGTACAGCGCTGCATAACCCTAGTAGCGCTCTACAAATGTTAAGTAGTAGTAGTAGTATATATCAGGACGTCACTAAATCAACACAACAAAAAAGGAAGGCATTTCTTGCTTTAAAACAAAAGACTATAGATATAGGTGCTTCCTTTTTTCTTGCATATCCATGCAAGTGTGTAGTTAAACTAAATATACTTTCTTTTCACCGGAACAACTTAAATCGTTTATAGAATTGAAACAACTGAAGTAATGTATAACCTGGAGAGAATGCAGCCTTTACCTTTAGCTTAATAACCTACTTGTATTACTTCTCTAATTCATTTCCCCCCCCTACTATTTATTGGGGTCTAAGAAAGGTTTTACAATGCTTATACAAACACACTCTAATTTCAGAAATTTTTCTTTTTTCTCATATAGTTTCTAAAATTTCTATATATGGTTGCTTGGAGTGTTACTATATTATTTCTACCTGTATTTCTGTACAAGGGAATCCTTGATTATTGTAATTTAAAATTATAAATAAATAATTTAAAAAAATTTGTAGAGCATGGCTTGTGGCATTCTTTCCAACCCTTCTGCATATAAATGCATAGGTATGTGTTGGTGGCAGTTGGGATGTACAGTATATGTATTAAGTTGTGTGTTGGTGCCAGTTGGTTTGTGTGTGTGCTTAGGTGTGTGTGTTGGCAGTTGGGGTGTGTCTGTACTTAGGTGTGTGTTTTGGCAGTTGGCATGTGTGTATGCATAGGCATTGGTGGCAACTGGTGTGTGTATTTGTGCTTACAGTGGGGGAAATAAGTATTTGATCCCTTGCTGATTTTGTAAGTTTGCCCACTGACAAAGACATGAGCAGCCCATAATTGAAGGGTAGGTTATTGGTAACAGTGAGAGATAGCACATCACAAATTAAATCCGGAAAATCACATTGTGGAAAGTATAAGAATTTATTTGCATTCTGCAGAGGGAAATAAGTATTTGATCCCCCACCAACCAGTAAGAGATCTGGCCCCTACAGACCAGGTAGATGCTCCAAATCAACTCGTTACCTGCATGACAGACAGCTGTCGGCAATGGTCACCTGTATGAAAGACACCTGTCCACAGACTCAGTGAATCAGTCAGACTCTAACCTCTACAAAATGGCCAAGAGCAAGGAGCTGTCTAAGGATGTCAGGGACAAGATCATACACCTGCACAAGGCTGGAATGGGCTACAAAACCATCAGTAAGACGCTGGGCGAGAAGGAGACAACTGTTGGTGCCATAGTAAGAAAATGGAAGAAGTACAAAATGACTGTCAATCGACAAAGATCTGGGGCTCCACGCAAAATCTCACCTCGTGGGGTATCCTTGATCATGAGGAAGGTTAGAAATCAGCCTACAACTACAAGGGGGGAACTTGTCAATGATCTCAAGGCAGCTGGGACCACTGTCACCACGAAAACCATTGGTAACACATTACGACATAACGGATTGCAATCCTGCAGTGCCCGCAAGGTCCCCCTGCTCCGGAAGGCACATGTGACGGCCCGTCTGAAGTTTGCCAGTGAACACCTGGATGATGCCGAGAGTGATTGGGAGAAGGTGCTGTGGTCAGATGAGACAAAAACTCGCCGTGTTTGGAGGAAGAGAAATGCTGCCTATGACCCAAAGAACACCGTCCCCACTGTCAAGCATGGAGGTGGAAATGTTATGTTTTGGGGGTGTTTCTCTGCTAAGGGCACAGGACTACTTCACCGCATCAATGGGAGAATGGATGGGGCCATGTACCGTACAATTCTGAGTGACAACCTCCTTCCCTCCGCCAGGGCCTTAAAAATGGGTCGTGGCTGGGTCTTCCAGCACGACAATGACCCAAAACATACAGCCAAGGCAACAAAGGAGTGGCTCAGGAAGAAGCACATTAGGGTCATGGAGTGGCCTAGCCAGTCACCAGACCTTAATCCCATTGAAAACTTATGGAGGGAGCTGAAGCTGCGAGTTGCCAAGCGACAGCCCAGAACTCTTAATGATTTAGAGATGATCTGCAAAGAGGAGTGGACCAAAATTCCTCCTGACATGTGTGCAAACCTCATCATCAACTACAGAAGACGTCTGACCGCTGTGCTTGCCAACAAGGGTTTTGCCACCAAGTATTAGGTCTTGTTTGCCAGAGGGATCAAATACTTATTTCCCTCTGCAGAATGCAAATAAATTCATACACTTTCCACAATGTGATTTTCCGGATTTAATTTGTGATGTGCTATCTCTCACTGTTACCAATAACCTACCCTTCAATTATGGGCTGCTCATGTCTTTGTCAGTGGGCAAACTTACAAAATCAGCAAGGGATCAAATACTTATTTCCCCCACTGTATGTGTATGTTGGTGGCAGTTGGGGTATGTTTGTGTGCTTAGGTGTGTTGGTGGCAATTGGATTCTACAGGACTGGTTCAGAGATACACTTCAGCCCTCGTCTTTTTATTGGTAAGCAATCAAAGCCAAATCATCATTAGATTCAGGAATCACATGCATAGTAACATAGTAGATGACGGCAGAAAAAGACCTGCACGGTCCATCCAGTCTGTCCAACAAGATAACTCATATGTGCTAATTTTTGTGCATACCCTACTTTGATTTATACCTGTGTTCTTCAGGGCACAGACCGTATAAGTCTGCCCAGCACTATCCCCGCCTCCCAACCACCAGCCCCGCCTCCCAACCACCGGCTCTGGCACAGACCGTATAAATCTGCCCAGCACTATCCCCGCCTCCCAACCACCAGCCCCGCCTCCCACCACCGGCTCTGGCACAGACCGTATAAGTTTGCCCAGCACTATCCCTGCCTCCCACCGCTGGTTCTGGCACAGACCGTATAACTCTGCCCAGCACTAGCCCCGCCTCCCAACCACCAGCCCCGCCTCCCGATCTTGACTAAGCTCCTGAGGATCCATTCCTTCTGCACAGGATTCCTTTATGCTTATCCCACGCATGTTTGAATTCCGTTACCGTTTTCATTTCCACCACCTCTGGGCAAGTCACTTAACCCTCCATTGCCCCATGTAAGCCGCATTGAGCCTGCCATGAGTGGGAAAGCGCGGGATACAAATGTAACAAAAATAAAAATAAAATAATATTATGTCCAATAAAAAAGGTATCATCTTATTTTCTTTTCCATGTTTTATTTTGTTTGATTTCTATTGATAACCTTCACTCAAAGTGTAATTAAACTCTGGAATTTGTTGCCAGAGAATGTAGTAAAAGCAGTTAGCTTAGTGGGGTTTAAAAAAAAGGTTTGGATGGATTCCTACTTAAGTCCAATACACCATTGTTAAAATGGACTTGTGGAAACTCCTCTGCTTATTTCTGGGATAAGCAGCATAAAATGTATTTTAGGGGATCTTGCCAGGTACATGTTGTGACCTGGATTGGCCACTGTTGCAAACAGGATGCTGGGCTTGATGGACCTTCGGTCTGTCCCAGTATGGCAACACTTATGTACTTAAGATAACATGAGCAGATGGTAAAATGGAGATTGCTGAGTGTTTAGATAAATAATTTAAGCCATTTACGCTTACAAATTGGGGAAATGAACTTTAGAGGAACGTCTACATATTTCCTAAACAGTAACAGACAAGTTAGAATGATCTTTGCTATTGTTTTGAGTGAACTAGTAGCAATTCAGCGCCAAGCTCCGCCTACTGGACGGACTAAGGTAGTAGGTTCACTACTTCGTCTGTCTCCAGTTGGAACCACTCCTCCCCCCCAACGCGCGCGCACAAGAGGCGGCAGCGTGCGTGCGTGCGTGCGTGGCCTCTGTTAATGACGTCATGAATGCGTTCGGAGGTGCGTCAGTCTCAGCGCCTTTGTGACGTTGTGCGCACGCGCCGCGGCGGCCTCGCTTCCCCGTGAGCAGCCGGAGCGCAGGCCTGGCCAGGCCCGGCCCGGCCCTGTCATGAGCAGCTTCGGATTCGGGTTTGCTGCGGCTGGAGGAGGTTCGGAGAGTCCCGATAAGCTCGACATGTCACTGGGTGAGGGAGGCGCTTGTGTAACGTACCGGGAATGAATCGGGGGGGGGGGGGGGGGGACACGGACAGCAGAGAAAGCCTCGCTCCCCCCCTCCCTCCCCCCCCTCATTCTGCCATTATTAGGCCCTGCTTTTTCCATTCATACCTATGTGATTGTGACCCAACCAGTCACTGACCTGCGCTTTTTACTAGGTTCCTACTCGTTCACCCCTTTAAGCCTGTCTTCTACACCCTCCCCCCCCCCTAAAAACCACATTTACCCTGGCTTTCTCTGCTCATTCCTTCAGGCTTGTCCCTCCCCCCCAGGTATCTACACCTTCACTATTTCTCTACCCCTCCCCCCCCCCAACGTCTCTTTCTGGTAATATCTGTTTTCCCCCTACACCCTAATTCCTCCTACTGTACTCTCTACCTGCTCACTTTATCTCCATTTCAGTCATCCTCTTGAATGCTCACTTAACTCTACTACTACTACTAACTAGCATTTCTAAAGCGCTACTAGGGTTACGCAGCGCTGTACAATTTAAACATAGAAGGACGGTCCCTGCTCAAAGAGCTTACAATCTAAAAGACAAGTGAACAATCTAGAGGATGAGTGAACAGATAATCTGATAGGGTGGATAGATTGGAGGACGAGTGAGCAGTTAATCTGATAGGGTGGATAGATTGGGCCATTTCATATTTCTAGAGCGGTTAGGCGCCGAAGGCAGCATTGAAAAGGTGAGTTTTAAGCAGAGATTTGAAGATGGGTAGGGAGGGGGCATGGCGTATGGGTGAGGGAAGATTGTTCCAGGCATGGGGTGAGGCAAGGCAGAATGAGCGGAGCCTGGAGTTGGCAGTGGTGGAGAAGGGTACAGAGAGAAGGGCTTTGTCCTGTGAGCGGAGGTTGCGGGCGGGAACATAGGGGGAGATGAGGGTGGAGAGGTAGTGAGGAGCCGCAGACTGAGTGCATTTGTAGGTAAGGAGGAGGAGCTTGAATTGTATGCGATATCTGATCGGAAGCCAATGAAGTGATTTGAGGAGAGGGGTGATATGAGTATATCGGTTTTGGCGGAATATAAGACGTGCAGCAGCATGCTGAACGGATGGAAGGGGGGATAGGTGGCCGAGTGGGAGGCCGGTGAGGAGTAAGTTGCAGTAATCAAGGCGAGAGGTAATGAGAGCGTGGACGAGAGTTCTGGTGGTTTGCTCAGAGAGGAAAGGGCGAATTTTGCTGATGTTGAAGAGGAAGAAACGACAGGTCTTGGCAGTCTGTTGGATATGCGCAGAGAAGGAGAGGGAGTAGTCGAAGATGACTCCGAGGTTGCGGGCAGATGGGACGGGGAGGATAAGGGTGTTATCAACAGAGATAGAGAGTGGAGGAAAGACGAGGAGCTCGGTCTTGGACATGTTCAGCTTCAGGTGGCTCCTTCCTACTACTACTACTTAACATTTCTAGAGTGCTACTAGGGTTATAGGTGCTTCCTTTTTTCTTGCATATCCATGCAAGTGTGTAGTTAAACTAAATATACTTTCTTTTCACCGGAACAACTTAAATCATTTATACAATTGAAACAACTGAAGTAATGTATAACCTGGAGAGAATGCAGCCTTTACCTTTAGCTTAATAACCTACTTGTATTACTTCTCTAATTCATTTTCCCCCCTACTATTTATTGGGGTCTAAGAAAGGTTTTACAATGCTTATACAAACACACTCTAATTTCAGAAATTTTTCTTTTTTCTCATATAGTTTCTAAAATTTCTATATATGGTTGCTTGGAGTGTTACTATATTATTTCTACCTGTATTTCTAGAGTGCTACTAGGGTTACGCAGCGGCGCGCTGTACAGTTTAACAAAGAAGGACAGTCCCTGCTCATAGGAGCTTACAATCTAAAGGACGAAATGTCAAGTTGGGGCAGTCTAGATTTCCTGAGTAGAGGTGTAGTGGTTAGGTGCCGAAGGCGACATTGAAGAGGTGGGCTTTGAGCAAGGATTTGAAGATGGGCATGGAGGGGGCCTGGCGAATGGGCTCAGGGAGTCCGTTCCAGGCATGGGGTGAGGCAAGGCAGAAAGGGCGGAGCCTGGAGTTGGCAGTGGTGGAGGAGGGATTTGTCTTGGGAGCGGAGGTTACGGGTAGGAACGTAGGGGGAGATGAGGATAGAGAGGTAGGGAGGGGCTGCGGATCGAGTGCATTTGTAGGTTAGTAGGAGAAGCTTGAACTGTATGCCGTACCTAATCGGAAGCCAGTGCAGTGACTTGAGGAGAGGGGTGATATGTACGGTCTGTGCCGGGGTTGGGAGGCGGGGCTGGTGGTTGGGAGGTGGGGATGGTGCTGGGCAGACTTGTGCGGTCTGTGCCGGAGCCGGTGGTTGGAAGGAGGGGCGGGTGGTTGGGAGGCGGGGATAGTGCTGGGCAGACTTGTGCGGTCTGTGCCCTGAAGAGCACAGGTACAAATCAAAGTAGGGTATACACAAAAAGCAGCAAATATGAGTTATCTTGTTGGGCAGACTGGATGGACCGTGCAGGTCTTTTTCTGCCGTCATCTACTATGTTATATCCCTTACTGTCATCTGTTCAGTGCTCTCTCCTGCTCTCTTAACCATGGGAAAGAGCTTAAAAAAAACATTTAAAAATGCCAGAGAATCTGGCCTTTATCTGTTTGTGAAGAAAAAAACAAATAGAAATGAAATTAAAACAGACACAGTAGTAAGGGATTGGAATTGAGCCGAGGGAGGGAGGGAACCATGGCTGCTCTTGGTGGCGGGCTGGTTGAGACACTTGCCCTGAAACCTTTCTGGTTAAGATCTCCCAGATAGTAATGTAATCCTATACACAGATCCAGAGGTCTCATCTTTCTAAAAGCCTGAAACCCCTAGACCCACCAGTGTTTTTAAGGTGGAAAGCAAGGGATCTGGAAGATCCAGTTTTTACCCAACCCCTTACCCTACTCACTGTACCTCTGCTGCTGCTTCGGTTTTCTCTTCTTTTCTCATCCACTTCAGACCTACAGACCTGTCCCTCCTTATTTAGTTATTTACTTAAAATGATTCCATACTCTGTCTTTAAAACACTCCAACTGAAACAAACAATATTCAGTAAATGAAAACACATCAATCACTGAAAACTAAAAACCAGTTAGAAGTAGTACACAACAGTCAAATTAAGCACTTTTACACGTGCACATTTTTTATTTTCTTGGGGAGCTCATGATAGCATGATTTTTATTCCTAATAATTGGTGGCAGCTGTTTCCAAATTTCAGGCCTCAACTAAAATCCATTTCCTGTGTGGCCACCAAGAATGTCTCTTTCACAGATGATATCAAATAAAAATCTTGTAAAGAAAACATAGGATATGACTGTCTTTCAAATAATCTATTTCCTCTCCTTTAACATTAATTTGATTTTTACAAAACACTAATTAGTGAAGACCCTTCAAAACTGAAATTATCCTATCCCCATTATTAACCCCAGTCATTACTCTTGCAATGTTGTTTTGGATCTAATCTGTAGCCCTTTTTCTAATTCCTTATCTTTTCTCATCTTTCCTTATTGTCGTTTTCCTATTGTTCCTCAAAAGCTTTGCTTATTTATTACACTAGTGTATTTGGGGTTTTTTTTTGGTTGGTAGACGGAATGGAAGCTTTAGATAATTTGAAGAACTGGGTGGAACTATAGAATAGATGTTGCTAGTGTCTAGTTGCTGTTTTGAATTTTGGAATGTCTTTCCTGGTGCAGACTGCTGAATTCATTTCTGTGGTTCTCGGTTGCCATGTTGAGCCCTGATAACCAAGGGGCTGGTTCTATTTTACTCTCCAGCACCAGTCGTTCCAATAAAGAAAAAGACATTTCTATTGTCTTTTTACTTTGATTGCGATATGGTGATTTCCTTAGGAAATGTTAGGCAGACTATAAAATCAAATTCTGTTCCTGTAGGATTCAGGATGTCCTAGAAATTCACCAGGTGTTTTAATACGCTTGCTGTAACATAGTTTCGTTCTTGTAGTCCTGCAACAAGATGAAGCATCATTGGGTCACTCCAGCAGGGTTTAAGAGAAACCAACCTGATGGAGTGACCCACAGGCACTTCATCTTGGGTCTAATGCATGGGGGTTTCACCCCAGTCCTCGGGACATACGTAGGCAGTCTGATTTTCAGGATACGTTTGCATGTACTGCCTTTATTGTATGCAAACGTATTTCATGCATATTCATTAGGGATATCCAATTGGCTTAAATGTGTTCCAAAAACTGGGTTGAGAACCCCTGGTCTAGTGACTGCCAACGTATGGTTTGGGAACCAAGGAATAAGCTAATGTACTTGGAAGTCAGTTTTTACATTTACAGCATTTGTTGTTGGTATGCTTCCTGCCTCATATTTGATAACTAATTTTTCTTTAATTTCTATTCTTTTTTTTTTATATATTTATATGCCCTTATTTTCTGAATATTCTAGGTGTGCAAGTAGATAACTCAAAAACATAATAAACAGACTGTTTCACATTTCCTGAGTATAAACTTGAGAGAAGTCAAATTATTTAATCAATGCAAAAATCCATATCCTTCAAGTTCAGTTTTAGATATATATCATGCCAGATGTGATACATTTTGAAAATTGCTTTACAGTGCCCCTATATCTGACTGTAATGTGCTAAACCTTTTTAGGGGAGCATTTATACTTTCAGCCATTCAGTGAGAGGTCTGTCAGAAGCCCTACAAGATGCAACTTTAAAAATGTGTATGTGTGTGTAATATATATATCTCCTAGAGAAGAGTAAAAACAGGAGAGAATTAATAGAAACATTTAAATACCTGAATACTGAAATATATTAATGCACAGGGATCAAATCTGTTCTTAGGGAAAGGAAGTCATGGGAGAAGTAGTGATGATAGGTTCCAAGGAAGGAAGAGTGAGGAGCAATGTGAGGGAATGTTTGGGGGTTTTTTTTCACAGAAAGACCAGTGGATGGGTGGAGAAAGAGAGAGAGAGTGTGAGGAGCATGGGATAAGCACAGAGGATCCTTACTTGCAGAAAGCCATGATTTCCTAATATGGACACAAAAAAAAAAAAGTTGCACTTTGTGCTGTAACCAAATTATGTGCAAGTAGTTTGTGCGCAAACACAGGGGACTATGCCAGGTATAGAGTATTCCATGTTTGGTTAGACCATGGTCCACTGTGCCCAGTATTCTTTCTGACAGTTAACAATCAAGGTTGCAAGCACAAGACAGTAGTAGCATAGCCACAGGCAAGCTTGGCTGGGCAGGGGCCTATATGGTTTGATTTCAGGTCATCCAGCAGCGGTGCTCATCCTTGGTACTTTCAGCAAGTTACACCCTTCTCTCCCCCCCACCCCCCAGGTGTAGCATTCTGAGAGAAAAGAGCTTCGCTTTCCAGATAACTTGCAAATACATTATACAGTTACAAGAAATGCTGCTTTTTCTATTAGGTGCCCAGTGTTGTGGAATAAACTTCCTGACTGGCTAAGAAATATTAGACTGATTTTACTTTTTAGAAACAGTTAAGAACTCATTTATTCAAGCATTGTTTCTTGGTGTTTTTATTGTGTTGTACTTTGATGATATTATACAGCTGAGCTTGTATTGTTTAGTGATTTTTTTTTCATGTATGTTTTATTGTAACTCACCCAGGAATAGTCAGGCTAGAAATGTTTTAAATAAAATAAATACGACAGAAAATTTACATAGTAGATCAAATGTATACATACTCGCATAAGTACACTGAGTACAGGAATGAGGCAAGAACACAGGACAAATAATCGTACCTAAAGGATGAGGAATTATTTGTTACAAGAATGATATAAGTGCACTGAACATCAAAGGAGAGAGAATGACCAAGAATAAAGGTGAACTTTGGGAAAGAAGGTAGTTTACAGCAGTTGAGAGCAGACAAATAATGAAAAAAAAAATTTTCTGCTAACAGTCTAGAGCAGAGATTCTCAATCCAGTTCTCAGAACACACCCAGCCAATGTACCTATATGTAACTCACCTTGAGCTATTACTGAAACAAGGTGTGAGCAAAATATAAATAAACAGCTAGTCAGGTTTTCAGGATATCCATAATGAATATGCATGAGAGAAATTTGCATGCATTAGTCCTTAAGATGGAGGCAATCTCATGCAAATTCATTGTAGATATCCTGAAAACGTAACTGGTTAGATGTGACCTGAGGACTGGGTTGAGAACACCTGGTCTAGAGCAATCCTGTTTTTCATGCATACTTCTAGAGGTGTTTTCCATATTTTGAGTGTAAAGCTTATGTAAGTTGCTTAGTGCATCTTGGTCCATAGACCTGACAGCACCAGTTGGTATTGTAACATGAGGTTATTTCAAACAGGAAGATCTGAGAGGAGGAGTAAAACATTAGTCTTCTAGCCCGTTCTGTAGGATTGTGCGGCCAAATCAGCATCAGAGTTGAACAGCTGAATCTGCTTCTGCTGATAGCAAGTGATACAAATGGAGATCCGTGTGGAAAGTATCCTCTTACTCACAGGAGCACCTGGCTGGTTGAACTCCAAAGGAGAGGAACAGCTGAAATGATCAATGAAGAGATTTTGGTTAGGACAGAGTATTGAAGGGGAACCATTTTTTTTGCAGTCCAGGTTATTCAGCATTGCCTGGTGCCATGATGCATAAGAAGGTAGAGAAAAGTAGGAAGGACTGTAGGTCCAGCACCACCTTGGACAGGAATTTGGGATGAGCTCTGAGAACAACTTTGAGGTAGAATTTGGGTGTATGATGGATAGGACACTAGTGCTCATATCTCATTAATACGGTAAGCAGAAGTAATCACAATCTGAAAAAGGTTTTCCAGAAAAGAAGTTTAGGCTGAGCAGAGGACCCGAAGTTTGAACTGTGGTTGTGTGATCCTCCCAAGGATGATATTGAGCTCCTATGGGGTAGTAGACTTCCTGAGCCAGTACGTCAAGCTCCATCTCTGGCCATCTTCAAATCTAGGCTAAAGGCCCACCTTTTTGATGCTGCTTTTAACTTCTATCCCTTATTTGTCCTAATTAGATTGTAAGCTCTGTTGAGCATGGAATGTCTCTCTTCAAGTCCAGTGTACAGCGCTGCATATGTCTAGTAGCACTATAGAAATGATTAGTAGTAGTAAGTAGGACCCCATTAATGAGTGTTGAGGTTTGGGTTTAATGGATGCAGAGATGGGCTGCTTCAGTAGAGGCAGTACCACAGACAGCTCTTTCCTTTGCTCTTGCTGGTGGGTGGGACCTGCAGCATTAGCATGAAGGGGCGATGCTAGAGGAGCAGGGGGCCTTCCCTGTGGCATGGGTGGAGTCCAAAGCTGAGATGTCAGAGGGGCTTGAATTCAGAGGCAGCAAACAGTGAGCTATGAGCATTGGTGGCACAATGCCTGTGGGCAGGGAGAATTCTTACTCTGTCTTTGAACTGCTGTCCAGATATAGAGGCATTAGAATCAGCCCTAGTAGAGGATCTGGCCTCTACTGCGGTGGGCCCAGGGTGATTTTTGGCACACGTGGTGAGAATTTGATACATGCGCTTGTGCGCTCTCTCTCTATATATAGTATATTATTAAGGAACTTTAATCATTAAATACTGCAAATACAATGAAAGAAATATCTTAACCATAAATAAGCAAAGATACCACGTGAAATAAATCCAAAAATTACAGCAGGAATATATTATTATACTGCCAATCGGCATATCATCTTGGCAGTCTACAAACTAAAATCAGGAAAAAAAACCTAAGTACAATAGTAATAATATTCACATACAGTTAACAAATTAACAGTGCATAACATCGAAAGTAAATCCAAGGGCCCAACCTATCCTTGGGTCTGACATTAACTGGAATAATTCTTCTGCATCTTCTCTTTAGGTTCAAGCTTTGCTCCACATTGAACAGCAAAAGATTTTGTACCAAAAACTTTCCATCTCGCCTGGGTACTTTTTGAAATATCAGGGGAAAATAGATGGTTTTAATTTTAGAAATATAGCTTCATGGTTTCAAAAATATGATTTTAATACATAATCACAATCTGATGCAAAAACTACTAATCTTGATGGAACCACATCTGAGTGTATAGTATCTGAGAAACATTCAGACTGTCTGCTGAAACTTGAGGTGCTAATTGCACAACTTCATCCACAGTTGGTGCATTTTTAATTGGAAGGTAATATAATCTCTCAACTGGAGGAAATGTGTCTATAGTAAAATGTAAGACTTAAGTGAAAATTTCTTTAAACATCCTTCTAGCTGAAATAACGGAACTTCATGGAAAGTTAAGAAGTCTTAAATCTTTTTTGTTAATTCTCCGAATTTTCAAGTTTAGTAGTTAGCTATCCTTAATCTAAGATTGTGTTAAAGCAGTAAAATCCAAGCAATTCTTTTCAAGCGCCTGAATTTCCATTACGTGGTCCACAAGACATGTTACTAAAGAAATTCAGGGGAAGAGTAATAAGATCATCAAATCTCTTATTAACAGTTATCTTGAAGGTCCTGTATATCGTCCCAAATCAAGTCCAGCATGATCAAAGCTGGTTTAGGCACACCAGAGATAGCGTAGTTTCACGGCAGACTTCTCAATAACATTGAGTTCCAACCATGCTCTCACTCTAGTATGTTCAAAGGAGCAAGTCCCCTCGAAGGGCCCTTGGAAAGAAAATTTTCCCCCAAACTAGTCTGTCTCAGGAGTTCTCAGGGACTATCAAATGGTATCAGCATTCCTCCCCCAACTGCTGCAGAGACAGATGCAACTTCAGCGTACTTCTCAATAGTGGTAGCTCTGCAACCAGGAACAGTGGGCAGACAATGATGCACAGGGCTCAATATTGTTTCAAATTCCAGGCTGCCTTTTCTCATTGCAGTTAGCAGAGCGGAGTGAGCCCCGAACTGGCACCTCTAATCACAAGTTGTTCAGTGGGTGTAGTTGGGGGAATAGGGGAGGACCCTGTTGCAGTAACGGCTCAAACAGAGCAGTGAGGTGCATGTCTGCTCTCAGTGACGGCCATCTTGCCCCCTGATAAGACACACTTTTTGAGAATTGGGGATATTGTTTAAAACGTGGATTCTTTGACTTCAGAACATAAGAACTGCCATCCAGCCCAGTATCCTGCTTCCAACAGTGGCCAATCCACTTTGTGTTTTCACTTTTCAGCCATAGTGAACAAAAGTGAAGCGATGTAAAATTTAGAGAAGGATTTTTGAAAGTTTAGGGAGAGCAGATGTTTTTTGGATAACATGTTGATGTGGATAACAAAAGACTGGCTGGGAAGGTGTGTAGGGGTATTTACCTGAGATCTCATCTTGGCTGGTCTGGGCCTATAAAAGCCTGGACCATTCTTATAACCATATGGATGCTACAGCCTGTGCCTTGAATACATCTGTAACTATCAGAATCCGGCTTTCTTGCCAAGACCAATTACTGCTGAGCCTTGCAAGATTAATTCATCCAAGGACATATTCTTTGTTGCAAACTAGCCGTTATCTCCTGGGAACTTTGGAGGAGTATGGCCTCAGACAGGGAGTTTGCATACCATCTTTAACAAGGGCTCTCTTCTTGACCATGCAGCTGGCTGGACATTAGGTCATCATATGTGATTGGTCCACAGGTATCATCTGACGCTTAGATACCAGAGGCTTGGACTGAAGAAAGTTCAGTGGGAAGGAGAGCACCAGAAGAGGAAAAACACCAGAGGATTTGCAGGTGAACGGAAAGCTCGGAAGAGCCAGAGACTGATTTTCCTATACCAGTGAACTGCATGCCTTGTAACCAACTGCCTCCATTATATGCAAATATATTTCATGCATATTCATTATGGACATCCTGAAAACCTGACTGGCAAGGGGTACTCCAGGACCGGACTTGGGAAACACTGCACTAAACCTTCAGAATTTAGGACTCTGAAGTTTATTGCTTTTCTAACTTCCTAATTGGTAGTCCTGAGCCGTAGCTATTTAGTTTAGTATTTCCCAGGTAGAAGAGGTGGCTGCAGGGAGGAACTAAGCAGGTATCTAGTGTGTTGTTGTTACCCATTTTGGGGGAAATTCATAATGTGGACACCTACACTGTGTTAAAAAAAAAAAAAACTATACTAAGATTGTTTTCTAAGTAACTGTCAAAAATTGACCAATTTCAATAATATTTGGGATATATCATACTGAATAAATTGCAATAAGCCTACACTGACGCTGGCCATATCCCCTAAAGGAATCAGTTCATTACCTGGTTCTTCAACTGTCATGATGATGATTTCTTTAGTGTGACCTGATCAGGCCCCACTTGACTGGTGGTCAGTCGAGCCCATTTCTTGCAACTTTTTCAAAACATATTCTAGGCTTACCCTCTTCACCTCTTTTCTAGAAACTGTTGCATCGGTTTGAGAGCCATAACTTTTCTTCAGTTACAAATTTTTAATAAGGATCGTATCTTCCTGACTGAAAACCATGGTAACTGTTTAAAGCAAAATGTCGTCTGCGGGTATCATGATGGTAATCGCTAGGTGGTGGCAAAGTTTTTTATTGAGGTGGCTGGCATGGGTGTAAGTGTGTTTCACATTTGTTCGGGATGATTTTTCCCAAATTTTATTGAAATTGGTAGTTTTGTCAGTTATACAGCAAACAAACGTATAGTTTATTTTATTATTATTTTTTTAAGTACAGTGTACATTAGGTGCCACTTGCAAAAATGATTAGAATACGGGCTTATATGTATGCGGGTTCATAAGTGGGATTGTACATGGTGGGGAGTAAGCAGGGCATAAGTTGCATGCACCACTGACAAAATGCTAAGTTAGGTGCATATCTCGAGAATATGGGTGTACATTCCAGCTGGCGTAAGTACTTGTGCCTAAGCTTATACGCAGATGTATATGCCCAGCTACACTAGTATTCTGTAAAGGAAGGAGGCACCGTCGAGCACCCTCTAGGTGCCTAGATAGGAATAAACAGTTATAGAATGTCCCCCTTTATGATATATCTATATGATCCCACAATCTTCAGTGTGGCTCACTGTGATCTAAGGCTCAAGTCCACCAGGGGATTGTGCGCTGTATAAATAAAGGTTTTTGAAACTTTCATCTTCCAGAATGATTTAAGATGCTGAATCGTAGACACAAATGCGTGTTCATCTTATTTAAGTTAGTCAAAATGAGACGGTGATCTGAAATTAAACCTGCACAACTTTCACTGTAAAACAGCAGAAAGGGAAGAATATGTAGAAGCTGATAAAGATGAGGCGGAATTGTTTAACAAATGTTTCTGTTCTGTGTGCCTGCTGAAGGGCCTGGAACGGGATCACAGAAGACGATGTGGTGGGTAGTCCCTGAACGATTTTCAGATGACTGTGTTCATAAGGGGCTGGCTAAACTAAAGGCGGACAAAGCGATGGGGCTGGATGGTACTGAAGGAACTTAGGGAAGTTCTAGCGACTCTGATGTCTGACGTTTTCAATGCTTCTCTAGTGTCAGGAGTGGTCCCAGAGGACTGGAGAAGAGCAGATGTTGTCCCTCTCCACAAAAGCAGACGTAAGGAAGAGGTTGGGAACGACAGGCTGGTAAGTCTGAGTTCTGTAGTAAGTAAATTAACGGAAACAGTTTTAAAACAGAGAATGGTAAAGTTTTTGGAATCCAGTAGATTACAGGTCCCAAGACAACGTGGTTTCACTAGAGGCAGGTCTTGTCAGACAGATCTGATTGATTTCTTTGACTGGATGACCAAAGTATTGGATCAAGGGAGCGCGCTAGATGTAGTATATTTAGATTTTAGCAAAACCTTTGACACAGTTCCATTCAGACAACTAATAAATAGATTGAGTGCCCTCGGTATTGAGTCTGGACCCTAAAGTAACTGACTGGGTTAGGAATTGGTTTGAGTGGAAGGTGACAGAGGGTAGTGGTAAATGGAACTCATTCTAAGGAAAAGGATGTTACCAGTGGTTTGCCACAAGGTTCAGTTCTTTTTAAACGATATAGCTTAAGGGCTGTCTGGTAAGGTTTGCCTCTTTGCGGATGATACCAAAATCTGCAGTAGGGTATCCACTCATGATAGCATGAGGAAGAGCTTAGTGAACCTAGAGGAATGGTCTGAAATTTGGCAGCTAAGATTTAATGCTAAAAATGCAGGGTTGTGCATTTAGGCTGCAAAAATCTAAAGGAATAGTACAGTTTAAGGGTGAAGGACTTGGGTATGATCATATGTAATGATATTAAGGTGGCCAAACAGAAAAGGCGACCGCAAAAGCTAGAAGGATGCTTGGGTGGACAGGGAGAGGAATGGCCAGTAGGAGAAAGGAAGTGATGATGCTCCTGTATAAGACTCTGGTGAGACCTTATTTAGAATATTGAGTACAATTCTGGAGACCACACCTTCAAAAAGGTGTAAACAGGTTGAAGTCGTTCCAGAGGGTGTCTCCTAAAATGATCAGTGGTCTTCGTCATAAAGCGTATGGGAACAGACTTAAATATCTCAATATGTATACTTTGGAAGGAAGGTAGGAGAGAGGAGGTATGATAGAGACATTTAAATACCTATGTGGCATAAATGCACAGAAGGTGAGTCTTTCAATTGAAAAGAAGCTCTGGAGCGAGGGGGCATAGGATGAAGATGAAAGGGGATAGACTCAGAAGTAGCCTGAAGAAATATTTCTTCGTGGAAAGGTTGGTGAATTTGTGGAATGGTCTCCTGGTGGAAGTGGTGGAGATGAAAACAGTATCTGAATTAAAGAGAGCTTGGGATAAGTAGATAGGATCTCTAAGGGAGTGATAGGGAGAGTAGGTAGCATGGATGGGCAGATTGAATAGGCCATATGGTCTCTTATCTGCCTACATTTTTCTATGTTTCAATGCATAAACCACCTACAATTGTTTCTTTAGTGGAATGCATCTATTATTCAGACTCTCGGAATTATTTTTATGGCATTTTCTGGTAATGTCGTTCTTGGCTCATTCTGTTCAGACCTAAGAAGAGTGTCAATTCACAGAACTTAGTTAATTTATTAAGTCATTAAGTTATTCAAAGAAAAAGTTAAGAACAGAAAAGCTGGACTTGTGAATCAATGGGAATAGGGTGACTTATATGCGAGTCATAACATGGTCACGTAATTCAGGGGAAGGTAGGAATGTGAGCTATATATGAGGATGACTGACTTGTGAGTATCTACAGATAATCTAATAAATCCTGTTTCTCATGCTAATCCTTTTAAACCTGTCTCTACCATCTACAGCACCCATTCCCACAAGAGTGAATTTAATCAGGTAATGGTCTGATAATTATCATTTATCCTCACCTTGGTATCATTTCTATCCAGGGGGAGGGGGGGAGGAAATTGAAGGCTTATAAAACTGAGTAGCTGGTGTGACTGCTCAGTCTTATTTTGTTCTTGGCACTAAATGCCATAACGCTCCCTGATACCATCTTTACTAGTTGAAACGTTTACATTTATTAATGTCGGTTTGCAGGCACATACTGATTTCATTCTCTACATGAATACGGTGACTTCCGATTTTTTATACGGTCTAACAGCTTTGATATATTCCCATAAGTACCCTAGCGATTACTGTTTACTGCATGCACTACCCTTCCATTTGTATTTTTATTCACCCTAGTGTTTATCACTTGTTGTATGGACCATCCCCGTTCTCTTTTCCGACAGCCCTATTCTGGACGTTTAATATATAACGTGCAATGTTCCTTCTCTTCTGTTTTCTGGTTTTATAAGGTTTTCTGACTAAACAAGGGCTCGTTATACTCAGTTTTACTTAGTTCTACTTCCCATATGAACCTATTTTATTACTTGGAATCATGGGAACCCTACTATTTTCACTCGCTGTAAGAACCTTCCGAGTTTTCTTTTTGACAGCACCAATATTGCACGGGTTCGTTTGTTGTTTTCTGGTTCCTGAGGTTGATTCGCTATATCAGATGTTATCTTCGGTTATATAAGGGTTGGTTATACTTATATTTATTTTTATTCTTAGTTCAACCTTTTGTCTCAGATTGATAGCTGAACTTTCCCAGAAGACCGTTGCATCTTTCAGCAATTATTATAGCAACAACACACAGGTATTATCTTGTATATAAGCCTGTATAATTCTTTTACTTCACTCTTCAAATTAGTCATTGATGTTTGATTTTTATACTTTGTCTTAATAATCAATGTTGTACTTTTTAAGGTTAAGAATTAATGTTGTATTCTTTTGATCTATACAACAAGATTCTTGTTTTAAATATACTAATGTTTTTACATAGGTTTAGATATATAATTTACTACTCCTGAATCATCTCTACAGGTTTTTATTTGTCCTTATTAATGTAAGATGCCATGTTTATTTTTATTTGTATTTTCCACTAGAGTCTTTGAGTGTTCTGCATGTTCCATGCACTTTGTTAATGTCATTAGTGTAAAACTCTAGTAAGAATTTATATGTATTTAGCATATCTATTGTACTTAAATCGATGATTATTCCTGCACAATTTTATTAGATCTGTATTCACGCTCATTTACATAATATGGATGGATACACTCCTTGTTTTGTTTTATTTTTCACTTTTTAATTTATTAGTCACTAATGTGGATATATAGACACATATTTACATGTTTAGTTTTGTTCTGATCGCTTATATGTGTATTACATTATAGTATATTGTCTTTTCTCATATATATGTTATATTATAGTTTTGACAATTTATATTTTATCATGTATATGTTGTGTATTATTTTAGGGACTCCTGAGGCAGGCCGGAGTGTCCGAGACACGACTCGTGTCGAGTCCAGATTGTCTTTGAACTTTATTTAGTCCAGCAGGTGTTTTTTGGCAGCATCTTTACTGTCTCCTTCGCTGTGACTTTGTTCTTTGGGTTCCTCATTGTGGAGGATAGTTTACTTCTTTGTTTGTCGCAGTCTTATTTGGTGTCATGTTCTGTTTGTGTTTCTATATCACCTGTTGTATGTGGTATCTCGTAAATGTGTGACTTAGCTAAAACTGACATTTCCAAAGTGCAGTCTGCCATGTGAATTTAATGAGGATTCACCAGCACATATAATCGCCCAGAGCAATCCATCATATTGTTGTACTCCAGAATTGAGGCTGAAATTGTATCTACTATTCTAAATCATATTTCCTTGAGTCATAAGAATAGCCATACAAGGTCAGACCAGTGGTCTTCCATCTAGCCCAGTATCCTGTTTCTGACAGTGGCCAGTCCAGGTCACAAGTACCTGACTGAAACCCAAATGAAGTCTGTTGCTCATTTTCATAGTAACATAGTATATGACTGTAGATAAAGACCTGCAGGGTCCATCTAGTCCAGAGCTGCACCTGCCACCCTGTGCAAGTTAAACTCCATCATGATGCAATTCCAGCGTCACAGATAGGGCAGTCAGTGATTTGCCACAGTACCAACCAGTTATATTTGACACCATCATGGAAGAGGTGTTTTATAATTTTGGTTGCAGCATAATCACATAGGGCCAGATTTAGTAAATGGTGCTTAGAAAGTGGTCACCGGAAAAAAATCAGCATTCGCAGCTATTCTACAAAGGACACTCCGGGATGAGCACCTAGCGGGGATTCCCATGCCCAACTTTGCACATCTTTTGAGAATGTGCATGGTCACACCCCCTTTGCACGCTATGGGATTTGGGCGCTCATGCTTATAGAATGGTGTGCAGCCCCTAATTGGTGCCAATTAATGTTAATTATCGGTGTTGGCTCGTTAATCAGGGTGCCTTTTGTAGAATCCATGGGATAGTCATTGTAACCGGTGGTGGGAGGCAGGGATAATGCTGGGCAGACTTATAAGATCTGTGCCAGAGCTGGAGGCGGGGTTGGGAGGCGGGGATAGTGCTGGGCAGACTTATACGGTCTGTGCCAGAGCCGGTGGTTTGGAGGCAGGGATAGTGCTGGGCAGACTTAAACGGGCTGTGCCCTGAAGAGCACAGGTACAAATCAAAGTAGGGTATACACAAAAAGTAGCATATATGAGTTATCTTGTTGGGCAGACTGGATGGACCGTGCAGGTCTTTTTCTGCCGTCATCTACTATGTTTTAAAGATAAAACTGAATCTTTGTGGGCAATATATGGAACAGCTGCCATTTTGTTTTAAGCCTTGGCCGAACAGGACACGTGAGAAGTGCCTGAGCCTTGTGGGCTGGATCTGTTTCTTCACTTTGCAGTTGCTTCGTGGCAGTGGCTCTTGACATTCCCTTTGTTGTTGTTCTCTCCATCCGTAGTAAAATTGTGCCATAATTTTTGTTCATTGCATCCTTTTCACAGATGATATAATCAAGCTGAACAAGGAGGAGGAAAGGAAGCTAAAGGCACTGCGGCAGAACGGAGGTTTGCGGCCGTACTTTGCTCGGCAGTTCAGGATGGGCAGGAGCAGGTGGGGAATCCAGCAGCAGAAAGGTATATGCATAGGGCTGTTAATGTTTGTCCTTTCACTGGAATCACTTATCCGTCAAGGTTTTCAGGCACCTACTCTATTACTTGATGATACAGTCAGCAAATCATTGTACAGCAGGAATTCACAACACATGCGCTAGAATGGGATAAGTTTCATCTGATTCATTGTGTGTGTAACCATGTGCCAGTCATCTGACCTCGGGTTAAATCCAGCAGTAATTAGGGGAGAATTGAAAACAATATCGACCCTCATCTTTGGAAAAACTGTTGTACAATTCAAGCATCAGAACTAATACGTTTTCTTACTAGAGGCAGTCGCAGGCATCTCATTTAAGCATCATCCTGCAGTGCCTTCTGCAAATAGACTGTGCAAATTATTTTATTTATTTAAAAGAATTTATATCCCACTTCACCCAAAGTGGTTAACAATTACATATTCACAATAAAAATGCACGTAAGAGCAGAATAGAATCCAATACAAACACTTTATACACAAACAAAAATAAATATACATTGTAAATTATATTTCTCAAAAAAATAAATGAGTGGGCAGTGGAATATATATATGAGCATGACATGCATCACTTAGCTTCACTCACACTCTGCGTACAAGTGTTTTACCTTCACAGGAAATTGGCAGAGGAGGTCCACTAGGTCCCTGAACCTCCCCCAGTCTGAGGTTTTCTCATCCTCCTGTCTGGGGATCTTCTCTGTTTATCCCATGCTGTTTTAGTTCCATTGAGAGACTGTTCTGTTCAGAACTATATTTTTTATATTCCTCCTGAGTCTAGACCCCTTTATTTAATACTACTTTCTCATTCATAAGTGAGGATGTCCAGACTTACCTACCCTGTCATTTGGGGGATAATTTAATGAGTGGAGGAGTAGCCTAGTGGTTAGAACTCTGGTCATGACATCCGGAGTTGGCCAACTCAAATCCCAGTGCTGCTCCTTGTTATCTTGGGCAAGTCAGTTAACCCTCCGTTGCCTCGGGTACAAACTTAGAGGCCCTTTTATTAAAGGGTTGGCGTGCAGGAGCCTGGCAATAGTTCATACCCCCACCCTGGCAACTAATAAAGGTAAGTGCTTTTCCTCCCCCCCCCCCCCCCCCCCTCCGAAATGGCTGCATGGTAAGTGGTTCACTCCCATACAGCCATTTCTTTTACAGGCCCCCTTTTACCGTTGAAAAATGTTTGCTGATTATTATGTATATATCTGATATTTGAATGTTTCTTTCTTTCTTGAGGGGGGTGTATGTATATATAGATATAGAAAGAGACAGCGCCTTAGTCATATGAGATGACTTGCAGTGTGAAACTTTGCACTATTTTGAAAACAACAAACAACCACCTAAAATTCCGGAAATTACTAAAAACTTACCTGTTCGAAAAGACATACCCTAAAGATCCAACTTAAATGCCTTAACCCTACAACACAACAAAGCCAAAGCTTGTACTGGACACAACTTAACTCTTCCCCCTTATGATTCCCTAACGTGTCTATAACACATGATCCATACTCTACTACAACATCACTCTGTATTTGTTCATACCTATATTGGCGATCGCCTTTACGGTACTATGTAAGCCACATTGAGCCTGCAAATAGGTGGGAAAATGTGGGATACAAATGTAACAAATAAATATGTTTATATCGTCACCTGAAAGCAAGTGTTGTGTGCAATTTTTGCCTAAAATGAGATGATCTTTCTAAAATATGTCTATCTTGAATGCCAAACCGTTGATACTCTACTGCATTACTATTGAACATAATTTACTTGGGGCATGTACATAGGATCTCTAGGGGAGTGGAAGGGATAGTAGAGGGCAATGATGGGCAGACTAGATAGGCCAGATGGTCTTGTGTTTCTACTGTTGGTGATGTATAATAAGCACATTAAGCTTCAGTCCTCATGTTTTTTCCTGTCACATCAAGTGCACATAGAAAAGTTTTTGGCTTTCAGGTGTTCTGGCCTCCAAACCAACCCAGGTGAGATTTTAGCAGTGACTTGTCCAGAGGTATTGCTTTTTGCTTTTTTTTTCCTGCATTGGTTATAAATCTCCCTTTAAGTCCTTGCATTCCCTTATTTTAATTTATATTTTTATTGTAATTTGTGGTCAAAATAAAACATCATTTGATCTGTACGAATATATCGTCACCTTCATTTTTGTATGACATTTTAACTCTTGTACAAAAAAAACATGTTTATACATTGAGGTTACTTCACATCTTTTTAGTAGTAGCTCAAGGTGAGTTAGATTTAGGTGTTTTCTTTGTGGCCAGAGGATTTACAGGTTGTACTTGAGACAATAGAGGGTTAAGTGACGAGTACAATCACAGGAAGTACGAATAGATTTGAACCCTGGCCAATTCTCAGTCTGCTGCTCTAACCACCAGATCTTTGGATATGATCAGCCAGAGATCTGTCCTTTTTCCACTTCCCATTGTTTACTGATCTCTTGGACTTCTGACCCCCTTCCCATGCATGAATCTACTTTTTGTATTGATTCTTAGGTGTGAGTCACTTGTCCACTCCTCATTATGTCTGCTTCTTCAAGATCTACTGTTTTCAGATTGTTCAGAAAAAGTTTCTCCCTTTTTTCCTTTGGAAAAAATGTTTGGTGTGTGGGTCTCTTCACGTTGTCTGAAAGGGAAAGGGCACAGGATTTGATATATCACCTTTCTGTGGTTCAATCAAAGTGGTTTACATATTATATACAGGAACTTATTTTGTACCTGGGGCAGTGGAGGATTAGGTAACTTTCCCAGAGTCGTAAGAAGCTGTAGTGGGAATAGAACCTGGTTCTCAGGCTACTCCTACACTCAAGGAGACATGTTTCCTGCTTACTCACTTCTCTGCAGAATTGGACTCTTTTAGTTAAATGTCCCATGGGACTTAAGTTTGGATGTTAAATTTTGGTTCACTCTCTTGGCAAAAAGGTTTGGAATGTAAATGGATTTACACTGATAACAATGGTTTCCATATCATCAAGCTGATCAATCCATAGACTGGTGGGTTGTGTCCATCTACCAGCAGGTGGAGATAGAGAGCAAACTTTTGCCTCCCTATATGTGGTCATGTGCTGCCGGAAACTCCTCAGTATGTTCTCTATCTCAGCAGGTGGTGGTCACACACAGCAGCAGCTCTGGCTAGGCCTCCAAGCCTAATTTTTAGGTTTTGTTGAGTGCCTGGGGTTGAGGGCTCTTCTTGAGCAAGTGCAAACCTGGTGGTGCCAGGTCCCTCCTTTTCTCCCCCCTCCCGCTGGCTCCGTTTAAAAAAAAAAAAAAAAATTTTTAAACGTCCTTAAAGGCGTTTATTTCGACGTTTATTTAAACGTTCATTGCAGCTACTCACTGGGACACCAGTTCGTTACAGCTCGGAGCGGACAGCAGGTAATTTTTACCTTTTTATAGCGGGCAGGGGGTTCCCCGATTCTTCTCCTCGTGGCATATGGCGTCGGAGGGCGAGGGCGCAAAGGGTCGCTCCCCGGATCGCTTGAGCGCTTCTAGAGGGGATGCGGGGGTCTTACAGCCTGATTCGCCCTTGTTGGGTGACAGTTTCGTAACCGATGAATGTCCCGGTCCTTCCTCCGGCGTGGCGGTTTTTCCCGCCATAAACGCCCATCCCCCGCTCCTCGCCTCCGCCATCTTGGCCGGCCACGCGGCTCGGACGGCTTCTTCGTGGGCCGCCCTTGAGGTTGGAGACATTAATGCCATGAACGCCCTTAATTTGGGCGACGGCACAAAAGCGGCTAAAGTTAAGCGCCGTTCTTCCCGCGCGGCTCCTTCGCGGAGTGTCGCGCCGGACGCCATTTTGGATGCGCAGCATGTCTCTTCCCCGCTCTTGCGAGCGCCGGTTGAGGGTGCGTCTAGGGCTGTTGCCCAGGCTGCGGAAGTGCACAGTCTGGGGGGTTTCTCCCCCGTGTTTGTTTTGCTGCTGCATCAGGCTTTCCTCATGCAAAACGCTGCCCCTGCTCCCTCGTCTGGTAAAGAGGTTGAGGTTCCCAGAGGTAAACGCCCTCGGGTTGATTCCCAGGCCTTGGAGGACTTTGTCTCCTCCGATGTAGATGAGGGCAGCGTGTCTGAGGTCTCCCAACGGTCCTTTGCGGATTCCTTGGAGGAGACGGATCCCCGCTCGGATGGAGCGGATGACCCCTCTGCAGCGGCTCTTTAGCTCAGAGGTTTTGCCCAACCTGTTAGTGCAGGCCATGGGCATTTTGAAGATTTCCTCTCCGGAGGACGTCTCTCCCTCAGCCCCTGTTGGCTCTGCCATTATGCTGGGGACGAAGCGCCCGCCTAGAACCTTCCACATGCATGATGCCATGCACTCCTTAATGTCGGCTCAATGGGATGTCCCGGAAGCGAGCCTTAAAGTGGCTAGGGCTATGTCCCGCCGCTATCCTTTGCCTGAAGGTGAACGTGAGGCCTTTCTGTGGCCTACCGTGGATTCTTTAATCACTGCGGTGACTAAGAAAACGGCGTTACCAGTGGAAGGTGGCACGGCCCTAAAGGACGCCCAAGGCAGAGGATTGGAGGCGGCCTTAAGGTCGTCCTTTGAGGCGGCTGCTTTAAGTTTGCAGGCCTCAGTTTGCGGCTCCTATGTGGCCAGGGCGTGCCTGACTATGGTGCAGCGGGCTTCCCCCTCGGATCATTCCTTGAGGGCTGTTTGGCCGGCCCTGGAATCGGGCTTAGCCTATTTGGCAGACTTGCTGTATGATGTCTTGAGAGCCTCAGCTAAAGGCATGGCTCAGACAATCTCTGCGCGGCGGTGGCTTTGGCTGAAACATTGGTCTGCTGACCATGCCTCTAAATCCCGCCTGGCTAGATTGCCTTTTTAAAGGCAAGCTGCTCTTTGGGGTCGAGCTGCACAAAATCGTGTCCGATCTCGGCACGTCTAAGGGCAAGAAGTTACCAGAGGTCAGGGCTCGGGCTAGTACTCGCCCTGGTACCTCCAGAGGACGGGCTCAGGAAGCCCGTCAGTACCGCCCGGGCAGGTCGGGCTCCTCTGCCCTCTCTTCCTTCAAGAGGAACTTCTCCCCCAAGCAGCATTCCTTTCGCAGAGACCGCCGTCCCGGAGGTGCTCTCTCCGGTCCTCCCCCAGGGTCTCGTACCCAATGACGGGGCCTTGGTCCACGCCTCAGTGCAGATTGGAGGACGGCTGTCCTCGTTTATGGGCGAGTGGACCACAATAACTTCAGACGCTTGAGTGCTGGAAGTCATCAGAGACGGCTACAAGCTAGAGTTCTGCCGACCCTTAAAAGACGGGTTTGTACTCTCTCCCTGCAAGTCTCCGGTCAAAGCTGTGGCAGTGCAGCAGACCTTGGACAATCTGTTCCGCCTGGGGGCGGTCGTTCCGGTGCCAGAGAATCAGCCTGGCAAGGGACGTTACTCCTTTTTCTTTGTGATTCCAAAGAAAGGAGGTTCTGTACAGCCTACCCTCGACCTCAAGGGGTCCATTGGGCCTTGAAAGTTCGGCACTTTCGCATGGAGACCCTCCGCTCTGTTATAGCGGCAGTGAAGGCAGGAGAGTTCCTGGCATCCTTGGACTTCAAGGACGCGTACTTGCATATTCCCATCTGGCCTCCTCATCAACGCTTTTTGCGTTTTGCAGTACTGGTCGACACTTCCAGTTCAGAGCCCTCCCGTTCGGGTTGGCTACTGCTCCGCGGACCTTCTCCAAAGTAATGGTGGTCATCGCGGCCTTCCTGTGGAAGGAAGGAGTTCAAGTCCATTCTTATCTGGACGACTGGTTGATCCAAGCCCCTCTTATGCAGAGTGCGGCAAAGCTGTGAACCGGGTGGTTGCTCTTTCGAGCTCCCTGAGGTGGATCATCAACTGGGAGAAAAGCCAGCTGCGCCCGACTCAGTCCCTGGAGCATCTGGGAGTTCGATTCGACACCCAAGTGGGCAGAGTGTTCCTGCCAGACAATTGGATTGTCAAGCTTCAGGCTCAGGTGGACTAGTTCCTAGTAGCCTCTCCTATTCGGACTTGGGACTATGTGCAGCTGTTGGACTCTATGTCGGCCACGATGGATGTAGTGCCCTGGGCCAGGGCTCATATGAGACCACTTCGACAATCTCTGCTGCTGCGCTGGACTCCGATGTCGGAGGATTATGCTGTGCGCCTTCCCTTGGACCCAGCAGTGCGCAAGGCGCTGAGCTGGTGGACGCAGACAGACAAGTTGTCTGCAGGAATGCCTCTGGTGACCCCGGAGTGGATTGTCGTCACGACGGACGCCTCTTTGTCGGGCTGGGGAGCCCTCTTCTTGGGAAGGACAGCGCAGGGGCTCTGGTCTCCTGCAGAGGCAAAGTGGTCTATCAACCTCCTGGAACTCAGAGCCATTCGGTTGGTGTTTTTGGAGTTCATCCCGGTACTGGCGTTGAAGCCAGTACGGGCCCTGTTGGACAATGCCACGGCTGTGGTCTATGTCAACCGCCAGGGAGGTACCAAGAGCGCCCCTCTAGCCAAGGCAGCCGTGAATCTATGCCAGTGGGCGGTAGCGAGCCTGGAGCAGCTGTCAGCAGCCCACATTGCCGGAGTCATGAATGTCAAGGCGGACTTTCTCAGTCGCCATACCTTGGATCCCGGAGAGTGGCAGTTATCGGCTCAGGCGTTCTTGGATATCACGAAGCGCTGGGGCCAGCCGAGCCTAGATCTATTGGCGTCATCGGCCAGTTGCCAAGTGCCGCGTTTTTTCAGCAGAGGACGGGACCCTCGATCTCTTGGAGTCGATGCTCTCCTCTAACAGTGGCCAACACAAGAGCTTCTCTATGTGTTCCCGCCCTGGCCCATGTTGGGCAGGGTGCTAGACCGATTGGCAAAGCATCCGGGCTGGATAATCCTGGTGGGGCTGCCAGTGGAGCAGGGTCTGTTACATCAGGGTCCCGTGGTGATGGAGGATCCCTCCCCCTTTGGGCTTACGGCCTGGCTATTGAGCGGCAGCGTCTGAGGAAGAAGGTCTTCTCAGACAAGGTCATCGCCACTATGCTGAGAGCGAGGAAGCGCTCTACTTTTACTGTTTACGCCAGGGTTTGGCGTACCTTTGCAGCGTGGCGAAGCAGGCTCATTTTCTTCATTCACTGCTCCAATTTCTTCAGTGTTGGCATTCCTGCAAGAAGGTCTGGAGAAAGGCCTGTCGCTCAGTTCCCTTTAAGTCCAGGTAGCGGCCCTGGCTTGCTTCAGGGACCGCCTGAAGGGTGCTTCCCTGGCTTCGTAGCCAGATGTGGTGCGTTTTCTCAAGGGAGTTAAGCACCTGCGCCCTCCTCTGCACTCAATGGTGCCTGCGTGGAATTTTAACCTGGTGCTCAGAGCATTACAGAAGCCGCCTTTTGAACCCTTGTTGAGGGCATCTCTGAAAGACCTGACGTTGAAAGCAGTCTTTTTGGTGGCTATCCTTCAGCCAGAAGAGTTTCCGAGCTCCAGGCACTCTCATGTCGAGAGTCTTTTCTGCAGTTCACTGAGGCAGGAGTGATTATTCGCACAGTGCCTTCCTTCCTGCCCAAGATTGTTTCTCGCTTCCATGTGAATCAGCAGCTCTGTCTCCCTTCCTTTCGTAGGGAGGACTACCCAGAGGAGTACTCTGCTCTTAAATATCTGGATGTGAGACGAGTCATCATCAGATACTTGGAAGTGACCAATGATTTCCGGAAATCGGATCATCTGTTTGTCCTGTTGGCAGGTCCTCGTAAGGGTCTGCAGGCTGCTAAGCCTCCAGTGGCAAGATGGGTCAAGGAAGTCATTGCCGCGGCTTATGTGGCCGCGGGGAAGGGCCGCCTATCCAGCTGAAGGCTCACTCCACTAGAGCTCAGGCGGCCTCGATGGCAGAGGCCGGGTCCGTCTCCTTGGAAGAGATATGCAAGGCGGCAACTTGGGCATCGGCCCATACATTCTCCAAGCATTACCGCTTGACTGTGGCGGCACGGGCGGAGGCCCGGTGTGGAGCTTCAGTGTTGAGTTCAGGGATTTCTATGTCCCGCCCTGGGTGGGTACTGCTTCGGTACATCCCACCAGTCTATGGATTGATCAGCTTGATGATATGGAAGGTAAAATTATGTATAATCATACCTGATAATTTTCTTTCCATTAATCATAGCTGATCAATCCATAGCCCCGCCCAGATATCTGTATGGTTTCTATTCTGGTTGCATTTCAGGTTCAAGTTTAGTCTTCAGTTACTTCAGGAAGACTTCGGGTTCAAGTTTTTTCACTTGGATTCTTCAAGAGTTGAGACGAGTTTGTGTTACAGTGAGCTGCTGCATTCCTCTCCCCTCCGTTTTACGGGGCTGGATTGAGACATAAATTCTGCCGGCACTCCCTCCCGCTTCGTGCGGTTGTAGGGCAGTTTTGTACCCCTCCCGCTTCGGCGGTGCTAGGGTCAGTCAGCTCCTCCCGCGGTTGCGGTTGCAGGATAAGCCAGATCCCCCCGCATCGGCGGGTGTGGTGTCCCTCCCCCGCTCCGCGGGGATGAGCTGGACGGATTCCCCTCCCCCACTTGTGTGGGGATGAGCTGGGTTAATTCCCCTCCCCCACTTGTGTGGGGATGAGCTGGGTTAATTCCCCTCCCCCGTTTCGGCGGTGGTGAGCTGGGCAGAGTGTCCCTTTGTGGGTGTAATTCTCTAAGGGCTGAGTCCTGCAGATGGAGCTTTGATATCGACATACTGAGGAGTTTCCGGCAGCACATGACCACATATAGGGAGGCAAAAGTTTGCTCTCTATCTCCACCTGCTGGTAGATGGACACAACCCACCAGTCTATGGATTGATCAGCTATGATTAATGGAAAGAAAATTATCAGGTATGATTATACATAATTTTACCTTTCACTACATTTAATTCTACTATAGATACCATTTCTCAATTCACTAAAATATCGGTTTATAAAATAAATTTGAATACATGAGGTGTTCCCACTTAATTGGTAATAAAAGCTGATACGCCAATGGTCATCATTATTTTTATCATTGTGGAGTGTCATGAAACTCTTAAAATAAAAATCGTGCCATATTCTACATATGATCCCTATGACTTTTTCACCCAAACTCTATAGAGAAGCCAAATCCATTTGTCTAGATTTTTATGGAATAATAAATCCCTTAGAATAGCATTACTTAAATTAAAACTAACAGGAAATAAGGAATGCAGTCATTTATTTTTAATTGTATGATTCCTTTGTGCTTAGACAAGATAGTCAATATTTAACAAATAAAACAGGGTAAACTCCTTGGTTGGCAGCAAAATAAGTAATCTAATCATAAGCCATAGACTTTGGGTGGGGTAAAATACAGACCCCGAGTGCACTTGTCGGTCAAGGTAGAGTTGAAAACAAACTTTAAAATTCACTTCCACTACAGTCACTCCATTGCTCGAAACACTGCATTGGCTGCCAATCAAGGCCAGACTAGTCTTCAAAGCTAACACCATCATATACAAAATACTGTTTGGCATGACCCCAGAGTATATGCTAGATATGATCGAACTATCCCCAAGAAACTCTAAGCTACCTACTTGTTCACCTACCCAACTGCAGAAACATATAATATACAAATCTGGCTGGATTTAGTTACCTAGGTTCCAAATGGTGGAATTCGATACAAGGATCACAAGAAGCATCACCAACTATCTCCAGTTCAGAAAAGAACTGAAAACCCACCTCTTCAAAAAATTCTATAACTAAGGAACCAACCGTCAAAGAACTTTCCGCTTCTAGTCGTTTCTTAATTGTTAATCACTTCCTAAATGTAAATCAATACTGCAACCTCCATCAGAAGACAATTGTAAACAAATGTGCAGCCTGTGTCACTCTTGGTGTGTGTGTGAGACTAACAAGTTAGTTACTTCTTCCATTAAAGTCCTGGTTGAAGAGCTAAGCTTTCACCTGCTTCCTGAAGTAGAGATAGTCATGTGTTAAGTGGAGCCTTTCAGGAGCTACTCTGGAAAAGGCTCGCTTGAGGGTATCCCTATAATGTATTTTGGAGAGGGTGAGGTTAGGGATAACCCTTGGGAGGACCTTAGTGTCCTTGGATGTGTGTAGAGGGTGATCCTGGTCTTCAAGTACTCGGGGCCATTTCCTTTCAGGGCCTTGAAGATCAGACATAGAGTTTTAAATTTAGCTCTGTATTGTACTGGTAGCCAGTGAACGTTTTGCAAAAATGGTGTGATGTGGTCATGTTTTTTGCAATGTTCTGTGAGTCTTGCTGCAGCATTCTGAATCATTTGGAGCTGGTGCAGACCCTTTGTAGTCTAACCATTATAGAGTGCATTACAGTAATCCAGTCTTGATGTTATCATGGCATGCACACCTGGGATAAGAGTTTTCTGCAGTGTACTTGCCATAAATAGTAGAAGCAGCTGTCGCTTGGATTTGGGGACTCAGATCCAATTATATCAGTTATGTAGGCTTGTTTCTACTTCAGTTTTAACCCAAACACTTCAACAAACATCTTGCCTCTCACTTTGAGAAACTTTCTTTAAGCAGTTATGGATTCTTGTAGCTCAGGCTAGTCTTTCTGGGACTTTCAAGGGTTTAAATACTACTATACTTCATTTAGGTACTTTCTCTGAGGTTAATCTTGCCTCTTACTTTACCCTTGACAAAAATTCACCGCAGTGGGTAATTTTAACCTGGCAATTTGAACTACTTCCCAGTCATTTTGATATTAGTATTCATTATCTCTGCTACTGGATATAGTTAGCCTAGGGTTCTGTTCCTCAGGTTTGGAAGGAGAGAGGAATACGGCCTGCATTAAAGAAGACTGGGCTTGGGCTGGGGGGAGGGGAGGGGAGTAATTTCTGGCC
Organism: Microcaecilia unicolor; assembly: GCF_901765095.1. Taxonomy (NCBI): domain Eukaryota; kingdom Metazoa; phylum Chordata; class Amphibia; order Gymnophiona; family Siphonopidae; genus Microcaecilia; species Microcaecilia unicolor. Next base: position 218,487,831 of record NC_044040.1, on the reverse strand, counting down.
TTCTGCAGATAAATACGACTACTGTGTGTTTTGTATTATTTGTTGTGGACTTTGCATTTATTTGTTGTTTTCTGGAGTGCACCTGTTTATTGAACAATGTTATTGTAGTGTTTAAAAAAGAAAAATAACATTCAGACCAAAAGAAGACTGGGCTTAATCCCCCCTTTAACCAGCAAGTTATCCCTCTATTTCCAATTTACCATTGATGGCAAGGTGATAGAAAAGTAGAACAATTAGGTATTTTTCTTTCAAAAATTACTTGTACCCTATGCATTCAGGATTTTGAAGAGGTCAAAGGGTTGAAATAGCTTAATGTCTCTGGTAAATGGAGTGTGGATTTCCCTGGACTATGCTAAAGATGTGCCGTTTCTTTTACTTGATATGACTGTAGCATTTAATCTTGTTGTTCATGTTGGAGAGGCTCTAGGCCAGTGATGGCGAACCTTTCAGAGACCGAGTGCCCAAACAGCAACCCAAAATCTAATTACTCATCGCGAAGTGCCAGTACTCATTATGGGCGGGGTCACCACATATGACTCCACCCCTATGATAGCCACACCCCCTTACACCAGCCATGGCGCATATAAACAGACATCATTGAAAATATTATACTAGTATAGGAGAAAAAAATAACATGATTTTCTTTCATTATAAATCATTTCTGTAAGTTATTACAGCTCCAGTATACCCAGTGCAAAATAAAACAGCAGATGTAAATTCTCAAATTGGATATATTCCAAACACTAAAATGAAAATAAAATGATTTTTTCTACCTTTGTTGTCTGGTGATTTTGTTTTTCTATCCATATTGGTCCTAGTCGCTGATTCTGCTGCTCTCTATCTGTTCTCTTAACTCTGTTTCCAGGGCTTCCTTTCCATTTATTTCTTTACTTTCCTCCTTTCTTCTTCATTTCTTGCCCTACATCCATGTCCAGCCTCCCTCCCACCCAGCACCAGGCCACCCAGCACCAGGCCTCCCTCCCTCCCACCCAAGCACCAGGCCATGCACCCACCCAGCACTCCCACCCAAGCACCAGGCCACCCACCCAGCACCAGGCCTCCCTCCCTCCCACCCAAGCACCAGGCCATGCACCCACCCAAGCACCAGGCCACCCAAGCACCCAAGCCTCCCTCCCTCCCACCCAGCACCAGGCACCAGGCCATCCACCCACCCAGCACTCCCACCCAAGTACCAGGACACCCACCCAAGCACCAGGCAGCCCTCTCTCCCACCCACCCAAGCACCAGGCAGGCCTCCCACCCACCCACCCAGCACTCCCACCCAAGCACCAGGGCATTCCTCCCTCCCTCCCATCTGGCACCAGCCCGCCATCCCTCCCTCCCTCCGAACCCGAAGAAATTTAAAAGTCTTCCCTTGTCCGAATAGGCGGCGTCAGCATCAACAGTAGCAGCGAAAAGCGTGCTGCTGGTTCGGCGCGTTTTCAGCCTTCCGTCTCTCAAGCTCTCTGGTCCCGCCCTAACAGGAAATGAGGGCAGGACCAGAGAGCTTGAGAGATGGAAGGCTGAAGACACGCCGAACCAGCAGCACGCTTTTCGCTGCTACTGCTGATGCTGACGCCGCCTACTTGGACAAGGGAAGACTTTTAAATTTCTTCGGGTTCGGAGGGAGGGATGGAGGCTGGGTGGGCTGGTGCCGGGTGGGAGGGAGGGAGGAACGCTTGACGCTGGGTGGGTGGGAGGGCTGAAAGTCTCGGGTGAGGCGACTGGCGGTGCGCATGCCAACAGAGAGGGCTCCGCGTGGCCTCTCTGGCACGCGTGCCATAGGTTCGCCATCACCGCTCTAGGTCATCAGTGTGCAGGTTTGTGCTTTATATCTTGTCTTGCACAGGAGTTATTTCATCTTACCTTGGGCTGGAGGCTGCCTCTGCTGTGCTTTTAAACTGTGGCTTTCACAGTTCACTTTATTTGCTATACCACAAATAGTTTAAAAACTTCTAAGCAGTGTACAATTCTAAGTAGGTTGATTTGGGTAAAGGAAACTGGAAACAGAATCACAAGAAAACCTATAATACAAAGTTAAGTGTATAAGGGTACAGGAATAAAGTGGAAAAATTAACCACTCAGATAACAGAAGGAGGGTAAGATATGCTAAAGGTCTCCAAAAACACCGGTGATGAAGTTATATCAGGACAAGTGCTGCCTCGGTTCTTACACATCGGTCTTAGCGGCACTTAGATAGGCCTGCCTAAAATAGTAAGTCTTGAGGAAAGACAATCCTCAAGTTCCAGTGGTAGGGTATTCCACAAAGTAGGGGCCATGACACTGAAATAAGTAATATCTGTAAGTAAGAAGGAATTACAAGTAGGTGCTGATGTGGGGAGTGATAAGAAGTCAGTGCTCTTTAATCAGATGTTCTGGTGCACTGTCACAGGAGTCAGTAATAGCTACAACACTTTTCAGTTTTGGGTTTTTGGTTTTTTTTTGTGCCTCTGGTGAGGCTAACTCGGAGTTCTGGCTGATATCCAATTGGGTTTCACCCAGGATCCTATAGAACCCTCTATTGTTCCTGCCATTAATCTTTATTTTGATGCACTTGCTTCTTGGTTACAGTCTCTTAGATTAAAAGTTAATCCTCCGGTTTTCATGGAACAGGCTTTTGCTGGATGTAAGATCAACCTGAGAGATTTTATGTTTTAGATATGCTTCTTGACAATCTGCTTTACTGTGTGACTGCAGGTCCCCTTGATCAGTAGGAAGTAGCTTCATTCTCAGAGAATTTGGCCTTTATGCTCTGACCTCAGTTTTGCTCTCTGGAATATCTTCATGTGTTTGTAATTAATGAGATTATTATAATTTCATATGCTGACTTCCCCTGGGTTACCAGCAAGAGACTTCAGAATGTTGTGGTTTAAAATGCTGCATGGTGCTAAGAGGAGTGATGGTTTCCTTCATTAAAGATCAGCATTGGATTAGAATTTTGGTTTCACTTGACTAGATGCCCATTCTTCTCTTCCCATGGGCCAACATTCTAGAACTCTTTGCCATGCGAGTTAAGAAGTGAATCCTCCATACCAAAATTTAAAGCGATCTTGAATTGATTTTTTTTAGCTTGCTTTTGGTACAGATTGTCGTAATCGGCTATCTACTTTGGTGTAGGATGCCTGGTGCATGGCTGGCAGCTGCTTTGTCCTGTTGTCCCTCCGATTCTTTTTTTTTAATGTTTGTATCATGACTTGCGTCATTGTCTTAAACTGTTTTTTTTTTTTTTTTAATAAACCACTTAGACTTCTGTGATGGTGGCATTACAAATCTTAATGAAATGAGGTGCCTCCCCTTTTATTGTTATCTCTGCAAAGGGCTGATTTTCATGAAGATGTGCAACAGCTGCATTGCACATGGCCTTTTTAATCTAATGCTGTACATTGAAGTTCAGCCACAGGCCAAGCTCAGCAGAGTAGACATAACCAAAAATCCCTCCTCTTCTGCTCTGTGGTGGGAGTTGGATTAACGTGTGCTATCTGATCCTTGTAATCAAGTAATATAGCTGCTTGGAAAGGGAAAGAGAAGATGCCATCTCAGTGGGTCCTTCTACAATTACTTGCTCTTGTTCTCTACAGCATAGGATTCATAAGAATATACAGGCTTCGTGAGTAAGCGCTTCACTTCATAAGAGGGTATCAGCCAATTATTCCTTAGTGCAGACCTGGGAATATTGCTTCTAATAGTACTGGCGTTGCCATCAAAGCCCACTCAAGCCCACCTAGATAAGTCTAGCCATAATGGAGCCACAGACCATAGAAGTCTGTCTGACATTGGCCTTGATTTTCAATTACTGGAGTTACCATCTAAGCACCACCTCCCACGGGAAAGCATTCCAGGCATCCTTCACCCTTTCCATGGAAAAAGTCAACGCCTCCCCCCTCCCCCGCAACCTTAGTTCATGTCCTCTAGTTCTGCTTCTTAGTAGGTGACGGCAGAAAAAGACCTGTACGGTCCATCCAGTCTACCCAACAAGATAAACTCATATGCACTACTTTATATGTATACCTGACCTTAATTTTTATCTACCATTTTCAGGGCACAGATCGTAGAAGTCTGCCCAGCACTAGTCCCGCCTCCCAGCCACCGGCCCTGCCACCCAATCGCCCCCTTCTCTAGAAAATATTTGTTTGCATATTAATACCTTTCAGATTTAAACGCCTGAATCTTATCGCCCCTGTCCTGCCTTTTCTTCTAGGGTATACATATTCAGTTCCTCAAGTCTTTTCTCATACAGATTTTGGTCCAAACCCCATATCTACTACTACTACTTATCATTTCTATAGGGCTACTAGACGTACGCAGCGCTGTACACTTGAACATGGAGAGACAGTCCCTGCTCGACAGAGCTTACAATCTAATATCATTTTTGGGCCTGGACTGATGTAGGAAAAACTAGAAGTAGAGATTGTAGATAATTTTAGGCTGATGATATATTTCTAATTGATTCTGGTTAGGACTGCTTGAGAATTAACTGTGCCAATAGTGTCTGTCAGATGCAGATGGGTGTGGTGACCTGTCGTTCACACTTCTCGTCTCACTCTTCTCTTGTAGGTGTCGGCAGGAATCGCTTGGGCTACAGAGGGCGAATAACGGGGAAAAGACGTCCCTATGGGCTTATTACGGGCCTGGCAGCCAGAAAAGCATCAGTTATGCACAAAGGCATCAGCCCTTTGAACCGGCCACCACTGAGTGAGAGGGTAGGAAGGCCACACTTTTTTGTTGTTGTTGTTGTTCTTCTGCTTTAGTGTTCATGACGTCTGTGTGATTCTGCTCCAAACTAGCACAGTTTAAAACTGAATCTGAAAAACATTTCTAAAGGTCAACATCTTGACATTCATGTGAATATTCAGCTTATAAATTCCTATTAAGAAAGATACCATCCCTGGAGTACATGCTGAGGAGGCAGCTTGTTTGCTGCAATGCAATGGCTAGTTCGGTGCTGGAGCACTCTGGAGCTTGCAGTAAGCCTTTGCAATGGGAAGTTGGTTCTTCTACTCCACTGAGTACAGTTGCCTTAGCGAAATTTCTCCGGGGTCCACTGTTTCTATATCTCCCTAAAATCAGCAGCAGTACTGGCAGACTGCTCCCTTGTTTTAGGGTTCACCTGAGCCCTTTAACCAAGTAGTACAGTTCTCTTTGATGACCAAACAGAAAAGCTTCATTAGACAAAAGTAGAATAATAACTTATTGAATTATAAGCTATCCTTTGGAAAATACCACCAAGATTTATACAATGTGAGCCAGATTCACTAAATGGCTTCTAAAATGTAGACGTGTTGGAATAAAGCTCATAGCGCTATTCTATAAACCACGTCTACATTACATTAAGGCACGGTTTATAGATTAACACATAGGCTGAGGGAACGTGCCTACGGTTTGGTGCGGCCGTGTGTACCACTGAAAATCTGGTGTAAATACCTGCTCCTAAATGTACACGCTTTACCCTGATTTGTATAAATGCACTTCATTTTGAGTTTAAAAAAGGTTTGGAAGGCTTCCCAAAGGAAAAGTCCATAGACCATTATTAAAATGGACTTGGGCAAAATCCACTTTTTATTTCTGAGATAAGCGGCATAAAACGTTTTGTACTTTTTTGGGATCTTGCCAGGTATTTGTGACCTGGATTGGCCACTGTTGGAAACAGGATGCTGGGCTTGATGGACCTTTGGTCTGTCCCAATATGGCAATACTTATGTACCCCTTTTCAGCTACACACGTTGGAATTTACATGTGCCTCTTTTTAGAATTAGCTTAAAAAAGAAGCGCGCATAAATTCACATTGCCAATTAGTGGTGACAATTGGTCGTTACTGGCCAGTTATCAAGACTAATTGGCTTGTCACTCATGGCGAGTGCGTAAATGGGCATGCACCTAATTTAACGCACACTACCTGCCACACGTTATATAGAATCCGTGAGTTTATGTTAGAACTACTTTCAGAACGAGGGAACACGCTGATTAGTGGCAGGGGATATGGTAGTTCTAATTTCATGCTCTTCTGTCTTCAATTCATCTACTAACAAATTATAGACCATTTAGAGGGGCTGTGAAAACCTTTCTCTTTCTACATTTTTTGCTATGTAGAGAATATCAGGAGATTGCTTACTTGTAACTGGTAAACAGGGTTGATTTTTATATATATTTTTACTTTGTTTAATAGTGTTAGGATAGGATGATTATGGTTCTATTCTATGTAATTCCTGGATTGTCCCAGTCTTCTTTTCTGTAAGCCACATTGAATGTAATGTAATGCTCTGTGATGCATTTGTTTTATGTATGATTCTACAGAATATTCAGAGGCAGCGTCCAATGTTCAAAAGGGAACGAAACCTACAGAGGTCATCTGAGTTCCAGAGGATACCTTCTGTGGGTTTAAGAAGGCCTTTTCCTTGGAGGTGAGAGCTCACAGGAACAGAATTTCATCACCTGCTTTGGACTCCTTTCTTGGCAAAGCTGGACTTTTTACCTTATAGGGAGCCCCAGGGTGGTGGATGGAAGCTAGCAAAGGCTGCTATTGCTTTAATAATTGAATGGAGTCAAGGTTTTTTCAACAGTAAGTTTGTTTGATTAAATTACTATGGACTGTGCTGAAAGGGAAAATAAATTTAAATGTAGTTTTCCTTCTTATCCTGCTAGACCAGTCCAGACTGATGGGTTATGCCACCCTACCAGCAGATGGAAGCAGAGACCTGAGGTTTCCAGTGACATCAGCAGTATAAGGACTGGGGCAGTCATAGCCCAGCCCTCAGCTTTAGCCATGAAAGCCAGCTCAATAGCCAGGTCTACTACTACTACTTATAATTTCTATAGCGCTACTAGACGTACGCAGCGCTGTACACTTGAACATGAAAAGACAGTCCCTGCTCGACAGAGCTTACAATTTAATTAGGGCAGACAAACAGGACAAATAAGAGATAAGGGAATATTAAATATATAAATATATAAAATATTAAAAGTGAGGATGATAAAATAAGGGTTCTGAACAAGTGAATAAGGGTAAGGAGTTAAAAGCAGCATCAAAAAGGTGGGCTTTTAGCTTAGATTTGAAGATGGCCCGAGATGGAGCTTGACGTACCAGCTCAGGAAGTCTATTCCAGGCATATGGTGCAGCAAGATAAAAGGAACGGAGTCTGAAGTTAGCGGTGGAGGAGAAGGGTGCAGATAAGAGATTTACCCAGTGAACAGAGTTCCCGGGGAGGAGTGTAGGAAGAGATGAGTGGAGAGGTACTGAGGAGCTGCAGAGTGAATGCATTTATAAGTCAATAAGAGGAGTTTGAACTGTATGCGGAAACGGATAGGGAGCCAGTGAAGTGACTTGAGGAGAGGGCTAATATGAGCATAGCGACACTGGCGGAATATTAGTCGTTGCAGCAGAATTTTGAACAGATTGAAGAGGAGAGAGATGGCTAAGTGGGAGACCTGTGAGAAGTAAGTTGCAATAGTCTAAGCGAGAGGTGATAAGAGTGTGGATGAGGGTTCTGGTAGTGTGCTCAGAAAGGAAAGGGCAAATTTTGGCGATATTATAGAGAAAGAAACGACAGGTTTTAGCAGTCTGCATAATATGTGCAGAGAAGGAGAGAGAGGAGTCGAAGATGACCCCAAGGTTACAAGCTGATGGGACAGTAAGGATGAGAGTGTTATCCACAGAAATAGAGAATGGGGGAAGAGGAGAGGTTGGTTTAGGGGGAAAGATAAGCTCGGTCTTGGTCATGCTTAGTTTCAGATGGTGGTGAGACATCCAGGCAGCAATGTCAGACAGGCAGGCTGATACTTTGGCCTGGATTCCTGCTGAGATTTCTGGTATGGAGAGGTAGATCTGGGAATCATCAGCGTAAAGATGATACTGAAAACCATGGGATGAGATCAGAGTACCAAGGGAAGAAGTATAGATGGAGAAATGAAGAGGTCCCAGGACAAATCTCTGAGGTACACCAACTGACAGTGGGATAGAAGTAGAGGAGGATCCACCAGAGTATACACTAAAGTACACTGGGAGAGATAAGAAGAAAACCAGGAAAGAACAGACCCCTGAAATCCAAGTGAGGACAGCTTATCAAGGAGCAGATCGAGAAGGATGAGGATAGAATAGAGACCTTTGGATCTGGCCAGGAACAGGTCATTGGAGACTTTAGCAAGTGTTGTTTCAGTTGAATGAAGGGGGCAAAAGCCAGATTGAAGTAGATCAAGAATAGCTTGAGATGAAAGAAAGTCAAGGCAACGGCAGTGAACACGTTCAAGTATCTTGGATAGGAAAGGGAGGAGGGAGATGGGGCAATAGTTGGAAGGATAGGTAGGGTCCAATGAAGGTTTTTTAAGGAGTGGTGTGACTACGGCATGTTTGAAGGCATCAGGAACAGTCACAGTGGAAAGTGAAAGATTGAGGATATGACAGATAAAAGGGAAGATAGGATAGTGTTAAGTAGATGGGTGGGAATAGGATCAGAGGAACAGGTAGTTAGTTTAGAGGAGGAAAGAAGATGTGTAGTTTCCTCTTCAGTGATTTCAGAAAAGGAAGAAAAGGAGGCAGGGGTTGGAGGGTTGAGAGGATGGACTAAGGGAAGGAGAGGTGGAGGTGACCTTGTTGAGAATTCAAGTTTAATCTTGTGAACCTTATCAGCAGTACTTCCCGCCTCCCAACCACCAGTCCCGCCTCCCATCAAGGGCTCTGGCACAGACCGTATAAGTCTGCCCTCCACTATCCTCGCCTTCCAACCACCAACCCCTCTTCCCCCCACCTGCTCCGCCACCCAATTTTGGCTAAGCTTCTGAGGATCCGTTCCTTCTGCACAGGATTCCTTTATGCATATCCCACGCATGTTTGAATTCCATTACCATTTTCATCTCCACCACCTCCCGCGGGAGGGTGTTCCAAGCATCCACTACCCTCTCTGTATGGTCATATTCAGACCAATAGGTTCCAATGCATGTAATTTAAATATCCATCGTTGTTCTAGCTAGAGGAGATGTTTCGCTGTCCCCCCCCCCCCCCCCCAATATTTACGTTAACTTGATCTATATCAAAACACCAAAATTGAACGAACTCGTGTTTAGTGAGCTTAGAGTGTGCTACCAATGGGGATCCTGCTTGTAACCTAGTAATACAAGACTTAAATTCTAACAATCTAGTGTTCAATTTCTGCATAGTTTTACCAACATATATTCTGTTGCAAGGACATTACAATATATATACCAATGTTTGAGCAACAATTAGTGTTTGACTTAATGAAATACCTTTTTTGATCCGCCAAATTGATAAATTTGTCACATTCTACTGTGATGTTGCACGTACGTGCATGCACCCCTTACATGTCCATGGGGTGTTATAATTTTGTGTTGTGATTTCAAGTGCGCTGGACTGAGCAGCTCTTTCAGATTCTGTCTCCAGGAAAAAGCTAAACGTATGCTATGTTGAAACAGAGGATGCTTCTGAATAATGTCTCAATTTTTCGTAATTATCTTTTTTAGCCGATGAAGAATGTCTTCTGTGAGTCATGCAGTTTTCTAAATTTTGACCGCAGACATACAGAGGCTTTTTCCTCCGCAAGTAAAAAGTAAAAAGAATGTTCAGCCATCACCACAGTTTACACTGATAGATCAACACAATATACATGTTAAAGGTTTCTGGTTGACTGTATTCTGTGTTGTTTTTTTTTCAATAAAAAATGATTTAAACTAAAACAGAATGGGCCCATCACCGACCCCTGAGGCACTCTGCTACTCACCTTCATTTCTTCTGATCAGATTCCATTTACCACCACCCTCTGCTGCTTGTTGGTCAACCAGTTTCCTATCCAGTTCACCACTTTGGGTCCTAAGTTCAGCCCTCTCAACTTATTCAGGAGTCTTCTGTGGGGGGACCGTATCAAAGGCTTTGCTGAAATGCAAGTAGATTACATCTAGCACATCTCCTTCATTCCACATTCTTTGCTGCTCTATATTTGGCTGTGGAGCATGGTTCATGCTACACCTGATGGTCACATCTAGCATGGTCCACTCATGGGTTGCTGGTCCCAGTCTCAGTTTGGTTCCTTCTCAGGAGATACTGTTCCCGGTTTCCTCTCTGTCATTTGGAAAGTCTCCATGTTTGAATGTGTGTGTATAGAATGCAACCCTAATCCTGATTCTGAACACAACAGTATGTGCCTAGTGCCCGTAGCTCCTTTGTGGGACACACTTCCATTTTTGATGATGAGCGCAGCTCTGTCATTGCATGTCTTTGTATCATCTCTATATATAGCGAAGCTCTTCCTCTGCACATACAGTGCAGCACCATCTCTGAATGTAGAGCACGGCACCTTCTATGGCTGTAGGGCCTTACTAAACTCTACAAACAGAAGTTTTCAATTCTTTACAAAAAGAATAGTAATGTCATCAGATGTAATGCTGAAGGAAAATTATTCCATAAGCGAACTTCCAAAAACAAAAAAGAATGGGAAAATAAAGCCCTGAATCTCTCAGACTTAATAGTAGGATAAACCAGAAGCAATTGGTTACAACTCCTAGAGGGTGCATTGGAATTTAATAATCTCAATAACTGAGACAAGTTCTCCGGGCAGTTGCCTTCTAAGGTTTTAAATACTAGGCATAGCACCTTAAAATGGATACGGACTTGCAGCTCGTGTTCCTGACCCCTGGACTGGTTTGCTGCATGTGAAACAGTTCTGCACCCTGGGGCTGACTGCAACTTGTCTCTGCTGACTGGAGACATTGCTGGTGAGTGTCGAGACTTATTTGAACCCAGGGTAGACACTGGAGGAGGATCACATTGACCAAAGGAGTGCTCCTTCGTGCAGACTTTGGAGGACGAGGAAGGGAGCTGGAGGAGTTTGTAATTCCTGTTGTGACTGGACATGGAAGATATGGTGTTGTCTTTGCCCGCCGAGATTCGATGATAGCCTAGAGTACTAGCTTCAATTCCTAGTTCTGCTTCTGGTCATTTCATAAACAAAGGAATATTTTTATTGACTTGTGTTAATATGCGTTCCATGAGGACTAAGGTCTTGCTGATTTATGATTTAATTCTTGACTCAAAAATTGATATTCTGTGTATTACAGAGACTTGGTTATCTGAGGCGGACTCAGTTATTTTAAATCGATTATGTCCACCAAATTATCATGTTGTCTCCCAACTGAGAATAGGAAAAAGGAGGGGGAAGAGTTTTGGTCATTTTTAAAGAGAATTAATTTTTTCCTGTGAAGTCGTTTAATCTGAGTCCTGAATGTGATGTTTTGCATCTTATTAGTTCGGCTTTTAGAATTTTGTTTTTATTGTCCACCTGGTTTTAGTACTAATTACTCAGTTTTGATTGAGTCTTTATGTGCTCTTTGAATTTCTTCTGATGATAACGATTTTATTAGGTGATTTTTAATATTCACATTGATCTTGCAGTGCAAGAACATAGTGTATCCGGTTTTATTGACATTTTGTCCTGTTTACTATGGCATCAAATTTTTTACAACACTCAACCCATGTTCAAAAGCAAAAATGTACGCATCTTGAGCGTTCCTGGTGGAAGTCATTATCATCTGAGGATAGAGAATTGTTTATAGCTGAATTAAACTAATTATCATAATTCAATTTTAGTGACTAAGAGAGAATAATTTAATACAATTGCCACTTCTATTTCTGAGTCTGGAGATCTTTTTTTCACTCTTTCATGGTTCTGAAGAAGGAAGGTTCCTTTCATCCCATTCTGGATCTCAAAGAGTGAATCAAGCCTTCAAGGTGCCCTCCTCTTGTATGGAAACTGTGCTGCACTATTGTTGCCATATGGCATGGGGAATTTCTTGCTTCCCTAGGTTTGACAGAAGCTTATCTTCATATTCCAGTTCAGCAGGGGCATCAGAGGTTCCTTCACTTCCAGTTCAGCAGGGGCATCAGAGGTTCCTTCACTTCACAGATTTGGGGAGGCATCATCAGTTTTGTTTGCTCCCCTTTGGTCAGGCCTCGGCCCATAGCACCTTTTCAAGGGTGATGTGGTGACTGTGGCTTTGCAGAAGGAAGGAATCTTGCCAGGTACTTGTAACCTGGATTGGCCACTATTGAAAACAGGATGGACCTTCGATCTGCCCCAGTATGGCAACATTTGTGTACTTATCTTGGTTCATCCACATCTGGACGATTGGCTTATTCAGACGAAGTCCTTCCAGGAAAGCAAGGAGGCCATGGCTCAGGTGGCCCAGCTGTTGCAGTCCTCAGGCTGGATAGTCAACCTAGCCAAGAGTCGGCTGAGTCAGTCACAGAGCTTAGAGCATTTGGTAGTCCAGTTTGATTCCGTAGTGGTGTTTGTGTTTCTTTTCAATGGCTGGATTCCAAAGCTACAGGCACACATTCGAGCGTTGCTCAGATACCACTGTTCGCAGGCCAGGGACTCTCTTGAGTTTTAGGGTTCATGGAGGTGGTTCAGTGGGCCAGGTCCTACATATGCAGCCTCTGCAGCAAGCCCGTCTTTCGAGGTAGTCAGCACAGACTTGGTCCCTGGAGGTGCAAATTACTTTGGAGGGCCTTTCTTAGTGGTTGCAGCCTTGTCACCTCTCAGGGGACAGGAGTTTGGATCCGCCTCCTTGGATGGTTGGAACAATGGCTGCCAGTCTCCAGGTCTGGAGAGCTGTGGTCAATAAGATGGGTATTGTGGCGCAGGGTGACTGGTTGTCAGAAGAGGCTCGGTGATTGATTAACCATCTGGAGAGGAGGGCAGTTCATCTAGCTGGTCTTTCTTTCCAGGATCTGCTTTGGGGCAAGGCCATTTGGGTCCTTTCAGACAATGTCATGGCGGTGGTCTACATCAAGGGGGGGGGGACCAAGAGTCACCACTTAGTGGACGAAATGGCCCTACTTCTGGCCTGGGTGGAGTCATTTGCAAGATCTTTCTTCCGCTTACGTGGTGGGCATCAAAAACGTCCAGATGGATTTTCTGAGCAGATGCTTGCTAGATCCAGGGGAATGGAACCTCTCTTGGTTGGGTGGAGGGGCATTACCTTGTTTTAATGTAGCTGTTGAAAGCAGGTGAGACTGATAGCTACTTTTCAGGATTATTTCTGATGCCTCTGCCCTCTCTAGTTTGAAGTCCAAAAGCTAGTAGCAGTGACTGTACAGTTTAAAGATACTTATTTCATTTGCCAATATGTTGGTAGATTCCTCATTGCCCTGTAGCTTTGCTTTAAGTACCCTAATTTAAAAGGCTTACCAGTGCAGTTGCTCATAATGTTGATTGGAGAATAGTAAACTTAACCTTACTACTTTTTGTCACACCATTTTAATGGGTAATAAAGCCTCAAGATTTTACAAATGCATACAAGACTCCTTTTTGATGAACCCTTGCATTAAACTTCAGCAAAGCTGGGAAAGACCTGGACTATCATCCTGGAGGTATTAATTGACTGACCGTTTGGTCTAAATCCGGTTAACCTACTCTTTCAGCAGGTATAACCCAATCATCCTTCTTTGTCCTTCACGGAGCTTACTTGGACACCTTCTAAACTATCTAAGATAACCAGATCAGGGCTTCCTCCACTATGTTGTTCTTGCTCTGCTTCTACTGGAAACTTGTGACATCTTCTTTTTGTATATTCTCACGTTCACACTTGCCTCAAATTTGGGAGACAATAAATGCAATCCTTCCTCTCACCTTCGCAGAGGATCTGTCATATGATTTGATAATGCTACGTTCATCAACTCCTAAACTTCAGTTGAAGATATACATCACAGACTCTTTAACACTATGATGGCTCTTGCCACTCACTTTATAATATTTCAGTGGAAGAACAATTCCCAAATAAATATTCATAAATGGTGGAGCTACCTTTGTACCATTAGAAATTTTGAAGAACCTGCAGCATTCAAATCCCACCAACTTCCCAGCTTTAGAAAAACATGGGCACCTTTTGAGCAATACATTACAGCAGTGTCTCATTAAACTAACATCTAATATATAAACATCGATGTTATCTTTTCTGCCTATCAGTAATACATTTGGTGCTTTTCTTGTTCACAAGATACAGACTCTGTATGTTTGTAATTTTATTTTTGTTGTTATTTGAAAAAGCTTGGTTACCTCACTAAATAAGTTCGTTGCCTGTTGCTGCACAGATTAGCTATGGGGTCCAGCTCTCATTGTGTCAGAGTTGCACAAGGTTCCATCAATAGCTCTTCTTGCTCTGATAAATCTCTTCTCGCCTTCAAGGGTTAGTTTATTAAAGCAAGTAATTGGCTGAAATACAAGTATGCAAGTCCCAAAAAGGGGATAAGTAGCCTTTGACTCTACAGCACTATGTATGTCCCGTAGTTCTATAGAAATATATACTAGTACTGGTAGATTTTTTTTCCTTTTGTGCAGATTTGAACTTGATTAAAGCATTCTTTGGTCAGTTGTGGGTTCAGCGCTGTTGGCTCAAATTAATTGTAATGGGCACAGGATTAATGTAGTTCACAAATGCCTGATATATGAACAAATGAACAAGTTCTTATTGAAATGGTTTTTTTTTCTTTGCTACAGTAACAGCATACCAGGAAATACAGATGATAATGACTTTTTCCTAAACCATCAAAGAGAAACCCGTCAAGCAACTTTCCTCTTTAGGCGAGGCCTGAAGGTGAGGGTTTACTGTTCTCTTCTGCTGTTTCCTACATCTGTCCCTGCAAAAGGCTTGTTTTGTGTCTTTATTCACTTGATTAATCACTCCCAAATTTTAGAGGCTTGTGAATAATTTCTTTTGGGCCTCTTTGAACTGTGGTAGACTGTGAAGAGGGTCTGAAACTGTGTGGGCAGGATAGGTTGCTGAGGGAGGACGATTGAGAAAGATGAGGTATGGATTTGTTGATATCCATTACGCGGAAAAGTTTCACGTTCTGGAGAGCAGTGAGACTCTGTACAAGCGTTGGATTTGATCCTTTAATTATTAAAAAAAAAGTTCCCTATCAAAGGCACAACCCACTTAGAGCTAGGGTTACTAATGTGCACTATCGCATTAACACATGCTAATGCCATTTAATGCGGTGGGACCTGGTTACTCATAGCATATGTGCTTGAACAGTAGTGCATGTTAAACTGCTAAGTTGGAAAGTGTTCTGTTAAATACGGGAGCTCTTTGTTTTGCCACAACTCTCAGAATGCCAGGATGTAGGGTGTAGTCAGGCAGCCCCATGTCTGGTGTTTTTTCTAAGGTTCTCTAAACTCGGGAGACGATGGCACGGATCTTTACTGTAGAACAGCGGTGTACAAATTTATTTCTCAAAGGCCACAAACGGGTCAGATTTTCAGGATATCCCTATCTTATTTAGGGTAAATATCTGAAAGTAGTCAATTCTATTAAGTAATCACACACCTTAAGAATACTAACTCATGAATTCTATAAAATATAAAATTCTAATTTGTTTAATAGTGAAAGGAGCTCAGTGGGCTCTGTCAGATATCAGCAGATGTGGAGACTTGCATCCTTTCTGCCCACAGAGAACACATGTTACAGGTGGTTTTCTCTGTATGTTGATAGATAAGAAACCACCGTCTCTGGATACTGCTTCGTTTTTCATGAAGAAATCACCCTATAAGAGGATTTACTTGTATGTTGTAAAAAGTCTGCTCCTTCCTTCAAGTTGTCTGTGTTGTGGAATCCTGGGAAATCTGGGTTTTCTTGAGTGCATTGTCTTCTCTGTTTTAATCTGATTTCATGCTTTCAGGTCCAGGCCCAGTTAGAAACAGAGCACCAGCTGGAAGAGGAGCCGGCAATAAAGAGAAGTAGACTGTAAGTGGCCAGCATCGCTAACTGCATACGGGATGCCATAGCACAAAGCCATCAAAGCTGAAAATGCATTTTCTCTAATGTGGCGAAAGGAATGCTGGTTTATGACCTGTGTTTGAATCGGGGCACTGATGGACAGTTACAGCATGATGTACCTGAAGTTACAGAAAGAATGGGGTGTGCTAGGCACTTTAGTTAGGTCTCCGATGTTTGAATTGATGTCCTGAGTAAATCCTACGTAGGTTTGTTTGGGGGGATGATCGGGTGGTGTTGTGTTGAAGCCGTCAGTAGCTGTGTATGTTAGCATAAAATTGACATGTTTGCAATGGAGGTTTTGTAAATTACTGTGATGTATAACTTTGCAGGCTTGGAAAATTTGCTGGAAGCTCAGTTATGAAATCCGCAACACACACGTTGTCCATGAAATAGATTTTTGTGCAGATATGATTTTTCACAGAAAGTTCTGCAACTTCTGGCTACCACAAGCTAATGCAGTACTGAGCAAAACACCTTTGTAACTTCTTAATTCCTGAGTGTCCTGCTGTCTGCAAGAGGTGGTTGTGAGTGTTAAGTTCATAAGCTACAGACTGTGTGCTACTTCTCATTAAGATGGTTGTTTTAATAAAAAGCAGGACATCTCTGGGTAAGTGGCTCCTGCTAACAGTAAGCTTTCTTTTCATACTAGATGGCGGACATCCTCCACAAGTGGCGGCATTCTGACTGTATCCATAGAGAACCCGGCAGCCATTCTTACACCGATGTAAGTAAAGACAGCGACCGCTGCTCTTTCTGTTCTCCCAGTGATTATCAGGAGGGCCCGATAGAACATTTTCTGTTTCCTTTGCGATTGGATATTACCGATATGCAGTGCTTAACTATGATGAATTTTGGGAGTAATATTATAAAGCATTTTTATCCACCGAAATAAGTGTTCCTGGGGTACAGATGTGTAAACGTATGTACTACTGACCCACAGCTCAAACACTCGCATGAGATGAGCATAGGTGTGGGTGAAGCCAGGACAGAGTTATGAGGTTCATGTTTATGTTGTGTGTGCATGCACAGGCTTGGGCCTTGGGGTCATGTTTGACACCTTTGTTTCTGTACATGTATCCAACAGACTATCAGCTATCCTGTGTTTCTCTTGCCAAAATTTGTCCCTTTCTGAACACATAGTAGATAACAGCAGATAAAGACATGAATGGTCCAATCCAGTCAGATTTATTTTCAGTTCATGATGAAACCAACAATGAATGTGGTGTAAAATATACAATACTCGATCCTGATCTTTCTGTGCCATAGAAATCTGCCCGGCCCTGCTCTTATGTCCCAACTACTGGAGTTGCTGTTGAACCCACTCAAGATCTGTCTTGCCCAGCACTGGGTTTAGTTCCTCACAGCTGGGGTTTCCTTCTAAGTACCACTTCTGCCCATCAACATCTTTGAGGTCATTTAAGTTTTGTTTGGATATCATCCTCTTTCTATTCAGGCATCGTCTGTGTTTATCCTGTGCCCTTTTTGAATTCCATCACTATTTTTGTCTGCACCACCTCCACCAGGAGTGCATTCCAGGCATCCACCATCCTGTCTGTGAAAAAGCTCCAGACCATTCCCAACCAGTGGGTATGTGCCCTATTACCAGCAGATGGGGAGACTGAGAACTGCTACTGAGGTCCCCGACTCCCCCACTACTTCTCACTCTCCTCAGTAGATGGTAGGTAGGTCTGTACAATCCTGTCCCAGAGGACCTGTTGGCCTATTGTAACTGTCATGTTTTGGGTTTTTGGCATCAGAAACAACCGATCTTGAGAACACTGGTTTTGTTATTGTTGGGGTTTTTTTTTTCTTAAAGTGCTTAGAAGAACCCTTAGTGGGGGTTGCAATGTTCTCTCTGCCTGTCTGCTGTGAGCCCTTGGCCTAAGGGTCCTCCTTCCCCACCCCACCCCCAAACCTTGGGCATCACAGTTGGCCTCTGCTTCCCCTTCCCTTTCTCAGAGGGGGGGGGGGGTGAAACCTCAGTTCATGTCCAAAACCCTTATGCACACATCGCCTCCTGCTAAAATGAATACAACCTGCTTTTGAGAACCACTGAAACATCTCTCTCCCTTTCAACTAGTTCTGAATTCTGCTTCACACTTCTGCCAGCGTCACTGTGCTCATATAACTCCTCAAGTCACTTCATTGGCTCCCTATCTATTTCTGAATACACTTAAATATCTGTTACTGATCTACAAGTGCATTCATTCTGTAGCTCCTCCTTGGGAACTGTTATCTGTGCCCATCCTCCACCATCTTGCTGAAGTCACTGTATTAACCTTGGTGCAGTCCTGTCTCCCCCTGTATTTCTCAGTCTGCTCAGCAGATGGTAGCTAGGTCTGTGCAGTCCTGTCTCGGAGACCCTGTTGGGTTATTGTAACCATTCTGGATGTTTGGCCTGCCTTCTTCCTTTTATAGTATAGTGATATAGTAGATGACGGCAGAGAAAGACCTGCACGGTCCATCCAGTCTGCCCAACAAGATAAACTCGTATGTGCTACTTTGTGTATACCTGACCTTGATTTGTATCTGCCATTTTCAGGGCACAGACCGTAGACATCTGCCCAGCACTAGCCCCGCCTCCCACCATCGGCTCTGCCACCCAATCTCCGCTAAGCTTCTGAGGATCCCTTCCTTCTGAACAGGATTCCTTTATGTTTCTCCCACGCATTTTTGAATTCTGTTACCGTTTTCATCTCCACCACTTCCCAAGTGGTGGAGATGAATATACATGGAATATATCTGGTCTGGGCTTCCAGGATGGTATTTTTGAACGGCATCCAAGCTTGATGTACATTTTTGAACTTTGCAGCTCTTCCTCTAAATGTATTTATTTTTAACTATTCTCATTTTTATCATAGTCTCCTTTTTGAAAGTTAAATGCTAACGTATTGGATTTCCTGTGTGTACTTACTCCAGAGGTGATATCAAATCTGATCATATTATGATCACTGTTATCAAGTGGCCCCAGCACCATTACCTCCTGCACCACATCATGTGCTCCACTAAGGTTTGCTTATTTGTGGTCTGTTTGGTCTTGTTTTCTATTCCTTCTATTGTTTTGTTTTTATTGTTTTCTGCTTATTTTGCTTTTACTGTAAAATTGTAAGACATAATGTACTGTGTGATGCATTTTTTATTATATGTAAACTACTTCGATGGCATTGCCTTAGGCGATTCATCAAATAAACATAACCTTGAACCTTAAGGACCAGGTCTAGTTCCCCCCTCTTGTTGGTTCCAGTACCAGTTGCTCCATAAAGCAGTCCTTGATTTCATCAAAGGGTTTTACCTCCCTAGCAGGCCCTAATGTTACATTTACCCAGTCAATAACGGGGTAATTGAAATCACCCAGTATTATTGTGTTTCCCAGTTTGTTAGATGGAGCCTTGGTCTGACTCAGTGTGTTCTTAAGATAGCACTACTACTAATTCAGATGATAATGACAATAATGATGATGGTGTTTTTTGCTATATGGAAGTCAAGTGTTTCAGAGATTCCCTTGATCAAAACCTGCAGACTGACATCAGCAACGTTACAGCCTGGCCCGATTTGAAGAACTTTTTATCAGACTGAATAGTCCATTTTCTGCAGGGGTGGTTGTTGAACACCTTTTTAGCTGTAACATAGTAGATGACGGCAGAAAAAAAGATCTGCACGGTCCATCCAGTCTGCCCACAAGACAACTCATGTGTGCTACTTTTTGTGTATACCCTACTTTGATTTGTACCTATGCTCTTCAGGGCACAGATCGTATAAGTCTGCCCAGCACTATCCCCGCCTCCCAACCACCAGCCCCGCCTCCCAACCACCGGCTCTGGCACAGACCGTATAAGTCTGCCCAGCACTATCCCCGCCTCCCACCACCGGCTCTGGCACAGACCGTATAAGTCTGCCCAGCACTAGCCCCGCCTCCCAACCACCCAGCCCCGCCTTCCAGCACCGGCTCTGCCTCCCAATCTTGGCTAAGCTTCTGGGGATCCCTTCCTTCTGAGCAGGATTCCTTTATGTTTATCCCACGCATGTTTGAATTCCGTTACCGTTTTCATCTCCACCACCTCCCGCGGGAGGGCATTCCACATATCCACCACTCTGTCCGTGAAGAAATACTTCCTGACATTTGCTGTGCTGGATTAATGACTCACAAGCACTCTCGCATGAGTGAGTCATTTTCAAAAATTTAGTGTTAATAAAAGCAAAGTGGTTGAATTGTAGAGCAATAAAGTTGGAATAAAAATGTTAACAATTGCATTCATTGTACTTGCAGTACTTTTACTTTTTATTCAGCTTATTATATTAGGCAATAACTTTTTAACTCAAGTAAATTTTTATTGTGTTCTTCATTGTACTTAACATTTATTTTTACTTTTACTTAAGTACTTTGACTTAGTACTTTGAACAATACTGGTAACCAGACACCTAGGCATAGATTTCCCTTAGCAAATTTACTTATCAGTTTTGTCATTTCATCATCTTTCTGCTTGATCCTCTCCTACACACCTTAATTCATTTTTTAAAATAAAACTTCTAGCAAACGTTTATCTGTATCAGATAAGTATGAGGATAAAACTAAGTGATTTCCAAATTATAAGGGTAGCTGATACATTTTCTTGTATTAGACAAAATTATTGATATTTTCCTTGTACATCTGTCCAGAAAATGTTTCTGTCATTCATAAAGTAAACGTAAGAGAGAACCAAGACCTTTATGATAAGAACAGCATAAATTATCGGTTGAGAAACCACTTTTCTATAACACTTAAGAGGAGTCTATATTCGGTAATGTAAGAAACATAAAGCTAGACTTGAGGATTATATTTCAATAATTTTTATTGATGAACATCCAAGATACTGAAAAAAACATATATAACTCACTAGGAAACATTGCATATGAAGCACAATAAGCATATAATTTATACCACATTAGTTCCTAAAAGCATTGTCATCCAATAAAGTTTTCTCCCCTTTTTTTTTTTTTTCTCCCCAAACCCTCCAATTCTATAACAATGCAGCTACCAAGAGGGAGTAGCCCAAAGAGCCTGTGTTCTGATGGCCCTCTGGTGTTTCCCCCCCAAGGACCTCCCTATAACCTTTTATTCCCACCCCTCAACCCTCCCTTTCCCATCAGACATTAGTTATGGGTCAATAGGCCACAGTCAAGGTTAGTCTATCAGTCACATATTTAAGAGGGAGCTTTTCGCTTTGGGAGCCAAGGAATCCAAAAACGGGCCCCATCTTATACAAAAACTTTTAAACTCCTTTATGTCCCCTTCTTTTATCATCATACGTTCAGTTCGTATACATTGTACCATCCGCATTCGCCAGCTCTGAAGAGATGGACCTTTCGGGGATAACCACTCTGCAAGAATGGACTTCTTGGCAAGCAAAGTAACTCGTTCTGCAAAGCTGGTAAAACCTTTCGGCTTTGGGTTAATTAAGCAGGGTTTTCCAAATAACAAAAGCGGCGAGCCGGACCATCGCGCTTTCCATAGAGCTGAAACTCCTGCCAGCAGGGCCTCCCAAAAGTTATGAATTTCTGGGCAAGCCCAGAACATGTGGCCCAATGTCGCCCCTTCAGCCTGGCACTTGGGGCACCTCCCATCTGGAGAGGCCCCCGCGTAGAATGCTCGTCTAGGTGGCATGTGCATCCGGAAGGCAAAGCGGTATTGTAAATCCCAATGGTCCGCCAAGATGGACACTCTGTGCAGCGATAACACATGTTCCTTAAGTAAACCCGGTGACACCTCTATCGATAGGTCCTTGCTCCAAGCCTCTGCATATTTGCCGAAATCCGGTTCAGAAATTGTGTCTTTAATGTGTCTTAGGTGGAATCTTAATGGGACTCTTACTTGAGATCCCAAAGTAAACGCCTCTGATAACTCCTCCTGAACATCCTCCGCCAGCAATTCCCATGACAGGCTCCTTGTATAATGTTTTAACTGCCAGTAGTGAAAATAGTCTTTGGGGTGGAGTAGGCCTCTTTTTTGCAATTCCTGAAACGATTGTAGTTTCCCTTCTTTAGTTAGGAGCTGTTGCAAGTAGATGAAGTCACGCTCTTTCCATTGTTTAAAGATGTTATATAGCATTCCTGGGGGAAATTCAGGGTTCCCACATAATGGTAGTAATGGAGTGATTTTTGGTGAGAAGTGGTGTAGTCTGCATATCCAGTTCCATGCTTTCTGCGCCTGGGGCAGGATGTTGGCTATCGTCAAGAGTGGAGAGGCTCCCCCACTCCCATGAAGACAGCTACTAAAATGGATTGGTGCAAATAAGTTCAGTTCCATAGTTGTGGCTGAGAAATCCCCAGATTTGCGAAACCAGTCTGTTACATGTCTCATGGCACTTGCAATCGCCAAGTGCCGTACACTTTGTAAACCTAGCCCTCCATAGTCTTTGGGGACATATAGTTTGTCTAGAGGAAATCTAGGTTTCTTCCCTCGCCATAGAAATTTCCTTAGCAATCCATTCAATCTCCTTTCATCCTCATTAGTGAAGTGTAGGGGTAATGTTTGGAACATGTATGACCAGCATGGTATAACCATCATATTATAAAGCGCGATTCGTCCCAAAAGGGAAATAGGTAGACCCCGCCACTGCTCTAGTTTTCTAGCAGTATCCCGCATTAATTTCCGAATGTTCACCTCATATAGACAGCTTAATGTCCGAGGGATTAATACTCCCAAATACTTCATCTCTGACCCAGCCTTCTGCAATGAGAAATCATTAGGGGGAGAGCCATCTCCATGGTCTTGCAATCTCATCACTTGGGATTTTTCCCGATTAATTTGAAACCCTGATATGTCTCCAAAGCTGTCTATCTCTTTTAAAAGAGTTGGTAAAGCTACCCTTGGATCTGTAGAAACAATTAACAAATCATCTGCAAAAGCAAGTGTCTTAACCCGTTCTCCTCCCACCGTCACCCCTGCCACCCCTTCCCTTCGCTGAATGTTTCTTATCAGTGGTTCTATAGCAATAATGAACAGGAGAGGGGACAGGGGGCATCCTTGTCTGGTTCCTCTTTCTATATCAATTTGTTTAGTTTTTTCTCCATTAATCAGCACAGCTGCTTTGGGATTAGAATAAAGAGATCTGATGGCCCCTAATGCCCAGCCTTTCACACCTACAAACTGTAGTACTTCAAACATATAATCCCATCCTACCTTATCAAACGCTTTTTCAGCGTCCAGGCTAACCAGCATTGTTTCAAATCCCGCCTGCTGAGTCTGGGCCAAGGCTAACAGTAATCGCCGTACATTGGTTCCTGCGTGCCTATTTCGAATAAACCCCACTTGTTCTTGACCAATAAGCTTGGGTAGGCTCTCCTGCAATCTATTAGCTAGCAGTTTTGCAAGTATTTTTACATCCACGTTAATTAATGAAATCGGTCTATAGGAGCCGGCTTGGTTCTCGGGTTTTCCTGGCTTAAGCAACAATGTGATTAAGGCCTCATTAGCGTAGGCTGGAAATTGCCCCTCGGCCACCACCTCTTCAAAATATGAATGCAGGGGGCCCACCAAGTGCGGGCCTAAGATCTTATAAAATTCACTAGGGAACCCATCTGGGCCTGGAGCTGAGTTTGAAGGGAGAGACTGAATAATGCCCTGCAGTTCCTCTCCCGTGATGGGGCTGCAGAGTTTCTCCGCTTCCAATGCCGATAACACTGGCATATCAGCTTTTTTCAAATAATTAGTAATAGTTACCCAAGATGGGGAGGGGAGTTTCGTATACAAATCCCTAAAGAACTTATAGAACACCTGTTGCACTCCTTCTTTTCCATGTTGAATATGACCTGCCCCGTCTTTAACCGCCACTACCACTCTAGGCCCATCCCAGGAGTTAACCACCCTTGCTAACATTGTTCCAGTTTTATTGCCGAATCTTTGGAAACGGAATTTTGTTGCTACTAATACTTTGGAGGCTCTTTCAAGTAGTAGGGAATTTAAGGCTATTTGGGCTATTTTCATCTGTTCCCGATTGTAATTTGTTGGGGCCGCAGCGAACCTACGCTTAGCCTTCCCCAGGTTACGTTCCAAATTAAAAATCGCCTTTGTTATCTTCCGTTCATGTTTCACCGTAAAGGCAATCACAGCACCCCGCATGACAGCTTTCGCTGCTTGCCAAAATAAAGTAGGGTTGTCCTTATGCCTCCCGTTGAATCTAACATATTCTTCCCAGCTCTTTGACAAATACAGTTTAAAGGCCGGGTCATTGGCTAGGTATGTAGGAAATCTCCACCCTCTTCCCCTTGTTCCTAGATCTCGGCCTTCCAAATCTAGCCAGACCATTGAGTGATCCGATATTTCTTCCGGGCCGATCTCTACTGCACTCACATGGGAAAATATCCTTCGGTCTACCAATATGTAATCTAATCGAGAGAGAGTCCCATGTGCCCTCGAAAGGTGCGTATAGTCTCTCTCCCCCGGGTGTAAAACCCGCCAAGAGTCCACCACCTGAAGGGCCTGCATAAATTGAGTTAAAATTCGTGATTCTGGCCCCCTCCGGACCCCCCCCCCAGAGGAGGAGCTATCTAGAGTGGGATCTGCAACTAAATTGAAATCGCCCATTACAAGCAGAGGTAATGAGCTATGGGGCTGACATACCTGGATCAAATGGTCATAAAAGGGTCTCCCCTGCTGATTGGGGGCATATATCGCTACTACCAAGTATTCAACGTGTTGTAGCCAAAGACGTACCACCACATATCTCCCCTCCGGATCGCTGCCCACTAAGTGTGCCTTAGCCACCGCCCCCCTTCGTATTAGAATTGCCACCCCGCTTCTCCTGCCTTTGGCCTCTGCCCCATATATCTCTCCTACCCAAGTTCGTTTCAATTTCTTCAGTTCCTCCTGAGACAACCTTGTTTCCTGAATGCAGGCTACATCTGCCCTATGTCTTTTTAGAGCCTGTAAAATCTTTGTCCTCTTAATTGGGGATGTAATGCCCCCTACATTCCAAGTTATGAACCGTGTCCGGGCACCCATATGTCTGCTACATAATGTGTTCTTCGAGTAAAGTACTTAGTGACATGTGGGTAACCTAGGTGCCCAGCTTCACCTAAGCTCCCCTCTTCCTTAATCTGTAGCCCTATGACCATTCCCTGTCTATTATCACACTTATATACGTCAACCCCCCCTCCCCCTTCTTTCTCCCTTCCTTGCCCTCCCCCCACCCTCCCATAGCTCCCCCCCTCCCCCCATCTGCCCATGCCCTCCTCTTTCGCAACATCTACTAAAAGAGAGCTGGTCTATGGATGGTAGGGGACCCCCTCCCCCCCCCAGCATTCGCTTCTTTATCATCCATTCTTCCATTCAATACAAGTTGTGCCCAATATATATCAATCCCCAAACAAACTGGATCAGTGTACAGTGCAACTTAACACGTGCTAATTAAATGGTCCATTTACCAATTGTCAGTGCGCAACTATTGTTTATCCTCGGGTTCCACTTCGGCCCGTCTTCCTTAATTCTCATCAGCCATTCTGTCCCGCAGGGGAAGGAGGGTTCTCCCTTAGCAGGCCCTGAGCCTCTTCCGGCGAATGGTACATTTTCCAGCCGCCTACTTCCAGCACTTTGAGCTGAGCCGGGTACAATAACATAAATCGTTGATTTTTCGATGCCAGCTGACGGCATACTGGCCCAAACGCCTTCCGGCGCTCTTGCAGGGCCGCAGAATAGTCTTGAAAAATTTTTATTGCTGCTCCGTCAAATGACAGTGTATCCCATTTAGAACGGGCTCCTCTCAAGATTTCTTCCTTATGTATGAAGTTATGTACTTTGATTATAACCACACGTGGTCTGTTACCTCCTGCCACCTTTCTTCCCAGGCGATGCGCTCTTTCTAGGCAAAGTGGGCCTGCGCTATCTGAAAGCGCGAACTCTGATTTCAACCAGTTCTCAAGCTGGGTCGGAAGGGCTCGATCTGACACCGACTCTGGAATTCCGATCAATCGGAGGTTAGATCTCCGAGATCTATTTTCTAAGTCATCTAGGTGTTTAGCTTGTGTGCGCAACATGGTCTGTAGATCTTGCACTGTGGATTCACTTTCTCTATTCGAGTCCTCCAACTCAGACACGCACTTCGAGTTCCCCCGTTCTTCTAGTCGTTTCTCCGAGCAGCAGCTCTACACCCGCCATTTGTTCTGATAGTTTGGTAAGTTCAGGCTGTAATGCCGCTTTCACTGCATCTGTAATTTGTTGTACCTGTGACGGGTGAAATCTCGGAGGGGAATCCGCCGTCGGGTCAGGCGCCATCTTGGCTTCTCCTGTTCCACGCAATTTCTCGGCGCTTTTTTTCCCCCGATTTCAGCGCGGATGCCCGAGTTTCTTTAGTAATAAAGGGATCCATCGATAGCCAATAGTTTTCCTTCCGTTTCAGGATGATTTCATTCAGATTTCACTCGTTTTTACTGGGGCTAAAGGAGGGAAACCCCGGAGAGAAGAAAGACGCGACTCTCTTCCTCAGACCATCACGTGACCATCCCCAGACTTGAGGATTATATAACAAAGTTCTCCCAGTTTTAAGGTTTATCAGTTTTTATTCAGGATTAAAGAACCCAACATCTAACAACTGAAAAACAAGTCTAGACAAAGACATCGAGCAGTTACATGACAATGAGCAAGCAAAAGAGAATAATAAGCAAAAACATCTTACAGCAAAAAACTGGGTAACACACGATCCCATTTTATGAGAAACCTCCCAGAACCATCCTTCCCCACAACCCTATTTTCCCATTCAAGTTTTAACGTTTTTTTTCAGGTTTAGCCCCCTCCCCCAACCCTACCTTAACTCATCATCTTAAAAAAATAACTGAGATGACCCGGCGTCTGCACTCTTATGACCCCAGGTCATCTTTGAAAGGATAATGGCCATTATTTCTAATCCTCCCTTCCCCCTACCCAAGCAGAGAACCCCAGAACAACCCCTAATATAACAGGACCAACTTAGGAAACACTCTGACACCTATTCAGTACAACTCTTCTTGGCTTACGAAGTTCTCACAGATTTTCATTAAAGGTTATGTTTAGTTCTTTTTCCTCATACTATTTGTTCTAATTTGGGAGCAAAATGACCATAGTGTAATGACTTATTAGTATGGCTGTTTTCCTTCCAAAGTAGACTGAATAGTGTCCCCTCCTGTAAAAGGCGGAAGCTGAGATCTACCACCACCCACTGCAGGCTTTCCAATCCTAGCAAAGTTGCTGGAGATGGCAGTGGATACACAAATGCTCTTGTGTAAATTTAAGCCTGCTCCAAAGAAAGGTGTGAGTGTCTAAACGCACCTGTACACACAGTTACATGCAATCTAATACTTGTGCAGATTACAGCTCTGCCCCTGAATCACCTAAACCACGTTCCTGGGAAAATGTGGTGCAGATCATATAAAAGTAGGTGCCGTTTTTGGGGGTATCTTTACACATGTACCAGACACAGTTTTACAAGTATTTGTTTCCACGTTACATGCGAGAAAAGCTTGACCCCCCCCCCCCCCCCCCATATGTGCATGTGTCTTATTCTTCTACTTTTAACATCCAAGGCATGTAACGTGGTACTTAGAAAGCAGGCATTATTCATCATGTTTTGTCTGAATTCTCTGCTGCATTTTATCAGAAGAGTTCACGAAGGAGAGACTCTCACAGGATAATGCAAGGAGCAATGCCTAAGCAGCAAGGTTCCAGACTTTAATCTGTGTAATTTTAGGCAGATTTTCAACTGCTTGGGTAATTTCTCTTTGGAAATCTCCTAAAGCTGGTGTTTGTGTATGTTGCTCCCGTAGTACTTAAAGCTCAGTTTAGGCTGTAGAAAGTCCATGTGTGTATTTGAAAATGCTGTCCCACTTGAGAAATTTTGAAGCTAGTAGCTACATTTGGCTACTCAATGGGGAGCAATTTTCACATTCTATGATTTAGCTTGGCGGCTTAACTAACAGGCTGTAGATCATTTTGAAGATTATCCCTTCTGATGTTGGCCTGATGTCCAGATCTCCAGGGCTAATTGAATTTATGTGTTAAGTGAACATTATAATTGACTTTGGTGCAGCAGTAGCGTGGCTGTGACTTTCAAGCAATCACGACTTGCTGACAGAATCCCTGTATTCTTTGTTCCAGTGGGTATTGCTAGTGTTCCTCTTGCTTCCCCACCGCAGCCTGTTGCGATAGAATCAGTCTTATGTGTCATTGCAGACCAGCGAGGTCCAGATTAAACCATCCTCCTCTTCCCTCGTTCCTGATGAAAAAGGATTCGTCAGAACCAAGGATTCCAAAAGGAGTACCTCTGCAGTTTGATATCAACAGTGTGGGAAAACAGGTGATTCTTGGGTTTGTCATTCTCATTTTACGCTGAGTGCCATGTCTGCTGCTACAAGATATAGAATTCATTAGTATGGATCTTCCCGGGGCTGGCTTTAAGGGGTGAGCTGGTGAGGCACAAGCTCAGGGGCATCAAAAGCCTACCTGGCCAAATTGCCCTTTCACAGTGGCAGGAGCATGTTCCTTCCCACAGCTGTACTGCTCCTCTGCACTGAGCTGCCCTACAGATTTGAAAGGTGAGACTAGGCACTTCATATTTCTAGGGGGACGGCAGGGGGCTGATGCTAGGAAAGGAGGACAGATCCCCTGAGAAGGCAAGTAGCAAGGTCATCTACAGGAGGACAGATCTGAAGGTATAGGGCTGCAGGAGAGCAGGGTCTAAGACTTAAGTGGAGATATTAGGAATTGGGTAGGAGACCAACGGAAGACACGGTGGCTGAGTATTGGAAATGTAAGTGGGGACCTGGGGCTTGAGATGGATTCTGAGTGAGGACTAAGAAATTGACCAGGGATTAAAAAAAACAATGGGGATGGTTTGAGGGGCTGTGGACAGGGGGCTAGTCTTTGAAGAATACAAATGGGAGAGGTAAAAAGAGGGCATGGGGGTAAGATGTAAGAAAGGGACTGGAGGTGGGAAGGGGTTGACTGCTGTGCCTGAGAAGGGCAAGGACAAATCAAACTGGTATAAAGTGTCACATACCATGTAAAATGAGTTTATCTTGTTGGGCAGACTGGATGGACCATATCTGCCGTCGTTTACTATGTTACTGACAAGGAGGTGGCTGTAAGAGGTTGAAAGGTAGAGGAAGGATAAATGAGGTTGGGAAGGAATGTGCAAAGGATGGAAATGGTCTAGAAAATGGGTGAAAGGTGAGGCTGGGGATTGAATGAGAGAGGTGGGGGAATGGAAAGACTGGGGAAGTAAAAGTAGGTAATGGCAAGTAAGTGAAAGGTGAGAAGGGACATGGAGGAAAGAAACCTAGTTATAGGTAGAGGAGGTGAAACAAAAGGATCAGTGTCGGATGTAGGGGAGGCAGGGAAGAAACATAACATGGAAATAGAAATGAGAGCCTGGAAAAGTACTTAGGAGAAAAACAACAAGAGGAAGTGTTAGAGAGAAACAGGAACAACCCAACTCTCTGCGCATATCCAGCAGATAGCCAAGACCTGTCGCTTCTTCCTCTATAACATTAGCAAAATTCACCCCTTCCTCTCTGAGCACACCACCCAAACTCTCATCCACTCTCTCATTACCTCTCAACTGCTGCAACCTACTCCTCACCGGCCTCCCACTTTGCCATCTATCCCCCCTTCAGTCCGTTCAGAACTCTGCTGCACGTCTTATCTTCCGCCTTGACCGATATACTCATATCACCCCTCTCCTCAAGTCACTTCACTGGCTTCCAATCAGATACCGCATACAATTCAAGCTTCTCCTACTAACCTACAAATGCACTCGATCTGCAGCCCCTCCTTACCTCTCTACCCTCATCTCCCCTTACGTCCCTACCCGTAACCTCCGCTCTCAAGACAAATCCCTCCTTTCAGTACCTTTCTCCACCACCGCCAACTCCAGGCTCCGCCCTTTCTGCCTCGCTTCACCCCATGCTTGGAACAAACTCCCTGAGCCCATACGCCAGGCCCCCTCCCTGCCCATCTTCAAATTATTACTCAAAGCCCACCTCTCCAATGTCGCCTTCGGCACCTAACCACTACACCTCTACTCAGGAAATCTAGACACCCCAACTTGACATTTTGTCCTTTAGATTGTAAGCTCCTTTGAGCAGGGACCGTCCTTCATTGTTAATTTGTACAGCGCTGCGTAACCCTAGTAGTGCTCTAGAAATGTTAAGTAGTAGTAGTAGTATCAGACAACACAGTTACTTTATGGTGTGGGGCCACTCTTGGTATGCACCCTGACATCTGCATGGTTCATACTAAGATGCCACCCCCCCCCCCCCACTTCATTCAGATTGAGATCAAAAGCAAAAGCTGGCATAGGGCGCCACAACCCATTAAGCCAGCCCTGGACCATCCCAGGAGCTATTTCTTGTTACAAGATTATAAAACCCATATTTGAATGTTTGCTTTTTCATCTTCCTGCTTGTCTAGATTTGAGAAAAATTAGACATTTAATATGTTCCTGTAAACAAAAAAATTAACTAGTGCAAAGGATTAAGTCAGTGGTTCCCAAACTTTTTTTTTTTTTTTTGGTTCATGGCACCCTTAGTGTCCGAGCAATTTTTTGCAGCACCCCCCAGCCACATAGGTCTCCCTTTCCCTGCAGCCCCCTCCTCTCACTGCAGAACATCTCTCCTCCCATAAGTCCTGCACACCTCTCCTTTCCCTGCAGCCCCCTCCTCCCAGAAAGTCAGCACACCATTCCCTGCAGCCCCTCTCCTCCCAGATAGTCCAGCACATCTCTGCCTTCCCCAAATCCAGCATCGTTCGCTTGCTACCTTCCCACAGGACCAGGATCACTATCACTTCCTTCTCTTTCCCCCGCTGCCACTGCAGTGCTTGCAGCTTATGTTTTCGGGCCGTCCACGATTCATACATGTGCTGCGGACACTTCCCTCTGCCACATTCAGCTCTGTCTCTGATGCAACTTCTTGTTGCAAGGCCGGATGCGGCAAAGGGAAGTCCCCACAGTGCCTGTGTGAATTGCGATCGGTCCAAAAACGTAAGCTGTAAGCTCTGCAGCGGCAGGGGAAGAAGGAGGAAGCGGCAGATTGCGGACCTGTGGGAGGGAAAAGTAGAAACCGATACTGGATTGTGGGTGGCTGGGGGTCGCCATCTCGGTTCAGGTAGTAGTAGGAGGGAGGTCATGATTTGCCACTGCACCCCTGAGAGTCCACTGCCGTGCACAATTTGGGAACCGCTGGATTAAGTTGTTTGTATGAAGGAGATGATGATTTTTGGACTGCTTGCAGAGTGAATTTAGTCTTTGTTTTTGATTTGCAGACGGGAATAACTTTGAATGAGCGCTTTAGGATCCTGAAGGAACAAAGGACTGCCCTGATGTCAGAAAAAGGCAACAGATTTGTCACAGTGGGATAGATTCTGCACCCAGAATTTGCTTTTTGTTTTGTATAAATGGACTCGACTGTTTTGGGGGTATTTTTGTTCGAGTTGTGGAGTGTTTTTTTTTTTTTTTTTAACTTTTGGAATAACAATGAACCAAAAAAATTGCCTTTCAGAAATTGACCAGACAGGAAACGGATCCCTTTTTTTATTTGATGCAACCTTAGAAAAAGATATTTTTATTGTTTATACTTTTGAATAGTTATCTTTTTTCTCTTGCTCTCCCACCCCCCTACCCTCCAATAAAAGGGGAAACGGCATAGTAGCATTCTGCTATTCTGGGCAATTAAAGATAAGGTTTGATTTACACCAGTAGCTGGCTAACCAGATGATAGTGTTCATACTTGTTATGATGACTGAAAGAATTGTATATCTCAAACAGTTAATTCAGCTGAAGTCTGCCAACAGCAAAATGGGCAGAACAAATATTTTTTTTTATATTAGTTGGAGATCTGACAGTTGAAAACAAATGTTTCTTTATTGAAGGGCATAAAAGTTTCTTATCCTTTCTGGTCCATCTTGACCCTTTGTGTTTTTATTATTAGCTAATGACCACGTGAGTCACGTGTGTTTATACCTTGGGATATTCCATGTTAGACTCATAAGGAGGAAGTTCTGGTTCTTAGCGTGGCGGTTTGCAATAAGGGTCTTCAGGACAGGCTGAGCTTTGCCGCTCAGTAGCATCCTGAGCTCTAAAGTCACCTGCCAGAGGAGCTAAAAAAAAAATTCTGTTCCTTTATGTGCGAGAGTTTACCTGATTTCTGCTGTTTATCGTTACAGATTGGAGGATTGTGGACTTTTGTATATCCCAAACAAAATCTGTTTTTTTTATAGCAGGGTTGTAGAGTTGTACACGGTAGGGTTTAGCATCAGAAATACGTTTTAGACCTGCTGGCTATATTGGCAGAATAGGATGAATGTTCAGAACAGAGCACAGCAAAGTGAGTGTTTGTTTTTTTTCTGTACTTTTAATCCCCTCTCCTTTATTTTCCTGCATTTTTAACCCCATCCCACAGATGGCATGGCTCAACTGGGCAGCTATAGAGCCTTTACTGAGATGTCATCAGTACTTCTGTCTGGCCAGTCACTATCTTTCCTGTGCACAACTTCCATGACATGTCCAGACCAAGGAGTTTCAGGGCTGACCCAAAATAAGTCCCTTTATACTAATTAACCCCTGCACTAATAGGTCATTTTTATAACCTTTTGTTTTTTTCTGGCTCTTTACAATTGGCAATTGATGATGATTTGAATGTCTTAATGGACAAAAAAATCCGATACCTGCCTGAAGCAGTCGAAGTCCAGTCCTTTGGTGCACCAGCCCACCATAGGGATCCCAGTGTGACCTAGTAGTGAACACTGGGGGAAGGATCGAGGTAGAAGCTGCATTTCCATTGGAGCCTTTTTTGCAGCTAACAGTTCCAAGGAATGTGTGCGTTGAAGGTTGAACCTTGAATGTTTTTGTGTCTGTTTTACTCCCATTAAAGCTGAGCTAGTGCCACGTTATGGATCCAAATGTCTCAGACAGTGATGCCAGAGCTTGCCTTTGTGGCAGTGTTTTGGTGAAATTGTCAGAATTATCATCTTGCATCTTTCTTGGGGAGACATATTTGAGAGAGATTTAGACAGCTCCCATATTAACTTTCCTTTCTCCCTCCCCACCCCGATACACTTTGCACATCCCTAATCATGTTGACTTCAAAATAATTCTGTTTAATGTGACCTGCATCCTTATTGGCAGTAGCAAGTCTAAATGAATAAGCACTGGAAGCTTATTTCCCCATTTCATGCCACATAGCAGTAAATTTGTTAAAAAGTGTTTAGTGTTGGGCTGACCCCTTAGCTGAGTGGCAGCGATGATCACCATCATGAGTAAAGTCCCTGATTAGTAATGCAGCAGAGGCAGCATTCACAGCCCTGCAGGGAGGGAGGCTGGACTATCAAGGGCTACACATGATGCAGAGTTTCACAAGAATCTCTCGTGCATGGCTTCTGGTCTCAGCACTGTTGCTGTAGTAGCCAGATTAGGAACGATGAAAGTTTGGCTTATTAAGAGAGGCAAAAATTCCTTAAGTAATTCTGAATGATGGCTCCATATCTCCAGGATCCCAGCCCTGGTTCTGATTGAGCTGGAAATAAAATGAGAAGGAAACGTTCAGTGGTGAAATAGCCAGTGTAGTGTCACCGTCATCCTGTTGCTAGCCTGGAAAGCTCCTTGTGTGGTGTTCAGTGCCTTCCACAGCAGTTGAGGCACAACATCTGTCAGGGAAAGTTTGCAATTTACACAAAGATTCTTTACAGTGAATGTTTTGGAAGTTAATAATTTGAATCGTAAGCTGTTCAAGAAGTGACTTTTTAAATAAAAATGTTACTGTTTTCTTAGGCTGAGTTTGTGTCTGTTTCTTACATCTCTAGGCAGCATTTTGGTAAGTATTAACAGATGTAATTGTGCTGTTCTTGGACAGTTTATGCTGTCATTTGGATAAGTTAAATCCAAGAGTGGAAAATTTCTGGGTATGTAAATTATTAAGGAGGTCCTTCAGGTTGCAGTTTCAATCAAATATATAATTTTTCTGGTCTTACTCTGTCCTTCTTCTAGGATAATGCACATGCAATGGCTTTTCCCACTGCTGCATTAATATGTTCTTTTAGGTAAATCTTCCTAAACTGTTGGCAATATGATCCATGGTCTTTACCTTCACATGTTTGTACACATGTGTTAGGGTTGCCCCATTTGATTATGTTAGTCTTTGGTCTGCCAGTTTCCATTTTCAGGCAATTTAGGTACAGTGTAAACTGGCGTGTATCAGTCTTTCTAGAAAAGTTCTCATGTGGTTCTCTGGTGACAAGCAGGAGAGATGCAGATACACTTCTTGGTGGAGGTCCTCAGATGATCCTGTGTCGGAGCTCTCCCCTAGCTATAGTAAGCCTTTTGGCTAGGCAGGAGTTCCCACATTCAGGTGCACTCTTTAGTTTTTCTTCAACCGCTCCTAGTCAGACACAACTGTCCCCTTGTCCTCTCATTAAAAATTTGACAGATCAGCATCCATGTCCAAGAGGAAAGCCAGGCTTGCCAACTGCTGCCTCAGTGCTGGTACTTTCTGCACCCTGACCACATGGCAACACATTCCATGCCTGCACCAGCAGTGGTTGCTCCTGCCCCCCTCTCAGAGCCTGGTTTTGGCATCACTGGGGGAGGTGACCTGGAAAACCACAAGTTCACAAGACCCTCCTGTTCACCCAGATGCCAGCTCGGCTCTTCAAAGAGTGGGCATGACCGCAAATCTGTGGACCATTGC
The DNA here is from genome assembly GCF_901765095.1 of Microcaecilia unicolor. NCBI lineage: Eukaryota > Metazoa > Chordata > Amphibia > Gymnophiona > Siphonopidae > Microcaecilia > Microcaecilia unicolor. The sequence continues at coordinate 218,453,367 of NC_044040.1, read as the reverse complement.
TGCATCCCCACTCCTACTACTACTACTATTTAGCATTTCTATAGCGCAACAAGGCGAACGCAGCGCTGCACAAACATAGAAGAAAGACAGTCCCTGCTCAAAGAGCTATGTAATAAAAGTGAGCCAAATATAGGACAATCAAGCCATTGTGACATCACTGATGAGGTTGGCTCTTATTGGTGGCCTGAGGCATTATGACATCACAATATTAGCTCTGGTTACAAGAGACTACTACTACTACTATTTAGCATTTCTATAGCGCTACAAGGCGTACGCAGCGCTGCACAAACATAGAAGAAAGACAGTCCCTGCTCAAAGAGCTTACAATCTAATAGACAAAAAATAAAGTAATCAAATCAATTAATGTGAATGGGAAGGAAGAGAGGAGGGTAGGTGGAGGCGAGTGGGTTACAAGTGGTTACGAGTCAAAAGCAATGTTAAAGAGGTAGGCTTTTAGTCTAGATTTAAAGGTGGCCAAGGATGGGGCAAGACATAGGGGCTCAGGAAGTTTATTCCAGGCGTAGGGTGCAGCGAGTCAGAAGGCGCGAAGTCTGGAGTTGGCAGTAGTGGAGAAGGGAACAGATAAGAAGGATTTATCCATGGAGCGGAGTGCACGGGAAGGGGTGTAGGGAAGGACGAGTGTGGAGAGATACTGGGGAGCAGCAGAGTGAGTACATTTATAGGTTAGTAGAAGAAGTTTGAACAGGATGCGAAAACGGATAGGGAGCCAGTGAAGGGTCTTGAGGAGAAGGGGTAGTATGAGTAAAGCGACCCTGGCGGAAGACGAGATGGGCAGCAGAGTTTTGAACCGACTGGAGAGGGGAGAAGTGACTAAGTGGGAGGCCAGCAAGAAGCAGATTGCAGTAGTCTAAACGAGAGGTGACAAGGGTGTGGATGAGGGTTTTGGTAGAGTGCTCGGAAAGAAAGGGGCGGATTTTACGGATGTTGTAAAGAGAGAAACGACAGGTCTTGGCAATCTGCTGGATATGAGCAGAGAAGGAGACAGAAGAGTCAAAGATGACCCCCAAGGTTTCGAGCTGAGGAGACAGGGAGAATGAGAGAGCCATCAACAGAAATAGAAAACGGGGGGAGCGGGGAGGTGGGTTTGGGGGGGGGGGGGCGGAAATGAGAAGCTCGGTTTTGGTCATATTTAATTTCAGGTGGCGTTGAGACATCCAGACAGCAATGTCAGACAAGCACGCTGAAACTTTGGTTTGTATGCAAGGTGAGATATCGGGTAGAAAGGTAGATTTGGGAGTCATCAGCATAGAGATGGTAGGAAAAGTCATGGGATGAGAATAATGAACCAAGGGAAGAAGTGTAGATAGAAAAGAGGAGGGGACCAAGAACAGAACTCTGGCATAGTCAAAGGTAGTGGGCCTTAGGGAGATGCAGCACAGGTTACAACGGTCCCTTCCTGACGGCCACACAGAGATGGAAGTGCAACAAATACCAGCACAGACTGTACCAGCATACAGCTCCCCCCGCACACCAAACAAAAAAACTGAACGGGCCAGCAGGCACCATGAAAAAGGTAAGATCACCCATCCGCACCAGGGGTATGTTTTCCCCTTCTGCACGGGGACAAAGCGTTCCTCCCGGCCAGACCCATTCCCCTCCTCCCCTGGGGCCTCTCCCCCAAAGATTTCTGCCTTGATGCCCCTGTGTCTCCCACTGCCTGAGTCTCGCCTCCTGCAAATGCCCTCCTGCAGCTGTTACACAGGTTCATGCAGACCAGTACCTCCTTCCTGTAAGGCATGCAAACCCCTGTGGAACCATTTCTGCCTTCCATCTCGCAAAATCTAATGTCCCACCCCCAGCTACACACCCAGAGTTGGAATAGACCTTGTGTCCATCACTTTTCTGACCACCTCACGTTGCTGCACTTGGTCTCCCAGAAGCCTGGTCAAATTCAGAGGATGATATCGCACCTAAGGAAGACCCATCTCCACCCCCTGTTGCCCAGACAAGCAGGGAACAGGTGGAATACACTTATCTTGAATTTCTTTAAAAGGTATCTAAGGCCCTGAGCCTCAGCACAGCAGATGTGCCAGCCGGCGAGTGGATTTCCAGGCTATCATGCAAGTTCCCCTGCAAAGGAATTTCTGGAGGATCTGTGGGGATTGAGGGTAAAGATTGGTTTGCCTCTTTTTATTTTTGGTATGTCAGGGCTCTGATTAGTAATCATTAAAGTGTATGTCGACAGGAGTTCCACAAGGCTCAATCTTGGCAGTTGTACTTTTTAAAACCAGTTTGCTGTTTGTTATCCTGCCTGGATGTATGTTTCAAACTTTATGCAAACAATAGTTCTTTTTTTTCCTGTGGAGAATTCACTTGACATCATCCAACATTTAAGTATGTGTTTAAGAATGATTCATTCCTGGGTGCAAGCAAACAGATTTAAATTGAACATGAAAAATATTGTCTGATTTGATACCGATTTACCTTCTGAAGTGATTGTAGATGATATCATTCTTATTGTGTCTGAAATTCAGTATCAAGAGTTATTGTTGACTCAACATTATCTTTTGGGCCACAAATACAGGAACAAACAAAATACTGTAATTTTCAGAGAAATCTTTGTTCATTAGGAGCTCTATATAAATGTATTAATGCAAACAAGTAATCAAATTCTTCATAAACGTGTCAATTATTTCAAAGAATATGTTAAAAGTAAGATGGACTTGGGGAAAATCCACTACTTATTCCTGTGATAAGCAGTATAAAGTCTGCATTACTCTTTTGGGATATTGTAAGGTACTTGGATCTGGATTGGCCACTGTTAGAAACAGGATACTGGGCTTGATGGGCCTTTGGTCTGTCCCAGGATGGTGATACTTACGTTCTTAGAATATCATTCCTGCATATGTGCTGATACATAAATATTTTGTCGGTATTTGGGGGAAAAAAAATATTGGCCCTGAAGTTGCATGTACATAAGCATATGTGCTAGACTGGTATTTTGTGCATAAATGTGCAGTCCAATGTTTTACTGTTCATAACTGTAGCACCTCGTCAGCGCCTTGTCCTGTCCCATTTTCTTTATTTGTGCACTTAAGCAAATCAAGAAAAAAAACTTGTGTCCCTCATGCTCGCAGAAAGAAGAAAACTCTCTATTGCCTCATCTAAAAGCTTACACTGTGAGGAGCTCCTCAGTACGCCTCCATTCTTATCTCTCCCTACACTCCTCCCCGGGAACTCTCTTATCTGCACCCGTCTCCTCCACCTCTAACTCCGGACTCTGTTCCTTTTATCTTGCTGCACCATATGCCTGAAATAGACTTCCTGAGCTGGTATGTCAAGCTCCATTTCAGATGTTCTTTGAATCTAAGCTAAAAGCCCACCTTTTTGATGCTGCTTTTACCTCCTAACCCTTACTCACTCGTTCCCACCTTAGTAATTCCCTTATTTGTTCTGTTTGTCTTAATTAGATTGTAAGCTCTGTTGAGCAGGGACTGTCTCTTCATGTTCAGTGTACAGGGGGCTGTGTACGTCTAGTAGTAGTAACTTATGCTACTACTGAAAATGGATGTACACCTCCAGACTGATTGTCAGCTTTAGATTGGGTTATGAATGCTTTTGTGTGTATAGGGTTGCCAACTAGATCCAGATTTGTATGACAGGGTTAATTCAGTCCTGGGCTTACCCCATTGCATGCAGGGACTTGTTCTAATTTCTCCATTGGATTCCCTAAGAAAAGCAAGCCCCTGCATTCATTGGGGTAAACCCAGACTGGATCAACCTTGTCGGATGAATCTAGAAACATGAAGGCAGATAAGGGCCAAATGGCCCATCCAGTCTGCTTATCCCTAGTATCCACTAACTCTTCCTTTTCCTATTGGATCCCACATGCCTGTCCCATGCTTAAATTCAGACATGCCTGTCCCGTGCTTTCTTAAATTCACCTCTTTAACATTGCTTTTGACTCGTAACCACTTGTAACCACTCGCCTCCACCTACCCTCCTCTCCTCCTTCCTGTACACATTGATTTGATTTGCTTACTTTATTTTTTGTCTATTAGATTGTAAGCTCTTTGAGCAGGGAGTGTCTTTCTTCTATGTTTGTGCAGCGCTACGTACGCCTTGTAGCGCTATAGAAATGCTAAATAGTAGTAGTAGTAGTCGTGTTCTCCATGACCACCGGGAGGCCATTCCATGCATCCACCACCCTTTCCATAAAGGAGTATTTTCTTAGATTCCTCCTTAGCATATTTTCTCTTAACCTCTTCCTATGCCCTCTCATTCTAGAGTTTTCCTTCATTTTAAAAAGACGATGCCACTGAGGTATTTAAACACCTGTATCATATCCCCTCTCTCCCACCATATACGTATTGAGGTTCATAAGCTTGTCCCTATATGTTTTATGACCGAGACTGCCTACTAATTTAGTAGCTGCCCTCTAGACCAACTCCATCCTGTTTATCTTTCCGTTAAGTGCAGTCTCCAGAACTGCACACAGTACTCTAAATGGGGCCTCACTAGAGACTTATACAAGGGCACTATTACCTCTTTTTTTTTTTTTTCTGCTGGTCATCTTATCTTATGCACCCAAGCATCTTTCTGGCTTTGACAGTCATTTTTTCTACCTGTTTGGATACCTTAAGGTCATCAGATACAATCACCCCCAAATCCCGCTCTTTAGTACATAGAAGCACTTCACCCCCTATATTGGATTATATTAAATGTTATTATTTATTTATAACCCACCCATATCCAGGGTGAGGTACAAAATACAATCACAAAAACCTACTACACAAAGTAAAATTGACTAACAACAAAACTCACAAATTGAAAAAAGTTCAATAAACTGTAGAAGCAAAAAAAGCCAGGCACATCAAACGGCAGTGTAACTTGTGCTTTAATGTCAGTAAATGAGTTTCATGTTTTAGTGCAACTAGCATGTGATTCCATTCAAAAGGCCCAGCAATCGAAAAGGTCCCTCTCCTCATGACAACAAAACAGATTCATAGCAGTTACAATTATATTTCCAGCATTCATAGACTGCAGTTGTCTTGATGGAACATAACGCTTAATGGCATTCTTCAAATACACAGTAGTATCATGATATAAGACATGATGAATCAACATCAACAACTTAAATTTCACCCTGAATGTTATTGGCAGCTAGCCCAATCGTATTGCTGAATTCTGTACAATTTGCAGTGATTGGGGTACACTTGCAGACAATCCAAGATATATGATGTTACAATAGTCGATACTAGATAACACCATGGCTTCCACAACTCTCACAAAATCAACTGTAGGAAGCAGATGACGCAGCGTACTTAAAAAGATGCAATTTAAAAAAATGTTCAAATCAGATGCTGAATCTGTGGCCTGAAAGAAAGAGCCGAGTTAAACAGTACACCCAGAGTCCGCAGCTGAGACGATACCTTCACAGGAGCTCCTGACAAAAGAACGAACTCAGGAAATAGAAGGGTCAGCACTCACAAATAACAATTCTGTTTTATTCATGTTGAGCTTCAAAACAATTATTTTTTTTAACCACAGTTGAACTCAAACACATTCTGCATTCTTAGACTAATATTGTGCACACTCACAGAGAATGGGAAGAAAAACTATATCTGCATAAATGTGGAAAGATATTCCTAATGATTACAACAAATTAGTCAATATGAGCCAATGGCCTCAAGTAGATATTAAAGAGCATAGCAGAAATAACTGAACCTTGAATACCCATAGTAAGAGAATGTAGTTGAATGAATGGAGTATTGTACTGTTCCCTTGGATTCTTGTAACCCAAGTTTATGACCCTGCATTTCTTAGCATTAAATCTTACCAATTATTGGACCATTCAAGCTTCCGGGGTGTCGTACTATTACAGAGTTTGGTATCATCTGCAAAGAGACAGACCTTACCAGACAGACATTCTGCAATATCACTCACAAATATGTTCATAAGAGCCGGCCCGAGGACCGATCCCTGTGGTACACCACTGAAAACATCCCTTTCCTCGGAGCAAGCTCAATTTACCACTACCCTCTGTCTCCTTCCATTTAACCAATTTTAACCCAGTCAACTAGATCCGGATCTAGTTGGCAACCCATATAGAAATATGTTTTTACAACTTCCTTTCTAGACCGCTTGAATGCTGCTGTGGTGAGCAGGCTCAGTTTGGAACACTGTATCTATGAGAGAGGTTCAGATATCTGAATTTCTTAGCCTTTTTTTTTTTTTTTTTACTTACTACTCGGCTCCAACTTGCTAGTGAGAAAACTCTAAATCACTATATCAAGCAAGTAGACCAATCCCCTATATGAATAATCTATATTACTGATGGAGGAAAAAACTTCAGATGCTCAGCTCTCTAACGGTATAATTTCCAATACAGACGCTGGGCGAGCTTCCTCATTAGTTTTTAAGTAGAGGAGTGTGGTAGCCGTTTCCTCAGGAGTCAAACCACCATTCCTCTTTGTAACATGGAAGAGTGGTGGTTTGACTCCTGAGAAAGTGATAAGTGAAACGGAGGCACTCTGTAGAGCAAACCGCAACAAACCATACCGTACTAAGATAAGTGTCCTCAATTTGTCATGTTCCTGATAAATGATACAAGTTAATATAGAAAGAAAGAAAAGGGGGAAAAAAGAATGAAATAAAAAAATTTACTAAATCTTTTACAACCATGCGAGGTTTTTAAGACTAATGAGGAAGCTCGCCCGGAATCTGTATTGGAAATTATACCATTGAAAGTTGAGCATCTGAATCCTTTCCTCCATCAGTAATATAGATTATTCAGATAGCGGATTAGTTCTTGATAACACCTTTTTTTTTAATTGAAATTTAGTAATGTTTTGTGGAATGTTTTTCAGATTTTCCAACCGTGACATCTCTACCATTGTTGTACTTGGCTGGTGCTGACGACATGGGTAATGAATGGCACAGCATAATCCTGATTTAGGAGCTCAGCTGTCAGCTCATGAAATTTCAGCCTGCTCTAAACTGTATTCCTGCTGTCCCTGTGAGATGGGCAATCTCTCCAGTCCACAAGTTCTTGCAGTACCAGAACTGGGCTGTCCAGTGAGAGTGATATGGAAGTGTAGGAATGCTGTTAACAGAGGGATTCCTTCGGCATGGTTTAAAGTTGTGAGGGCACGCTTTCTCCAGAACTTGGCAATGGCAAAGCTGCCTTGAGAGAATGAATTGCTAATTGTTTTGTAATGATCCAGTTGTAAAATTCAGTAACTGTAGAAGATGGGCTGTTTTTATTTATAATCTTGGGGTGGGTCCAAGATGTGTTTTGGGAGAGATCCAAGACAGCTTCCAGAGCACCATATGCTACTGTAATTAAAAGGCTGAGTTCAGTGCAGAAGATACTGTCTGTGCAGCTGTCACATACTAAAGTACCCTAAAATGAAGTCTCTCCGTCTAGCGGGCCTTTTCGCCAGTAACATATGGAAACAGAGGTACTTTTAATATGTAAACCATGTTAGCAGCATATCAAGCGTCTATTAAACATTATGTTTTTTTCTTCCTTTGCCATAGTCCCACCATGCTGTCAGTGAGACTAGCAGCTTCCTTTTGAAGAGGGGACATTGGGAGAAGGGTTGGAACTGAGGGCCTGATCTGCAAAGGGATTTCTCTGCATCTGGCTAATTGGGAATTGCCTCCTTTAAACAGATACTGTTATGCAGTGTTCTCACTCCAGTCTAGGATATCCAAAATGAATATGCAAGAGATTTGCATACCAAGGAGGCAGTGCATGCAAATGACACAAAGTTATTCAAAGTTCTTAAATCACAAGAAGATAGTGAAAATTTGCAAGAGGACCTTACGAGACTAGGCATCCAAATGGCAGATGACGTTTAATGTGAGCAAATGCAAAGTGATGCATGTGGGAAAGAGGAACCCAAACTACAGGTACGTGATGCAAGGTTCCACATTAGGAGTCACTGCCCAGGAAAAGGATCAAGTTATCATCAGTGTTCAGTAGTGGCTAAGAAGGCAAATAGAATGGTATTATTAGGAAAGGAATGGAAAACAAAAATGGGGATGTTGTAATGCCTTTGTATTGCTCCATAGTACAACTGCACCTTGAATGCTGTGTGCCATTCTGGTTCAACACATCTCAAAAAGGATATAGAGGAATTAGAAAAGGTACAGAGAAGGGCGATGAAATGATGAAGGGGATGGGGATGCCTTCCTGATGAGGAACGCTAACGTGGTAAGGCTGTTCAGCTTGAAGAAGAGATGGCTAACTGGAAATATGATAGAGGCCTATAAAATATTGAATGGAGTGGATCAGGTAGAAATGTATCGCTTGTTTACCCTTTCCAAAAATACTAGGACTAGGGGGCACACAATGAAGCTACTAAGTAGTACATTTAAAACAAATCAGAGAAAATATTTCTTCACTAAGTGTTTAATCAAACTCTGGAATTTGTTGCCAGAAAATGTGATAAAAGCAGTTAGTTTAACAGGGTTTAAAGTTTATAAGCCATAATTAAGACGGACTTGGGAAAATCTACTGCTTATTTCTAGGCTAACAACCACTTCACACCAGTAGAGTGCTATGGGAGAAACACATGGGTGGACGTTAAAGGCAAGGTCTCATATTCAAGTCACAGTTGATTATGAATTGTCGAACTGCTAACGTTTTTAATCATAGACTCATGCCTACCATCCTACCCTTGATCTCAACTAGCATCACACTGATTATCTTCACGTCAATTTTTTCTTTTTTACTTTTTTAATTATTATATGTCTATTGTTCTAATGTGCTGCTAGCTGACAAATTACTTGAGCAAATTTTGCTAGAATTTCTTGTAACATCTGAATGCCATCAAGACGAGCACACCCCAACAGGAGCCTGTTTCGCCCTCCTGGCTTTTTCAAGGGGAACCTCATTCCCCATTCCTCAAATGGGCAAGATCATGACTGGGGAACTGCCCAATCTCACTGAAACTAAAGCCTGAGGATAGGACTTACTGAACAAGAGGTCATGAGGTTTTACACTCGTACACTGGTTTCAGAAGTCAGAAAAGAGCTCTGGAGATCAAGAAGGAGAAATACATCATAAAATTACTATTCATTAGGATTCTCAGTACCAAGGAGAAAACAGATTGTGGTCTTGCCCACTTAAGCCACGCTGAGTGGACCAGCCACCAATATTTTGTGGCACTTAACCAGACTCTGTCACTGAATATTAGCCCTGCCCACAGTGGAACTTAGTGCAGTGCAAGATTATTGGCTGTCCTAACATAGAAATGGGGGAAGCCACTGCTGAGATTAGTAGCATGGAATCTTGCTACTATTTGGGATTCTGCCAGGTACTTGTGACCTGGATTAACCACTGCTGGGCTCGATGGACCATCAGTCTACCTCAGTATTGATAGTCTTACATTCTCAATTAACTTTTGGAGTCATAATCTGCCCTCCTTAAGAAGGCAGCTCTCCACTCTTATCACCCCCTACATTCCATTCCTTGGTCAGTTTATGGATTGGTATATGCGGTGTATCTGAAGGTAGGGCTTGGCCTTTTGGCGTGCTTCCTTGTTGTGATGTCTGGGGCCCAACATTTCGATGCTGACACTGATATGAGCCCCTGGGGTGACTTTGTCAGCATGTTCCCTGAGTGAGGCAGATCACTCGATTTTATGTTTCTCCCTCTGACACTCCTCACCAATTTCAAACGTTGTATGTCTTCACTTGGTTGGCATGGGGGTTGCTGTTGAGATTTATGCACACAACTCACTAAGTATATTCTACTACTACTACTTAACATTTCTAGAGTGTGCTACTAGGGTTACGCAGCGCTGTACAGTTTAACAAAGAAGGACAGTCCCTGCCAAAGGAGCTTACAATCTAAAGGATGAAATGTCAAGTTGGGGCAGTCTAGATTTCCTGAATATGGTATGGTATGGTATGATGGTTAGGTGCTGAAGGCGACATTGAAGAGGCGGGCTTTGAGCAGGATTTGAAGATGGGCAGGGAGGGGGCCTGGCGAATGGGCTCGGGAGTTTATTCCAAGCATGGGGTGAGGCGAGGCAGAGAAAGGGCGTAGTATAATGTAGCTTAAATTCTAAGTTGCATAGTTGAAAGTGGGCGTGGCTATGAGTGGAGCATGTGCATTTCTAAAATATATGTGCATATTATAGAATACCACCCGATCTACGCCTAATTTAGGTATCGGTAATTTACATCAAGTAAAATGTGGCCTAAATGTCACGACCAAAATTTGGTCACGTCGGAGATTTGCTCAGCGTTTCTATATACCACGTGGAAATTTAAACCTATAAAATTTAGGTGTACTTTACAGAATATGCCTAGGTGTATTTTTTTTCCTGCACCATTTCAGGCACCATATATAGAATCTAACCCTGTATATCTTTATTTTGCTTCTGATGACAATAAGATATTTCTATATAAAAACAATAGCAAACACTTATGATTGCCTATGGGTGTGGGTTTTTTTTTTTATTTGACAGCATTTTTATTTATTTGAAAGCTTCCCATATGTAGATATATATCATGAAATAACTTCAAAAATCATTTAAAACAACATTAAAATTATTGTTGTGGTAGAAACAGCAGTAATGCTCTGTATTTTGTGCTCATTTTTCTGCACTATTCTATACAATACAGTAATTCCATGGCCAAATCTCAGCGATGATATCCTGTTTCTGCTGGGTTTCATCTTAACTGTTGGAAAGCTGATGTTATTAAGATGTAATATATTGAAATTAAATGCGAGTAAATTAAACTCTCCTTCATTGGGGTACCTGGAATCATAAGTACATAAGTACATAAGTAGTGCCATACTGGGAAAGACCAAAGGTCCATCTAGCCCAGCATCCTGTCACCGACAGTGGCCAATCCAGGTCAAGGGCACCTGGCACGCTCCCCAAACGTAAAAACATTCCAGACAAGTTATACCTAAAAATGCGGAATTTTTCCAAGTCCATTTAATAGCGGTCTATGGACTTGTCCTTTAGGAATCTATCTAACCCCTTTTTAAACTCCGTCAAGCTAACCGCCCGTACCACGTTCTCGGCAACGAATTCCAGAGTCTAATTACACGTTGGGTGAAGAAAAATTTTCTCCGATTCGTTTTTAAATTTACCACACTGTAGCTTCAACTCATGCCCTCTAGTCCTAGTATTTTTGGATAGCGTGAACAGTCGCTTCACATCCACCCGATCCATTCCACTCATTATTTTATACACTTCTATCATATCTCCCCTCAGCCGTCTCTTCTCCAAGCTGAAAAGCCCTAGCCTTCTCAGCCTCTCTTCATAGGAAAGTCGTCCCATCCCCACTATCATTTTCGTCGCCCTTCGCTGTACTTTTCCATTCTACTATATCTTTTTTGAGATACGGAGACCATTACTGACACAATACTCAGGTGCGGTCGCACCATGGAGCGATACAACGGCATTATAACATCCGCACACCTGGACGCCATACCCTTCCTAATAACACCAACATTCTATTCGCTTTCCTAGCCGCAGCAGCACACTGAGCAGAAGGTTTCAGCGTATCATCGACGACGACACCCAGATCCCTTTCTGATCCGTACACTCCTAACGCGGAACCTTGCAAGACGTAGCTATAATTCGGGTTCCTCTTACCCCACATGCATCAACTTTGCACTTGTCAACATTGAACTTCATCCTGCCCACTTGCACGCCCATTCTCCCAGTCTCGCAAAGGTCCTCCTGTAATCGTTCACATTCCTCCTGCGACTTGACGACCCTGAATAATTTTGTGTCATCGGCGAATTTAATTACCTCACTAGTTATTCCCATCTCTAGGTCATTATAAATACATTAAAAAGCAACGGACCAGCCCCAGACCCCTGCGGGACCCCACTAACTACCCTCCTCCACTGAGAATACTGGCCACGCAATCCTACTCTCTGCTTCCTATCTTTCAACCAGTTCTTAATCCATAATAATACCCATCTTCACTTCATCTCTTTTGTAGAGGCTTACATTTTAGATAAATGGATTTTTCTGTTTTGAGCGTGTTTCAGGGACAGGTGGTTTTATAAGTCAAAATAATAAAAATTAACATTTATTTATTTATTACATTTGTATCCCACATTTCCCCACCTATTTGTAGGCTCAATGTGGCTTATATAGTACCGGAGAGGCATTTGCAGGCTCCGGTGTGAATACAGGGTAGCCCTTCTCTGACATCTATATGCAGTTCATATTTCTCCAGAGGTACAGGGCATAAAAGAAAAAATAATTCAGTTACCATTCCAATTCACTCCCTCACCTTCTGCTGCGACTGGACTAATGCCAATAATGTTAGATTTTTATTGTGACTTTCATGCTTGCTTACTAGAAACCAGGCTCGACAACTGCTCAATTTCACAGGTACCCCCAAATGGCCACGAGATAGAAGTCCATGCCATCATCATTCAACATGATTCAACAGAAGCTAATGAAGGACTATACCAATACACTGCAATATTAGGAAAGTGTGTGGTGTTAAAAGGAGAAAGACTTAGACCACTGTTTTGTTAAAGTCAGGAGAAAGACATAGCCTATATTGTAGGAGGGCACATGAAGCTGTAAAACCAGTAGTCTAATGTGAAGATTCAGCTGAAGCCCAAATCCAGGAAGAGTACAGGATAACCCCTCCTACACACATGGAATGTACAAAAGAGGGCTGGGGTTTGGAGAAAGACAGATTTTAGGACAAAGTGGAATACAATGCATAGAGCTGGGGTGGGCAGACACTGCTTGGTGAATAACCGGACACTGTTAAAGATGACCTTATGCAGTATGACCTCTGGTTTTCAGGTGGAAAAAAACAGCAGCAGCTTGCCCACCCAGTGCTGAGTTTAAGCAGCTCTCTGTGCTACAGAAACAGAACAGTAATAACTAGAAAGTCAGATGACATTTCAGAGCCATTCAGTAACAGATCAGGCTGTAGAAGGGATGTTCAACCATTCTGTTCACAAGTGGCTGCACTACCTGCTTTTCCTCCACTGCTCAGACAGGTGACCTGGAGAGCCTAGCTCCTCGCTACTCCTGGTATCCATAAAGGCTCTCGCACTCTGAGGGCTGTGCAGCCTCCCCATTCTGCAGGTCGTTCAACTCTTTTGCACGGCCTGAGCAGCCAGGGCTGTCATGCAACAGGTGAAGCTCCTCCTCACTCTCCTCTCCCTGCACCTGGCAGCGGCACACTTCAATCCCGTCTGTGTCGAAAATGCTCTTCATCCCCTTCCTCTATATCAGAGCAACGATGGCAGTCCACCTCAAAGAAATCTACATAGGAGGAGAAATGGTCTGCTTTGGTTTCATGCAGATCTCTCCTGTGTTGAAACATAACTAAGGGACCTTTTACCATGCTGCGGTAAAAGGGGACCCACAGTGGCCTCAGGGCATGGGCTTGCTGCACGCCGAGGCCCCCTTTTACCATAGCAGGTAAAAGGTGTTTTGTTATGTAACATAGTAGATGATGGCAGAAAAAGACCTGCATGGTCCATCCAGTCTGCCCACAAGATAAACTCATATGTGCTACTTTTTGTGTATACCTTACCTTGATTTGTATCTGCCATTGTCAGGGCACAGACCATAGAAGTCTGCCCAGCACTAGCCCCCGCCTCCCCCCACCGGCTCTGTATTAAAGGAACGGCTGTGCGGCAAATTCACCACTTGCTATGTGGCCATTTCCTGGGGAGCCCTTACTTGCCACCTATTTAGGAGGCAATAAGGACTCCTGCGTTAACCCAGTGGTAACCGGGCAGCCCACAGTGCTGAAAATGTTTTAAAACAGTAGCTGGAAGTGGCATGGAGGGGGCAGGCTCTACCGCCAGACTCCTGTGGTAGCCGAGCGGTAGTGCTTGATTGGCACATGTCGACACCACGGTAGCTGTACCTCAGTGTTGTAAAAGAGCCCTTAAATGGGCTATAAAGCGCTACATTCATGCAGAAGTTCAGAGTCAGTCTAAATGTGCCAATTCTGTTGCATATATTTATTTCTACTTAGTCTGTTTAGATGTAAATGTGAGCAGCACACTATTAGTTGCCAAGATTATACAAAGTTAATTATTTTCAGTGGAAAATAAACCTGTTGGCTGCCTGCTATGTGACTATTCCATCACTTTCATTATTGCTATGAAGTGTTACAAATTTGGGGCATTTGCTTAAAACTTTGATGGTTTTGTTTATCTCTGTCTATGTCAAATGTTCAGCGCTGCGTGCATCTGGTAGCGCTATATAAATGCTATTAGTAGTAGTAGACCTTACATGCACATGGTATTGCTTTTTAAACCCAAAGGTGAAACCTAAGTTATCACAAGAACAAAATATCAGAAAACCAATGAACTGCATTATGGCCCATTTAGTTATGTTTAAATAAATGAGAGATCTGCATTAAAATATTTTATTTTTATTACGTTGACTTATAAACCACCTGTTCTTGAAAAATGCTCAAAACAGAAAAAATTCATTTGTGCATCTAAAATATAAACCGAGCTGAAGATGTGATTCCATTTAATTTTACTTCCATTTCATTTCAATATATTCCGTCATAGTAACATTAGGCTTTCCAAGGCAGATTACAACAACAGTTACAGGAAACAGAATATCCTCACTGAGATTTGGCCATGTATTACTATATTGTATAGAACAGTGTAGAAAAATGAGCACAAAAGACAGCGAGTTTATAACTGCTATTTCTACCAGCTACAATAATTTTTTTTTTATTACATTTGTACCCCGCATTTTCCCACTCATGGCAGGCTCAATGCGGCTTACATGGGGCAATGGAGGGTTAAGTGACTTGCCCAGAATCACAAGGAGCTGCCTGTGCCTGAAGTGGGAATCCAACTCAGTTCCTCAGTTCCCCAGGACCAAAGTCCACCACCCTAACCACTAGGCCACTCCTCCACTGTTGCTACTATTTGAGATTCTACATGGAATGTTGCTATTCCACTAGCAACATTCCATGTAAAAGTCGGCCCTTGCAGATCACCAATGTGGCCGTGCAGGCTTCTGAAACAGAAGCCTGCGCAGCCTTCTACATGGAATGTTGCTAGTGGAATAGCAACATTCCATGTAGAATCTCCAATAGTAGCAACATTCCAAGTAGAATCTCCAATAATATCTATTTTATTTTTGTTACATTTGTACCCTGCGCTTTCCCACTCATGGCAGGCTCAATGCGGCTTACATGGGGCAATGGAGGGTTAAGTGACTTGCCTAGAGTCACAAGGAGCTGCCTGTGCCTGAAGTGGGAATCAAACTCAGTTCCTCAGTTCCCCAGGACCAAAGTCCACCACCCTAACCACTAGGCCACTCCTCCAATCCTGTTAAATCCTGGTTTAGTGATTTTTTCAATTTTATTTCGTGATGTAAATCTAAGCTGTAATTCTATGGAGAATTCAAGCACAGAACACAAAGTATATTACTTAGCTTTAAAATATAGAGACCTTGATTGAACAGGACTGCAACAAGTTCTTGCCGGATCAGGTGGAGCGGAATGTGTTGTGCCAATAACACTCCATGAAAATATTCAAATCCTGCAAACTCGATTGGAGTGGTATTGGAACAACACAGTCCGCTCCACCTGATTTGGCAAGAACCGGTTGCACTCCTGTTCAATCAAGATCTCTATCTATATTTTAAAGCTAAGTGATATATTTTGTGTTCTGAGCTTGAACTGAAACACTGACATCTTAGATCATACAGTTAATAAGCTGAAAATATGACTGATAGTTGAAAGATTCCAGCTTTTAACTGAATCGAGTTGGAGACTCTGATCACCTTCATGTACACATATTTTGTATAGAAGTTATTATATTTTCCAACAAAAGTGGAGCTTTGTGGGGAGAATTATTTTTGTAATTTGAACCCTATAGTTTATGGTGTTGATAATATATATTTACACATAGAAAGTTTCCAAATAAAAAAGCTATGAAATTAAAAAGAAAAAAACACAGAGGCAGTTATGTTTGCAATTGTTTTTTTAATATAGAAATACCTTTATTGCCATCATAAGCAAAAATAAAGGTAGACACCCTGGATTCTATACAGTGCAACTGAAACTGCGTGCCTAAATCTGGTAATATTCTGGAATTGTGCGTGCAATTTAATTACTTAGGGCCTCTTTTACAAAGCTGCACTACTGATTCTCAGTGCAGCAAATGAGAGGAAGGCCATTCAATTCCTATGAGCTTCCGTTCATTTGGCGAGCGGGAATCACTAATGCGTCTTTGTAAAAAAAAAAAAGACCTTACCAAGCCAATCTGTGCTGATAATTGCCACTTAAGCAGGCGTATATTGACAGCAATTGGCATTAATTAGAAGTTATGTGCACAACTTCCTAGGTGTATTCTGTAAAGTGGTGTGTGCAAATTCCAATGCGTGCTGCCAAAAGGGGGTGTGGCCATGGGTATGGAATGGGCAGGGCATGGGCATTCTGAAAATCTACGCGCAGGGTTATAGAATATACCCGCTCCGTGCCTAATTTTAGCTGCTGGTATTTATACCAAGTTTTACTTGGTGAAAATGGACATGCCTAGAATTAGGTGCAGGAATGCCTGTTAGATGTATTCTATAAACCACGCCTAAATCTTGATGCAGTTTACAGATTATGCCTAGATGGAAATATTTTCAGTGCCTAGTTTTCAGGCACCATATATAGACCTCAGACCTGCCAGGACTTCTGCTTTTGTGAGTCATCTTCCGCACTTATGCCAGCGTGCTGGGATCTCCCGCTGAACAGCTCCGTTTCCAGGGACAACAGGAAATGCCTTCATTAAACATCAGCTCCTGCTGCCGCAGGTCTCGCAACAGCAGGAAATTATGTTTTACAAGGTATCTCCTGCTGTCACTGGAAAGGGAGGTTGTGCCAGGGCAGAACTGTGGGTGGTTCTGGGCAGTTCAGGGCAGGTTGGGTGGAGCTATGGGTGGGTTGGGGCGGGGCAGACCTATGGGCTAGCCGTAACTCTCCCACTCAGCAAGGTTGCCAGATGGGCGGTTTTCCGCGACCCGCTGCGGGAAATTTTTGCCCGCTGCGGGTTGCGGTTTTTTGGGCAGCTTTTATTTGGCCGGGTGGGTTTTTTTTTATCGCCGTCTGCAGGTTTTTTTTTGCAGTTTTTCGCCCCGCGGGAGGCATGGTTTGTGACAGGGCGTGGTTGATGACGGCGGAGGCGGGGTGAGAAATTTTGGGCGGTTCAATCTGGCAACACTGCCGCTCAGGAGGCTGAACCTCTTGCCAGCTCTGGAACCTAGTCCATACTGCAGCACTGAAATCCACAATACGGCATTGCAAATAACAAAGCAAGCTCTGGAGGCACTGACAAATACATTTTGAAGCAGAATTTCCAACTAGATTCAGCTGTGCCTGACAAAATTGATCAGTTGTGGGTTTACCTCAATGTATGCAGGGACTTGTATTCTTGCTTTTCTTAGGGAATTCAATGTGGAAATCAGAATCACAAATCCCTGCAAGCAATGGGGTAGGCCCAGGACTGGAGCAACCCTCTCAGGAGAACCTGGATCTAGTTGGTAATCCTATTGAAGGAGTGGAACGCCGGATACTACTCGAATACTATGAGTACTACCCGAATACTACTGAACAACAGAACAACCTCATGTTTTGTGCCTACTGATGGACTTATACTTATGCACTCTACCTCTGCTTTTGGCTGTTTAGCCATACTTTATTACTGCACTGGACATTTGTGCCTTATCCAGTTTTACTGTTTACTAACGAAAGAAGTTTTGCTGTTTACTAATGTAAGGACAGAATGCAGTATTATTAGACTTATAGCTTGTAACAGTAGTTTGCAAGGCCTATACAAGACCAGCTTGCATGTAGCAACGCGACCTTGGAGGGTGCTGACACCCCCTGCATTCCTGAGCCGAACCTTATCTCCTGTGCTAGAAAGGAGCATTGTGTGTGTGTGAAGAATAAGCTGCTAAGTTTCGTTTTTCTTGCCAGTATCATTTCGCTGTTATGACGTGTGTACGTACTGGGACTACAATTTTGTACTGTAAGAACTACAATTGTTTACTGCGCATGCCAAATGTGATGTGTAAGGGGCCTAGTGCGCAGGCCCAGTAGGGAAGTATAATTGTAAGTGTCAGGTGATTCGCGACACACAGTGTCCCGAGACTACTCGGTACTGTTCACTTGCTAGCAATAAAGTTGCCTTGTTTGGAACCAAAATTTGCCTTTCGTCTCCTGATTTCCCACCTGTTTCATTGGCGACCCAGATGGGACAGAAGTAGAAAGGGGAATCGGATTATATTCTTCCCCTCCCCCACTGCAGTCGGATCGGGTCATCGATTCCCACCCGAGGAGGTGGTGAGTGGCCACCGCTGATTTCAGCGTCCATCTCCCGGAGGAGGGCCGATCAACTCTGCCTGACTGTAGAGGGGGCTGTGTGGCTCCGACAAGGCACCTTTTCTATTTCAGGGAGAAGCGCATGACGGCGCGGCCTGCGACCCCGGCGGACAGGCGAGTATACTCTACGTAGTGACCGGCCCAGTAAGGACCGAAGAAGAGGCGTGATCACCCTCTTTTAGCCAGTGACTAATACGGACTATTGGTATACGACTAGGTCCCGAAACTCACTAGGCTTCGACGACGAAACCGAGCGGCGAATGGGAGGGTTTCTTGTGGCGTATGAAAGTGTGTGACTGGGCTTGCAGTTCCAGGCCGGGCGACCGCGTCCTGGTCAGGCCGAGTGTTGACCCTTTTGTGTCTGGTGGAACGAGACCCCTTACTCCTCCACCGCCCCTTTCCCTCTTTGTCCGTCACCTGTCCTTTGGCACTCAGGTTAGGATGGGCGGGGGTGGGTCTTCACCGTTAGATTTAATGACGGAACACTTTAGCGAAGTGTTCGACCTAGATAAATGTAGCAGGGCCGGGATGATACAGAGATGTCAATTTATGTGGCCAGGGCTAGGAATTGCCGAGTGGCCCCCGGAAGGGTCATTCGAGTATGAGAAAGTGGCGGCGGTCATGAATATTGTTATAGTTGAGGGAAACCCAGGCTGTCCCGAGGACATTCCATACATAGAAGCGTGGTTGGATGTAGTCCGGGACCCGCCGGCTTGGGCCCAACGGAAGGTAGAAAAGGCCGCCCTCATGTTGGTAAAGCAGAGGAAGGGCCGGAAAACTAAGCTCAGAACCCTGCCGACCCATGCCTTCGCTCTCCAAAGCTCGGCAACCGCTGCCGTTCAGAAGGCCGCAGGGACCGCCCCCATACGGCCCACCGCCCCTAGCGCTGAAGCCACTGAGACCACGCCCCCTGCTACCATTGGTAAGGTAGGAGCCACGCCCAGTACGACCAACACACTTCCTAGAATGAAACCCCCAAAGAAAACCCTAGGGAAAGTTCAGGGTTTGCCCGAAAAGAAGCTCCCGAAGGCCCCGATACTTGCTACGGCGGAAGCATACGAAGACGACATCGCGCCACCGCCGTATGCCCCGATATACCCCGACATCGCGAGCCTGGAGGAGGGCCCGGATAACGCTGAGGCTTCCGGGTCAGAGTCGGATGCCGGAGCGACGTCCCGTCCGGACTCACCTGAATCACCTGAGTCACCTGGCCCCGCAACCATACGGAAGAGTAAACGAGTTGTGAAGAACATTACTCGGTTCCCCCAATCGAGTCCACGCAGTGCCCTTCCTTCGAGCAGGAAAGAGGGAGCCACTAACTTATTCCCAGTTCGACAATCTACCACCTATACCCCTAACCCGGCGGAAGGGGGGGGCCAGCCCATTGAATCGACAGTTTATAGCCACGTTCCCTTCTCAAGTGCCGACTTGTATAACTGGAAACTGCATGGGCCGTCCTACGACCAGAAACCCGAGCAGTTGGTGGAGCTGGTGGAAGGCATTATATACAGTTATAATCCGACTTGGGGAGACCTTAGGCAGTTGAGCGCCCACATCCTGACCACCGAAGAACGCCGCCTTTTGCAACAGAATATGGAGCAAGCTGTCCGGGATGCGAACCCTACCCATGCCAACTTGCAGAACCTAATAGAGACGGAGGCGCCCATGGCTGCCCCTGTGTGGGACTATCGAACCGCTGAAGGCCAAACCTCTATCCACCGATACCAGCAGGCGTACCTGGCCGCCTTAAAGAAGGGGAAGCAGAAGGTCACCAATATGGGAAAAATTCACAGTGTAGTCCAACAAAAGGACGAGAGTCCAGGGGACTTTCTTGAACGACTTATGGAAGCATTCAGAAGGCACAGCCCAATAAACCCCGAAGACCCCAGGAACCTCCCAACCGTGGTTATGAGTTTGTTAGCCAGTCAGCACCGGATATACGAAGGAAGCTACAGAGGACGGAGGGGTTCGAAGGGATGAGCCTCAGCCAACTGAAAGCTATAGCTGATCGCGTGTTCGGATATCGCGATCAGGAAGAGAAGACGGAAGCCCGAAAGGAATCAACCAGGCGGATGCGGGAGAAAGCAGATGTGTTGGCCACGGTGCTGGAGGAACGAATGAGGTCTAGACCAAAGGGGAGAGGCAGGAGAACAAGAGGGACGCGGTCCCCCATAGGACGTAACCAGTGTGCGAATTGTAGAAAAGAAGGGCACTGGTGGGCTGACTGCCCAGAGGAGATACGGGACCACCCGAGAGAAGAAGAACCATGGGACCGGCCCAGAGAGGAGGAGACGGACAACCGTGCAGGGGCCCCCAGACAAGGCCGGAGCCGGGGTCGAAGAGATAGGGGACGGGATGACCGGAGGGAATGGCAGATGGCTATGGAGGCTACCCGAGACAGTACCGCATGAAGAGACCGGGAGGGCAGAGTCCCCACTGACCCTCTGGTGGAAATTCGAGTGGGGACAGAGTCTATGAAGGCCTTACTAGACACAGGGGCCCAACGTTCTGTTATCACCACTGCTATAGCCCCAGCCACGAAAGAGACTATACCAATTGTGGGAGCCTCCGGGAAATCCCTTGCAGCCCCCCTCCTCAAGGAGCGCCAAGTCCAGATCGGAGGGACGATGGTGTCTCATCAGTTCATACACATTCCTGGATGCCCCGTCCCCTTGATTGGTCGAGACCTACTTTGTAAGCTCCAGGCCACCTTGAAGTTCAAGACCACGGGTGAAGTGGAAGTTCGTTTTGAAGATCGGCCAGTAACACTTATCTGTCCAGTGAGAGAAGAGTGGAGACTACATGCTTCCCCGACTGTAGGGCCTGGCGACTGCCGTTACGACCAGAAATCCCCTTTTGCCCAGCAGAGGCGAGCCATAATGGACGAAGTGCCCGATGTATGGGCAGAAGTAAACCCCGGAGGACTGGCCGTTAACGCTATCCCCATCTGGATTGAGCTCAAACCAAATGCTCAAGTTGTCAACCAAGGACAATACCATATCCCCTATGCAGCCCGGCATAGTATGCACACACATCTACAGAAACTCCTTCAACAGGGAGTCCTTAAACCAATCAGATCCGCATGGAACACCCCATTGTTGCCCGTTAAGAAGCCAGGAACTTCCGAGTACAGACCCGTCCAGGACCTGAGGAAAGTCAACAACCAGGTAGCCGACATAGTTGCCCTCGTACCAAACCCATACTCCATCCTAGCCCAAGTGCCATCCCAGACCAAGTGGTACAGTGTCATTGATTTGAAGGACGCCTTCTTCTCCATCCCCCTTGCTGCCGACAGCCAGAAGTTGTTTGCCTTCACGTGGGAAGACTTACAGACTGGTAACAAGCAGCAGTTTACCTGGACACGACTCCCCCAGGGATTCAAGAACTCCCCCACCCTCTTCGGCGACCAACTCGCTCAGGACCTGAAGACGTATCAGGACGAGTATGGGCCGGTCGTCCAATACGTGGATGACCTGTTGGTGGCCCGTGAAACGTACACGGACTGTGCAGAAGCTACCCTTTACCTCTTGAAAACCCTGGAAGCCCAGGGGTACCGGGCCAGTCGCAAGAAGGCCCAGATATGCGAGATCGAAGTCGAATACCTGGGTTTCCGCCTCCGAGAAGGAACCCGGAGGCTCGGTACCCCCCGAACCCAAGCTATCCGCAACCAACCCACTCCTGCAAATAAGAAGGAATTGCGAGCACTCCTCGGAGCCGCTGGATATTGCCGGATATGGATCATCAACTTCGCTGTTCTGACCCATGATCTGTACGCCAAGCTAAAAGGACCTGAACTCGAGGGCCAAAACCTCCAGTGGGAGAAACCCGAACTGAAAGCCCTTCAGGACCTCAAGGAGGCCCTTGTGGCCCCACCAGCGCTCGGACTGCCAGATGTGACTAAGCCGTTCCACTTGTTCATCGACGAAAAGAAGGGACTGGCACTTGGAGTCCTTACCCAACTGATCGGCACCTGGCAACGCCCTGTAGCATACCTCTCCAAGAGCATGGACAACGTGGCACGAGGATGGCCGGGCTGCCTCCGAAGCATTGCGGCGGCCTGTCTGCTGATACACGAGGCCAATAAGCTCACCTTCGGCCAGACCCTCTTTGTGACCACACCCCACGCCATCCGCGGCCTACTCGAGAGCCACGGACCTAGATGGATGACCAACTCCCGATTGGTTAAATACCAAGCCCTCCTGTGCGAAAATCCGGAGGTGCGGATCCTGGACACAACTAACCTTAATCCCGCCACCCTCCTTCCGGCCCCTGAACCACCACTCCACGACTGTGAAGAGGTAATGGCCACTGTGCATTCGAGCAGACCTGACCTGAAGGACCAACCCTGGCAAGGGGGCATCACCCTTTTTACCGATGGAAGCAGCCAGGTGATAGAGGGAATTCGAAGAGCTGGCTATGCTGTCGTGTCTGAAGACCACGTGATCGAGGCTATGGCCCTGCCGCCCGGAACATCAGCCCAGAAAGCAGAGCTAATTGCCCTCACAAAAGCCCTCTTGTGGGCTGAAGGGAAAGTTGTTAACATCTACACCGACTCCAAATACGCCTTCCTCACCCTTCAGGTGCACGGAGCCTTGTACAAGGAAAGGGGATTTCTGACTGCTGAGGGGAAAGGACTTGCAAATGCCACTGAGATCTGCCAATTACTCGAGTCAGTATGGAAACCGAAGAAGGTGGCTGTGATGCACTGCAGGGCCCACACAGGCCGGACGGATCCCATTGCCCGCGGTAACCAACGGGCGGATGATGCTGCAAAAAGGGCAAGTCAGCTCCCTCACTCTACTCATTCTTCTGACCCTGTACTCGTTGTTCACCTCCCTGCAGAGATCCCCATCTACACCCCCCAGGAAACGGAATGGGCCCGACAAGAGGGCCTAGAATCACGCAACGGTTGGTGGATACTACAGGATGGGCGCATATGGATACCCGAAGCCTTGGCCTGGACGGTGGCCAAGGAGGCTCATGACCGCACCCACCTGGGCAGGGACGCTCTGGGGCGCCTACTCGAGAAGACCTACTACATCAACAAACTGTCCCTGTGGACCAAAAATGCTTCCAGCCGATGCGCAACTTGTGCCCGGAACAACCCTCGAACGGGGCCCGCTCCTATGCCAGGACATGTCCTCCGAGGCACAAGCCCCTTCCAAGTCTGCCAGATTGACTTCACACACATGCCCCCGGCCCGGGGCTATAAAGCTATCCTCGTCGTCGTATGTACCTACACCGGATGGATTGAAGCCCAGCCTACCAGAACGGAGATAGCTAAAGAAGTCACCTCCCTACTACTTCATCAAATCTTACCCAGATACGGTCTCCCCAAGCAAATAAATTCTGACAACGGGCCCGCCTTCGCCAGCGAAGTAACACAACAGCTCAGCACCAGACTGGGCCTCGATTGGAAGTTGCATTGTGCCTGGAGACCCCAAAGCAGTGGAGTAGTGGAGAGGGCTAACCGATCCCTGAAGAACCAGCTAGCCAAGCTGTGCCAAGAAACAAAAGCTAAATGGCCCGATCTGCTTCCACTGGCCTTGCTGCATCTTAGGTGTACCCCCAAGGCTACCGGCCTTACTCCTTACGAGATGATGTATGCTAGGCCACCACCACTACCTTCTTTTCCCGACTCTTTGCAGATACAGGGTGAGAGTTCCCTAGTGAAACAGATGAAAGCATTACATGAGGTAGTGCAAGACATCCAGCAATACACTGAAAGAGTAGCTCCCTTGGTTCTCACCAGTCCCACCCATCGGTTCAGGGTAGGAGATGAGGTATGGGTAAAAGAGTGGGATGACTCCGACTGTCTGAAACCCAAATGGAAAGGACCCTCCCTTGTTCTCCTAACGACCCCAACCGCTGTTAAAATTGCAGGAAACCCAGTGTGGATACATTGGACCCGACTGAAACCTGCTGCTCCCACTAGCAGCACCCCGAAGCGTTGGACTGCGCATCAACATCCTGACGCTCCATTACGGCTGACTCTCAGAAAGACGTGAACCACCAGATTCATGCCTGCCCAGCAACAGGAACTCAGCTTCTGGACCCACTGCGTTTTTGGCTCCCTGTTTATTGCAGCCTTCATCGTGGGCCTCATTATCTTCTTGCTGCAAAAGCTCGGATACCTCCTACCAAATCTATAATGCTGAGCATCTTCCTTCTCCTGTGCGCAGTCCCGAGCTATCCTACCACCCTGAGCAAGAATTGCACTGAATGTTTGCGCCTGGTGCGCCATCGTATAGAGGGAGGATATCACCTGGTTACCACCCTCATCCACCAGACGCAACCCCCAGAAGGCGATTGCAAGCTTCTACCGACGTGTGCCCTCATTACCCCGAATGGCCTCCAACAGTTCCACAGATGTCTCCAAGGCAATCTCACTATCTGCCATAGCCCTACCAAGCCAAGATACTACAATGTCACCCTCAGCGTAGGACTCCCTGCGTATGTGGCCGGGCCTCCGGGAGTCGAGGGAGATGGCATTCTGTATTACATAAACTCCACTCGCATCCTCGTCGGTGGCATCCAAACTGTAGCAACCCTAACCTTCGACGTCTGTGTCGCCATGGACAAACACCCGTGGTCCCGCAAATGTGGTAGCCAGAGTTGGCGTAAGGCATATGTGAACGACCACAAGTATGTCTGCCCCTTCAGTCCAGATATGAGATGCTGCTCCCCGTGGGTTTGGCTCCCATGTGCCGGTGACACTCGAGCCTCGGGCTGGGACCGAGTATGTGCTTATACGGGAGGAGGATATGCCGGATGCACCGGCCTGGGCGAGTTTCGTCGAGGTTCTGGTAACTATGTGTCCCTAGACTGGCCCATTCGAGGACACGACATGCCTTGGAGAGGGACGTGGGGCCTTGGCATTGACGGTGGAGGAATGGATCCCTTGACATATATTACCATATATCAGAGCCTCGAAACAAAGCCTCCTACGCACCACCAGACTACTGTCGTCGGCTACCAAGAAGTATTCGATGAAATTGCTCGTGCTGAACAGACCGAGACTAAGTTCCCCATCTCCCCAGAAGCCCGGAATATGTTCCTTAACTTGGCCGAGAACATTGCCCTCTCCCTGGGAATTGCCAACTGTTTTGTCTGTGGAGGCACTGACATGGGTGAACAATGGCCCTGGGAAGCGAGAGAGATTCGACAGCAAACATGGGATGCACTCAACACCACTAACATTACCTTTCCCCAACGGCCGAAGCCATACGAATGGGCCTTGAGAACAAATATCATAGGCACCCTCTGCGCTAGTCGAGCGCCATCGAAGCGGTACTCTGTACCAGTGGGAGATTCTGCTTGCACGGGGGTTCTTCAGTATAATGGAAGCCGGACGACCTGGTGGCAAACGGATAACCTGCCCGCCCCGGAACCTATCTGGACAGAACCCACCTTGAACACAACATGGACATACGGAGGAAACGCCTCCCTCAAGTGGGTAGCCCCGGGGGGCTACTACTATATCTGCGGGCGCAGGGCCTACGAACAGCTCCCGGCCCGCTGGTACGGTACCTGTCTCTTGGGCACTGTTCGACCTAGCTTTGTCCTTCTGCCCCTGCGAGCTGGCGAAACTTTGGGTATCCCCCTATACGTGGAAAAGGGGCCAGATAACCCTGCCAGACGTAAACGGTCCTTTCTAAACACCAAGCCCAAAGTCCAAATTGGAGACTGGAAAGACAACGAGTGGCCGCCAGAACGCATCATTCATTACTATGGACCGGCCACATGGGCTGAAGATGGTACATACGGGTACCGCACCCCTATCTATATGCTGAATCGCATTATTCGCCTACAGGCCGTGCTCGAAATCCTTACTAACGATTCGGCCTTTGCCCTCAATATCCTAGCCCGACAAAACACTAAGCTCATTACCGCAGTTTACCAAAATCGCTTGGCTCTTGACCACCTCCTAGCCCAGGAGGGCGGGGTGTGTGGCAAGTTTAACCTCAGTAATTGCTGCTTACAGATTGATGACCAGAGCCATGTCATCAAAGAGATAACTGACCGGATGGTCAAATTAGCCCACGTCCCCGTCCAGACCTGGAACAGCGCGTGGGACTGGACTTCCTCCCTAACCAGCTGGTTGCCAACCTCCGGGAGCCTGCAAGGCCTCCTCGTCATGGGTGGCCTGTTCTTGTTGTCCTGTTTACTAATTCCTTTATCTCTTCCCTTTGTTTCCAGGTGTCTCCGCTCCACCATGGAGGGCATCGCCGACCGCCGGGCTGCTGCCCAACTTATGGCTCTCCAGATGTACTCCCCCATTCCTCAGTCTGATGAAGCTTACGATGAAGCACCTTGTGGCTGATGTGCACTTTGAACCCCCTGAGTCACTTAATGGGCCATTACCCTTGTGCCAGCAAAAGACCGGCTACAAAGGGGGGGGATTCCTCTAGGGACCCTCCGTCTCAACCCCGGCGAAGCAACCGACGGCTGCGCAAGGGCTTAGGGCTCGCTTGATGCCTCCTTCGCTAACTATTCTTGTCCTTTCTTTCCCTTTCAGGGTCCATGGAGGTGATACTCTCCACCAGAATGGATGTTCAAGTATCAAAAGGGGGGAATGAAGGAGTGGAACGCCGGATACTACTCGAATACTATGAGTACTACCCGAATACTACTGAACAACAGAACAACCTCATGTTTTGTGCCTACTGATGGACTTATACTTATGCACTCTACCTCTGCTTTTGGCTGTTTAGCCATACTTTATTACTGCACTGGACATTTGTGCCTTATCCAGTTTTACTGTTTACTAACGAAAGAAGTTTTGCTGTTTACTAATGTAAGGACAGAATGCAGTATTATTAGACTTATAGCTTGTAACAGTAGTTTGCAAGGCCTATACAAGACCAGCTTGCATGTAGCAACGCGACCTTGGAGGGTGCTGACACCCCCTGCATTCCTGAGCCGAACCTTATCTCCTGTGCTAGAAAGGAGCATTGTGTGTGTGTGAAGAATAAGCTGCTAAGTTTCGTTTTTCTTGCCAGTATCATTTCGCTGTTATGACGTGTGTACGTACTGGGACTACAATTTTGTACTGTAAGAACTACAATTGTTTACTGCGCATGCCAAATGTGATGTGTAAGGGGCCTAGTGCGCAGGCCCAGTAGGGAAGTATAATTGTAAGTGTCAGGTGATTCGCGACACACAGTGTCCCGAGACTACTCGGTACTGTTCACTTGCTAGCAATAAAGTTGCCTTGTTTGGAACCAAAATTTGCCTTTCGTCTCCTGATTTCCCACCTGTTTCACTATGGTATGGGATTTGCGTTACAAGACGTATGAGGAGAGACTTGCTGACCTGAACATGTATACCCTGGAGGAAAGGAGAAACAGGGGTGATATGATACAGACGTTCAAATATTTGAAAGGTCCGTAAATGAACCTTTTCCATAGATGGGAAGGCGGTAGAACTGGAAGATGTCTTGCCCCATCCTTGGCCACCTTTAAATCTAGACTGAAAGCCCACCTTTTTATCATTGCTTTTGACTCGTAACCACTCGCCTCCACCTATTTTATTTATTTTATTTTTGTTACATTTGTACCCCGCGCTTTCCCACTCATGGCAGGCTCAATGCGGCTACCCTCCTCTCCTCCTTCCTGTACACATTAATTGATTTGATTTGCTTACTTTATTTTTTGTCTATTAGATTGTAAGCTCTTTGAGCAGGGACTGTCTTTCTTCTATGTTTGTGCAGCGCTGCGTATGCTTTGTAGCGCTATAGAAATGCTAAATAGTAGTAGTAGTAGTAGTAGAAATGAGATTGAAGGGGGGCAGACTCAAGAAAAATGTAAGGAAGTATTTTTTCACGGAGAGAGTGGTGGATGCTTGGAATGCCCTCCCGCGGGGGGGGGGGGGGGGGTGGAGATGAAAACGGTAACGGAGTTCAAACATGCATGGGATAAACATAGAGGAATCCTGTTCAGAAGGAATGGATCCTCAGAAGCTTAGCTGAGATTGGGTGGCAGAGCCGGTGGTGGGAGGCGGGGCTAGTGGTTGAGAGGCAGGGCTAGTGCTGGGCAGACTTCTACGGTCTGTGCCCTGAAAATGGCAGATGCAAATCAAGGTCAGGTATACACATAAAGTAGCACATATGAGTTTATCTTATTGGGCAGACTGGATGGACCGTACAGGTCTTTCTCTGCCATCATCTACTATGTTGAATATAACCCTTCCCCGTCAAAACTCCCCCAACTCACCTTACATTCCCCTCCATTCCCTTGTAACAGAGAGAATGCAGAGAGGTTTAATAAGACAATAAACTCACAAGTTTGCTATTGTTTTTAATAGTTGGCTTCAGAAATGCAAGCCAAGGAAATATAATCACCTTTGGGCTTCCCTTTAGTCCCTTAAAATAGACTGTATAGATGATTTAGACCTTAAATGTAATATGTACATCCTTTCATTATATATTAAGTACCAGTAGTACAAACTAGTTTTGGATTTAGTGGATTGAGATGGTATGGGCATCTTACTTTTTATTTTTGTCTCTGGTTAACCTTTCTCTTATGCTGAACGTTGTTGGTTCCTTTGTATATGATGAACCTTTGGTTTTATTTATTTATTTAACACATTTATACCCCACATTTTCTCACTAGTTGTAATACCATAGTGCAGGCTACAGTTAGTAAAATATAACAGCTGTTTTGTTGATATATTTTGCTGCATTGTTCTTCTGTATATAATAATAAAAATGATTTGAAAGCAAAAGTTTTATTGTGTATTGTTAACATTGTAATGTAGTACACTCAAATCATACTTCTGCCTTATTCTTGCTGTACACCACCTTGAGTGAATACTATTGTTTTGTTCTGACCAATATGGTGGCAAGCTCTGCCCACTGCCTCATTAAACTTCCTTGACTTGGCAGTCCCAAAACACAGCAGAAACAAGTAGATGGCGACGCTAGTGAGGCTTGGAACGCAACGAAAGAGGCTATTGAAGGGCAAGAGCATACTGAGAGAGGTCTCCACCCAATGAGGTTTTAATTATTCCTCCAATCCCGTCGCCGCCATCTTGGTACACCGAAAACAATAAATAGATAGGGCGACAAGCTCCGCCTACTGGCTTCATCCCACATGCTGGGCTCGATCATAGGCTTACGCCGGCTCCTGTGACCAAGCTTGGTTGAATGGGCTAGATAGGCTCGTGCCGTCTCATTCCGCGTCTGCGCTGTGTGTTTGCCGGTAGCTGGGCGTTTTGGCGCCTGCGCAGTGTTTTCCTGCGCCCCGCTGCCCTACGCGCCTGCGCAGACGCTTCGAGTGAGGACCGGAATGGCGGCCGTGGTGTTGCTGTCGGTGGAGGGCTCGGGCGGGTCGAGCTCCGTGTTGTCGGGCGTTTCTCAGGCCGCAGTCGGGGCGGGACCGGCTCCGGGACTGGGACCCGCCGCGTGGAACCGTTCTCTGGAGCGAGCGCTGGAAGAGGCGGCGGTGACCGGAGTGTTGAACCTGAGCGGCAGGAAACTGAAGGATTTTCCCCGGAGCGCTGCCAACCAGGACCTGACGGACACCACGCAGGCCGGTGAGGACGGAGGAGGAGGGGTCGAGTGAGGGCCGGTGGTGGAGGAGGAGGAGGAGGAGGAGGAGTGGTCGAGTGAGGGCCGGTGGTGGAGGAGGAGGAGTGGTCGAGTGAGGGCCGGTGGTGGTGGAGGAGGAGGAGTGGTCGAGTGAGGGCCGGTGGTGGAGGAGGAGGAGGAGTGGTCGAGTGAGGGCCGGTGGTGGAGGAGTGGTCGAGTGAGGGCCGGTGGTGGAGGAGGAGGAGTGGTCGAGTGAGGGCCGGTGGTGGTGGAGGAGGAGGAGGAGGAGGAGTGGTCGAGTGAGGGCCGGTGGTGGTGGAGGAGGAGGAGGAGGAGTGGTCGAGTGAGGGCCGGTGGAGGAGGAGGAGGAGTGGTCGAGTGAGGGCCGGTGGTGGAGGAGGAGGAGGAGTGGTCGAGTGAGGGCCGGTGGAGGAGGAGGAGGAGTGGTCGAGTGAGGGCCGGTGGTGGAGGAGGAGGAGTGGTCGAGTGAGGGCCGGTGGTGGAGGAGGAGGAGTGGTCGAGTGAGGGCCGGTGGTGGAGGAGGAGGAGTGGTCGAGTGAGGGCCGGTGGTGGAGGAGGTGGAGTGGTCGAGTGAGGGCCGGTGGTGGAGGAGGTGGAGTGGTCGAGTGAGGGCCGGTGGTGAAGGAGGAGGAGTGGTCGAGTGAGGGCCGGTGGTGGAGGAGGAGGAGTGGTCGAGGGCCGGTGGTGGTGGTGGAGGAGGAGGGGTCAAGTGAGGGCCGGTGGTGGAGGAGGAGTGGTCGAGTGAGGGCCGGTGGTGGTGGAGGAGGAGTGGTCGTGAGGGCCGGTAGTGGAGGAGGAGTGGTCGAGTGAGGGCCGGTGGTGGTGGAGGAGGAGGAGGAGGAGTGGTCGAGTGAGGGCCGCTGGAGGAGGAGGAGAAGGAGGAGGGGTCGAGTGAGGGCCGGTGAGGACGGAGGAGGAGGAGGAGTGGTCGAGTGAGGGCCGGTGGTGGTGGAGGAGGAGGAGGAGGAGTGGTCGAGTGAGGGCCGGTGGTGGTGGAGGTGGAGGAGGAGGAGGAGTGGTCGAGTGAGGGCCGGTGGTGGAGGAGTGGTCGAGTGAGGGCCGGTGGTGGTGGAGGAGGAGGAGGAGGAGTGGTCGAGTGAGGGCCGGTGGTGGTGGAGGAGGAGGAGGAGTGGTCGAGTGAGGGCCGGTGGTGGAGGAGGAGGAGGAGTGGTCGAGTGAGGGCCGGTGGTGGTGGTGGAGGAGGAGGAGAGGGGGCAGGGCAGGGTGAGAGGCAGTGGCCTTTCCCTCCAGGACCAGCCTGAGACTCTGCTGTTGTGAAAGGGGGGAGGGAGGACCTCGGCTTCTGCCTTCTATGTAGGGATTTGTTTATACAGTGGGGGAAATAAGTATTTGATCCCTTGCTGATTTTGTAAGTTTGCCCACTGACAAAGACATGAGCAGCCCATAATTGAAGGGTAGGTTATTGGTAACAGTGAGAGATAGCACATCACAAATTAAATCCGGAAAATCACATTGTGGAAAGTATATGAACTTATTTGCATTCTGCAGAGGGAAATAAGTATTTGATCCCCCACCAACCAGTAAGAGATCTGGCCCCTACAGACCAGGTAGATGCTCCAAATCAACTCGTTACCTGCATGACAGACAGCTGTCGGCAATGGTCACCTGTATGAAAGACACCTGTCCACAGACTCAGTGAATCAGTCAGACTCTAACCTCTACAAAATGGCCAAGAGCAAGGAGCTGTCTAAGGATGTCAGGGACAAGATCATACACCTGCACAAGGCTGGAATGGGCTACAAAACCATCAGTAAGACGCTGGGCGAGAAGGAGACAACTGTTGGTGCCATAGTAAGAAAATGGAAGAAGTACAAAATGACTGTCAATCGACAAAGATCTGGGGCTCCACGCAAAATCTCACCTCTTGGGGTATCCTTGATCATGAGGAAGGTTAGAAATCAGCCTACAACTACAAGGGGGGAACTTGTCAATGATCTCAAGGCAGCTGGGACCACTGTCACCACGAAAACCATTGGTAACACATTACGACATAACGGATTGCAATCCTGCAGTGCCCGCAAGGTCCCCCTGCTCCGGAAGGCACATGTGACGGCCCGTCTGAAGTTTGCCAGTGAACACCTGGATGATGCCGAGAGTGATTGGGAGAAGGTGCTGTGGTCAGATGAGACAAAAATTGAGCTCTTTGGCATGAACTCAACTCGCCGTGTTTGGAGGAAGAGAAATGCTGCCTATGACCCAAAGAACACCGTCCCCACTGTCAAGCATGGAGGTGGAAATGTTATGTTTTGGGGGTGTTTCTCTGCTAAGGGCACAGGACTACTTCACCGCATCAATGGGAGAATGGATGGGGCCATGTACCGTACAATTCTGAGTGACAACCTCCTTCCCTCCGCCAGGGCCTTAAAAATGGGTCGTGGCTGGGTCTTCCAGCACGACAATGACCCAAAACATACAGCCAAGGCAACAAAGGAGTGGCTCAGGAAGAAGCACATTAGGGTCATGGAGTGGCCTAGCCAGTCACCAGACCTTAATCCCATTGAAAACTTATGGAGGGAGCTGAAGCTGCGAGTTGCCAAGCGACAGCCCAGAACTCTTAATGATTTAGAGATGATCTGCAAAGAGGAGTGGACCAAAATTCCTCCTGACATGTGTGCAAACCTCATCATCAACTACAGAAGACGTCTGACCGCTGTGCTTGCCAACAAGGGTTTTGCCACCAAGTATTAGGTCTTGTTTGCCAGAGGGATCAAATACTTATTTCCCTCTGCAGAATGCAAATAAATTCATATACTTTCCACAATGTGATTTTCCGGATTTAATTTGTGATGTGCTATCTCTCACTGTTACCAATAACCTACCCTTCAATTATGGGCTGCTCATGTCTTTGTCAGTGGGCAAACTTACAAAATCAGCAAGGGATCAAATACTTATTTCCCCCACTGTATACTCACTTTTAGTACATAAGTTGCTGTTGAGCAGACTGCAGATCTTTATTGTGGGGCTAATGCAGCAAGCTAGGCTTGATTTTCTTCTGATTCAGGAGGAAAGTTTAGTGTGAGAAAATCTGCATTACAGACTAGTGTGGAGATGTGTGGCAGCCGTGTTAGTCCACTCTTAAGGTTATCAATAGAAATCAAACGAAATAAAACATGCAAAAGAAAATAAGATGATACCTTTTTTTATTGGACATAACTTAATACATTTCTTGATTAGCTTTCCAAGGTTGCCCTTCATACCTCCTACCCACCCCATCAGACTGTCAAAGTAATGCTTGGATGTCTCACTCATATATACTATCTGCTACCACATTTGCTTATTTCCGATCTGAGGAAGAAGGGCGACCTTCGAAAGCTAATCAAGAAATGTATTAAATTATGTCCAATAAAAAAGGTATCATCTTATTTTCTTTTCCATGTTTTATTTTGTTTGATTTCTATTGACAGACTAGTGTGGTAAGCAGTAATGTAGTGACAGGGCTGGGTCAAGGGTATTGGGTCCTCCTGTGGGCGAACCTTCAGGCTTCCTTCCTCCCCTAGTACATACATGCATATATACACACAGTGCAGCCCACTTAAGTGCAAGGGTCTGGGACCAAAGAAATACATGCAGTTAACCGGAGCATGCACTTAACCATTGTGACCCAAAGAAGCTTGACATCTGATAAACGTATGTACAATACTGTTTATTATACATACAGTATACAGTCTCCGTTAACTGATATTAGGCTTACTTGAAGTAATCAGTCATACTCCTCTGTACACTCTTGTGTCTGTGAGTTCCATGGACTGCATCTGCCAGACGGTAAAAACTGTCATAGCACTGACATCCAGTGGCCTACTACTACTATTTAGCATTTCTATAGCGCTACAAGGCATACGCAGCGCTGCACACGTGTTGAGACTCTCCAGCACTCTTGCAAAAGTGACATGAGGTTGTTGAATTTTGTCAGCATGTGCCTCGCTGCTCATTTTCATCATCTGTTTTATCATCAGCCATTGCCTGCATGTAGGCGCATATCTCGACATCAGTGCTGTCTTCAGCTGTTTGTAGGGTCCAAATAAAGTTTTGGAGCATCTTATCCTGGTGTTTTGGACTGATCTCTTGGACTTTGTTCCTTTCCACCCTGTTTTTCGTTGGTTCCAGTCTTGTGGAAAGTGTGAACCCGTTTGTTTATGCGGTTGTAGATCGTAATCAACAGCTACGTAGTGATGAAACTCCTCTTCAGTAACACCGTCTGGGATGTCAATAGCCTGTTCATCTGACACGTTTGCAACAGCTGCATCTGTTTCGTCCTTCTCCACATCCTTAACAAAGCTTGCCCGCTTGTAGTAGTTCACAATGGTTGCCTGTGTAACATGATTCCAGGCTTCTTTTTGCATATGTAGGGAATCCACGAGCCAGTTCAACAGCACATTTATCCTTGCCAGTCTGGTCATCCATAACGCTCATCAGACGACGTAGCACAAGAGCCCGATAATGTTGTTAGAAATTGGCTATTATACCCTGATCCATAGGTTGGATCAGAGAGGTAGTGTTTGGTGACAAGAAGACCACCTTGACATTAGCCTAACGTCAACACTGTGTGCAGCACAGTTATCACAAAGCAACAAAATCTATCGTTTTTGTGCCCGCATTCTAGTGTCTAACTTCTTTAGCCACTGCTTCCAAGTTTCCCCAGTCATCCATGAATTTGCGTTAGCCTCGTATGACACAGGAAGTCGCTTAACATTCTTGAAGCAACGGGGCTGTTTGCTGTTTCCAATGACGAGTGGTTCCAACTTCTCACTCCCATCCATATTGCAGCAAAGGAGTTTCGGCTTGTTTGAATGCAAGTGTTCCATCAGGAATCGCTCGCCAGTAGAGACCGTTTTCATCAGCATTGAAAATGTCACGAGGTGCAAACTCCTTCAAAATGGTAGGAAGAACTGAAACAACCCAATTTCCAGCAACAAAGTCATCAGCGTCTTGTTTTTCACCATGCTGTTTCTTGAATTTTATGTTGTTCCTCTACTTCCATGTTTCCAACCATCCAACAGTGGCTTTGAATTCAGTTAGTCCAAGACTCAGCTAGCTGATTAGCTTTCTCCATAAGCAGTGGACCACTGACAGGAAACTGTCTGCTCCTGACTTGAGAAAACCACCGAAGAAGAGCATCTTCTACATCCTCAGCTTTTCCCGTCCGTTTTCGTTTCCTGTGTGGATTTGTATTGTTTTGCCAGTCTTCCAGAATCAAATCTTTTTTCTTCAAGATAAATGAAATTTGACTGGGATTGACACCATATTCTTTAGCAATAGATGCTTGACTTTGTTTGTTCAGCCAGTATTAAAGTCTTACAGTTGCGCGACAACGACTCCTCCAGTGTACACTCTAACAACATTCTTTCGCTTATTCTGCCTGTGGCAGTTAACCAACGAGATTTCAAATTTACCGCCCTTTTGTCACATGCCATTATGCTTCCATATTCCATCCGTGCGCTTATGCGGAGTCTCTCCTGCAGAGGAGCGGTCTTAAACCATGCATAAAAGCGAATCTTGCACTTATCAGTGGTGCATTAAACCGAAGTTTGTCCTCATAGAAATTGATGGCGCCAAAAACAGGACTGAAGCAGGCATGCAGTTAAACAGAGCATGCGCTTATCTGACATGCACTTAAATGGAGTGCACTGTGTGTATTCTTTCTAGTAAACGCACAGCAGATAATTAGGAACATGTTGTCTTACCTGACACTAAGATTATGGTGCAGGGCCTTGTTTTGTGTATGTGCATGTAACTCAGTGCAATTTCCAAAAATCTTTTACCCAGCTAATTGCCTGTCCTTCCTGCAGGTAAAAGTACTTATTGATGGTTCTTTGAGTTTGTATGGCTGTTGACATCTGTTTTTATTCCCTTTGCTGCTGTTTGCTGTGTCTTCACCTGTCCACTTAAGCTGCTGCCCTAGATGGTCACCTAGTCTTACTTGCCTGTTGGTTGGACCAGCTGTATGCAGTGACATGCCAATAGTTGCATAAAATATTGGATTTAAAAAAAAAACCTGTAATAAAGTGTTGTACAATTTTGGTTTTAGGGTTTGTTTGGGTTTTTTTTTTTTTTTTTGAACTCTTGTTTCTGAATTTAGACCGGCTTCATACTGGTATAAAGATGCAGTGCAAAAGTAAATGGATCATTAAGGTGAAGTGCAGCACGTCAGCTCGGATGATCTATGAGTCTTGCTGTCCAAAGTGACCCTGGTTTCCAGAATCCTCAAATCTTCCCACACCCCTGAACACTCTAGACCTCCTTCCTCTGATCCTACAAAATACCCCTCATGGCTCTTGAGCCCCCCCCCCTCCATCTAAAGATGTTGTTGGTCTGTAGGCCCCCTCCCCTCCCTTTCTCAACCCTACGAAAATTGCCGCAAGGGTCCAATTGTACCACCCAGTACCCTCCTCACAGAAACCTGCCCCTGCATGCAGCTTCAGTAGGGGAGGCAGGATCGATGTCCATTTGCATCTGCCTTTGTGCTGCCACTTTGGAAAATGGCAGCACCTGACCCTGCATTAGTACATTGGGGTCAGCCTACCAAATAAGGAAATCATTGCCATATTCAGCAGACTAACCTTGCTAAGTGCATTCTGATGCACTACATGGGGTGAGTTGGTGATGTGGAGGCTGGAGCGTGTGGACATTGTTCTTCTCATGACTGAAGGCGCGCTTTAAGGGTTCCAGTGAGGAGCAGGAGGAGAGTGAGGGATATGGAAGAGATCTGCTTGGGCCGCTTGGGTATTTTTAGTGAGGTTACTACTACTTATCATTTCTATAGCGCTACTAGACTTACGCAGCGCTTTACACTTGAACATGACGAGACAGTCCCTGCTCGACAGAGCTTACAATCTAATTAGGACAAACAGGACAAATAAGAGATAAGGGAATAACTAAGGTGGGAATGATAAAATACGGATACGGAACAAATGAGTAAGGGTTAGGAGGTAAAAGCAGCATCAAAAAGGTGGGCTTTTAGCCTAGATTTGAAGACGGCCAGAGATAGAGCTTGACTTACCAGCTGAGGGAGTCTATTCCAGGTATAAGGTGCAGCAAGATAAAAGGAACAGGGTGGAGTTAGCGGTGAAGGAGAAGGGTGCAGATAAGAGAGATTTACCTAGTGAATGGAGTTCCTGGTGAGGAGTGTAGGGAGAGATGAGAGGTACTGAGGAGGTTCAGAGTAAAAGCACTTGTAAGTCAATAAGAGGAGTTTGAATTGTATGTGGAAACGGAGAGGGAGCCAGTGAAGTGACTTGAGGAGAGGGCTAATATGAGCATAGCGACACTGGTGGAATAGAAGTCATGCAGCAGAATTTTGAGCAGATTGAAGAGGAGAGAGATGGCTAAGTGGGAGACCTGTGAGAAGCAAGTTGCAACAGTCTAAGCGAGATATGATAAGAGTGTGGATAAGGGTTCTGGTAGTGTGCTCAGAAAGGAAAGGGCAAATTTTGGTGATATTATAGAGAAAGAAATGGCAGGTTTTAGCAGTCTGCTGAATATGTGCAGAGAAGGAGAGAGAGGAGTCAAAGATGACCCCAAGGTTACGAGCTGATGAGACAGGGAGGATGAGAGTGTTATCCACAGAAATAGAGAATGGGGGAAGAGGAGAGGCTGGTTTATGGGGAAAAGATAAGAAGCTCAGTCTTGGTCATGTTTAGTTACAGATGGCGGTGAGACATCCAGGCAGCAGTGTCATAAGTACATAAGTATTGCCACACTGGGACAGACCAAAAATCCATCAAGCCCAGTATCCTGTTTCCAACAGCGGCCAATCTAGGTGACAAATACCTGGCAAGATCCTGAAAAAGTTCAATACCTTTTATGCTGCTTATCCCAGAAATAGCAGTGGATTTTCCCCAAGTCAATTTAATAATTTGTTGTTACATTTGTACCCCGCGCTTTCCCACTCATGGCAGGCTCAATGCGGCTTACATGGGGCAATGGAGGGTTAAGTGACTTGCCCAGAGTCACAAGGAGCTGCCTGTGCCTGAAGTGGGAATTGAACTCCGTTCCTCAGTTCCCCAGGACCAAAGTCCACCACCCTAACCACTAGGCCACTCCTCCACTACGGACTTTTCCTTTAGGAAGCCATCCAGATCTTTTTTAAACCCTGCTAAGCTAACCACCTTTACCACATTGTGTGGCGACGAATTCCAGAGTTTAATTACATGTTGAGTGAAGAAAACTTTTCTCCGATTTGTATTAAATTTACTACTTTGTAGCTTCATCGCATGCCCCCTAGTTCTAGTATTTTTGGAAAGAGTAAATAAACGATTTACGTCTACCCGTTCCACTCATTATTTTATAGACCTCTATCATATCTCTCATCAGCTGTCTTTTCTCCAAGCTGAAGAGCCCTAGACGCTTCAGTCTTTCCTCATAGGGAAGTCATCCCATTCCCTTTATCATTTTCGTTGCCCTTCTCTGTACCTTTTCTAATTCCACTATATTTCTGTCTTCATGTGCAACTTTCTTTAATCACCTTATTTTCTATCTTCTTACTCTCTTACCTATCTATATGTTCCATCTTTGCTTATATGCTGTCTTTTAAAATGTTCTATTACATATTGTATTGACATTGTAAGTAGTATACTGTGCCATACTTTGTTGTTTGAATATTTTTTACTGCTGTAATTGTTGATTGCTTATGTTTGATTTATTCTTACTGTACACCGCCTTGAGTGAATTCTTTCAAAAAGGCGGTAAATAAATCCAAATAAATAAGTTTAAATGGCTGATCCTTTGCCTTGGAATCCAAGTGGCATAGATCATTTTATTCTTCTATATTACTTCTGGGGTTTTTTTTTTGTGCGTTTAGTTGAAATGTAGTTTTTCAGATTTACTCGGGATAGTGGAAAGTGAAGTGAGTTGCCCATTGTCACAAAGA
Organism: Microcaecilia unicolor; assembly: GCF_901765095.1. Classification (NCBI taxonomy): domain Eukaryota; kingdom Metazoa; phylum Chordata; class Amphibia; order Gymnophiona; family Siphonopidae; genus Microcaecilia; species Microcaecilia unicolor. Next base: position 218,414,602 of record NC_044040.1, on the reverse strand, counting down.
GCAATAATGGGAGAAACAGAATTTGAACCCAGACTTCACTTTCTCACGTTGCTGCTCGTAGATGTATGTGTACACACACATATGCATCTAGGGTCTGAAACTAAGTGTCAGGATATGAACCATGGCTTTCCTGATTCTCAGCCCATTGCTCTAACCACTGGACTACTCTTTTACTAAGATCAGCAGCCAGAGTTCTCATTCAGATATTTGTTTAAGTTGGCAATTGATTTATCAGTATCTGGGTCAACAGCATATAAGTAAGTGGTTTCATAATCTTTACTAAGTTTAACTGAGTAGGAGTTAGGCCTGTAAAAGTTAAATAGGATAGGTGATTGTATAGATCTGACACACTCCACCAGAGAGCATGAGTTTGATGATGTAACTCCCAGAGATACTGTGGTTTTTGGATGAAAGATTTGAACCAGGTTAGCACTGGGCCTGCAAGCCATAGACCCTTATGTGTAAACAGTGATTGATGTGATAGCTGAGGGCAGTGGTTCCAAAATCTGTTCTGGGGGAGCCCCAGCCAGTCAGGTTTTCAGGATATCCACAATGCTGTTGAGATGTCTACAGATATCACCATGGCTTCTTACCCTTTACCTCTGTATATCTGTAGTCTACCAGCTGTACTTACTAGTATGTTCTCGGTGGAGATGTGATCAAGTAACTGATTTGGATTCTTCCCAGTGTGCATCAGTTTGCATTTGTCCACATTAAATTTCATCTGCCATTTGGATGCCTAATCTTCCAACTTCCTATGGTCTTCCTGCAATTTTTCACAGTCTGCATGTGATTTTACAACTTTGAATAGTTTTGTGTCATCTGTGCATTTAATCACCTCACCTGGTACCTGGTCAAAATAGCTCTGACAAAAAAGCTCCCGACATAATAGTCCCTGGCATAACGGCCTGCCCACAATATAACCCTTGACAAGTTAGCCGCATGACAAAAGGCCCGATCAGGCTGCCCAGAATATGGCACTGCATTTTTTTTCCTAATAATCTTACCTTCCCAAACAGGATAAGGTTCGTAAGACTGTGAAAATGATGACAGTATTGGGGTGCATGTTGATGGAAGAATAATTTCTTTAAATAGCAGAGCAGATCATGAATACCAGTTTGTAGCTATAGAATTTTGTTTATTTATATATGCTTTATGCAATTGAATGCTGGTAGGAGTCTTTATCAGTGAAGATTTCAGTTGTAGTTTATTATATTTTTGTGATGTTATGTTTTCTTAGGGGGCTATTTTGTCAAGGGTTGTTTTGTGGGAGGGGCCATTTTGCAAGGGCTATTTTGTTTGGGTGTGAAAAGTTTGTTAGAAGGCTGTTTTGTTAGGGCTTTTTTGTCGGGGCTATTTTGTCAGGGCTATTATGACTGGGTGCCACCTCACCTGTCCCCATTTTTAGATCATTTATAAATATATTAAATAGCATCAATGCCAGTACAGATCCTTGAGGCACTCCACAGTTCACCTTCTTCCATTGAGAGCCCTGGGCACCAATTCTATAATGGCATCTGTGTGCCAAAATGCTGTTATAGATTATTTATTTATTTTAGTACATTTATACCCCGCCTTTTGCCACAGTGTTGCAGCCCCAAAGCGGCTTACAAAGAACCAATTAAATAAATATATAACAGTTACATTTCATTTTAGATAGAGCGGGAGAACAAGAAAGGGAGATAGAAGAAGATGAGAAGGGAAAAGCCAGGGAGGCAAAGATTAACGGCGAAAGTCATGGCGGGCGATGAAGACGCAGATTAAACGCAGGGCTGGAGCCTGGGAAAGCAGCAGCAGCAGCAGGCGGTCAGGAGAGAAAAGTGGCATGGGCACACCTAAGTTTGGTTGTAGGTAATAAATGTTTGAAATTGGTGGACAAGCCTGCTCTGGAATTTGTAAAACTTCAAACATATATTTTTTGAAAGTCAACAACGGTGCAACCATTTCTTGCTTTGGAAAATTTATAACACTTAAAGTCTTTGACCTCTTGGTTTTCTAAATTTTCAGTTTTCCTTTGCAACCATTTATTTTCCTTTATGATACTTGTTTGAACCTGTTGCAATGTTTTTATATCCTTAGCACTTTTCTCAAATTTTTCTTCAACGTTTTTAATTTGTTTCTCCATTTTAGAAATGGTTTCCTTAGGGGTTTGAACATTCTGAGTTAATAACACCAGTTTTGAGGAGAAAGATGTTTCCAATGTCAAAAGGGCATCCCAAATTGTTTCCAATGTAATAGTTGAAGGTTTAGAAGATAAAGATGACTTACTCAGTATTAAGGAAATAGTCTCAGTACCCACAGAAGTAGCCTCCTCTTTCTCGGCAGATTTTTCTTCCAAAACGCCATCGCCATGCAGGTCACCACTTTTCCCCTTCGGGGCACTCTGTAATCGATTGCTGGAGTCTGGCCCTGCTGCAGGGATCACTACCCCCATCTCGGAGGGTGTGAGACCCTGTACCAAGACTTCCTGCTCGACTGCAGGCACTGGCGGCGGAGCTCTCAATTCTGGACTGAAAGAGATGTTTGCATCAAGTTGTGGAGACGTTCCTTTCTCCGTCTCATCCAACTGCGAAGCTTCACAGCCCAATTGCCGTCCTGACACAACGAAGCGGTCCATCGTCGCAACCAGAGGAGAGGCGGCTACCGCAGGACCTAGTCTTTGCCTACCTCTCTGTTTAGGCATCTCGCGGTATAAATTTGTTTGAAAGGGAAATAAAGTACTTATATTTGAATTCAGGAGCTGCTTCGATGTGCTCCCTTCAGGTCGCCATCCTGAAACAAACTTTTTAATGTATTTAAACTGTTGTTTAGATTTCATATTTTTGTACATTTTTTACATTCTGCAGAGTTTTGCAAAGCGCTGTAGATCCTTAACATCCTATCAGAGTCGGTGTGGAGAGCATAAGAAACCAGAAGGATAGGTGTTTCAATCTCTTCCACAGCTGGAAAGAACAGTAGTTGAGGTTAGAGAAGGATGTCCTCCAATGGCCTCATCATCATTCCTCTGTCTTCTGCTATATCATCTGGTCTCTGAGTAACAGACAGCACTATCCCCGCCTCCCACCACCGGCTCTGGCACAGACCGTATAAGTCTGCCCAGCGCTATCCCTGCCTCCCAACCTCCAGTCCCGCCTCCCACCACTGGCTCTGGCACAGACCGTATACGTCTGCCCCACACTATCCCCGCCTCCCAACCTCCAGCCCCGCCTCCCACTACCGACTCTGCTATCCAATCTCGGTTAAGCTCCTGAGGATCCTTTTGAAAGGGAAATAAAGTACTTATATTTGTATTCAGGAGCTGCTTCGATGTGCTCCCTTCAGGTCGCCATCCTTTTTCTGCCGTCATCTACTATGTTACTATATTAGATTTTTGTAGTCCATAATGAGTTTGGGAGACTTTGCTTGGTATTTCTGAAGTCTGTCTGTCCTCTTCTGATGGGTGACTGTCTTGTGTACTTATTAATGAAAGGCTTTCTTGCTCCCTGTTCACACTCTGGGCTCCACTATTCTAAGCATTTCCCCATTCTTGTATTGATGACTATGCCAAACAACTCTCCCCTCCCACAGCGGTGGTCATGAAGCTCCTGTGGGAGCCTCAACAATAGAAAACATCTCAACTACTAATTTCATTTAATCTCAGCAGAACCTGTGGGTGTTGTGTCCATCGACCAGCAGATGGAGACAGAGAAATAAAATAGTTCTGTAATATTCACCCCTTAAGGGCGCATCTTGCATTCTGTCATACTCCCCTTTTTTTTTTCTGCCTCTTTTCTTCATCTTCCCTTTCCTTCCTGTGCATTCTTTCTAATTCACCCTGCAAACTCAACCTGCCCCGGACCCCCTGGCTCATCTTCTTTCTCTCACATCCACAGGCTCATTCCCTTTCCATTTCTCTCGTCCACTTTTTCCCACCCCCCTCTCACCAGGCTTGTTTTCACTCATGTAGTATTGCAATTGTTCCTTTTTGTTCTCAGAATGGTATGGGATTTGCGTTACAGGACGTATGAGGAGAGACTTGCTGAACTAAACATGTATACTCTGGAGGAAAGGAGAAACAGGGGTGATATGATACAGACGTTCAAATATTTGAAAGGTATTAATCCGCAAATGAACCTTTTCCGGAGATGGGAAGGTGGTAGAACGAGAGGACATGAAATGAAATCGAAGGGGGGCAGACTGAAGAAAAATGTCAGGAAGTATTTTTTCACGAAGAGAGTAGTGGATGCTTGGAATGCCCTCCCGCGGGAGGTGGTGGAAATGAAAACGGTAACGGAATTCAAACATGCTTGGGATAAGCATAAAGGAATCCTGTGCCGAAGGAATGGATCCTCAGGAGCTTAGTCAAGATCGGGAGGCGGGGCTGGTGGTAGGGAGGCGGGGATAGTGCTGGGCAGACTTATATGGTTTGTGCCAGAGCCAGTGGTGGGAGGCGGGGCTGGTGGTGGGAGGCGGGGATAGTGCTGGGCAGACTTGTACAGTCTGTGCCAGAGCCGGTGGTTGGGAGGAGAGGCTGGTGGTTGGGAGGCGGGGATAGTGCTGGGCAGACTTGTACAGTCTGTGCCAGAGCCGGTGGTTGGGGTGGGAGGCGGGGATAGTGCTGGGCAGACTTATACGGTTTGTGCCAGAGCCAGTGGTGGGAGGCGGGGCTGGTGGTTGGGAGGCGGGGAAAGTGCTGGGCAGACTTGTACAGTCTGTGCCAGAGCCGGTGGTTGGGAGGCGGGGATAGTGCTGGGCAGACTTATACGGTCTGTGCCCTGAAGAGCACAGGTACAAATCAAAGTAGGGTATACACAAAAAGCAGCAAATATGAGTTATCTTGTTGGGCAGACTGGATGGACCGTGCAGGTCTTTTTCTGCCGTCATCTACTATGTTACTATAAGTTTTTCTTTCCTGCAGGCTTATAACTTCTCTTTACCCCAAATATCTCCCCACAGACACACTGTTCTATTCCCCTCTCTTTTTCTTTCACCTATCAGATTCCCCCTTTTTGTTCATCTATTCCCTCCACCCCTAAAATTGACATCCTCTCCCCTTATCTTGCATCCCCAGATTCACCCCTGTATCTTTAAGCCCTCTCCCCCGCCCCCCCCCCCCCCCCCAGCAGCTTCAACCCCCATGGAATACTAGACCCAGATTTTCCAGCAACCCCCATACCCACTTTGCTCCAGTGACCCCTACTCCCTTGGAAACTCTTCTTCAGCTTGCTTCAGCTGTTCCCCCACCCCCCTCCCTGCCTCAATCTGCTGGTCATTCCTCCCTTCCCGGATCACAGCTGCACATCGGGGAAATGTCCCCCTTCTCTTCCATCCTAGGCCTGACTATTCATTTGTACTATAGGGCTGTAGGGAAGCCCACACAATTCAGTCAGGCCTAGGATGGTAGAAGGGGAGGATGTGGCCTGATGCACAGCCGTTAACCGTCTCTGCTGGGGGGGGGGGGGGAGGAGAGCCACTGGTGCCTGCATAGTTGTACAGAATCCCCCAGAAATAAACTGTCTCTGTGCTCTGCTTTTTCCACACATGTGACAGAAAAGCATCTAGGCTCAAGTGCTTTGATTTTATCCCAGGTTGTGACCTACAGTTTGGGAACCACTGATTTATATCCTTTTATTTGTTATCAATAGAAATCAAACAAAATAAAACATGGAAAAGAAAATAAGATGATACCTTTTTTATTGGACATAACTTAATACATTTCTTGATTAGCTTTCGAAGGTTGCCCTTCTTCCTCAGATCGGAAATAAGCAAATGTGCTAGCTGACAGTGTATATAAGTGAAAACATTCAAGCATTACTATGACAGTAAAATAGATACCATTGGAGATTCTACATGGAATGTTGCTACTATTGGAGATTCTACATGGAATGTTGCTACTATTGGAGATTCTACATGGAATGTTGCCACTATTGGAGATTCTACATGGAATGTTGCCACTATTGGAGATTCTACATGGAATGTTGCTATTCCACTAGGCTGCGCAGGCTTCTGTTTCTGTGAGTCTGACGTCCTGCACGTACGTGCAGGACGTCAGACTCACAGAAGCAGAAGCCTGCGCGGCCACATTGGTAATCTACAAGGGCCGACTTCTACATGGAATGTTGCTAGTGGAATAGCAACATTCCATGTAGAATCTATAGAAATCAAACAAAATAAAACATGGAAAAGAAAATAAGATGATACCTTTTTTATTGGACATAACTTAATACGTTTCTTGATTAGCTTTCGAAGGTTGCCCTTCTTCCTCAGATGGGAAATAAGCAAATGTGCTAGCTGACAGTGTATATAAGTGAAAACATTCAAGCATTACTATGACAGTAAAATAGATACTATTGGAGATTCTACATGGAATGTTGCTACTATTGGAGATTCTACATGGAATGTTGCTGCTATTGGAGATTCTACATGGAATGTTGCTATTCCACTAGCAACATTCCATGTAGAAGCCTGCGCGGCCACATTGGTGATCTACAAGGGCCGACTTCTACATGGAATGTTGCGAGTGGAATAGCAACATTCCATGTAGAATCTATAGAAATCAAACAAAATAAAACATGGAAAAGAACATAAGATGATACCTTTTTTATTGGACATAACTTAATACATTTCTTGATTAGCTTTCGAAGGTTGCCCTTCTTCGTCAGATCGGAAATAAGCAAATGTGGTAGCAGATAGTATATATAAGAGAAACATCAAAGCATTACTTTGACAGTCTGACAGAGTGGGAGGGTGGGGGTATGCATGGGGACATCAAAGCATTTCATTGATATTCTAACAGGATGGGTGTTGGTAGGTGAGAGGAGGGTAATAAACAGAAAAATACAACTTTATGGTTTATAATGGGTTAGAAAACCCAGATCCTTGTTAAGTCCTGTCTTTTGGGTGTCTGGGTCTGTCTATTGAATATTTTAACGATAAAGTTCATTGGTGCCCTCCCCCTTGATTTCACCTGTTATTGCATATATGTCACACGCAGTGGTTTCTGATCTTTAAACAAAATATCATAGTAGACAAAGGAAACCTGATTAAAAAAATAACTCAGTGTTTAAATTAATACTTAATTTATTTAAGGAATGAAGTTATCCAACACTCAGATCATTCATGTGAAAGGGTGAGAGTCATGTGTTTGACATACTGCCTTTCTGCAATACAACTTAAGTAGTTTACATCCTATAGAATAAAAGGCACCTCCAACATTCTGAAGCTGACTGCATGGCTGAGGCATTCCTGCTCTCTGTATCCATCTCCTGAATTGACATCACGTACTTCCGGGTTTGTCACAAGCAGAAGTGACCAACCACACGAGGTTTCTCGGCTTCAGAATGTTGGAGGTGTATTCTATTAAATAGGATTGGTCAGTTCCTTGAAGCACAGCCAGAGCTCAGCGTCCTGCACAGTAACGCTCAGACACCAGAGAGAGAGGGGGGGGCTGACACCAGAGAGGGGGGGAGGTATCTCTCTCACACATACACTTTCTCTCTCACAATGTCTTTCTCTCACTCTCACACACTGTCTCTCACACACTCTGTCTCACACTGTATCACATTCACTCTCTCTGTGTCACACAGTCACTCACACACTCTCTCTTGGTCTCATACACTCAGTCTCACAGAGAGTCTGTCTCACACACACTCTCTCTCGCACACACTGTGTGTGAAACACACACACTCTCACACTGAGTCTCACATATGCACTTGCACACACTCTCATTCTCACACACACACACACTCTCTCTCTCACAGACACACTTGCACTCAGACTCTCTCTCACACACAGTCACTCTGACATACACACTCTGAGGCAAACCTTGCTAGCGCCCGTTTCATTTGTGTCAGAAACGGGGCTTTTTTTACTAGTATTATATAAAAAGTAACTGTCCCCCCTTAGTTAGGCAACTAATTGATAGCATTTAATTTAGCCAGACGTGATTGCAGCCGGCCCTGTTGAATTTAAACTACTACTATAAATCATTGAACCTTACAATGAGAGTGAGGTAGTCACCACAAAGTTTCTACAAGCATGCTGTGCCATGATCAAAGGAAATACCAGAAGTGATGAGAAAAAGAGTTGTTGAAATATATCAGTCTGGAAAGGGTTACAAAGCCATAGCTCTGGGACTCCTCCGATACCACAGTGAAAGCCATTATCTCCAAATTGAGAAGACTTGGAACATTGGTGAATCTTCCTAGGAGTGCCTGGCCTGCCAAAGTTTCGCCAAGAGCACACCAACAACTCATCTGCAAAATCACAAAACATCCCAGAACATCGTCCAAAGAACTGCAGGCCTCTCTAGCCTCTGCTAAGATCAGTGTTCATGACTCCACACTAAGACAAAACTAGTATTCGTGGGAGAGTAGCAAGGCAGAAACTGCTGCTATTCAAGGGTAGCATCATTGCTTGTTTCACATTTTGCAAAAACTCCCTAATCCTTTTAGGATAATAATTTATCAGAAGTGGAACTCTTCGGACAACACACAGTTCCCATTATATTCTGGTGCATAGCAAATACTGCTTTCCACAGTGAGAACCGTCAAACCTAGTGGTGATAATGTGGGGTTGCTTTGTTGCCTCAGGACTTGCCATTATTAAAGGAACCATGAATTCCTCACTGTTTCCAAAAAAAAAAAGGAGCATGTCCGGTCATCTGTCTGTGAGCTGAAGTTCAAGTGTGATTATGTTATGCGGCAAGAATAATGATCGAAAACACAAAAATCAAGCCTGCATCTGAATGACTGTGGAGAAACAAAATTGAAGTTTTGGGTTGGCCTAGTCAAAGTCCTGACTTGAACCCAATAGAGATGCTGTGGCAAGACCTGAAATGAGCAGTTCGATGTGACATATGTGTGTCTGAATTAAAGCAGTTATGCAGAAGTCTTCCCCCCCTCCCCCTTCATTTCTTTTTCTGCTGATTCTCTTAATCCTGTTTCAGGCTTTTATTACATGCATATTCTAAACTGCATAGTGGCATTTTCAGTGCAGTTGGTGGTTTATGAAATCCATGTAAATAAAAGAAGAGAGTGGGCTATTTTTCAACATTGATGTGTCTAATATAAAATAAGGATGTGTTTGGTTGCACCACTTTTTAACAGCAATACGTTTAGAGGCAGTTTTTAACATGGGAAATATGGATATTGGATAAGTAAATGACATAATGTAAAAACTGTGTTGTGTGTTTACTCAGGTTGCCCTTGACTAATATTAATGTTTTATTTAAAAATCAGAACACATTCAGCCTGACATATGCCGTAATATAATAGGGAAAATCCGGAGATGGGAAGATGGTAGAACAAGAGGACATGAAATGAGATGGAAGGGGGGCAGACTCAAGAAAAATGTCAGGAAGTATTTTTTCACGGAGATTGGAATGCCATCCCGCGGGAGGTGGTGGAAATGAAAACGGTAACGGAATTCAAACATGCATGGGATAAGCATAAAGGAATCCTGTGCCGAAGGAATGGATCCTCAGGAGCTTAGTCAAGATCGGGAGGCGGGGCTGGTGGTAGGGAGGCGGGGATAGTGCTGGGAAGACTTATACGGTCTGTGCCAGAGCCAGTGGTTGGGAGGCGGGGCTGGTGGTTGGGAGGCGGGGATAGTGCTGGGCAGACTTATACGGTCTGTGCCCTGAAGAGCACAGGTACAAATCAAGGTAAGGTATACACACAAAGTAGCACATATGAGTTATCTTGTTGGGCAGACTGGATGGACCGTGCAGGTCTTTTTCTGCTGTCATCTACTATGTTACTTATGAGCCGTTAGCATGGAAAAGGCCAAATACTGAGCGAAGCATTCAAGCTGGCAGGATTGAGGGACGTTGTGGGTTTCTGGTGTTTTTTCAGTAAATACTTGTTTTGGTCTGATGCTTTTGAGGTGTTAGTATTTAAGACTCAATTATTAATTGTATCATTGCACACCTATTGGTTAGCAGCTCTGTGTGACACACATCTCCTGGAATGTGAGATAGTAACATTGTGTGTGAGGAAAGCCAGAAAAGGAAAGGAATCTGCTTTTGTACAGCATCTTTTATGCAAACTGTATTCTGTCCTTAGCATATTGTAAGATAGGAACGAGATATGTTCCTATATATTATCGGAGGAAGAAATGGAAACATGACATTGAAAAACGCGTTTCTTACCAGTAATGTCATTTTCAGATCTGCCTTTTACCTTCAGAGAAGTCCTGTGCTTCATGTATCTCTTACACATTTTCTGCTTGACTAAAGCTTTTTTTGTTTTATATAGTAAATCACGTTTGCTATGATTTGTATTATATCTTAAGCCTTGTCCCAATCGCACTGCATCTGGACAGCTATGTAACTGTTGTGTGAGATTTTCTTAATAAAACTTAAATAGTATGTCTGCACACTCACTGTCCCAAATCCTTCCCCATATCCACCGCACAAACATGTCTCACATCCCACATCCCCACATAAACCCCAAACCATCCATCAGAACAAATGTAGCTAATACTAAAATTCAGTGCAGCTGTCCAAGAGCACATACTGAGCTGAAATTGCACCCAGGCGTCCTGTCCCACCCACCACACTGCAGTCAAGAATAGGAAACAATAGATGGGGAGCAATTTTGGAACCCTGCCTCTCTTGCATCCTGCGTGACCGCAATGCTTGTATAGCCCTCAGTACAACCCTAAGCAAAGTAAATCAAAATTTATCAGTTATACAATACCCCTCTTCCCCTCACATAGGACTGCATCACATTCTCCCACGATGTCACTCGCTTAATTGCCTGAAAAAATTTTTTAAAATTACGTTTGTAGGGGGGGAAGGAGGGCAAGGGGACACTACAAATTGGTTGATGATTTCATGTTGTGTTGTTTCAATTTCACAGTTGTATTTCCTGAATATTTTTTTTTCATCAATAAAAATGATTTAAACATAATTACGTTTGTACCCCGCGCTTTCCCACTCATGGCAGGCTAATTTACCGTTCAGGGTTTATGCTGATATTCAATTTTTGTTTAATATAGACAGTTCTGTAGAAGATTGTTTTTGGATGTTGTACCTTTGCGAGAGAATCATCTTAAATTGAATGTAGTGAGTGTGGTGAGTAAGACTGATTGTGCCTCCCCTCACCACACACATACCCTAGTAGAAAAGCAGAAGGGGACTTTGGTGGGAAGGAAAACCCAAACTGGAATTACTCAAAAGGGGAGGGGATGCCAAAGCCCTGAGCTATTGTACATATTGCTGCATGTGTCCTGTCATCATATTCCTTCTAAGGTCTTTGTAGAGTTTAGTCCTAGAGGAAATCTGCACAACAAGTTTGGAAATTCTGCAAAATGTGGGAGGTAGTGGGACAATTATGTAGACAGTGTTCAAGAATGAAGCAATTTGCGGGATGGTGAGACAGTAGTGACGAGTTAGTGTTTGAGGTGGGACAGTTTGCTGGGTATTGGGGGGAGTAGTTCTTGTGGATGGAAACATTTTACAAGCTGGTGGGGCAGTTGTGACGGTAGAGTTTGGTGATGAGGCATTTAGAGGGGTATTTTGCATATTAGTGGGGTAGTTCTTGGGGATGAAGCAGATTGTGAGAGGATAGGATAGTTATTGGAGGTGTTTTTGAGGGTTTTGGGAGTTGAAAGGAGAGAACAGAGAGAGGTAGTTGAAAGAATGAATTCTCTATGTTTTCACTGGAAGTTTCTGTGCTTCATAAACTTGAACTCCTTCTCCCATAGGTGCTATTTTAGGGGGGGGGGGATCTTTTATTTTTGATTTGGCCCATTTTTCAGTCTATCTTTTTACCAGTTTTTCCCACATGCCAAGTTTCGTCTCAATGTGTTATATTTTTGGAAACTTACTTTGCCTCCAGGTGGACAGACGTTTTCTACCCCTTTTAGATAATTCTTACAATTTTCATTGGATTGGAAAGAATAAAGCACCTAGTAATAATATAATCATAAACAGCCTCATTACCAGTGTCCTACACTCAACCTCTTCCCCACCTCCTCATATTGCAGTGGAGGCAATGCATGAAGTATTCATTGTGGATATCCTGAAAACCTGACTGGCTTGGGTGCCTGCAGGACCAGGTTTGGGAACCACTCCCCTATACAAAGGTTTTCCATAATAAGGTGTTTCTGCATACTGATGGTACTAAGGTGGTGCATAATTTCACTTTAACCAGTAATAACGTGGAAGAGTGGCCTAATGGTTAGAGCAGTGGACTAAGAATCAGGAAAGCCCAGATCAAATCCCTCTGCTCTTCCTTATGACTTTCTACAAGTCATTTAATCCTCCATTGTTTCAAGTATAGCCTTAGATTGTACCTGAATGTAGAGAAAGCATGAGCAAAATCCTTGTCCCTTTTCAATATTTTTCATGAGTTTACATGTCTTCAAAGGTGATTAAGCTTTCTGCAGTTTGGATGCAAAAGGGCCTCTCTTAAGGAGCTGCATCTCCTTTAATAACTTTACACAGAATTAAGGTGGTGCGTGGCATCAGTGACTTAGCATGCCATGCATATGTTCTGTTGAGTGTTCTAGAAGTTTCTTAGGCTTCACTGCATGCGTTCATCTTATTTGTCAGAACTTGTATCCTGCTGTCCTTGGAGAACATCTGTTACAGGTAAGCCTCTTTGCTTTTTTTGAACTATTCTTATTAACCACTTCCCCAGCTGGAAACCAGTTGTCCATGGTGCAACATGTGAGTTCTGAGGCCTTGAGACAAAATTTTATGGCACCTCTTCTAGCCATTCTCTTGGGAAATGCAGCTGCTGAACACATTCTTTCCAAGTGTTAACTTGATCCTTTTTATAACTGTTGCTGCTGTGCAAGTCCATTGTAAGAATCTGTAAAATGCACTGAAAGATATCTTCTTTTTCTATAAAAGGTGTCTGTCTGACTTTTATTGCTCTGGTATCAAGGAGACTGAAAACAATTAGAAATTAATTCCACTCAACCCTTTTTTTTTTTTTTTTTTACTGTCGCAGCCGCTGAGATTCAGACACAGTCCTCTGCCTGCTCCTCTGTTGAAGACTTTTGGTTTCGCGACTTGACGCTGTTCATTATAGTGGCAGCTTTTACTTGCCATGCACACATTTTTCAGTCACTATACATATCTGTCAACTCCAGATTTTAGCTTAAAATTTGTAAAGCAAGAACAGTTTTACTTTTTGCACTGAGTGTGCTGTTGTGGAGAACACTGTAACAAGCTGACTTTTTTTGTAACACACATCTGTTCATGATGGGAAATGTGTTCAGGATGTGACTGGGATGGTTTCCTTGTCACAGATGAAGTGAATTCGATATAAACCACAGATGTGCCTGCTGATCATGGAAAAAAGAGAGGAGAGCAGCATAGTGTGTGTGTGTGGGGGGGGGGGGGGGGTAGCAGAAAACAAATTGCCCTTCAAAACATCTGAAATCTTGCTTCAAAGTTATGGTTAAGGTGCTTACATAGAAACTTATTAAACTGTTGCTGTTTCATTGTTTAAACCAGACCATTCTCACCTGGTTGTTCTAGAACAGAGATGCAGAAGCTGAGTTCTTGAGGGTTAGAAATAGGTCAGGTTTTCAGGATACCTGTTATGAGTATACATAAGAGATTGTGTACAATAGGGATAGCATGCATACAGGTCTAATTCCTGCATATTCTGAAAATCTGCTCTAGTTGTAACCCTCCTATAACAGGTACAGACATATGTAGGTTAAGTCTCGTATCACCTCCACCCACTTCCTTGAGCCCTTGTTAGTGTACTCAAATTCAAGGGCTTCTACCTTTTACTTTCTTATTTATTCATCAGCTGCTTGCTTTAAAGCTGCCTAGAGAAGTCTATATTCTATTAATTTTCTTTTTCTTGTAAGGGGCCCGAGTCATGCTTTCCCATTGTGAAAAAATGGGAGACAAACCTTAATAAAATCAGGCCCTGACATTCCTCTCTGTTACACCATGTCTCTTTTTCTGCTGGTTTGTTACTGTGCTAGCATCCCTGGACTGATTTGCTTAATTTCAGACCTGGTTTCAGCAATTGCTGTTGTAAATTGTGCCGTTTGTGTATACCCTTTGATACCTGGTAGTGGCAGAGTTGGGAGCTCAGTCATATGGCAACACATAGATCACATACGCTACATTCATATGCAGCTGCTCTCTAACATGGAATTTATTTATTTATTGCATTTGTATCCCACATTATCCCACCTCTTTGCAGGCTCAATGTGGCTTACAATAAATCATGGATAGTGGAAATGAGAGGAGAATTGACATATGGTGTTACAGAAGTAGTTTGGGTAGCATGGTAATGGAAAACAAGATAATATGACATAAGGTATTCTTACATTGCTAGATATGTGTGGGGATTTCACAAGTTTTGGTTTTTATGGTATATCTTGTCGAAGAGATGTGTCTTCAGTTGTTTGCGGAAATTGGTCAGTTCATAGGTCGCTTTTAGGTTCCGTGGCAATGCGTTCCAGAGTTGCGTGCTCACATAAAAAAAGGTTGAATGGATGTACCAAGCTGGAGTGGATCACCCACAAAGCAGAAAATGAGTTTACAAATGAGATTGATTTGATTTATTCATAACTCGATATACCGCTTTAACTGACGGAACAGAGTGGTTTACAGGCAAAAATTAAAAGCAAAGAAAATAACTATAATAATTCAATAGGAAAGTAAAACATACGAGATCAACACAATTAAAATAAAATTCAATAAATTGTCAAACACACACTCTCTTCCAGACCCCAGTGTCCAAGAGATCTGCCTTACCCATTAGGATATGCCTGTTCAAACAACCATGACTTCAGAATTGCGTTAAATTTTCTTTAAATTGGGTTCACTGCAGACCACTAATGGCATGAGGTTCCACAAATATGGTGCTGCAAAGGAAAAAGCACTATGACGCGTCCTTTCTAATTGAGCTAATTATGGCCCTGGCAAAACCATACGATGGTCATTAATAGAACATAACACCTCAGGTGAGGAATATGGTCCACAAAGAAAGATATGGAGGTGTACCTTGACAGAAAGATTTAAAAGCCAGAAACAAAATTTTTAAATGAACACAGTAAAAGACCTGGCAAGATGATCTTTGAAAGCAGATGTGATCAAATTTCTGTAAGTGACAAAGGAGACGGGTGGCTGTAGTTTGTAATGTCTGTAACCTTTTGAGTAATGAGGTGGAAATACCTAAGTAAAGGATATTACAGTATCCAAGCATGTCATGAAGAGAGAGAATTAGAGTGAAAATGATTGTGATCAAAAAACGGGCGAACTGACCTCAATTGGTGCAAGAGAAAGAATTGAAATTTACATAGTGCAGCAACTTGTGGTTCAAAAGAAAGAGCAGAATTAAGAACCACCCTTAAATAATGAAAACTAACTACCAGTGAAATTGGTGTATCAAATAGCAGGAGTGGGACAGTAGGTGTTGACAGGTGACCAGACAACCAACAGTCTTTTCAGGATTTTTCACAAGACAATGGTCAGTGAGCAACTGGGCAATTGTAGGTAGACAACATTGAAGAGATTGTAGATCAAGATTGGTGGGACTAACCTTATCAAGCAGTAGAATGTCATCAGCATTTGTATGAAAAGAGAGACAGAATTCTTGAATGAGAGTTGCTAGAGGACTTAGATAAATATTAAACAAAAGAGGAGAAAGAATAGATCATATATACTCATCCTGACAGAGACAATAATACCTCTTCTGTGAGGACAGTAGTTGAGAGAGCAGTGTATAAGCCCACAGGAAGAATTCTGATTTATCAGTATGTTTCTGTCAGGAAATCCTCCAGGCAAAGAGCCTGTGTGCTAGATTAGACTTTCTCATTCCCTCAGAGCTTTTCAAGGGAAGCAAAATCTGGCATACTTGGTCTTTGTGGCTGGCATTGTGCAGATCATTTTAGGTTTAGACAGAGCAAAACAAGAATTTTCATCACAGTGTTTTTCAGATAGCTACTATGAATATTAATCACCTATAAATTCCTATGTATATGGTCTAAAATATCATGAGTATAAGAACATAACAAAAGAACAGCCATACTGGGTCAGACCAATGGTCCATCTAGCCCAGTATCCTATTTCTATCCTCTGCCAAGCCAGGCTACATGTACCTGGCAGAAACCCAAATAGTGGCAACATTCCATGCTACCAATCCCAGGGCAAGCAATAGCATCCCCATGTCTGTTTCAATAGCTGACTATGGTCTTTTTCTCCAGGAACTTGTCCAAACATTTTTTTAAACCCAAATACACTAACAGCTGTTACTACATCCTCCGACAAGAGCTTAATTATTCTTTGGGTGAAAAATATTTCCTCCTATTTGTTTTTAAAGTATTTCCATGTAATTTCCTTGAGTGTCCCCTAGTTTGAGAATTTGAACATAAAAACATGCATGTGAATATGCATGAGATCAGTTTGCTTACAGTGGAGGCTACGCATGCAAATAGATTTCATGCATTTTCATTGGGGGAAATCCTGAAAACCCGGTTGGGTTGTGGCCCTCAAGGACCAACATTGAGTATCCCTGCACTAGGGTAGACTGATCTAGTCCTGAATTTTTTTCCATTGTGTGCTTGAAGTCTTTGTCCAGATTTACTGAAGGCTCATCTTGTCCCTCTTGACGCGGAACTGTATGCTCGCCATGCCAGTAACTAGCTGTGCTGATTTTTGAGTGAACTTGATTTTCTCTTTCAGATTTGTCACGGAACCGGCTAACAGAGATTCCTATGGAGGTCTGTCACTACATTTCTCTGGAGATTCTCAACTTGTACCAAAACTGTATGCGCTGCATTCCAGAAGCAGTTTTGAACCTACAAGCCTTAACATTTCTAAATATCAGGTAAATGTGTCTAGACTTCACCTTTGTGTTACGGTTTAATATCAGAGTGCTGTAGACTAATCTGGAAACATAATAAGATTCCTTGTTAGCTTAGCTTGGTGTTTGTACAGCAATTTCTTAAATAACCCTCTTTTGAAAATTTGTGCAAGTAATATGACCAGGGGTGGCAAATCCTAAGTGCCAGGTTGCTCAGATACTTAAAACTTAGTGTTTAGCCCAGTCCATAAGGCAGCTGTTGCAGCAGGCCCAGGTTGAAAGTGAGCTGTCACAACAACCATGCCTAAATGAGACTGGTCATAGCTAAGTCAATTCTCTAGCCTGGTAGGGCGGATCCTTAATTGGTAAGACAATTCCACAGGTGCTGTGGCAGCCATGGCAAAGGTTTTGTCAGGGTCTGTTATGTGTTTGAAACCTGGTGCTGGGAGCAATCCCTTTCTCCTTGGCGGGCTCAGGTTCATGATATATTTTTACTGCAGCATGGTCTGGAACAGGGGCTGGCCTTCAGCCCCCTGAGGGTCCAGGTGGCTGCGTTGTCTGGCTTTCTAGGGAAGATGAGAGGCATCTGCATCCCCCTCTTCATCTTTCCTTTCCTTCTTAAGATCTCAGTCTGGTCCTCTGGACACTGTCTGATATTCCATTCGAGCCTCTGTGCTTGGCTTCCATCAAGGATCTTACCCTCAAGACGGTGTTTTTGGTGGCTATCACCTCTGCTAGAAGGGTCTCAGAATTGCAGGCTCTGTTGTGTCGAGATCCCTCTCTCTCTTTCTCGGAGGATTCCATGTCATTGCACACTGTTCCATCCTTTCTTCTGAAGGAGGTGTCTCCGTTCCATGTGAATCAGGAGGTTTGTTTGCCCTCCTTTGTGGCACAGGGATTGTCGCCAGAGAATCGGAAACTTCCAAGCTGGACATCTGTAGTATGTTGCTGAGGTACCTCAAGGAGACAAATGAGTTTCATCTCTTGGACCACCTCTTTGTATATTTCCGTGCCCTCAGAAGAGCCAGGCAGCCTCGAAGGCTTCCATTGCAAGGTGGATTAAGGTGGCTATTGAAGCCGCTTACGTCAGCAGAAATTGTCCAGTGCCTCGGGGGCTCAAGGCCCATTCTACTAGGGTCCAGGCTGCTTCCTGGGCGAGGCCTGGGCAGTGTGCCCCCAAGGAGAGCTGCAGGGTGGCAACTTGGTTGTCGCTGCATTCCTTTGCTAAGCACTACAGATTGGATATGTCTGCCAGAGCCCATTCAGACTTTGGCAGAGCTGTCATTCGGGGAACCTTTTCTTTCCCCACCAAATAGATCTGCTTCAGTACATCCCATCCGTTGAGAACAGTGGAGAAATTGTCTTACTTGATAATTTTCTTTTCTTTAGTCAGCGATAGTGTTCTGAAAATCCTGCCCTTAGAAGACCTTGGCCCAGGGTTCTGGGTATGCTTTGTGTTCCCTTTCAGTTCTTTGGGGGGAAGAAATCCAATTATAATTCTGATTGGCAGCCATACGGAGTTCCTGTGATATAGCTATTCTCTGGCATATGCAGGATAGCGAGTGCCACACTCTGCTGTTTTTTGCTCACTTTCTTATCATTGCAGTTGCAGTGGTTGATAGGGTTGGGTGTGTTACAAAAAGAGACTTTTTGCTGCTTGGGCAGATGCATACTGGCTTGTTCCAGGGAGCACCACAGCTTAAACAGTGGTGTCACTGGTAGAATTCAATTGTCTCTACTTCCATCTGCTGGTATGAGGGGATAGAAATCCATTCGTTCAGAAAAGTGTCACTGACTAAAGAAAATCAGGTAAGACATCATTTCTCCTTGCGTATCCTGTCTGGGAATTGGTTGATGTGGCTAACATTTGTTCCCCCTGAACTTCATGATATCTGAACCTTTAACATACGGGCATGGTGAGGGGGGCAACTTTGATAGATTTATGTGCTCTGCTAGCAATTATTCAAAATGAAAACCTTGAAAGGAGTGCAGTGTATATTACATAAAAGAATTAAACAAAGTTTAGTACTGTTATATCACATATGACTTCGGATTGGTTTTCCTTTAACTAGGTCTCACAAAGAGGAGACCTGGTTTATCTACTTGCTACTTTTTCAATATATTTTTTCCATTTTTAAAATCCTGTTCCTTATGACTTGATAAGATTTTGTTCTGAAGTGCCTGGCCTGATAGTTAAGCTTTTATTTTTGTTGTTATTTCTTGACAAACTACAGAAAGTAAACTAATGCAATTTTAAAGCTCAGTGTGACACTCCAGTGTAAAACATACACTTATTAATTGGCCAACGTCTGTATTCAGTTTTGTTATAGTCAGACTGGTATCCCCTTAACGGGTACAGTCGAGCCTCATCGGGTCAGAGTCTCTGCAGCTACCTTAACACTCTTGAAACCTGCTTTGCCAGAGAACATCTGTA
Organism: Microcaecilia unicolor; assembly: GCF_901765095.1. Classification (NCBI taxonomy): domain Eukaryota; kingdom Metazoa; phylum Chordata; class Amphibia; order Gymnophiona; family Siphonopidae; genus Microcaecilia; species Microcaecilia unicolor. The sequence goes on along the minus strand of NC_044040.1, from coordinate 218,395,402 downwards.
AAGCAACTTCTTGGTCCTTACTCCAAAACGTCACTTCACAGTAATGCCTGGACCAGTTTTGACTGGAGACTGTGCATTCTGTTAAGCAGTACCAAGCAGTCTTAACTTTTTGATCATCATGTGAAGGTGTTGCTTCTTGATACTGAAACATTTATATAAGAAACTGGTACAACCCTGAGCTCGACAGCCACCTCGTGTGCTTGATTATCCTGCTTATTGATGGGTTGATTAGGTACACAGTCCCACCCGCTCCCCTAAAACACGATCATAAGTTTTAGACTAGTTGAGGGGATCACTGTGCTTGGGAAGGGCCATTCATTCTTAGAACTTTCCACTAGTGTTGTCAAATGATGGCATGTCACAGGGGTCATGAATTCATGTCTCATTTGAGCCTATGATTCCCAGTGCAGTGGGCAAGTCACTTAATCCTCCATTGCCCCAGGTACAAAATAAGTACCTGTATTAATTAGTATGTAAACTGCTTTGATTGTAACCACAAGAAAGGTGGTTTATCAAATCCCATCCTCTTTCCTTGTGTACCTGATTAATCCTGCTGTCCACACAGAACACCTGTTACAGGTAACAGATAAACATCTTGAGCCTGTTCATTGCAATTGTATCGAGCCGGTATGCCGGCCGTAATTATTGCGACATTCTGCAGTCCCCGGAAGCAGGTCTGTAGAGATATCAGCGTTGGGCAGTAGAAACAGTTTTGGGTCGGCGCTGAAACTGCAAATGCAGGGATAAGTAGTCACTATTTACTTGTTTCCCTTTGGTTGGTGGGTTGAAAAGTTTGACACCACTTTATACTCAGTAAAGGTCAGATTTATATTTCATTCTTTAGTGTTTACTATAAAAGTTATTGAAAACATTTTAAGAATTGAAGGATTAAACAAATAAATAAAATTTGCAGTATGTATAGAAGTTTTGGTTCCAGTCAGGCAAATAATCAATGTCATTCTGGAGGCTTAAAGGTCTGAAGAGACCTAATAGCCTGATACCTGATTAATTTCTGATGCCTCCGGTTCCTTTTTTCCTCTTTTTCCCTTTGATGCTTTCCACATCACCGTTTCTTTTGTTCCTGTTTTTGATATTTTATGATTTATTGAGGAACATTAGCTTTGCAATTGTTCCCTCTTCTTTGATTGATAAACATCTTGACTATGTCATTGCTTTTGAATGGATTCCTCAGTTTTACTCTTTGCTGATTTTGTCTTTACCCCATGCAGTCGGAACCAGCTTTCCACATTGCCTGTTCACATGTGCAGTTTGCCGTTGAAGATTTTGATTGCTAGTAACAATAAGTTGATCTCCTTACCGGAGGAAATTGGACAACTTCGGCAGCTAACAGAGCTGGTAAGTACGTAATGCAGGATTTGATTCAGTTACTTTGGCATTTTATAGTAGTGTAAATGAGGGTGATTAACAACAGTTTACAAACAGGTACTAAGGAGTTCTTTCCCCAGAGATCTTTAGTGAGCACATGAGGGAGTGGATAAAAAATAATAGTGTCAAAGAGAGAATCCGCATATTTTATTTTTACGTGACTTATATTCTGCTAATTTGAAAATCATAAATCAATGTAGTTTATGGAATTAGTGAGTATAGAAACTGTGAGCCTCACCAGAACCCTGTGGCTGTTTTCTGCCAGTGCAGCTAATTAATAAGGAGGAGGAGGCAGAGAGGATAAAGGAAGATGGAGGGGGGAGTCAGGGAAATGGATAGGGCTGGAAGGAAGGAAGAGAGATGGATACTATAGAGGGGATTGCTGAGAGGGTAGAGTGAGAGAGGAGTCTACTAGGACTGAGAAGAAGTTAGAGAGAGGAGCTGAAGGTGGGGACTTCTAGAGAGAAGACAGGGTTGGTGGGAATAAAGGGCTTGGGGAAAGCTACTGTGACAGAGGTGCTACCACAAAAAGAGGGTCTCTGCCATTTCTGTAAAGCTTTCCCAAAATAAGTTTTATGCCTTTGATAATTTTGTTTATATATAGTTTTGTCTCTGTGCTATTAAATGAATATAGGTCAATGTTCAGAAGATTTATGTGGGTAAAACCGTAAAACTAAGGTTTTGAAAAATCTCCTCTTTGTTCAGCTAACTATACCTCACACAAAAGTGCTATGAACAAATATACTTGGACAAGTATAGCTAGAACATTGGCAAGGTCGGGCTGATCTTTTGGGTGCTGTGGGGGTGCCATCTCATCCTTTCATTCAGCAGATGCTTGATCCATCCCTGATTGTAGATGATAGAATCCTTTTTTACTGGTTGTTCCTTGCACGTGATGGATGGCTGTACAATTTTACAATCATTAGATTCCACTTTTAGCTCAGTGTTCCATCTTGTATTCTATAGAGAGCTCCAATGCAGTAGCAAGGTGGGTTTAAAGGAAAAATTGATTTATATTTAAATCATTTTTATTGGCAGCAAAATAAGTACAATACAGTACTGAACCAAGTTTCTTTTCTGAAAAATTCAGCAGCCAACTACAACGTAATAAACAGTATATATCCCCCTAAGCCCCTACCTCTGCTGCTGATAACTCCACATTTCCACTAGTAAAATAGTTAAGAAAGTACCCTTGTGTATTCAGCAAGAAACATCTGGCTCCAGATGTCAAAGTTTGCCAAAAATTCTCCCATATATTTTGGAATTGATTTCCAGTATTCATAATAAAATCCTTCACTTCTAGGCAATCCAGTCTCATCTGGGCTATCATGAGGGTTCACCGTTGTTGTAACGAAGATCCTAAAGGGCCCATCCAAACCGTCAGGATAGTCTTCAAAGCAAATAAAAGTGTGTAATGTAAAAACTGTTTGCATCCTGAGGGAAGTTGGTGCTGCAAGGTCCCTCCTCCAAAAAGGTCACTAAACTCTTTCCAAACTACTCAGTCCCCTCCCTCCTAATCAAAGTTCCCTAGCCCTTTCCACTTGTGCCAGCAACCTAAAGAAGTATACATTCCCCCTTGGAAAAGTGAACAACTGTGTAAAACCTTAAAGAAACCAAAAAAATAAAAAAAAGACACCCACCACCTAGGTGGGGGTAGCATCTATAGAGATCATAAAGCAAGTTCATGTAGAAATGCTTAACAGTCAAATACGTAACAGGATCTAAAGCCTTCAAACAAGTGTCCATCCAACCAGAAATGGAGTCCCTGGAAACAAATAGAGAGAAACAACAACAACAAAAATGTTTAATATACATATAACGTATATATAGAAATATACACAGACCAGAAACAGCACAGTAGAGCTGTCTGCACTAGGTCCATAGTGGCATCTGTGGCACATATACATCCACCATAAGGTTCCAGAGAGGGGACAAAAAGAAAAGGATGGGTTCCATACCGACATGGTGCTGTAGCAACATTGCAAATAGTGTTTCACTATTGATATGGTAAGGGCATCATGCAGGAAGGAAAGATGGTTCCTACTACTGCGCCATCTTCAGGTAATGCTGTTTTCCATACACATGTTCCGACACAAGGGCATCTCAGTGCTCTCACCACTCGTCAATAAACCCCAAAAGCCTGCAAGCAGCCAACACAGATTAGTGCTACAGTCAATAGGCAAGGACCAGAAAGTCAAGAGTTGTTTTGAGGCCCCACAGTCTAAGCCAAAAGACCCTTTGCCGCTTGTTCAGAGTCCAGAAAGTGTGTGGTGCCTTCATACTCAACCCACAACTGCGGTAGATAAAACAGTGTGAATCTAATCATTTGTTCAAATAGCACCTTGCAGAGGGGCTAAATTCCTTCTGCTGTGCCATCACATCAGCTGAATAGTCTTGGAAACACAGGATGTGACTGCCCTCGTACATCAGTGCTTTACCCAACCACAGAGCCCGTAGGATCTCTTGTTTGTTGCAGAAATTCAATAAATGAAAAATCACCTCTCTGAGTCTCCAACCAGCATCACGTCTAGGGCCTTGGTGATGGGCCTATTCAATACTGAGTGAGCCTTTGTGACTGCAGTTGCTAAGGAAGAGCCCAGACAGGTCTCCAAGAAGCCCCGCAAATCAGCCTCCAGTATAGTCTCAGGTAAACCAATGAGGTGCAAATTGTTGCACCTTGATCTCTTTTCAAGGTCCGCGGGAAGTTACAATAGACGTCATAGCAGTTTTGAGCTCTGCTACAATTTCAGCGGTCCACGCTGAGCTTACCGAATGTGACGGTGGGCTGTGGGCATCCGCCATCTTGGCATCCGCAGGCTTAAGGTGGTCTTTCTCCTTGCACAGTCCCTTTGATGCCATGAAGCAGATTTCCCCAGCCAAACTCTGCAAGCTGAATCCAAAGCACTTCTCTAAGTGACAGGCACTAATTAAAGCTGGGAAATGCAATACTCAAGGGGAGTTAGAGCGGTCAGTCCCGGGAGCTCCCACTAACAGCGACTGCTCCTGAGCATGGTGTCACGTGACCTTGCAATTGTCACTTGTAATTTTACCTTTAACATAATACCACTCCTCTTTTCTTCCTAACTTGTCTTTTTTGAATAGATTATACCCCAGTAGAGACCAGCAGAGTTTCGGTTTCCAATTTGGCGTGGAAACCAGCCCAAAATCCAGGTTCAGTCATTCTTTTAGGTTTGACAGAAAATGCCAGTGCGTTTTTGGCTGAAACTGACACCCCCCCCCCCCCCCCCCCGCCACGCTCACTCTGCCTGCCCCCTCCCACTACAAGCACTACCAGAGAGGGAGTCCTACCGGACTAGGCCAGCCACCCCAACCACCACTCCTCCATCCTCCCCAGGCCTACTTTTAAATGCCCCGGTGGTCTAGTGGCCTCTTCTGGCAGAAGGATCCTCAGTCATTCCTGCCTCTGTTGGTTCATCAGTCAAAATGGCTTCCGAGACTTCCCATTGCTGCTGAGAGAGGACCTGGCAGCCATGTTGAAATTGGAACCAGCGTGGGCAGGAGCAACTGGGGGAACTTGCTGTCTCTGCCGAGGGAGTTGGGGGAGGCGTCCCGAGAGTTCCTGCTCTCTCTCTCTCTATGCTGGAATGGGGTGGGTGGGAAGTGCTGTTTTGGTTTGAGTCAAAACTGAGCTGCACATTTTGCCTGCTGATTCGGTTTCATTCAAAACCAAGAACACCAGTTTTTGTCGCCCTTTTATACTCCATTATAACTACGTCCCACTTCTGGTTTGCTGTGAACCATATCTATGTGATTGCCACTAAATCGAGTCATCCTCTTCTATCACAGGCTCTATATCCAGAACCCTAAGATTACGTACTGCAGACATTATTTATTTATTTATTTGTGGCATTTATACCCCGCTCTTTCCCGCTCGATAGCAGGTTCAGTGCGGCTTACAAAGTATGGTACAAGTATCATGGAGATAATACAGGTATGGAAACAATGTATCACAGAGGACATAATTACATAGAGTGGGTTCAGTGCGGCTTACAAAGTATGGTACAAAGTATCACAGAGATGATACAAAGTGTGGTACAAAGTATCACAGAGATGATACAAAGTATGGAACAAAGTGTTGCAGAGATGATACAAAGTATGGTACAAAGTATCACAGAGATGATACAAAGTATGGAACAAAGTGTTGCAGAGATGATACAAAGTATGGTACAAAGTATCACAGATGATACAAAGTGTGGTACAAAGTATCACAGAGATAATACAAAGTATGGTACAAAGTATCACAGAGATAATACAGGTATGGAAACAATGTATCACAGAGATGACATAATTACATAGAGTGGGTTCAGTGCAGCTTACAAAGTATGGTACAAAGTATCACAGAGATGATACAAAGTATGGTACAAAGTATCACAGAGATGGAACAAAGTGTCAGGCTGCAGAGAATACCTTCTCCTGCTTTAGACTTAGCCTGGCCTCAGAATGACATCCTATAGTATATCTCCTATCAAACTGAGCTCTCTTTTTCATCAAGCACTGCCATTTCCTCCCCTCACCGTCCCCACTGACAGTTTGAACTTCGTGGGTGTGGCTTGGATCTCTTTCAGGGAGAGAAAACTAACAACTTATAGCAGCAGCTTCAGAGAGCATTTTCCATCTCACAGATAGGCTGCAGAGAATACCTTCTCCTGCTTTAGACTTAGCCTGGCCTCAGAATGACATCCTATAGTATATCTCCTATCAAACTGAGCTCTCTTTTTCATCAAGCACTGCCATTTCCTCCCCTCACCGTCCCCACTGACAGTTTGAACTTCGTGGGTGTGGCTTGGATCTCTTTCAGGGAGAGAAAACTAACAACTTATAGCAGCAGCTTCAGAGAGCATTTTCCATCTCACAGATAGGCTGCAGAGAATACCTTCTCCTGCTTTAGACTTAGCCTGGCCTCAGAATGACATCCTATAGTATATCTCCTATCAAACTGAGCTCTCTTTTTCATCAAGCACTGCCATTTCCTCCCCTCACCCTCCCCACTGACAGTTTGAACTTCGTGGGTGTGGCTTGGATCTCTTTCAGGGAGAGAAAACTAACAACTTATAGCAGCAGCTTCAGAGAGCATTTTCCATCTCACAGATAGGCTGCAGAGAATACCTTCTCCTGCTTTAGACTTAATCCTACCCACCCTACCCCTCTACCCACCCACCCCTAGAGTGACATGTCTTATATAACCTCCCTATCAACCCACTCATTACTTTACCTCACCCATTTCTATTCTTCTATCACCTTCTCCCACTACTCCAACCAGAGTTACACCTAATCACACTGACCACCCTTCAACATCTTCTGTCCTTCTGTGACTGTTCTCTTGTGCTTGACTGCTTAAATATTTTAAATTTAAATGCTTTACTTTTTGTCTATTAGATTGTAAGCTCTTTGAGCAGGGACTGTCTTTCTTCTGTGTTTGTACAGCGCTGCGTACACTTTGTAGCGCTCTAGAAATGTTAAATAGTAGTAGTAGTAGTAGATGACATAATTACATAGAGTAGGACAATAATAAGAGATGTGGGGAAGGGATTGGAGTGTGGGTAATATTAATGATGTGGAATTATGTGTGGAATTATGTTTGAGAATTAGGACGGGTCTTTTGGGTAGGCTTGTTTGAAGAGGTAAGTCATCAGCAGTTTTCGGAAGGGTAGGTGTTCTGTGGTTTTTCGGATGTGTCGAGGTATGGAGTTCCAGAGTTGGCTGCCCATGACAGAGAAGTTGGATGCGTAGTAGGTTTTGTATTTGAGGCCTTTGCAGTTAGGAAGATGAAGATTGAGATATGTTCTAGATGTTCTGGTCCAGTTCCTGGCTGGAAGATCGATCAGGTTGGACATGTAGCTTGGAGATTCGCCATTGAGGATCTTGTGGATCATTGTGTGGGCTTTGAAGTTTATTCGTTCCTTGATTGGGAGCCAGTGAAGTTTTTCACAAAGTGGTGTTGCGCTTACTGTACACAACTCTCTAGATGTTGCTCTTTTCCATTTCTATAGTGGAGTTTGTTTTACATAACTGGGGGCCTCAATTCTGGTTTAAAACCTCTTCAGTAGGTTTGCCAGTCTGCTGCTGAAGACACTTTGCTCCTTCTTTGATTGGTGGACACCATCTCTGCTCAGAAGCCCTTGGAAAATTATCCCATGGACCAGGAAGATGTAAATGCTCTTGGACACCATCCGCACAGTCTACATTCATCTCAGTGATACAGGCATCTCTGCTTTGGCCCTTCCCTCAACAGGAGAATCAATGAGACCACCACCTGCGTACTTATCTGCTTTACCCTCTCTCCCAGAGCCGTGAAGTCACTTTTAATACATTCAGAAGGGTATCTTGCAATATCATTTGTGCCAAGATGCACAAGTAGCATCATATAATAGTCATTAGGCTTGATGAGTCTCTGCAAATTTTCCATAATGTTTTGTTGGCACCAGACAGACAGCACACTTTCTGGGACATCATGTCTGGTTCCCTCAGAAGGGAATCGCTAGTCACCACACCTTTGTGATATGTGTGGGTTGCTCCTAAACCTGAGCTTGAGAGTTACCCATTGGTGTGCTTGAGTGTGGAAAAGACAGTTGCTGGCCTGTAACAATCTGATCGGGCACACAGTTACATTAATTCAAGAGCTATGAAACGATTTCAGGGGCTGGGAGACTACTGTGCATGAGAAAAGCCATAAGTGTTCAGTTTTATACTAAGTTCTGAGCACTGGGAAAGTGGTTAGTCCTGGAGCCTGATAATACTTTCTCCAATTTGTTTTAGAATGTGGCAGGTTTAAAACAAATTGGAGAACGTTTTTCTTTACTCAGCGTGTGGTTAGACTCTGGAACTCATTGCCGGAGAAGGTAGTGACGGCAGCTGGCCTTGCTGAGTTTAAAGGGGGTCTGGACAGATTCCTGAAGGAAAAGTCCGTTGATCGTTATTAAATTTTGGGTTTTTGCCAGGTTCTTGGGGCCTGGATTGGCTGCTGTCGGAGACAGAGTGCTGGGCTTGATGGACCTTTGGTCTTTTCCCAGCGTGGCAGTGCTTATGTACTTACTAAATCCTGCTGTTTACAAAATACAACAGTGCTACTGTTGGAGAGAAAGCTGGACTTTAAGTAAAGGTAAGATGAGAGAAATAGGTTTTACAGAAGAGGAATTGTGGACATCAGAGGGGAAGCAATTCAAGATGTACAGCACACCTCTTTCCTGCTGGTTTTACAATTGCCTTAATCTAGAATTTGAGTATCTAATTGCCCGCAAAGACACACTAGTTTAGGTTAGTTTAATTGAAGATTTGATATACACATGCAATCGGAACAATTTAAGAATGACTCATTCACAATTAATTTTTCCCTCCTACAGGATGTCAGCTGTAATGAAATTCAAACAATACCTCCTCAGATTGGCAACTTGGAATCCCTACGGGACCTTAATGTCCGACGGAATCACTTAGTGTGTTTACCTGAAGGTAATGTTCACAGCTGCCTGAATAATGGATAGCAATTTTGATGTTATTTAGGGGTTGGCCTTTCACTGCTTCTATGTATTAGACTGACTTATCTACCTTCTAACCCACTCTATAATCTGCTATGAAACTTGTCTTCCCAATGCAATCTTGTTGAATTCTCTTTAGTCTGTAGTCCGCTCCGAACCTCTCAAAGTATGAGCAGATTATAAGGACCTGATAAAGTAAAAGACATTCTCCTTCTACCAAAATAGTCCTCTTGTAATCCTCTAATAAACATATGTGGATCACTGTATGTCAAAAAGTAAAATTCTCATCTAATCTTTTAATAAAGATATATGTAGCACTGTATTTCTCTGTATGTTTGGATCAAGTGATTGGCATTGGAAGAATTTGTCTTATCGGGTTCTTAGCCTTTGCTCCACATCTGAGGATCCCCTTCTCCATTATTAATTTTTTCTGACACAAAATTGTTTTTGTTGTGACCATTGTTTTTTTCCTATTAGTGAGTGTGTTTTGAGTTAAGAGAGGTCACAGATAACAATAGCATGAGCAGTTTTGGTTTTTTTTTTAATGGGGAAGGTATTTAAGTTATCGGTGATGGTTAAAAAAAAATTCTAAGAAAAAGTCTCTGGTCTTGATCGATTGGGGTTCTTTAGAATTGTGTGAAGTGCCCATCTCCAGCCCCCCCCCCCCCCCCCCCCCCCCCCGGCCATGAGGTTTTTTTAACTGAAACAATAGGCAAGATTGGAGGGATAATGTATGATTACTAAGGAAGAAGAAAGGACTTCACCGAGGAGGATTCTTTGCTTCGGTCTTCACCGAGGAGGATTTGGGGGGGACACCGGTGCCGGAAAGAATATTTGAAGCGGGGGAGTTGGAGAAACTAAACGAATTCTCTGTAACCTTGGAGGATGTAATGGGTCAGTTCAGCAAGCTGAAGAGTAGTAAATCACCGGGACCTGATGGTATTCATCCCAGAGTATTAATAGAACTAAAAAATGAACTTGCGGAGCTACTGTTAGAAATATGCAATCTGTCCCTAAAATCGAGTGTAGTACCGGAAGACTGGAGGGTAGCCAATGTTACTCCGATTTTTAAGAAGGGTTCCAGAGGAGATCCGGGAAATTATAGACCGGTGAGTCTGACGTCGGTGCCGGGCAAGATGGTGGAGGCTATTATTAAGAATAAAATTGCAGAGCATATACAAAAACATGGACTGATGAGACAAAGTCAGCACGGATTTAGTGAAGGGAAGTCTTGCCTCACCAATCTAATGCATTTTTTTGAGGGGGTAAGCAAACATGTGGACAATGGGGAGCCGGTTGATATTGTATATCTGGATTTTCAGAAGGCGTTTGACAAAGTGCCGCACGAAAGACTCCTGAAGAAATTGCAGAGTCATGGAATCGGAGGTAGGGTATTATTATGGATTAAGAACTGGTTGAAAGATAGGAAGCAGAGAGTAGGATTGCGTGGCCAGTATTCTCAGTGGAGGAGGGTAGTTAGTGGGGTCCCGCAGGGGTCTGTGCTGGGTCCGTTGCTTTTTAATGTATTTATAAATGACCTAGAGATGGGAATAACTAGTGAGGTAATTAAATTCGCCGATGACACAAAATTATTCAGGGTCGTCAAGTCGCAGGAGGAATGTGAACGATTACAGGAGGACCTTGCGAGACTGGGAGAATGGGCGTGCAAGTGGCAGATGAAGTTCAATGTTGACAAGTGCAAAGTGATGCATGTGGGTAAGAGGAACCCGAATTATAGCTACGTCTTGCAAGGTTCCGCGTTAGGAGTTACGGATCAAGAAAGGGATCTGGGTGTCGTCGTCGATGATACGCTGAAACCTTCTGCTCAGTGTGCTGCTGCGGCTAGGAAAGCGAATAGAATGTTGGGTGTTATTAGGAAGGGTATGGAGTCCAGGTGTGCGGATGTTATAATGCCGTTGTATCGCTCCATGGTGCGACCGCACCTGGAGTATTGTGTTCAGTACTGGTCTCCGTATCTCAAAAAAGATATAGTAGAATTGGAAAAGGTACAGCGAAGGGCGACGAAAATGATAGTGGGGATGGGACGACTTTCCTATGAAGAGAGGCTGAGAAGGCTAGGGCTTTTTAGCTTGGAGAAGAGACGGCTGAGGGGAGATATGATAGAAGTGTATAAAATAATGAGTGGAATGGATCGGGTGGATGTGAAGCGACTGTTCACGCTATCCAAAAATACTAGGACTAGAGGGCATGAGTTGAAGCTACAGTGTGGTAAATTTAAAACGAATCGGAGAAAATTTTTCTTCACCCAACGTGTAATTAGACTCTGGAATTCGTTGCCGGAGAACGTGGTACGGGCGGTTAGCTTGACGGAGTTTAAAAAGGGGTTAGATAGATTCCTAAAGGACAAGTCCATAGACCGCTATTAAATGGACTTGGAAAAATTCCGCATTTTTAGGTATAACTTGTCTGGAATGTTTTTACGTTTGGGGAGCGTGCCAGGTGCCCTTGACCTGGATTGGCCACTGTCGGTGACAGGATGCTGGGCTAGATGGACCTTTGGTCTTTCCCAGTATGGCACTACTTATGTACCTACTAATTAATTATCGACTCACTGGATGAAAACATCTGCAGTCTAGATAAGATACTTCTTTATTTTTTATTTTTTGTTATTTTGAAGCACATTGGGGCAAAATTCTTTTGAATAAGTGGGACATTTGCCGACTCTGAATGAGTAGGATATTTTCCAGTGGTAGAGAGGTATATTCGGAGTGTCTGTATCTTTTGTGGGGGTTTTGTTATAATGTTGTATACTTTCATAAAATTACTGCTAGGTTGATGGTTGTCTTGACTTTGATTTCAGGGTAAATGACAGTGATAAAGGGACAGAGTACAATGTGATAATTGGCAACTCCGTTTAAATATTAGCTCACCTTTAATTATATGGAAATATATAAAATTAATTTTATGTAAACTTGAAGGATTAATGGTTTAATTTTTTCTTAAGTATATTGAAGATTATTTGAGAGTTAATTCCTATAAACTTTTATCCAAATGAAGTTTGTGGGTAGGATTTATAAGCAAATTGGTAGTATTGTAGAAAGTTGTACTTATAGAGATATATGGACTTTGCTGGTCAGTCTGGTTACTGGTAGAGAGATGTAATTTAACATTTTCGTGCTGATCTTATACTTATTTTATGTAATGCATTTTTATGTGGAATTATGTTAGTCGTGGCTGCAGTAATGCTGACATATTTAACCTTCCTTGTTCTGTGCATTTTTCTTAGAAGAGCAAGCTATAAGTACATTTGATTAATAACAATTATTTGGATTTTATATGTTATCCCTACCAAGAGTGCACAGTGACAATCTTGTATTTGAAATTGGTCTGGTTTACAGAACTTTCAGAGTTGCCCCTGGTTCGGTTAGACTTCTCTTGCAATAAAATCACAACAATTCCTGTTTGTTATCGGAATCTGCGCCATCTTCAGACCATCATCTTAGATAACAACCCTCTGCAATCACCACCTGCCCAGGTGAGTAATGTTGCACAAACAGCTGCAGATTAATACATTAAATATAGTAATTAATCTTTAAGTTTATTTGCAGATTTGCATAAAAGGAAAAATACACATATTTAAATACTTGAACCTTGAAGCATGCAAGATTACCCCAGACCTGCCTGACTATGATCGCAGACCTATGGGCTTTGGATCCTGGTAAGTTTGTTTGAACCAGCCAATAATTATTCTGTTCTAAATGTAGGTTCAAATAGTTGTAGCTAGACTTCTGTCCCATGAGTTAGTACAAATTAGATTGTCATGACATTTCACTGCCATCTAATTCACAGATCAGCACAAAGACTTCCATCTCTTCTAATCCCTGAGAACAGCAAAAATGCCAGTATGAAACTTTATTCCCTGTAAAACCATAGGGTAATACAGGTCTCAGAAAGGACTGTGTGACCTTTTTTTTCTTATATGACAGGGGTGGGGTGATACTGAATGGTGGGAGGAGAGAGAGACAGGGGTAATACTGGATGGTGAGAGGTAAAGATGGATGGCTGAGGGGGGAAGGGAAGAAAGAAAGGGGATGTCGTTGATGTTGGTGTCTTGTAAATTTTAGTATGCAAAAGACTGGGAAAACTAACATACAGTACTGGTTATTTTAGGCAAATAGGAAAGGCAATAGAAGGCTGTGACAGTATTTGGAATAGGATAAAGATAGCACACACTCTATTATATAGATAAAGAAATTTTAACATCTCAATGCAGTTACTAGAAAATAAAACTAGTTTATGCGATTAACCTTGTGATGAAAACTTTTATTATTAATTTATTTATTTATTGATTTTAAATTACAAGTACATTAACTTGCACAGGAAAAACAGAAAGCAACAATCTCATGTAACATTATATTGCATATATCTACCTAAAATGATAGAAATACATTCTTCCTTAGACCTCTATTGGTGAGAGACGTTAAGAAACATGAGGAGACATTTGAATCAAAAAGAAAATTTTTGGTATAATTCGGCTTGCCTTTAAACCCACATATACTATTAGTTGATAAATGATGTTATTACAAAACAGGTGCCTGGATTTTTTTCATTTCTAGGAAAGATCGTAGCTGTAAAGGGTCGGAGAAAACATATTTATTCCCCTGAAAGTTAATCCTACACTTACAGGGGTAAGCTAGCAAAAACGATGCACCCAAAGCTCTAATATCATTTCTTAAATCCAAAAATTGTTTCCTTCTATCCTGAGTTGCCTTCGCAACATCTGGGTAGATCCATATTTTCTGTCCATAAAACGTGATGAAAACTTTTAATTGATGTGCAGCCCTAAGTTTTATTGACACTGATTTGCCAAATCCAGCTAGCTTTAGTTGGCGGCTGATGTATACATGATTGAGATGATTCATGTAGTACAGAAGAAGAGTGGGAAATGGACCAATGACTCCAGGAGAAATGGGAGTTAAATTTAAAGAACCACTTTATTGAATGACTCGACACAGACACCTGTGTTTCGGCCAGAAGGCCTGCCTCAGGAGTCTTAGTGATCCTTGTATTCTCAAGTAGGAACTTGAGGGCGAATAGTCATTATCTTCTGTCAAGTTTTGTTCAGTGGCAAAGCTGGATGAAACAATCATCAGTTCCAGTACAAGACTCGTCCCGACATACCTTCTCCTCCTCCTCTATTCGTATAATCCAGATGATTCATGCACATATTAACACTAATCTTCTTTTCAGCCATGAGGAGTTGTATTCTAGCCGGACCTATGGAGCACTAGATTCCGGGTTTAACAGTGTGGACAGTGGGGACAAAAGATGGTCAGGTAATGAGGTATGTTGCTGAGAAAAAAATACTTTGTAGGAAATTTTGGTGTTACATGATGGTTTAAAGCAGTGGTAACATCACCAGTTTGATACCCATAAAAACCAAAAGTCCATTTGTATAATAAGCCCATCTAAGATATGGGACATGAAGAGCTGGGTGCTTCTGTACTAAAAGCTGTTAAGCCAAAGATAAAGCACTCCATTTATCCATATTAATTGTGTCCTCTGTGCAGTTCAGGATTGTGAATGCATAGTCGTGCTGGAGGTTATTTCAGCTGAGTGCAGTCACCAGCTGTCCTGCAAAAGCTGGATCAGATGGTTTGTGTGTGTCAGTTGCTTCATGTGACAAGAGGCCTAAATGCTCCAGTGCCCATCCTACACAGAGCAAAGCAAACTTCTTATTTTTCTGTGAGAAGCAGCATTAATCAGCCACACAAGTGGATGTCGTCATCTGATGGTGCCAAGCTAGAATAACTGTCTCAGTGCTCAGAACTAGAAACGGTTTCTGTGCATGCGTGGGCCTCAGTTTTCTTGTGTCTTTCTCCTAACTGGCTGTGTTGGTGCTCTCGCCTATTTCTCTGTACAGTTTCTTTTCTTTAAAATAAACATACTGTATGTTTGCATCCTTGATCTTGAAAATGTCTTGGGAGAAACCAGATTTTTGAATATACCTGATCTGTGTGACAGAAAAAAGGTTTTGGGTGGCTACAAGGTGTGTATGATATGTGTAAGTCCGTCACACAGTCCGGACACTTGCTATGACCTCAAGAACTTGTACAAGTCACAAATACAAATTTTCTGGGGCATCATTGTCCACTTGTTGAAACTGGAAAATGACACAGATCTACTTGAGCAAGGGTAGAGATTAATTCACACATGCAGTGACCTTTGTAACCCAGCTGTGATAAAACAGATTCATTTTGCTTTTATAAGCAGGAGCAAAAATTGAAAAAGGTCAGTATCCACAAACCCATCATTACCATAATGCACATTATACGGGTTACCACCAGGAACCTGGTAGTAATTGGCAGCATCACAGTTCTAGCATGTATCAAAGGTGCCAAGATGGTTCAAAGTCACCATAAGATAGGTGTGATACAGTGGTGCTAAGGAGAAAAGTTCAGACAGGTTTTGGTCACCCAGCAGAGAGGCAGTCTGACAGAAGGCATTCACGAAAATTGCTGGGCTCCATTTTTTTTTTGGCTGGTTCCTGGCATAGCTTGTTGGAGCCGGTATCCACCCTTCTTTGTTGATGTAAAACATACAAACTGGTTTTCCGTGTGAATGTGCCATGGCTCACAGGAGCAACTGTATGCGCAATGCTCTTCCGGGGGAACTGGCATTGTGGGTTGCAGTAGCAATTGTATTAGGACCATGTCTCAGCAAAGCAGAACTGGGATCACTGTTATATGGCAGGTAGAAAATCATTATCGCTGCAATGCTTGTGCGGGATAGTCCCAGGGCTAGCATGACTGAGCAGTCTTGGCTTATGCATTTTTGGCAGCTTTTGTACTGTGTCTCACCAGCTGTGCCTGCAGGTGGATAAACCTGTTGAATCAGTACTTTTGGTGGTTCTGGTGGCTTTTCAGTGAATCAGGAGGTCTTACGGGATTTTTCTGTTAATTCCCTATTGGTCATAGAGAACTGGTGGGGTTTTTTTTTTTTTTTTTTTTTTTGGGGGGGGGGGGGGGGGTTATTTAAGGTGGAGAAGAACAGAAAAAAACATGACCACTCAATCCAAGTAGATGAAAAAGCCTTGACGGCAGAAAGAATTATACAAACAGAAGAGCCCATATGACCCAGGAAAGCTTTTTAAATTATTCTGGTCTCTAGAAGAGCAGAGCTCTAGTGTGGCCTGCATATATCCTGTTCTCACAGAAAACTCTGTTAGCTGAGTTTTTAGACTGAATTCCTCACAAATGGTCTCAGAACTAGGACTTCTCTCAATCTGTTAGAAAAAGTGAAGAGTTCCCAACATAGACCTCATTGTTTATTTTTGACATTCCAGCAGAATGCAAAATGCTCATTTTGCTACAGAAGATTAACTGTGTACATGTTAACATTTGACACTTTCTCTCCTTACCTTGGGATCAGGGTCTGCTATATGCCTTGCACTTATTCCACTTGTATCCAAGAGCTTTCAAAGGATCAAGGACTTGGCATGCTTACTTTTAATAGCCCTTGCTTACCCTGCCAAATCTGGTTGTTATAGCTGACATTGCCGGCATCCATCTAGGAACTTGCCTGTCCCTCCTGAGACAACATTGAGGTTATCTACTTCATCTCAGCTTAAATCTCTAATACTCACAATATGAATGCTGAAAAGCAATTCATTTCACTTCCTATCACCCAGGCGCCGTTGGGGGGGGGGGGGGGTTGCAGTCACAGAAAGATAGGCGAGCATTGCTGTGGGGAATCCTCATTACTGGTAAGATATTTGCTTTACATGGCATTAGAAGTTAAATGTTTGTATTTTATTCTTTCTAAAGCCAACAGACGAGTTCTCAGACCTTCCCTTGCGAGTGGCTGAGGTGACTAAAGAGCAACGGCTGCGTAGAGAGAGCCAGTACCAGGAGAACAGAAGCAATGTACTCATTACCAATGGTGCAGGTACTACCTCCCACTAACCAGCAAGACTAACGTTCTGTAGAGAAATGGTGGGTGGAAAATGTAATTGGGCAGAAAACGATAGAGAGGATTATAAATGTACAATTTTTCTGTGAATTGAAGTTTCCATCAGGTGGCTAGAAATGTTATAACAAGTCTGAATTACTAAAATGCATAATGTCCCCAAAATGTGTATGTATGGTAGTAAAATGATCATACCCCAGTATTCACGAACAAATTTTGAAGTAAGTTAATGCCACGCTTTCTATTTTTCTAGACTAGAAATTAAAGGATCTTTGAATCCCATCAAGAGCAGATAGAATGAGTACGATCTTCTTCCAGCTGTTGGTTTTATCTAATCATAGAGACCCACTATGGTGCCCAGGCTGCAGTGGTGGTTAAACTAAAATTTCATAACCATTGGACGACTAGTAATCTAAATCAGAAAGGAAAAGCTTTATTTTTTTTTTACTTTCACACACAGATCAAATAAACACAAATTGCAATTCCTCTAGGAACACATATCTCATATCCATTAACCAATTCACAACAGAGTACTGAAACAGTTTAAAATTACCATACGTTTAATCCCCTTTTTCTCTCAGCTTTTCTGATGATAGAGTTATTTTTAATACAAAATAAAATAAAATTCTGTTCCCCCTTCTCCTGTGGAGACTAATCTTCTTCCCTACAATTTGGAGATAAACCAACATCGCTCACAGGGGCCCAAGTCTTGAAAAATAGTTTCCCCTTTATATTTAAGTCACAAATAATTTTGTCATATTTCTATAATTCTTGGCAAATCTCTTTCCAGTACCCCACTGAAGGTCTCATGTCTACGTGCCAATGCTCTTTCTTTTTATCCTCCTACCTTGGGATCAACTCAAAAAGACATCTGTTTGGGTCTTCTGCCCGGTTTTCTGTAGTCCATCACTCAAGTTTGAGGTTCAATAAGAGCTTGATAGACTTGTCTATAAGTAGCACTTTCTAAGCGGTGTACAAAGTTTACTCCTCAAGAGTAAAAAGGAAAGGAACTCCATTGTAATATAGGAAAGGGATCTCAAAGAAAAGAGAAAGAAGAAGGGAACCTACAACTAATATAAAAACTAAAATTAATAAACCAGAGCCAAAGGCCAATTAATAAAATTGAAATGAAAACGGTAACGGAATTCAAACATGCGTGGGATAAGCATAAAGGAATCCTGTGCCGAAGGAATGGATCCTCAGGAGCTTAGTCAAGATCGGGAGGCGGGGCTGGTGGTTGGGAGGCGGGGATAGGGCTGGGCAGACTTATATGGTCTGTACCAGAGCCGGTGGTGGGAAGCGGGACTGGTGGTTGGGAGGCGGGGATAGTGCTGGACAGACTTGTACAGTCTGTGCCAGAGCCAGTGGTTGGGAGGCAGGGCTGGTGGTGGGGAGGTGAGGATAGTGCTGGGCAGACTTATACGGTCTGTGCCAGAGCCGGTGGTGGGAAGCGGGACTGATGGTTGGGAGGCGGGGATAGTGCTGGACAGACTTGTACAGACTGTGCCAGAGCCGGGGTTGGGAGGCAGGGCTGGGGAGGCGAGGATAGTGCTGGGCAGACTTATACGGTCTGTGCCTGTGCCAGAGCCGGTGGTTGGGAGGTGGGGCTGGTGGTTGGGAGGCGGGGATAGTGCGGGGCAGACTTATACGGTCTGTGCCCTGAAGAGCACAGGTACAAATCAAAGTAGGGTATACACAAAAAGCAGCAAATATGAGTATCTTGTTGGGCAGACTGGATGGACCGTGCAGGTCTTTTTCTGCCGTCATCTACTATGTTACTATGTAAAATTGGAGATTAGAGACTGGAAAGTCAGAACCTTCATTGTTGATGTTCAGTCTACTCCAGAAAGGGCTAATTAAGGGAAAAAGCATCACTAAATAAAAAAGCTTTTAGAATGTCCTTGAAGTTAGCTAAGGATTTTTCCATCCTAAGATGAATGGGGTAGGGTGTTCCACAAAGTTGAACAGATAACATTAAATATCCTGGTACAGTCAAAGTCACATCAGAATTGTCAGAATGATGGAACAGCTAATAAGTTCGCGTGGGAGGACTGGAGAATTCTAGGTGGTCCAGAGAGGTAGACAGGTGGTATGGAATGAGCATATGAAAAAGAGAGGATGGCGATCCAAAGTGATGGATGATGTTCACTATTGTCAGGATTTTATAGGTTATTGTATGGGATACTGGAAGCCAATGTTCTTCACGTAAAAATGGGTTGACAAGCTCAAATTTGCCTTGAACCTGTTATTACTTTAATTGCCATGTTTTGAACACATTGAAGCCATCAGATAAAAGTTGCACAAATTTCATCTAAGAGACTATTGCTGTAATCCGATCTTGTAATAATAAGTGAATGAGCAAGTATTTGGAGCACTGATTTAGTAAATAAGTGTCAGACTGAGTAGAATATTTTAAGCTTGAATAAGCAGCTTTTGATGATCTAGGATATGATAGGCTTGAAAACTTAGACATTGTTCAGATATGACCCCCAGAATTTTTATAGTTGGTTGAAAAGATATAGGAATCCTGGATATAAGAATAGGTCTCTTAGGTGGTTCAATGGGAAGATGAGAGATCAAAAGACCACGGGAATTTCCAGGATTTATGGGAATGTAACCCTGTGGAGATTTGAGATAATTTATCATTAAGAGCAGCAATTTAATGAGAACCTAGGGAACTGGGTTCAGTTCCCACTGCAGCTCCTTGTGATACTGGCCATTCTCCATTGCCCCAGGTACAATCTCTCTCTTTTTTTTGTTTTTTTGTTAAATTACTCTTATTTAGCAAGGTCAGTTTAGACAATAGTGTAGCCATTTAAGTCTCTGTTAGGGTTTTATATAAATAGTGCTTTAGAGTCTAGTTTAGTATTTTAGGTTGCATTTTAGAGCTTGGCATAGCATCAGTATAGAGCGTAGATGTCGTTGAGGGAAGCCTCTGTTTAATGTTGAATGGAACCAGCAGCATTTCTTTATTGGCAGTTTCTGTATGTGTAGGAGCTGATTTAAAATACTGACGGCTGATTGCGTAGTTCTTGTTCTTTTTAAAAAGATTTTCCTGTCTTTCTAGTGGAACATGATCTGGATCAGATTGACTACATTGATAGCTGCACCACGGAAGAGGAGGAAGAGGACACAAGGCAGTCGAAGGGCGAGAGCCTGAGCTCTGAATTTATGGCGTACATTGAACAACGCCGCATCTCTCACGAGGTCAGGTGTTTCTGCACTTTAGCTGAAGCAGTAAGAGATCCTGTTTTACCTTTTCCTGGACTTTTCCTTCTTTTCCTCTACTACTGTGAGCATCAGACAAGGAAAGTCATTTGTAGATGTGAAAGTTTTACATTCTTGTGTACATCTGATTTTTTATTTATGTTTCAACGGTTTTTATTGATGAGTCAAAAGACAACAAATTAAACCAGAATGTAAATCCACCTTCACACATTAATATCAAGACAACATTGCAACATTTGCGGTGGCAACATAACAGATACACCTCTCTGCTTACAGTCATCATACTTTCAACATTTTATCCCCCCTCCCACAATTATACTTTATATTCGTGTTTCAGCAACTTTTACTGATATTATACAAGTAACGATTATCTTTGATGTTTTGATAAAACATTTCCCTTCCTCCCTGTCAGCCTTCTAACAGAGTATAATTTGAAAAGTTATATGTTCCCCCCTTCCACATTCCACATCAAAATCTACCATTCTTAAAATGCTCGTGAGGGACAGAATATGACCAGACCCAAAAAGGGTGCTGAACTGTAAATCAAACACTAGTATCCCCCCCTCCCCCCCCCCCTCTACCCCCCACCCCTTGTTGAGAGATATTCAGATTTCCAATTTATTATCATAGAGGATGGTCTGAGTTCAGTATATGTCTAAAGCGAGTTCACCACTAAACTGCGCCCCTTAGGAGACAGACTGTGAATATATGGCCCCCAAACATCCAAGAATCGTCGTAGCCGCCCAGTGGAGCCCCCCACCCCTCTTCTCTCAAACACTGATTTTTTATTTAAATAATGACGTTTACTTTGAGGTCAATTTTCAATAGTGACATTAGGAATCATTTTCTGAAATTTATTTCCACATGGAAAGGGCTTTCATTACATTGTGCAGCTGCATGAGTGGGAATCCAAGGAGACATTTTGATCCTTTGAGGTGTTATTCTTTACCCCATCATCTGTAATATCAACAAGAGGGATTTTGCTGTAATCTAAGATATCAGAGGGTTCCAAAGCCACAGGCAACATCTTGATCCAAAGCTGGAATGGGATTTTGACTGGATATAGGATTAACGTAAGAACATAAGAATAGCCGTATCGGGTCAGATGTCAAGTGTGGCTCTGTCTCATTCAGTATTCTGTTACAGTTGACCATTTCAGAAATGATTTTTATATTAAACAGTACTGTGAGTACACAGAGTAAAGCTTACTATGCATTATAAATGATAGTGAGCTCTTCAGAAACTGTTATTCTAATTGCACATTTTTGAGTCCTGGTTACGTAGTGCATGATATACTAACAGTGTCTTGTGCTGTTTCATTTGCATAGAATTCACCTGCAAAACAAACACCTTTCAGAGAGCTTCATAGAACAGATGAAACACGACAATATACACATCAAAACAGGTAAATGGTATATTTTTTCTAGAATATGCTAAAATTCAGCACAAATGAAAATGAGAAATGACAGTAAATGAGAGCTAACCTACTTATGGTCTTCTTTGTCCACCTTGGTCTTGTGTCTTTTATGTTGAATCCCTCCTTTTAAACTGCATATTGTAAATTGCATAGATATAAATTATAATATGTGGTATATCAAAATAAAATTGAATTTCCGGTGGTCGGGGAAAGGGTTACTAGTTCCATTCACATCAGTCTGGTGATTGTCTAAGGGGTGAAATTAAGGTCATGACCTCAATAATATATCTCAACCGTAGGGCATCCATGGCCACATCTGTTAACTGTTAGTTGATTGGTTCCTTCCAATTCCTCCTGTTTTTCTCCATTGTTCGTTCTTACCTACTCCCTCACTTTTCTGCCTAGGCTGTTCCCTCATGCAGGGTAGATGCTATCTGTGAAATCCTTGATGCCATTGACAACACAGTCTCTATATTTTTAGAAACCGTGTCCATTTGTAAAATTTATAGCCCAGCAATTACATTTTTTGCAGCTACCAGAGCAACATTTGAAATAGGAGCAAAAGATAACACAACCATCCAAATGTACAATAAAACAATACTAATTAAGGCCAGTGTGCCAATGGCAATATCAAACTGGTCAATCTTGAGTAGCTTCCTAAATTTTAAATAAATGTCTTACTAATACTCTGCATTCACGGAAGTGCATTAGACTCCTTTTATACAGTACTGTGGACTATACTGGAACCAGAAGAATTGTTGGCTTAAGGCTAATGGAAGAACAAATGTTAATGGTCTTGAGTGAGGTGCATTGTCACGTTCTGTGTAGATCTGAACGCTGGTATTGCAGGGGGTGCCAAGGTGTATTGACAGCTGTGCGTATAACCTTGGATAATCTGACTGCACTGTTTTTGACTGAATATTTTCATAAGCTTTCTTTTTTTGTTAATTTTACTATATGGGAAAAAATTGCATTTGTTATAAAAGTGTTTTGAACACATAAAACCATCAACTTCTTGTCACTATCACTGCTGAAGGAAAAGACTGCTGTAGTCCTAATGGCTTGGGCCTTAAATCACTGGTTATAACAAAAAAAAGTAATAGCTATCCAGCTACATTGTTGTTCTTTTAAGAAGTGTAATTTTGGTGAGGATGACATGTCGCCCCCTTTCTGCTTGCTTTTAGATATTTAGATGAGTTCCGGAGACCAGAGACATTGAACTCCTTACCAGACCGAGACAAGCAGCAGGTATCAAGAAGCCACACAGACAGGTAAGGCCCATGCATCTTTGAATTGTTTGTCCGGCAGTATAGAGGGATTTTTCAATCCCTTTTTTCTATTCCATTCTAAATGTGAGGGTAGTTCCACATCAGGGGTTTCCTCTTTACTTTTTGGTTATTTATATTTGTTTTTAGTGAGGGAGAGAGGAGACATGATAGAAACGTTTAAATATCTCAAGGACATTTATGTACAGGAAGAGAGCCTTTTTCAAATGGAGAGCTCTGGAATGAGGGGGCATATGACAAAGTTAAGAGGGAATAGGCTTAGGAGTAACCTAAGGAAGTAGTATTTCGCAGAAAGGGTGGTGGAGGCGTGGAATGGCCTCCCGGTGGAGGTGGTGGAGTCGAGGACTGTTCCAGAATTTAAAAAGGCATGGGATAAGCATGTGGGATCGCTTAGGAACAGGAAGAATTAGGGGTTACAGAGGATGGGCAGACTGGATGGGTCATATGACCTTTATCTGCCATGATGTTTCTATGTATCAAACCATATGTACATAATCAATCATTCACAATAACATCCAGAACTCTTAACAACCAGGATCATTCACATAGTTCCTTCACGGTGACATGGTACTCTGATACACAAAGCAATTATCTAGTTGTATCCCCCTCTAACCCCTATTCCCAACTCCCAGTGCCCTGAGTTACAAGTTTAACAGGTAGCTGTGAGCCATATGAGAGATATGATCCAAATTGGTGACCAGGTTTGTTGGTATATCCTTCAAGTCCTAGGAGAACCTCATCAAGCATCCAGTCTTTCTGTTTTCAACAGATAAATCTCATTTCCTCAGCAGCCCTACACCAGTCAAGATACTTGTGTTATGTACGGCTACCACCAGAGGGAGACTGAATACCTGCCTTTGACCATTGTATATCTATCCTGTGCAGATCTCAGCCAGTGTCCCAGCAAAGGTTAAACGTGCAGCTTGTACAGTCTGACCTTTCTGGTTGACCCATAGGTTAACTTTTGGGTTCTTTGGATTTTTGTATTCTTTCCTTCTCTTATTGAGAGGGTTTCAAAAAAAACAAAAAAAAAAAAAAAGAGAGAGACGGTTTAGATCCCTGTACCTTCTATACCTCTGTGTGCTTTTTGGGGGTGTGGGTCTGATGGGGCCATGTCTTCCCCTTGGGATGCTATATCCAGGTGGCCAGGTCCCTCTCCCTCCTCTGTCCTCCAGTTGGAGCGGTGTGCCTTGGCTGCCGTGTGGCATGGGAGCCTTGAGAGTACTTAAACAGCCTGCAACAACTTTTTACAAGATAAAAAAAAACAGCAGCAGCAAACTACTACTACTACTATTTAGCATTTCTATAGCGCTACAAGGCGTACGCAGCGCTGTACAAACATAGAAGAAAGACAGTCCCTGCTCAAAGAGCTTACAATCTAATAGACAATAAAGTAAGCAAATCAAATCAATTAATGTGAACGGGAAGGAAGAGAGGAGGGTAGGTGGAGGCGAGTGGTTACGAGTCAAAAGCAATGTTAAAGAGGTGGGCTTTCAGTCTAGATTTAAAGGTGGACAAGGATGGGGCAAGACGTAGGGGCTCAGGAAGTTTATTCCAGGCGTAGGGTGCAGCGAGACAGAAGGCGCGAAGTCTGGAGTTGGCAGTAGTGGAGAAGGGAACAGATAAGAAGGATTTATCCATGGAGCGGAGTGCACGGGAAGGGGTGTAGGGAAGGACGAGTGTGGAGAGATACTGGGGAGCAGCAGAGTGAGTACATTTATAGGTTAGTAGAAGAAGTTTGAACAGGATGCGAAAACGGATAGGGAGCCAGTGAAGGGTCTTGAGGAGAGGGGTAGTATGAGTAAAGCAACCCTGGCGGAAGACGAGACGGGCAGCAGAGTTTTGAACCGACTGGAAAGGGGAGAGGTGACTAAGTGGGAGGCCAGCAAGAAGCAGATTGCAGTAGTCTAAACGAGAGGTGACAAGGGTGTGGATGAGGGTTTTGGTAGAGTGCTCGGAAAGAAAGGGGCGGATTTTACGGATGTTGTAAAGAAAGAAACGACAAGTCTTGGCAATCTGCTGGATATGAGCAGAGAAGGAGAGAGAAGAGTCAAAGATGACCCCAAGGTTTCGAGCTGAGGAGACAGGGAGAATGAGAGAGCCATCAACAGAAATAGAAAACGGGGGGAGCGGGGAGGTGGGTTTGGGGGGGAAATGAGAAGCTCGGTTTTGGTCATATTTAATTTCAGGTGGCGTTGAGACATCCAGACAGCAATGTCAGACAAGCACGCTGAAACTTTGGTTTGGATGCAAGGTGAGATATCAGGGGTAGAAAGGTAGATTTGGGAGTCATCAGAATAGAGATGGTAGGAAAAGCCATGGGATGAGATTAATGAACCAAGGGACGAAGTGTAGATAGAAAAGAGGAGGGGACCAAGAACAAAACCCTGAGGTACGCCGACAGGCAGAGGGATAGAAGTAGAAGAGGATCCACCATAGTGAACACTAAAGGTGCGGAGTGCTGGCTGCCAATTTTCACTATGTGGGGGCAGAGTACTTGTTTATAGGGCCAGTGTGTCCGCGTGCCAGTCTTTGACTGGTTGAGCCTCCCCGCTGTTGGTTCCTTCCAGTTCAGGGCCCCGCGGTCACGTGTGCTTCCAAGTTGTTCTGCCACTGGTGTGTGAGGTGTGGTGTAGAGGTGCCTTGGGCGCAGTAAATAGCACTGTGGGGAGCCGAAGTGTTCAGCGTCTGCGGTGCAGGATTTGGCTCCAGAGAAGGGCAGTTCCGAGAATGTAGGGGCTGCATCTTTGGAGCAAGCAGGCTCTACAGCAGTGGGCTCTGTTTCAGTGGGAACTGCCACCATCTTGGATTCCTCTAGTGCTTCAGGGCCACTGTAGCTTTGGCAGGTGCTTTGGCAGGTGAGTGCTCGTTGGGGGGTGGGATGGGGTTCCCCCGGAGTTCATCTGGTCCTTATTCCAGGCCTGGAAAGCTGGTGGCCTGGTTCACGGGGCTGCTTCCAGGTTAGGAGGTTCCCCTGCATTGGCAAAAAAGCCTCGGGTAGACTGAAATGAGGATGTGGAGGAGGCCTCACTCCAGTTCTCAGATGAGGGCCTCAATGAATTGGATGTTGAGGACCTGGTGGCCCTTGATGCCTGGGGAGGATCCTTCTGTGGTGAGAATTTTTTATCGGGATGGTTGGCTAAACATATTGACCAGATGTCTTCAGCTCTTAAATTTGAGCTTGCTGAGACACCTGCAGGTGATGCTAAGCAGGTGGATCCTCTGGTAAAGGGGATCTGCCATCCACCCCAGTCTTTTCCTATGAATAACAATCTTCGGGACATGATTCTGGCTAAGTGGAATTCTCTGGATGCACCTTGTAAGGTGTGACAAAACAGGGGATTTATGTCTGTGACTTCTTAAGTGAATGTATGACATATTTGTTCCCTAGTGCAATTCCTTTGTTTGGCCAGCAGATGGTGACTGTCTTTTTTTTTTTTTTTTGGTTACAGAAGTGACAGTTTTTTCCTCCTAAGCTATGAGGTAATCTTTAGTCTCAGTAAGGGAGCACAGGGGTAAACATTTCTGTCCTGAGACCCTGTTCAAGGCTTTTGTGAGCAGTTAATTTCCTGAAAATTCCCAGGCATTATACAGATAAGGACAAAGTGTTTAGACAGTTTTAATATTGATTCTTTTTCAGTTACCTGTTATTACCTGTTACTTTTTCACTGTTTTAATTTTATGACAATAAACTGTAATTAGCTTATTGGCTCTGTTGTCTTGGACTGACTAAGAATCCTGGTGGTTTGTGGTTTAGGTCTGTCTGGGTGCTTTCTAGGAACTGTGGGACCCCTGAGAATGTGGCCCCAGTAACCTAAAACTCACCGGGGAATAACGTGCGAGTGGGAGACTTGCCCAGAGGCAGGTGAGACCCAGTTGGTGGGGAGGAGGGTGCTAGTATAGAGCACAAGCAGCAGGTGCAGGTGGACCAGAGCAGTGCTGGGTATAGACCCCTCCAGGTGGGCTGCAGGGTTAGCCCCAGGTTGGGTGCCAGGTGTTCCATGACATAAGGTATCTAGTACCATGGCTAAACTTAATCTGATTCCTGTGGATGATAGGAAATCTCTGAAGCCTCCCATTGTGGACGCGGTGGTGACAGCAGTAACTAAAAAGACTACCATCCCAGTGGATGGTGGCGAGCCCTTCGTGACCCCCAAGATAGGAAGATGGAAACTCTTCTTAAGCATACTTTTGATTTATCAGTGTTGGCACTGCAGGAGTCCATTTGTGGTGGTCTGGTGGCCAGTGTTTCCTCTAAGGAGTGGCGTGGTGAGTGCACATTTTTTTTTCATGTGAGCAACAAGTTTTAAAAAACAACAATTTTTGAGCGCCACTATTAGCAAAGCATTTCTGTATATACACAAAAACCATTTTTGTGAGCAACCATGTAAAATCTGTGAGCGACGCTCCTGAAATGTACGAGCAACTATGAGGGAACATTGCTGGTGGCTCAATCTTCCTTTCTCTGGGCAGAGAAAGTGTTGGACGATTCTGTGTTAGGTCAGTTCTGGTTCAGGAAGTGGCAAAAACGGAGATGAGCTTCTCGTTTTAACCTATGCGCTTTATGATTATGTCCGTGGTGGTGGCTACCCGTTGGGCGCTCTGGCTTCAGGGTTGGGCTGTGGATATGGCTTCCAAGTCCAAGTTGTGTTCTCTTCCTTTTTGAGGCTCCATGCTTTTTGGTGAGGAGTTGGATAAGTTGGTGTGGGGTCTCAGAGATGCTAAAGTTCATCGGTTTCCGGAAGATAAGCCTAAGATGGATGGCCATGGTTTGTCAGCACATAGCTGTTTTTGGGAGACCAGGCAGGTCTGGGGAGCCTCCAGGGGTCGTTTTTATTTCAGCGGACTCAGCCCTTTTTGGGTGGCCATTGTGGAGGTCAAGACTCAGGTTTGCGGGCCCTCAGACCGGTGTGGTGGGTGCAAGTGGGCACTCGTTACGGGACTTTTACCAGAGGTGCACCCAGATTACGTCAGATCAGTGGGTCCTCAAAGTGGTTCGAAACGGTTATGCACTGGAGTTCGAGTGTCCGCTTTCAGATTTGTTTCTAGAATCTCCATGTCACTCTCGTCACAAGGCGGGGGTGATTCGGGAAACATCTTGTCATCTCATCTAGAGGTGGTGGTGCCGGCTCCAAAGGGGGGACAGTCACAAACAGAAGGCAAAATACTCTACTGGGAAAAGGGCACCAAGTGGAAGGAATAGAGTAACGAAACTTCTCACAGATGGTGTTCAAATCAACGGTTATTCAAAATTCTTCTAAAAACATTGGTGACGACCCGGCACAATTCGTGTTTCGGCCTAATCGGTCTGCATCAGGGGTCTATAGATTTTTTAAAAAACATGCATTGAGAATAAATGTGCATACAAAATACGTAGACATTTTAAAAAATTGTATATAAAGAAAATACATTTGTATAAAATTACATATATAAATATATGAAAAATCTCAAGATATGTGTTGATCAAGTAATAGGAAAAGAAATGTTTAAATATATAGAAATAATAATGTAAAATATCTTAAGATATATACGAATAAAGTAATAAGAAATAAACATGAGAGAGACATACCTAGGGATATGTAATTCAATCCGTATATCCAAAAAGTCATCAAAAGGTTAGAAACCTGTTATCAATATTAACAAACAAACAAAAATCAAATGAAACCATAAACTGTATTATACCCAAAGAGACACTGATGATAACATATTCCTAAAGAAGTGATACTTCTAAACGATGTACAGGAGGGAAAAAATAAACTGAAACAGATGTCCAAAATCAGGGGACCTTCATTTTAACATATTTATCTATTTATCCATATATTTATGTAGCAGTAAAGCTAACGGGGTGGAAAATAGGTGAACCAAATTACTTGCCAATGAATTTGCAAAGTAAAAGGGTTTGCGTTGTAAATTAAAAACGACAGCGTCGCAAGATGAAAAGGTGCTGTGTGGTGAAAGATGACCAAAGGTAAAATCAAATAAAACATCTTGAGTATTGCATTCAGTTCTGGTTGCTGTATCTCAAAAAAGATATAGTGGAATTAGAAAAGGTTCAAAGAAGAGCGACCAAAATGATAGAGGGAATGGAACTCCTCCCATATGAGGAAAGGCTAAAGAGGTTCCTGAGCCCCTACGCCAAGCCCCCTCCCTACCCATCTTCAAATCCTTGCTCAAAGCCTACCTCTTCAATGTTGCTTTCGGCACCTAACCTTTATACCTTTCAGGAAATCTAGACTGCCCCAATTTGACTGACTGTACATTTGTCCATTAGATTGTAAGCTCTTTGAGCAGGGACTGTCCTTCTATGTTAAATTGTACAGTGCTGCGTAACCCTAGTAGCGCTTTAGAAATGTTAAATAGTAGTAGTAGTAGTCTTCAGCCTGGAAAAGAGACACCTGTGGGGGGACATGATAGAGGTGTATAAAATCCTGAGTGGTGTAGAACAGTTAAAAATGAATTGATTTTTTTTTTTTACTAAAGTACAAAGACTAGGGGACACTTAATGAAGTCACTTGGAAATACTGTTAAAACAAATAGGAGGAAATACGTTTCAGTCAATATCAGAGTAATTGAACTCACCGATTATTATTGTGTTCTCCAATTTGTTAACCTCCCTAATTTCTGATAACCTTTCTGCATCTGTCTGTTCATCTTGGCCAGGTGGACGGTAGTACAACACTCCTATCACTATCCTCTTCCCCTTTACACATGGAATTTCTATCCATAGGGATTCCAAGGTGTGTTTTGTGTCCTGAGCAGTAACTGTGTACAGGAATTGAACTTGCATTACTAGTAGTGCCCAACACTTGGTCATTGGACTTTGCTATTAGCAATTTTTAAACTCTTATATTGTGACTGTTGGTCATGTTTCTATATAAAATAGTAAAAGCGTATAACATTTCATGCTCATCCTTTGAGATGGGAAATGGCAGTTTGCTTTGTTAATGTTACATTTGCTAACCTGCCTCCCGACAGTACATCAAAGTAGTCTACACTTACAATAAAAAAAAAAACAATAAAATCATGATAAAACCATTACATCAATGCAATAAATAAAAACTAACTGCAACATATTTACATAATAGTGATAAGATATTTTTAAAAATATTGCTAATCCAACACCTCACTGAAGACCTGCTCAGAAAAGAAAGCTTTTAGTTCCACCTTAAACTTTGCTTAACTGAGCTTTCTATCCTGAAATAACGGGGCAAAGCATGTCACAGATTTGCAGCTAGATAATAAAAGGTAAATTGATGGATAGATTCATACTGAGCAGGTGGTTGTTTAAAGAATGTAAAGTTCTGAAGAAACAAAAAAAAAAAGATATATTCCACCATGATTTTAGATAAGGCCTTATGTGTGGGTAGAACAATTAAAAAATGTTGTTCTATAAAGTGCTAATTCTGCACTAGTTTTTAAAGCCTGCCTTGTGCGATGATCTTCTGTTTAATGTGTATGTGTTTCTGTTTCTTAGAACGCCTGTTGATACATCATACCTACTATGTCTGGCTCACAATCCAAATCAGGTAATTTATTCATATTTTCTTGTTAGACTGACTGACTAAAGATATTATCACAAGCAGATGCAACAGAATCACCCATATGGGTTATGTGACTCTTCTCTGCAAGCACCTTGCCACTTTCAGGATGATGGTTTTGAGACAAATTGATGCAAGAGAGAGAGAGCAGAGATTCTCAACGGAAAGGCAGGCCTAGTAGAGAGAGATTTCCTGACTTTCCTTTTAAACCCTTTTATAATTGGTCAGGACCCTTTATCACCTTTTTAAATCCTTGAGTAATGTTTTTCATTTTATTTTCTTATTTATTGAAATGACCTTTTTATAATTTTGTTGTTGTGCTCTGTTTATTTTGTCTTATTGTGTTGTTATGGTTCACTGCCTTAAAATTTTATGGAAAGGCGGTTAAAGTAAAAACTAGTCAGCTTTAGTTTTACATAAGTTGACAATATTGGATACAAAGTGGTATAAACCATATTTAATCAGAAGTTATGCATGGTATATATCACTTTGTATCCAATATAATGAGGGTCAACTCGAAGCCTTTTCTTTTTCTTGCTGAAAATGAATAAATTATAAATAAACTGAATGCCCTCCGCATGGGCCCTAAAGTGACCAACTGTTGAGTGGAAAGCAACAAAGAGCAGTAGTAAATGGAGGTCACTCTGAAGAAAGGGACATTACTAGTGTTGTTCTATAAGGATTGGTTCTTGGTCTAGGGATTGCAGGACCTGAGACAGCTTGGTTTTATTAAAGGAAGGTCTTATCTAACTGATCTGATTAACTCCTTTGACTGGGTGACCAGATAGTGGGATTTAGGGGGAATGCTAGATATGGTGTACTTAGATTTTAGGAAAGCCTTTGACATGGTTCCACATAGGCAACTGATAAATCAACTGAGTGCCCTCAGTCTGGACCGAAAAGTGACTGGGTTAGAAACTGGTTAAGTGGAAGAAGACGAAGGGTGGTGGTAAAAGGAATTCACGCTGAGGAAAAGGATGTTATCGGTGGTCCTTGGCCTGGCTCATTTTAACATCTTCGTGAGTGATATTGAAACAGGTAAAATTTGTCTCTTTATGGATGATACAAAACTCTGTAATAGAGTAGACACCCCTAATGGTGTGGATAGCATGAGGCGAGATCTAGCAAAGCTAGAAGAATGATCAGCTAAAACTTAATGTAAAAAAGGCAGGGTTATGCACTTGCAGTATCATTTAGGGGAGGAAGTACTTCTGTGCTCGAAAAGAGTAGGACTTGGGGGTGATAGTTTGTGATGATCTTATGGTGGCCAAACAGATTTAAAAAGGTGATGACCAAAGCCAGAAGGATGCTTGGGTGCATAGGCAGAGGAATGGCAAGCAGGAAAAAGGAGGTGATAGGGCCTCTGTATAAATTTCTGGTAAGGTCCCATCCAGAGTACTGTGTACAGTTATGACGCACCTTCAAAAAGATATAAACATGATGGAGTCGGTCAAGAGGGCGGCTACTAAAATGGTCAGTGGTCTTCATCATAAAGCATATAGGAAGAGATTCAGTATTACGGTGCTGAATTCAGTTGCCTATTAAGCGTATTCTATAATCGGCACCTAGATTTAGGCACTGATTATAGAATACGCTTAATTGATATCTCAGCGCCTAAATCTATGCACATCCATCTACACCAACAAAAATGTGGCATATATTCCAGCATACGGATTTTTGTCCACTGGGCCATATTCTATAATTATGCATGTAAATTTCAGAACGCCCACGCCCACGAAATGCCCATAACCACGCCTATTTTTGCCTGCGCATGCTAGAAGTTTGGCACACTTGGTTGCGGAATATGCTTAGCGAGTTGTGTGCCTAAATTCTAATTAGTGTCAGTGCACATGTTTAAGTGCTGTTGTAAGCACTTAGCTTGTTAAGCCAATTAAGTTGCATACGTTTTAGAATCAATGCGGATCTCTAGGGATGCTGTGTAGAATCCAGGGGATAGTGTCAGACTCATAGACCTTAAAATGTATACTTTTGATGAAAAAAGACGAGAGAGAGGTGATACGATCGAGATATTTAAATACCTCTACGCCATAAATACATAGGAGGCAGGTCTGTTTCAACTGAAAGGAAGCTCTGGAATATGAGAGCATAAGATGAAGTTTAGAGGGCATAGGCTCAGAAGTAATGTAAGAAAATGCTTCATTGTAGAAAGGGTGATGGATGCATGGAATGACCTCCTGGTGGAGGTGGTGGAATCAAGGACAGTATCTGAATTTAAGAAAGCATGGGACAGGCATGCAAAATCTCTTAAGGGGAGGAAGAGCTAGTAGATGTGGATGAGCTGACTGGATGGCCTTTATCTGCCATTTTATGTTTTAACATTTTTGTAAGTTATACTTTAGAAGGGTTGCCTATGGTTTTCCTTTTGAGGATGATATCAAAATATGAAATAGGTAGAGACATTGATGATGTGGATAACATGAGGAGGTATCTAGTGAAGATTGGTCCAGAATTTGGCAGCTAAGAAATGCAGGGTCATGCATTTGGGCTGTAAAAACCCAAGAGGGTAGTACAGTATAGGTGGTGAAGTACTTTTGTGCACAAAAGAGGAGCAAGACTTGGGGTTGATCATATCTGATGATCTTAAGGTGGCCAAACAGAAAAGATGACAACGAAAGCTAGAAGGATGTTTGGGTGCATAAGGAGAGGAATGGCCAGTTTGAAAAAGGAGGTGAGAGTGATTCTGTATAAATCTCTGGTGAGCAGTGGCATCTCCAGACAAAAATATTGGGATTGGGGGGGGGGGGGGGAGGGCTATGGTCTTTATCTGCCTTCATTTTTCTGTTTCTGTGTTTGAATTCACTGATACTTGTTATTTTCAGTAGAGTTTACTGCAATAGTAAATACACTGAATTAAAACTAAGTTGAAGAAAAAAAGATAAAACAATCTACAGTAAACCTGAAAGCTAAAAAAACAAAACTAAACACCAGTGAAAAATTGAATATTAACCTGAAATTACTGTGAAGTCTTGTCTTTCTGCTGTGGTTATGGTTTTTCATTGTCCCCTGGTCTTTGTACTTTTTGAAAGTGTGAAAAATCGATTCACTTTTACCCATTCTACACTACTCTGGATTTTGTAGACCTTAATCGTATTTCCCCTCATCCTTCTCTTTTCCAAGCTGAAGAGCCCTAACCTCTTTAGCCTTTCCTCATATGAGAGGAGTTCCATCCCTAATTCTGCTATATCTTTTTTTGAGATACAGTGATCAGAATTGAATGCAATACTCAAGGTGAGGTTGCACCGTGGAGCGATACAGAGGCATTATAATATTCTTGGTCTTATTTTGCATCCATTTCCCTAATAATTCCTAGTATCCTGTTTGCTTTTTTGGCCACCATCGCCACACACTGGGCAGAAGATTTCATATAGAAACAGGCTGAATGGAAATCTGTTGTGTTAAGCCCATAACGTACAGCATCAGTATCCATCTTAGATTGGTTCTGTGCTGCACATAAAATGGTGGTCTAGGTCGTATGCCCCACAGTCCCATTAAACCACATCTCTATGTTCACGGATTTTGTTGTCTATAATCTACACTTCTTCCCTTGGTTCATTAATCTCATCCCATGGCTTTTCCTACCATCTCTATGCTGATGACTCCCAAATCTACCTTTCTACCCCTGATATCTCACCTTGCATCCAAACCAAAGTTTCAGCGTGCTTGTCTGACATTGCTGCCTGGATGTCTCAACGCCACCTGAAATTAAATATGACCAAAACCGAGCTTCTCATTTTCCCCCCCAAACCCACCTCCCCGCTCCCCCCATTTTCTATTTCTGTTGATGGCTCTCTCATTCCCCTGTCTCCTCAGCTCGAAACCTTGGGGTCATCTTTGACTCTTCTCTCTCCTTCTCTGCTCATATCCAGCAGACCGCCAAGACCTGTCGTTTCTTTCTTTACAACATCCGTAATATCCGCCCCTTTCTTTCCGAGCACTCTACCAAAACCCTCATCCACACCCTTGTCACCTCTCATTTAGACTACTGCAATCTGCTTCTTGCTGGCCTCCCACTTAGTCACCTCTCCCCTCTCCAGTCGGTTCAAAACTCTGCTGCCCGTCTCATCTTCCGCCAGGGTCGCTTTACTCATACTACCCCTCTCCTCAAGACCCTTCACTGGCTCCCTATCCGTTTTCGCATCCTGTTCAAACTTCTTCTACTAACCTATAAATGTATTCACTCTGCTGCTCCCCAGTATCTCTCCACACTCGTCCTTCCCTACACCCCTTCCCGTGCACTCCGCTCCATGGATAAATCCTTCTTATCTGTTCCCTTCTCCACTACTGCCAACTCCAGACTTCGCGCCTTCTGTCTCGCTGCACCCTACGCCTGGAATAAACTTCCTGAGCCCCTACGTCTTGCCCCATCCTTGCCACCTTTAAATCTAGACTGAAAGCCCACCTCTTTAACATTGCTTTTGACTCGTAACCACTTGTAACCACTCGCCTCCACCTACTCTCCTCTCTTCCTTCCCGTTCACATTAATTGATTTGATTTGCTTACTTTATTTATTTTTTGTCTATTAGATTGTAAGCTCTTTGAGCAGGGACTGTCTTTCTTCTATGTTTGTGCAGCGCTGCGTACGCCTTGTAGCGCTATAGAAATGCTAAATAGTAGTAGTAGTAGTATAATACTGTAGTTTCTACCATTTTGCCTGGCACTGACGTCAGGCTGACTGATCTATAGCTTTCTGGGTCATCCCTGGAAACCTGAAGTTGATTTTAATGGTAGGTTACAGATTACTAATGGTAGATCTTCAGTTTCATTTTTGCATTTTTTTTTCTGTGTGGAGGAGTAGCCTGGTGGTTAGTGCAGTGGAGTTTGATCCTGGGGAACTGAGTTCAATTCTCACTGCAGCTCCTTGTGACTCTGGGCAAGTCACTTAACCCTCCATTGCTCCGGATACAAATAAGTACCTGTATATACTATATAAACCACTTGAATGTAGTTGCAGAAACCATAGAAAGGCGGTATATCAAGTTCCATTCACTTTCCCCCTTTCTGTACTCTGGGATGTATCCCTTTTGGTCCAGATGAAATGCTGCTCTTTAGATGTTGATTTGACCTATTAAATCTGTCAGGTTTGCTAAGTATCTACCTCTGTGCTCTACAGCTTCCACATTTAGATATGGACACACAGCGGCACAAAGAGCAGTTGGTGGAACAGACCCGCAGGGAAGCCCAGCTTGCTGTTCTACAGTATGAAGAAGAGAGGATGAGGACAAAGCAGATTCAAAGAGAAGCAGTGCTTGACTTTGTGAAGGTACTTCTTCCAACAGTATTGGAAAAAACACTGGGCACTAATTCTTTCTGCCTTTAAAAGGTCAAAAGGAGCATAGATATTGAATTTATTTTGCCTTTAATTTTAGGATTGTTTTTATTCAGTTGGTCTTCTCCGATATCTGTCAGCGTTTTGCTCAGGTTTTTAGAGAAAAACAAAGCAGACGGGAGGGAAAAACAGCAACACAAAACCAGAAGTGTAGCAAAACAGTGAAGTGGGCCACAGATTGGGACAAACAAGTGTTCTAGAGACTATGCTTCGGTGCCCCCGGGCAGGGAAGCTAGAACCTTGCATTCTTTGGGGCATAAAATGTTTTAGGCCTCTATGCTCATTTCCCATATTCAATCCTACCAGCTCTTCACAAACGTGTACTTGCGGGACTCTGTGCACAAGTTGCTAGAGTTGGCAGACACTCTCTATCTGGAGCAGGCTGTGTCGTAAGTTCTGGGCCAGAGGTGCTTACGACACTTTTGATGTGCCTTCCAGGATCTCTGCCCAAAGTATAGCAATGTGCAGACTGTCATGACAGAAACATTGCTGAATTTATTATTGGCACAGGCTAGAGCTCTGCTATCCCAAGGCTATCGAGTTATTTTCTCCGAGGACAAACAGGCTGCTTGTTCTCACATGTGGGTCGACGTCCGCGTCGGCCTGGGAACTGGCATTTTGCAAGCAAACATCCCCCCTCTTCTGCATACCTTTTAAATAGCCACAAAACGGATCAGACTCTTTCCCGGGCCTGAGAGGAACGGAGAAAAAACTCGACCGCACCTCAATGTGGAGAAAAAAATAACTGAGGAACGCGTTCACGTGACGGGCAAAACTTTTTTTTATATTTTGCTTGCAAAGTGCCGGTTCCCGGGCCGAAGCGGACGTGGACCTGCATGTGAGAACAATCAGCCTGCTGTCCTCGGCAGTGGTGTAGCTACGTGGGGCCTGAGGGGGCCTGGGCCCCCGTAGATTTCAGTGGGGGGACCCCTCCTGGCGAACCCGCCCCCGCCTACCTTCTGTTTTGCTGGCGGGGGTCCCCACTCCCCGCCAGCCGACATCCTCTCCCGTAGAACGCAGCGGTACTGGCAGAGAAAAGTCTTCTTCCTTGCATGCTGACGTCGTCAGACTCAGAGAACAGAACTGTTCTCTGAGTCTGACGTCCTGCATGTACAACGTGCAGGACGTCAGCATGTAAGGAAGAAGAAGACTTTTCTCTGCCAGACAGTGCCGCTGCGTTCTACGGGAGAGGACGTCGGCTGGCGGGGAGTGGGGTCCCCCGCCAGCAAAACGGAAGGTAGCGGCGGCGGGGGAGGGTTTGCGGCGGGAGGGGGGGTCGGCAGAGATGGGAGGGGGGGGGCTAAAATGTGCCCCCTCCCCTCCAGCTGTGGACCCCCCCTCCCACGCAAGTCTGGCTACGCCCCTGGTCCTCGGAGAATACCTGCTACAGGTATGTATCTTCGCTGTATGCAGTTTGACTTGGCATCTGCATTTTTTAGTGAATCGTGATGATTTATTGGATGTTTTGGGAGACCTAGAAATTACAGGAAATGTGATTCAGTGGTTTAAGAGCTTCTTCGAAGATAGAATTTAAAGGGTTTCCAAAGAACAAATGATGTCAGTCATATAGGAGGTCTATAGTGGAGGTTCCACAGGGTTCTCCCCATCCCCCATTTTGTTTAATGTTTTGATGACAACATTGGGTACATTTTTTTTATTTTTCAAAAAATACAATCTATTTGTATGCAGATGACATAATTCTAATTCCGTAAAAAAAAAAAAATTGATTGAAGATAGTAGTAATGAAATTTCTATCTTAGTTTGGATACTGTGGAACTCTGGGCCTTAAGTTTTAAGCTTAAATTGAATATAGCTAAGACCAAAATTTTATGCTTTACTCCCTCAACTAAGGTTTTATCAACTTCAGTTTTGAATATTTGAGTTTCAAACTTTTTTCTGGAAACTTCATTAAGAATATTGGGAATTTATTTAAATCCAATTTGACTATGGAATATCAGATTTTACAGCTGGTTAAAAAAGTGGGGTTTTTTTTTAGGTTGAGACAGCTCCAACGTATTAAATATCTGAAGAATACATCAGATTTTCAGGTAGTAGTTCAGGCGTTGGTGCTCTCTCAACTAGATTATTATAATACACTTTACATTGGGTGTT
This sequence comes from Microcaecilia unicolor, assembly GCF_901765095.1. NCBI lineage: Eukaryota > Metazoa > Chordata > Amphibia > Gymnophiona > Siphonopidae > Microcaecilia > Microcaecilia unicolor. The sequence continues at coordinate 218,357,665 of NC_044040.1, read as the reverse complement.
CTTATTTAGCCTTGAGACATTTACAGATTTTGCAGAATGTGGCTGCAAAGCAGATTTGTGGATGACATAAGTTTGATCATGTCACTCCTTTCTTGAGATCGTTGCATTGGCTTCCTATTGAGGCACAAAGCAAATTTAAACGCTGTATCTTTATCCATAAACTGTTTTATGGCTTTATTCCAGATTATTTAATTGAACTATTTATGTAGGAACACCATCTGGCTCATTAAGATCGAAGGATCGTTGTTTATTACAGTTTCCGCCTGTAAAAAAATTTGAGCTTATTGTTATGACTCAGTCTAGTAGAGCAATGGCCTCTCTTCAAATGCACTAATGCTGACATGTATAAAGGACTGTGTTCATATAAAGTTTTTTTAAAAAACAACACACAAGTCTTGATACTCTTTTCTAAGCTGCTTGTTTTCATGGGTTGTGCTTATTCTATAACTATGAACCAGCTGCCCTTCATTCTAATTATTTTTTCTTTTGCAGCAAAAGACAGCACAGAGTCCCCAGAAGCAGTCTCCTTTGGACATCGAGGTAAGGAGGGGAAGAGCGGTCGTGGAGTCCTTATGCACTGTACAAGGCTTGTAACCTGTGCACTTTAATGCGGAAGTTCATGCATCACTTCCTGTTTGGCGGTGAAAGCAGCATTCACAGTACCTGTCAGGGAGAGTCATGATGTCCTTGGTCAGTATTTTCAGGGCACAATATTTCCAGGTTCCCAGCCCAGGTCTGTCACTGCAGTGACCAAGCTAAGTCTTCTGGGGGCAGGGAGATACAAAACAGGGAAAAAATTCCTAGAGAGTTGCAAACTTATTTACCACATAAGACCTCAGTGTTACCCTTGATATCCACCAGGAAGCCCTGCAGAGGAGGTGTTAAGATGTTGCAAGACCTCTCAGGCACAAGGCTTCACAGATTTCCCACTGAATTTTCTTTTTCGTATTGCTACTGCAGACTAGGGGCAGTGCCATTTTCCTGGATAAGTAGCCTATGGCACAAACTCAGGCACGGCAATGGTGGCAGTACCCAGGGGCGGCCCAAGGCAATCTGCAACCTGAGGTGGTGCCCCACCACTTCAGCTCCTCCTCAAAACTACAGTCGGGGATTAAGGGGATTGGGAGTCGTAGAAAACAAGCAATTAAGTTTATTATGAAATCATGAAAATACATGTCATATTTATAGTGGAACCCAGCCCGTTTCCTCATTAATGAAACAGGCCCTAGAAAGACTCTCTTGTAAGCGATTTTGTTGTCTCTCCCTTGCCCTCCCCTCCATGTCCAGCGATTCTTCCCGTCCTTCCCCTCCATGTCCAGCGATTCTTCCCATCGCTCCCCTCCATGTCCAGCGATTCTTCCCTCCCATCCCATCCCCTCCATGTCCAGCGATTCTTCCCTCCCATCCCCTCCATGTCCAGCGATTGTCCTCTTCCCTGCCCTCCCATCCGTGTCCCGCAGTTCTCTTCTCTCCTCCCATCCCATCCATGTCCATCGATTCTGCTCTGCCCTGCCCTCCCCTCGATGTGCCGCGATTCTCTCTTCCTTTGTACCTCATCATTTTCTGGCTGCCTAGCTGGCTTCTGTTCTGTTGGTAACATCCTGACGTCAGCTCGCCTCCAGCGTTCCCTTCCCTCTCACTGTTCCGCCCTCTGACGTCATTACGTTTTGACGCGAGGGCGGGCAGTGAGGGGGAATGGAACGCTGGAGGCTGGCTGACGTGATAAGATGTTATGAACCCAGGCAGCCAGACAGCGATGGAACGTTGGAGGTGGAAATTATTATATAGGATATGCACATAAAGCCAAAGTCAAACAGCCTGATGGCATCAAACCACACACAAAAGAAAAATGTCCAGTCCATTCTACCAGGGTTGAGCCCTCTGCTGCTGGTGGTTGCCACAGCCTAGCTAGGGATGTAGTGGTGGTGGTTGGGGGTGGAGTGTGTTTTATTAAGGAGAGGAGGTTCGGAGGCTCTTTTCCAGCTGGAAAAGATAGACTGCTTCACATGCCTATATGGAACCTATATATCAACAGAATCCGTGATCTCTTTTATACAAGGAAAACAAAGGCCATCACTTAGTGAAAATGAATAATAGTAATATACTGCAAACTAGAAACAAATATGTAGACATAAAATGAAATAGAAAACAAAAAAAAAAAAAGAGAGAGTGAACGCAGCAGAACCCCAGAATAGGTGAAACGGAGGTGCATTTGCCGTCGGGCTAAGGCCCATGTGCCCTTCCATCCAGTGTGAATGAATAAACCTGAATGAAATTCAAACTTAACATACATTTAGCAAACAAGTCATACAACAGTAATGTAATGATACAAATAGCAAGAACTGTACTTATTACTCTTGGGGGAATTCAGCGCAAAAAAAATTTCTGCATAAACATTTTGGGAAATTCTCCCCCCCACCCCCCCCTTTACTAAGCTACGTGACAATGCCGACAGCCCATTCAAAGTGAAAACAGATTGTGAATGGGGGTCTGTGTGCAATATTTAAAAATTCTGCATTATTTGTAATTTTTTGTGCAGAATTTCCCCAGTCATAAGGCCTGACCATTCCCCCAGCTTCTTCCTTCCCCAGTAATAATCACTCTTCAGGTTCTGCCCTCTCCATTTTTTTCTCAGCCCGACTTAGCTTGAACCCCTTCCCTTCCCCCAGCTGCCTAGTTCTTTCTCTCATCCCCCAACACCTACCTTTCGGTATTCCTTGTCTCCTTGCCCCCGCACCTTACCATGTCTCCCAGATCATGTGGCATGAGAAGAAGCTGCACATCAGAACATTTCCTCTTCCTCTACCAGCCTAGGCCCAATGCTTACTTGAACCACACAGACTCCATACTGCCACACAGCTCAAATAAGCAGTTGTGCTCAGGTCAGCAGAGGAGAAGGAACTGGTCTGATGCAGCTGCTTGTTTCTTCCTTATGCCACATAGTCCAGGAGGGCAGCACTACAGATATTACACTGGACCCTAAAACACCAGAACATCTATTCAAGTAAAACACAATATATAAACATCTCCAATGCACATTTCCCAAAGCTAACATATTCCAGTTAATAAATTCAAAATAAAACATATTTTTCTACCTTTGTGTGTCTGGGCCTTATTTTGGAGTTGGGAAACCCTACTAAAGCCAGTATAAGTGCATTCTTCCACTTGGGTACTGAGAGAATATCAGAGCTGAAAACTTCAAATTTCAGGGAAAAGCAGTAAGGAAGGCTGTGTCTTCTAAGCTACTGTTCCTGCCTCCCCCTGCAGCCTATTGGCTGACTATGGAAAGTCTGACCAGTGGGCTAACAGGAGGAGTAGAGAACAATAACAATGTAGGCCAGACAGGGAGAAATGCTGATAAAGTGGCACTTAAATTTAGGAGCTGGGAAAAACTGCACCTTCTGTGGAATAGCACTTCTTGCTGATTCCCATGCCCCAACTTATGCCTGCTGAAACCTGGTGTAAATCCTGGCGCACAAGTTGGATGCTTAACCCCCCGGTATTCTATAACACTGCACCCAAATTTCGAAACTCCTCTTTTAATGCGTTTTAAATTGTATTTTTTAGACAGCAGATTGTAAAAAAATGCACAAGGGTGTGAAGGTTTTTACAAGGCACTGTGTATATTTCATTGTGTGTCTTAAGTCCATAGATTCTGTTCAGGGCTCTAGAAAATAAGCACCAAAAATATTAGCAGTAGTCTAGTATTCTATAATGGCAAATCTGTGTTACCAAAAGAGCAATAAAATGTGCCTAAAATTAGATGCACATAAGGGAAGCATTCTGTAAAGTGTGCGCTAAAATAGCTGTCATGCCCATTCCCTGCCCATATGTTCACACCCTCGGCAGATGAATTGGCTCGTAACTCGCTTATGTGCATAACTGCAAAGTAATGATATTGAAAGTCAATTATTGACGCCTTATCGCCAATGAAATATTTAAAGTTACACATGGAAGTATTCTGTAACTACATGTGCAATTGTGCATATAACTGTGCATGCCCTGTATAGAATGAGGGAGTAAATGTTAAAAGGAACCCCCTTTCCCCTTGCATGTTTCAGTTTTACTGCTCTTAGCTTCAGGGCTTCCTTCACATTAGCAACCAAAAAGCACAATTAACCAGCCTGGAAGAGAGAAAAGAGGGAGCATCTACTGCTACTACGACGACTTATCATTGCATCTAAATTAACAGCTCAAGCCCTATTTTGCCACATTATTTGTATACAAAATTATTGTAAGTCGTCTTATCTCAGTTATTAGAATTAAGTGGGACCACTTCTTGTATTATGTTTAGCTCACCTTTGATTTTTACCAGCAATGTAATTTTACTTTCTGATATCCATTCACATTGATTATAATAACACGAAAGAATATTTTTGGTAGAACAATCCGATCTGAGCATCTGTTTTGCTGTTATCCATGCATAGAATCTTTAGATGACTTTTGATACAAGTACTTTGCTTTACAATTTTCATACTGGCCATGACATTTCATGATGATTTTCTCTCCTGTTCCTCTTTTTATATGGTGGTGTCTTTTCCCCATTGTCTTTACCATTTGGCATTATCTCCATGTTTGTGTGTATCTTACATTGCTCCATCTCTTTCCCCCTCCCCAGTGTCCCTTTCCATTCTGGCGGTCCCAGCACACTGATGATAGTGCCTTACTAGTGGTAAGAGCCTGCACGCAATGGCCTGTTTCTTGATGTAGAGCATAGATGTAGCATGACTGTCTCACTCAGAGTAGAATATTTCTGATTAGTTTGTGTAAATAGCCAAAATCATGATAAATTTTATTTGGGGAAAATGTCTATTGTATAATTATACTTGCTAGATCCTGGTCAATAAGTGATTTCTTCCATTTGGCAAAAGTTGAAATGGATCTTCCCTCAACAGGGTCCTTTGTAGACAGGTGAACCCTTTTATAATGACTCCCCCATCCAAATAAATTAATAATTTTCTGTATCATTTTGGAAACACGAGAGAAACTTTGAATGCAACAGAGAATAAAAAATCATTAAACTTGTCAAATTTTTATAGTTATTTTGGTTTAGTTATTTATGCTTTTGCATATATAGTTCTTTTCTCTAAAGACAAACAGGTTACGTGGTCATCAAATCAAGAGTGGGGTGGTGTTATCTGTTGAAATCATGGCTGGAGAAACATGAATATAGCAGTAAGAGTGTTCTAGAGCATTGCACCAGGCATCTGCAAATTCTTCTACGCTAGCTTTGCATTGGGCCACCTTGTTTCTTTTTTTGTGTTCCCAGAGGCCAGATGTGTTTTGCATCTGTAGTATGGTGGTTCTTTCTTTCTTTCTGTCTTTGTGCAAAAAAAATATATAAATCCAGACAAATATTCAGGTAATTCAGTTCTATATGAATAAGTAAGGAGGAACAAGCTAGTATCTCCTGCGTTTAGAGACTGTCCATCTTGCTTGAGATGATCTGTAGAGTCGCATACCCAGTGAAAAAGTACAACATCCTAGTGGACAAGTTGAGTTGAGTCCTTCAACTACATGTGGTCCCTGGAGAGAGGTAGCATATAATATTCTGTAAGTGGGGGAACATCCATGATCTCGTTGTGTCTTATCTAAATAGGAAGCTGTTCAGTTCTGTTTCAGGATAGGGAACCAAAATAAACTAGTAGTAGATTCCTTCCTCCTAAACTCCAGGAAAGATGTCCACTTGCATTTCCTGCAGTTCATTTATTAACAAAGACTAAAACTAGAAGAGACCAGTAGTTCCCTGTTGGCTAAAACATGTCTTGTTTTCTCTTGTACAAGAGTTGTATTTCAGAAAAACAATCCGGTAATCCTTTTCTGCAACCCTAGCCATGTAGAATTGTGGAGCTTCCAACATCGAAACTATAGGGTAGTATTAAGTCTTGAATCTGTCTGATAACATCTCTCACATCCTTTCTGCTTATATAAGACACTCCATTAGAAGGTTTTATGGTTTTAAATGAATTAGATTTGCTCTTTGTTGTGATGGAAGGGTCCTAGATGACTTTTTCCTGTCCCAACTAAAAACTGCTAGAGTACCACCTTCATTCCTCTGTCAGGTTTATAAACCATCTATAGTGGCAGTTCATCTTGGTGAAATGTGTGCATATCCGCACAATGTAGATGTTAAACCCAGTTTTTCATTTCATGCTGGGGTTGCTTCAGTTGGCGTTTTTCATCAAGCGTCTCTCTGTGACTTGGGACATCAGTGTAGTTCTAACTTAGCTGATGAAAGCTCTCTTTGAACCATGAAGACTCATATAAGCTGATGAACCTGGCCTGGAAAGTCTTACTTAGGTGGTCACTTCAACAGTCTGAGCTCTAGCCCATAGTGCATTGGTTCCCAGATCTGGTCCTGGAGGCATCCCAGCCAGTCAGGTTTTCAGGATATCTACAATGAATATTCATGAAAGAGATTTGCATGCAGTGGAGGCAGTGCATGCAAATCTCTTATGGATATTCATTGGGGTACCTTTGTGGATATGGTGGATAGACAAGTGACTTGATTGAGATGGAAATTACTACTACTATTTAACATTTCTAGAGCGCTACAAAGTGTACGCAGCGCTGAAATCCAACACCGCCTTACCAAGAACTTAGGACTTATGTGCAAAACCACCCATTTGTCATAAAATTCTGTATAGGGAGGATTTTTCACTTAAGACATCCCAGTCAGTCAGGTTTTCAGTGCCTTTCACACTTTGGATTGCAAAAGATTCTTAGTCTCTGTTCAAAGTGGATTAGAGCCATTAGAAAGTCCACTCTGCTTTTGGGTTTTGTTTTGTTTTTAAATCTGCTATTAACCTAGGATTGCTGTATCTAATTGGACTAGCAGATTGCATGTTTTTCACTTATGCACAGATCAGTTTAACCTTTGAAGGGCATGTGAAGGCTTATAGTCGGTGGTCCTCCTGAAGTCAGCCTCAGTGAAAGAGATCTGGAAGGCTGCAACATAGACCTCTGTCCACACTTTGACATTCCATTACTGTTTGGTGAGGGATTCCGAAAGGAACTATGAGTTCAGCAAGATATTCATCCTGACAAAACCCACCCACCTGCCCGAAGAGTTATTCTCCAGTTTCATGTAAAGCTTTGAATTAGACGTGGCCCCATGTGATAAAACTAGGAGGATCCTCCATCAGAAGTTTAAAGCTCTCCTAAAGACTTTTTTTTCCATGCACCCTCCGAATCCTAACTGATGTTCTCTCCCCTACTTATAGCCTTCAGGTTGTTGGAGCAGGGACGCGGTATGCAGTGGCACGGCAGCAGAATACCTGTATGATAATCGGATTTCTGTTTCTCATTTTCTCATTCTATCCTATGTATTGATTTATATTGTACACCACTTGGAGCGGTATGTCAAATAGAAAGAAACAACTTGATCCTTACCTGTGCCAAATACCTCTTTAAAGGTAATGGAATTTGATATACCACCTTTATGTGGTACAATCAAAGCAGTTTACATTTATTATGTGCAGGTACTTTTTCCGTCCCAGGTGGGCTTACAATAAATAGTGAACCAGGGACAGTGGAGGGTTGAGTGACTTGCCCAGAGTCTCAAGCAGCTGCAGTGGGAATTGAAGCAATTTCCCCAGGTTCACAGTCCATTGCACTAACCACTAGGCTACTTAGCTCTTAGAGCTGTGGTTCTGTTTCTCCGGCCAATGCTTCACTGGATGACATCGCCCCACTTGTCAAGCTGTCCTATTTTATTCTGAATTTATTAATTGGAATGTGTCAGCTTTGGGAAATGTGAATATCTGACATCTTGGAGGAATTAATGTTTGACAAAAATGCTTTCCATTTTCATTTGCTAACCAATAATATTTCTTCACTAAAGCAGAGCTTTACTTCAGTGAAATATATTGGGAGGTTTTAGAGCTCTGGAAAATTCATTACAAAAGGGTTTCACTTTAATACCACAGAACATTACTGTAGGACAATAACAGCAAAATGCCTTCAAAGGTAGTGTGATGGGTATTGTAAACGTATAAACTTGCAGCTTTCCTGACTTTAGAACCCAAGCAGAGTTTATCATGTTTTATGCTTTATTGTATGACATTAGTGCAGTAGTAGAACTGGTGAGAGGCACAGTGTTATAGCACAGTGCTCTCTGTAGAGTGTGTTACTGCATGGACTGCATGCTCCAGATTCTTACTATGTACACCTGCTTCCTGCATTCTCCAGGGCACACAGCAACGGCTCAGCACTAATGTAAAAGGCCTTGTGAATATCATGGCCACATGTAGCGCTGAGAGGTGTCTCCCAAAGTGCACGATGAGCCCTCTGCCTAGCCCGGGTCTGTCTTGTTCTGAGAGTCACAGACAGCCTTACAGGTTATATACAGTACCCATTAAAGGAAAGGAGGGGCCGAGATATGCAATAATGGTATGTAATGCATGGAACAGTAGCTGGATTCCCCTTATGTGAAATGGTTGGGAAAAATCGACCATTCTTGTACTTTACATTATCACTTTGCAGTTGGGCTTCTCCATAAATGTGTTTGCTCTCTCATTAGCCTCAGTTCAAGATGAACAGAGACTTACCAGATGGTACTGACTGTATGTGTTGTGGGTTTTGTTTTTATGTGTGTCTTCCCAACCTCCTCATCACTTTCAAATGGATGGACCACGCTCTGCCAAACCATGTGTGTAGGGGCAGGGGGGGTGGGGATAACAGACTTTACCACTTTTCAGAGTTGGTAAGTGATTTTGAAAAGCTTGAGAGAAGTGGCAAAGATAGCATTGTTCCTCTAAGAAATGCATGGTTTGATTTTTGTGCTGTTCCTAGAGGTGTGAAAAGAAGGAAAGAACATTTTGGGAGTGAATAAATGGGCCATTGAAAATGGGAATTGCAATGCACATGTGTTTAAATAGTCCAGTTTACTTAAAATCAGGAGTAGAGCCTAAGAAGAATAAAGCTCTGAATTGTCTTAAAGGACATTTGTTTTAGCAGCAATAGTGGAAACATTCTACTGCTGGTATCAACAGAAGTCCCAGTTCTGTCTTTCTCCTCCTTTCCCTCTTGTTTTTGTCATTAGAATTAGACTTTATTATTTCTTATCCGCCTTTATCCAGGGTAGAGCCTGAATACAAGAGATTGGCAATCCCAAATATATATAACATTACAATAGTCCAGGCCACTCAACACCATTGCCTGTAAAACTCTTGCAAAATGAATACAGGGTAACATGACTTCAACATCTGCAATCTAAAATATGTATTGCGGATTAATGCTTGTGGCCTAAAAGACAGACCTGAGTTTATTAAAACTCCTAAATTTCACACCTGCATAGAAATTTTAACAAGCACTCCAACAACAAGACAGTATCTGGTAATTTCATTGTTGAATCTATCACAACATACATTAATTCAGTTTCTTCCACATTAGTTTTAATCTATTCTGGGTTAACCTCTATTCATTGGCATCTCTTCTCACATATTTCAGCTGTCACCCAATCATTTTATTTTTCCAGCCTTCAAATTATTTTCTTGGTCTCCAGTCCACTCAACTCTTCCATTTCCACATCTCATATTGCTATCCCATTCTAACCATTGCAACCACCAATTCTCTCCAGCCTCTGACTATTTTCCTTTTTCCCTATGCCATACCTTCTACAAGCCTACTTTTCTAATACTAATACAAAGTTTTTACGTACCTTCTATACCAAAAAGCTCAAGACAGTTTACAATATTAAGAAGACATCTGCCCTCCTGCTTCTTTCAAGTAACCTAACTGGGAAGCAGGAAGCCGCATTTCAGCTGTCAACCACTGTATGCAGTCTGTCAGTACAAGCAGCAATTCTAAAACTCACCCCGGCACATCCTGGATGCCAGTCTTGTCATTGTAATAGCAGTGTATTGTCCCATCATGTGTCAGAAATGGGAACTGAGGCTTAACGCTGAAATAGCACATGCTGTGCAGAATACATTGGGCATAGTTTCTCTTGTGCTTTCTTAGTTTGCCTACGTGGAGTATGAAGCTTTGACTCCTTGCGGTTTGGTGATGCTGTCCAGAAATGATAGGAAACCCTGCTCAGGGCTACTAGAGTATGTTTCTCAGGGATGACATATAAACACAGATGGTGCTGTGCCCCAAGGAACTCAATATTGGAAATGCCTTAGTACAGATAATAATCCATTAACGTCTCTCTGTTCTGTTTTTGAAGAAGGACAGAAACCCTTTTAAAATTGAGCCTTAATGCATTTAAAAACCACTTAATAAAGACAAGACATGTGCTAGTATCTTCCCTGTAAATAAAGGACATGGTCTTCCTTCCCCCATCACAGTCCATTAGCCTACAGAAAATATTGTATTCTCCCCCGGTAGGAAGTGTTGTGTGCCCTTAGCCCTTCCTCTGCAGAGAAACAAGTGGATGCTGGTGGGGGTCTGTCTCCTCCCCTGTGCCCTTGTCCCTTAGATTAGTGGCTGGATAAAACTGCTGTGGCTGATACCACCGACTAATGGTTTTGCTGACACAGGTACCAAAAGATTAACCAGAATAAAATGACAAGACTTCTGGATCTGACTGGGGAAATGTACATACTTAGACAGACCCTTGACAGAGTTGTCTGGTCCATGATTGATCCATGGTTAATTAGTTTAGATTGTAAGGTAGTGGGTCCAATGATTGGAGTCAGAATAAATATAACAAAGCAGTCCACCACAATAATGTAAAAAAATAATCCCAAATTGTAAAAGTTTGATTTCTATTCTGAAAGGGCAAATAGTGTCAGTCTGAAAAGAGACTAGACAAAATAAAGTGAGGAACATGAGATAAAAAGATACTGCAACAAGAAAATAAAGCAAAGAATATGGAAAATAAAATATGAAATTAAAAGGAGAAAGATGTAGTAGGTTCGTAGAAGAATATTTGGCATACTGTATCACATAAAATGTGCTGTTCAATTTTCCCCAGTGCTGCTGAAAACCTGTTATGAAACAATCACTGCTATGCAGCTCTTCTAACAAAGTATTCCCTTTCTTTATATGGGCAGTAGTCTCATAATAACATAGTAAGTGACAGCAAATAAAGACCTGAGTGGTTCATCCAGTCTGCCCAACAATCACATTCGTTATCGTTCTAACTACAGTCTTGTCTGTCAGTTTGGTCAGCCTTCACCTTTAACACCACCCCTTGATCCATAACCGTGCTGCTATTTCTTCATGATTCAACTTAATTACCAAGGGCAAAAATTTTATGTGTGTGTGGTTTATGGCCCTAATACTTATTGTCCTAGTTTTTTTCAGTCGCTCGCAGCATTGGGACTTCAGTATGCAGATGCCCTTTGGGTATGGGCGGGTGATTTTAACCAGGTGTTGGACCCTACTCTAGATAGATTGTCTCCCCCGGGCATGCCCGGCTGTGGGAGGAGGAAAGGGGCTTCCAGCACTGTGCAAAACCCTACAATTGGTGGACCCATGGCATCTTCTACACCCCGCTACATGAGATTACACTCATCAATCAGCCCACCAATCTTGGTCGCGTATAGACTATATTCTCCTTTCCCAGACATGGTTCTTCAGACTTAGCCAAGCTTTTATAGGGCCAATGGAGATATCTGATCATTCCCTGATTTGGGTAGATTTGGAACTCGACCTCGGGGGGCCAACTTCTTGGTTTTGGCGATTTCCTTCCTATCTGTTCCAGGATAAGATTTTCTTGGAACATATCAGAGAACGATGGAAATTTTATGAAGACACAAACGCAGAGTCTTGTGAGTCCTCTATAATATTTTGGGAAGCCTCTAAAGCAGTAATTCGGGGAGAAATAATAGCTTTTATGTGCGCCCGGGCTAAACGTTTGGCGGTGGGCATACTACACCTGGAAAAGGCCTATCGGGCAGCTAAGAAAGCCTATATCTCTAATCCTACTCAGGGCAGTAGAGAGAACATGTCAGCAGCATTGGTGGCTTTAAACTCTCTTATTCATAAACAGACCAAAAAACTTCTCTGAGCTCCCTCAATATCCTGGGATGGATCCCGTCCGGTCCCATGGCTTTGTCCACCTTCAATTCTTCAAGTTGTTCATAAACACTTTCTTCTGTGAATGGTGCTATATCCATTCCGTTGTCATATGTACCTTTGCCAGTGAATTGTGGTCCTTCTCCAGGATTTTCTTCCATGAATACAGAACAGAAGTATTTGTTTAGCTTGTTTGCTTTTTCCTTCTCATTCTCCACATAATGGTTCACAGCATCTTTCAGTCTCACAATTCCATTTTTAGTCTCCTTTCACTAATATACCTGAAAAAAATTCTTATCACCCCTCCTTATATTTCTAGCCATTTATTCTTCCGTTTGTGCTTTTGCCAGATATATCTCTGTCTTGGCAGCTTTTAGTTTCATCCGGTATTCCTTTCTGTGTTCCTTATCTTGAGTTTTTATTTCATGAATGCCCACTTTAGCCTTTATTTTCTCAGCCACTTGCATATCGGTTTCCTTGTTCTCTTGCTTTTATTTACTCTTTTTACATAAAGGTTAGTAGCCATATTTATGGCTTCTTTCAGCCTTGGACCACTGTCTTTCCACTTCTCATATGATCTCCCAGCTCATTAACACTTTCTTTCGGTATTCCCTCAATTTACTAAAATCAGCATATTTGAAATCCAGGATTTTGAGTTTTGAGTGACCGCCCTCCACTTTAGCTGTTATAGCTAACCAAACTGTTTAATGATCACTGCTGCCCAAGTGGGTACCCTCGGACATTAGACACACTTTCCCCATTTGTGAGCACCAGATCCAGTGTCACTCCTCCTCGTGGGTTCTGTCACCATTTGTCTGAGCAGAGCACTTTGTAAGGCATCCATGATCTCTCTACTTCTTTCCAGTTCCTCAGATGGAACTTTCCAATCCGCATCTGGCAGGTTGAAGTCTCCCAGCAACAGCACTTCTCTTTTCTTTCCCAACTTCTTGGATATATGTAACCAGATCTTTATCTAGTTCCTCTGATTGTGTTGGAGGTCTGTAGATAACACCAATGTGGACAGAGGTTCCATCATCTCTTTTCAAGGTGATCCATATCGCTTCTTTCTTTCCCCAGGCCCCTGGCATTTCAGTCGCTGTCATATCATTTCTCATGTACAGAGCTGCTCCGCTACCTTTACAACCATCTCTGTCCTTCCTAAATAGATTGTTGCCTGGTATGTTTGCATCCCATTCATGTCTTCATGATAGCAACAATGTCTAAGTCTGCCTCTAACATCAGGGCTTGCAGATCATGAACTTTGTTGCTTAGGCTGTGAGCATTTGTGGTCATTTGTTTTCCACAGTCTCACCTTCTGTTTAGTTTTTTGTTTAATCTCACTTCCTGTAAAATGTGCAAGAGGTAGAGGATGGAAAATTCAAGTTGCAAAGACACACAGAGTTTAATGTTTAGTTTACTTCTCTCTAGTAATCCATAAATGACACAGGAAGATCCTGCTCACACTCTGCCAACATAAACATTTCCACTGTACTGATTGATAACTGACCTTTTAGCTAGTCTGGGGCAGCTGACTTGGTTGTCATATAAAGGATTCTAGAAGTTGGATGAACACAGAATGTCTCTTTAAGCAACTTTGTGGTATCATAGCTTGACCTTGTCAGACAGTTTTATTTGGCCTTTGCTTTGAGGCTGAAATATGTAATCAGGACTGGAGAACGGTTTCTTAGCCCCCCCCCCCCCTTTTTTTTTTTTTTCTTCTACTACTTCTGCTGCTTTTCCCATTTTCCAGGTTGTTTTGTGTTTCATTTCATTTCTCCTTTCTTTCATGTCTTTCCTTTTTCCTTTTCTGCTGTCCTCAACAGAATGGCTTTGAGTCTACTTTTGTTTTTGAGGTTGACAGTAAGACCAACACCATTAAAAGGAAGCCGAAGAGCGAGCAACAGGTGAAGAGCATGTTCACAATGGCTGTTTTTCTGTGTCTGTCATTCAGTGCATGATTTTCTGGCCTTTAATATCTTTCTAATGATGAGCAGTTCACTGCAGTCATGGGTTGCATCAGCATTCTCGGAACAGAATAAATACAGTTCTTCAAGAGCTAAAGGTTTGAAACGCCTTTCACTTCTCATGAGTGGTAGCTCCAACACTGCCATTGCCCTGCGGCTTTCTCTGTTTTTGTTTCTTTGTTTTTTCTTTCAGGCTTTTTGCCTTAACCCTTTCTCCCCTTTGATTTCTCTGGATGAAGTTTTTGACCCTACTCAAAAGTTGTTGTTTTTTTTTGTTTTGGGGGGTTTTTGTCTAAAATTACCTGTGTTTATTCTTCAGCACAGCCACACAAGCAGACCATCCTTGGACCACATTTAGGAAGAGGAAACACTAAATTAACCATAATACCCACCTTTCTAATCTCATAAGATTGTCCAAACTAAGCTACAACAAATAGAAATGCAATTTCATAAATAAAAATAACAACATCTTAAAAATGAACAGGTCAATATTTAAACACCATGGTCAGCATTTAAAGGTAATCCGAATATTCAGTATCACTATCTGGATTTTGCTGCCTCTTGTTTGGATAACAGGCTGAATATCGCTCTTCTCCAGATAACTTGCCACTCCACACATACTCAAGAGCATGCTGGTTAAAAGAATTATCCGGATAATAGCTGCTGATCTGAATAATTCCTTTTGAATATCTGGCCCTAAATTGACTGGATAAATGTTACATCAGGGAGTGTTAGGGAGGTAAAAAATTCTTAGACATAATAAATGACTGCTTCTTGGAGCAACTGGTTCAGGAACCGACAAGAGGGGGGGGGGCTGTTTTAGATCTAGTCCTTAGTGGAATGCAGGGCATAGTACGAGAGGTAATGCTTTTGGGTTCACTGGGAAACGGTGATCATAACATGATCAAATTTGAGCTAATATCTGGAGTGACGTTATTAAGGAAATCTGCTGTAGCAGCATTTAATTTTCAAAAGGGTGACTAGGATAAAATGAGGAATATGATTAAAAAGAAGCTAAAAGGATCGGCTGCAAAGGGAAATCAGGCATGGACGTTGTTTAAGAATACCATGTTGGAAGTCCAAACCAGATGTATTCCATATATGTACAAAGGTGGAAAGAAGAGCAGATGACAGCCAGCATGGTTAAAAGGTAAAATGAAAGAGGCTGTTTGTTTCTTTATTTATGACAGTTATATCCCACATTATCCCAAACAAGTTTGAGTTCAGTGTGGCTTACAATGAACAGTATAGGATACATAACAAAGAATAATCATAAGAAAGTAATTGTTATTAAGAATCCAATTGTACAATATAGTATCATAAACATACTGGGATAGCTATGGATGTTTAACATTTAGAAAATCTAGTATGAATGAGAAATTGTACATGAAGTCAGTGGCGTAGCCAGACTGCCAATTTTGGGTGGGCCTGAACCCAAAGTGGGTGGGCACAAAATTTTCTCTCTACCCCCCCCCCCCCCCCCCCCCCCAGCAAAATGTAGTCACACTCAGATTCATTTGTCACACAGGGTAAAGTGCTGCTTTTCAGTGCATCAGATTTCAGACAATTTATTTAATAGCCTAATCCTTTTCAGTGAGCTTTCAGAGGCCAAAACCTCCTGCCTCAGGTCAGTATAATGCTGTTACGGTATCCTCTCCTGACCTAAGGAAGGAAGTATTGGTCTCTGAAACTTTATTAACACCATATTACTTTACCCTAAATTAAAAATAAAATTATTTTCTTTACCTTTGTTGTATGGCCATTTACTTTTTCTCATTGTGTTGCTCCCTGTCTCTAGATTCTGCTTTCCTTCGTTTTCGCTTAACTCTTTCTGCCAGGGTTTCCTGGCCATTTGTCATTTTTCTCTCCTTTTTCTTTGCTTTCTTCAATATTTTTCTGCCTCTCTCTGTGTCCAGATTTAATTCATTCTTACTATCCATTCTTTAATTTCCTTCATCTACTTATGGCTTTTCATCTTTTTCTCACCCTTGTTCTCCCCATGCCCCTTCCTCTTATTCTCCAATCTTTCACTACTCCCCCTTTCCATGCAGCCTCTCCTCTTTCTCTCCCCATCCTTCCAGTGTCTCCCCTCTCTCTCCCCATCCTTCCAATAGTCTCCCCTCTTTCTTTCTGCATCCTTCCATCCAGTGTCACCTCTTTCTCCCTACCCTTCCATCCAGCATCTTCCCTCTTTCTCTCCCCATCCTTCCATTTTCCCTCTTTCTCTGCCATCCTCCCATCTGTTTTCCCTCTTTCTCTGCCATCCTCCCATCTGTTTTCCCTCTTTCTCTCCCCATCCTTCCGTTTCCCCTCTTTCTCTCCCCATCCTTCCATTTTCCCTCTTTCTCTCCCCATCCTTCCATTTTTCCTCTTTCTCCCCATCCTGCCATCCATTTTCCCTCTCCCATTCAGGCCCACCAGCCCCAGCTCCCATTGCCGGCCACTGCTGCTTTTCCTGATGAGCAGCAGTGGCCGGCGCTACAGGGGCAGTGATGTAAGAGACGGGAGGAGCCTGCAGAGCCAGCAGCCAATGCTGCGAGGCTGCCTGCAGTGCCGCATTTTTTTTAAAACATTTTTTTCTCGTCCTTAGCGAAGCGTTGGCGCTCAGCTCAGTCAGCTGAGCGCTTCTTCTTTTTGTAGCGCCGGCCACTGCTGCTCATCAGGAAAAGCAGCAGTGGCCGGCAATGGGAGCTGGCGCTGGGCGGGCCTGGACTGAAATTGGGTCCACCCGTAGCTACGCCCCTGCATGAAGTAAAGAGAAAGTTAATGGTAAATAGAGTAATAACCAATTCAGGTAATAATTGTTTGAGATATGATCGTTCTTTGTGAGAGTTTGTTTGAATAGGAATGATTTGAGGATTTTGCAGAATCTAGTATATTCCTGCATATTTCTTATTTTGGGTGGTAAGGAGTTCCACCGTTTGGTTCCTAGGTAAGTGAAGTCTGCAGAGTGGACAGTTTTGTAGATAATTTTTTTGCAGTTTGGGAGGTGTAGTCTGTGTTAGTTTCTTGCCTCATATTAGTGTTTCTATTAGAGCCAAAAGAATGCCCTTCAAAGAACGGAAAAAGGACCCAAATGAAGAAAATAAACTCGAGTAGCAAGTGCTTGAAACTTTTGGTACTTTTTAAGCATTTGGTAATATGGAGCAAAACAGGTAAGATTGCCCCTGAAAGTACAGTGCAGCACGATGTGCCTGAAAAAGGGCTGCAGTTCAGGAAGTGAAAGAAAACTCTGGCTTGTATGGTGCAGTAAACTGGCCATATCTTTTCTCCTGTAATCTAACATTTAAGCCGTGTTCTATGTTGTATGAATGCTTTACAGAAATGAACAGGCATGTGATTGCTGCTGTGATTTTGATATCTAATTATTAAATATTGGCTCGAGGTATTTTTCTTCTGCTTGTTCATATCTACAGAATGAATAACTGCTAGCATTTTCAGGTTAAACACAAGCCATCTGTTTAATGTTAGTAATATTAAAGGTTGCTTTTTTAACAGAAAACTTCAAGATGCTGTTCTTCCCCTTTGTTCACAGTATATTGTCAGATTTTATACTATATTTTCACAACGTTTGTGTGTAAGTGAGCTGGGGTGATAGTAACATAGTAGATGACGGCAGAAAAAGACCTGCACGGTCCATCCAGTCTGTCCAACAAGATAAATTCAGACCGTATAAGTCTGCCCAGCACTATCCCTGCCTCCCAACCAGCCCCCCCCCCCTCCCACCACTGGCTCTGCCACCCAATGGCAGTTATAACCAACCCCTACCCCCCCCCCCCCAAAGCAAAAACACTCCCACTTGGAAATTAGGGGGGTGTGGTTATGACTGAATCATCCTTTCCTTAACTCTGAGGACAGCACCCAGCAGCTGCTGTAGAGGAGGATCTGAGCTGACATATAACACACTCCACTTAAGGACCCACTACAGTAACTCTTCTTAAAAGGGCCACAGATCTAAGAAAATGCTGCACTCTGGCTACCCAAAAAAATGGCTAGTGTCAGAAGGAAGCAAAAGTTGATTTGCACCTTCTGTCTCCATGTCAGTCTATCAAGAGGAGGTTGAAAAGTCATGGTTCAAAGAAGCCAAGCCATAACAAATTGGAACTAGCTCTGTTAACCCCATATACACTTACAATTTATTAAATTTGTTATACCAAAAAGATCACGGTGGTGTACAATTAATTAAAAAAAATACACAAGAAAAAAGACATGTCGGTGGCCAGCAGTAATAGTAATGGCATACAGTCCAAAGTGTTTGCAGGAAAGGTAGCTGTAAGCACCTTGTACGGGGCAAGAAGTCTTTTTTAGATTAATTTATCTTCTGAAATAATGACAACATGAAAACAGCCCCTGTATCACAGAGAGCCCTGCCTTTGAACTCCAGACTCCTCTTCACTTGTTCAGTACCCATGTCTGTTTTAATCATTCTCACAATAAGTAATTCCCTAATCCCTTATTTGCTGTGTTTGTCTTGAACAGATTGCAAGCTCTGTTGAGCAGGGACAGTCTCCTACATGTTTAATGTACGGAGCTGCTTTAGAAATAATATCCCATCAAGTAGATTCCAAGAGCTGCAACAGAATTTCTTTGCTTTTTGTTCTAAATGACACATTATGTAGATTTTCACTCCATTTGGGCTGAGTCCTGCTATTGGGTCCCTGTTGCGTTGGTGGTAGGATAAGTCCTAGTACCCTCAATATTAACCTGATGGGTCCTTTATGGGTACAGATGACTGTTTCTCATTTGCTGCAGAAATGTAACATGTTTGCATCAGCTACATTCTCAGAAGTTCCTCTTCAGTCTGATGCTTCTTTCTTATCTCTTTCACTGCCTCGTTTTTTTTCTCTTCACTGAGAAACAGTTACTATTGGGCCTCTGTCTTCATAACTATCCAGGTAGCTTTTGTAGTCTTCACACATACTGCTTGTAAAGAAGGCCAAAAATGTAGCTTACTGTTTGATTTGCACTTTTGTGGATCTGGTTTTGTTTTTCTGAGTATAACTACAAGGTACAAGGGTGACCTCCTTGATTTGGTGTTCAGACAATAAGAGTTCTTTACATCATTTTATCATGGCTGGTCTGTGGGTGTATAGTAGGAAGTAGACAAATGTCCTTTTCTTCTCTGTTTATGGGAGCATGTGGGTGCAGACTGTCTGGTCCTCCCCTACTGGGCCTTCTGCCCCATGAGCTGCTGCTGCTGTTCTCCTCATGTGGTTGTGACTGCCGTGAATGTCCCTAAGCTGTGCCACAAAATACAGAGGACATCTCTCATGTATGAGGAGAAGGTTTATGTGCACAGGATGTGTTGTGCAACAAACCAGCTTCCAGGCTTCTGACATGAAATGTTGCTTTAAAGAGCATGCCCACAGAGTGCCAGAAGGACAAAACCTTGCTTGCACACCACTTTATCTGAAGGAGGACCTCTAAAGACTTTAGTATTATCAATTTATGAGGTGTCAAGTGTCTTAAACTCCGTTGGGTCTAGTTCTAAGTTGTGTTGGGGTATCCTCCTTTACTGATAGGCTCAAACTGCCACTGCATGTTGTACCTTTTGCCAATTATACATATGGAAATCTTGTCACACCACTTGTACAGTTAAATATGATTTACTAAGATTTCTGCAGTTGGTGCTAGAACTGGATACAAATCGGCTTCTGGTTAGGGGAAAAAATGAAGTTACCTGGCTGCCACAGAAGTTGTGTATACACAGCAAGATAGATCAACCACATCTAGGTAATATCTTTATGTGACAGTCCAGATCTGTTCATCCACCTGTGTGTCAGTTGTACCTTCTCAGTCTTGTATAGCTGGGGCAACATGGCTTCAACTGTAACAGGTAAATAATTTCACATTTTTTATGGACAAGCAGGATATAATCGGCTACACATAAATGACTTCAGAGAAGGCAGAGGTGGTATTCTGAATGTTGAGTAATCACAAGTTTAGAAAATAAAAAGGGAGGTAGCTTTTTCACATTTGTTGGACATGGAGGGTAGGATGTATAAACAAAGCAGGATTCTGGTTTGAGGAAACTGATCTATAGATCTTTACCACTTACCTGTCCAGGTTACTAACACAAGAATTGTGTAGTGGGTGAAGAGCAGAATCAGATGTGCTGCTTACTGAAGGCTGTTCATCAGGAAAGTACGATATCTTGGTCTTGTTGGATTCTTCACTGTGTTTTTTAAATCTCATTTATCAGTTAAAATTAACGAGGGGAGCTTAGGAGTTTTCTGACTTCTGATAATTTTAGAACAGTGATTCACTAGCTTATTATATCTTACTTTGACCACTGCAAATCTCTGTATTTAGGTGTCCGCTTTTGTGCATTGCAGATAGTTCAGCATGCAGTGTGGTGTAGGTTTTGTTGGGCTGTCCCAGTCTATTCATATCGCTCCAGTTTTGAAAAGTTTACACTGGTTGCAATCAGTGCTACCTGCACAGTTGGGAGTCTGCATTGATGGCTGCGTAGGAAGTGGGTCCACAGGGGATCACAAAGTCCTATCCACCATTCTTGAAGAGTTCTTTCCGTAGAGGGGAGATCTCGAATGATGAAAGGTTTGTCCATGTTTCCCAAAACTGCCAGGAGAGGCTTGCTGCCAGAAGCAGAGGGATCTGTCTGATTCATACCACAGGTGCAGCCAACAAGGAGATGTCTGGATAGTCTTGCCTGCACCTTCAGCTTGGCATGAGTCTGATCTTATGTGGCAGATGTGGTGGCTCCTTCCATACGGGGAAAACAAATGCAGAGTGGAAGAAAATCCAATCCAAGAAACCATTCAGAACTCACGGAATGAGAACCCCAAATAGACTTTATTAGGACCCTACACGGTCTGTGTTTTGGCTATAAAGCCTTCATCAGGGGTCTAAAAACATAACATACAAATAGAATGAGAATAATATATATGTTGAAAATTAAAATTTTTATTTATTTATTTATTGCATTTGTACCCCACATTTTCCCACCTTTTTGCAGGCTCAATGTGGCTTACAGAGTGTTGTTATGATGTAGTCATTACATGATCTTAAATACAATCGATAGTAGGCTGAAGGTAGATGAGGATTTAGATGGGAAGGTGTTGGGTAAGGTCATGTGAGAGGTGTTTTTGATGAACCTGAGTGGTTTAAGGAATGATTTGTTTCATTAAGGATGTCTTTAGTAGGCTTTGTTGAAGAGATGTGTCTTCACCGATTTGCGAAAGTTGGTTAGATTGTCCATGGTTTTCAGGGTCATGGGTAATGCGTTCCATATCTGTGTGCTTTTGTACGCAAAAGTAGTGGCATATGACTGTTTGTATTTAATTCCTTTACAGCTGGGGAAGTTCAGATTGAGGAATTTGTGGGCCGATCTTTTGGCGTTTCTGGGCGGTAAGTCCACTAGGTTTAACATATAGAGTGGGGCATCTGCGTGGATGATTTTGTGAACGGTTAGGCAGATCTTGATCTCAATTCGTTCCTTGAGCGGGAGCCAGTGCAGTTTCTCTCTTAGGGGCTTCGCACTTTCGTATTTAGTTTTTTCCAAAAATGAGTCTGGCTGCGGTGTTCTGGGCTGTTTGGTTTTTTTAATGGTCTGTTCTTTACAGCCTGCGTACAGGGTGTTACAGTAGTCCAAGTGACTTATCACTAATGACTGTACTAGTGAGCGGAAGATGTTCCTTGGGGAAAAAAGGTTTTATTCTTTTGAGTTTCCACATCGAGTAGAGGAGTGTGGTAGCCGTGTTAGTCCACTCTTAAGGTTATCAATAGAAATCAAACAAAATAAAACATGGAAAAGAAAATAAGATGATACCTTTTTTATTGGACATAACTTAATACATTTCTTGATTAGCTTTCGAAGGTTGCCCTTCTTCGTCAGATCGGTTCCTAGCCCACATCGAGTAGAACATTTTTTTCGTTGTATTCTTCACATGGGTATCGACTGTGAGGTTTCGATCAAAAGTGACTCCGAGAATTTTCAGATTTTCTGAAATAGGAAGTGTGCAGTATGGTGTGGTTACGGTAGGGTATTTGTTTGAGTTATATTGGGAAGTGAGAACTAGACATTGAGTTTTTTCTGCGTTAAGTTTTAACTGGAATGAGTCCGCCCAAGAGTGCATGATTTGGAGGCGCTTGTTGATCTCGTTGGTTATTTCGTTTAAGTCACTTTTGAACGGGATGTAGATCGTGACATCATCAACATATATGTAGGGGTTAAGGTTTTGATTGGCTAGTAGCTTGGCTAGTGGTATCATCATTAGGTTGAGAATAGTTGGTGAAAAGGGGGGGGGATCCTTGAGGAACTCCACATTCCGGTATCCAAGGTGGTGATCTGTCAGTATTCGTTGTTACTTGGTAGGATCTGGTGGTGAGGAATCCTTCGAACCATTTGAGAACTGGACCTCCGATTCCGAAGTATTCTAATAGGTTTAGTAATATTCCATGATCCACCATGTCGAAAGCGCTGGACATGTCGAATTGTAATATGAGTATGTTCTTGCTGGTTGCAATTGTTTTTTTGAATGAATTCTTTGCAGACACTAGTACAGTTTCAGTGCTATGATTTGATCGAAATCCTGATTGAGAATCATGTAGAATTGAGTGTTTGGTTAGGTATTCCATGAGTTGTTTCGTCACTATGCCTTCCATCAGTTTTGTTATGAGCGGGATAGAGGCAACTGGTCGGTAGTTGGTTAGGTCCATTGTGCTTTTCTTAGCATCTTTTGGCAGCGGAGTGAGAAGGATATTTCCTTTATCCATGGGGAAGAGACCATTTAGGAGTCTGTAGTTTACTTGGTTCGTGAGGTCTGTTTTGAATTGTTTGGGGGCGGCTCTTATTAGGCTAGTAGGGCAAATGTCAAGTTTGCATTGAGATTTGGCATATTTTCTGAGCCAGTGTGTGAGTTCATCTGCTGAAATCAAGTCAAAATTGGTCCATGATCGATCGGCTGGATATTCCCCAGGTTTTGGGTCTAAGCATTCAAGTATACTTGTGTACTCAATGGTGTTGCTTGGTATCATGCGTTGGAGCTTTATGATTTTTTCCTTGAAATAGTTCGCTAGGTTGGTTGCCGATGGAGTGTCTATGCTATTTGAGGTGACCTGTGTGGTGTTTAGGAGATTGTTTACAAGTGAAAAGTGTTTGTGCGTATCCTTGTATTGGTCCTATTATAGTTTTGTAGTACGTTCTTTTGGTTTGTCTGATGTTGTATTTGTATTTTCTTTGTAGCTGTTTCCGTTCTTTGAGTGTGTGTTCGGTCTGTGTTTTGGCTATAAAGCCTTCATCAGGGGTCTAAAAACATAACATACAAATAGAATGAGAATAATATATATGTTGAAAATTAAAAATTGAAATCAAGTAAAAGCATATTACACATAACATAGGAAACAATGTCTCAAACAAAATAAAAACTGGTATTTAAAAACTAATGTTCATCCAAATGCCATAGTGTATGTATACAATTTAAAGATGTTTTAAATTAAATTCATTAGACGGCATATGGACATTTTACATGGCTAATGTTATATTTTCTGTGTTTTTAAACATCGGTTTTTAAATATCAGTTTTTATTTTGTTTGAGACATTGTTTCCTATGTTATGTGTTATGCTTTTACTTGAGACAATATTCTGCATGTTGTGTTTAACATGATTTCAATTTTTAATTTTCAACATATATATTATTCTCATTCTATTTGTATGTTATGTTTTTAGACCCCTGATGAAGGCTTTATAGCCGAAACACGGACCGTGTAGGGTCCTAATAAAGTCTATTTGGAGTTGTCATTCCGTGAGTTCTGACAGGTTTCTTGGATTTTCTTCCACTCTTCATTTGTTTTCCTTGTTGGATTTGTGGAAGGTGTGAACCCCTTCTTTTTTTCTTTGGCTCCTTCCATACACCAGACAGCTTCATGCAGTCCGCTGTAGAGGCCTCCCCCCCCCCCCCCCCCCCCCCCCACTTCGAGAGAGCAGTTGAGCCAGAGCACACTCATTGGTGCTTTGCTTGTTTTCAAGAGTATGTGAAGAAAGAACAAATCAGGGCCAGTGGTAAGGTCTCTGGAGCCCCCCCCCCCCCGGTCCAGTATCTCCTTTCTCTCTTCACCCTTCTCCCACCCCACACCCTTTTTCATCCCAGTGCCTTAAAAGGTGAAGAACAAAATTTTGCTTTTTAATTTATTTGAAAGCTTCCCATATGTAGATATAAATATTGTGAAATAAAATTGAATATCACTAAAACAGATCCAGACTAGTGCTGTCATGTAATGGCTTCATCTATGTTTGACTGATTGTATCCTTCCTACATAACTGTCTCATTCTGCAGGAATTGTTACTTTCCTTAGGGTCACAAACAGTAGAATTTGCAGCCCTAGTTACTCAGGAAAAGATTTCTGCTTGCATGTTTTATTAGAAACTGTCTTGTTGATGTCTTTTCTTTTCCTCCTCTCTGCTTCATCCTCTGGATAGATCTGGTATTTATTCCTATAAGTATAAAGTATGTCTTGTGACCGACCTGTAATCGGAGCTGGATACAGTATAGTGCTTTTATATGCATTGTAAAAGTGGGAAGAGCAAATTGTGTATTGGTAGCTATTATCAGGATTTCTAAAACTCTATCCCACAAATTATAAGAATCTCAAGTTCTGTTGCTCCGGGAACTGACAAGCAAGTAAACGAGCCAGTTATTATAATGTAAGGGCTATTTATTTGCAAGCAAGTGAAACAGTGCAAAACTTATATGCAAGATAACTCAGAAAAATAAAAGACAAAGGTTCTTATCAGATAATTAGAGTGAACGCACATTAAACCCTGGGGTCAGGCCCTAAAATCAGGCTTCCTGTTATTACCCTTTAGCAATAATAGAACTGGCATACAACCTTGGATGTAAATGAGGTTAGAAGGTGATGTCCGTACAGGACACCAAACGAATAGCTGGTGGTCTGACCATGGTTTGTCTGTCCATTTTGTATCTGTTAGTATTAGGTTTAGGTCTGAGGACAGTTTGTGTGTGTTGAGGTCGAGTGTGTGTCCTTTGACATGGGTTATTTGCATATTTGGCCAGTTAAGGTCCCATAGTTGGAGGAAATCCTTGCGTTCGTGTGCATTGGTTAAGTTAGGGTCTTCTAGGTGTAGTTTTATGTCCCCTATTATAAGTAGATTGGAGTTAGATACACAGGTGTTTGATATGAAATCCATGAAGTGTGGTTGGCATTCATACCAGTTACCTGGTGGTCTATAAAACAGGACAGCGTTTAGGTGGTCCAGCATGGTTGTATGGTGGATTCAAACGGAGGCGATTTCAAGTTGGGGTGTTATGGACTCAGCTGTTGTTGCTACAGTGAAGTGCGATCTATGGATTAGTGCTATGCCTACTCCTCTTTTTTCTTTTCTTGTCCAATGAGTGATTTTGTAGCCTGGAGGGCATAGATCTAAAATTATGGGGTCATTATGATCGTGGATCCAGGTTTCGCTGATGAATAGTAGGTCGAGATTATCTGCTGTGATCCAGTCTGTTGTTTTATTGACTATTGATCTGGCGTTTATGTATCCCACTTGAATTGTTTGGTAAGCGTCAGTTAGGTTCGAAGTTGTGTTGATTTTTGTTAGCTGTCTATTCTCTTGTAGTGTGGGTTTATTGTATCCTTTCTTTGTATTAATTTTGTCCGCGTATAGTAGTTCTTCCATTGTTTTGGTTGTTGTTGTTTTGGTGAGATGTATTTTATCTATGTAGTCTGTAGAGGTTGTGTATTGTTGGTATGTAGTTGGTATCTGTGAGAGGGGTGGTTAGTGTGTGGTGGTTAGTGTGTGGTGAATTAAGGATAAGGAGTAAATTGTTAGGAGCAATTTGGCAGTCTTCATTTTGGTGTTAGTTCGCTTTTGGGCTGTTAGGTGATCAGGTTTTATGGTTGTGTTGTTGGTCCTTATTCATAGGATGTTGGCTATGCGGCCTGGGTGGCTTTGATGCTCTATGGAGTGGTGAGCGGGTTGATTGGTTAGAAAAGCCTGGTTTTACTCACAGTTAGATGTGTAGATCTAGGGCGCTGTCGAGAGGGCTGCATTGGTGACCGGCTGCCTGAGTCGAAGGGCGGTGGTCAACGATTGTCTCCGTTTTGTGCGCGGCGCTTCTCTGTTCCACCACTCCGCGCGGTCGCACCATGTGGCTGGTTGCTCGGCCTTCCCTCTCTGCGGTGTCTTTATTGCAGTGGTTTAGGCAGGGATCCCTTCAGGTATCCAAAAGGGAGTCATCTCATCTATACCAGAATCACTTTAATTGTCTGACAAGAGAAGGAAAGAGTGTTTCAGCAAAGTAGAAAGCAAACCCAAGACTCCTGTTAGAAGACATCGCCTGGGTTCATGATACCTGCTTCCCCTTTTAATTATTTTTTTATGCAGTTAAAAGTTGTCTATTTCACTGACTTTTTTTTAATGTTGGTGCAGAGTGAGTTCCATTAGGGTATACTTGGAAGTAGTTTTTTTTTTTAATATCACTGTGCCTTGTCTTCCTCTCTCATGTTTGATTAATTATATTTGTCATTTCCTTGCCCTCTCTGGCTTGCTACTGTTTTTATTGTAAACCACTTTGGTAAACAGATAAAAGACATTATATCAGGTTAACAAATTAAACTTTATACTTAATTCATTTCCTATGGATTCCATTAAGAAGACTTGGCCCTTCAAAGTAAGAGTATTACACTGGTGATATCCATTATGCTGTCAATTATTTCATCAGGACTCCATCATGTACTACATGGACGTAGTCTCTCTGGCCTTCCCCACGACCCCCAGCAGACCTATGTCCTCAGAGCTCCCTTCCCTGTATTATATTTATCAAAATTTTCACTCTAGCAAATTGAAACAAACTATAAAAACTGCCAGTTACACTTGCACTGCTGCTCACATCTCTTGATTTGTACAAATCCTGTACCCTTTTATCTGTTTATCTGCAGAATGATGACCGACTTGCCATGTCACCAGCTTCACCCACTTTGCAAACAGGTAAGGGATGGGGAAAGAAAAACTGGTGGTAGGAAGAGCACTACAATTTTTTTTTTTTTTGGGGGGGGGGAGCCTGTTGCTTTCTTGTGCTATTACATGTCAAGTGGGACTTTGCTATACTGAAAACCTACACACTAGCTGCATCCTTTTCTTGAAGCTGAGGACAGTTCCCTTACACAGTCCTTTGCCAGTAGCGTACCAAGGGAGGGACGTCCCAGGTGCAGTCACGTGGTTATCTGCTCCTCCGGTCCCCTGCCTCCTCTGATGTTACTTCCTGTTAAGGGCTAGGGGACCGGCGGAGCCAACAACCATGCAAGTGCTCCATGCACCCCTTTGCTAAGAGGAGGAGTGGGGGATGATGCGCTTCAGGGGTGGGGGTGTGACTCGTCTCAGGGGGGGACACAGCGGTGACCCGCCCTAGGTGGCAAGCAAGCTAGGTACGTCACTGCCCTTCGCTATAACCGTAACCGAGGGCCCATTGCACAAAGGTAGCCATAAAATATGGCTGCATCGGTAAAATTTACCGAGTCGCAAACAGTGACCAGTGCACAAAGGGGATCACATGCAGATGAGATGCACTGATCCCCCTTTGTACATCAGTTGCTGTTGGACCGTCCCCTTCCCACACCCCAGCAAATGACCCTGGTGAACTAGTGACCCCGTCCAGGTGATGCACAGCTCCAGAGTGCCTAGCTCTAATGAGCAAATTTTACAGCTGCTCTGGAACTATTGAAGAGGAGGGAAGCACAAGCAAGCAGCTGCAAAGGTTGCCTGCTTGTGCTCCCTACCTCATGCCTTCGTGACCCCCCCACCTTGCAAGCAATTCTCTAGTGGTCCAGTGGACTCCAGACCTCGTCATGCCTCCTGACTCCCCCTCTCCCAACAAAATTCCCTAGTGGTCCAGTGGACTGTACTACTACTACTATTTAACAGGGGCTGGGTGCTGCCATTTTGAAAGCGGCTGGGCAGGATTTAGGAGGTGTTGCTCTTGCCCAACTTTTTTAAGGTATAGTGGAGGAGAAGGGGAGGTTACTAAACCACCAGGGTCATTTGCTGGGGGAATTTTGTTGGGGGGGGGGGCAGTCGGGAGGCATGGGGAGGTCGGGGGTCCACTGGACCACCAGAGAATTGCTTGCACGAGAGGAGGTAGGGAGCACAAGCAAGACAGCATTTGCAGTTGTCTGCTTATGCTTCACTCCTCTCTGACAGCTCCAGAGCAGCTGTAAAATGTATTTGTTAGAGCTAGGCGCTCTGGAGCTGTGCATTACCTGGATGCTCATTAGAATACTTTATCAGTGGCTGCTAATGGCATGGCACGTTAGAGCCACGGAAAACCCCTTTGTGCATTACTGGCTAAATAACGTTTGCTTTTGACTGGCTACAACCAGTCTAAAGCAAACATTCCCATCCCGGTAAGCTTTGTGCATCAGGCCCCCCAGTGTGTAAGGCAGCTGGGCACAGAAGCACTAAAATTATTCTACATATGGCTTATAAGGTAAAATAATCAAAGAGATGTGAAATTCACCTTTCAGTAAAGACTGTTAATTCCCTAATGTACTGAAAGTCAGTCCAGGCTCTGTGGTACTGTGCTCACTTTCAATCTGGGACTAAATCAGGTCCCAGGAAGGTGACTTGTTGCATGCATGACTGTGTGCTGTCCTTCCTTTCCTGGGGCACATCATTTCTGTATAGTATATAGACTAGTGCAGTAAGAGCTGTCTTTCTCTGGCACTGTTAGACAAGGCAGGACGGACACTGCTTGATGTCTAGTCAGGGCCGGCTCAACCATTAGGCAAGACTAGCCAGTTGCCTAGGGCAACAGCTGCAACCTAAGCAAAACAATAGGTCTTGACAACCATACAGATTCAAAGAGCCATCAGCACATAATTTAACCTGAATTTGTATAGGATTTTTGTGTGATTATCATGATTGCTGAGTTCAAGTATCAAAATCTTGGAGGGTGGGGGCTGCAGGCTAAGAGCATGAAAGTTAGTTGTGGGAAGTATGTTTACCTAGGGCACCCACTGCCTTTGTATTGGCTGTGTTTCCAGCCTGTGTTCTTCAGGTAATTGTGAAGTAAAAATTCTTGATGTCTGGATGTCACAAAGCAAGCACAGGAAGACAGTGCAAGGCGCTCTCTGCCCCACGGAAAAAGAAGGAAGTTGGAGGGATTGAATATAAGGAATGTTTGTAAAGTATTTCCTTGTTATAGCCATTCATTTAATGCATTGCCATAATACCTGTCATTTTTTTCATTGTTGCCATTTAATTCTTTGAGAACTGCATTCCTGATATCCTGTTTGGAATTGTTAAGTGCCTTCCATTGTTTGCTACTTATTTTTCTCTTTGCTTCTTTTCCACTCCCTTCATCTGTGATTTTCAGTGCACCTTTCCCTGCCAAACTCTAGTCTTGTAGCTCCATCAAGCGGCGGATCCCCCCATCGACCTGAGAGCTTCCTGTTCCGAGCTGTTGGAAGGGATGATGGAAAGAAAGGTAGGAGGAAAAGCATGAAGAACGTTGCTGACGACCCAAGAGAAATAAGTTCAGTTTCTTTTTACATTGCAGATTACATTAGAGAGAGATTAAATCCCACACCTCTCAATTTTATAACACACATCCCATATTCCCCAACAGCTGAGCAAGATGTTTCCTTTTACAACAATCTACTACAACACCCTCCCCCCCCCCAAAAAAAATTCCGATTGTGATGCAGCAGCAGCACTCCTTTCATTGCCAGACAAGTATTTATTTATTTATTACATTTGTATCCCACATTTTCCCACCTATTTGTAGGCTCAATGTGGCTTACATAGTACTGGAGAGGCGTTTGCTAACTCCGGTTTAAACAAATACAAAGTGATGTTGTGGTAAGATAAAGTTCATGTGGCACAGCCACACTAGGGAATCGTACAACGGAAGAGTTGTGTTATGTTCTTCACGTACTTTAGTTTTGTTGTGTTGCAGAGATCAGGTATTTATGTTGGATTGGTAGGGTATGCCTTTTTAAACAGGTTAGATTTTAGTTTTTTCTGGAAGTTTAGGTAGTCGTTCGTAGTTTTCAAGGCTTTTGGTAATGCATTCCACAGTTGTGTGCTTATGTAGGAGACACTGGATGTATAAGTTGATTTGTATTTGAGTCCTTTGCAGCTTGGGTAGTGCAGATTTAGGTACGTTCATGTTGATTCGGATGTGTTTCTAGTTGGTAGGTCTATCAGGTCTGTCATGTATCCCGGGGCTTCACCGTAGATAATTTTGTGAACCAGAGTGCAGATTTTGAAAGCAATGCGTTCTTTGATTGGGAGCCAGTGTGGTTTTTCGCAGAGTGGTTTTGCGCTTTCAAATCACGTTTTTCCAAAGATAAGTCTAGCTTCCGTGTTTTGAGTGGTCTGAAGTTTCTTTAATGTTTGTTCTTTGCATCACGCATATATTCCATTACAGTGGTCTAAATGGCTTAGTACCATTGATTGTATCAGGTTGCAAAATGTTTCCCTCGGGAAGAATTGTTTCACGCGTTTGAGTTTCCACATTGAGTGGAACATTTTCTTTGTTGTATCACTTGGCTGTCTAGTGTTAGATTGTGGTCCAATGTAACGCCAAGGATTTTCAGGCTGTCTGAGATAGGGAAGGTGTAATCTGGGGTGTTGATAATTGTGGGGTTGTCTGCGCTGTGTTGGGATGCGAGGATAAGACAGTGTGTTTTTTCTTTGTTGAGTTTTACTTGAAATGCATTTACTACTACTACTACTACTTAACATTTCTAAAGCGCTACTAGGGTTACGCAGCGCTGTACAATTTAACATGGAAGGACAGTCCCTGCTCAAGGAGCTTACAATCTAAAGACAAGTGTAGAGTCCGTCTCATAGGGCATACTATATTTCACGAAAGGTTAGGTGCCGAAAGCAGCCTTGAAGAGGTGAGTTTTAAGCAGAGTCCATGATGTTCAAGCTGATCTTGATTTCGTTAGTGATTTCTGTCAGTTTAGATTTGTAAGGAATGTAAATTGTGACATCGTCTGCATAGATGAAGGAGTTAAGGCCTTGGTTGGATAAGGACTTGGCTAGTGGGGTCATCATTAGGTTGAAGAGGATTGGTGATAGCGATGGTAACTCACAATCCTGCAAAAAAACTAAACTATATAGCAAACTTACTATTGAATTACAGCCCTAACTCCCAAGGCTGAACATCATAAATCCTATCGTGAAAGATAACATTTTACATATTACAACAGCTCCATTACGCCTCTTGTTGAGAAGACAGAACAATCCAGACTGAGAGAGACTCCAGCACAGAAACTACACACCTAATACAGAAAGAGAAGTAGCAATGCAAAACTAGAAGAGGTGCTTGTTTCCTAAAACAGGATAGTAACATAGTAGATGATAGCAGATAAAAGACCTGTATAGTCCATGCAGTCTGTCCAACAAGATAAACTCATTACATAAGGTATGTTTACCTGATCTTGATTTGTTCTTGCCATTTTCAGGGCATAGACCTTAGAAGTCTGCCAGGCATGGTCCTTGTTCTAAAACTCCACTCCAACCCATCCAAATCTATTCAGCCACGATCAGGGCACAGACCATAGAAGTCTGCCTAACACTAGCTTTGCTTCCCAATTATTGGTGTTGCCACCTAACCTCTGCTAAGCTGCTTTGAATCCATTCCTTCTATTTCTTTATGTTTATCCCACACATTTTTGAATCCCATTACCATTTTCATCTCCACCACCTCCTCATGCGGGAGGGCATTTCAGATATCTACCACCCTCTTAGTGAAAAAATACTTCCTGACATTATTCCTGAGTTGGCCCCCTTCAACCTCAATTCATGTCCTCTAGTTCCAGTTCTGTTTGGTGCTTGATATACTGCCTTTCAGAAACAATCAAAACGGTTTACAATAAAACCCTAAAAGGGGCACAAAAATTGAACATAAAATCAACAGTACAAGAGACCGCATGCCACTGTTGGGTCAACTCCATGTTCTACTCGTCGGGAAAGCAAATGAGTTTTTAACAATGACCTACCGTTATCTGCCATCTTTGCACCTAACATAGTGCCCTACGGGGCATCTATGTAAGGAAAGTAAGTGCCTTCTTTCCTTTATAGAATACTAATATTACCATGCACTTAGGCAAAAGCACGTATGCCTTTTCATAGAGCAATGCTCACACCTAAATGCTAGAGATAGATGTGTAAGTCATGTGTACTACTGTCAGTCTAACCCATGTTCCACTCAGACTCTGTACATCTAATCTAACCACTAATTCTTTCGTGGGTCCAAAGCAGTGTACAAATAAACATTATAGTACATTCAGATTACAAAATGTAAACATGCATTATGCTACATACAAGTTAAAATATATAGATAAAAATCGTGCAAAATAATTACAAATACATAACATCTCTCAGTTTGATTAGAAACCATGCTCACCTGTCAAATACACATTATGGGGGGAATTCTGTATAGATTGCCCACAGTTAGGCGTTGAGATGATGCACACTAAGCATGAATTCTATGAAGGCTGTTCCCCACCTACTTTTCTTAGTAGAATATTAGGTTTCCAATATATGCAGATTTATGTCATGTATATTCATTAGGAGGCATCATTGGCAAGCATTAATATTCTTCTTTCTATTCTTAAGTGCAGAATATACTTCTGCAGGTCCCAGTGAAATGCAGCTCTTTTTATTTATTTATTTATTTATTTAGATTTTCCTCACACCTTTTTCAGTAGTAGCTCAAGGTGAGTTACATTCAGGTACTTTGGATATTTCTCTGTCCCAGGAGGGCTCACAATCTAAGTTTGTACCTCAGGCAATGGAAGGTTAAGTGACTTGGCCAAGATCACAAGGAGCAGCAGCGGGATTTGAACCGACCACCTCTAGATTGCAAGACCAGTGCTCTAACCAGTAGGCCACTTCTCCAGTGCTAGTGATTTTAGAATAACTAACACTGGGATTCTGGTTGGTTAGGTGCTTATTTTAGAAGCTCCATTCAGGTTTTGGATGTCTGAAAACCAGCATTTAAACATCCATATTGCGAGGGCGCCCAAATCCCAATTTTATAAAGGCAGGTATGGACGTTTAAAACTGCAATAGACCCATATGGCAGTGGGGCATGGCTTGGACATGTTTTGGGCAGGACCAGGTTTGGGAACCACTGGTTTAATGTTTTCCTGTCTTCTCTGGGAAAGGTTATTATAAATGAGTCTAGAGCATTTTATATGTGCAGATTTTCATGCTGCAGGAAGCTATTCGAGCAAGGAGGATTGTTTTAAGTTTGTTGCTCGGTGGTTATTTGATAATCACCTGAAAAATTAATCCTGAGAAGAACATGATTCTATGGTTAGGCAGAAAAGATAGATCACGTCATAGTTTTGGTTCTACAGTTTTGCAGTATCTTTGCAGTCATGTAGTTCAGTTTGGATAGACTGATAACCTTTTCTCGGAGTTTCAGAATAATGTGATTAAAAAAAAAAAAAGATTAAAAGCTTTTAGTAATGTGTGATCAGGCAAGAAAAAAAACCTATCTTTCCCAGTCAGATCTAAGACAGATTATGGAGGCTGTAGTTTCAGATTATATTGGTTACTGTAATCTGTCTGGGTCTTCCTGTGTTCATACTGCCACAAAATGATGAGTACAGTAAATGGTGGGAAAGGGCCACCCCTTTACTTCTAACTTAGCTTTGGCTACCAGTCTAAGAGAGAATTTTTTTTTTTTAACTTCAATGATTTGAAACCAATGAAGGGCACCCAACTCTAAGCATCTTGCAATAAGAAATATGTTCCTTTGAGAGATCTGTGGTTACTTTTGCCTAATTCTTTTTGCCTTCTTTTTTGGCAAAAGGGACTGACCCAAGGAAGGACTTCAGTTTGGACTTCTCTGTCTGGATATGAAATTGGAGTCAAACTATTGGACTTTTAGGCAGAAATTGAAAACATGGGGGTAGATTGTTCAAAGTGATTTAACTGGGCAGGAGAAGTTCCTGCCCCATTAAATTGCAATGGGCAGCTCAGGAGCCAATATTCAGCAACACATAACTGGATGGTGCCCCCGAATATTGGCTCTGACCCACATGGCACTCGCCAGTTGGTGCTGGGAGTTATATGGGGACACTGACGATATTCAGTGCTAGTGGCTAGATAGCTAATTGGAGAGGACTCCTCACTGTACCAAAGACACTGAATATCATGGCCAGATTTAGCCAGCAATGGTTGGCATTTCAAGACGTGCCGACTGCTGCCAGCTGAATATTGAGCTGTTAACAGAATATTAGTTTTGTATTATTACAATGGATTTGTTTTTATTGGTACTATTGTTGGATTGTACTTATTGATCCTTTATATTTTTTATGATGATTTTATTTATTAAACTGTTTTGAGCTTATTTTTTGCTGGCATTGTAATCTGTCTTAGTTTACTGGCTAAGCAGAAAATGAGTCAAATTAAACCATCAAACTGCTCATTGGTTTCAGGTGCTCAGTTACCTTCACTGGTGTTCTGAACCCCTACATCTCCAACTACCTGTCTCCAAAATGAGCTCACTTCCTGTCAGAAATATATTATGGTCTTGTTTTATGATTATTTAACACTAGGTTATGTTCCCGCAACACGGGTTCAATTGGCAAATTATATAGTTGTATCAATAAATTTTACAAATAATAAGTTGTTTGTATCATTAGAAAGGCATTGTCTACATTTTCTTTTGATTGCTTTTATTCTATATTTACTCCTGTATTATGTATGATCAGGGTCACAGATTGGTGCTACTTAAGCTCAAATCCCCCCAAATTGCTAGTCCACCTATTTCCTTGGAGGAGAGTTGATCCAGAATGATCCAGAAAAACCATCCTTCATGTTTGCGCCTTCTTGTAACCCCCATAGACTGCAGAACCCATCGGATCTGCAAGCAACAGGAAGAGGAAGAGGTGGAAGACATGGAGTTGACAGAGCAGCTGCGAAAGGTCTGGTTTATTTATGTCAACATCCTCATTCAGTTCTAATTATTAATGCCCTTCCCCTAGTGAATGTTACCTGTTCGTTTCCTATAAATAAATGAAGTATATATGTTATGTCAGTGCTTCTCAACCATTCTATTTGTGCTACACTTTCATGTTCATTCCATCCTCGTGGTACACAAACTCACTACCCAGCTTCTCCCATCACAAATGATATGAGCCGATAATTCAAGAAAAATATATCATTTATTCTTAACTACAGCACTTAAAAGCTGAACAAACCAATGCCCAACATGGCCACGTTTTGGCCTACTCTAGGGCTGCGTCAGGAGCAAGAAAACCAAAATGCTGTGTAGTCAGGATTCATCACTAAGATATAACAGCATGTCTTCTCCAAAGCAACAGCCTTGCAATGACATCATCACTGCCAGTAAGAGGCGACTCACCAGTATTCTCTGTTTCTAGGAGATGTTGGCACACATTATACTGGTGAAGCAGTACTGAGCTGCTTGGGCCTGTTTTGGGTCTGCAGATCAAGCAGTCCTCAGATTTACTTCCAGGGCAGCAGCTTGAGGCCATTTCCCCTGGTCAAGGGCTCCCAGGGCACCAGTATCCAGACTTGTCTCCCCTGGAGTGAAAAATCGATTCACCTCCACCTATTCCACACCACTCAGCTGTTTTCCAAGCTGAAGAGCCCTAACCTCTTCAGCCTTTCCTCATATGGGAGCAGTTCTATCCTTTCTCTTTTTGGTCACTCTTTGAACCTTTTCTAATTCCACTATATTTTATTTGAGATACGGCGACCAGAATTGAACTCAAGGTGAGGTACTGCCATGGAGCAATACAGAAGCATTGTAATATTTTTGGTCTTGTTTTGCATCCCTCTCCTAATTATTCCTAGCGTAGTTTGCTTTTTTGGCTGCCACTGCCACACACTGGGCAGAAAAGTTCAGTGTATTGTCTACGATGACACCTAGGTCTTTTTCTTGAGTGCTGACTCCTAAGGTGGACCCTAGTATCAGATAACTATGATTCGGATTGTTCTTCCTAACATGCATCACTTTGCATTTGTCTACATTAAATTTCATCTGCTATTGGGATGCCCAGATGGGTTTTGTCAAAGGCAGGTTATCAGCAACCAATGTCCAGAGGGCGGCAGGGTTAATTTATATTCAAAGGAGACATATAAAAGCAATGTGAGTAGCAGCTGATGCAGAAAAAGCCTTTGATAATGTATAGTGGCCATTTCTGTTTAGAGTTTTGGGGGGAAATGGGTCGCTTCACTATACTCGTCTTAATAGCAAAATTATGGGGTGTTGTCAGAAGCTTTCTCCTTACATAGCCTCTCACTTTTTTCACCATACCCGTATTCAGATTGGAGGGGAAGAACACAAAGTACTGCTTTATGCAGATAACATGTTTTTTGTGCAGAACCCTAAAGATTCCCTATCCTCTTTGATTGAAGAAACTGATACCTATGCAAAATATTCTGGTTATAAAATGAATAAAGATAAATTAGAAGCTATGTTAATTAATCTTAGGGGATCAGATATTCCAACCAAAATTGCACAAGGGTTCCAATACTTGGATATATGACTTTCAGATAAGCTCTGTGACCTCTTTAAACTATTCCCCAATGGTGAAATTACTTACGAAACAATTAGATGCCTGGTGCCAGGGGAAGATTGCAGTAGTGAAAATGATGGTCCTCCGTTTGACTTCTTCAGATAAGATGTCGAGGATCTTTATCTGAAATGTCCTAAGATCAATTTGACATGACCTAAATTGACAGCGGAGAAAGGAGCGGGCTACCCAGTTTCTCCGAGGACAAGCAGGCTGCTTGTTCTCACTGATGGGTTGACGTCCTCGGCAGCCCCCTCCATCGGAAAGTTTACTAGCAAAGGCCTTTGCTAGTCCTCGCGCGCCCATGCGCACTGCGCATGCGCAGCCGTCTTCCCGCCCGAAACCGGCTCGAGCCGGCCAGTCTTCTTTCGTCCGCGCTCGGTACGGTCGTGTTACGCCGTTCGTGCCCCAGAGAGTCGACCTCGCGCGTCCTTTTCGACGTGTTTTTTCTTCTTTTTCGTTACAAAAAGTTCGGGAAGCGCTCCGGAAGTGTTCCGGAAGACCCTTTCGGGTTTTCTGCCCTTCCCGTAATTTCTCAGCTTTTGCCCCGTAAGTTTTCTTTCGTTGTCGGGGTAGGCCTAGTTTGGCCTCGGTCGAGATTTTTTCTCCCCTTAAATTTGGTGCTTCAATTTTCGCCATTTCGGCTTTTGATTTCGCTGGCGTGATTTTTCCGCCCATGACATCGAAGCCTTCCAGCGGCTTCAAGAAGTGCACCCAGTGCGCCCGGGTAATCTCGCTCACTGATAGGCACTCTGCGTGTCTTCAGTGTCTAGGGGCCCAGCACCGCCCTCAGAACTGCAGTCTGTGTTCCCTGTTACAAAGGCGGACTCAGGTAGCGAGATTAGCCCAGTGGAACGTTTTGTTCTCGGGCTCTTCGTCGACATCGGCACCGGAGGCATCGAGTGCATCGACGTCGTCAGCGTCCGGACCATCTTCCTTGGCTGCCGCTCCATCGACTGCATCGAGGCATCGGACCTCTGCATCGGCGCCGAGGCATCGGGCGACTGCATCGACGTCGGTGGTACCGAGACTTCGTCTGCTGATGTCGTCGGACGGAGGTGCATCGTCAGGAGTGCAGGTGAGGGCTGTCCATTCCCCTGCTGGTGGCGGTGAGCCTTCGGGTGGGTCTCCTCCTACCCTGAGGGCTCCTGCGGTACAGCCCCCCCGGGATCGACCCTCTTCGGTCTCGGCCCCGAGGAAGCGACGGATGGATTCTACGTCCTCCTCGTCGGTGCCGGGGAGCTCCGGTGACATGCTTCGGAAGAAGTCGAAGAAGCATCGACACCGGTCCCCTCCCCGTGTCGGCACCGAGAGCTCTGGGTCGCCGAGGGATTCGGCACCCAGCAGGCATCGGCACCGAGAGGACCGCTCACCCTCTGTTCAAGAGGTGTCGATGCACTCCACTCTGGACAGCCCGGAACAGCCTCCTCGCCCGGAACAGGTTCTGACGTCGACGCCTGCATCGACCTCTCAGCCTTTTTCTGCAGCCACTCTGAACGAGAGCCTCCGGGCCGTTCTCCCAGAGATTCTGGGAGAGCTGTTGCGCCCTACCCCTCCGGTACCGGCGGTGCTTGCGCCGCCGGTACCGTCGAGCGTGGCGCCGGCTGGCCCATCGCCCAGGTTGAGGGTACCGACCGCGGCCACCTCCCAGGAAGGCTCCCTGACTACGTCGGCGGAGGGAGCTTCGCCGATGCGGGCGAGGGAGTCTACCTCTCGACGCCCCCACCGTGGACGGGGTTCCACCGAGTCGAGCAGGGCGAGGTTGCAGACACAGGTTCGTGAACTTGTGTCTGACACCGAGGGTGAGGCCTCGTGGGAGGAAGAGGAAGATCCCAGATATTTCTCTGACGAGGAGTCTGAGGGTCTTCCCTCTGATCCCACTCCCTCTCCTGAGAGACAGCTTTCTCCTCCCGAGAGTCTGTCTTTTGCTTCCTTTGTCCGGGAGATGTCTACGGCCATCCCCTTCCCGGTGGTTGTGGAGGACGAGCCCAGGGCTGAAATGTTTGAGCTCCTGGACTATCCTTCTCCACCTAAGGAAGCGTCCACTGTTCCCTTGCACCATGTCCTAAAGAAGACATTGCTTGCGAACTGGACAAAACCTTTAACTAATCCCCACATCCCCAAGAAGATCGAGTCCCAGTACCGGATCCATGGGGACCCAGAGCTGATGCGCACCCAGTTGCCTCACGACTCTGGAGTTGTGGATCTGGCCCTAAAGAAGGCTAAGAGTTCTAGGGAACATGCTTCGGCGCCCCCGGGCAAGGACGCTAGAACCTTAGACTCCTTTGGGAGGAAGGCCTACCATTCCTCTATGCTCGTGTCCAAGATCCAGTCTTACCAGCTCTACACGAGCATACACATGCGGAACAATGTGCGGCAGTTGGCGGGCTTGGTTGATGCTCTTCCCCCTGAGCAAGCCAAGCCTTTTCAGGAGGTGGTCAGGCAGCTGAAGGCGTGCAGAAAATTCCTGGCCAGAGGAGTCTATGACACTTTTGATGTTGCGTCCAGGGCCGCTGCTCAAGGTGTGGTGATGCGCAGGCTCTCATGGCTGCGTGCCGCCGACCTGGAGAATAGACTCCAGCAGCGGATTGCGGACTCGCCTTGCCGTGCGGACAACATTTTTGGTGAAAAAGTTGAACAGGTGGTAGAGTCTCTCCACCAGCGGGACACCGCATTCGACAAATTCGCCCGCCGGCAGCCTTCAGCCTCTACCTCTACAGGTAGAAGATTTTTCGGGGGAAGGAAGACTGCTCCCTATGCTTCTGGTAAGCGTAGGTACAATCCTCCTTCCCGACAGCCTGCGGCCCAGGCTAAGCCCCAGCGCGCTCGCTCTCGTCAGCAGCGCGCGCCTCAGCAAGGCCCCGCGGCTCCCCAGCAAAAGCAAGGGGCGAGCTTTTGACTGGCTCCAGCAGAGCATAGCCGACATCCAAGTGTCAGTGCCGGGCGACCTGCCGGTCGGGGGGAGGTTGAAAGCTTTTCACCAAAGGTGGCCTCTCATAACCTCCGATCAGTGGGTTCTGCAAATAGTCCAGCAAGGATACACCCTCAATTTGGCATCAAAACCTCCAAATTGTCCACCGGGAGCTCAGTCTTACAGCTTCCAGCACAAGCAGGTACTTGCAGAGGAACTCTCCGCCCCTTCTCAGCGCCAATGCAGTCGAGCCCGTGCCATCCGGGCAAGAAGGGCTGGGATTCTATTCCAGGTACTTCCTTGTGGAAAAGAAAACAGGGGGGATGCGTCCCATCCTAGACCTAAGGGCCCTGAACAAATATCTCGTAAAAGAAAAGTTCAGGATGCTTTCCCTGGGCACCCTTCTCCCCATGATTCAGCAAAACGATTGGCTATGCTCTCTGGACTTGGATGCCTACACTCACATCCCGATACTGCCAGCTCACAGACAGTATCTGCGATTTCAGCTGGGCACACGCCACTTCCAGTACTGTGTGCTACCCTTTGGGCTCGCCTCTGCGCCCAGGGTGTTCACAAAGTGCCTAGCTGTGGTAGCAGCGGCACTTCGCAGGCTGGGGGTGCACGTGTTCCCATATCTCGACGATTGGCTGGTGAAGAACACATCCGAGGCAGGAGCCCTGCAGTCCATGCAGATGACTATTCGCCTACTGGAGCTACTGGGGTTTGTGATAAATTATCCAAAGTCCCATCTTCTTCAAATGCAGAGACTCGAATTCATAGGAGCTCTGCTGGATTCTCGGACGGCTCGCGCCTATCTCCCAGAGACGAGAGCCAACAACTTGTTGTCCCTCGTCTCGCGGGTGCGAGCGTCCCAGCAGATCACGGCTCGGCAGATGTTGAGATTGCTGGGCCACATGGCCTCCACAGTCCATGTGACTCCCATGGCCCGCCTTCACATGAGATCTGCTCAATGGACCCTAGCCTCCCAGTGGTATCAGGCCGCTGGGGGTCTAGAGGACGTGATCCACCTGTCCACGAGTTTTCTCAAATCCCTGTATTGGTGGACGATTTGCTCCAATTTGACTCTGGGACGTCCCTTCCAAATTCCTCAGCCACAAAAAGTGCTGACCACGGATGCGTCCCTCCTGGGATGGGGAGCTCATGTCGATGGGCTTCACAC
Source organism: Microcaecilia unicolor (assembly GCF_901765095.1). Classification (NCBI taxonomy): domain Eukaryota; kingdom Metazoa; phylum Chordata; class Amphibia; order Gymnophiona; family Siphonopidae; genus Microcaecilia; species Microcaecilia unicolor. Next base: position 218,317,098 of record NC_044040.1, on the reverse strand, counting down.
CCAAGGAAGCTGGTCCCTCCAGGAACGCGATCTGCAGATCAATCTTCTGGAGTTACGAGCGATCTGGAACGCTCTGAAGGCTTTCAGAGATCGGCTGTCCCACCAAATTATCCAAATTCAGACAGACAACCAGGTTGCCATGTACTATGTCAACAAGCAGGGGGGCACCGGATCTCGCCCCCTGTGTCAGGAAGCCGTCAGCATGTGGCTCTGGGCTCGCCGACACGGCATGGTGCTCCAAGCCACATATCTGGCAGGCGTAAACAACAGTCTGGCCGACAAGTTGAGCAGGATTATGCAACCTCACGAGTGGTCGCTCAATTCCCGTGTGGTACGACAGATCTTCCAGGTGTGGGGCACCCCCTTGGTAGATCTCTTCGCATCTCGAGTGAACCACAAAGTCCCTCAGTTCTGTTCCAGGCTTCAGGCCCACGGCAGACTGGCATCGGATGCCTTCCTCCTGGATTGGGGGGAGGGCCTGCTGTATGCTTATCCTCCCATCCCTCTGGTGGGGAAGACTTTGTTGAAACTCAAGCAAGACCGAGGCACCATGATTCTGATTGCTCCTTTTTGGCCGCGTCAGATCTGGTTCCCTCTTCTTCTGGAGTTATCCTCCGAAGAACCGTGGAGATTGGAGTGTTTTCCGACCCTCATCACGCAGGACGAAGGGGCTCTTCTGCATCCCAACCTCCAGTCTCTGGCTCTCACGGCCTGGATGTTGAGGGCGTAGACTTTGCCTCTTTGGGTCTGTCAGAGGGTGTCTCCCGCATCTTGCTTGCTTCCAGGAAAGACTCCACTAAGAGAAGTTACTTCTTTCATTGGAGGAGGTTTGCCGTCTGGTGTGACAGCAAGGCCCTAGATCCTCGCTCTTGTCCTACACAGACCCTGCTTGAATACCTTCTGCACTTGTCTGAGTCTGGTCTTAAGACCAACTCCGTAAGGGTTCACCTTAGTGCAATCAGTGCATACCATTACCAAGTGGAAGGTAAGCCGATCTCAGGACAGCCTTTAGTTGTTCGCTTCATGAGAGGTTTGCTTTTGTCAAAGCCCCCTGTCAAGCCTCCTACAGTGTCATGGGATCTCAATGTCGTTCTCACCCAGCTGATGAAACCTCCTTTTGAGCCACTGAATTCCTGCCATCCGAAGTACTTGACCTGGAAGGTCATTTTCTTGGTGGCAGTTACTTCGGCTCGTAGAGTCAGTGAGCTTCAGGCCCTGGTAGCCCAGGCTCCTTACACCAAATTTCATCACAACAGAGTAGTCCTCCGCACTCACCCTAAGTTTCTGCCAAAGGTCGTGTCGGAGTTCCATCTGAACCAGTCAATTGTCTTGCCAACATTTTTTCCCCGTCCTCATTCCTGCCCTGCTGAACGTCAGCTGCACACATTGGACTGCAAGAGAGCATTGGCCTTCTATCTGGAGCGGACACAGCCCCACAGACAGTCCGCCCAATTGTTTGTTTCTTTTGATCCCAATAGGAGGGGAGTGGCTGTAGGGAAACGCACCATATTCAATTGGCTAGCAGATTGCATTTCCTTCACTTACGCCCAGGCGGGGCTGGCTCTTGAGGGTCATGTCACGGCTCATAATGTTAGAGCCATGGCTGCGTCGGTAGCCCACTTGAAGTCAGCCTCCATTGAAGAAATTTGCAAAGCTGCGACGTGGTCATCTGTCCACACATTCACATCTCATTACTGCCTGCAGCAGGATACCCGACGCGACAGTCGGTTCGGGCAGTCAGTTCTTCAGAACCTGTTTGGGCTTTAGGATCCAACTCCACCCCCCGAGGGCCCTGTTTGTTCTGTTCCAGGCTACACTCTCAGTTAGTTGGTAAATTTTTTAGGTCAATCTCAGTTATGTCCTCGCCGTTGCGAGGCCCAATTGACCATGGTTGTTGTTTTGAGTGAGCCTGGGGGCTAGGGATACCCCATCAGTGAGAACAAGCAGCCTGCTTGTCCTCGGAGAAAGCGAATGCTACATACCTGTAGAAGGTATTCTCCGAGGACAGCAGGCTGATTGTTCTCACCAACCCGCCCGCCTCCCCTTTGGAGTTGAGTCTTCCCTTGGAGTGTATTGTCTTGCTACATACTGGACTGGCCGGCTCGAGCCGGTTTCGGGCGGGAAGACGGCTGCGCATGCGCAGTGCGCATGGGCGCGCGAGGACTAGCAAAGGCCTTTGCTAGTAAACTTTCCGATGGAGGGGGCTGCCGAGGACGTCAACCCATCAGTGAGAACAATCAGCCTGCTGTCCTCGGAGAATACCTTCTACAGGTATGTAGCATTCGCTTTATGTCAGTAATATAAGGTGGCTATATTAAAAGCTTTGAAAGACCATTGGGATAGCAGCCAGGAGAAACATTGGGTTCAAATTGAAAGGAAGAGTTTGGCCCCTTTCAGTTTTTGACTACAAGGTCCAGGAAGTGGAGGTTGACAGTTGGGAACTTTTTAATATACTACATCACCTGCTTTTGAGTCCACTTTTCAATTATTGGAATAGGATTAAGAAAGAATGGGGTTTCAGGTTACCAGTAATGATGGTTGGATGTGTGTAGCTGGAGCTCTTGCAATCAGACAGCTGCTGAAACTATCCGCATCGCCCCAGGATACACAAGAGTGAGCTAGGGGTAGTGCAAGATACTGAGACTAACATCTGGTGATTGATAGAGAAGATGCTGAAACAAATATAAGCTGAAATCAGCACCCACCATTAAAGAGATGTATGTGACCAGTAAGAGAAGGCAGGAAGCCTGATTCAGCAGAATCACCTCCAGCACGCCAGAGTGGTCCTTTTTACGTTCGTTTGCAAAGCATTACAGGCTTGTTGTTTGCGCCAAAGACAAGTTTACCTTTGGGGATGAAATTCTTAGGGCAGCCCAGGCTTCCTTCCACCCTCACTGTTAATGATGTTTTAGGTACTTCCCATTTGTGTGGATTAGTCTAGCAGCTAGAGCAGTCTAGTAAGTCAAAATAAACTATAGAATTTAGCTGTACCGATTAGTTTCCTTTCCTTGAGTGCTGCTAGACCAGTCCAGAACTCATTCGGGGAAGCTGGTCACTGATCTTCTGTATTGTCATCTAAGAATATTCTAATTGGCTGAGTTGTGTTTGTGTTAGTCTGTGTTTCCGTTCCCTCTGTGTTGGTGGAAATATCTGCTGACTGTTCCTGCGTTTGCCTTAGCCTTCTCAGGGAGGTGTCTCTTAAGAAGAGGGGAGGGGGGGTAATGTTTTTAATTCTCGTGTTTTTCGCTTGCTGGCTATGTGACAAATTACTGGTGTCTCCTAGTAACACAGCCTCTTATAGATAATGATGAGGTATGTTCTCTATGTCCACCCTTTGCTGGCAGAGAGACATAAACCCATTCATCTGGACTGGTCTAGTAGGATGCAAGGAAAATAAATTAACAGGTAAGTTGGTATTCAGACCCAGGTAAAGGTGTCTTAGACTTCCTTTGTTTTTGTTGTATATTGTGGTGATTGTCATTTTTTGCTTATACTGTCCTGACCCGAGGGAAAGAAGGTTCTGGCCTTCAAAAGCCAGTCAAAAATGTATTAAGCCAGTCCAATAAAAATAGTATCTTTTTTTGTTTTTTGGTTGTATTTATTATTAACTCTTAAAGTGAACTAACACAGCAATTGCACTACCTCATCTAGAAAATTAAAGAAATAAGACAGACCTTTAGTGCTTCACTAGCTGCACTTAAAGTATTTCTGTGATATTTTATTTATCCTGCATTCATCTTTCTGCACGTATTCACTTTTCATAGGATTTTGATGTCTCTACGGTTAGGAGCATTCAGATTACAGGACTATTGTCGCTGCTGGAAAAGTGAAGCTTTTGTATACCCTTCAATTAGGAGAGATTGATACTAGAGTATCCCAGCAGAAAGGACAAAAACATGGGCAGTAGTGTTCTTACCCAGCACATGAGAAATGGAAGATGAGCTTAAACATTATACCCTTCATTTCTATTCATGCTTTAAAAGCTACTGCCATCCTAAAGTAAAGTAACCTTAAATTTCTACCTGAAGCAGTGGAGGATACACCATAACTTGAAGTTTTGCTTAAAACTGACTTTCTTCCTGCTTCTGAAACAGAGAAAGGTCACTTCCTAAGCAGCAGAGGTTGATTGCAAATTGGCATAAAAAGGAATCCTAGCAGCAAATGCATTTTGAAGGAAAAGGCTTGTTTTGTTAAATTGAAAAATGATTTTCTAAGGAAGTCCCATTACACTTTTGCACTTTTTCTGTATTTGACCCGTTTTCTCACTCTCTTGGCTAGAATATCGAGTTGCGGTTAAAAGTGTCTTTACCCAATGACCTTGGAGCAGCTCTCACTGATGGCGTGGTTCTGTGTCACTTAGCCAATCACGTGCGGCCTCGATCTGTCCCCAGTATTCATGTCCCATCACCTGCTGTCGTGAGTACAATTCCTTGTTTCATTTTATATAATGGTTGCCATGTAATATTATTTTACAAAAAATATTCATTAGATAAATTAATACTGATTAAATTAGACCAACAAAGAAATCAGATTGTGCTAGAAGGTACTGTTGGGGCAGGAGTGAAGTGCACTGATCCCCTTGCTGTAGAATAGCAGGCTGTTCTCTGGGAGTCGCTGGATATTGTCATAAACTATCCAGGCTTTTGGAGCTGTGAGGGCGAGAACACAGAGACAAATGCACCACACCAAACAATAAGGAAAAGTAAGACTGCTGGCTCAAAACCAAATTCAGCTGATTATGAAATAAAATATATTTTATTATTTATTGCATTTGTATCCCACATTTTCCCACCTCTTTGCAGGCTTAATGTGGCTTACAATACATCATGAATAGTGGAGGTTATAAGAAATAAGCATTTAGGATTACAGAAGGATAGTGATAAAGTTTGATATTAGTATAACAAGCAAATGTTCTAAGACAATTCTGGATGTATGTAGAGGAGTTCATATTTGTTGGTCTTTGTTATAAGCCTTGTTAAAGAGATGAGTCTTCAGTAGTTTGCAGAAGTTAGTTCATAGATCGTTTTTAAGTTGCGCGGCAGCGTGTTCCAGAATTGTGTGCTCAAGTAGGAAAAGGTTGACGCATGCATTAGTTTGTATTTTAGACCTTTGCAATTGGGGAAATGAAGATTGAGGAAAGTGCGGGATGATTTTCTTGTTCTGCCTTTAGTAAATGAATGGTGATTTGTTGTTCCTTAAAAATTCTAAACTATGAATCAGGTGCCAGTATCTCTTAAGGGTCATGTGAATATTCACTAAAATATTATTTATGAACTTTTGTTTTTGATCTTTTTTTTTTTTTCCTGAGTGAGCCCAAAGTGATACCTAGGTGGAAAAATCAAGTTACCTGTAGTGGGTGTTTTCTGTAGACAGCAGGATACAAGTCCTCATTTGTCATCCAAAATTATTTTCTAAACAGTAGTGAGCCATGAGTGTACAATATGAACACATGTCCAGTTCACAACTCTACATTTCCCCCCATAGAATCTGCTTTCAGATGGACTATAACACCACCGTATTCCCTGACATCGTGAACTGTGGTCTGACCCTTACTACTACTACTATTAAACATTTCTATAGCGCTACTAAACTTAAGCAGCGCTGTACAAATTAACATGAAAAGACAGTCCCTGCTCAACAGAGCTTACAATCTAAATTGGACAGATGAACAGACAGCTAGGGGTGGGGAAATTGCAGTGGTAGGGGTGATAAATGAGGGTGTTGAGTAAGAGAGTCATGGTTAGGAGTCAAAAGCAGTAGCAAAGAGGTGGGCTTTAAGCCTAGACTTGAAGACAGCCAGAGACTGAGCCTCACGTACTGGCTCAGGGAGTCTATTCCAGGCATAGGGAGCAGCGAGATAGAAGGAACGGAGCCGGGAGTTAGCAGTGGGGGAGAAGGGGGACGACAGGAGACATTTACCCAGCGAACTGAGTTCACGGGGGGGGGGGGGGAGTGTAGGGAGAGATGAGAGCGAAAGGTACTGAGGAGCTGCGGAGTGGATGCACTTGTAGGTCAAAAGGAGAAGTTTGAACTGTATGCGGAAGCGGATAGGGAGCCAGTGAAGCGACTTGAGGAGAGGGCTAACGTGAGTATAGCGACTCTGGTGGAATATAAGATGCGCAGCAGAGTTTTGGACAGATTGAAGAGGAGATAGAAGGCTGAGCAGGAGACCAGCGAGATGCAAATTGCAGTAGTCTAGGCGTCAAACCCTTAAGCATCAAAGCTGCCTGGGCATCAGCAAAGGAAATGCATTTATTGGCAGCAGCCCCCACCTATTTAGGTCAAAACTAACAAAAAGTTGAGTGGACTTTCTAAGGGCATTAGTTCATACCAAATATAAGACCAAGGCTTTCTGTTAAACCAATACGTGCAGTTAAATTTCAGCTTTGTGGGTATGAAGCCTGGGAAAGAATGTAGGCAGGACAGTAGACTGGTTAAGATGGAAATTCGACACTACCTTAGGAAGAAACTTAGATAAGTGCATAGAACCACCCTGTCAAAGGCGGATCAGTTACTTGAGCCTGGAGCTCACTCCATGTGGCGAAGTAACTGCCACCAAAAAACTTTCATAGAAGCAAGCCTTGCATGAATCAATCAGAGTTTTCAGAGATGTGTTCCTTTTCTTGATGCTGGTGATAAGTGCCAATTTCACTAAGGAGTAAAAGTTAGTTTTCAAACCCGACTTAGGCAAATGTAGAAGTTATTTGAGTAGTTTTTGTGTGACAGGAAAAGAAATCTAGAGCCCATCCATCACATCCGATTTAGACCTCTTCCATTTAAGTCTGTAAGACCACCTAGTGGATTCTCTTCTGCAAGCCAACAAGACGTGATTGTGTCAAGCAAGTTCAAAGAAGCTGCGGATACCTTTTCAACATCAAGCTGTGAGGGAGAGGGGTCAGTGTTGAGGTGCAACAGAATCCGGACCTTGGTTTTGGCTGTGGTGCTGGTTGGGCCTTTTGGCTTCCCTGGGATGAAAGCGAGATCCCTGTCTAGATTGGGAAGAGTGGGGAGGGAGGAGGATAGTTACGTTTTTGAGAGGAGGCTGGGTCAGAAGTGAGCCTGGAGAGTGTTTTAAGAGTATGACTGTGCTGCTTGATGAAGGTTGCACTTTCTGCACCTTTAGAGATTTCTTCATGTCATTGGCATGTCCACGAGCTTTTCCTTTACATCATATCCAGAACCAGGTAACTCATCCGTTGATGTCACCAGCTTGTGTGTCTGATTGATCCTGCCATCTCTAGAAAATACCACAGATAGGAAGCTTTGCTACAGAGCAGGACTGTGTGTGAGGATCTCAGCACTTGTTGGAGCAGGAGTATTGGCAGTGCTTGAATATTTAGGGATGCTACAGGACAAGTTTATAATGTGCTGTTAAAACTGTGTGTATATCTGAACTGCATGACAATGATTTTATTACATTAATGAAAACAGCCATAGAGCCATTTCCTGTTAAGGATTTCCTTTTCTTTGATGTGCTGATTATGTATAAAAGCGGAGCTCTCTTCCAAATGAAAGTTCTGCTTTTAATTACGTTATCCAATGTATATACATCAACTGATTCAAAATGTTGAGACCATATCACTAACAATCTCTACCCCCACAGCCCAAGCTAACAATGGCAAAATGCAGGCGGAATGTGGAGAATTTTCTGGAAGCTTGCAGAAAAATCGGTGTACCTCAGGTAAATGGGTCCCTGTACCTCTTCAGCATACAATTATACACAGTGAAACCTTGTCACCATCATCTTGGAGATTATCCCCTGCTGTTCGCTCAGAGAGGTCCTGGGATGCTTTGAAATGTTCCGTTACTTATGCGTTTGACGTGTGGAGTGGATTGCATGACTGACTCACCCTGATTTTTTTTTCTCTTTTCCCTTCCTGCTTACATTCTGGACAGCACAGTCTTTGTTCTTCTCCTGATATTCTGCCACTAAAGCTCCTCCATGTTAGCAGGACTGTTGAGAGGCTTCTTACTGTCAGAGCAGCTTCTGAAGGCTCTGCTCTTTCTTTCCAGCCACTGGGATTTGCACTGTTTTACTGCTTTGTAATGGTAATGCTCTACTTGCTATATCACTGGTTCCTTTTCCTCTAGACTAGTACCAGACTGCACCCTGTTAACAGTCCACTCGTGTGGGTAACGAAGCTCTGTGTCATGTGTGCTGCATTGCTTTCAAACTATTTCTAAAGCAAAACCATTGTCTCCCTTCAACCAAATGCTTATTTTGAAGTGGCAGTATTTTAAATCATCAGTTTTACCCCCCTGGTTATATCATTTCCCCAGATTATTGTGTTAACTTTGATGGCCCTTGCTGGAACAAGGTTATCGTTTTCCTCGTTCTGCATCATATCCAGCAGGGTTCAGCACAGTAGCACTAGCCATCACTCTGTAATCCTCAGGGTCGTGCATCTCCTTCACAGCATGCCTGAGCCCTGATAACTCAGCTGGACAGGAGATTTCAACTTGACACAGCATCAGCTCAACAATTTCTTTACACAGGACTGACTGTAAAAAATTGTCCTATGCACAAGACTACTCTGAGCTCACCTTTGTCCGTAATGAGATGTCTAAAAATTGTTCTTTGAAGACAAGCAGTTTACCTAAGTCATGCACATAGGTCATCTGTAATGAAGCTTGGCACCAAACAAACATCCAGAACACCCTGAAAAGGTGCAGGCCTTTTGCAGCTCAGGCACTGTAGCCCTACCAATTCATAGTTGCATCCTGTGCGACTGGCACAGCCCCCTTTCCCCTCCTGCTTCACCATCGCCAATAAAGGGAGATGGGCCGGGAGCAACTTTTGTGCCATTCCATACTTGTGCCCTGTAGAGCCGGGCGCTGGCTGCAGCTCTCCAGAGTTCCTCTGTCTAGATCAGCGGATTCATCTTCTATTGGAGCTGCTAAAGAAATTGTTCTTCTTTCTTTTCTGCCAAACCTCCAAACACATCCACACACCCTCAAGCTTCTGCCCTGATTTTGGCACTTTGTAAATTTTATGTTTTTCTTTGTTATTCCTGCTGGGTTAACCTCTGGGTTTCTTTGATGTGGCCTGTGCCAATCGACCACAGCTGGATTTTATCTTTCTATCAAGAAGAAAATATGTGTTTATTTTCCTCCCCTTGTCTGATTTAGTAGGCCAGTGGCTTCAAATTCTCTCCCTAGTACAAGCAGGTAATGTCTGCCACTAATGTCTGTGCCAGAGCCGGTGGTTGGGAGGAGGGGCTGGTGGTTGGGAGGCGGGGATAGTGCTGGGCAGACTTATACGGTCTGTGCCCTGAAGAGCACAGGTACAAATCAAAGTAGGGTATACACAAAAAGTAGCACATATGAGTTATGTTGTTGGGCAGACTGGATGGACCGTGCAGGTCTTTTTCTGCCGTCATCTACTATGTTACTATGTAACACAAGTACGCAGCAACAAATGAAAAATAACCAAATCCACAAGTTGTTGCAAAAACCTAGGCAAAAGTATTCACTTTAAGGAGAAAAGGGACCTCGGCACTTTTATGGTTCTGTGGTGATACTCGGTTGTAAAATCCATGAAAGTTCTGAGGACCCTTTTCCCCTTAAAGTGAATATTTTTTGCCTAAGTGTTTGCAACAAGTTGTGGACTTGACTGTTACTGATTAGCACCAGGTTTACTACACACCTTTAGCATAAGCTGACATCTGCACACACGTCATTCAGAGGGGGCAAGAAACAGAATGATAGGACTTCTGAAATCCACCTTTTCAAAGATGGAGCACATGGACAGAAGTGCTTTCTTGAATTGCTTTTAATTCTTCTACAAGTCTGCTGGTGTATCCCTTAGTCCTAGTAGTGTTTCACTGGGTAAATGACCATTTCCTGTGAAGCAGAAGCAGTTCATACCAGTTGTGATTTTCTAAATCTTTTCTCCAAGCTGAAGAACCCTAAACTATTTAGCCTTTTAAGGGAGCCGTTCCATCCCCGTTATTATTTTTGTTGCCGTTCTGTGTACTAGTTATGCTGTATCTTTTTTTTTTTTTTTAGATAGGGTGGCCAGGTTTTTGGCTTTTTTTTTCAATAATACTGTAGGTAATCTTTATCAAGGGAGCTTCTCTTGTGCCACTCAGGTGAACTGCTTGTCTTTACTTTCCCTATACGCCAGACCTGAAGTTTCTCATTTCTTTTTCCACTCTACCAATCCGTGGCGCTCATACAGCCTCATTCAGTGGCACATGGCTATATAATGTATTTGCATTTAGCCCATGCCTTTTAGTAGCACAAGGTATGTTGCATTCAGGTACAGTAGTTATTTCCCTGTCCTCAAAGAGTTGGTGCCTGAGGTAGTGGAAAATTAAGTGACTTGCCCAAGATCACAAGGAAGCCACAGTGGGATATGAGCCCCGTCTTCCAGAAAAACATGGACTCCAATCCATCCCTGAAGATGGAAGTTTGTGTGTGCACAGCTGCTGTTCCCTGGCAGTAGAGTTCCTCATGAACAGTTTACAGCAGTCTGAAGTCATTGTACAGCACCAAATGATGAAATCCCAGGGGTACTGCTTGACAGTTTTATGTCACAAAATGAGTAACCTGAAAAACGTTGCCTGCAAAATTTGGCCTCCTGTATTCAGAGGCAGGGAGACACTAAGAATGATCCTGACGGCTGCCCTGCCCCCACTGTTAGAAAGGACTAGTATTTACAGCATATTGAGATTATTGACCTCACATTAGAAAATGGGATGGTGCAATTAAGCCTCTCTACATGTTCCCACCCAAAAAGGGCAGCAATCCTTCTGCCTGCGCCATATTACTTTTTCCCAAGAACCCAAAGCAGGAGCTAGAGGTGCAAAGGCTGCTGGTGTGTTCCCTTCATCCCTGTGCGAGACAGCAGGCAATCTGGTACAACTCACTTTACTGGGTTATTCTGTAAAGCAGCCTTGAGCAGTGAACAGTTTCTTAACAGCAAATCCTTCTGCTCTTATTTCTTATCTATTAACAATTCTGTCCCAGTATTCACTGCTGTATCACTGTGAAGACCCTCCTCTCAATTCCTTTCCTGTTTCTTGTGTTGTTGATTGATGTCCCTGGACAGCCAGGCCTTGGTTGTGTTACTCAGGAGTGTTGCTTGTGCAGTAGAGAGACAACTTCTTCCATCCTCACAGTATTTGCTGACTTATATTTACAGTAAATAAGGAGAAGTTTGCTATTTTACTATTTCATGCCAGGTTGTTAATCATGACCGTTTTGTGTGTGTCTTGGGTGAGTGTTACACAATCTAAGATGCTGATACTTTCCTAATGTGTTCTGACCCAGAGTACTAGATGCATTAGGAGCCTGTTTACATCTTGAGCAGCAGAACCTGAGAATTATTCTGCTCTCCCCCTGCAGCCCTCCTCCATCTTCCTTTTCATGTCATTCTAATGAAATCTGTGTTAGGAACAGGAGCGTCCGAGACTACAGTCTTTGGTTTCATAATTAGTCATCTTTGAATAATGATGTTTCAGCATCTACCCAAAGTTTAAACAAGGCTGTTCAGTTGCCTTGAAGATGCAACTTTTATATCCTGGAAAAGATGACTTACATTGATTGGTATTACTTGACTCTCTCTTGTTTGCTAAGAGGAAGTGATCTTCACCCCCTCTTCCAAGTGAGATCAGAGCTCAGGCATGTACCTGTCTTATTTCATAGTTTTCGTCTCTTTTGTAAATAAATGTCCTTGAAGCTAAAAAAAATACAAAGTCTCTCTCTCTCTTTGCTGCTGCTTCTTGCACTGGAATATTACCTTACAGTTAAAAGTTATCATATTCCATTATGTTTGCTGTTTCCCTCTTCATTTTAAGTTTTCTAGCTTGTGTTTATCTTTTGCTTTAAGTTCAATTTCCATCCCTCATTTTCTGCCTTTGTTTTTCTGTTGGTTTCACCCCCACCCAGGAGCGATTATGTTTGCCTCTGCACATTTTGGAAGAGAGGGGTTTGGGACAGGTAGCAGTAACTGTGCAGGCACTTCTGGAGCTGGCACCCCCAAAACACCACCACTTAACCACCGTGTGAGCGTAAGGATGCTTCAAGCTACCATCAGTGCATCCAGGCACCTGCGGCGATGTCAGCCTAGGGAGGGGGAGAGACTTCTCCGGGACTCAAGTGCAAATAGTTCATTTTATTTCTCCACTTTTCTTTGGAGCCCAAGGACTTTGCATTCAAAGGCAGATCTACACGATCCTCTCTGCTTGTGATGATCGTTTCGCTGTGCTTATCCTGGTCACAGGCTCAGCTGCCAGGTCTGTACAGTGTGAGATGTCCTGCAGTGGCTGTCACTGCTGGATTGATTCCATGTAATCTTGAGTGTATTCAAAATATTAAACTTGTTTGATTAGAAAGCAGCAAAACAGGCATAGAAGGAGCAAGAACATGACATGTCTGTTGTACAAAACAGCAATAATGGGCAAATATTGCTGGAAATCAGTATGAACCGCCTGTTGGTACTTGGCTGGACCCCAGAGTGTTAATATTAGATGCAGCAGAATCCAGAGAACTGTGGTCAATGATGGGCCAGATCTTTCAGCTCAAACAAAAGCAAGAGAGATGTGGTACAGGGTCTCCCATCAGAAGTCATGCTTTTTAAACTGAAACCGCTGGAAAATGTCATTTCATCACTTGCCAGACTCCCTTAAAATGGGGGGAGGGAGGGGCTCAGGTGTGCTACATATTGGGCAAAGTAGTTGTTCACTTATGGACCTATGCACTTCATGGAAAAAGCACTTGAGAATTTCAGATTTGGGGGCACTATAACGTTTGTATAGGAATTTTTGAAATGTATGGGGTGGGGGGGGGGGGCAGCATGTCCTCAGCAAAGCATGTACCAGAACCCAGTGCCCTTGTTCTCCCCCTTCTTCAAATCCTTCCCTTTTCATGGAATTGCAATGAAAGACTAGAGAACTAGGTGTAAGTATCTCTTCTCCCTATCCCCGGCACAGAACTGAGCTTCCTTCCACCACCTTGGACAGCTCACTCTCCTTATGCAGCTGTGGCTGGAGTGTTGTGGTTTGAAGTGCACAGCACTAGGGTGTTCCTTGCATAAAACATCAATCCTGGCCTGAAGAGGAAGGAGCTCTAAGGAAGTGTGCATTGGCTTGGGGGTGAGAGTGAAGGGGAGAGCATTGGAAGGCATAATGAAGGCAATTGGTCGGTTGTTGCATTTGGTTTTTTTTTTTTTAGTTTTTATTTTACATTCACAATTCCTCTCTTAGAAAACCCCCTAGCAATTTACAACACACTGTAAAATATCACCCAGTGTAACAATACAGTAACATAGTAAAACAGAGAAACTACAATACCAGCCAAAGTATAATTCACGATTCAGAAGCTATTTCTCTTACCCAAACGGCTTACAGCCTAAGCGTGCACATGAGAAAATGAAGGATGAATTGACTTGCCCAAGGTCATAAGAAGCATTAGTGGGATTTCAACAGTGGCTTCCTCGATTCTTAGCCCGCTGTTCTAACTTTATATGTAAGGTGAGAAGAAAGGGTATGGTGGCGAGTTTGTGTGGAGTAACAGAGGGAATTAGAAGGGTTATGGAATGTGTGGAGAATGGTACAGTCAGGTTTATTTTGCCCTTTAAGTGATCTCTTGGGTACTAGGGCAAAGAATATCAAAACGTTTAAATTTGCTGAATACAATCACAGCACTCGGCATAAAGTATTTCAGAACAAAAAAGGAGCCAACCTGTCAAAATGTTCGGTAGAATTTTGGAATTGTGCAATTCTGGTTAGCTGAACAGCAACTGAGACTGGAAACTTCTCCCACTAAGGGGATCATTTGTCTAATCTTTTGCTTTTAGCTTTAATGATTTAGGGTTAAGGAAGGTCATTTTCTAACAGCACATGAGTGCATATGCGGCCCATATTTTATAAGTCAATATGTACTGTTGTATAAAGTTTCATGCATATTTTCTAACATGTTTATCTCACACCTCTTCCCCAGCGCTGCACTGGATCATCAATATATATATATATAACATAAAGGTACGGGCCATGAATCAGCATTGTGCACCTCTATGCATGCAGACTCATGAACTACTAGCTCATTTTCAAAGGGAAATTCCTTATGGAGCTTCCCTTTGAAAATTGAGTTGGTGCTCATGAACACTTCTTTAATGTATGTTGCAGAATTCATACAAATGTACAATAGAGGACTTCTTAAAAGTCTGTCTTCTCCCAGCTTTCCCCTCTGTCGGCTTGATTCTTACACTTCATACACAGTGTTGTGACTCCCACCCCTTTGGTTTGATCGCTCAGCTCATTCTTTTCCCACCCCACCAGCTACTCTCCCCTCCCTACTACTACTACTTAACATTTCTAGAGCGCTACTAGGGTTATGCAGCGCTGTACAAATTAACACTAAGGACGGTCCCTGCTCAGAAGAGCTTACAATCTAAAGGACGAAATGTCAAGTTGGGGTAGTCTAGATTCCTGAGTAGAGGTGTTGTGATTAGGTGCCGAAAGCGACATTGAAGAGGTGGGCTTTGAGCAAGGATTTGAAGGTGGGTAGGGAGGGGGCCTCCCCAGCTCTGCTCCTCCCTCCATGCTCATGTTTAACCTTCTAGTTCTCTTCTGCCCTCCCCCCCCCAAAAAAAAAAAAAAAGCTCAACTACCTCCTCCTCCCTTCATCCTAGGCTGACCTCCAGCTTTCTCCCTTAATCAAAGGCTGACTTCCCAGGTTTCTCCTTCACTAGCTTTGGCTTGATTTCCACCATTTTGTCCTCCCGAGGAGTCTTCTAACCCTTGATTCTTCTTTTGGCTTCAAGGCACACCTTAGGGTGCCCCCTCTCCTCTGCCTGCATAGGCTAATCTCTTCAAATTCTGGACTGTCAATGTAGCATTCAGTACACATGGAGAATTATTCACAATTTCCCCACAGGAGTGTGAGATTTAGTGTGGAGATTTGAAAATGCGATCTTTGTGCATGCTTTCACTCCGTCTCTTAATTCCACCTCTTTTCTTGTGTGGCAATACTTTTACTCACATAAACCTATGATTATATAAGTACATAAGTATTGCCATACTGGGACAGACCAAAGGTCCATCAAGCCCAGCATCCTCTTTCCAACAGTGGCCAATCCTGCTCACAAATACCTGACAAGATCCAAAAAAAGTACAAAACATTTTATACTGCTTATCCCAGAAGTAGTGGATTTTCCCCAAGTCCATTTAATAATGGTCTATGGACTTTTCCTTTAGGAAGCCGTCCAAACCTTTTTAAAACTCCGCTAAGCTAACCGCCTTTACCACATTCTCTGTCACTGAATTCCAGAGTTTAATTACACGTTGAGTGAAGAAAAAATGTCTACGATTTGTTTTAAATTTACTACATTGTAGCTTCATCACATGCCCCCTGGTCCTAGTATTTTTGGAAAGCGTAAACAGACGCTTCACATCTACCCGTTCAACTCCACTCATTATTTTATAGACCTCTATCATATCTCCCCTCAGCCGCCTTTTCTCCAAGCTGAAGAACCCTAGCCGTTTTAGCCTTTCCTCATAGGGAAGTTGCCCCATCCCCTTTATCATTTTTGTCGTCTTCTCTGCACCTTGTCTAATTCCACTATATCTTTTTTGAGATGCGGCAACCAGAATTGAACACAATATTCGAGGTGCAGTCGCACCATGGAGCGATACAAAGGCATTATAGCGTCCTCATTTTTGTTTTCCATTCCTTTTCTAATAATACCTAACACTCTATTTGCTTTCTTAGCCGCAGCAGCAGCACACTGAGCAGAAGGTTTCAACGTATCATCAACGACAACACCTAGATCCCTTTCTTGGTCTGTGACTCCTAACGTGGAACCTTGCAAGACGTAGCTATAATTCAGGTTCCTGTTTCCTACATGCATCACATTGCACTTGCTCACATTAAATGTCTTCTGCCATTTAGAAGTCCAGTCTCGTAAGGTCCTCTTGTAATTTTTCACAATCCTCCTGCGATTTAACGACTTTGAATAACTTTGTGTCATCAGCAAATTTAATTACCTCACTAGTTACTCCCATCTGTAGGTCATTTATAAATATGTTAAAAAGCAGCGGTCCCAGCATAGACCCCTGGGGAACCCCACTAACTATCCTTCGCCATTGAGAATACTGACCGTTTAACCATACTCTCGTTTTCTATCTTTTAACCAGTTTTTAATCCACAATAGAACACTACCTCCTATCCCATGACTCCCCAATTTCCTCTGGAGTCTTTCATGAGGTACTTTGTCAGATTCCTTCTGAAATTCCAGATACACAATATCAACCGGCTCACCTTTATCCACATGTTTGTTCACCCCTTCAAAGAAATGTAGTAGATTGGTGAAGCAAGATTTCCATTCACTAAATTCATGTTGACTTTGTCTCATTAATCCATCCTTCACTTACCTGGGGCTTTGATCACCCTGCCCCAACGATTCTAGTTTAAAGCCCTCTTCAGTAGGTTAGCCAGCCTGCTGCTGAAAACACTTCTTCACTTCTTTGATGGATGGATACCATCTCTGCTCAGCAGCCCTTGGAAAAGCATCTCATGGTCCAGGAAGCCAAAATGCTCTTAACAACATCATCTGCCAGGCACATATCTCCAGGATGCGAGCTTCCATGCCTAGGCCTTTACCCTCAACAGGGAGGATCGACAAGAACCACCTGTGCACCTTTCTGCTTCACCCTCTCTCCCAGAGCCATTAAGTCACTTTTGATATGTTCAGAGGGGTACCTAGCAGTATTATTTGTGCCAGCATGAATGAGCAGCATTGGATAATAGTCATTAGGCGGCATTTGATTGGTAGACCATGAAATTCTGCTGCAGTTACTAGAAAATATTGAAATTGTTGGAAAAGTGTAGAATTGGTTTGACTTTTTTGATTCGCTCTTATACAGTCAAAACAAAGGATGACCTATCTTCTGTGGAGTCCCTCAAGGCTCTCCACTATCCGCGCTGCTTTTCAATATTTTTTTTATGATCTTTGTTTCTTGTTACATAACAAAAATATTTGTTCACTATATTTATGCAGATGACATCTCAGTTTTGATACCTTTTGATTCTATTTCTGTAATTTATTCTAATCTAATTCAACAATTCATGTTATTAATAATTGGATGTTTGATCATAAGTTAAAATTGAACACTGAGAAAACAATTTATTTTTGACATGCATCCAGAAAATATTCCAAAATCCATCACTATTAACCAAGCTACTTTTGAATTTTCTAAAGTCATTAAATTGTTAGGAGTATTTATTGATAGTTCTCTAACCATGGAAAAACAGGACTCTTCATTGACAAAGAAATGTTGCTTCCTGATGAAAAAATTGAGATGTGTGCGAAACTATTTCGAACAAGATTTTAGAATACTGGTTCAGTCTCTCTTACTTTCTCAATTGGATTATTATAATCTGGTTTATTTAGGATGTAATAAAAGTTTGATGAGCAGACTGCAAACGATACAAAATACAGCAGTTTGAATGATTTTTGGATTGTCTAAATATGATAGGATTACTCCCAGTTATTCATTACACTGGTTACCTATTGAAGCTAGAATCTGTTTCAAATCAGCGTGTTTTCTCTTTAAACTTTTACATGGCTTGACACCAGACTATCTATATTCATTTATGCTTTGAGAACAAGACGTACTGGTACTGTAGGTTATTCTTTTCCATCATCAAAAGGTAAAAAGAGATGACATTTCTTTGAATTAGGGTTGGCATTTCAAGCAGCAAGATTCACCTATGTTTAAATCTTCTCAGTCCTATATTCTTTTTAGGAAAATTTTGAAAACCCTTCTGTTTCAGAAATATGTATGATTTACAATTTATTCTTAATCCCTAAATTTACTATTATGGCTCCTTAAATAGTTGTAACCCGCTTAGAACTAAGAGGTAATAGCGGGATAGAAATCTAATTTACCATTACCATGAGTCTTGGCAAGTTCTCTGTAAGATCTAAATTTTGGCACTTGGAAGACAGCACACCTCAATGACATCATGTCTGATCAGCAGAGAATCGCCAACCACCACTACCTTTTGCCTCTTGATCATTGATCCAGCAGGTTTGGGAATTTCAAACTCTGATTCCTTCTCTCTCTGGGATGCTCTCACCACCTCCACTTCCAGGGCTGCATATCGGTTTTTCAATTTGTCCTTTTTCAGCAAAGCTTTGTCTTCCCCACTGCTGGAGATCTTTGATGCTTCATGAAGCATTTCATCAACGCATTTCTCATTTTCACAGATGCTTCTCAACCTTGCCACCACCTCTTTCAGTTCTTTCATGAGGGATTCAAGCAGATGACATCTTGCACATGGAACCAGCCCCTCTCCTGGGATCACATTTGTTTTGTCTGCATCCCACCTAGGGCCTGTTTTCATTATTGTCAGGTTACCTTTCTTCAGTGATGTGCTGGTAGATGTTTAACAATGGGCTCTCGAAAAAAAAAAATTTAAAAACCCACCCGTAGATATGTAAATAACTGTATTATACAGTCTATTGGTACAAATGATATGCACAGGCAGCAACCAGTTTACAAATAATATTAAAACATGCAGTATTCTTTACTGTAAATTCCAAATGGCCAATTGATTTTCACTGCAGTCTTGTATCTGTAGCCAGCCTATGCTCCCCTGTTTACTAAGCTATGTGGCACATAGTCTGTGCAACTTAATAAACAAGGGGTATGTTTGCTATTCATCCCAGTCTGCTAATTCTTTTCAGAATAAATGTATTGACATTAAATCTGATACATTTACTGTCAGACTATTTCTCACCCTACCTACCAATATACCCGTTATTGGTAAACTGGAACATTACATGCCAGCAGAATCCTTCACCTCAGTCGCACATGCAGAACATGGACAAACTCTCAACTGATACAAAATAGGGGGCCACAAAAAAACGTACAGAAAAAAAACTGAAGACCCTCCAAGAAAGCCAGATTCTATATGCAGTGAAAATACTTGTAAAAGTAACAAATACATTTTCTTCCATACTCCGCTCCAGCACACCACTGCCTTTGTTAAAAGGGGGAAAAAAAGGCTTGTTATTGACAAAAACATGTTTTTCCATTTTAAAGGCACCCTGTGTCTTAGAATTCTCTTGGGGGCAGTGGCTCCAGGTGGGTTAGTATTGCGTTTATCGTGATAGGAATGAGGTCACTACTAAGTCAGGTATATTGACTATGATATCAGTCTTTCAAACTTACTGCTGAGGGCTCACTTTAATACACCTTATTAAGGTAGACTTTGATGAAGCCAGTGGCACTCAAAACAATTGTTCTTATTTCTGCTACATTTTATTAATCTGACTGCATTTCTTGGTACATGGCTTTCTGTCCCTCCATCGTTGTTCAGAGTTATCACTTGGTACTATTAATAATGCTATTTTCCAGTTTTCTTGCATCACATCAGTTGGAATGGAAATGTCCCAGCTGATCGCAACTTCTTCATTGTTCACAATTCTCTTAGAGATTCATGTGTGAAGACTGGATATACTCTGTTCTCAGACAAAGTAAGTTGCTTATCTGTAATGGGTTCTCTAACGGCATCAAGCTACCTACCAGTCCTTACAAAACCCACCTTCTATCCTTAGACGTTGATGTCGCCTAATACTAGGCACTAAAATGTCCCCATGCAAGCAGTACTCTAAAAAGCTCTTAAAGCTCCTTCAGACGTTGGCACCCAATGTGAGAGGACAAACACAGTGTCCTCAGCAACTGCCTGTTGCAGATCAACAGCTTTCCTTTCTTTACATGTTAATTTGTCACTTTTTATACCAACAGCCGTTGAAATGCGGCCTGGCCCTAATATAAAATGGAAACTGCAATAAAAGTAAAAGAAAAGAAAAATTGGGCCAATATCCAGATGCAGTTTTCTGGGTTGCTCAAGGACAGTACTACTACTACTACTACTACTACTTAGCATTTCTACAGTACACAAGCAGCAGAGTGTAAAGTGGAGCCAGAAGCAGTGGCGTACCAAGGGGGGGGGGGCGGGGGAGGCGGTCCGCCCCGGGTGCACACCACTGGGGGGGGGGGGGTGCTGCGCGCCTGTCAGCTCGTTTTCATGCTCCCTTTGCCCCGGAACAGGTTACTTCCTGTTCCGGGGCAGAGGGAGCATGAAAACGAAGAGCTGGCAGGGGTGCGGCACCCCCCCCCCCCCCCCAAGCGGCGTGCACCCGGGGGGGGGGGTCTTTTGCCGGGGGGGGGGGGCGCTGCACCCGGGGGGGGGCGGGGTGCATCGGCGATCCGCCCCGGGTGTCAGCCCCTCTAGGAACGCCACTGGCCAGAAGTTAACCGATAACTGTCCCACTAAAGCTAGAAGAGGAAAACAGGTGCCAGTCAGCACTCAACCTACGTAATTAGGATCTGGCATGGGGTGTCCAGATTTTTTTCACCACTTTCTGGGGTTTAATAAAAATAGAGACTGCAATAGCTGAATATTGGCCAGATTATACTTTTGTTTTGAACTTAGCATAGCTGCAAACATTTTTATATTTAAAGTTTTGGATATTTTTAAGATCCATTTTGGTTTTTGCCAAAAAAAAAACCAAAAAAAAAAAACAGAAATGTAAAGACATCAGTGACATGTAGTGTGTATTGTTAAGATTCCTTATGCAGTTGGTTGTGCTACTTTCACATCTGCTGAATTTCAGTGCATGCATCAGCACATAACTTTAGTGATGTGTACTTTATTTAGGGGGTGGGTTGCTGGAGCAGATCTGTATTTGTTTAAAAGAGTGGTAGGGACCCAGCCCTCACAATGATCTCTAGGTATCTGAAATCTCAATCTCTGGTCCTAGCGCTGCCACTTTTACATTTGAAATTGCTGTTGGGCAGTAATTTCTCAGGACCTTTTTCAGTGGCTCTTTTTTGTTAATTTTGCCCAGGCTGTCTTTCGTGAGAGACCTAGCATTTCCCCTTTTTGCAAGAATGATGAAGCAGTGCCACACAGCTTGCCCTGTTTTCAGCTCAACGTTGTTCGGAAGCTAAGACTCCCCCAATGACTTCCTGCACAGATGCAGAAACTGTACCAGGATATGAAGTGCTTTTCTGGACACCTTTTTAAAGAAAAGGATTATTTAATAACCCATTCTCTACAGATATTGGTGGTTTTAAATTGTACTACAGAAGCAGTCAGACTAGGTTATTTCAGAAGAACCTTGTAAACCTGTAATTATTAGCAAACATTTTTAAAGAACCACTCTGAATTTTGTATGTCTGTAAATACATTCCACAATTTTTAAGAAAACTATATATAAATATAAAGATGTCAATATATCTTGTTCTTTATTTGAAATTGCCTAAGTATAGCAGTTGTTCAGCACATTAGGAAAACCTGGGTAATTTGAAATAAAGCCACAGTCTCAATTAACATGAAGTGTTTTATCTCTCTTGTGATGTGTGTATTGTGCCTAGCTCAGAGGGTCCTGTGTATTCAGATGTCTTTGAAGTATAGGTCATCACAGGTCAGCCCAGCCCTTTCTGTTTGGTCCATATTTCACTGAATGAAGAGTAAATGATCTCCCAGGATGTTTGGCAAGGGGGTACTCCAGGACCCACCTGGGAACCACTGTTCTAGCAAGTAAATACTTCAGGTGCTCATGGGCTAAAGTGTTGTCCGTCAGGTTTTCAGGATATCTATAATGAATATGCATGAAAGAGATTTGTATGCAAATCAATCTCATACATATTCACTGCAGATGTCCTGAAAATGTGACTGGCAACGGGAGATGGGCAACACTGCTGGACTTCCTTCCTTCTAATGTAGGGTTTCTCAACCCAGTGCTCGGCATACAACTAGCCAGTCAGGTCTTTTACATACCCACAATGAATATGCATGAGATTAATGGAGGTATGGCATGTACATATATGTCATGCATGTTCGTTGTGGATGTCCTAAAAACTTGACTGACCGGGTGTGTCCCGAAGACTGGGTTGAGAACCCCTGCTCTAATGCAGTGATGGTGACTTTAAAGTTTGGGAGCCAGTGGTGGCTCCCATCAACCCTACAGTGCCTTATAAAGGTCTTCAAGCCCTAAGAGAAATGATAGAAAAATAGCAATAAGAAACCAAAAAGACTTGATTCCATAAATCCTTAAACCTCTTGACTCGAGCCCCTTTTGCAACAATAACAGCCAGGAGTCATTCAGAACAAGTGTTTCCTAACTTTGCACAGCAAAGGTGATGCAATTCTTGCCCATTTTTCTTGACAGAATAGATGAGGCTTTCTTAAGTTGGCTGGGGATCACAGTCTTCAAGCCTTGCCGTAGATTTTCTATTGGATTCAGGTCTGAGCTTGAGGACATTCACTTTCTCCTTGCTGAGTCACCTTATTGTTGCTTTTGCTTTAGGTCATTATTCTGTTGAAAGGTGAATCGTCTCCACAGTCTCAGGTGTATGGCAGACTGGAAAAAATGAGGAGGAGTTCCATATCATCAAGCTGATCAATCCATAGACTGGTGGGTTGTGTCCATCTACCAGCAGGTGGAGATAGAGAGCAAACTTTTGCCTCCCTATATGTGGTCATCAGTGTTGCCAGGTGGGCGGTTTTACCGCCCAATTGGGCGGTTTTCCGCGACCCGCCGCGGGAAATTTTTGCCCGCGGCGGGTTGCGGTTTTTTGGGCTCCTTTTTGGCTTCGGGGCGGTTTTTTCGCCGGCTTTTGCGGTTTTTTCGCCGGCTTTTTTCGGCCGCGGTGGGCGGGGTTAATGACGTTTCTGGGCGGGGTTAGTGACGTGGGAGGCGGGGTTAGTGACGTGGGAGGCGGGGTTAGTGACGGGGAGGCGGGGCCGATGACGGGGGAGGCGGGGCCGATGACGGCGGGGGCGGGGTTGATGACGGCGGGGGCGGGGTGATGACGCGGGGGCGGGGTTTGAGTTTGGGCGGGTTTTGGGCTGGATTTTGGGCTCCTTTAGGCTGGAAAAAAATTTTCCACCTGGCAACCCTGGTGGTCATTTGCTGCCGGAAACTCCTCAGTATGTTCTCTATCTCAGCAGGTGGTGGTCACACACAGCAGCAGCTCTGGCTAGGCCTCCAAGCCTAATTTTTAGGTTTTGTTGAGTGCCTGGGGTTGAGGGCTCTTTTGAGCAAGTGCAAACCTGGTGGTGCCAGGTCCCTCCTTTTCTCCCCCCTCCCGCTGGCTCCGTTAAAAAAAAAAAAATTTTGAACGTCCTTAAAGGCGTTTATTTCGACGTTTATTTAAACGTTCATTGCAGCTACTCACTGGGACACCAGGTCGTTACAGCTCGGAGCGGAAAGCAGGTAATTTTTACCTTTTTATAGCGGGCAGGGGGTTCCCCGATTTATCTCCACGTGGCATATGGCGTCGGAGGGCGAGGGCGTAAAGAGTCGCTCCCCGGATCGCTTGGGCGCTTCTAGAGGGGATGCGGGGGTCTTAAAGTCTGATTCGCCCTTGTTGGGTGACAGTTTTGTGACCGATGAGTGTCCCGGTCCTTCCTCCGGTGTGGCGGTTTTTCCCGCCATAAACGCCCATCCCCCGCTCCTCGCCTCCGCCATCTTGGCCGGCCACGCGGCTCGGACGGCTTCTTCTTGGGCCGCCCTTGAGGTAGGAGACATTAATGCCATGAACGCCCTTAATTTGGGCGACGGCACAAAGGCGGCTAAAATTAAGCGCCGTTTTTCCCGCGCGGCTCCTTCGCGGAGTGTCGCGCCGGACGCCATCTTGGATGCGCAGCATGTCTCTCCCCCGCTCTTGCAAGCGCCGGTTGAGGGTGCATCTAGGGCTGTTGCCCAGGCTGCGGAAGTGCACAGTCTGGGGGGTTTCTCCCCCGAGTTTATTTTGCTGCTGCATCAGGCCTTCCTTATGCAGAACGCTGCCCCTGCTCCCTCGTCAGGTAAAGAGGTTGAGGCCCCCGGAGGTAAACGCCCTCGGGTTGATTCCCAGGCCTTGGAGGACTTTGTCTCCTCCGATGTAGATGAGGGCAGCGTATCTGAGTTCTCCCAACGGTCCTTTGCGGATTCCTTGGAGGAGACGGATCCCCGCTCGGATGGAGCGGATGACCCCTCTGCAGCGCGACTTTTTAGCTCAGAGGATTTGCCCAACCTGTTTGTGCAGGCCATGGGCATTTTGAAGATTTCCTCTCCGGAAGACGTCTCTCCCTCAGCCCCTGTTGGCTCTGCCATTATGCTGGGGACGAAACGCCCGCCTAGAACCTTCCACGTGCATGATGCCATGCACACCTTAATTTCGGCTCAATGGGATGTCCCGGAAGCGAGCCTTAAAGTGGCTAGGGCTATGTCCCGCCTCTATCCTTTGCCTGTAAGTGAACGTGAGGCCTTTCTGTGGCCTACCGTGGATTCTTTAATCACTGCGGTGACTAAGAAAACGGCGTTGCCGGTGGAAGGTGGCACGGCCCTAAAGGACGCCCAAGACAGAAGATTGGAGGCGGCCTTAAGGTCGTCCTTTGAGGCGGCTGCTTTAAGTTTGCAGGCCTCAGTTTGCGGCTCCTATGTGGCCAGGGCGTGCCTGACTATGGTGCAGCGGGCTTTCCCCTCGGATCATTCCTTGAGGGCTGATTGGCCGGCCCTGGAATCGGGCTTAGCCTATTTGGCAGACTTGCTGTATGATGTCTTGAGAGCCTCAGCTAAAGGCATGGCTCAGACAATCTCTGCGCGGCGGTGGCTTTGGCTGAAGCATTGGTCTGCTGACCACGCCTCTAAATCCCGCCTGGATAGATTGCCTTTTAAAGGCAAGCTGCTCTTTGGGGTCGAGCTGGACAAAATCGTGACCGATCTCGGCACGTCTAAGGGCAAGAAGTTACCAGAGGTCAGGGCTCGGGCTAGTACTCGCCCTGGTACCTCCAGAGGACGGTTTCAGGAAGCCCGTCGGTACCGCCCGGGCAGGTCGGGCTCCTCTGCCCCCTCTCCCTTCAAGAGGAACTTCTCCCCCAAGCAGCATTCCTTTCGCAGAGACCGCCGTCCCGGAGGTGCTCCCTCCGGTTCTCCCCCAGGGTCTCGTACCCAATGACGGGGCCTTGGTCCACGCCTCAGTGCAGATTGGAGGACGGCTGTCCTCGTTTATGGGCGAGTGGACCACAATAACTTCAGACGCTTGGATGCTGGAAGTCATCAGAGACGGCTATAAGCTAGAGTTCTGCCGACCCTTAAAAGACGGGTTTGTACTCTCTCCCTGCAAGTCTCCGGTCAAGCTGTGGCAGTGCAGCAGACCTTGGACAATCTGATCCGCCTGGGGGCGGTCGTTCCGGTGCCAGAAAATCAGCTTGGCAAGGGACGTTACTCCATTTACTTTGTGATACCAAAGAAAGGAGGTTCTGTACGGCCTATCCTCGACCTCAAAGGGGTCAATTGGGCCTTGAAAGTTCGGCACTTTCGCATGGAGACCCTCCGCTCTGTTATAGCGGCAGTGAAGGCAGGAGAGTTCCTGGCATCCTTGGACATCAAGGAAGCGTACTTGCATATTCCCATCTGGCCTCCTCATCAACGCTTTCTGCGTTTTGCAGTACTGGGCCGACACTTCCAGTTCAGAGCCCTCCCGTTCGGGTTGGCTACTGCTCCGCGGACCTTCTCCAAAGTAATGGTGGTCATCGCGGCCTTCCTGAGGAAGGAAGGAGTTCAAGTCCATCCTTATCTGGACGACTGGTTGATCCAAGCCCCCTCTTATGCAGAGTGCGGCAAAGCTGTGAACCGGGTGGTTGCTCTTTTGAGCTCCCTGGGGTGGATCATCAACTGGGAGTAAAGCCAGCTGCGCCCGACTCAGTCCCTGGAGTATCTGGGAGTTCGATTCGACACCCAAGTGGGCAGAGTGTTCCTGCCAGACAATCGGATTGTCAAGCTTCAGGCTCAGGTGGACTAGTTCCTAGTAGCCTCTCCTATTCGGGCTTGGGACTACGTGCAGCTGTTGGGCTCTATGACGGCCACGATGGAAGTAGTGCCCTGGGCCAGGGCTCATATGAGACCACTACAACAATCTCTGCTGCTGCGCTGGACTCCGATGTCGGAGGATTATGCTGTGCGCCTTCCCTTGGACCCAGCAGTGCGCAAGGCGCTGAGCTGGTGGACGCAGACAGACAAGTTGTCTGCAGGAATGCCTCTGGTGACCCCGGAGTGGATTGTCGTCACAACAGACGCCTCTTTGATGGGCTGGGGAGCCCACTGCTTGGGAAGGACAGCGCAGGGGCTCTGGTCTCCTGCAGAGGCAAGTGGTCTATCAACCTCCTGGAACTCAGAGCCATTCGGTTGGTGTTGTTGGAGTTCATCCCGGTACTGGTGTTGAAGCCAGTACGGGTCCTGTCGGACAATGCCACGGCTGTGGCCTATGTCAACCGCCAGGGAGGTACCAAGAGCGCCCCTCTAGCCAAGGAGGCTATGAATCTATGCCAGTGGGCGGAAGCGAACCTGGAGCAGCTTTCAGCGGCCCACATTGCCGGAGTCATGAATGTCAAGGCGGACTTTCTCAGTCGCCATACCTTGGAGCCCGGAGAGTGGCAGCTATCTGCTCAGGCGTTCTTGGACATCACGAAGCGCTGGGGCCAGCCGAGCCTAGATCTGATGGCGTCATCGGCCAATTGCCAAGTGCCGCGCTTTTTCAGCAGAGGACGGGACCCTCGATCCCTGGGAGTAGATGCTCTTCTCCAACAGTGGCCGACACAAGAGCTTCTCTATGTGTTCCCGCCCTGGCCCATGTTGGGCAGGGTGCTAGACCGGGTGGCAAAGCATCCCGGCAGGGTAATCCTGGTGGGTCCGGATTGGCCCAGACGTCCCTGGTATGCGGACTTGATCAGGCTGTCAGTCGGCGATCCTCTGCGGCTGCCAGTGGAGCAGGGCCTGTTGCATCAGGGTCCCGTGGTGATGGAGGATCCCTCCCCCTTTGGTCTTACGGCCTGGCTATTGAGCGGCAGCGTCTGAGAAAGAAGGGCTTCTCAGACAAGGTCATCGCCACTATGCTGAGAGCGAGGAAGCGCTTTACTTCTACTGCTTACGCCAGGGTTTGGCGTATCTTTGCAGCGTGGTGTGAAGCAGGCTCACTTTCTCCTTTCACTGCTCCAATTTCTTCAGTGTTGGCGTTCCTGCAAGAAGGTCTGGAGAAAGGCCTGTCGCTCAGTTCCCTTAAAGTCCAGGTAGCGGCTCTGGCTTGCTTCAGGGGCCGCCTGAAGGGTGCTTCCCTGGCTTCGCAGCCAGATGTGGTGCGCTTTCTCAAGGGAGTTAATCACCTGCGCCCTCCTCTGCACTCAGTGGTGCCTGCGTGGAATCTCAACCTGGTGCTAAGAGCATTGCAGAAGCCGCCTTTTGAACCCTTGTCGAGGGCATCTCTGAAAGACCTGACGTTGAAAGCAGTCTTTTTGGTGGCTATCACTTCAGCCAGAAGAGTTTCCGAGCTCCAGGCGCTCTCATGTCGAGAGCCCTTTCTGCAGTTCACTGAGGCAGGAGTGACTATTCGCACAGTGCCTTCCTTCCTGCCCAAGATTGTTTCTCGCTTCCATGTGAATCAGCAGCTCTGTCTCCCTTCCTTTCGTAGGGAGGACTACCCAGAGGAGTACTCTGCTCTTAAATATCTGGATGTGAGACGAGTCATCATCAGATACTTGGAAGTGACCAATGAGTTCCGGAAATCGGATCATCTGTTTGTCCTGTTTGCAGGTCCTCGTAAGGGTCTGCAGGCTGCTAAGCCTACAGTGGCAAGATGGGTCAAGGAAGCCATTGCAGCGGCTTATGTGGCCGCGGGGAAGGTGCCGCCTATCCAGCTGAAGGCTCACTCCACTAGAGCTCAGGCGGCCTCGATGGCAGAGGCCGGGTCCGTCTCCTTGGAAGAGATATGCAAGGCGGCAACTTGGGCTTCGGCTCATACATTCTCCAAGCATTACCGCTTGACTGTGGCTGCACGGGCGGAGGCCCGGTTTGGAGCTTCAGTGTTGAGGTCAGGGATTTCAATGTCCCGCCCTGGGTGAGTACTGCTTCGGTACATCCCACCAGTCTATGGATTGATCAGCTTGATGATATGGAAGGTAAAATTATGTATCATACCTGATAATTTTCTTTCCATTAATCATAGCTGATCAATCCATAGCCCCTCCCAGATATCTGTACTGTTTTTATTCTGGTTGCATTTCAGGTTCAAGTTTAGTCTTCAGTTACTTCAGAAAGACTTCGTGTTCAAGTTTTTTCACTTGGATTCTTCAAGAGTTGAGACGAGTTTGTGTTACAGTGAGCTGCTGCATTCCTCTCCCCTCCGTTTTACGGGGCTGGATTGAGACTTAAATTCTGCCGGCACTCCCTCCCGCTTCGTGCGGCTGTAGGGCAGCTTTGTACCCCTCCCGCTTCGGCGGTGTTAGGGTCAGTCAGCTCCTCCCGCGGTTGCGGTCGCAGGATAAGCCAGATCCCCCCGCATCGGCGGGTGTGGTGTCCCTCCCCCGCTCCGCGGGGATGAGCTGGACGGATTCCCCTCCCCCACTTGTGTGGGGATGAGCTGGGTTAATTCCCCTCCCCCGTTTCGGCGGTGGTGAGCTGGGCAGAGTGTCCCTTCGTGGGTGTAATTCTCTAAGTGCTGAGTCCTGCGGATGGAGCTTTGATATCGACATACTGAGGAGTTTCCGGCAGCACATGACCACATATAGGGAGGCAAAAGGATTGCTCTCTATCTCCACCTGCTGGTAGATGGACACAACCCACCAGTCTATGGATTGATGAGCTATGATTAATGGAAAGAAAATTATCAGGTATGATACATAATTTTACCTTGGCTGTGGACAAGGCAAATGGACCACAGAAAAATGGCCGACGAGTCGCAATAAAGTCAGCATTGTTAATCACCGGTTTTCTTTGGTCCATCTTCCTTCACCATTGTTCTTTTTTGTGGTATGTTTATTTCTTTACTCGATATACTGCCTTTACATAATCCATAAATGAAGTAAAGGGGACTTGCAAATCAAAGAGATAATATATAAACTACTACTTAACATTTCTAGAGTGCTACTAGGGTTACGCAGCGCTGTACAATTTAACAAAGAGAGACAGTCCCTGCTCAAAGAGCTTACAATCTAATAGACAAGTGAACGGTCGGTCCGATTGGGGCAGTCTGGATTCACTGAACGGTAAGGGTTAGGTGCCGAACGCAGCACAGCAAACAAAAAGAAAAAACCACTGCTGGTCAAGTTTGCTTAGAGGGATGCCAAAAGGCCACTCTGAAAAAGTGAGCTTTGCGGGATGTTCTTGGTGTTTATCCTTCGTTTTTGTGTATAGCAGACTGGTGCAGGTTTTCCTCTAAGATCTACTTGTACTTTGAACCATCATCTTTTCTATGATCCTCCCTATCCCCAGCTGCTGCAAAGCATCCCACAACGTAATGCTGTGACCGCTATGCATTACTATAGCTTTGATTGTGACAGGGTGGGTCTGCTGTGGTTGTTTTACCCACACATATTGCTTAGCATTGAAACCAGAAAACTCCACATCAGACCACAAAACCTTTCATGTGTACAACGTCCTCTAACTGTTTCTTAGTAGATGCTAAGTGGTATATATGGCTTTTGTCTTCATACAGGCCATGTTTGTGGAATAATCTTGAAATTGCTGAGAAATCAACATTTATCCCAGTCTAAGCCAGAGACCTTGGTTCTTTTCAAGTAGACTTTGGAGGGGATAGTCTGATAAAGACGGTGCTTGGTGGTGCCAAACTCTTTCCACATTACAGAGATAGACTTTGCAGTGCCCCATTTCAAACACAGTGACATTTTCTTATAGCCTCCCTCCAATCTGTATCTTTGAATTATTTTATACCAGCATTCTTTTGGCATGTTCAAATTCACTTCATACAGCAGAAACAGCTTGATTCTTCTTCCAGGAGTATATTAATAAGACCGGGCACGGGTGGGCTCTATTTAACTTATTAGCCTTGCTAAGGTAATTTTTGGAACGGGAACTGATCTGGGTTTGCTGTGACAAATGGTGTGAACACTTATGCAGTAAGGACTTTTTGGTTTCTTATTCTTAGCTACTCTTGATTCTTTCAAACTCAGCAGAAAATATTGTAAAGAAATTAAACATAGGAAATTGTCAGATATACAAACACAAGTGCTGAAGGGTTGGAAAGAATTCCTTGAGCTATGCGTTGCATGCCTTTTATCAGTGAAACAAATTCTTACTATAATGCAATTGTGATTTTTAGACAGCAGACTGTAAGTAATCATATAAGGATGTGCAGATTTTTACAGGGCAATTACAGGTAGCTCCTTGACCATTCTTGCCCTATTCCCACACACCCATGATCTTCCCTGACAGCTTTCTGCTAGTACCTCAGGGATAACTGTTCTGTTTTGGGCACAATGGAACTCGAACACACAGTGCCAAATTGCTGTACCATTCTTGTGGGACTGAGAACAGAGAAGGTGTTGGGACAGTGCAGTTCAAAGTGTACTGGAGGAAAACCAATCTGTTCCAGGGGCAGTAATGGCAGCAAAGCCTATGGGCATTGTGAGATGGGGAGAGTTGCCTTTTACAAGGAAGGAGTTGCAGAGAGAAATGGTTGAGGGTTAAGAGGTGACTGAGTTGAGCTGGAGGAAGTGTCCTGGCGAGAAAAGAAGTGTTGGGATAAGACTTTTGTTAAATCAGCTACTCTGAGTGCACCTGAGCAGCTAGGCTAAGTTATTTTCTCAAGCTGGTCACATCACTTCAAGTGAATCCCCTTCTGCTACTTACTACTACTAATCATTTCTATAGCGCTACTAGACATACGCATCGCTGTACACTTGAATCTCTCCCCTATTGTCCTGGTTATCACATGAAGTATTTCTGCTAAAGTGACCCCTATCTGAAAAATACTGAAGATTGCTGTATAGAAGGCGTGGAACCAAACACCAGTAATTAGGAAGCAAAGCCAGTGCTGGACAGACTTCTACTGTCTGTGCCCTGATTGTGACTGGACAGATTCAGCTTCTGTAATTACAGAACAAGGCCACTGATGGACAGACTTCTACAGTTTGTGCCATGAAAATGCCAAGGACAAATCAAGACCAAATATACGTATCATACCTTATACTTTGAATTTGTCTTGTTGGGCAGACGAATAAAACTGTACAGGTAAGAATATAAATATTGCCATACTGGGACAGACCGAAGGTCCATCAAGCCCAGCATCCTGTTTCCAAGGTTGGCCAATCCAGGTTACAAGTACTTAAAACAGTACAATACATTTTATGTTGCTTATCCTAGAGATAAGTGGATTTTCCCCAAGGGGACTTCTTTTTTTAGGAAGCTAGCCAAACCTTTTTTAAACCCTGCTAAGCAAACTGCTTTTATTACATTCTCTAGCAATGAATTCCAGAGTTTAATTACATATTGATTGAAGCAATATTTTCTATTTGTTTTAAATTTACTATTTTGTAACTTCTTTGCATGCCCCCTATGCCTAGTATTTTTTGAAAAGAGTCTTTATCTGCCATCATCAGCTATGTTACTATACCTATACTGCTGTATGGGACTTCTGAATTTATGTGATTCTGTTGTGGGGGAGGGGGGTAGTAGGTACTACAAAAACATTCAGATCAATTTAAGGCTTTAAAAACAAATTTACTATAAAAAGTGAAATGCTCTGTACAGAACCATCTTGAAAAGCTCTGATCATGCCCTCATGTGCGAACAAGGCAGCACTCACTTTTTCTTTTTGCCAGCTGCTTTTTTGCCTTTCTGTGGAGTGATTTTGCCCTTCTTGGGGAGTTTGAAGGATCCTAGTTCTTTCCGAACCATTGTTCCTTTCCACCAGGCCTGGATCTAAAATAATTGAAGAGAATTTTTGAGCAGAAATTAGAAACA
Organism: Microcaecilia unicolor; assembly: GCF_901765095.1. Classification (NCBI taxonomy): domain Eukaryota; kingdom Metazoa; phylum Chordata; class Amphibia; order Gymnophiona; family Siphonopidae; genus Microcaecilia; species Microcaecilia unicolor. The sequence continues at coordinate 218,285,339 of NC_044040.1, read as the reverse complement.
AATCAGATACATTTATTAGGGGAAAGAAGGGGGATGGGATTTGAGCTACTGCCTTTCTGTTTACAATCAAAGCTGTTTACATATTACATACAGGTACTTATTTTGTACCTGGGGCAATGGAGGGTTAAGTGACTTTCCCTAATTCACAGGATGATGCAGTGTTACTATTAGTAGTAAATGATACATGTTTAACCCATTTCAGGACAGTTCAAACCCTGGCTTTTCTTTTTTTTTTTTCTCAAAGCTCCTTCATTTCCTGTATGAGTTCTGTGCCAGAGCGAATGCCTCATTTAAATTCCATGTAATTAGCTATTAAACCCAAGTGAAAAGAAGTGAACAAAAGACATGAAGGCTGTGGAATTGCCTCTGATCGTGGTATAATGTTCTTGTAGAAGCTCTGCGGTGGTTACTTCATTCTCGGTAATATTTTACTGTATAGTGAGGTTTAGATTCAACAAACCACCGAGGAGGGGGGGCTGGGCTGGGCTCATTGGTATATCAAAACAGCGGGTGTGGTATCAAAACTTCAGTATAGAGAATATTACAAAACTAGTGATCCACTAACAAAAAAAAAAAGAGACTTTTGTTCCAAATAAAACCCTCAAAGAGCTACAAACCCAAAGGTTTACAGAGCTAAATGTGATCACATAGATCTACTCTCCATCAGCTAAAAAAAAACCTTCCCACAGTATTCAATTTTCAGAATGTTTATAATGTTATTATTCATCAAGTCTAATGCATAATCCAATGTCACAGAAAAGAGGGAGAGGGGGCAGACAGCAGAGAGGAAAACGCAGTAGTGACTATCCAGAACAGTCAGAGCATCTCTACCTCCTCAATCTTATGTTTCAACATTTTATTCATGAGATAGCCGATTCAGCCAACAAATTACAACATATGCAAACAAAACAGCTTCTTAACAAGATAACAATGATCATATCATCCAAGGATCGACCAACCACACGCTCACGACAACAGTAAATGAATCAGTAGTAGTGAATATGTCATGTTGTTCACTCTGTGGGAGAATGTCAGTTATTATCTAAAGGGCTGTCATTTGTTCCTACACAACAATTAGATTTGTTTCAAATAAGAATTGAACTAGAAAAAGTTTCTGAGGATTTTGCAACTGAAAGTTTTCTTTGCTGATAAGGAATGCATCCTCCAGGATTTGTCAGTGGTTAACAGGAAATCACAGTTCTGGCTTCAGTTTTGTAGAGGAAGTTTATAAACACATACTTCTCTCCATCTATTTCTATTTTCTTGGGTTTTATATTTTAACCATTTTTTCTCTAGTCTACAACATCTTTTTTTTAATCTCCAACAATTCTGAGTTAAACCATTTATTACTCGATCTTACATGTCGTACTCCACCTCCCTTCTTCCCTTTCCTAGAAAGAGAAACACATTTATATCCTAAAGGTCAAACATCCTTGATAACAGGGTCATCTTCTATTAGCCAGGTTTCTCTAAGAAACAAGCAACCGGTGGCGTACCGAGGGTGGGGGCGGTTTGCCCCGGGTGCAAGCTGCTGGAGGGGTGCAGGGAGCAGCCGCGTGGCTGTCGGCTCTGCTGGTTCCCTGCTCCCTCTGCCCTGGAACAGGTTACTTCCTGTTCCGGGGCACAGGGAGCATGGAACCAGCAGAGCCGACAGCCACGCGACTGCTCCCAGCAGGTAAGAATGCACCCGGGGGGGGGGGGGGGAGCTTCGGTGATACGCCGGAGTGTTATGCTGCACCCAGGGGGGGGACGCCGCTGCACCTGGTGGAGGGGTGCGCAGCGGCGATCCGCCCCGGGTGGCAGCCGACCAAGGATAGCCACTGCAAGCAACCTGGTTGATTATCCTCTAACCAGTCTCTTACAAGCTGCGACTTATTCCCCAAAGATCTAACAAGGGATAGGAACCCATTCCACATTTCCCTCGATATTCAATAAATTGGACATGTTCCTAGTTCTAACCTTAGCCTTAAATGGCAAAGACAGACCGTTCCGCCTGTTCCCTATTGTCACCTCAATTTGATGTGGCATAACTTCTGCACAATCTATTACTGTTCTTCCCAGAAGAGATAAAGAGGGAGAATATTTTGGGCGCCAACTAGTGGACACAGAGTTGGGTACATCCTCACAGCTGGGCACATAGTTTTAACAGTTTTTACCTTCACTACGCTCTTTAACTCCAGTTTGTCCTGCCGACGCCTCTGCTTCTCCTCCTGTTTCTGAATACGGTCTTGAATGACTGCACGCTCGTAATCCCTGTACTGTGTACAGTAAGAAGACACCGATCAGTACCATGTTCTCAGTGACCATGCAGCCCTCACTGCATCTACTTCTGTACCGCTCTACTCATAGTGACACATGGGAACTAGAATATTAAAATCAAGAATAAACTCCTATTTGATAGCATCATACTGTGGTGTAAATCTGACCCAACTTCAGATATACGCTTACCTGCTTAGCAAGTCCCTGTAGCCGCTGCTGATCACTGAACTGAGCTGATTTCAGGTCATTCAGCTCCTGCTGCTTCGCTTCTGTGTCCTTATCATACTTCTCCATCCAGTGTTCCAGCTTCTCTTCAAGCTCCTGCAGGCAAGAAAGTGATTTGCATCATGTTCTCAAAGGACAAGCCAATGAGCAAGGATCACTGACACCAAAAGCATCCAGTCACTGTGCTGGAGAAAAGATCAAATGCTTAGAAGATGAGGATTAGGAGGATAACGACCCTGCTTTCCCTTCGTCTTCCCCAACAGTCTCAGAGACTTACCGTATTCCAAGATATATAGGAAGTAGAAATACAAGAAGCTGTTTAGCCTACTAGGAGTTGGTGGATGTATTCTTATTTCCAATTTTTGATCCTTGTGTTACCCCAAATTAGCATGTGCCATATTACAATAAAACCCAAATTATTTAAATAAAAATATCAATACCATGTCCCTCCCTTCTCGCCCTATTAATGACAGCCCTTGCTAAAACCAGCTAATTCCTCTGCCAAGCCTAAGGCTTCCTGAAAGCACTTCTTTAACCCCCCCGCCCCATCACCTTATAAACTGGAAGACAACATCACCCACCCTCTGCTGGCGTCTGAGGAAGTTCTCGATCTCCATGTGCACACGAACCTCTTCATCCATTTTGAGCTTTAGCCTCTGATGACACAGAACAGAAATGAGCATGATGGAGCAAACCACCCCTTTCCTGGAATCTTTCTTCTATAGTGTGTGAATAGAGAGTCAACATCCCTTATCTCTCAAATCAGGTACACTTTCTTAAAGCTTGATGTCTCTGCTCTTTGAGTTCTAGCTCCCATCTGAGATCAGGTTGGCCAACCTCATCAGTTTCGAAGCTGGAGATTCGAGCCACTAAGGTGCTCTAGCTTTTTTAGTGTGTGCTAAAAATTAGCACATGCTAAATGCTAGAGACACCCATATATTCCTATGGGTGTCTTTAGCATTTAGTGCGCACTAATCAGCGTGCTAAAAACGCTAGCATGCCCATAGCATGGCTTAGTAAAAAGGGCCCTAAATGAGCAGATATGAGCTACTATGTACAGACAGATTTTTTTCATTGTCCAAATACTACAGCAGACAAAAGCCTTATGGCTTTTGTCTGCTGTAGTATTTGGACAATGAAAAAAATCTGATATTGTACTGTTTTTCCCCTACACTTCGGACTTATCTCAGGCTCTACTGACTGCTGTTACTGTTTCTGCCTTCACCATCTCTCCTGGAAGGCCATTCCATATGGCCACCACTCTTTCTGTGAAAAAAAATATTTTCTGATGTTCTCTCCTGCAGGTACCGTTCTGGAGCCTCTTACCATGACTTCTGGTCTTTGTGGCTATTGAGGTGTTAAGATACGTCACTCTGAGCTCTGTCTTGTTTTGACGCACATCAGTATCTCACCCTGTATTATGTACTGTTTTCTTGGACTTCTGCATCCCAAATGCAAACTTGTACAACTAATTTCCATTGAACCTTAGTTGCAAGCACATGAGTGTGCCAAGTCCCAGAATGCAAATCTATATAAAAGTCCTGAGATAGACATGGAGAAAGCAGATAGTTGTGTCTGATGCTTACCAGGATGTTTTGTTCTAGTTCTGACTCTGCGTAGTTGCACTTCTTCTGTGTCTGATATACCTGCAGATCCATGTCTGTCTTCGTATACTTGCCCTCCATGCTGGTTTTTGCCTTCATTTCTTGAAGCTGGTCCTTCAGATGAGCAATCAGTTCGTTACGATGCTGAAATTAAAACCGCCAAGTATGCAACTGGTTACAAAAGCATATCCAGACTCACAGAATGCACCACAGATAACCAGGACGGCATGGGGCAGGTGAAAATATTGTTGGTTTAATATTAAGATAGGTTTTCAGGGCGTTTATTCAGAAGTTAAGGTTCTAAACTTGAAAAAAACTAACTTTATTCAGATGGGGGATTACCTGAAGGAATTGCTGTCTGGATGGAAACATCTAGAAGAGGTTGGAAAACAGTGGACAAAACTGAAAGGAACTATTGTAAGGGCAACAAACCTTTTTGTAAGGAAAGTAAATAAAAGTAAGAGGAAAGGAGGCTGCTTTGATCCTCAAAAGTAGGAGCTGAAAAGATAAGGCGAAAGAGGTTAGCCTTTATAAACTACAAGAGTTCGCAGAAAGGGGAGGACAGGCGATATCTGGAAAAGCTAAGAGAACCTGGTAGAGTAGTCAGGAAAGCAATGATGCAAATGGAAGAAAAAATAACCAATACGGTAAAATGGAGGGGAGGGGAGGGGGGGGGCACAGTAACATAAAACAACATTAAAAAAAAAAGAGTTCAGTACCTTCTAGTTCAGGGACATTTTGCTTACGAAATATAAAAGAGTCTCTAGCAATTAACAACACACCACCATTACATGATTAAGAGTAAAGATAAAAACCAGGAGGACATAAAGGAGCTGTGGAGACAGTTTCATCAGGAAGAAGCCAGGACTGAGAAATACATAAAATACGTAAATTACAATCACTAAGGAGATCAAATATCAATAAGTCTTGCTCCAGACTGATCGAGCTTTTAACAGGGCACATTTACCTGAAACAGGAGATTTCTTAAATCTTACAGTTGTGATAGGCACCAGAATAAGAAAGCTTTCATTATTATACCTTCTAAACAATTTATGAACTAAGTCCCCCATAACTGCCACATCCAGAAACAACAGGTATAGAAAAAAACGGATTTTGTCAGCTTTCTGCTGAGACAGAATGTCAGCAAATTTCACCATACTGCACACAATTAATATCTCTCACAAGTACTTTTTTATTATAAAACTTATATTCTAAACGGATTACAATAAGAACATTCATAATAAAACAGGACATAATCCAGTGTACATAATTCAGTATATTAACATTGTTGAAAAATCACAGGAATGTATTGAAACAGTTCCATGTATCTTACATTGAATGTTTAGTGACAGACACTCGTGTTTCTCCCCAGCTGTAGGCATGTAAAAACAGTACAGTCCTTTTACTAAGGCACATAAGCGTCTATGCGCACCCAACGCACAACAAAATGGAGTTACCACCCGGCTACTGCGTGGCTCTTGCGGTAACTTCATTTTGGGCGCACGTCCATTTTCGGACACATGTATCGGACATGTGCAGGTCATTATCACCTGGTTACCGTGTGAGACTTTACTGGTAGGTCAATGGCTGGTGGTAAGGTCTCAGACCCAAAATGGACGCGTGGTAATTTTCATTTAGCTGCACATCAATTTTCAGGATACGTTTTAAAAAAGGCATTTTTTCCAGGTGCGCTGAAAAATGATTCTGTGTACGCCCAAAACACGCACCTACACTACCATGGCCCATTTTTCAGCACACCTTAGTAAAAGGACCCCAGTAGTGTTTTAAGTTCTCTCTTGAATTCTTTGAAGGTGGTGATACATTACTACTACTACTATTTAGCATTTCTATAGCGCTACAAGGCGTATGCAGCGCTGCACAAACATAGAAGAAAGACAGTCCCTGCTCAAAGAGCTACATGGCTATAAAGAACTGGTAAGAAACTATGCAGGATGTGAGCATAACGTTCTGAACAAAAAAAAACCCTTCCTCCTAAAAGACTCTAATATCTGTGCTATTCTCCCCTGGGGGGGACTCAGAAATGAGTCTTAGAACTTATGGCCCCTTTGAGGGCAGAGTCTACCACCGTGAACTGGTGATTGCTTCTTGAATCCTGGATTCTTCTGGACTCTGTACATCGAGTTGTCCTTCTTGTGTTTAGAAGATACAGAAGGAGGGGTCTCCCACATTCTCATTCTAAAGGTTTTGTGAACAGGGGGGAGGGGTTCGAGAAATTAGGGGATATCCAATGTTTCTGTCTCCTCTGTCTCTCACTTAAATGAAATGGCATGACCACTTTCCTCACAAAATCACTGAATGAGTGCTATTCTGGTGGAGAAGGATCCAATGGCAACCTGGATAGACAGAGTACCTCCAGTTCCTAGTCAGAATCCCAGGAGCACTCATAATCTGACCCAGAAAATGCTCACAGAGAAGAAGCCTGGGTCTCTACATATCTTGACCTATTGACATCAGAACCAGGTTGTGGCCTTGGGTATCTCCCCTGCAGGCAGTGCATGGACCTCAAGGATTGGCTAGATGTCTCTCTGTCTCAACACTGACAATGTCAAAGCCACAGCATTGCATCAAGCAAAGACATGTTCCATCGTCATCTTGAATTCCTTCATGAGCTGCTCCTCAAAAACTGCCATTGACAGGCATGGGGGAGTGCAGTAGTTGTCACCTGAGGAAATGGGGTCTTAGATTCTTGGAGACCTCATATCAGGGGCACTTCAAGGACACTGGTGTTCTCAGAACTGTGCTCCGTCGAGGTGCAATACTGATGTGTACCAGTCTCCACCTGGCATTCAAAATTGCTGACTGAGCACAGATGAAAAGGTTGAATCCTTCCTCTTCTGTGGGTGGGACTAGAATGATGTTTTCAAAGACTAAGTTGATGGACCAGACTTATTTACGTAAAAAGTTGTTCATGATGCTTCTCATGGCCATGAATCCCTCTCTTGGACATCTGTGAACACAATTTACAATGAGAGGGATCACAGTTGAACCTCAGGCATTATGATTATCTGTTATGGATGAGGTCCTCTTGCATTCTTAAAGCAACTGGGGGGTTTCTTCTTGAACATGTCACCTGGAAAAATACCATTTGCAAAATTGAACAACTTGAAGATGAAAAAACTATCCTGACCAGGAGCCTGAGACCTGTATACAGCAATACATGAAAAAATATAAAAAACCCAGGACTAAAGGCACTAATATGTAAACTGCTTTGATTGTAAGCACAGAAAGGCAGTATATCAAATCCCATCCCCTTTCCAATTAACGGAAACAAATCACCTCATGACAATGACAGGACATGAAAAAACTTCTTGAACAAACATCTGACATGAGCTCTGATGCTGTGTGTCCAATCAGCTCTGTAGAAAGAAATGGTGCATGTGTATGGTGAGCCTACTTGAAAGCTTTTAAAAAACCTCTCTAGAATTTCCTGCGTTGGGCTCCAACAGTGACATCAGGTCATGTTTTATCCTGCTTGTCTTCAGAGAAAGGCAGCGTTCCTGAGGTATATACATTATAATCTGATTTTTATCTGCATTGGGTCCAAATAATTCCTCTTTCCAGCACAATGGTCTAATGATGCCACCTTCACTTTCCTTCTGCAGTAACAATGTCGATGAATGGACTGAACATGAGCTTGACTCCTGCCCACCGGAGATCATTCCCCGTTCTGCAGTTGTCCTTACCTGAATTTCCACTTCCTTTTCTCTCTTGACATCCTGCAGCTGTTTCTGCAGAAACTTTATCTGCTTTCGCCCTTCCTCCTCCCTAAAGAAAAATCAAAGACAACATCATGGAGAAACAGGAAAGTCCAGTAAACTTTTATCCATTACCCAGTGCACAGTTCACTCAGATGGACAAAAAACATTGCAAGAAAATTTGTGATTGTTGTCTAAATTCTCTGTAGAAGCTTCATCTAAATTGGTGGAACGTGAGAATCGTGTAGTGACTCTTGAACAAACTGCTCAGGCAGTTTTAACTAATCTAAGGATAATCTTTTTTTTTTTTTTTTACTTTTATTTATAAGTCATTTTGAAATTTTACAAAAAAACTCTTGAACAGAAAGACACAAAATCTCATTAATAAGGAATAAGAAGTCACATAAAGGAACAAAATATAGCTAATACAACTCCAACTACCACCTCCTTATATATCAAACTAAGAAGAGGTTATGGAGTAGATGTAATAAAGTGCCAAAGCAAAGGGAGGGGGGGGGGGGGGGAATAGAGGTCGGCTTAGAGCCCAAAAAGGACAATAGCCGATTCAAAGAAAACATATTTAACTGACTGAATTTTAATCACATATTCACAGGGAAAATTAAGCCAAAATATGTCTCCCAACTATAGTGAAAACAAATGTCAATCTGGCAGTTTTCTGTGGCTTTATGGAGATTGTTAATGGGTGTCTGTCAGGTGTCAAACTGAATAAAGAATCATAAGCTTACTGTTAACACAGATGAAAGTTATAGCCCTGGACTCTCCAGTTTGTCTAAGGCAGAACACCAGTGGCCCTTTGTGTTTTTGAATCCTTGGAAAGCACATCCAGATTGCGCCTAGTATTCCTTTCATTCAGTCCCCACCACCTTAAAACCTGTTATACCAGCCTAAGCTGGCAACTGGTCATAATTATTGCAACTCCCTTTTCCTTTGTGTTCCTGCAAAACTTTTAGCCCATGTGCAATTTATTTAAAATACCACAGCCTGGTTAGCATCTGGTGCCTCATTGCTCTGGTACTTGCCAGCATGCTGAGCTCAGGTTCATTTACTGCAGCTTTTTAAGACTTATACTGCCACCTGAAGGAGTGTACAAAATAATACAGAACAACAATCAAAAATACAAACATAAACTTCAAACATTTCATCAACTGAAAATACCATAAATCCCAACCACACTCCAAACAAAAATTTATACATCTTGCCCCAGTAACCCTGAACTAAACATTAAAGACTCGTACCAATAACTGTCATATTACAGAAATGGAAACAGCAGGTCTTCAAACTTTTCTAAAGGCCAGATTATTTTCTGATCCGCAATTTAAGCTTCATCCTACTGACTTTCCTGCTACAACGATACAAACAACCAGCTCTTTGATTTTTTCCCGAAAGGTTAAGTAGCTCTTTTACAGGGTGAGCTCTACTGGAAGTGTGGGAGTCATCACCTAAACCTCCTCTTCCTGAGTCATAGATGCTGTTCTCACAAAGTGAAGGCACCCTTAAGGATATCACCTACAATGATCAAATTTCACATCCTGGCACATACCAGTTTACAGTTCCAGATCTGTAAAGAGGCCTATGATACACCTAAACCTCATGCAATGTATGCAATTACAGAATAAGCCTGTTTTTTCTTGATCTACCTAGTATTGTCCTTGTTGACATATTTTGTATCAACTGAAGTTTATAAATCAGTTTGGCAGGTCTTCCTCAAAGTAGGTCATTACAATAATCTAACTGACTAACTAACTACAATCTGGACCGTTACTCATTTAAAATTCTGCCTTTCTGGGAAAGCTTGAATCATAGTTTATTTTCAAAATATAAAAATTGCTTGTGTCGTATTCATTTTAATAAACTATCAATCGTCTTAAAAATGCCACCAAATCCAGCAGTAGAAACCTTGAAGTGTGGCAACACCAACTGAAGGAAGGTATGCAACAACAGTGCCACCTAGTAGGGTCTTTAGGGAACTGCATTGGAGAGTTCCTAGAATGCTCCTGTGTGCTTGGCAATTTTTAGAAAACAGGAGGTCTGATATTCAACTGGTGATGCTCAGTGATTTGCTGACCTCTGCCAGCCTTATACCCAGAAATTCAAAGCCGGGCCATGTCCAGGCTTTGAGCCGGCTAAAGCAGAGCACTTAATTGGCTATGGGGCACCTTTTATACGGCCCTATTTTTACAATGACTCAAGCCCAGAACGCCCCCACCACCACCACCACATTGCCAGTTTTCAGTGAGGCACTAACTGGACATTTTCATTAAGTGCTGCTGAAAATTACTAGATAGCCCTGAACTTGTAAACCAGCCAGGAGCCATTTCTGGCTGGTTAAGTCACTTGGCATATTGACCGGAGAAGTTATTCAGTAAGTGTTTTTATCTCTGTGTCTTCGATTAATCCTGTTGCTGGCTTGTGTCATCAGACAAAAAGCAGCTTTAGCTCTTTTGTCAAGATGGCCAAAGGGATAATGTGGTTTCTCACCTGGCAATAGTGGCATGAACATTTTCTCTCTGCTCCTTTTCCCCTTCCACAGCTTTGAGGAGGCTCTGAAAGGTTCCTGATGTCTTCAGATCCTGCACCGTCTCAGCAATCACCTCTGTCACAAACTGCCTGTCAGGAACCACAGCAAGTGATACATATAAGAATTTTAGTCCCAACCAAAGGCTTCTCCTTATTTGGACCAGAACACTGCATCAGTAACCTTATGATTGAAAAAAATAAAAGGGAAATTCAGGAAAAAAAAAAAAAAGAGACATCTGAAATGAAAATGATCAGACACTTCAATACTGACAAAAATAGACTTAGCAGAAACTTGGGGGTGGGGGGGGGGGGGTTAAGGAGCTTAATTTGCTGATGATGCAAAATTCTTTACCTTTCACTAAATTAATAAATGCTCCTTTTTAATCATATACAAAAGCCTATCTAGATAATTTAAAATCCTCATCGTTATCTGTACTGTGTATCTGGCATACTTAGACCGTATGATTACGGGGAGTATCTGAGACTATCTACCAAGTACATGTTCTTTTTTTTTTCTTCTTCAATATATTTACAATTTCAGATGGACCACATAAAAGTGACGACTTCCCACTTCCCGACATGTTTCAAATTCTTCTGCTTCAGGGGTTGGAAGATCTTAGAAATATTTGCCCATTGCTACTTACTGAGATATAAGAGCTCACCTTTCCTTTATACAAGAAAGAGTCATTTCAATAGAAATTCAGATACTTGTTAGCTGTTTTTTTACAAGCTTTAACTACTCCAGTGGCATATATGACACCCAGGACGGATCATTATTTAACAGCCCCCTCCTCTATACAACACAATTAAATGAATAATAATAATGGCCAGAAAAGAAACGCAGACAGCTAGACCAACAAAAGATTGTTTGGGGGGGGAGAAGTATTTTATCATTGACATTGTTTAGAATTGCAGGAGAATGGTGATAGTAAAAAGCCAGTGGGGTGTGGTGACATTTGCAACAGGGGATTCAAAACCCCTGACACTGGCATTTGTTGCTGAAACGCAGACCATGTCGGGTCTGACCAATAAAGTATAGCTGAGACGCTCTCCATTTTGAAGACTCCTTGTGAATAAACCAGCTCCAACAATAGAGAGACCTTGGTCCCTGCTATGAACTGAAAAGGAAGCACAGAGCCAAACTCTTCCAAGGATTCCAGAGTGATGTCACTGACTAAAGAAAAGAAAATTATCCGGTTGCCCTCTGTTTAATATGGTTTATGCTGGGGTTTTTTTTGTACTCTGAGCATTATTATTTACTGGAACAAACATTCATTATATGGTATTTATAGTAAGGATCATTGAGTAGCCCCTGACGCAGCCCTGCTGGGCGAAACACGGCCTGTGTCGGGCAGTATACTCTATATGCTATTTTATTAATAAACCTCGTTTACATTTACTATTGATCTGCTTTGTTGTTTTCCACCTCTCCCATATATACTTGGATTAAGCCAGACCTAAGAAGATGAGAGACATAATTCACTGGAGTGAGAGAAACACAGGAAACCTCTCTCATGTATACTGGGATTAAGCCACTGCTTTGTTCACATAAAGGCAGTCCATAGGTTATAAATAAAGTCAGGAACGGCATAGCAGGAAAATGGCAAAACTAATCAATCTATACTGATAATTGGAAAATGGTTCACTGAATTAAAGCCCTTAATGGAAGTTACTCTTTATTCTAGTTTGTGTGCTTTCTGTTTTACTTGTTATTTGTCTTCCAAGCCTTTTTGTTGTGTGAACTTCATTCCGCAGGTTTGTCTTTACAAATTGTACTGGGGAAGGGGGTCTGTCCTGATCACTCTATCCTCACCTGTCGGCCTGAACCTTTTTCAGGTTATCCGATGTCAGAGGGCTCTGTTTTGCTGTCTTGCTGAAGAGGTAATTGGCCCTTCTCAGGTCACCACTTGTCTCGTGCAGCTGCTGTTCCAGTTCTGTGAGCTTCTCAGAATCTACTGGTACTGATGACCGGATCTCAGCCCTGGATGACATCAGCTTTTCAAACTTTGATTCTAGCTGCTTCTGATTTTTCAGTATTTTGTTGATTTCACATCCAACAACCTGGACAATAGAGAATCTGTATTAGAAGAGGATTTTGGATTTAGCTCACACCCTTTTAATTAAAAGCCCAAGGTAAGTTACATTCAAGTATAGTAGGTATCTTTCTGCCCCTAAAGAGCTTACAATCTGTTTGTATCAGAGACAATGGATAATTGAGTGATTTACCCAAGATCAAAAAGAGAAACATTTGAACTCTGCCTTCCCTGGTTCTTGGCCCACTGCTCCAACCATGTGGCTGCTCCTCCTCTCTGCTGACACAGAACCTGTAACGGTTAGTCAGGGCTGCTGCAATGGTTCATGTCAGCCTTGGCTCAGGTTCCCTCCTCTTGGACCAGCTAGGGCTAGGAATGTGAAGTTTGTGCTCTCATATCCCAAGTCCTGGGCTACTACTGCCAGCTAATGAGCTCTAGTCAAGTTGTGTGTTTCAGCAAATCCCTAAATCAGTGCTCACAATCTTTCAATGGCCACAACCCCAGTTCAAATAGCCACCAAAAGTGCATGATCCCCAACAAGCACAAGACAATGACATCTCATATAGCACCCGCCCAGGTCACAACCCCGACTGTAGGCTTTGCAACTCCATTTGGAGTCATGACCCACAGTTTGGAAAGTTCTGCTCTAAGTGAACAGAATCGGACAAAACCTCAACAGTGGAAAGAACACTAAAGTCCCACATCAGAATCACAACCAGAAGAGAGGTGGGAACAGGACTGGGCTCTTCAAAACAAACCAAGGACTCTTGATATACAGATGTTCTACACCATGTGGAAACTTGAGAGTAAAACCTTTCTTCCCAAGATACATCTTCCGTACCCTGGTACAATCAATGGTAGTAATAAGCCATCTGGACTACTGCAACGCACTATATGTCGGGTGCAAAGAACAGACAAACAAAAAACTCCAAACTGCCCAGAATACAGCTGCCAGACTCATATTTGGAAAACCCATAAGAGAGAAACTTCACTGGCTTCCACTTAAGGAGCGCATTGTGTTCAAGATCTGCACGATTGTACACAAAATCATTCATGCAGACGCCCCAATCTATATGCTCAACCTCGTGGACCTACCTCCCAGAAACGCCACAAGATCATCCCGCAAATTTCTCAACCTGCACTACCCCAGCTGCAAAGGACTTAAATACAAGCTGATGCACACCACTACCTTCTCTTACAAGAGCACGCAGATATGGAATGCACTACCTACAGACCTGAAAGCAATCAAAGAAACAGCTATGTTTCGAAAATCTCTGAAAACATTCTTCTTCAACAAAGCCTACAACGAAAACCTATAACCTCACTAAGTCCACCCAATTATGAACGCACACCCTGTAAAACTACCTTATCACCTATCTTCCTTCTTCCCTCTCCCTTCCTTAAGCGATACACAGTACTAACTGTATCTGATATCCAACTATGACAATGCTATCAAATCTATGTAAGCCACATTGAGCCTGCAAATAGGTGGGGGAATGTGGGATACAAATGCAATAAATAATAATAATAATAATAAAATGCTTTTATTAAATGATGCCTCAACATGGTACCATGTTTTGGCACACATGTGCCTGCTTCAGGAGTCTGCACAGATGTCAATGAATCACAAATGTGAACATATAATTATAATGTAAAAAAAATATATAAAGCAAATTATATAATAGATATATGATGAAAACATTCAATAGTGGTGTTAAGGTAATAAATATGGTGTATAGACAATGAATAAAAGAAGAAGAAGGTAAGTAAAAGTGAAGTATATAGTGAAAAACAAAAGCTGTGACATCTTTTTGATTGCTTAAGGCAGGTAAGATAAAAGAGTGTCATCTGAAACGAACGTTAAGAGAGACAAATAAATGAATAAAACAAATGTTAAGGTGAAAAAACATCATCAAGAGTCGTGAAGGTGAAATTGTGGATAAATGAACTAACCTTAGTAAAAATATATGTCAAACGCAAATATTTTCAATGGTGTGTCTTTAAAATAAGAACGTTGTTGGTCTAAAAGAGTAAAAGTGAGGCGATATGAACCTTGCATGTGAATAATTTAGTGTGAAGTAAAAATATTGTTATGAGTGAAATAAAATGAATATATGTTGAACAAGTACGAGTAGATCGTGGAACAACAGTGTGAAAATAAGCCACACTAAAAATATGCTTTTTGAGGCATATTTTGGAGTGGAGGAGTGGCCTAGTGGTTAGAGCACCAGTCTTGCAATCCAGAGGTGGCCAGTTCAAATCCCACTGCTGCTCCTTGTGATCTTGGGCAAGTCACTTAACCCTCCATTGCCTCAAGTACAAACTTAGATTGTGAGCCCTCCTGGGACAGAGAAATAGCCAGAGTACCTGAATGTAACTCACCTTGAGCTACTACTGAAAAAGGTGTGAGCAAAAATCTAAATAAATAAATGATACTTCACTTTCACTTACCTTCTTCTTCTTTGACTAGCCGTTGAGCCCATGAAAACGGGCTACTTTTGGAATGGGAGGGGGGTTTCTGAGCCCCCCCCCCCCCGGAGTCGCTGCCGCCGCCCCTCCACCCGGCCCAAGCAGCACTGTAAACTTACATCAGCACGCAGCAGCAGACACATCAGCAAAGCTGCCGTCGGGGCGGGCTTCCTTCTCTGCCTGTGTCCCGCCCTCGTGTGACGTAACGTCAGCGAGGGCGGGACAAAGGCAGAGAAGGAAGCCCGACGGCAGCTTTGCTGATGTGCCTGCTGCTGCGTGCTGCTGATGTAAGTTCACAGTGCTCGGGCCAGATGGAGGGGCGGCGGCGACTCCGGGGGAGGGGGAGCGGTTCCGACGTCTGCAGCATGCCAGTAGAGACTTCCCTCTCTGTCCCACCCCCATCATCACATATTGAAGGGGGGGCGGGGCAGAGAGGGAAGTCTCTACTGCGCATTTGCGAGTGAGTACGGTCACTCGCCGTTTATATGTTTGATTGTATATACTTTGCCCACTGCTGCTGCTCATTGGAAAACGCAGCTGTGGCCATGGGAGAGAAGCGGGGGTTGAGCGGGGAAACCAGCACATACCAGCACAAAAAAAGGCCTGGTGTTTGAATCTTATTGTAATTTGGAATCCACCTAGATTAATATTGCTGAGTTTCGCGGAATATCGTAACCATGTAAATAACCAACCAATCATTTAAGTTAACATAATTCATAGTAACACAGTAAATGACGGCAGATAAAGACCTGTACGATCCATCCAGTCTGCCCAACAAGATAAACTCATTTTACATGGTATGTGATACTTTATACCCAAGTTTGATTTGTCCTTTCCTTTCTCAGGGCACAGACCGTAGAAGTCTGCCCAGCACAGTTCCTGTACTAAGAGTTCTGAAGCTAACGTCAAAGCCACTTAAAATTTATACTCCAGCCCATCCATATCTAGTCAGTCAAAATCGGGGCGTAGACCGTAGAAGTCTGCCCAGCACTGGTTTTGCTTCCCAATTACCGGTGTTGCCACCCAATCTCTGCTAAGATTCCGTGGATCCATTCCTTCTAAACAGGATTCCTTTGTCTTTATCTCACGCATGTTTGAATTCCATTACCGTTTCCATCTCCACCACCTCCCGAGGGAGGGCGTTCCACATATCCACCACCCTCTCCATGAAAAAATACTTCCTGACATTACTCTTGAGTCTGCCCCCCTTCAACCTCAATTCATGTCCTCTAGTTCTACCGCATTCCTGTCTCCATGTTTACTCCCTTCCCTTCACACCTGGAATTTCTATCCATAAGGATTCCACGCTGCTATCTGTTTCATGTAGAATGTTTATTTCCCTCTTTAACATATAGCACAACTCCCCTCCAATATGATCCACTCTATCATTGTGAAATAATTTGTACCCTGCTAACACAGTGTCCCATTGATTGTCCTCCTTCCACCAGGTCTCTCAAATGCCTATTATATCTACCTCTTTATTTAGTGCTATATACTCCAATTCTCCTAAAGGCCTTCTAGCATTGTACATAGACACTTCAAAATGTCTTTTTTTCCTTCCATAGGCTGCTTTGAAGTTAATGAGGATAATTTGCATCCTTTACTCTGTTCTCTCATTGAACACTCCTGGCTTTCTTTCACAGTTATTGAAACCTCTCTATTAGGACTCCCTAAAGATCCTATTTCAATAGTATCCTTCAAGCATACTCCACACTGAACCATGTGCTCCTGAGTAACTGTCTGCTTGCCCCCCTATTTTAGTTTAAAAGCTGCTCTATCTCCTTTTTAAATGTTAGTGCCAGCAAACTGGTTCTATCTTGGTTAAGGTAGAGTCTATCCTTTCAGAAAAGGCTCCCCCTTCCCCAGATGTTGCCCAGTTCCTAACAAATCTAAATCCCTCATTGGTGCACCATCATCTCAACCACGTATTGAGACTTCGGAGCTTTGCCTGTCTCTGCAGTTCCTTGTGACTATGGGCAAGTCACTTAACCCTCCATTGCCCCAGGTACAAATAAGTACCTGTATATACTATGTAAACCGCTTTGAATGTAGTTGCAAAAAAACACAGAAAGGCGGTATATATCAATTCCCATTTCCCTTTCTTTCTTGGGTCCTGTGTGTGAAACGGGGAGCATTTCTGAAAATGCTACCCTGGAGGATCTGGATTTCTGCTTTCTAACTAGGAGCCTAAATTTGGCTTCCAGAACCTCCCTCCCACAAGTTCCAAGACAGACAGCTCCTCCCCAGCACTATCTAAAATCCAATCTAGGTGATGCATGAGGTTCACCACCTTCGTACCAGGCAGGCAAGTGACCAGGTAGGTGATCCTCATGTCCAGCAGCCACCCAGCTATCTACATGCCTAATAATCAAATCACCAACTACAACTAAACCTTCCCTCCTGGGTAGAAGCTCCTGGAGACACATCCTCAATGCAAGAGGATATTACATCTCCTGGTGGGCTGGTCTTAGCTAAAGGATTACTTCCAGCTTCACCAGGGTGATGCTCTCCTTTTAGGAGACCTCCCTCCTCCAAGGCAGCACGGAGGCTGCCAGACTGGTGGTGGGACTTCTACAATGTTCCTGTAGGTCTCCTCTATGTACCTCTTTGTCTCCCTCAGCTCCTCCAAGTCTTCTACTCTAGCCCCTAGAGAACGGACTCATTCTCTGAGCACTAGGAGCTCTTTGCACTGAGCACACACATACAATCTCTCATCAAGTTACAGAACCCAAAATGAGTGGAGGAGTAGCCTAATGGTTAGCGCAGTGGCCTGAGACTCTGGGGAACTGAGTTCAGTTCCCACTGCAACTCCTTGTGACTCTAGGCAAGTCACTTAATCCTCCATTGCCCCGGATACAAAATAAGTACCTGTATATAATATGTAAACTGTTTTGATTGTAACCACAGAAAGGCAGTATCTCAAATCCCATCCCCCTTCCATCCTTGATATAGGCCCTAGTTGAGTGAGGCAATAAAAGGCAGCAGTAGTTGGAGTTGACTTTAAGTATAAGAGTATTACCAGTTGTGTTCCTTTTTGTGGATGATACCAAAATATGCAATAGGGTAGACACTCTGGAAGCAAAACTTGAAGAATGGTCCAAAATTTAGCAACTAATACTCAACGGGAGTGATACAGTATAGGGGGTGAAGTACTTTTATGCATGAAAGAGGAGTAGAACCTGGAGGTGGAGGTATCTGATGACATTAAGGTGGCCAAGTAGGTAGAAAAGGCAATGGTAAAAACCATAAGGATGCTTGGGTGTACAGAGAGAGGCATGGCCAGCAAGAAAAAGGAGACAATAGTTCTTCTCTATAAATCTCTGGTGAGATCTCATTAGGAGTACTGTGTACAATTCTGAAGGAACACAATGGTGGTTATTAAAATGGTTAGTGGTCTTCATCCTAAAGCTTATAGGGGCAGACCTAGACATCTCAATATGTATCCTTTGGAAGAAAGGCAGAGGAGGGGATCTATGATAGAGCAGTAGTTCTCAGACTCTGGATTGGGACTCCAAATAGGGTCAAATCATCAGTTGATGGGGGTAACAAACAGGGCTGTTCCACCTCCTTCTGGACCTCCACAGTGAGCTATGCCCAGTAGTGGAAGCCAATATGATACCTGTGAGTCACTGAACATTCACAGGCCCTGTCTTCTCCTGGTTGAGCTTCCTATTACACTAGTATTGGGCTCTACACCTCTCTAAGGCGTAAATTTCTGTGTGTACTCTATGCATATATACACATACATGACCACTCTGCCTCACTCCTCCCACACTGTGCTCTTACAGATTATGTCAATGCATGTGTACCCTTTCTGTGTTCCTACTTTACATGCATGTTTGAAGTCATGTAGTTATATAGAATCAGTTTTCTCATTTAATAGGGGCTTTACACGTGGATAAAGCTTCAGAAAATCACTCTCTTTATGTACTGTACCTGTCTGGAGTCTCTGACTGTATATGTGGCTTACAAATTTAAATTAGCAATACACAAAAAACTACAGAATTTAAGCAATTTCCTCCTCAAAGATGCACAGTGCATTTGAATCCCACCTCTACCATGCCCTACATGGCCTTCAACCACTGCATCTACAAGTTTTAGATACATTGTACAGCGTTGAAATAAAAGGAATTATTCTGCCCTCTGTATCTGCCTTTGCAAAGTGGGATGTGATGCATTTAGCCAGAAGTTAAGTTGCTATGGGGCTCATTTTCAAAGCACTTACACATACAAAGTACCATAGTACTATAGTTCGTTATATGTCTAAATGCTTTGAAAATGAGCCTCTATGTAACTTTGTAAGTCTAAGTGCTTTGAAAATACGTCTCTCTGTGTTTTGGAAAGTACTTCTGTCTTTCATATAAAGGAGCGTACATTGCTAGCATCCAACCTGTCTTGGTAAGACACCGGCATGATGTATCCCAGAATGGAGAGCTGGTCCAAGCTGTCCTCCAGGACGGTGTTAATCCGCAAAACATCTAGCAGCGAAAGACCTTCCATCGCTTGGCTCATCATTCTGACTTCTCTCCAGGCTGCCAGGGAACATCAGACAAGAAAAGGATTTCTACTATGAATTTTTATAACTTGCTCACCACTCCAATGCAAAAAAGTGCATGTTATTAACATTATTGTATTATATAATACTCTATCAATCTTGCTTCTTTACTGTGCTTCCCTACTCATCTTCTGTCCCCCTTCCATCCTTTCCTCCCCCTCTCTTCCCTTCCTCCTTCTGCCTATATCCTTCCCTCTCCCTCCCTCCCTATTTATATCCCTCTCTTACTCTTTTCTTTCCTTCTCACTCTCATCTACTTTCCCCATCTTTTTTTTACCTCATTCCTTCCTTCCTCTGACTCCTGCCTATATCCCATTTTCCTCTGCCTTTTGCCACCTTCCCTCTCTCATTTTTCCCTCCCATTCTTTGTTCTGTCCTTTGCTCGTATCCTCTTTACTGTGTTATTATTGCTTTCCTGGTAAGACGTGCCCCTCCACGTCTATAAAATACTGAGAGTGGAACGGGTAGACATGAATCGCTTGATTACTCTTCAAAAATACAAGGAAGCTACTAAGCAAATTTAAAACAAATCAGAGAACATATTTGTTCACTCAATGTGTAAATAACTCTGGAATTCATTGCCACATAATGTGGTAAAAGCAGTTAGCTTAGCAAGGTTTTAGAAAGGTTTGGATAATTTCCTAAAAGAAAAATCCATAAGCCCTTATTAAGATGGGAAAATCCACTGTTTATTGCTAGGCTAAACAACATAAAATCTGTTTGTTTGTTTGTTTGTTTGTTTTTTTTGTTGGGGGTGGGGGGAGTGGGGATTCTGACACATAGTTGTGACCTGGTTTGGCCACTGTTAGAAACAGGATACAGGGCTTGATGAACCTTCAGTCTGTCCCAGTATGGTGATGCTCTTGCTTTCCCTCTTTCCTGCCTTCCTTCTCTCTTTTTCATTCTGTCCCTCCTTCCTTTTCCTCCTCCTGTTGCTGTCCCCTTTCCGATGCAATCATTCTTTCCTTTCCACCTTCCCCTCCCTCCTTTTTTTCCTTCACTCCAGTGCCAGTTTTAGGCTTGGACAAGACCAGTGGCTACTTGGGGAACTTTGTGAAAAAGGGTGTCATTGTCTGGAGTCAGCACCAGTGCAAGGTTCCCGTAGGGTAGGACCCTAGCAAAACAAGGACACCGAATCCCTCACCATAAGTACCAGTTTTCAACTTTAAGTTTAGTATTTTTGGATTACAGAAACTCATATTCATCACTTCATTTTGAGATGGTGTATGATGAAATATTAATACACTTAAACCCCACCCCCACTTGTGGTATGTTAGCTTCTACATCTAATTATGATACACTACTGTGGGGATTAGAAACACCCCCAACTCCCCTGAACCTCAAAAACTCCTAACCTCCACTTGGAGGCCGTCTTGTTTCCTGTGCCATAGGTGCTGTGAGTTTCTGAGGTTAAAGGAGCCTGAAGTTATGGGGGGCGGCAACTTGCAAGGCACATTCACTCTACCACTCCCAAGTACCTCTCCACTCTTGTCTCTCCCTACCCCCCCCCCCCCTCGTGTACTCCGTTCTGTGGATAAATCTCTCTTGTCTGTCCCCTTCTCCTCTAGTGCTAATTCCAGACTCCGTTCCTTTTATCTCGCTGCTCCCCACACCTGGAATAGACTTCCCGAGCCTGTACGTCTAGCCCTGTCTTTGGCCATTTTCAAATCCAGGCTATCAATAGAAATCAAACAAAATAAAACATGGAAAAGAAAATAAGATGATACCTTTTCTTTTCCATGTTTTATTTTGTTTGATTTCTATTGATAGTAACATAGTAGATGACGGCAGAAAAAGACCTGCATGGTCCATCTAGTCTGCCCAAGACAAACTCATATGTGTATACCTTACCTTGAATTTGTACCTGTCCTTTCAGGGCACAGACCATATAAGTCTGCCCAGCAGTATTTCCCGCCTCCCAACCACCAGTCCCGCCTCCCATCAGCGGCTCTGGTACAGACCGTATAAGTCTGCCCTCCCCTATCCTCGCCTCCCAACCACCACCCCCTCTTCCCCCCAACTGCTCCGCCACCCAATTTCAGCTAAGCTTCTGAGGATCCATTCCTTCTGCACAGGCAGCTTTATATAACCTTAGCGAGCAGAAAAATCAGAGTAACCTTAAGAGTGGACTAACACGGCTACCACACTCCTCTACAAATCCAGGCTAAAAGCCCACCTCTTTAACGCTGCTTTTGATTCTAACCACTACTCACTTGCCCTGTACCCTTTTATCCCCACCTCTTTAATTGCCTTACCTCTTAGTTGTTCTGTCTGTTTGCTTGTCCTATTTAGATTGTAAGCTCTTTGAGCAGGGCCTGTCCTTTTATGTTAAATTGTACAGCGCTGCGTAACCCTAGTAGCGCTTTAGAAATGTTAAGTAGTAGTAGTAGTAGTAGTGTCTGTCCCCTTCTCCTCTATTGCTAATTCCAGACTCCATTTCTTTTATCTCGCTGCACCTCATGCCTGGAATAGACTTCCCGAGCCTATACGTCTAGCCCCGTCTTTGGCCGTTTTCAAATCCAGGCTGAAAGCCCACCTCTTTAACGCTGCTTTTGATTCTAACCACTACTCACTTGCCCTGTACCCTTTTATCCCCACCTCTTTAATTGCCTTACCTCTTAGTTGTTCTGTCTGTTTGCTTGTCCTATTTAGATTGTAAGCTCTTTGAGCAGGGCCTGTCCTTTTATGTTAAATTGTACAGCGCTGCGTAACCCTAGTAGCGCTTTAGAAATGTTAAGTAGTAGTAGTAGTAGTAGTGTCTGTCCCCTTCTCCTCTATTGCTAATTCCAGACTCCATTTCTTTTATCTCGCTGCACCTCATGCCTGGAATAGACTTCCCGAGCCTATACGTCTAGCCCCGTCTTTGGCCGTTTTCAAATCCAGGCTGAAAGCCCACCTCTTTAACGCTGCTTTTGATTCTAACCACTACTCACTTGCCCTGTACCCTTTTATCCCCACCTCTTTAATTGCCTTACCTCTTAGTTGTTCTGTCCTATTTAGATTGTAAGCTCTTTGAGCAGGGACTGTCTTTTTATGTATGATGTACAGCGCTGCGCATGCCTTGTAGCGCTATAGAAGTGATAAGTACAGTGCTGACCCCTCTGTTTTGAGGCTGCTGCTGTCACCTCTTGTCCTATATGTGCCCAGGGCAATATCAGCAGCCGCCCCCTCCCTCCCTCACTCACCCACCCACTCACTCTCTCACTCACTCCTCTCCTCTGCCCTCTGCAGTCCACAGTGTTCCGTTTACTTCCCGTTTCCAAGGTAACAACGTAGGTAACGTCCATCAGGTCCTGGTGGCTCCGCCTCCCGCCGAAGGTCCTTGAGTTCGGAAGCTCAATTGTTTACTTATTTTTTAGGATTTGACTGACGCCTTTTTCACCTGTAGCTGAAGACGAATTACGTTTAGGCAGCTTTATATAACCTTAGCGAGCAGAAAAATCAGAGTAAGTGAGCTGAAGGCGGCTTAGCTCCGCTTTCTCTTTTGTCAGGCAGCGCCGGGGACAGCTCAACGCAGGTCCTTTAGGCTCCCAGCATGCCCCGCGTTCTTCCTTTTCCTCCATCTTGGATGTCCTGTCGGTGAGGGTGAGTAACGCAGAGCGCTGTTTGTGGCGAAATGAAGGCGAGAACACGGTGGGAAGTAGGAAAGAGCCTCCGGGCTTTCAAGGGCCACAGGTGCCCTGGGTATCCGGGGGGCTCTCGGGGGCGCAGCCCGTAGGATGGCGTTGATAGTGGAGGGATTGTGTGGCGCCGGCCCGGTGCTGACTGGGAAACGGCCTGGGGTGGGCCTGGCTTCGTTCCCTGTAAGAGTCTGGCTGGTCCTGCCCGCTTGCTTTCTCCTTGGGGGGGGGGGGGGGGGTCGTTTAGGACTGTGGGGACAGGGTTTTAATTATCTGCTCAGGGTCGGATTTGTTTAAATACGTCTAGCTCCATCTCTACCTGTTTTCAAATCTATGCTGAAAACAAACCCACCTTTTCACTGCTGCTTTTAGCTCCTAACCACAATTGCCCTCCCCTTGTCCCTTCCTCCCTTCTCACCCATTGCTTCCCTCACCCTCCCCTCACCTATCCACACCCACCCTGTTAGAATATCAATGATATGCTTTGATGTCCCCATGCATACTTCCTACCCACCCCCCTCCTCCCACCCTGTCAGACTGTCATAGTAATGCTTGAATGTTTTCACTTATATACACTGTCAGCTAGCACATTTGCTTATTTCCCATCTGAGGAATAAGGGCAACCTTCGAAAGCTAATCAAGAAATATATTGTTATGTCCAATAAAAAAGGTATCATCTTATTTTCTTTTCCATGTTTTATTTTGTTTGATTTCTATTGATTCCCTCAGCCGTAACTGTCTTGTTTGTCTGTATTATTTAGATTGTAAGCTCTTTTGAGCAGGGACTGTCTCTTTGTGTCAGGTGTTCAGCGCTATACAAATGCTAATAATAATAGATGCATTTCTTGACGAAATGTGAGAAACTTTGATCACATGTGGTGGAACTGCTAAAAAATGCAAAAGTATATTTTATCCATTACTAATACCCTACTTCCACTTCAATGTACCTTGATATTTCAACCCCCCCCCCCCCCCCAAATTGCTTAATGGCAACAAGATGTGCAGTAGCCGAAAGATGGAAAAGTAGCTCTTCACCTTCTATTGAAGAATGGTTGAGCAAGTTCCCAGAAATATATCTAATGGAAAATCTCACTCATCAAATGAAAAAGAAAACAAAAATGTCAATACCATATGAAATGTTTTGATGTTCCCATGCATACCTCCTACCTTCCCCCCCCCCCCTCCCCCTGTTAGACTGTAAATGCTTGGATGTTTCACATATCTACCAACATTTGCTTATTTCTGATCTGACAAAGAAGGGCAACCTTCGAAAGCTAATCAAGAAATGTATTAAGTTATGTCCAATAAAAAAGGTATCATCTTATTTTCTTTTCCATGTTTTATTGATTACCTTTAAAAGTGGACTAACACGGCTACCATACCTCTCTAATACCATATGAGAAATATCTGGGGAAATTAAAGTTAGATGCTCTTAGGAACATCAGCTGTCCAATTTTTTATGATTTGTAATATTCTGTATTAGCTGCCCCTGCTGGCGTTGCTCAGCGATGGGTTAGTACTTTGTAATTGAGAAAAGCAAGGTTTATTTGTGTTTAATAATGCTGTATAAATTCTTTATTTGTACAAACAAGAAATAGAACACACAGGAGTAGATAAAAGTTGTCATTCAAGCACATTTTGATAGACATTTTTTTCTGTTTCGATTTGAAGCATGTATGTATAAAGACTTGTTTGAGTTAACTCGTGAACAGGTGACATATAATTGACCATGTGAAAAACATTTTGTAAGTTGACACTTGTGACTTTTTTTTACCTTTGACCTTGAGCCTTATTTATCGACTTGCAAAGGCTGGTTGAACTGGAAACTGCAGTCTTTTGAACTGATAGATGGAATAAGAGAAATTTTAGATATAAAAACGTGCTGTCCTTTGGCACAACCTGTCAAGATTGTGGCTTCAGACTTTTAAGAGCTAAACGTGTGCCATTACATTTCGAGCATTTAGATTTTGTACCAGCATGAGTGTAATTGATGTGGCGTTCCTGGTCAATGCAGTGAATTTAGAAATTCAGCCAGATAATTTACAGTGGCATTAGTACCTTGCATCTCTTTAGTTTCACCTGGTAGCAATTCTTGAATTTTGGTATGAATGAGAGTGTGGTACTGAGGGGGTGAGAATGTGTGAGTGGGGGTCTACTGCTGAGGGGTGAGAATGAATGAGTGTGAATGGGGGTGTACTGGTGAAGAGGGTTTGAGTGGGGATTTTCTGCTGAGAGGTGTGTTAGAATGGGTGAGTGAGGGTGAGTTGCTGAAGGAGTGTGTGTGAGAGGGTGAGTGGGGGTGTTTTGCTGTACCAAAAAGCATATTTTACTGACAGTATGTGTTTGACAAGTTTTCAAAGGCTCTCAAAAGCTAGTCAAAACTAAAAAATGTATTGTTAGTCCCATAAAAACAGATCATCTTTTTCTTTTGCTGTTTTGTTTTATTTCTATTTATTGCCTTTAAAAATGGACTATCATGTCTACCACACCATTTTATCCAAGATGCCCCTGTGGAAAGTGTAATTGCAAGAGGGGAGAGTTCCCCCATTAACTAAAATAAGAAATAAGTGTCAAACATACCTTTCTTTGGAAATATTATTGAGGGGATAGTTTTGCAGCACTTGAAGGAACAATGTGAGATTGATAGGAACCTTATTAGTTTCATGGTGGTCAAGGCTTTTTGGCAGGGATATAGTAACAGATTACAGTATTGATCCTTTCAGATTTAAATGATGCATTTGATACTATTGAGGATTAGTAGCTAATGCAAAGATTGGGAGGACCGCCATGTTGGTTTGCCTTGTTTTTGGCAGAAGGTCAGTGTGTTTATCAGGGACATGGGGCTGATTTTCAAAGCACAAACTTACTATGGAGGTTGATGGTGAGTTTAAAGATCACTTGACAAGTTTAGGAGTGAGGATTGATGGGAGGATTAATTAACAATGGAAAAGAGGTAGCAGTGATTGTTCTCACTTTCCGTAAGATTGTTCTTTATATGTACTTGTATAGGTTGAATTGACCTAATGTTTTCAATTACTTGGCATATAAATGTGGTTACATAATATGGAGCAAGATTTGATGTGATTTTTATTATTTAACAATCTATAGAAGCTGTAAAGATGTGCATTAAGTGTCTGAAAACATAGTGTGCCCTAGTATTGCTGGTTCTACAGTGACTGACTCTTTTATTTATTTATGTATTGCATTTGTATCCCACATTTTCCCACCTATTTGCAGGCTCAATGTGGCTTACAGAGTCCTGTTATGGCATTGTAATTTCAGGATATCAGATACAATTAGTGATGTAAAAAGGTAGAGTCAAGGAGAAGGAAAAGAATTAAGCAGATTAAGTTGGATGAGTGTGGGAGGTATAGTCAGGCTGGGGTGGTTTGGTATGGCTATGGGTTCTCTTTGTAGGCCTTATTGAAGAGATATGTCTTCACAGATTTACGAAAGTTGGTTATTTCGTCAAGAGTTTTCAAGGCTGCAGGTATTGCATTCCATAACTGCGTGCTAATATAAGAGAATTAGTGCCAGAGCCGGTGGTGGGAGGCAGGGATAGTGCTGGGCAGACTTATACGGTCTGTGCCAGAGCCGGTGGCTGGGAGGCGGGGATGGTGCTGGGCAGACTTGTACGGTCTGTGCCCTGAAGAGCATAGATACAGGTCAAAGTAGGGTATACACAAAAAGTAGCTCACATGGGTTGTCTTGTTGGGTAGACTGGATGGACCGTGCAGGTCTTTTTTTCTGCTGTCATGTACTATGTTACTATGTAAGGCTGCAGGTATTGCATTCCATAACTGCGTGCTCATATAAGAGAAGGTCGTTGCATGTATCAGCTTGTATTTTAGTCCTTTACAGCTGGGGAAGTGCAGATTAAGGAATTTGCGGGATGATCTTTTGGCATTTCTGGGAGGTAGGTCCATGAGGTTTAGCATGTAGGTTGGGGCATCTGTGTGGATGATTTTGTGTACTATCGTGTAAATCTTGAACGCAATGCGTTCCTTAATTGGGAGCCAGTGAAGTTTCTCTCTAAGGGGTTTGGCCCTTTCATATTTTATTTTTCCAATTATGAGTCTGGCGGCTGTGTTTTGGGCTGTTTGGAGTTTTTTGATATTCTGTTCTTTGCAGCCAGCATAGAGTGCGTTGCAGTAGTCTAGGTGACTTAGTACCATTGACTGTACCAGGGTGCGGAAGATGTGTCTCGGGAAGTAAGGTTTTATTCTTTTGAGTTTCCACATGGTGTGGAACATCTTTTTCATTGTATTCTTCACGTGGGTATCGAGTGTGAGGTTTCGATCAATGGTAACCCCGAGAATTTTCAGATTTTGTGAGACGGGAAGAGAACAATATGGTGTGGTTATGTTGGTGAAGTTGTTTGTGTTGTGAGGTGAGTACAAGACATTGTGGGGTTTTTTTTCGTTCAGTTTTAGCTGGAATGCATCCGCCCAGGAGTGCATGATTTGGAGGCTTTGGTTGATCTCGTTGGTGATTTCATTTAGGTCATGTTTGAACGGGGTGTAAATCGTGACATCGTCTGCATATATGTAAGGGTTGAGGTTTTGATTGGCTAGTAATTTGGCTAAAGGTATCATCATTAGGTTGAAGAGGGTTGGTGAGAGGGGGGATCCTTGGGGGACTCCGCATTCAGGTATCTGTGGGGCTGATATGTCAGCGTTCGTTGTAACTTGGTATGACCTTGAGATCAGGAATCGTCTGAACCATTTGAGAACTGCACCTCCTACTCCAAAGTATTCTAGTATATGTAATAGTATTTCATGATTGAACATGTTGAAGGTACTGGACATGTCGAATTGTAGGAGGAGTATGTTGTTGCCAGTTGCAATTGCTTGTTTGAATGAGTTCATTGCAGACACTAGAACAGTTTCGGTACTATGATTTGACCGAAATCCTGATTGAGTCTTGTGTAGAATTGAGTGTTTATTTAGGTATTCAGTGAGTTGTTTCGTCACTATGCCCTCCATGAGTTTGGTTATTAGTGGGATAGATGCTACTGGGCGGTAATTGGTGAGGTTGATTGTGCTTTTCTGAGTGTCTCTTAGTAACGTCATTTGTTTTTTTTTATTTCAGGCTCGTCTGCATCAGACAGTAGCACACCAAAATGTCTGGAAGGTATGGAATATGAATTTGTGTTAATATGAATCATACATAAAGGTGGTTTGGGCAATAGGGGCTGTTTCCTGATGCTTTTGGAGCCACGTCTCTCATTTGGGTTGTCTCTAATAAATGTAATTGTACTTTTTTACTGGATGTTCAGAAAGCAGTTTATAAGCTACATAATTACTAGTATAGTCTCTGAAAAAGCAGTTTGACGTTTGTTTTTTTTATTTTTTATCTGTTTTATCAGTGAAGATGTGTGTACTAATGTTGGGGATTTAATTTTATGTATTTGTTTCCTAGACTCTGGTCCAAGGCCATTTTTGCTGGCTACAAGCGTGGACTCCGGAACCAGCGGGAGCATACTGCTTTGCTGAAAATTGAAGGGGTCTATGCCCGTAATGAAACAGACTTCTACCTGGGCAAGAAATGTGCCTATGTGTACAAGGCTAAGAAGTGAGTTGTACTTGGCGAATGAGGGGGATTTTCAGCAGTTTCAGTGCTTGTGTTAGGACGTTCCTCTGGTCAGATTCAAAGTTTACTTTTGCACACCTCTTCATTGAATAACAAGCAGCCTTTTATGTGTCATATAGCTGAGAGACCAAGAGCAGATAAATGATAGGAACAGCATGTTTGGTACAGAGTCAGTTGGGATAATTGGATGGTATCTGGCAGACTGGAGGCTTTTTTTGTGTGCTTCAGGGCCTTGTGCTCTCCACTTAATGATTCAAAGACCTTCTGTACTTACCTAAGTCACAATTGGATTAGTTTTTTTAATCTTTACATGGTTCTCCCTTCTTTCTGTGATGTGTTTAGCAACGAGTGGCAGATTGCATTATGCCTTGTGGTCTGGTCCAGCTTTTAGCACAGATAATCACCTAGGATACTAATTCAAGAGGGGCCTGCTGCCCTTTGATTTAGGGATGTGGCATGCCTGCTCTGCATTCACTCTTTCCAGCCCTGCCTATGGAGGCCAGAATCTTACCACATAAAGGCGGTATATCAAATCCCATCCCCTATCCCTTTTGTGATACAGGCCAGGCCCTGTAGTGTGTTTGTAAAATGTGAGACTACTTAACTTGTCTCTGGTGTTGGTAACAGTTTGATTTCCTGTACATTGAATGTGTCCTAAGAAATTGTGTCACAGCTTGCTTTTTCCCAATAAATCGCTGTCTTAGCACGTCTGCTTTCCTCTTCTCTCTGCAGTAACACTGTAACTCCTGGTGGCAAACCCAACAGAACACGTGTGATCTGGGGGAAGATAACTCGTTCCCATGGCAACAGTGGTATGGTACGGGCCAAATTCCGAAGCAATCTGCCTGCCAAAGCAATTGGCCACAGAATCCGTGTGGTAAGGGTCACACCTGAGTGTGTGGGCATTCATTCCAGCTTATGAGAGAGCTTGTGCATGTCTGAAAACTGCACGGTGTTTCCTCACCTTCAGAGCCTGCTCAGACTGAGAGAAGGCCCTCGAGTTCCCCCCCCCCCCCCCCCCACCCCCCCCTCTATTTACCCATCTGGGAGGTGGGGATTCTGCAAATGCTCATGCAGAGTCATTTAGACCAGTATTTCCAGCATGTGATGTGGGACATTTAGTTTTAACTACACACAGTCCCTCTACAGCACTGTAGGCCTTGAGAGAAGGAAAGAGTATAGGAATTAGCCACAGGCACTGGTCTGAGAGCTACTTGCTGAAATAAACGTTGGGGGTGCCAAACTCTGGGTTTTAATCCTAGCTCTTACCGGACACTTTAGCAGCTGGAACTGATGCGGATGGGTGTCCATACTAGCTGTGCCTAGGGCTTGAGGGCAGTGTTCATGTACCCTGTACAGGTGGGCCTTTATTCAGTGATGCTGCTGGTGTGTATTACTGGTGACCAGAGTCTTTTCACACTGCTTTATGACTCTTTCAAGTGCTGAATGTAATACTTCCCATCTGCCACTCTTCTGACCTGATGGTGTGGTGTTTTTTTTTTCCCAGATGCTGTACCCATCAAGGATTTAACTCATCACTGAAAATAAAATAAAAGTTCCAATTTGTTATGGCTTGGCTTCTTTGAACCATGACTTTTCAACCTCCTCTTGATAGACAGACTGACATGGAGACAGAAGGTGCAAGTCATCTTTTGGTTCCTTCTGACACTAGCCATTTGGGTAGCCAGAGTGCAGCATTTTGTTACATCTGTGGCCCTTTTACGAAGAGTTACTATAGTGGGTCCTTAAGTGGAGTGTGTTATATGTCAGCTCAGATCCTCCTCTACAGCAGCTGCTGGGTGCTGTCCTCAGAGTTAAGGAAAGGATGACTCAGTCATAACCAGAAGCCCCTAATCTCCAATTGGGAGTGTTTTTGCTTGGGGGGGGGGGGGGTAGGGGTTGGTTATAACTGAAAATTCATAGTCCTGCTTACACATCTACAATCTGCTTATCACTCTCTTTTGCAATCTGTACATGTGGCCTCTCTATACATATAAGTAATGCTGCTATGGAAGGGAACTCAGCCCAGCCCTTCCTGTACAATCAGCTGGCTCCAGTGGGACACCGAGTTGAGGAGCTGGTGGTGGTCATGCCCCTCTCACAGACTATTTCCTGTCTCTGGAGCTGACTGAGCAGCAGAACAGAAGCAGTGTGGTGTGAAATGTCACGTCTGATCTTCCTCTACCACTCAAGGCTGACTGTTGCACAGGAGGATAGGTCCCTATGTACCAACACTCATCTCCTCCTTCCCTGTCACTCAATCAGCACAGGAGGCGAAAGATGATACATGATGGGGTTTGGCTTGTGCATGAAATGGGGGCGGGGAGGGGCTGGAGGGATTGTGAAAAAGTGAACACACTGGGCCATTTACTGTAATGCTCTGCCCTTGCTTTTTCGTGCCCTTATCCCTTTTCATGATGTTGGATGGGATGGAGCAGGACTGGATAGTGGTGGACAAACTATCTGTTTTCCCCATGATTTGAAAACCTATTTTGCCTCATCCACATTCCAAGATTCCAGAATTTCTCTTTCCCCATCTTTAATCTTCCTTCTAGCCCAGCCCTCTTCTCTGCTGCTCCATTTCTGATTCCAAATCCTTGCTGCAGATTCTACCCCTTCGCTCACACTGAAAATTGGGTGGCTGTGCATTTACTAATTCCAGAGTTACAGTAAATAAGCCATGATTGGAGGGTGGTCTTAATAACCAGCCACAGTGGGCCTGTTTATTTTTTTGGAATTTATTAACCACCTTTTTGAAGAGATTCACCCAGGGTGGTATACAGTAGACAGACACCACCAGATCCTTAGTGTAATGTTCAGTTCAAATCCAGCCCAGCAGCCTGCTTAAAGCTTCAGTGCTACCCCTGTTGCAGGACAATCAAAGCTATGAGTTACGTGTTTTTGGGGAACACTAAAAGGAGTGCAGTAGGCAGGAAATAGATGTCCTGTAATAAAGGGATGACATTAAAGCTTTCTTTAGGATTTGTTGTTGTTTGTTTGTTACATTTGTACCCCGTGCTTTCCCACTCATGGCAGGCTCAATGTGGCTTACATGGGGCAATGGAGGGTTAAGTGACTTGCCCAGAGTCACAAGGAGCTGCCTGTGCCTGAAATGGGAATCAAACTCACTTCCCCAGGACCAGAGTCCACCACCCTAACCACTAGGCCACTCCTCCCACCTCAGAAGACTGTACATTTATTTAAAAATATAACCTTCCCATCCATGGGCATGGAACAAAGTAATGCACTGATAAAAGCAAAACTTGCTTATGATTACCCAGGCCTTGAGAGAAGAGAATTTACAAGTTTTGATACATTACCTGGGAAATAATTTTGAAAGAATTTTTTTAAGAAAATCAAAACTTGCAAACAAAAAAAAATTGTATACATAGTAATTTTCATAAACAATTTAAATGAAGACCAATCCACAATCATGAAAATCTGCACGGTGGTTCACAAAATCATCCACGGAGATGCCATGAGCTACATGCTAGGCCTTGTGGACCTGCTTCCCAGAAATGCTAAAAGAAAAGCCTGCAAATTCCTTATTCTACACTTCCCCAACTGTAAAGGAGTAAAATACAAGCTAACACATGCGACTAGCTTCTCCTACATGAGAACACAGCTATGGAATGCGCTACCAACTGACCTGAAAACGATTAACGAAATAACTAACTCACAAATCTCTGAAAACCTATCTCTTCAAGAAGGCCTACAATGGGAATCCATAACTTATCATAACACTGCACCACTTCACCCTATTCTGATATCATCTTTCTATAACTGTCTGTATAGATCTTTTTTTCTTAGCCCTGATCTTCTTGTAACACCAATTGTATCTGCTACCCTGGAACGGTGATGCCATGACAGGTTTTTGTAAGCCATGTTGAGCCTGCAAATAGGTGGGAAAATGTGGGACACAAATGCAATAAATATCAGGCAAATTCCTTTTCCAGTAAGAGCCAACTATGAAAAAGCAACAGTAAAATGCAATGGACCAAAAATTCTTATTATTTAATTGGTCAGGTGAGACTCCTGCCCAGTTCAATGGCACTGAGTGCCTTAGGAGGGGGTATTCTTAATGGGGCAGAACTTCTGTATATCCTCTACATATTCTCTCTGACCACAGGTGGAGCTGAGGCAGAGGAAAATTAGTGATGTGAAAAAGTATTTACCCCCAAAACCCTTCCTGACTTCCCTTATTATTGCATATATATCTGTATCACTCTGAGTGGTCTCTGATCTGTAAACATTAATCTCTTCCCTTCCTTGATCGCTACACATTACTAACTGTATCTGATATCATGAAATGACAAATGTTAACAAATCTATGTAAGCCACATTGAGCCTGCAAATAGGTGGGGGAATGTGGGATACAAATGCAATACATAAATAAATAAATATTAGACAAAGGGAAGCCAAGTAAACACACAACAGTTTTCAATTTATCTATTTAAGAAGCAGTTATCCAATGAGGTATTGGCACTCTTGTGCGTTTTGTATCATAGGGGTTGCCTTGAAGAAACCACCTGTGTGACCCTGATTGTATTCTCTTGCTGGCGCTATAGAGCGAGTGAGCTGTATTGATTTGGGGATGATTGGGGGGGGGGGATATGAAAAGTTTATGGAAACTGTCCAGTATTCATTATATGAGTTGGTTTCAAGTGTTTGTCTGGATGGGATGGTTGTACTCGGCTTTACACTGTATATATGCTGGTAGGTTCTAAATTAAAAGAAAGTTATCCATCAGCCATATCACCCATCACCCCTGTTAAGTGATAATTAAATTCAGCTGATTGAACACACCCTGCCTTGATTGCAATCAGCCCTGTTGAATCTAATCCTCACTATGTATCGAACCTTAACATGAAAATGTAGTAGTAGCCATGATCAAAGGAAATTTGATGAGAAAAGTTTTTTGGAAAGGGTTACAAAAGCCATTTCTAAAGCTACATTAAGAGCCATTATCTCCAACTGGAGAAGATTTGGAACAGTGGTAAATCTTCCCTGGAGTGGCAAGCCTGTCACAAAACTTACCAGAAGAACATCCACTACACTGCTGACCTTTCTAGCCGCAGCTACTGTCTATGTGCTTGGTGTCACAATAAGAAATAGGGCAAAAATGGGATTTGAGGGACAGTAGCAAGGTGGAAACTGCTGCCAGAGCCAAGGGGGGGGGGGGGCAAGATTCCCCAGACCTGGTCACTGGTCCTTCTTCCTGCTACATCCTGCCTACGTGGAAACAGGAAGTTACTTCACAGGAGGCTGGACGTGGCAGGAAGAAGGACCTGTAGCTGGCAGATCATACACTCTCCTTTGCTGCTACGGGAGGGGGGTTGGGGTCCTGAAGATTGTGTGCCCCGGACCCAGCTTTGTTTCTCGGTGGCCCTGACTGCTGCTGTTCAAAAGTAACATCAAAGCTTGTTTCACACTTGCAAAAAAACTTGGATGATCCCTAAGCCTTTTGCAATAATGTTCTATGCATAAATTAATCAAAAGTGGAATTCTGCACATCACAGGTCCCCATTATGTCTAGCATAAAGCAAATACAGCATTCCACAGTGAGAATCATCATACCACCAGTTGAATGTGGTGGTGAAGGTGTAGGGATGCTTTGCTGCCTCAAACTTACACAATTATTGAAGGAACCATGAATTGCGCAGTGTACCCAAAAAATCCTTAAGGAGAATATCTGGCTGAAGCGCAACTGGATTATGCAGCGAGACGATCCAAAAAATGGCTGAGGAGAAACAATGTTGCTGGGATGCTTCAAATGTATTTTCTACATGGTTTTGGTGTAATTGCTTACCTGATATTTTCACTTGGTAACTAGACTCAGCTCACTGTAAAATGCTGCGTAGTAATAAGCAAGTTTGAAAGCCTCTAGGTTTTCTTATTTATAGGTCCCCTGTGTATCTCTGTTTGATTTGTTCCTGGCTGTTATTTTAATTAACGAGAGTGGTTTATTTTATTTTTTGGAATGCCAGGCCCCCTCCCTGCCCATCTTCAAATCCTTACTCAAAGCCCACCTCTTCAATGTCGCCTTCGGCACCTAACCACTTTACCTCTATTCAGGAAATCTAGACTGCCCTAACTTGATATTTCGTCCTTTAGATTGTAAGCTCCTTCGAGCAGGGACTGTCCTTCTTTGTTAAACTGTACAGAGCTGCGTAACCCTAGTAGCGCTCTAGAAATGTCAAGTAGTAGTAGTAGTAGTATGTATTAACTGCTCAGCAGCTACAGTTTAACATAAAAGTTGCAATAGTAAAATGACCAAATATAAAACACACAATCAAGAGAAATGTGAAAATAGCAAATTGAAACCTAATATTTTATTTATTTTAAAATAAGAAATAAATGACACACACCTCATTCGACCACAATACAACCTTGTATTTGTTATCAACCGACTGGCAAACGCCTTTACGGTATTATGTAAGCCACTTTGAGCCTGCAAATAGGTGGGAAAATGTGGGGTACAAATGTAACAACAAATTTCTAACCCACCTAATAACGAGGTGGCTTCCATGAATTTCCATAAGTCACAATGCTGCTATCATCATTCCTGTACTACACAGCAAAAAAAGTTTGAACAAAATACTGTGTTTTCAACAGTTTCTTGAATTGCTGGGACCAGTAGTTAAGCCAAGTTGACCTGACAATGCATTCCACATCAATCTGCCTACTGTAGAAAAAGCTGAGACCCTAGTGAAAATATAACGTACTGAAGACACCAAATGTAAACTCAAGCATTTTGAAAAATTGGATCTTGAAGACCTTCCTGATGAAGACAATGTAAAAACTTGACTAAAATACTATGGAATTTTACCATTATGCTGCACCTGATACTACATAGGTAACCAATGAAGCTATTTCAAAATTGGAATTATATGCTCAAATCTTGAAACACCAAGAAGTATCCTAGCGGCTGAATTTTGTAAGGAGTACCATGAAATAGAATAAACAAAATACAAATAAATATGTCAGCATAATGCTTGAAGGAAGCATCGGGGATAAGTTAACTTACAGTATTCTGTGAGTTGTCCAGATAGGTGGGAGCCCCGCCCATGCCCTGCCCACATTCCGCCCTCCTTCCTATATAAGACAATTGGATGTTTGCAGAATAGTAATTGAACGCCTGCTAGCATTAGGCAGATATTGTGTGTACAGAGCCGCATCTGTGCAGAAATACGGATTATAGAATTGCCCTCTTAGAGCTTTTTTTTTTTTAATAAACTGGAGATAATTTCTGAATCATAATAGTGACAGGTACTAAGGAAACAATAATGACAATTCCCAGCTTCTGATGCTGAGTTAGGTCACATTTCTTACCTGGTGGCTTGCTGCTCCAGTTGCTGTGTCTCCTCTTTCCCCCGGGATTATACAGAGTTTTTCCTGCTCATTCTGTTGGGAGGTGTCTTTGATTTTTGCTGTTAGTTTTGGGAAATGTGAAGATTTTTCCAGTTCAGGTTTGTTTGGGTTTTTTTGTACACTGCTCTGTTGTATGTTGTATTAAGAGTGGTATAATAAGCATTAATTACACCATAATTGTGCATCTCTGATGTTTTTCACAATGCAATAACAAAAAAAATGTCTGTTTCCGTTTCTCTGGAATTGCATTGCAGGCTGGGTCTGGCTTATTGGACTTTGCAGTTCAGTTTTTGTCTGCATCTTTCTGTTCCTTGTCTCTGCTCACTGTGTTTGGTGAGGGTCTGTGTGTTTTCATGTGTGACCGAGGTCTGCTAATAACCAATGCACAGACAGGGTGGCATGCAAATGAGATGCACAGAAATTTAATGGAGACCTTTGTGCATCCGCCCCTGGAAGCACCTAGCACACGCACAGAACAGGAGTTGTTTCCAGGGCATGGGGGTGGAGAGGGGGGAAAGAGAGAGAGCACCTGCACTCACAAACAAAACTTTGGAGGTCCCCTGGCTGCCTGTGGTGATGGGGGGGGGGGGGGGACCTGCATAACCAGTTAGGACAACAGCAAGGGCTCAGGTGCATGAAGCTGAAGGTAAACAGAAGTCAGCAAAGTGCCAGAAGGAGGGGAGGGCTCCCAGCACCAGGCCAGGGAATTGGGAGGCAGAGGCTGAAAGGAGAAGGGGACAGGGGGTCAGCCCCGGAGTTGCCAGCATGGATGAAGAGGGCTCCTCCGACAGCTCCTGACCCACTGTAAAATCTAACGTTAAATGTAGGTAATCCTTTCTGTGCATTGCATATAATGCTTATTATAATACTAACAAGCTCTTTGCATGGGATTCTTGGTAGCTGCTGCTGCTGCACAAGATTACAGCCTTGTAAAAACCCTTTGTGCATTAGATGCTACATAACATTTGCTTTAGACTGGCTCCAACTGGTCTAATGCAAATGTTGCCATCATCGACCCCTGAGTGTTTCTTAATATTTACAAAACTTCTTTTTTTTTTTGTGTGTGTTAGTGAAAATGCCTAAAGTGGCTTTTATGAAAAGTGAATCAGGTGTGAGCAAGACTTGTCTGTGAGTTTCCTTTCAGCTCTGCCAGACTTTGGGTGGTGAATGAGGTCTCAGAATATTTATTTATTTATGCATTTGTTACATTTGTATCCCACATTTTCCCACCTATTTGTAGGCTCAATGTGGCTTATATAGTACCGGAGAGGCGTTTGCAGACTCTGGTGAGAACAAATACAAAGTGATGTTGTGGTAAGATGAAGTTCATGTGGCATATCCACATTAGGGAATCGTACATCGGAAGAGTTGCGTTTTGTCCATTACGTACTTTAGTTTTGCTGTGTTGCAGGGATCAGGCATTTAAGTTGGATCGGTAGGGTATGCCTTTTTGAACAGGTTAGCTTTTAGTGATTTCCGGAAGTTTAGGTGGTCGTACGTCGATTTCAAGGCTTTTGGCAATGCGTTCCATAGTTGTGTGCTTATGTAGGAGAAGCTGGATGCGTAAGTTGATTTGTATTTAAGTCCTTTGCAGCTTGGGTAGTGCAGGTTTAGGAATGTTCGTGTTGATTTGGATGTCTTTCTAGTTGGTAAGTCGATCAAGTCTGTCATGTATCCCGGTGCTTCTCCATAGATAATCTTGTGGACCAGGGTACAGATTTTGAAGGCAATGTGTTCTTTGATTGGGAGCCAGTGCAATCTTTGGCAGAGGGGTTATGGCACTGCTGTGTGACACTGGCTTTTTGTGCCTTGAAAAATTAACATTTTTAGATAAAGGTACTAGTGTTAATGCAGAGATGAGGATGTGGCTTTAAGGGTGACCCTGGTAGGTAAAGTGCATTGGCACAGACAGGGTTTTAGATTAGGTAACATTCCTGCTGCTCCCAGCATTTGTAGCAAAGGGTTAAGTGATTTGCAGAGGGTCACAAAGGGCAGAGTGGGATTTGAACCCAATTGGTCGCTGATCATTAGACAAGTTTTACAGCGAGTTGTGGCGCTCTGCCCCCCCCCCCCCCCCGCAGCAAAAAGGGGGGGGATCAGAAGCAGTAAAAGAAGAAGAGAGGGGTGAGGCTCTGGTTAATCCGAGCGCTAGAAAGGGGAGGGACGGAGGTGGAGGGTGGGGAGGGAACGCTAGTGGCGCAGAGTTGGTGACACGACGGGAGTCAGTCCAGCCGAAGAGCATGTACCGGGAGGAAGGGGGTCGAAGGTCGGCAGAGCACAGGGAAAATGAGGATGAGGAGAGGGGGTCGGGGGTGATCCCTGGGCACCGCAGGGACGAGGAGGATGGGGGTCAGGGCTCGGACAGTGATCGGGAGTTCCTGCGGGCTCTGGCTCTGATCGGTGGTCGGGAGCGGGTGCTGCTGGTGGGGGAGCTCTGGGAGCGGGGGCCGAGCCGGGAGTTGCTGCGGTGCTTCGTGCGGGAGCTCTTCGGGGAGGGGGGTGGAGGTGGCGGCAGCG
Source organism: Microcaecilia unicolor (assembly GCF_901765095.1). Classification (NCBI taxonomy): domain Eukaryota; kingdom Metazoa; phylum Chordata; class Amphibia; order Gymnophiona; family Siphonopidae; genus Microcaecilia; species Microcaecilia unicolor. Next base: position 218,246,840 of record NC_044040.1, on the reverse strand, counting down.
GGGGGGACGGATCCGGGGGGTTTGGGCTCCTCTTTCTGCTCTGTCGGTCCGAGTCAGTGCGGCGGGGGCGGCCAGAGTTGCGGGCGCTGCTGCAGGATGTGCGGGGTCGGAGGCTGCGGGGAGGGGTCGGGGGCGCCCCTGCGGCGCTGGTGGGGGCGCTGGTGCTGGGAGAGGAGGAGGAGGAGGACGGGGAGCTGCTACCGGCCCTGCTCGAGCTCCTGACCAGCGTCTTCGGCGAGGAGCAGCGGATCCAGGCGGCCGTCTACCGGCCCGGGGAGCCCCGCACGGCGCTGGAGCTGAAGAGAGCCGCCTGCCGGGCGCTGTGTGCAGCCCGGGAGTCCCGAGCAGGTACCGGGAGAGGGGGAGGGGCGGTTGGGAAACTCATTCACTTCCTGCCCCCCCCCCCCCACAGGCAGCAGCATAAGACATGGTGGGGTCGGGGGCAGTTGCCACACATGCCCTCCACCAGTGTTGTTCAAAATAAATGTATATTTAATACTTCAGTGAAAAAAGTTATTGCCTTGGAGTAAAAGTACTGCAGTTACAGTGAATGCAACTATTGGGCATGTTTTGAGCCCAACTTTATTGCTCTACTTTTCCGTCCACTTTGCTTTTAGTAAAACTACATTTTGAAAATGACTGGCACTGGTCCAGTGCCGTTGTGACTCATTATTCCAGCACAGCTGAAAAGGTGTTCAGGAATTGCTACTAAGCCAAAAGTGGGTTGTTCATTCTGATGAAAAGGTCCTTCAAATCAGTTACTGATGTCTTCTGACTGGATCTGCAGGTTTTGAACAAGGGAATCTCTGAAACCAATACTTGATTATCCTTATTGTCATTAGTATCTGCATTAGAAGCAGTTGCTGTCTAATTCTTCACTTGCAGCTTCATCCTCGTTATTGTCATCATGCAGAGAAGGTTTTCACAACATTGGAATCATTGTCTTCTGTTGTTCTAACATTTTTTAGTCTGACAGCAAACTCTGTTTGATTATCTTCAAGAACTGATGCAAGAACATTAAGGTGCTCATTTCCAAAGCAAATAGACTTACAAAGTTACAGAGTAACCAAGAATTAGAACCAGCTTCAGTTTAATCTCCACTTCAAAGTGACCTGACTACTACTACTACTACTACTACTATTTAGCATTTCTATAGCGCTACAAGGCATACGCAGCGCTGTACAAACATAGAAGAAAGACAGTCCCTGCTCAAAGAGCTTACAATCTAATAGACAAAAAATAAATAAAGTAAGCAAATCAAATCAAATTAATGTGAACGGGAAGGAAGAGAGGAGGGTAGGTGGAGGCGAGTGGTTACAAGTGGTTACGAGTCAAAAGCAATGTTAAAGAGGTGGGTTTTCAGTCTAGATTTAAAGGTGGCCAAGGATGGGGCAAGACGTAGGGGCTCAGGAAGTTTATTCCAGGCGTAGGGTGCAGCGAGATAGAAGGCGCGAAGTCTGGAGTTGGCAGTAGTGGAGAAGGGAACAGATAAGAAGGATTTATCCATGGAGCGGAGTGCACGGGAAGGGGTGTAGGGAAGGACGAGTGTGGAGAGATACTGGGGAGCAGCAGAGTGAATACATTTATAGGTTAGTAGAAGAAGTTTGAACAGGATGCGAAAACGGATAGGGAGCCAGTGAAGGGTCTTGAGGAGAGGGGTAGTATGAGTAAAGCGACCCTGGCGGAAGATGAGACGGGCAGCAGAGTTTTGAACCGACTGGAGAGGGGAGAGGTGACTAAGTGGGAGGCCAGCAAGAAGCAGATTGCAGTAGTCTAAACGAGAGGTGACAAGGGTGTGGATGAGGGTTTTGGTAGAGTGCTCGGAAAGAAAGGGGCGGATTTTACGGATGTTGTAAAGAAAGAAACGACAGGTCTTGGCAGTCTGCTGGATATGAGCAGAGAAGGAGAGAGAAGAGTCAAAGATGACCCCAAGGTTTCGAGCTGAGGAGACAGGGAGAATGAGAGAGCCATCAACAGAAATAGAAAACGGGGGGAGCGGGGAGGTGGGTTTGGGGGGGAAAATGAGAAGCTCGGTTTTGGTCATATTTAATTTCAGGTGGCGTTGAGACATCCAGGCAGCAATGTCAGACAAGCACGCTGAAACTTTGGTTTGGATGCAAGGTGAGATATCAGGGGTAGAAAGGTAGATTTGGGAGTCATCAGCATAGAGGTGGTAGGAAAAGCCATGGGATGAGATTAATGAACCAAGGGAAGAAGTGTAGATAGAAAAGAGGAGGGGACCAAGAACAGAACCCTGAGGTACACCGACAGGCAGAGGGATAGAAGTAGAAGAGGATCCACCAGAGTGAACACTAAAGGTGCGGAGGGAGAGGTAGGAAAAGAACCAGGAAAGGACAGAGCCCTGGAATCCAAGTGAGGACAGGGTATCGAGAAGTATGCTGTGATCGACAGTGTCAAAAGCAGCGGAAAGATCAAGAAGAATGAGGATGGAATATTGACCTCTGGATTTAGCCAGTAATAGGTCATTGGAGACTTTAGTAAGCGCAGTTTCAGTTGAGTGGAGAGGGCGAAAACCAGATTGTAATGGGTCAAGAATAGCATGTGAGGAGAGAAAATCAAGGCAGCGGCGGTGAACAGCACGCTCAAGTAATTTGGAGAGAAAAGGAAGGAGGGAGATGGGTCGGTAATTAGAGGGACAAGTAGGGTCAAGTGAAGGCTTCTTAAGGAGAGGTGTGACCACAGCATGTTTAAAGGAAGCAGGGACAGTCGCAGTGGAAAGTGAGAGGTTGAGAATGTGACAGATAAAAGGAATAAGAGTAGGAGAGATGGCATTAAGAAGGTGGGTGGGAATGGGATCAGAGGAACAGGTGGTACATTTTGAGGAAGAAAGGAGAAGTGTAGTTTCCTCAATAGTAACTTCAGGAAAGGAGGAAAGGGAATGAGGGGAAGGAGAGAGAGGGGAACGGACTAGTGGAGGGAGACCAGTAACCAATTCAACAAAGACAGGCAACTCATAGGCTACTGAACAGCAAAACTTAAGATGAGGTTTGCAATAGTAAAATCCTGTTCCAGGTTTTGCTCTTTCATTTGATTTACCAAGCAGTGCCGAAGCGAGGGCTAATGACACCTGGGGCGGGTCGCCGCTGCGCACTCCCCCCCCCCGGGTGCAGCACGGCATGACCCCCCCTCTGCAGCGCACCCCCCCCTCCGGAGCGAACCCCCCCCCCCCGGAGCGTAAAACCCCCCAGACCGCATTCTTACCTGCGGGAGGGCCGATCCTCCCCGAGTGCACATCACTCGGAGCTGCGTCGGCCTCGCTGGTTCCCTGCTCTCTCTGCCCCGGAACAGGAAGTAACCTGTTCCGGGGCAGACGGAGCAGGGAACCAGCGGGGCCGGCACCCCCCGAGCGCGTGCACCTGGGGCGGAACGCCCCTCCCACCCACCCCTTCCTACGCCACTGTTACCAAGGAATCATCATTTACATCTTGCATCTGCTTTTACTTTTAACTCAAGCGTCAGATGTAACTGAGTAAAAGTAATTTGGCAAAATTGCTACTTCGGTAAGAGTAACAAATGTTATCCTGTACTTCTTTACAAGTAAAAATGACAAAACATTTACTTAAGTATTGTAACTAGCTACATTTACTTAGGGTTCTTTTACAAAGGTGTTTCTGAAAAATGGCTTGCAGTAGTGTAGGCGCGGGTTTTGGGCGTGCTCAGAATCATTTTCAGTGCACCTGTAAAAAAAGCCCTCCTTTTTTCCCCCCAAAATGGACATGTGGCAAAATCAAAATTGCTGCGCGTCCATTTTGGGTCCTTAGACTTATCGGTAAAGAACTTGGGCGGTAATGACCTACGCATGCCAAATGCCACTTTGCGCACATCCGCTACTCACGCCAGAAAATAAAAAATATTTTTCAGGCGCATGTATCGGATGTGCACCAAAAATGAAATTACCGCAAGAGCCATGCAGTAGTCGGGCGGTAACTCCATTTTGGCACGCATCGGGCGCGTGTAGGCACCTAAGCGGCTTAGGAAAAGGAGCCCTTAGAAACTAAACAACACTGCTCTTTATATCCAACAGTCCTTCCTTTCTCTTTTCCCTTGCATTCCTGCCCTGCCACTCTCGCTTTCTCCTTCCTACACACAATTTGCTTCCTGCTTTTTACCCCTTCTCTCATCTGGTGTCTTCAACCCCTAGCTTCTTGCCCACCTTCCTCTTCCCTCTTCTCCATAATCCTTCCTCTCCTCCCTGTCTCTTTCGTAGAATCTGCATCCCTGCTGCATCAGCTTAACTGAGCATCTCCCTGGCCAGTCCAGAAGCCACAGCCAACAGGTCTGACCTGCTCATATTGGACAGGAAGCACTGGCCCACAAGTTTTGACTCCTGTCTGGTCCTCTATGGTGGCCACATGCGTAGCTGCTGGAAGAATATCGCATGGTTCTCAGTGTAGGGCATTAAACAATGCTGATACAGGTGCATTGGCTCCCATGCAGTCTGCAATTGCCTCCATGAAGTGACGATTGTTAAAACACAGGTTGTTTTGCACAACCTGAGAAATTTTGATGGCAGGGTGTAGTAAGAAGTGGAGGGAGATCAGGTTGTTGAATCAAGTTGCTGATTGTTAAGAATCAAAGCTGAAGATAAGAAGGCCTCTCTAGAAGTCGTCATCGTGACAGATTTTGGGCAGGCATGGAGTGGATGGAGAGGGTAGTTGTGAGTAAAGGGTTGAAAGGTCAGATAAAAGAGAAGAAAGGCACAGAGAAGTTGGTATTGGGATGATTATTTATAAAGCATTTTATAAACTGCTGGTCCAGAGCAGCATATAATTAAATACATTACAATAAATTCACAAATATCAAATAAATGATTAATAACAATACAATCCTGTTAATCACATAATACAAGAATCTCAATGAGGCAGCCAGATCGGGCAATTTGATCTTTGCTATTTTACTTTAAAATGAGCTGATGTATGTTACGCTTGCATGAAGGCATTGAAATTGTTCAAACCTACCATCTTGGAGGCCCAGATAAATTGTGTACTACAAACATAGTAACATAGTAGATGATGGCAGAAAAAGACCTGCATGGTCCATCCAGTCTGCCCAACAAGATAAACTCATATGTGCTACTTCTTGTGTATACCTTACCTTGATTTGTACCTGTCATTTTCAGGGCACAGACCATATAAGTCTGTCCAGCACTATCCCTGCCTCCCAACCATCGGCTCTGGGACAGACCGTATAAGTCTGCCCAGCAATATCCTCACCTCCCAACCACCAGCCCCGCCTCCCACCACCGGCTCTGTATGTTACGTTTGCATGAAGGCATTGAAATTGTTCAAACCTACCATCTTGGAGGCCCAGATAAATTGTGTACTACAAGTTAAGAAAGGTTGAAAGAAAACTGAATTTCTACCAAAATAGCTAAATAGAGCTATGAAAGAAGTTATAAAAGATAAAAAGATGCAAAGCAGGATATTCTGATGAAAATAAGAAGGTAAAACCCAATTTTCATTCTAACTACTTTACTATATTTTTATGTATTTAATGCAAACCACTCTGTTGTTCCTTGAAGGGCATACTGAAAACCCTCGGTCAATATAAACATAAACACTGACAAATTGCAACATTCATTAGGAAAAAAATAATTTGAGAAGTGCCAAAGAAGAAAATCTTAATAGTAAAATCATCAAAGACAAGAGGTCTGTGACTAAGTGTGACAGAGTGGAGGAGTGGCCTAGTGGTTAGGGTGGTGGACTTTGGTCCTGGGGAACTGAGTTAAATTCCCACTTCAGGCACAGGCAGCTCCTTGTGACTCTGGGCAAGTCACTTAACCCTCCATTGCCCCATGTAAGCCGCATTGAGCCTGCCACAAGTGGGAAAGCGTAGGGTACAAATGTAACAAAAAAAAAAAGTAGGCTGGATCACTGAGGGCAGGAACACTTTTCATACTATCAACTTTAGGACAAAGTCCACAGATACATTCTTACACCTGAACTTTGAACCACATTTCAAAAGGAAGTATCCCACTTCCCTTTTGGGAACATGCCTGCAGACTCACCAGGTTGATTTGAAATTGCAGCCTGAAACCCAGAGTGGTTGCTTATGTCCATCCCTTGCAACAGCCCTGTCTAAACTCTTCCTGTGAAATTTCCTATGACTTGAAGACTTCAAAATGCAATCTGATCCCTCCCAAAACACACACTCCACACATGTTTTCAGCATAGGAAGGGTAGTTTTCAGACTTGCCAGTTTACACAAATGAATCATTATTTACTCATGTAAATGGCTTTGAAATTGTCTTTACGTTACTAGGGAGTAAAAACAGCAATTAGAAAGGCTAAGACCATAACAGACCTCAGTAAGGGTGACCAGCTTATCCGCAGCCCGATATATAATGGGGAGGGGGGAAGAGAATGAGTTTCATCTGATGCTGGCCTGGGCAACCATGGCGGGCTTCGGGTGAGGCCTTGCTCATCTAGGCCCGAGTTGAATAGGGGAGTTAGTCTGGAACTTTGGGGCATGCTGGTCAACAGTGGATTGCTAATGGGGTCCTTCTTTCCTTCAGGTGGTGAGGAGCTGCGGGGGTGATATTTAAGTCTGTAATGGCAGGTGAATCCTGTGAGTCCCCAGGTTGGGTAGTGCAGCTGACAGGTCTTCTTTGATGCTAAATGCTGGTTTGGCCCTACCCCCCCCCCCCTTTAGTCTCTAAAGAAGTGACTTGAGCTGCTTTTGCAGACGCTGCTCCCTCAATGAAAAAAGCTACAAAGATGAAGGGTGCTCTGATTTCGGGCCCTCATCACAATTTCACAGCTTCTGCCTCCTCTGCTGCATCTGGTATGGGAGAGGAGCTTCCAGTCACCCGTTTTGTGGCTGGGGCGGTTCCCTCCCAGGCTGTTGTAGTGGCCTGCTGACCAGAGATGTGAAGGTGGAATGTGTCCTGCTTGGAGAGTAAGGCAGGGTTTCAAGATACAGAGGGGTCTTTTGGGGCCAGACCTGGGATGAGGAAGATAGAGCAGATGATCAGGATGTTCCCTCTTACTCATCTTTGTATAGGGACAAGTGTGCTCAGCCTAGTGGGAGCCTCCTACACCTCTTTGGGTCTGAGACTAGGATTCCTGAGATTATCTTCCTGGTGGGTGGTGGGGGGGGGGGAGGAGGTTATTGGTCATGAGGATGGGGCAGAGGGTACAGATATGGACATCCTGGCAGGGCATGGGATACTGCCCCTGCGTCTTCTGTCACTTCACAGCCCTTATATGCAGAGGAGGCTCCGGTAACTTCTGCCTCAGAGGCTGCTGTGGAGCTACCACACAGGCATGCCAGGCAAGGTGATCAGGCTTCTGCTGCTGTTCCATCTGTGGACCACAGGGCCACTCCTGTGTCTGCGATGTTGGGTGAGATTGCTGTGTTTGTGTCAGATACAAGGGGGTGCGAACACCTTGGCTTTCGCTCACGGCATGAAGGCTAAATCTTTAAAGCATTCTAAGGAAAATCAGTGAGGCCTAGAAAGGGGAAGGGAGGGAAGCATCAGTAGCCCTCGTCTTTCTCTACCAGCTCTACTTCTCAGACTTCGTCTTTCTGGCCCCACACTTCCTGAGACCAGAGGGTGGATCCAGTAGTCTATACACTGGCTGATAGACGATCCCTGCCCTTGTAGCCATGACAGAGCTTTGGGAATCTGTTCCCAAAAATAAAATGATGGGTTTGCATTGATATTTTTAAAGTGATGCAGGACAGGCTTAAGAGGAAGAGGAAATCCAAATCGGACTCAGCCTCTAAGGGTAAGTCAGTCTCTAGTAACGTGATCAATTGGATGCGTTCCTTCCTGCATTTAGCTAGTGTGTGGGGACATGACAACCCAGCGCACTGTGGCCTGCTGCTGCGGTACGCTGTTACCATCCTCGATGCTTATCAGTGTTACGGGGGATGGTGCTGGCTGAATTATGACAAGGAGTTTAGAAACCAGATGGAGGAAAAGCTCCAGATGTCGTTGGATAACCAGGATATTATTTGTTTGGTTAACCCATATGCAGAAAGTCCCTAGTGCAGCTATTCCCATGAAGGCATTGGGGGCCTCTGACTTGGATGGGAATCGCTCCTTTCGTGCTGCAGTCAGACTGGAGGGCCATTGGTGGCCCCTCTACAACAGAATTGTGCTGGAGGTTTAACAAAGCAGGCTGCCCCTTCACGGATTGTAAATTCTGCCATAGGTGTGTTGGGTGTGGAGCCTCACACCCCCTTAGTAAGTGTCCCAGAAAGCAGCCTGCCTCTGCTTCGCAGGCCGGAAAGCAGTGATGCATTCATTCAGGCCCACACGTCTGTCCGCATCACTGTCATGCAACCTTGGTTGCTGAAGTATCTGGATGAGGCAGCAGGATTATTTTATTGGAGGGGTTTCAGGATTCCTTACATCTACTCCATTTAGTCCCGGCCCATGCGCAACTCAATGCATTGGCTAAGATGACTGAGGTGATGATAGCTAAACTTGGCAAGGGGCTTGCTTTAGGATGGATTGCAGGACCCTCTGGGTCTCCCCCATTTCCCATTATGTGTCTCTGTCACGATGGTGACCGTTTCCTTGTCGGTGCTCACCTCGCCCTCTGGTGGCCAGAACCGGTGGCTGCTATGGACTGACGCATGTTCCAGATTTCAGCCTAATCCGGTCCAGACCTTCCGGGCTGCCAGACTTGCTTTTCTTGTTTGTGCCTGAACAGCACCCGTAGCTGCCTTGTGATTCCTGCAGCTGAGCTTCAGCAGCTGATGGGCTTTATTAATCATCTGGAAATTTCTGTGTTTGCCTTTGCATCGCCTAAGGTCCCTGGTATGCTGGTGTGCTCCGTGCACTTCTGCCTAGTCCAGTTTATTGTCTGAGAGTCTTGCCTGTTTCTAGCCTAATCTTTGTGTAGTTTATCTTGTATTGTATTGCTTGTTTCCCAGTCTTGTTTCTATTTATTTGTCTAGTTCTTGGTGGTCTGTGTTTCTTGTTTAGTGGCTGGCTGGCAGCTTTCAGTTCTGTCTCTTACCTGTCTGTGATTCCTTTCTTAGTGGTTGCTTTGCAGCTTTTAGTCCTTGCTCTCAAGCCTGTCCATTTCCTGCCTAGTCTGTCTGTGAGTCCTAGCCCAGTAGTCTGTCTTGCTTCCCATGTAGTTTCCTTTCCCCTCTGACCCTCAGTCCCTGTTCAGCCTAGTTGGTATCCAGTCCCTGCCCTGTCCAGTAAGTCCTGCCAGCCACCTGCACCCAGGGCCTCAACTCCTGGGGAAGGGCGGTCAAGTGCAGGTGAAGTCTAGCTGTTTCTGTCAGAGTTCTGCTTTGTCTCTGGTGTGGGGTTTCTGCCTTGAAAACCTAACAGTCTCTTTCCTTTAGCTATGATTCCCAAGAAGGAACCAGGCAAGTTCCGGCTTATCCATAATTTGTCCTATCTCCCAGGCATATCTGCCAATGATGGCATGTTGTGCAGTGCAATATACTTCTTTCAATCATGCCCTTGCACTCATGCACAGATATGGTTTGGGTGCCTTATTGGCTAAGATGGATGTTGCCGCTTCGCCTGGAATTTTTTCCTCTTTTTGGGCTTCCAGTTTCGTGAGGGCTTTTACTCTGACAAATGTATGCCCATGGGATGTTCCATGTCTTGCACCTGTTTTGAATGCTTTAGCACGTTTGTTGCTGGGTAATTGGGCAAAGAGCAGGGTTATCCTCTATAATTCATTACCCTACTGACTTTCTTTGTGTTGGTCTATCGGATTCTGATGACTGCAGTCGTGTGACGTCCAGTTTTTGCCAGGTAGTGCAGGATTTTGGATTCCCGCTTTTGGGAGGGAAAACTGAAGGCCTGAGTGTAGTTCTTGGGGATTGAGATAGATGTGGTCCATATGGTGACTAGGATTCCCCATGAAAAAGTTTCTGAACTTCTTGCTTTGATATCTTGGGTTCGCCTGGCAAAGAAGACTCAGTTGCGCATGTTGTAGTCCTTGATAGGGAGTCTGAATTTTGCTTCTCATGTTATTCCCATGGGATGGGCGTTTTTGAGGCAGTAGCTACAGCAAAAGTATACAAGCCACACCATTTTATTTGTTTTTCTGCAGGCACTCATTGTGACCTAGATACGTGGGCCCTGTTTTTAGGAGATTTTTAAATAACATAGCCTATACAGCCACTTGAAATGTCCAACATGGACTGGGAGCTTTTTTTCTGATGTGGCGGGGGTGTCAGCTTTGGTATATTTTGTCAGGGCTCATGGTATGCTATGCCATGGCCACCCAAGTGGATGTTGGGTGGTTTGACCAAAAAATCACATTTCGAACTCTTTCCCCTCATAGTTGCTTATGAGCTGTGGCGCAACAGGTTGTGAGATCGTAACGTCCTTTTCTGGTGTGACAACCAGGAGGTAATTGAAGTTATCAATAGGCAGCTCACTGTCCTAAAATTAATTCCTTGATGCAACACTTCATGCTCTGCTATTTACAGTTCAATATTTGTTTCTGAGCTCACCATGTGCCAGGCATACGTAATGCTATAGCTGATGACTTATCCCATTTTTAATTTCAGTGGTTTTATGAACTGGTACCTAGGGTGGATCAGGAGGGTACGCCTTTTCCAATTCATGTATGGCAGCTGGGGGGGGGGGGGCAACAAAGTTTGGAGACTACTGAGAAGTTCTGTAGCACCAGCCATGTGGCGGTTGTATATAGTAGGTTGCAAAAAGGTGAACATATTCCTGCGACAGCAAGGGAGGTGCTCGGAAGACTCACTGGTTTCATGCTTAGAGAATTATATTGTTTCCGTCAAGGGGTGGGGTTATTGTAAAGGTGCAGTGGTAGAACAACGCATCACCGGTTTTGCATTTTTTTGCCAAGGCAAGAGGTGTGTGGAACCCTATTGGTGGGTTTTTGGTAAAAGAAGTGTTTAAGGGCTGAGGTTGGGTAGGTCCTACTGTTCCAGATGTTCACCACCCTATTACTCATGAATTGTTGCTACTTCTATGGTCAGCCTTACCGGCTGTCGCTGCGCCCTCTTTTTTGAGGTGATGCTTTTTTTGTGCAGCCTTCTGTTTGACCCTTTTTGCTGCCCTGGGGATGGTCGAGTTGGTTCCTCGATCCACTGTACATGCTGGAGAAGAGTTGCAAGTTGATCATTGGTAACCAATGTATTTATAGATAATATTCTCTTACCACAGAAAAGCAACAAAAGGAACCCATAAATTACAAAACAGCAATACATTAATTAGACCAAGTCAACAATACCTGAACACCTCCCCACCCCCATCACATATTAGAAAACCATAAATTCAAAACTGCAATGCATTAATTAGACTAAGGTGTTAATTTTCAAAGCATGTCTATGTGCTTTGAAAATGAGCCTCCATGTCATCAATATCTCAACAACTCCCTTCCTCCATCAAACACAGGAAAAGTTTAAATAAACGATTATTTTGCTGTCCATTAGAAGAGATTCCAGATGTGAGGGATCACAGAAAATAAACATGCTCCCTTGATAGTGAATCCTACATTTACAAGGGAATCTTAGAAACAAAGTGGCTCCAATATCAACCAGACTGTGCTGAAGGAATGATTTCGTTCTTGCTTGGATGACTGGCTGATATCAGGGTAGATCCACAATTTATGCGAGGTATGTGGAGCAGAAATAGAGCTTCCAAGCAATATTCTTATTCTCTCTTGGAGCAGAACATGATGTTTCTCACATGGCTCTACTGTCTTAGGACTGAGGAACCCATTTGGAGAAATTGTTTCCTATACTGTCCTGTAGCAATTGCTAGAAAGTAGCAGAGCAAGGTTGCCCATTTTAGTAATGGTTGTCCAGGTCTGTTCCCCCTCCCCCCATTCCTCTTTCATTTCCAAGAGCAAATAATGTGTTTTAGAAAGAGTTGACAAAGTCCCATGGGGCAAGCAAGCCAAACCACCACAAGGGTGGAGGTACACAAATTCCTATGAAAAGTAGAATCTGAGGAAAGGGGGAGTAGGAGGAGTAGGCTCTTGAACAACACTAGTAGGCGACGTAGATTAGGAACAACCTCTTTATTTAAATATACGACTTCACAGAAGTGCAATTGAATACGCTGAGCTTTTTTTCCTGCATCGGCAGTGGATTACAATTGTAGCAGAAGCCTTGCTTTAATTCTCTTTGAGCTTAATATTCGTATATTTATATATCACAAGACTCCTGAAGAAGGCGTCTGTAGCGCCGAAACACGGCTGTGTTGAGTCGAGTGTATATTTAAATAAAGAGATTGTTCCTAACCTACGTCGCCTACTAGTGTTGTTCAACAACCTACTCCTCCTACTCCCCCTTTCCTCAAAGTCCCATGGGGTTCTTTAAAGCAATTAATCAGATGCTGAAAGATCATTGACCTTAGCATTGCTTTTGGAGCTTTCTCCCTCGGGGACTAGTTGGGTGTTTACTTTTAAGAATGTTTGGTCTTGGTTGTTAGATAATTGCAGTTCTTTTCCTTGCTTTTATTTTTTATGATTGTATTATATCCTGCTTACAAGACACGTGACTTTATGGAAGCTTTCTATAATATCAACACAATCCAGCCTCCACCATACAATAAATTAACCACAAGCCTCAGCGGTGCCCCTTACTGGTTCATACTCTACTAGTAAAAAAGGCCCGTTTCTGACACAAATGAAACGGGCGCTAGCAAGGTTTTCCTTGGAGTGTGTATGTTTGGGAGAGTGTATGTGAGAGTGAGTGTTTGAGAGTCAGAGTGAAAGTGTGATTGCTCTGCAATCCATATCCATCCATGCCCATCTGTCCCCTCCATTCATCCCTATCCAGCAATTCCCCTCTCCCTAAGTCCTGCCCTTCCAATCCATGCCCATCCATGCTCATCTGTCACCTGGCCCCTCCATTTTTCCCTATCCAGCAATTTCCCTCTCTCCCTGAGTCCTGCCCTCCCAATCCATGCCCATCCATGCTCCTCTGTCCCCTGCCCCCTCCATTCATCCATTTCCAGTAATTCCCCTCTCTCCCTGTGCCCTGCCCTCCTAATCCATACCCATCCATGCTCCTCTGTCCCCTGCCGCCTCCATTCATCCTTTTCCAGCAAGTCCCCTCTCGCCCTTCCATGACCCCCCCCTCGCATCCATGCTACTCTCTCTCCCATGTCCCAGCCTGGCCCGCCCTCTTCTCCCCCCCCCCTTCGCATCCATGCCCCCCCCTTCGCATCCATGCCCCCCCACCCCTTCGCATCCATGCATCCCTTTTTTTTTTTTTATTCTTTTTAACTTTACCTCCGTGGCGGTTCGTGCAGCGAAGCGTCAGGGAAGGAGGCGGCGCTCCCGACGTCTAGCTTTCCCTTCGCTGTGTTCCGCCTTGTTTTGAAGGCGGAACACAGCGAAGGGAAGGCTAGACGTCGGGAGCGCCGCCTCCTTCCCTGACACTTCGCTTCCGGATTTGTTTGTTTAGACGCGAGGGCGGGGCAGAGACGGCTGGATGGCTTCACACCACGAACACCACGAACTCCACGAACCCTACAGCCAGGGACTCAGGGAGTGACGTCAGATGGCTTCAGAACGTTGTCCTCATTAGAACGTTCACGGTGCGTTTTATTATATTAGATACCAGCAAGACTTAAGCACCCACCTCCTCATCAGTACATGGTGCAACAATTTTTTGTAATTTTTAGAAAATGTATTTTGTAAAGACCCTTTATCTAATATAATAAAACGCACCGTGAACGTTCTAATGAGGACAATGTTCTGAAGCCATCTGACGTCACTCCCTGAGTCCCTGGCTGTAGGGTTTGTGGAGTTCGTGGAGTTCGTGGCGTTCGTGGTGTTCGTGGTGTGAAGCCATCCAGCCGTCTCTGCCCCGCCCTCGCGTCTAAACAAACAAATCCGGAAGCGAAGCGTCAGGGAAGGAGGCGGCGCTCCCGACGTCTAGCCTTCCCTTCGCTGTGTTCCGCCTTCAAAACAAGGCGGAACACAGCGAAGGGAAAGCTAGACGTCGGGAGCGCCGCCTCCTTCCCTGACGCTTCGCTGCACGAACCGCCACGGAGGTAAAGTTAAAAAGAATAAAAAAAAAAAAAAAAAAAAGGGATGCATGGATGCGAAGGGGTGGGGGGGCATGGATGCGAAGGGGGGGGCATGGATGCGAAGAGGGGGGGGGAGAAGAGGGCGGGCCAGGCTGGGACATGGGAGAGAGAGTAGCATGGATGCGAGGGGGGGGGTCATGGAAGGGCGAGAGGGGACTTGCTGGAAAAGGATGAATGGAGGCGGCAGGGGACAGAGGAGCATGGATGGGTATGGATTAGGAGGGCAGGGCACAGGGAGAGAGGGGAATTACTGGAAATGGATGAATGGAGGGGGCAGGGGACAGAGGAGCATGGATGGGCATGGATTGGGAGGGCAGGACTCAGGGAGAGAGGGAAATTACTGGAAATGGATGAATGGAGGGGGCAGGTGACAGATGAGCATGGATGGGCATGGATTGGAAGGGCAGGACTCAGGGAGAGGGGAATTGCTGGATAGGGATGAATGGAGGGGACAGATGGGCATGGATGGATATGGATTGCAGAGCAATCACACTTTCACTCTGACTCTCAAACACTCACTCTCACATACACTCTCCCAAACATACACACTCCAAGGAAAACCTTGCTAGCGCCCGTTTCATTTGTGTCAGAAACGGGCCTTTTTTACTAGTATTATATATTATGTGAAATCAGTAGCACTAATAAATGTTAAAACATCAATAAAGATGCTATCTTAGAGGTATTATCTCAATCAGCTGGGAGTTTCTGTCTGACATAGACCATGCTTTGCATCTGTATCAAGGCAGACCCCCTGCTTAGAACGGCACCAGCATTTCTCAATCTGCATTTGTCCCGGAGAAGCTGGTGCCGTTCTAAGCAGTGGGTCTGCCTTGATACAGATGCAAAGCGAAACATGGTCTATGTTGAGTGAAAAGATATTTCCTCCTAGTTGTTTTAAAAGTATTTCCATGTAACTTCCTCAAGTGTTCCTTAGTCTGTACTTTTGGAACAAGTAAAAAGTTAGATTTACTTCTACAACACTCAGGATTTTGTAGACTTCTTCCGTCTCTTTTCCAGGCTGAAGACCCTAACCTCTTTAGTCTTTCCTCATATGGGAAGAGTTCCATCCCCTTTATCATTTTGGTGACTCTTCTTTTAACCTTTTCAAATTCCACTCAATGGCGTACCAAGGGCGGGCGGTGGGGGCGGTCCACCCCAGGTGCAAATAAAAAGGGGTTGCTCCACTCCCACTGCTCCAGTCCCTCTATTCAGGCTACTGCTGTTGCCTCTCTTCCGCAGTCCCTAGTCTCCACCTGCCCATCCTCAGCTCCCTCAACAGCCCCCTCCTTGTTTCTGTCATCTGGCAACCTGAACTTTTAAAATCTAATCTTTGAATCGGCAACACAGTGTCTTTGAAAGAAGCAGGTTGCCTCAGGCCTTCCCTCACTGTGTCTGGCTCTTGCGGAAATGGGACGTTATATCAGAGGAGGGCGAGACACAGTGAGGAAAGACCCGAGGTGACCTTCTTTCACGGACACTGCGCGCTGGTGCTGAGCTGCCAATTCAAAGATTTAAAAAAATGCAGGGTGCCGGGTGGCAGAAATGAGAAGGGGGCTGTCAAGGAAGCTGAGGGTGGGCAGGTGGGGACTGGGGGCGGCAGCTCAACCTAACAGCAAAAATAGGGGGTAGGGCTATAACTTGGGGGGGGGGGCTGAAAAGGGAGGACTCAGATGGGAGAAGGGGGCTGGAACTGGGGGCTGAAAAGGGGGCAGATGGGAAAATGAGGCAGGGTCTGAAAAGGGGGGCTGTAATGCAGGGCAGGTGGATGAAAGGGACTGGAACTGGGGGCTGACAAAGTAGGGATAAGGGGACTGGGACTGGGGGCTGAAAAGTGGGCAGGGGCTGAAACTGGTTACCGGGGGGGGGGGGCTGAAAAGGGGATGGGGAGAAAGTGTCTGGGGCTGAAACATGACTGGTGGGAGAAAAGGGCTGGGTCTGGTGGGATAAAGGGGCTGGAATTGGGGGCTGAAAAGGAGGGCAGATGGGAGAAGTGGGCTGTGGCTGGAACTGGGGTCTGAAAGGAGGGGGCAGAGAGAAAGGACAGATCCTGGATGGGAGAGAGAGGGAGGGCAGACCCTGGATGGATGGTGGATGGAAGGGGCAGAAAGAGAGGGTAAATCCTGGATGGAAGGGAGAGAAATGGCAAATGGTGGATAGGAGCAGAGAGAGAATGAGACAGAGAGAGCGAAATGGGGGGGGGGGGGGCAAACCCTGGATGGAAGGGAGAGAGAGAGAGTAGACAGTGGTTGGAAGGGAGAGAGAGAGAGAGAGGGCAAACGGGCAGATGGTGGATGGAAGGGAGAGAGGGCAGACAGTGGATGGAAGAGGCAGGGAGAGAGAGATGCTGGATGGAAGGGAAAGAGTGAAGAGAAAATGAGGAAAGCAGAAACAAGAGGAGACAAACGGTAAATAAATACTTTTATTTTGTTTTTGTTTGCTTTAGAATAAAGTGGTATTGTAGCTGTGCTAATAAATGTTTATAAATAGAAATTGAAAATAAGGTAATCTTTTTATTGGACTAATTTTAATACATTTTGACTAACGTTCAGAGACCAAAACCCCCTTCCTCGGGTCAGGGCAGGATATTGTAACAGAAAGCTAAACGTATTAGTCCAATAAAATGGTATTATCTTATTTTCTATATTTGTTTTATTTCTATTTGTTAATTTGTAAAGTGGTGATTGGTATTTGTTAGTTTTTTCAAATTTACATCTGCTGTCTTTATATTTTGCACAGTACTAGGGGACATTTTCTGTTTCTGTGGTGTTCCATTGTATGCAGAATCTGGCTTCTTGGGGGTTCAGTTTAATTTTTGCCTAAATATTTCTATTTTTAGTTTGTGGTTACTTATTCTATAGTGGATTACAGTGTATCTGTGTTTGTGAAAAAGACAGCTTTCTGTTGGCATTGACTGTGCAGGATCGACGATCTGTACTATTCTGGCTGGTTTATTTTTACAATAGGTGAATTGATGTACTAGTGCTCACTACAATATTTAAGATTCTTCCTTTTCCTAGGTACACCCTTGTGTGATGCATAGAAATGACTGCTTATATGCTATGATAGAATTGCTCTGTAGGTCCTGAGTGTTTTGTATTCTCGGTATGCCTAGTACTGGATTTTGGAGAGGGGGGGGGGGGGGGGGGTGTTAAAAAATGATCAGCCCTGTGTGTCAAATACCCTAGGTATGCCACTGATTCCACTATATCTTTTTTGAGATATGATGACCAGAACTGAACACAATAGTCAAGGTGAAGTCGCACCATGGAGCAATACAGAGGCATTACAATATTTTCGGTCTTATTCACCATCCCTTTCCTAATAATTCCTAGCATCCTGTTTGCTTTTTTGGCCACTGCTGCACATTGAGCAGAAGATTTCAGCGTATTAACTACAATGACACCTAGATCGTTTTCTTGGTTGCTGATCCCCAAAGTGGACCCTAGCATCAGGCAACTATGATTTAGATTATTCTTTCCAATGTTCATCACCTTGCATTTATCCACATTAAATTTCACCTTCCATTTGGATGCCCAGTCTTCCTGCAATATTTCATAGTCTGCATGTGTTTTAACAACTTTTAATAGTTTTCTGTCATCTGCAAATTTAATCACCTCACTTGTTGTTCTGATTTCCATATCATTTATAAATATGTTAAATAGCACCGGTCCCAGTACTGATCCCTGCAGCACTCCACTGTTCACCCTCCTCCATTGAGAGAAATGTCTATTTAACCCTACCCTCTGCTTTCTGTCCGTTAACCAATTACTAATCCACACCAGAACATTGCCTCCTATCCCATGACTCTTTAATTTTCTCAGGAGTCTGTCATGAGGAACTTTATCAAAAGCTTTCTGAAAATCTAGATACACTACATCAACCGGCTCACCTTTATCCGCGTGTTTATTCATGCCTTCAATGAAATGAAGCAAATTGGTGAGGCAAGACTTCCCTCTGCTGAACCCATGCTGACTGTCCCATTAAACCATGTTTTTCTATGTGTTCCGTAATGTTATTCTTTATAATAGTTTCCACTATTTTGTCCAGCACTGATGTCAGGGACTTACTAGTCTGTAATTTCCCGGATCACCCCTGGAACCCTTTGTAAAAATCCACGTCACATTGGCCACCTTCCAATCTTCAGATACTATGTGCGATTTTAACGACAGACTACATATTACTAACAGATCAGCAATTTCATACTTGAGTTCCTTGAGTACTCTTGGATGTATGCCATCCAGACCAGGTGATTTACTACTCTTTAATTTGCCATTTTGGCTCAGTACATCTTCCAGGTTCACTGAGATTTCTTTCAGTTCCTCCATATCATCACCCTTGAAAACCATTTCCAGTACAGGCAAATCTCTTACATCTTCTTCCTTAAAAGACCAAAGCAAAGAATTCATTCAGTTTCTCTGCAGGTATTTCTCTGTCCCCGGCAGGCTCACAATCTAATTTTGCAGCTGAGGCAATGGAGGGTTAAGTGATTTTCCAAAGATCACAAGGAACAGCAGGAGGATTTGTATCTGGCTCCCAGACTGAAAACAAATTGTAGTAATTTTTTTTTCTATTCAGCTCGTAATTAATCTGTGGAATCTGTTCCTGGGGATGTGGTCAATGTGATTAACAGTGGGATTCATAGTAACCTAGTAAATATCGGCAGATAAAGACCTGCACAATCCATCCAGTCTGCCCAAGAACGGTGGCCAGAGTTGAATCTGGCACTCTGCACATGTTCCACTTCATGATTAAATACTGGCATCATGAACCGAGCAGTCGGCAACTTGCCATCTTGGCAGCCTCATATAGGCAGTTATATGATGCAATCTTGGAACATACCACAATACCATTGCTTTCAGCTAGAGAATGACACGGGGATAACATTTGTCCCCTCCCCATCCCCGTCTGTCTCCATCCCCGTCCCCACAGGCCCTGTCTCCGTCCTTGCCCCATTCCAACCGCCTGGGCTCATCTGCAGAAGTATTGAACAATTATGATTTTATATTTAAATCTTTTTATTAAAATATAAAAAGGAACAATATGCTGTGCAACTGTTGTGTTTAAATTACAACTAGAAAACAATAACAATGAGCAGATATAATAAACCCTTCCACCACCACCACCACCCTCTACCCTTCCAACCCCAACAACATCTGACTTCTACTACCCCAAGGAATCCTAATCCACTCTGTTAAAATGTCCACGGTACAAAATACAACCCGTTCTATATGCCCTAGAGGGGAGAAATATGCCCTGTGAAGCACTGTTATAATTTTTTAATCTGTGGATGAATAAGAAGTCATCAACAATCTCAGGATTCAGTCTAGCTCTCCTGTCTTCCACAGTCCCTCCTGCAATAGAAGATGTCTTCTTAGAAGATGTGCTGGTAGCAAGCTGTACAGGATCCCCCATGCAGATTTTGCAATTTCTGGAGGCATTCCAGGACTGCTACCTGAAATCAGCAGCTTCTCAAGCTTAGGTTCCTCTGAGCTCGTTCCCAGTACTGGCAATAGCTCCTGTAATGTCAGGTATCCGTCTTAAGGCACCACCGAGATATGACGGTAATCCCAAAGACTACAGAGGTTTTCTCAACCAGTGTAAAATAATTTTTGAGCTTCAGTCCCAAGACTTTCCCTCCAATAGAACCCTGGTAGCTTATATTATTTCTCTGCTGTCCGGTCAAGCTGTAGCATGGGCCTCTCCTCTCTGGGGAAGGGATGACCCGGTGCTTCAAGATCTCCATAGTTTCCTGGAACAGTTTAAATAAGTCTTTGAAGAACCTGGGAAGGTTACATCTGCAACTTCTGCGCTCCTGAGATTAAAGCAGGGAACGCAGACTCTGGGCGACTATGCTATTAGGATCCGCACTCTGCCTTCTGAATTGACTTGGAACAACGAGAGTCTGGTCACGACCCTGTGGCGGGGTTTGGCACCCCAAATTAAGGATGAGTTGGCCGGACATGAGCTTCCAACCAGATTAGACGACCTGATTGGGCTCTGCAATATGATAGATATTCGATTTCAGGAGCGTAGCCGACAACGGCGCTCCTCAGAAAAGATAGGCATTAAGACACTGAGTTATTGGTATGTGTCACAGGATCTTAGTCCTAGGGAGGCCTCTAACCTGTAGAGCCCATGCAATTGGGTGATACTCCACTCTCGATGCAAGAGCAACAGAGGTGTCGGACCCTCAACCTTTGTCTGTATTGCGGTGATACTGGACACTATACAGGCAGGTGCCCAAATAAACCTGGGTCCTTGGATCAGGGTCTGACCACAGGCATCATAGTAGGCTTATCTTCTGTTTTTCTTCGTACTCAATTTCTAATTCCAGCAGTGTTTGATCTAGGTCAAAGAAAGGAGCATACTGAAGTTTTTCTGGATTCCGGGGCTGGTGGAAACTTCATAGATGAATCCCTGGTCCATCAATTTAACATTCAGACACAAGAGTTACCTAAGACCATTCCGCTCTTTTCAGTCTATGGCCGCATTCAAGGATATGTAGGCACACAAACGGTTCCAGTGCGCTTGTGTATTGGCGACCACAAGGAAGACATCGCCCTATATGTCCTCCAGACAGCAGTGCAACCCATTGTACTGGGTCTACCTTGGCTACAGAGACACCATCCGACCCTAGATTGGGGAAGAGGTGAGATCACGGACTGGAGCGATTCTTGCAGAAAACTTTGTCTCATCCCCAATGCTTACAGTATGGTCGGCAAACAGCAATACCTACACTCTGACGCTTGGACTGATATTAGTGACTCACAGTCCTAGGACTCTGATGCCTCGGCGGTTGTTCTGGCCACCGCTTGTGTTTCTCCCCAGACCAGTCAGCTCCAGGTTGAAACCTTCACTACATCCAAGACTAAGATTCCCTCCAACGGAGGTTATAAGAAGACTCCTCAAGACTTGTTATCTCATACCATGCTTGAAGAATAGGACCCGGGTTATAGGGTTCAGGACATTCCTGTTATCAAGGTAGCTTATGGTCTCAAGGACAGCCCACGGCAGTCCATGGCTTGTAGTACTACTCTAGCGCTGTTTGCAAGATCCAACTCTGTTGACAAGATCCAGCCTTGTCTTCAACCTATAGACTTGCTATCAACTTCCAGTTCTGTGGTTCCTGTTCATACACCTAAACTCACCAGCAGGTTCCACCGAAGATATCCCTGGAAGCCCAGACCTCACGTGGGGACCAGGGGAGCCTTGAGGGGGAGGTACTGCCACGGTTGTGACTGTATCCCATGCCTACACTCATCTCGCCTCCCGGTGACCAGGCCCTATGGCTGCTGTGGACTTCTTCTTCCTGTTTCCCAAACATATACCAGAGTTCATTCCAGTCTTATTCTGATGTTCCAGCATTCCAGACTTGCTTTGGGGCTCCTGCTGCCAAGCCTCGCTTTGGTGCTCTTGCAACCAAGTCGTGCTCTGGTGTTTTTGCTGCCGAGCCTCACCCTTACTTGTGATCTCATCTGTAATTGCCTTTATTAAGCACCTGGGAACTTTCAGGCTTGCCTTTACAACAGAGGTCTTCAGATGAGTTTTCGTCTGTGTGTGTTTGTTGCAGTTCCAGCCCTGATAGTTCTTGTCTTGCCAGTCTTCAACTTCTAATCCAACCCTGCTTGTGCCAGCCCTGCAAGACTTCAGCTTCAGTTCTAATCCTGCTTGTGTCTGCCCTGTTTGTCTTCAGCTTCAGTTCCTCCACTGTTTGTTCCAACCCTGTCTGCTTTCAGCTTCCATTCCAGCCAAGCCTGTTTGAGAATTCTGAATCCTGTTCCAGCCAAGCCCGTTCCAGAATCCGGTTGTTCCAGATTGTAAGCTCTTTGAGCAGGGACAGTCCCTCTATGTTAAATTGTACAGCGCTGCGTAACCCTAGTAGCGCTTTAGAAATGTTTAGTAGTAGTAGTAGTTCCGGTCCTGATTGTACCAGCCTGTCTGTGTTCAGCCTCGCTTCCTGTTTGGGTGGTTCACCTGCTGCTGCCGGTCACTGGCAGTGGCCCAAGGGCTCACTACTCTGGACTCCATGACAGTTGTGACACTACTTTCATCCCTAAGAATGTCTTACTCTCCTCCACGTCTAACTAGAATCATTTATTAACTAATATCAACTTTATGATTCTACCCCTCCCCCATAACATGCTTTGAATGTGATATGATCCGCGCATACTTAATACGGACAAGTTCCTGGAAGTTGCCCACAAAAACTGAGTAGCCAGGTAGACATAGGACAGTCATTGTTCATCCCTGGAAATCAGATAGATCTTCCTTTTGGGGTCTGCTGGGTTCTTGTGAATCGAACTGGCCACTGTTAAAGACAGGATGTTGGACTCGATGGAGCTTGAGCTGACTTAGCATAGCTTTTCTTTGTTCCTTATATGCAAATGTATCTGATGCATACTCATTGTGGATATCCTGAGAACCCATCTGGCGGTAGGATCAGAGCAGGTTTGGGAAGACCTGCCATAGACCAATGGTATTCCAGTCCTTGAGGGCCACAAATTAGTCAAGTTTTCAAGAACTGCAATATATTAGAATTCATACAACTCCCATTGTAAGCAAATCCATCTCCTACACATTCATTAGGGATATCCTGAAACACAGCCTGTCAGTGGCCCTCAAGGACCATCAGTGAACACCACTGCCATAGAGAGAAACTTACTAGGACAGTGAGGCCACCTGGGACTGAAGGGGCAGAAGAAGGATCCTCCTGAAGGGCTTTACGGGAGAGTGTGTGTGTGGGTGTGTGACTGCTATAGGACAACTTAGATCAGTTAAACTTTATTCACAGGAAAGGTGCAAACAGGTGGGAAAATGTGGGGTACAAATGTAACAAATAAATAAAATGGGATGGACTCCTGGGGAGGTGTTAAAGGCAGCAACAGGCACAGAATCTGAGAAAGCCCAGGAGAAGTCCAGTGAATCCTACCTTGCATGGAAGTGAGAGGAAGGCGGAAGGTTAACTGGGGTTTAAGACATTATATCATGCATAAAAATCAGAAGACTGGATGGGTTCTATGGTTGTCATCTACCATTGGCAGGGCAGGATTAAGACATAGGCAAACTATGCACCTACCTGGGGCCCTGTCAAACTTGTACTCTGGGAAGTCAGTTTCCTGCAGAAAGAAGAGTAGGGGTGAGTTAGTGCCTTCATCCACCTGCACAAATCCATTGTCCTCCAGTTAGTAGGATTTATTGGTGAGTAGTACTTTTCACCTGCAGCTGCTGCCTCTCTCTGCAATTGGAGCCACGCGGGGTCCTGTAGTCTCATGAAATCTGTGACCCCTCCTGCAGAGGAAAGCTGCTATTCGCTGATTCCTGCCAGGTGGAGGGAATCGGGCAGGGAAGAGAGAGGGATGACTGAGGTGGTTATGCCAAGGTCCCACAAGGGCTGATGCAATTGTGTCATGGGAGTAGAGAATGAGGTGTGTGGGGGGGGGGGGGGGGGGTGGTGATGTGGTTGTGCCAGGTACAATGCTAACATGCTGTTGGGTCTTTAAGTGTTGGATGAGTAAGACCCTTGTTGGCCTGGAGCAGGGTGTGGTGCAGGACTTTTCATGGGCTCTGTACTTGGTAACAGTTTATCAGCACTGTTTTCCTAATGGCACCTGTAGAGACTCCCATGAGGGAGACTGATGTAGTGAAGAGATGAGATCTGGGCATCTAATCTGGATTCCATTTCTGTTATGTGTATGTGGTATGATCTCCCCAGTCAAGGGTCCATTAGCACCTTCTTAAACAGAGTCCTGTGGCTAGGAGACATGGCTTGACCAATGTCAGCACTATGACTGTCCCCAAGAGTGCTTTCTGGGTTTCCATGTTACTGAAACTGTTCTATTTTTGTTTCTGGTGCTGAGGAGCAGAAGAAGAAGAAGACGACGCAAGAACACCTACAATCCTTCAGTGCTTTCCTTGGAGACAGAGAAAGAGAAGGAAAAACCACCAAGTCAAAGCTGCCAACCATGTTAGTAAAGGTAATGGAAAAGTAGTCCTCATGGTGGTTTTTTTTTTTTTTTTTTTTTGTTACATTTGTACCCCGCACTTTCCCACTCATGGCAGGCTCAATGCAGTTTACATATACAGGTACTTATTTGTGCCTGGGGCAATGGAGGGTTAAGTGACTTGCCCAGAGTCACAAGGAGCTGCCTGTGCCTGAAGTGAGAATCAAACTCAGTTCCACAGTTGCCCAGGGCCAAAGTCCACCACCCTAACCACTAGGCCACTCCTCCAGTCCAAGGTTCATTACTAGCCGTTCAATTTAATTTCCAGTTTCTGTATGTAGTGCTCCTCCTACCCCTAGGGGGCACCACTTAGTACCAGGTCCAAGTTCCACTACTGGTCACCTTCAAACCCTTGCATGGATCTTGACAGGGGGAATGATTTACCTTCAGGGCCCAGGGTGTTAATCAGGACTTAGTTGGAAGGTGACACTGCACATAATATCTGGTCTTTCAAAAGAAGTTTTCACTAGGGAAATGTCTCCAAATAGAAAGAGTTGCTAGTGTAACTGTCTTCAGTTTCAGTTTTCAACATTACAAAGTGGCAAATAGAATAGGGCTTCTTTATCCTAATTTGTAGGCTCTTCTAGGACACCTTCGCTTACCTTTGGACCAGTGCTGACTCCTCAAAGACTTATCTTGTAGCTGTGACTCCAGATTCTTGAGTATCTTCTCTGTACCCCTTTCTTCTGGACACTTGGACCAGAGTACTAGATGGGCAGCTTTTTTTCTTCTTGGCACTTATTTATTTAGTAATGGTTGTATACCCTTTCCATGGAATAAGCTCATTCAAGATGGTGTACAGTTAGTCATCAAACCATAAAAATTAAGGGGGTTGATATTCAGCCGATGGTGCTCAGCATTTATTAACTTCCTCTTTGGGCTTTACCAATAAGATTCCATCTTTAATCTGACACCTGGCCACTCTCCCCTCCTTCCCCCCACCAACCACACTCCACCACTGAACTTTAAACTCATCAACACTAGTGAGGCTGTTGGCCATATACCTGGCCTATTCTCTGTGACCCATGTTGCTGTGTGCGTTGAGTAAAGGAGAACAGTGTTGTCTCTGGCCATCACTGTATACGTTGCATAAAGGAGATGAAACCAAACTACAAGTACTATCTCTTGTCAGCTTTAATCCAGGACAGCTTGTAATAATAAAACATGCAGAAATCTGAGGTTGCAGTACACGGTGGAGAGTGCAAAGCTGATAATGTACCGAGCAGGAGAGAGACCTCGGGTATTGATTTCTGATTTAACGTAGTAAAGCAGTGGCTAGAGGCAAAGGGATGCTGACAAAATTAGCAGAAAAAAAAAGGAAGAGATGCAGCCTCTGTACAGCTTACGTTCAGTTCTGGAGGCTGCATCTTGCAAAGGTCCAGAGAAAAGCAGTTAACCTGTTACATGATCTGCACAAAAAGAGGGGAGGAAAAGGAGGGATACGGCAGAGACATACAGTAAGTACCAGAATGGTATTAATCATGCAGAAACAGATCTGTGTCCAAGGAAAATAAACTTCAGAACTAAGGGCTGATAACTACTACTACTACTTAACATTTCTAGAGCGCTACTAGGGTTACGCAGCACTGTACAGTTTAACAAAGAAGGACAGTCCCTGCTCAAACGAGCTTACAATCTAAAGGACGAAAAGTCAAGTTAACAAGATGAAGGAACAACTTCAGGAAGTATTTTTTAATGGACAGGGAGGGTGGTGGATGCCTTGAATGCCTTGCTGGAGGAGGTGATGAAGACAAAGGGGTAATGGAAATGAAAAAAGCCCCCCAAAAACCAAAACAGCAAGGATTAGGGTGGTGGATGCGTGGAATGGCCTCACAGTGGAGGTCCTGAAGACAAAGACTGTGTCAGAATTTAAAAACAGCATGGGACAGGCACATAGGTTCCCTTAGGAAGGGAGGAGTTAGTGGTTACTGAGGAAGGGCAGACTGGATGGGCCATTTGGCCGTCATGTTTCTATTAAACACAGAGGATAATGAGGAGCAACAAAGTGGAAATCAAGCATTGAAATAAAGCCCTAAACAGCAGAGCTACAACAGTACTGGATTATCAGAAATGCTGAGGCAGCCAAGTTAACATCTCCACCAGACAGCTTGGGGAGGCAGGAGAGATTATTACAAAGAAAAAGAAGGGGGCTTTGACACTGGCTTAAGGATTGGTTTTGCAAAAAGCAACATTGAAGACAGCAGAAGTGGTGGAGGTCAGCACTGTGACCGGTTTTCAGTCTGCTCGGGACAGAGATGAAGGACAGAGGCGGGTAAAGGGTTCCGATATCAGGGTGTTGAGGTGTACGTGGGGAATTCATGTGCATTATCTACTCAACATGGGCAGACTGCTCTCATAGGTACAAAACATGGAATGCAATGTGGAGAAATAGCTTCATTTTTGTCCTAATTGTTTCTAAAATGCTGTTAGACCTGAAACATTGGAACCTGGGTGTCTGGCAGGTGCACAGTGAGGATTCATACCATTTAATATATCTAATGTAATGCTTTAACACATTTTCCCCTTACAATCAAAACTGGAGTAAACCTTGAGTGAACAGGGTCTTTGCTCAAAATGTATGTCATTACTAAGTTCTCTAGGAAATGAGTCTGCTCCCTGGATTCTTTGTTCAGGTTCTCTTCCATTCACATGATTCTTCTGTTTTACAGGGAGCACAGAAAACCTTCAGGAGGGCATCGCTCTGACCTGCCCTGTCCTCCGTGAACCACTCAGTGGGGCCTGTGGAAAGAGCAACACCAGCGCAGCAGGTCAGGAAGTGGTTCAAGGAGGAGAGCTTGACACTGAGAAGCCAAAAGAGCCTCTCTGAGGAGATGAACAGCAGGACAAATTGCGGAGATGCCAGAGTCCTTTCTCCAGCTCCCGGAAGCCTGTGATCTCAGATCCAGCCCACTTCCTACTGCCTGAGCTCCACATATACAGAAGGGTTTCTTGCTGTGTGTGTCGTCCCACAGCAGACTCACTGCTAACTCTGAACCAAACCGTATCCTGTGACTACTGTATCTTAACATGAAGGGTTCTAACCTGCACCTACATATTCTTTGAAAGATAACATCTTGAAATGTAAATATATATTTTATAGCTTTCTTTAATGTTAAAAATAAGGGACTGTATTAAATGTTCAAATAATATTTTTGCTGATCTATTTAATTTAAAAAAATAATAAATATTTTAAACTTTGTTTTCCACTATCCTGGTCCTCAGAGTGATTGAATTTCTCTGGAGACTGTACTGAGTACTACCAGGGGTAACAAACCCTAAGATTGGGGGGGGGGGGGGGGGGTTGGAAATAAACCCTGAAATGGGAGGGCGACTATACTGTATATATTGCTCAATCCTGAGGATAGGGAGGGGCTGCTGCAGTGGGGGGGGTGCACTTTATACTGCTGGGAATTATTTGGACGTATTTACTTCTTTATTGAAGGGAATGGTGCACATTGAGGCGGGGGGGGGGGGTTCTACGCTTTATATTACTGGAGATAGTATAACTCTGATGGGGGGGGGGTTGTACTTTCTGTTGCTGAAGATAGCATAACCCTGAGGCTGGGAGGGGGTGCTGCTGCCCCTTGAGGATGGGGGCAGTTGTAGTTTCTATTGATGGTGATAGTAGAACCCTGAGCCTGGGGGGGGGGGGGAGGGGCTGATGCAGTTTATATTTCTGAGGCTAACATACCCTGAGATTGGTCAAGGTGGGATGCTGCACTTTATACTGCTGGTGGTAACATACCTTGAGGTTTGGGAGGGGGGGGGGTTTACTGTATTGGGCTGGGATAATGTAAGACTAGTTAGGGAGATCTTGTCTTTGTAGCCACAGATTCCTGCTGTAAAAGACTCAGGATCCCCACTTCCAATGGATTCTTCAGGCCACCTCACTGTTATCCCCTGGCTAGGAGAAGAGACATGGCCCAGATGGACAGTCTATTGAGTTTTTATATTTAAAAAAACAAGCAGGAAAAGCATGCTGAGCATGGTTCATTTAATTCTTTCCACTCTTTCTAACCCATCTGCAAGTAAAAGCATGTGTTTGTGTGTTGGGGGGAGGGGGGGAAGGAGTTGGAGGTGGTGGTGTGTGTTTGTTTGTGGCTGTGCCCGTCTGTCTTTAACATAGGCAACCGAGACCCCTCGGGCCTAGGGTATTCGTTACATTGTATAATAATAACTGGTATAATAATCCCCTGGCTAGGAGAAGAGACATGGCCCAGATGGACAGTCTATTGAGTTTTTATATTTAAAAAAACAAGCAGGAAAAGCATGCTGAGCATGGTTCATTTAATTCTTTCCACTCTTTCTAACCCATCTGCAAGTAAAAGCATGTGTTTGTGTGTTGGGGGGAGGGGGGGAAGGAGTTGGAGGTGGTGGTGTGTGTTTGTTTGTGGCTGTGCCCGTCTGTCTTTAACATAGGCAACCGAGACCCCTCGGGCCTAGGGTATTCGTTACATTGTATAATAATAACTCGAGACACATGGTAATTTCTAAACATGGCACAACTTGGCCGCAGCTTTATTTTAAATCCAAACAACTTTATAAACAGAAACCCCCAGGTATACCCAAGCCAATCAGCTTGCGGCTTAGTAGCCAACCCAGTCCGCCGTCACAGCAAGACTGACCAATCGTAAACAGAGCTCCCCGCCGTGCAGCAAGGGATCTCAACCGTAAGCGCAGCTGTCCCAGCTGTCTAGCTTACACCATCAGGCTTGGGTACCCCGCCAAAAGAGACCAAACCCCAGGCAACATGGACTAATCATGTCCCTTTCAGTGTCCACCCAGGTCATGACCTCAAACTGGGGATTCACAGTGGCAAAGCACAGTTTGAGAAGCTCTGGTGTATGTTTATCCGTAGCTGCTGGAACTGCTTCTTCCACAGAAATCCATTGTGGCATTTTTTTTGGTGGGGGGTTCATTTCTCTTCTGTCATGGGAGCCAACTTTTCTAAATGATTGGGAGTACTAAACACAATGGAAATTGCCCCTCCCTGGACACACACGAAAGAGTTTGCTCAATATTGGGGGTGCTCTGACCCTCCACCATCACCTACAGGACCTTCACTTCTACCGTCAAAAGCTTCCTCATGAAAAAGTTTTTTTTACGTGGTTTTCTTCTGCTCTGAGGACACTTAGGTGTGAGCTTTGCCAATTGGAGAGAGAGTGTGGAGTAGTGGGGATATAGGGAAAGGGAATGGTTTTTGCAACTACATTCAAAGCGGTTTACATAGTATACACAGGTACTTATTTGTACCTGGGGCAATGGAGGGTTAAGTGACTCGCCCAGAGTCACAAGGAGCTACAGTGGGAATTGAACCCAGTTCCCCAGGACCAAAGTCCACTGCACTAACCACTAGGCTACTCCTCCACTAAGCAAAAGATTCCTCTTTGATCAAGTTGAATGAGCAAAATTGTTATTACAAAAAGGTGTAGGAATCTCTGAATCATCCTAAGGAGCTTTAGCTCTTGTTCACCCTTTATTAGTTTCCAGCTCTACCCCTTTGGGGGGGGGGGGGGAGTTTGGGGGATCCTAGACTACCAGGGCAGGAGGGGGGTGTATGGAGGGAAGGGTTGCCCACTGGGCCACCAGGGAGTTTTTTTTGTGTGTGTGTCAGGGATGTTAGGGCAGCTAGAGGTTCACAAGACCTCCAGCCCCCCCCCCCCTTCTGTGTCCAGGGGTGTGTAGGAGGGGGGGTGGGAAAGAAGGCCGCTGGACTACCAGGGAACCTTTACTTGTTCAGGAGGGTTAGGGGGCTGGAGGGCCACCACACCTCCAAGCATGCAAATGCAGGCTGGATAGGGCTCCCCATTACTCTCCAATGCTTGGCAAACCCTAATGCCACCTCCAAGCTGGCGTAGGGTTTGCCATTGAAGCAGCGCCAATGTTTGGCACACTGCCCGCTGAGCATTGGGGAGGAATAGTAAATGCCCTGTTTAGCATACATTTGCATGCTACTTGCAGCCAGAGCCCATGATAGGGCAGGAGGAAATGTGGGCGTTAATATGGCGCTGACAGCCTCTCGCGCCTGCATTTGCTTCTGATCATCAGCCCATGAGTTCTGAGCACAAAATATGTGCAACATTGTAATGGCTTAATCTACATCTGTCCAAGGCAACAGATGTTACTTGGCAATATACATAGCAACCAAAATGAAAACTGTCTGATTCTTCAAGTAGAAATAAAGGTGTGAATGTATGTGTATATATACATATAAAAAAACATACAGGGGAAAACCTGTAGACTAAACAAACCTATTAATCAACCCCAAACCACAGGTGTGTAAACTTGCTCACTATAGTAAAGACAAAAAAGGTGGAGGAAAATATCTCAGTATTTCATGGGCCATGCAAGTAATCTGTAGAACTTGCAGCCCTCCAAGCAGTTCCGAGTCAAGCTTTAGTCAGACTTACCACTGTCGGCTGCTCCCTCCAAGCTCACAGTCTCACCACAGATGAGAAAGGCTCATCTTTTCCCAGCACAGCAAACTTAAGAAAGAAAATAAAGGAGACAGAAAAAGGTTTGCTAGAGAGATCGGAACAGAGAATCACTCTCCAGCAAACCTCTTTTTTTCTCCTTTATCTTATTTAAGGTTGTTGGGCTGGAAAAGGAGAGCTCCACAGGTGACAGGGATCTGAAGATCTCCAGATATGACTTTGCAGACTCAAGCCATCACAAAGCTCAACTGGACCAGGAGCAAATCACTCAGAAGCAGAGGCTGGAACTCTTTGTCCCACAGAAATGCATTGGGTAATTTTTGGGGCAACATATTTCTCTGGAACCCCCAGTCTGATTTGGTTCATTTTCAACCTTATCGTTTTTACCTGTTTCCCCTCATACCAATTTTTAGAGAGTTACTTTGCCTCTAGACAGACAGACATACATTCTCCACCCCTTTCATATCATTCTTTTCATCTTCTGCTGGTTGTGAAAGCCAAACAGTGAAAAGAAGGGGTGGCCTTGGACTATTGCCCGGAAACAGCCATCAATCAATAGTGGGCATCCCTATCAGGCTGTGCTGAGCAAATACAAGGATTACCCTTTGGACCTGAACAAATCCTAATTTGGAAGAGACTGGGAAAAAGGGAGAAAGGTGTTTAGCTTGTGGAGGAATTGTCATGAAGATCTTCCTCCTGTTTACAGTTTAGCTATTCAGAGCAGGGATGTGCATTTTTATTTATTGCATTTGTATCCCACATTTTCCCACCTATTTGCAGGCTCAATGTGGCTTACAGAGTTTTGTTATGACATAGTCATACCAGGATATTAGATACAATTAGTAATGTGCAAAGATTAGGTAAGGGAAGCGAGAAGGAAGGTGTAGGGCAGGATAACATAGAAGGTGGACTTTAATAACTGGGTGGGTTGGAGAGGTAGTTTGTAAAGTTATGGGTTCTCTTTGTAGGCCTTGTTGAAGAGATGTGTCTTCAGAGATTTGTGAAAGTTAGTTATTTCGTCAATGGTTTTCAGGGCTGTAGGTAGTGCATTCCACAACTGCGTGCTCACATAAGAGAAGGTGGCGTGTGTCAGCTTGTATTTTAGTCCTTTACAGCTGGGGAAGTGCAGATTACGAAATTTGCGGGCTGATCTTATGGCGTTTCTGGGAAGCAGGTCCACGAGGTTTAGCATGTAGATTGGAGCGCCTGCGTGAATGATCTTGTGTACAATCGTGCACATCTTGAACGCAATGCGTTCCTTGAGTGGGAGCCAGTGAGGTTTCTCTCTTAGGGGTTTTGCACTTTCATATTTAGCTTTTCCAAATATGAGTCTGGCTGCGGTATTCTGGGCTGTTTGGAGTTTTTTGATAGTTTGTTCTTTGCAGCCTGCATACAGTATGTTGCAGTAGTCCAGATGACTTATTACCATTGACTGTACCAGGGAATGGAAGATGTATCTCGGGAAGAAAGGTTTTACTCTTTTGAATTTCCACATGGAGTAGAACATCTTTTTCGTTGTATTCTTCATGTGGGTATTGAGTGTGAGGTTTCGATCAATGGTAACTCCAAGAATTTTCAGATTTTGTGAGACAGGGAGAGAACAGTATGGTGTAGTTATGGTGGAGTAATTGTTTGTGTTGTGTTGAGAAGTGAGTACAAGACATTGTGTTTTTTCTGCGTTGAGTTTTAGCTGGAATGTATCTGCCCAGGAGTGCATGATTTGGAGGCTTTGGTTGATTTCGTTGGTGATTTCGTTTAGATCATGTTTGAACGGGATGTAGATCGTGACATCGTCTGCGTATATGTAGGGGTTGAGATTCTGATTGGCTAGAAGTCTGGCTAAAGGTATCATCATTAGGTTGAAGAGAGTTGGTGAGAGGGGGGATCCTTGGGGAACTCAGCATTCAGGTATCCATGGGGGAGATATGTCCGCGTTCGTTGTTATTTGGTATGATCTTGTGGTCAGGAATCCTTTGAGCCATTTGAGAACTGTACTTCCTACTCCGAAGTATTCTAGTATGTGTAATAGTATACCATGATTAACCATATCAAAGGCGCTGGACATGTCGAATTGTAGGAGGAGTATGTTGTGGCCAGTTGCTATTGCTTGTTTGAATGAGTTCATCGTGGACACTAGTAGTTTCGGTGCTGTGATTTGACCGAAATCCAGATTGAGACTCATGCAGGATTGAGTGTTTGTTTAGTTATTCATTGAGTTGTTTCGTCACTGTTCCCTCCATGAGTTTGGTTATGAGCGGAATAGATGCTACTGGGCGATAATTGGTTAGGTCCACTGTACTTTTTTTAGCATCTTTTGGTAGTGGAGTGAGTAGGATATTTCCTTTATTCGTGGGAAAGAGACCATTTTGAAGCCTGTAGTTTATATGCTTCATGAGGTATTTTCTGAATTGTTTGGGGGCGGATCTTATTAGGCTAGTAGGGCAAATGTCTAGTTTGCATTGTGACTTAGCGTATTTTCCAAGCCATTGTGAGATTTCATCCAACGATATCGTGTCAAAGTTGGTCCATGTTCGATCTGCTGGGCATTCCCCAGGTTTTGGGTCTAGACATTCAAGGATGCTTGTGTATTCGGTGATATTGGTAGGTATCATGCGTCGGAGCTTTATAATTTTTTCATTGAAGTAGTTCGCAAGATTGGTTGCGGATGGGATGTCTGTATTATTAGAAGTAACCTGTGTAGTATTTAGGAGTTTGTTTACGAGTGAGAAGAGTTTGTGTGTATCCTTGTAGTTTGGTCCTATTATGGTTTTGTAGTACCTTCTTTTCGTTTGTCTGATGGTGTATTTGTATTTTGTTTGTAGCTGTTTCCAGTCTTTGAGTGTGTGTTCATCTTTTTTCTTGCTCCATGCTCTTTCTAATCTTCTGACCTGTATTTTTGGTTCTTTCAATTTTTCATTAAACCATGGTATTGAGTTTTTTTCTATGTGAGGTTCTGGTTTGAAGTGGAGCTATGTTGTCTAGTACTGTTCTGCATCTGTTGTCCCATTCTTGGAGAAATTGGGGCGAGTCTGTAGGTGTTGTCCATTCGTCGGTGTAGAATTGTTGCCAGAATGTTAGTGGGTCTATTTTGCCTCTCGTAGTATAGGTTTTTTGCTCTGGTTTCTGTTGTGCCTTTTTTGTTCTCCAACGGAGGGAAAGGTTTGCTTTGTAGTGATCGGACCATGGCGTAGCTGTCCATTTTGTATCTATAAGTGTGAGGTTAAGTTCCAATGAAAATTTGTAGGTGATATCATCTAGTGTGTGTTCTTTGTTATGGGTGGGTTGCATATTTGGCCAGTGAAGCTCCCATAATTGGAGGAAGTCCTTGTACTCACGTACATTGCATGAGTTGGTATCTTCAAGGTGAAGATTGATGTCTCCTGCTATGAGAAGGTCCTGGCTAGAAACGCAAGTATTCGATATGAAATCCATAAAGTGTGTTTGTGAATCTTGCCAGTTGCTCGGGGGTCTGTAAAATAGGATTAGGTTTAGGTGATCACGTAAGTTGGGGTGGTTAATTCTGACTGAGGCTATTTCAAGTTGGGGAAGCATAGATGTTGCTGTTGTTGTGACTGTGAGTTGAGATTTATAGATTATTGCTATGCCTCCTCCTCTTTTTCCTTCTCTTGTCCAGTGGGTAATTTTGTATCCTGGAGGACAGAGCTCTAGGATTATTGGATCTTTGGAGTCATATCCAAGTTTCGTTAATAAGTAATAAATCAAGATGGTCAGCAGTGATCCAGTCAGTTATTGTTGTGGTTTTATTAACTGCTGATCTGGCATTAATGTAGCCTATTTGAATTAGTTGGTGGTGTTCGTTTGGGTTCGGGGTAGTGGTAATTTCTATCAGCTGTCTATCTTGTTGATATGTAGGCTTGTTCTTTTTTTCTTTTCTATTGATGGTGCCCGTGGATAGTAGGTTTTTCGTGGTTTTTTGGATAAGCATGTTGTGTATGGGTTGTGTGAGTAGTTTGTGAATTGTGGGATTAATGTTGTCTGTACTAGGGATTATGAGTGCATGTTGGATTAGGGTGAGGCAGTAGATAGGAGTATTTTACTGGAGTTCATATCAGTGTTAGTTTGTGAATTAATTTGTGTATTTAGTGCATTAGAGGCTTCGGTTATCACATCAGAATATTATTGCTTTAAGATTTAAGAGAGCAAATTATAGTTCTAGATGCAGTAGGAAAGCAAATTACAGTTCTAGATGTAGTATCAAGCTATGAGCTGCAAATTACAGGCCTTTAAAGCATGTTGGTTCATTGGTAATAATTTGCACTATTTGTTAATTCCTATGAAACAAAACAGGGTAAAACAACAGGATCGCGGGAGAAATCAGCACAGAGGTATGTCACAAGAAAAAGCGCAGTAGGCCAGAAGCTGTTTATTGAAACAATAAAACCAGATAGAGTAAATGTTCTGGTAAATGAACGCTTGCCTCAGGGTTCAGATAAAGAGTGACGGACGGCTGCCTTTTCCTAGCGCTGCAGCCCACATTACCCATCGCCGAGGAAGAAACAAGTACATGTGGTGTGTGTCGTGTGGCAGGCAGGCAGGCAGGCAGGCAGCCAGCCTCCTCCTCCTCTTTCCTTACTTCCGCTTCCGGATAAACGCAGGGAAATTTCTGAGTCACTGCGTTTCAAGCCTCGCTCTCTCTCAGCAGCCCCTGAGCAAAACGAGCCTTTGCCGCCTTTGATCCTAGAGCGAGGCTTGAAACGCAAAGCCATCGTCTTCCGTTCTGTGATTGGCCGGGTCTTGGCTTCTTGCGTTCGGCCGTCGTCCTGTCTTGTGATTGGGTAGAGGTTGGCGTGCGTGACTCAGAGCGAGGCTCGGAACGCAGCCTGTTCGTGAGGTAGAGTTGAGCGGCACCGGCACAGAGGGAAGAATCGCGGAGCTGCCGCTGTAGAGGCGACAACCGCGAACAGAAGAAGCGGCGGGGGTTTTCCTGACAGACAGACAGACAAATAAATAAAGAAAGAGCGACGGACAGACCCCGCTATGATTACCTCAGCAGGTGAGGAAGACAGAGGTGGAAGCTGGGAGCGCTGCGGGATTAGCTGAGTCAGGGCCGGGACCTCCCATTTTATTTTACTTATTTATTGGGACTTATTAACCACCTTTATGAACAGATTCACCCAAGGTGGTTTTCTGCACACAGGCATAAAAATTTGGAATCTTAGTTTATCCAGCATCCTGTTTCCAACAGGGATCTTACAAGGTAGATGTATCATGTGCTACTTACCCCCACGGATCAAAAGTAATTGCTTTCTCCAAGTCTACTTTAATAACTATTGTAAATAATAATAGTGTCCGCTCCAGACCATGCCCTACTACCGCCCTACCAGCAGACAGGGAGACTGAGATAAACTGTGAAGTGGATACACTTGGTGGTGTGGAGCCCTGTATCTCTCAGTATTTCAGTCTCCTCAGTAGACAGTAGGCATGTGCTGTGGACTCTGGATTGTTTTTTAAATTTTTTTAGCTTGTTTGAGATAAAAAAAAAAAAAAAAAAAAAGGTACAGATTGAGATGCTTGTTTTTGTTAAAAAAAAAAAAAAATCTGGTGTTTGGCTCATAGTTCGGTACCTCGGTGGTCCTCTGTTGTGGAAATCTTGCAGTTCCTCCAGGATGATTTGCAGAAAGGGTTGGCCCTCTTGTTGTTGAAGGTCCACTTGGTGGCCCTTGTGGTCTTTTGGGGGCCAATCCAGGGTTGTTCCTGCTTTTTGCAGGGAGTTCGTCGTTTAATGTGTAATGTAATGTTTGCGTCCTGTGGTGAAGTGTATTGTGCCACCTTGGAACCTGAATTTGATGCTGGCCGCATTAGTGCTCTCTCTGAGCCTTTGCAGATGGCGACCCTGAAGGATCTTTCCCTCAAGGTGGCCTTTTTGGTTGCCATTACATCGGCGCGGAGAGTCTCGGAACTTCAGGCTGTGTCATGCCGGGAGAGCCTTTTCTCCTGTTTCTCAAGGAGCCTGTTGTTCTGCATTCTGTCCTTCTTACCGAAGGTGGTCTTGCCATTTCATGTTAGCTAGACCATCTCTGTTCAGGTGTTTTCACGGCAGGAGGCTGGTGATAATGTCTATCGGGTAATCATTCGTCGGGCTTTTCGCTTTTATTTGCACAGGATGGTAGAGTTTAGAGGGACTGATCGTTTTTTCCTTCTCTTTGCGGGTCACCACAGGGGGAGGCCGCCTTGAAGGTGGCGATCTCTGCCTATTTTCTCAGGGGCAAGAGTGCATTCTACCTGGGCGCAGGTGCCCTCGTGGGCAGAGCACACATTGATTCCAGTTGCAGACATTTGCAGGGCAGTTAACCTGGTTGTCCCTGCATTCTTTCGTCAAGCACTAGTGTTTTAATTCCCAAGCTCGGGGAGAGACTGCTTTTTGGGCGGTGGTTCTGAAGCAAGGATTGGCTGTGTCCCGCCCTCATGCAAGTATTGCTCTGGTACTTCTCACTCATAGGGCATGGTCTGGAGCTAATGCTGAGGAAGGAGGTCTTACCTGCTAATTTACTTTCCTTTAGTCGCTGTAGACCATGCCTGTTCCCTCCTTACTTTGTGTTGACTGTTTTGTGGTGTGTCATGGTATGGGATTTCACCGCTGGAAATATAGCAGGAGGTGGAAGCCATCTAGCTTCTAGGGGTCTCGGCTCAACCCCCCCACCAAAAAAAACAGAGGATGATCCAAGAGAGGCATAAGCCAACCAGACTAACTTGGCAGTGAGTTTTGTGCCACAGGACGTTCAGGTAGTTCCTGGTTGTTCCGGTTCCCCATGGGGCTATTTAGGGGGATCTATTGTCCCCTTGTACCTTTGTTCTTTTCGGTTGCTTGGTCAATAGAAATACCGAGGGATAGAGGGCTCCAGAAAACCAAGTATATTCACTTCACAGTTTGTCTCACTATCCCCCATTTGCTGATAGGAGGACATATACCCACTCAAAGGGCATGGTCTGGAGGAGCGGCTAAAGGAAAGTAAAATAGCAGGTAAGACCTAATTTCTCCTTATGGACCTTTTCTCCAAGAACTTGTCCAAACTCTCTCTTAACCCCAGTTGCACTAACCCCACTGTTTAGTGAAGGAGTGGCCTAGTGGTTAGAGCATCGGTCTTGCAATCCAGAGGTGGCCAGTTCAAATCCCACTGCTGCTCCTTGTGATCATGGGCATCACTTAACCCTCCATTGCCTCAGGTACAAACTTAGATTGTGAGTCCTCCTGGGCCAGAGAAATATCCAGAGTACCTGAATGTAACTCACCTTGAGCTACTACTGAAAAAGGTGTGAGCAAAATCTAAAATAAATAAAGCTTAGCTCAAGTTATCTGTAGTAGGGCCCATTTTATTCCTATGGGCCCTGCTGCAGATAAGCTAGGCTTTAGTAAACAACCCCCTAAGATCTTTTACCACATCCCCCAACAGTGAATTCCAGAGCTTAGTTATGCATTGAGTTACCTAGTAACGTCAATTCTTACTCCTCTAGTCTTTGCACATTGGTTATTTACTCTTTCAAAAAGTATGTTTACCTGTTCCGTTCCACTCAGTATTTTATAGACCTCTATCATATTTGCTCTCACCTGTCTCTTCTCCAAGCTGAAGAGCCCTAAACTCTTTAACCTTTGTAATAATTTGTAAATACTAGAAAGGTTAAGCAAATTAAGTTAATTAAAAAAAGAGAGAAGACATATATACTGTATAATTATAGTACAGCAAGAGACCCTCACTGGATCCACCGGAAGGGTGGGAAGGCCAGATTTTAGGACTCAGGCTGTAAAAATACCAGCTAGGTTTAAAAATCTATGACTGGCTGCGCAAGGACTTGCTTTTCCTGTAAGTTAATATGCGTCCCCGCTTGGGATCCATCCACTGGAATAGTGATGGGTCAATTTACATACCTTTAACAGCTAAAATAACTGAAGAAGTACTGACTAGGCCAAATAACAGGTACATGATTTAATATTTCAGAATCTGTAAAAAGCAGGTCTGAACAATGAGTCCTAACACAAACTGGTACAACTGTCACTTTAAATCAGATGAACAAAATGGAGTCTATTAGTTTTGTATAGAAGGCTACAGAGGTTATACAGAGTTCTTAAGATGGTGTGAAAAGTATTGCGACACAGAGAGATGTGGAACTGTTATCTCAACGCTTCCCAAAACATGCTGATAAGACTGCGTGGGAAAGTATCATCTCAGAAATTGAGAGCTAGGTATCTCACCATTGACTTCTATGGAGAGGTTTGTGTATAAAAGAGGGGACAATTTGCCATAGCTTTGGAATCCTCCCCAACGCTTCTGTCAGACGGCAGGGCTCTGTCCGGTTGTACCCAGAATCTGTCTGCTGAATGTACCTGATTAAAGTCTGATGTCTGTATTTGTACCAACTTGAAGACTTGTCTTTGGGTAAGAAATAAAATGTATCTATCTATTTAAACCTATCTCTGTCTTTATTCTATCTTCTCTTTACCTTACATTTAGCTTACAAGGCACATCACATACACTCAGTCTCTGGAGAAACTTAGACAGATTTTTATTAGGCATTATCTGGGAACATAAATGGCCCAGAGTATACCTAGATCCAGGAACACAGAAAGCAGTAGTTATGGGAATCAGAATTCGATTACAGCCCCTAATGCAAACCCAGAGCAGACCTCCTTGTGATTGGGTGGCAATGGAGGTTGGAGAAATCATACAGAACCTGTTATGTGACATAGGTATCTTTAGCCCCCCGTGTGATCTGGAGTCAGAAAGAGGTCCAAGAGGGGGGGAATTAAAACAATACTGAACATAGTTTTTGTGTAAATATGTGTTTAGAAACAAATCGTTGCGCTCAATGTGTTTACAAACTCATAGAGGCAAGTGGTGTTTTCATCATAGCACACTGTCCATGCATAGTTATGAAAGAGTTTGTTTCTTAGTCCAATAATAATAATGTGCTTATCTCTTTATATTTTTCACTTTCTTCACCTAATGGAGGCTTAAAATCCTCCAGTGTTGCCTCTGTGAGCTACTGTTACAAAACATTCTTATTCCAGTCTCTGCATGTTCTAGACTGGAATACAATGTTTTGATAACAGTGATTCTTTTTTGTCAGCGGCAGGTGAATCCAGATACTTGTGGGTTGTGACCATCTACCAGCAGGTGGAGATAGTTATACTAAAGATCCAGGAGCAATACCGTCCTGTAAGACAGAGTTCAGCACGCGGTGGACGGTTCTCCACAAGCTCCTGGATACATCTTTGGCAGCTCATATGGTTCTGGATAGGAAGCAGAGAGTAGGATTGCGTGGCCAGTATTCTCAGTGGAGGAGGGTAGTTAGTGGGGTCCCGCAGGGGTCTGTGCTGGGTCCGTTGCTTTTTAATGTATTTATAAATGACCTAGAGATGGGAATAACTAGTGAGGTAATTAAATTCGCCGATGACACAAAATTATTCAGGGTCGTCAAGTCGCAGGAGGAATGTGAACGATTACAGGAGGACCTTGCGAGACTGGGAGATTGGGCGTGCAAGTGGCAGATGAAGTTCAATGTTGACAAGTGCAAAGTGATGCATGTGGGTAAGAGGAACCCGAATTATAGCTACGTCTTGCAAGGTTCCGCGTTAGGAGTTACGGATCAAGAAAGGGATCTGGGTGTCGTCGTCGATGATACGCTGAAACCTTCTGCTCAGTGTGCTGCTGCGGCTAGGAAAGCGAATAGAATGTTGGGTGTTATTAGGAAGGGTATGGAGTCCAGGTGTGCGGATGTTATAATGCCGTTGTATCGCTCCATGGTGCGACCGCACCTGGAGTATTGTGTTCAGTACTGGTCTCCGTATCTCAAAAAAGATATAGTAGAATTGGAAAAGGTACAGCGAAGGGCGACGAAAATGATAGTGGGGATGGGACGACTTTCCTATGAAGAGAGGCTGAGAAGGCTAGGGCTTTTTAGCTTGGAGAAGAGACGGCTGAGGGGAGATATGATAGAAGTGTATAAAATAATGAGTGGAATGGATCGGGTGGATGTGAAGCGACTGTTCACGCTATCCAAAAATACTAGGACTAGAGGGCATGAGTTGAAGCTACAGTGTGGTAAATTTAAAACGAATCGGAGAAAATTTTTCTTCACCCAACGTGTAATTAGACTCTGGAATTCGTTGCCGGAGAACGTGGTACGGGCGGTTAGCTTGACGGAGTTTAAAAAGGGGTTAGATAGATTCCTAAAGGACAAGTCCATAGACCGCTATTAAATGGACTTGGAAAAATTCCGCATTTTTAGGTATAACTTGTCTGGAATGTTTTTACGTTTGGGGAGCATGCCAGGTGCCCTTGACCTGGATTGGCCACTGTCGGTGACAGGATGCTGGGCTAGATGGACCTTTGGTCTTTCCCAGTATGGCACTACTTATGTACTTATGTACCTGGTTCTGTTGAGCTTGGGGGTGCCAGAATGGGTGGTGCTGGCTTTAGGGGGTACACCTGGTGGTGCCAGGTCCCTTCCCCACCTCGTGCCCCAGCACAGATTTCTGCTGTCTGATCTCTGCTCCCTTCCTCTCAGTAAAAAAAAAAAAAGGAGGGGGTTGGGCTGTTTCTCTTAAAAATAAAACAACAGCACTTACTAATTTGGTCACAGGACAGCTTTAAGCAAAGCTGTAAGGGGTCTGAGAGTTTGGCAGCTAGAATGCTTGTTAAGCCTTTCTGTCTTTAGCAGTAACTGGAACAGATGAGGAGTTCTTTGCTGGCTGTCAGCGGGGTGAGTGCTGGTTTCACTTTGGGAAATGGTGGCAGATGCTTCCACTGTGGAAAGCATTGGGCAGCATTGGGCCACTGTTTGGGAGGCTGTGCTGACACAATGTCCCCAAAGCGACCCAGATGCTGAGGCTGGACATATCTCATCAGGAGTCGGGGGTATTGGGACTCGCACGGGGGGGGGGGGGGGGGGGGGGGAGAAGGTTATAGAACTATTTAACCCCGAATTGGTCCTCTTCCTTCTCCTTCCCCCCTTTGTAAGAGCTCTTGTTTTTTGGCTTTTTAAGTACAGTGTTGTTTAGTCAAATTAACTGCATATGTTGGTTTAAGATACTGTGTACATAATTAGTGAAGTTTTTGCTTATTTGTATTGGGTTTTAATTCACTTCACTCCTCTTTTGAGGTTTTTTTTTAACAAGTTTAGAATGTCTGGTGTCAACCCTCTTCCCCCACCATCTGGCTTCTGCTTATTAACATTATCGGATATTTTATGTACGTTTGCTTTGCTTACTGGCTATGTGTTTTATTTCTGAATGCTATGTTGAGCTGATTGTTATTGTAGTTTATAAGTTTAGAAATAAAATGAAATGTTGCTGTGAGGGGCACTGAATGCGTTTCTTTGATTCTGTAGCTGGAATTATTTCCCTTCTGGATGAAGAGGAGCCACAACTGAAGGTAGGTTAATCGTAATCTTAATATGGGCATAGTAACATAGTAGATGACGGCAGAGAAAGACCTGCACGGTCCATCCAGTCTGCCCAAAAAGATAAACTCATATGTGATACTTTTTGTGTATACCTGACCGTGATTTGTATCTGCCATTTTTAGGGCACAGACCGTAGAAGTCTGTCCAGCACTAGCCCCGCCTCCCAACCACTAGGAACGTCCTAACACAAGCACTGCAACTGCTGAAAATCCCCCTCATACGCCAAGCACACCATACTAATTTGACCATCAGCCACAGCATTCATTAATACATATAGTCAGCAGTGCAGCGACCGCCATGTTTGTCCCTTTAGTTTAGGCCTAATATTTGGAAGGCCTAATTTAAATGTATAATGGCTGAAAATTGCAAGTCCACCCTCCCCCCACCCTTCTCAATTAGCTAAGTAGTTACATGGGTAAAAACGACAGTAATTGGCCCCCTCTTTGCAGGGCGAAGTACATGCACTGTTAGCAGCCCACTTGCTTTTATCTGTCTCGCAAAGGGGCAGGACAGGAGGAGGGGCAGCAAATAACGTGAGGCTTCATTTTGAAGGCTGGTGTGAGGTGAAGGGTAATGGAATGGGAATTGCGAAGATCGGAAAGGTGTAGGGGGTAAGTGAGGAGGAGAGAATGAGGGAGAAGCGGAGTTCAGATGTCGAATAACAGCAACAGAAGTGAAAGAGTGACCTGACCACTGTTCCACTATCCCTACAGTTAAGGATATTCAGAATCTTCTGAAACTGGAGAAGTGAAGTATATGGGTAAGGGAGGAGAAGTGGAAAGCTGGGGAGCATAAGGAAGAAAGAGTTCACATAGATGTAAAAGAGTGACCTAACCACTGTTCCTGTATCCTTGCTGTTAGGAACATCCACAATTAATGTAGTAGTTAAGAGTGAACCATTTTTAAACACTTGCATGAAAACTTTGATTTTTCTCAACCTGTTTATCACCTCCCCATTCTTATTTTCTCTCTCCCCTTGTCTGTCCTCGTCAGCTCACATATCCCTTCTTAGCTCTTCCCATTTCCCCAGTCTTGCTTCTGCTCCCCTTTGCCATGGGAAGAGGGTAAAGCAAGCAGCACAAGCACAGAAAAAGCAAGTGTTACGGGGAAGAGTGGTCAGGCCTTGGCCTCTTAAACAACCTACTGTCACATTACTCTGGGTTCAAGACCTTCTGATGCTCAGATCTGAACCAGCATCTGGGCTGTGCTCTCGTCACCTCAGAGAAGCAGGAGACCAGCACTGTTCCTCTCTGTGCACACATGCAGTTGTGAATACCACCTCTTCTTAGTTACAACATGAGCCCTGGGGTGTAGGAATTAATGAGCAGTATGGAGGGCACAGACAGGCCCCACTTTGTGCTGTACACAGCATCTCCTTCTTCCTTTAGCCTTATGAGTTCACTTCATGTCCTGGAGAGGTTGGTGTGTCATATTGTTTTAATGGGCTGAAAAAAGTTGAGAAGCTTTTTATCCATGACCGTTTGATTTCCTGAGAGAGTCTCTCGTGAGGGATTTTTTTCAAAAACTTTAAATCCAGTTTGCCCTTATCTGCATGTTACTAATCTAGTATAATTTTCAGTGCTATGTAAGACATACCTTCCCCTTGCTAAATCCATGTTGACGTTCCCTATGAAAATGATGCACAGTCATCCTGTTTCCACCATGTTGGTGTCATTAGACTTGCTGGCTTTTGGGGGCCCTTTTTAGAAACTGGCATTATTTTGTCTATTCTCCTGTTCTTGGGTACAGTGGCAAATTTTAATGATAAACTACAGATTACCAGTACCTAGTTTACAGTTTCACGTTCAGATCCTGTAGAACGCTGGGTTGAATGCCATCCTGTCCGAGAAATTTGCTGCTGTTCATTTTAGCAGTTAGTTTTAGCATCTCTTTCAGATTCATAACGATTTAATTCACTTAGCCATTGTTTACAAAGAATGGTTTCTTGAACCAAAGGAGTAAATTGTTTAGTTTCTCTTATATTCCTGTCCTCCCCAGTACCTCTTAGTTGTCTTTCATAACTTCTTGTATTTAACGTCCTCAGAAAACCAATGTATTGTTTTTGATCTTTGACAAGCTTTCTTCAGAATTTCAGCTTACGTTATCTGTTTTAGATCCAATGCTTCTGTTTTATACTTTCCTCATGGCTAAATGTCCTTTCCATCTTCTATAGGAATTTGCTCTTCACAAGCTGAATTCTGTTGTGAATGACTTCTGGGCAGAAATTTCTGAGTCTGTGGATAAAATGTAAGTGTGTATTTGGCTTCCTAGATTTGGCTCCGTTGAAATATTCACTCTAATAAGCTGAACTGGTGTTCTCTCTCTCTCTCTCTCTCCTTTGCAGTGAAGTGCTGTACGAGGATGAAGGTTTCAGAAGTCGTCAGTTTGCTGCGCTGGTGGCATCCAAAGTATTTTATCACCTTGGAGCCTTTGAGGAGTCCCTGAACTATGCTCTGGGGGCTG
Organism: Microcaecilia unicolor; assembly: GCF_901765095.1. Taxonomy (NCBI): domain Eukaryota; kingdom Metazoa; phylum Chordata; class Amphibia; order Gymnophiona; family Siphonopidae; genus Microcaecilia; species Microcaecilia unicolor. The sequence goes on along the minus strand of NC_044040.1, from coordinate 218,202,495 downwards.
GTGACCTCTTCAATGTTAATGATAATTCTGAATACGTGGAGACTATTATAGGTACTGTGATATGCACCATTGGTTGATGAACAGTTGGTATTAAAAGGCTGCCTAACTTGTGTATCAGGAATTGTTCATTCCAGTTTTAAAAGGGAATGTGTATGCAGATTTTCCCTTTGAAAATTACCCCCCCCCCCAAAGTATTAGCACATATTTACACCTGCTGCTTGGTATTCACAGATGTATTGGTTTAATTTGTATGTATTTTATAAAATAGGTATATAAGTCCAGACCTTGCCCTAGTTAGGTCCAGCTTAACCATTAGGCTATCTTGGTCGTTGCCTGTGGTGGCCACTTCTGAGAGGCAGCAAAGAGCTGCTATAGTCAGTGATAGACCCCTGATGCTACAGTAACTAAAAGCACCATCAGATATTCCTTTTATTGTCTATATAATAATGCATGTGGAATAACTTACGCAAATTCCTGATACACAAGTTATTTAATATTTTAAAATATAATATTCAAGTATGATTTTTTTTTACAGGATTGTTATAGGAGGGGTGGTGTTATGGCAATCATGATTAAGACGTTAAAATGATCAAAACCTCATCTTTCCCCCTAAACCAACCTCTCCTCTTCCCCCCCCCCCCCCCAAATTCTCTATTTCTGTGGATAACACTCTCATCCTCCCTGTCTGATCAGCTCGTAACCTTGAGGTCATCTTTGACTCCTCTCTCTCCTTCTCTGCACATATTCAGCAGACTGCTAAAACCTGTTGTTTCTTTCTGTATAATATCACCAAAATTCGCCCTTTCCATTCTGAGCACACTACCAGAACCCTCATCCACACTCTTATCACCTCTCGCTTAGACTATTGCAACTTGCTTCTCACAGGTCTCCCACTCAGCCATCTCTCTCCTCTTCAATCTGTTCAAAATTCTGCTGCACGACTAATATTCCACCAGTGTCGTTATACTCATATTAGCCCTCTCCTCAAGTCACTTCACTGGCTCCCTATCCGTTTCTGCATACAGTTCAAACTCCTCTTATTGACTTACAAGTGCATTCACTCTGCAACTCCTCAGTACCACTCCACTCTTATCTCTCCCTATGCTTCTCCCCGGGAACTCCGTTCACTGGGTAAATCTCTCTTATCTGTACCCTTCTCCTCCACTGCCAACTCGACTCCGTTCCATTTATCGTGCTGCACCATATGTCTGGAATAGAATCCCTGAGCCAGTACGTCAAGCTCCATCGCTGGTTGTCTTCAAATATTGGATAAGTACCCACCTTTTTGATGCTGCTTTTAACTCCTAACCCTTACTCACTTGTTAAGTACCCCGTATTTTATCATTCCTACCTTTGTTATTCCCTTATCTCTTATTTGTCCTGGAGGAAAAGTCCATAGATCGCTATTGAGAGAGACATGGGGAAGCCAGTTCTTGCCATGGGTTTGGAATATTGCATGTAATGCTGCTGTTTGGGTTTCTGCCAGGCACTTGTGACCTTGCTTGGCTAGTGCTGGAAGCAGGATACTAGGCTAGATGGACTATTGGTCCGATCAGTATGGCTATTATGTAAGGAAGGAGAAATTAAGTCTTACCCGCTAATTTTCTGTTCTTATAGTCCCTCCAGACCAGTCTAGTGGCCCTCCCTAGTATATCACTAGTTATTAGATGGCTCTAATTTACTGTAATCTTGCTCTTTTTGTATTGGTTATTACACTTTTTCCTCTGTTTAATTTTCTCCAAAGGTTTAACTTTTCAAAATTGTTTAACGACAATACGTTGACATGAGTACTTGTAAACTGCTTTGATTTCCAGTGTATAGGCAGCATATCAAATACATTGGTCCATTGCTTTTGTCACTCAGAAAAGGCTGCACGGTACCCTTATTGGGTAAAGTATACAGCAGTTTTTTTTATTTATTTATTTTTATTTATTTATTTATTTATTTATTTATAATTTCAATATATTTACAAGAATAAACTTGTTTATGAAATACAGCCTTGAATTTATGAGGATAATTAATATAAAACAAAAGGAAAATGAACAATAGGCTTCCTCAGACCACAATACAGGGGTTGGAGGAACAAAAGAATAGGGAAGTCTTTAAATTAACAAAAAGAATATTCAGGGAAATATTCGCTGCATACTCCCAAACATATTTACTTATTCTGATGTTATTTAAGTTGCTTTAGATCCAAAAAAGATTTTAACTGGTCTGGTGAATAGAAAACATACTTATTTAAACCCAATTTTACATTACATTTACAAGGATAGGCAAGAAAAAAGGAACCCCCTATCTCCAATGTCCTTTCTTTCATTGCCAGAAAAAGTTTCCTTTTTTGCTGGGTTTGCTTTGTAACGTCCGGGTATATCCATATCCTTTCTCCACCAAAAAGAGTAGTGGAATTTTTGAAGTAATTTCTCATTATCGCATTCAAATCTTGCTCAAATACTAGAGAAACAATGAGGGTCATTCTTTCTGTGCAATTTTCTAAAGATTGTTCTAATAGAGCAGATATATCTAGATTTTGTTTGTGGCAAATTCAGTTTTCCCCCAATCTTCTCCATAGGATTCCCAATGTAGTAAATTTTGTTTACTGGCGGTAAATTTTCAAGGGGAAATTTTAAGATTTCATTTAGGTATCTTCTAAAAAGATCAGAAGGGGAGTTTCCTGGGAGTCTTGGGAAATTAAGCAATCGTAGATTCAATCTTCGATTATGGTTCTCAATCTGTTCTATTCTACGACGGATATCACCGCTGTCTTTTACTGCTGCATTCTTAAATTCATGTAATAAATCCACATCCTTTTGAATTTTCATTATCTTTGTTGAAGTTTCTATTTTAACTTGCTCTATCGAGGATTTCAACTCCTCAATTTTTCCATTCATAACATGAACTTCCCCAGACGTTTTTAACAGGGTTTCGTTCATTCCACTCAGCATAGTCCAAATCTGATTTAAATTTACCTCCGGTTTTTCTCCCGAGATGTTCCTCTTAGGGCTCAGTGGCGAATATTGCAGCTCAAGTCCCTCAACTGGCGATTCTCCCACCACACTTCCGGTGGTGAACGGGGTCGCCCCAAGGGCTGCTAATGCCGCTGGACACGGAGGGAGCAACTGTGATGGTGGAGAGAGGGAGGTTTCGTCAGCCGGTGGAAAAACCGCTTCCCCGGTATATTCCACTACGGTATTGCCTTCCCTTGGAACTTGGGAGAATGATGACAAAAAACGATCCAAACTTATCTGGGTTGGTGTTGAGGTCGCAGAGGGTAAGGGATCCCTCTTTACCACCCCTTTTCTCTTAGTATGCGGCATTTTAAAGAAAGAAAATCTCTTTGCCCAGGTAAGTTGAAACGCTGCTGAAACAGCTCTATGCAGCGGCAGCCATCTTGTTCCCCATACAGCAGTTTTTGTTTTTCTCTGTCTCTATCCACTGGTAGATAGGCATATCCCACAGGTTTTAAACTGGTCTGATGAGACTAAAGGAAAGAAAATTAGCAAGTAAAACCAAATGTTTCCTTTTCATGGTTATGCTAGTATTCCGTAAAAGGAAGTAGGCACCTGCCAGGTGCCTAGTTCTAGAATCCCCCCCCCCCCCCCCCCCCCCACTGGACACCTAATGGTAAGTAGGTACTTCCTTTTATAAAATACTAGTGTAACAAGTTAGATGCAGATATAACTTAGGTGCAGGCACTTACACTAGCCGTGGAGCTGGCATAAGTGTGTATGGTTAAGTTTCAACGATGGCGTGCATAACTTTGCACTCTTCCCAGACTCCACTGATGTGTACACCAACTGTCAAACTATCGATGATATTTGCAGATTTATAGAACAGTGTATAGGTGCATATTTAACATATGTGCATACCTGGCACCTAAATGTAGGTACCTTCTTTATAGGCACTCCCACAGTGTCTGTCCTTTGTCTGTGTATTCTACCAGATGCGAAATGGTTCAGTTGCACAGTTGGCAGCGTATGATCTGGATAAGTAAACATAGTTCACCATTCTTGCTGGGTCTACATGCAGCTGAAAGATGAAGCTACTTACAGTCCTACCTGACCTTCCAGTTATGGGAAAGTTTTTCTTGTGCTAAGGCTGTCTTAATGTCATTTTATTTTAGCAAAGTGCATTGATCACTACACAAAGCAGTGTGTGGAGAATGCCGATCTTCCTGAGGGTGAGCGCAAAGCTGTGGACCAGCGGCTGGAAGGCATTGTGGACAAGATGTTTCAGCGCTGCTTGGATGACCATAAGTACAAACAGGCCATTGGCATCGCGCTGGAGACTCGCCGGCTTGATGTCTTTGAGAAAACAATCTTGGAATCAGTAAGTGTCAAAGATGGCAAGGGCGGTTCTGCAGTGGACCAGTCAGTGCCTCTTAATGTGGTTTTACATTTCAGGTTTTGGTTTCCTCTTTTTCTAGATAAACCACTATGGTTTGAGTTTTCATAGCCTGTTCAGATTGTAAATACAGATGTGTCCTAGGTCTAGATAAAAGGGGAATGCTTTTTATGCCTGAGGTATCTTCTCAAAGCCCTGCAACTCTGTCACACTGGGAAGTGATGAATGTGTGTGTTGTGTGTGTTTGAGACTGGTAATCTGGAGACACTAATGCTATATTTCTTGGTGTCCTTAGTGGACCAGTCCAGATCCTGTGGTTTGTGCTTGTCAACCAGCAGATGGAGTCAGAGAACAAAGACTTGTGAGTTCTGCCCTGTAAGGGCGCAGCCTTAGATCTTAAGTATTTCTCTGTCTCCAGCATATGGTGACACATACTGTGCAACTTCTAGACTGGTTATGTGCACCATCTCCTGGGCCATTTGGAGAACTGGGATGCAGTTGTTGAGCAGGGGGATACTTCAGCTCCACATTAGAGAGTCTTTTTTTTTTGTTTGTTTTTAATGGTGCAGAAGGGATATCTCAGAGAAGTCTGAGTTATGTCCTTTTATTATTGAATTCTTAATTTTTGTCCCCAAAAAAAAGGAAAGAAGAATAATAAAACAAGCAGGAGATGAATCTTGTATTTGTTTGCTGTACTAACTCATACTATGTGTGATGATACCCAAGTCAGCCATTCCATTCAGATGGCAGGTTTTGAAGGGGTGGAAGGGGTCATCTCTAAACTGGCCAGCCCCATGGGAGTTTGGGTAGACAGCCAACCTGTGCTATCGAGGAGACAGTCATTTTTAGCAGGCTCAATTGCTGGAGTGGTCTGGCGCCTGAAGAAACTCTGACACAGAAGAATGGCGGCCCTGGTGAAGTGTGTTAAACTTCCTTGATGTGGGGGCGAGCTGAGGCACTGCTGGAGAGTTTGCCTCTTGTCACAGAGGCCCTCTACTGCTGCTGGGCATGGTGGGGGTAGGGGGAGCCATGTGATGGGCAAGATGATGATCTTTTATCTCCGGTAGTACAGCCCTATGGCTCTCAGGCAGAATCCATGGATGGGTAGCCATTTTGGTGCACTTTTCCTGAGAAGTGGCTTCAGCGTCAGGAGTCTGGCTACCAGGCTTTGGGTATGGACTCCCAGAGAAGGATTTTGGAAGCTTCAGAGGCTTTTGCAAATCCTTTGATAGCTCCTTTTGACTGGGGAATCTCGGGGAGCGGGGATGCCATTTTTACTGAGTCTATATTGCTGATACATAAAGCCTTTCTGTTAAAGAGTGCACACAGGGTTCAAGGAGCAGAGGTTTGTTTGTGTTTTTTTTTAAAGTTCAAATATTTTTATTAGAAGTTTGCTTGACAAAATAGAAATTAGTGCAAACTAGAAACTTAAACCAGTACAAAACTAAAGCAATTCAAATGGGGAGAACCCTGAGGCATTTCTCTGTAAGCAAACAGTAGGTAGGATAAGTATTTTTCTCAGTCTCCTGTTTCTACGAAAGTCTTCAATATGTGCTTTAATGTACCATTAAATCTCTCCACCAACCCATTAGTTTCAGGGTGATATGATGTGGTACGTACAGATTCTACTCCACAGTGTGCCATCAGATTCTGGATCAGCTCAGACATGAACTGTATCCCTTGGTCTGAGGGTATTTGCTACTACTACTACTATTTAGCATTTCTATAGCGCTACAAGGCATACGCAGCGCTGCACAAACATAGAAGAAAGACAGTCCCTGTTCAATGAGCTTACAATCTAATAGACAAAAAATAAATAAAGTAAGCAAATCAAATCAATTAATGTGTACAGGAAGGAGGAGAGGAGGGTAGGTGGAGGTGAGTGGTTACAAGTGGTTACGAGTCAAAAGCAATGTTAAAGAGGTGGGCTTTCAGTCTAGATTTAAAGGTGGCCAAGGATGGGGCAAGACGTAGGGGCTCAGGAAGTTTATTCCAGGCGTAGGGTGCAGCGAGACAGAAGGCGCGAAGTCTGGAGTTGGCAGTAGTGGAGAAGGGAACAGATAAGAAGGATTTATCCATGGAGCGGAGTGCACGGGAAGGGGTGTACATAAGTACATAAGTACATAAGTAGTGCCATACTGGGATAGACCAAAGGTCCATCTAGCCCAGCATCCTGTCACCGACAGTGGCCAATCCAGGTCAAGGGCACCTGGCACGCTCCCCAAACGTAAAAACATTCCAGACAAGTTATACCTAAAAATGAGGAATTTTTCTAGTCCATTTAATAGCGGTCTATGGACTTGTCCTTTAGGAATCTATCTAACCCCTTTTTAAACTCCGTCAAGCTAACCGCCCGTACCACGTTCTCCGGCAATGAATTCCAGAGTCTAATTACACGTTGGGTGAAGAAAAATTTTCTCCGATTCGTTTTAAATTTACCACACTGTAGCTTCAACTCATGCCCTCTAGTCCTAGTATTTTTGGATAGCGTGAACAGTCGCTTCACATCCACCCGATCCATTCCACTCATTATTTTATACACTTCTATCATATCTCCCCTCAGCCGTCTCTTCTCCAAGCTGAAAAGCCCTAGCCTTCTCAGCCTCTCTTCATAGGAAAGTCGTCCCATCCCCACTATCATTTTCGTCGCCCTTCGCTGTACCTTTTCCAATTCTACTATATCTTTTTTGAGATACGGAGACCAGTACTGAACACAATACTCCAGGTGCGGTGTAGGGAAGGACGAATGTGGAGAGATACTGGGGAGCAGCAGAGTGAATACATTTATAGGTTAGTAGAAGAAGTTTGAACAGGATGCGAAAATGGATAGGGAGCCAGTGAAGGTATTTCTTGCAGGTATCCTACCCGGGAAAATACTTCTAGCAGGGCAGTGGCAATTTTCTCTGATTCTATGGAGGAGAAGGTTACTGCTTCAGGATATCTGGTAGCAAAGTCCACCACTGTCAATATATATCTTTTTCCCAGTTCGCCTAGGGACAGCTATAGAGGCCCCACAGTATCCACAGCTATTCTCTCAAAAGGTTTCAGGGGAGCTCGGGGGTGGTCTTGGGCCTTACCCACTCTTTTGCACGCATCACAGGTTTGACAATAGTCCGCTATGGCTCGAGATACTCTGGCAGGGATTTCAGACTCCCATCCACTTTAAGGACTGCTTTACTACCACTATAACTAATCATTTTTATAGTGCTACTAGTGCTTTGCTACATTCTATAGGTTCTGGATTGGTCTGGTAAAGGTGACAAAGAAGGAGAAATTAGGTCTTACCTGTTAATTTTCTTAAGTCCTACCAGAGGCGGTCTTGAGTGCTGCAGGGGTTTTGCACTTCTCTATGTCTTGTTTCTGTTTTGTGTTTACTAAAGAGTCCTGTTTCTGCTGGTTGTTATAAATAGGTTTGAAACGGCTGGTATTGTTCTTAGGACTCAAGAAAAAGGAAGAACAATTTGTCATTCAAAATACTGAAAATAGAAGGCTACACGGTGGCCTTATAGGGCAAGCTCACAAGTCTTTGTCTCAATCTGTTGTTTCAGCACAAACCACAGGTTCTGGTAGGTCTAAAGGAAAGAAAATTAAAAGGCAAGGCCTAATTTTTCCTTTGGTTGTGCTATTGCAGGCGGCATGTTACTGTATCACTTTGTACAGTAATCAAGGTGAGGGCTGTTTGTGTTTTTTTTTTTTTTTTGGCAGTAACTCTTGGTTGGAACGTGCTGGAGTTGTTTGTGTTTGTGTTGCAGAATGATGTCCCGGGAATGCTGGCATATAGCCTGAAGGTCTGCATGTCTCTGATGCAAAACAAGCAGTTCCGTAACAATGTGCTGAGAGTGCTGGTAAAAATCTACATGAACTTGGAGAAACCGGACTTCATCAATGTCTGCCAGGTAGGCCACAGCATGGTTGCCGCTGCTCGTTTGATCATTCCATCCCTGCATCGAGTGCAGCTAGCTCAGAAATGCAGCTTTGTTCCACATATTTCTGTGAGAGTTCAGATACATCTGTGGCATACTTTTTCCTTCTATTCAAGTTTTTCTGTCTCTTCTCCTTTTCCCAGTGCCTGATTTTCCTGGATGACCCCCAGGCAGTGAGTGACATTCTGGAGAAGTTGGTTAAGGAAGACAGCCTCCTCACGGCATATCAGATCTGCTTTGACTTATATGAAAGTGCAAGCCAGCAGTTCCTATCCGCCGTCATCCAAAACCTACGCACTGTGGGCACACCCATTGCCTCTGTGCCTGGTTCCACCAACACTGGCACTGTCCCTGTCTCTGGAGTGGATAGAGACAGGTGAGCAGAATTCATCTAACTGAAATGGTTTAGTCTCTTGGAAAGGAGGCCATCGCCATAGATAAACCTTTCAGTGCCTCTTACAGATAACCTTGTAAAGCCAGTCTAAGTAGGGATTGAGCATATGAAGTGTTGTGGTGAGGGGAGGTATAGCAGTGAAAGGGAGAATTGGTTGTGTGAAACTTTAGAAGAGGGAGAATGACTTGTTTTGTCTACAGCCTCTGACTTTTAAAACTTGAAATCTGTGGAACGGGAAAAGATTACTGTTTGTAAATCCAAAGCAACACCTGACATACTGCTGGCCCCATACCGTGATCTGATCTCCATTTCTGACTTTTCTCTCCATATTGCTCAGGAATGGGGAAGCTACAGAGGTAGTGTTCAGAGCACCCTGTCACCCCCACTGTATGGATTAGGGACAGGAAGTCATGGTTACTGCTTAAGAGTGGCGCTTAAGTTTCTGTATTCAGGACCCACGATTGCAGGGTTCTGGAAGGACCCAGGACCATAACTGCAATATGTTGAGATGGGTTGGGGATATAAAATAAAACAGAGAGTCCCTGGGTGGTTGGTAATGAAGACTGTTGTTGCCAGAGCTCAGCTCTTGTTCCAAGCAAACGGAGTGTAGAGGAGCGAGAGAAACTGCTGGTGTAAAGAAAAGACCTCCCTCTTGCTCCCAAGGACCTGGGGTCCCTGTCGGTGCTTGCAGAGGAGGGACGTCAGTGGGTGTATGCAGTGTATTATCTACACTTTGTTTTTGTTCTGGTGTAGTGAAACGGTGGAAGCTGAAGAAAAGTCGGGAAGCCCATCTGCTGGGAAATCTACAGATGCAGTGAGTATAGTTGGGGGTTCCCCCCCCCCCCCCCCCCCCCCCGGTTGTCTCTTCACACGTGGGCATCTCTGGCAGCCACAAGTGTTCAATCCTTGCCCCCCCCCCCCCTTCCCAATCAGCTCGGAGTGCTGTCTTAGGCATCTGACTCATGCATCCGCCAGCTTTGAGGGCTAGAGCCACCATCTACCTATTCAGTGTTAGATCACCCCTTTTCACTGGTAGCTCAAGGCGAGTTACAGTCAAGTATAGTAGATCTGGTGATCTCAGCCCAGCCAGCTATGGACAGACCATGAGAGCTAGAGGAGAGTATTCTGCTTGGAATGTGGTTGGAAGGGGTTAGCCTTGGAACGTGGTAAAAGACATTCAGGGACCCACATTTTTGTTTATCTGTCACACGTTCATATGTTGGCTCTGCGAGTGGGTAGCACCAACTGCCTGGTACTGTTACTGCTGTCTCCTTTCCCCTCAGAGCCCATAGATCGTTCACCCAGCTCTTACCATGTTACATGTTTATGTGCTTATTTAACTTAACACAGTAATAAAATTTTATATGTTCCTATTGTTAAATTACTTAACACCTACACTTTAAAGAGTTGTTAGGATTAATATCTCTGATGTATAAGAAAATCTTTGAATAAAAAATATTTTAAAAAACCCCAACCCAACTAACAATCTTACATAATGTTTCAAAGTGCAGTACGACTGGCGGTAGCTTTGGGAGGTGGGATTTATTTCAGGGACCAGTCTCCCGCCGGAGTGCCCGTCTGAGTGCCTCTTTTTTTTTTTTTTTTTTTTTTTTTTTTGCAGACTCAGGAACCAAAAGACCAGATTTCAAAAATGATTAAAATTTTAAGTGGTGAAATGGCTATTGAGTTGCATCTGCAGTTTTTGATACGAAATAACAACACGGACCTGATGATTCTGAAGAACACAAAGGTGGGTGCCACTTCCCTCTGGGTCCCAGCTTGGGGATTGTAGTGGTCCTCAGTCAGGCGAGTCCTAGCCTCGGCTTTGCCACACCTCACTGGATGGCTTTTAGCAGGATACTGACTTCTGGTAGAAGCTTTTATTATTGGGCAGTAGTGAGTGACAGGCTCAGAGTACATACATGACCCACATCCCTTGTTAATTCAGTGTAAAGGAAGCCTTCAAGAACACTCTCTGTATCTTCTACTTTCTCAGCTGCTAAAAGTGCGCAAAAGTTTTTTTCTGTTCAGTCAGCTTCATGTATTGTGAGTAGAAATAAACCGGGCTGCTGCTGCTGTTATCGTACAGGCACCGGTCCACTTACCCCCACTACCTCTGTGCACTAACTCTAGAGTGGAGGAGTGGCCTAGTGGTTAGAGCACTTGTCTTGACGTCCAGAGGTGCCTGGTTCAAATACCACTGCTGCTCCTTGTGATCTTGGGCAAGTCACTTAATCCTCTATATCTTGTATATCCATCCCATGGTTTTCAGTATCACCTTTATGCTGATGACCCCCAGATCTACCTCTCCACATCAGAAATGTCAGCAGGAATCCAAGCCAAAGTATCAGCCTTCCTGTCTGACATTGCTGCCTGGATGTCTCACCACCATCTGAAACTAAACATGACCAAGACTGAGCTTCTTATCTTTTCCCCCTAAACCAACCTCTCCTCTTCCTGCATTCTTTATCTTTGTGGATAACACTCTCATCCTCCCCATCTCATCAGCTTGTAACTTTGGGTCATCTTCGACTTCTCTCTCTCTCTCTTTCTCTGCACATATTCAACAGACTGCTAAAACCTGTCGTTTCTTTCTCTTTATTACCAAAATTCATCCTTTTCCTTTCTGAGCACACTACCAGAATCCTTATGCACACCCTTATCCAAACCTCTCACTAGACTATTTCAGCTTGCTTCTCACAGGTCTCCCACTTAGCCATCTCTCTCCTCGTCAATCTGTTCAAATTCTGCTGCACGACTTATATTCTGCCACTGTCGCTACGCTCATATTAGCCCTCTCCTCAAGTCACTTCATTGGCTCCCTGTCCGTTTCCGCATACAGTTCAAACTCCTCTTATTGACCTATAAGTGCATTCACTCTGCAGCTCCTCAGTACCTCTACACTCTTATTTCTCCCTACACTCCTCCCCGGGAACTCTGTTCACTGGGTAAATCTCTCTTATCTGCACCCTTCTTCTCCACCGTTAACTCCAAACTCCGTTCCTTTTATCTTGCTGCACCATACGCCTAGAATAGACTCCCTTAGCCGGTATGTCAAGCTGCATCTCTGGCCGTCTTCAAATCTAGGCTAAAAGCCCACCTTTTTAATTCTGCTTTTAACTCCTAATCTGGAATTCGTTGCCGGAGAACGTGGTACGGGCGGTTAGCTTGACGGAGTTTAAAAAGGGGTTAGATAGATTCCTATAGGACAAGTCCATAGACCGCTATTAAATGGACTTGGAAAAATTCCGCATTTTTAGGTATAACTTGTCTGGAATGTTTTTACGTTTGGGGAGCGTGCCAGGTGCCCTTGACCTGGATTGGCCACTGTCGGTGACAGGATGCTGGGCTAGATGGACCTTTGGTCTTTCCCAGTATGGCACTACTTATGTACTTATGTACTTATGTACTAGTACCCATGTTTTATCTTTCCCACCTTAGTAATTCCTTTATCTCTTATTTGCCTTGTTTGTCTGTCCTAGTTAGATTGTAAGCTCAGTTGAGCAGGACTGTTTCTTTATGTCCAGTGTACAGTGCTGCATACATTTAGTAGTGCTACAGAAATGATAAGTAGTAGTATGTATATATCTTCTGTTTAGCAAGTCCCAGATTTTCCTTCATTTTTAGCCACAGTTTTACAACAAATGGTAATTAGGTGTTTCAGCTCATAAACTTATCATTTATTAAACTATTTACACACCAAGGGACCCTTCAGATTGTTTTTCAAACTAATTCTCCTTGAAAGAAACTTAGCAGAGACATTTGTATGTAAAAGGTTCCCTTTATAAAATTGCCAGTAAGAAATGCCATTTAAATATTTTCAGTGTTCTGTAGACGCATCATGATTTGTCTTGCAGTTCATATAGATGTAAATAAAAGTCCAGACAAGCTGGCTATTAGTACAGCCGTCTTTCAGAGTGACCTGCTCAAATGAAGAAAGGACATTTGTTGGGGTGTCTGAGGCAGAGGTGCACAGCATAGTCAGAAGGCTGTAGTTATTTGTTTTCTTCCCTAATAGTTCAAATTTGTTTGTAAATTGAACAGAAATGTAAATACACTGTAGGCCCAATGTAAAGCAGATTTGGGGGAGGGGTGTCTGTGTTTGCATTTTAAATTAATTCGCTATGGATCTACAGTATAATATGCTAAACACACAATTTGACTTTTTTTTTTTTTAATTATATGTGATCCCACGTTATATGGGGATGCATTATACAGGGTTTATATTGTATTGAACATTTTTGTGCAAATCAGTATACGCAGATGCCACCGATCTTCCAGAGCATTGCATGCATCAAAATTTGGCAAGAAATGTTTATGGTACATAAAGTAATCCAAATGATGGGTGGGGGGAGGTCCTCGCAGGGTTCACAAAAAGTCAAGCAAGCGGAAAATGGGTGAAAGTGGCCTTTGGCGCTAATTGGCTGCATGGCTTGGCTCTCGGAGGAGAGTTGACTGTGTGGCAAGCCACACAGCACATATCGCTCCATTGCTCCCATGTTTTTTCCTTTCATTGACTCTGATATTTGTTCAACTGAACTATTACGACCCCTGAGGAAGAAATCTTGGCTGAAACACGGGTCTCTTTTGGATCGGCTGATTTTGAATAAAATTCTTGGATTCTCTTATTCCTTTTTTGCCTTGGTTCATTGGAACTGCTCACTTTCACCTGTTTAGTGCTTGAATGGTACATGAAGCACTGTGGTGTCAGAGTAACAGGAGTTAGAATTAAAAGTGACATCTCCGCTTACACCCTGTTCTGTCTAAGGTATTTTAATGTGTATTCTGTTGACATTGTAAAATGGGGGCAGTTAAAAAGTGAGCACCAAGCCAGTATTTTGTAATCGCACACCAGATCTGTTAGAATACTAAATGTAGATGTGACCACTTAACTCCTGGGGTAGAACAGGCGTAGCTGCTGGCACCTAAATGTGGAAGTTGTGCATGTAACTGCCAGTGTGCACTAAAGTAATCATCGTAGCCCTGACCCACTTATACCCTGCTCATATATGTCCCCTTTGCAGTTGTGCGCTGTAGTATTTAGGTGCCATCTTTTTGCCCCTATTCTATACCTCACTAATGCAGTGGGGGGCTAGATTCTATGTGTGGTGCCTGATAAAAGCACTATTCTATAAGTTGGGCGCAGTTTCTAGAATAGCGCTTATGCCTCTAGGTGCAGCCATTTGCACCAACTAAAATGATGTGAAAATTAGGCATGTATCCCCCTTATTCTATAGCAATGTGTGTAAATGTTAGGAGCGCCCTCGCTCTGCCCATGACTCCCATTTCTGTCCCCTTTTTTTTTTTTTATTACTTGCCTGGGTCCCACACCTAAATTTACGCATGTAAATTTAAATTAAATCAGTGGCAATTGCTCGTTAAGCCAATTTGCAGTAATTGGCTCGTTCAATTAAATTGCACGTACAATTTTTGGCAACTTTTAAAGAATTTAAAGGCCACAAATTGTGAATAATTCAGTGCCAATTTAGGTCTAGTCAAACAATTGAGTTTAAAGGGTAAAGGGTCATGAATTTGATATACATTTGGGTACAACCAAAGCGGTTTACATATATTATATGCAAGTACTTTCTCTGTCCCTAGAGGGTGCTCAATCTAAGTATTGTACCTGGGACAGACACGGGGAAGGTAGCGTGGAATGTTGCCCCGATTTGGGTTTCTACCAGGTACTTGTGACCTGGCTTGGCCACTGTTGGGCTAGATTGTCCCAGTATGGCTACTCCTTATTTCTTCTGTCTCCTGTACGGGTGTGTTTCCTTTTCACAGACATACGTTTCATTTCTTTCCAGGATGCTGTTCGGAATTCAGTGTGTCACACGGCAACAGTCATAGCAAACTCGTTTATGCACTGTGGAACAACCAGTGACCAGTTCCTTCGGTAAGTGGAGCTCTGCTTTGACCTCCTTAGAGTATGTGTTTTTGGGGGGAGAATGGAGAGCTCTTATTGTATATGTGTTTAACTTGATAACATTACTGGCGGCTCAAAAAATGCATTTGCAAATCATCCCAAAAATGTTTTGAGATGATTTGCAATACAGAGCAGTTTTCAAAAGCTTTTTACAGAGGGTAAAATAACTCTCTGATCATTCCCAGCCCTCAGTGTGGTAAAAGTACATGTGGGCTTTCACTGAGCCAGGTTAAAAAGAAATGTTTCCAAGGCATGTAAGTTTGGGAGAATGAAACAGTCAAAATTAGCACACTGTCTTCCAGTGGAAATCAGCTTATAGAAAGAGCTGATGCAAAGTCTGTGGCCATTCTTAGTGCATATATGTTACAAGTATTTTCAGAGAAGGGAGGGTTCCTGTTGAGAATTAGTCTAAAGTATGAGAATAAAAGCAGCCATGCACATGTTTTACACCAAATGGACCCCAAAAAACAAGGATTCTTTCTTGTGCACACCATTTAAAAGGGAATTGTTTGTACCAAAGCAAGTTGTTTCTTGTATGGAGCCTTCACTCGCTGACACACAACCTGAAAAATAACACATCAAGTTCTGGGCAAGCTCTGCCCTCATCCCAATATGTGAGCAATAGGAAAAGGAACTCTTCATTCTTTTCTAGGTAAAATTCAACTAGCTTAGTCAGGCAGAGTAGAATAAACAGGAGGATGCTGAAACTGGTAAGTGCATCATGGAGTAACAGGCCTGGTTTTGATGTTTGTTCATTCTTGTAAGGCACTGGCTATCTGACTTACCCCACCCAGAACACAAGTGGAGAAATCTGTTCAAGAAGGGGGGTGCTTTTTGTATAGTCTGTGGGTACTTTCCACTTGTGGACCCTGTACCAACTTTCAAAGTGAAAGTATGCACATATTTCTAGTTTGATAATTGTCTAAGGAAAAAGTATCCGCTTGTACAGATTTTAATCCCTGATGCCCCCCTCCCCTGAGGATAACTTCAGTGCCTGCAGGTGGGGAGCAAAGCACAGGGTGAACAGTCCGTTCTGTAGGTAAAACGCTGATTTAGCTACAGGGACTGGCTTAGACACTTCTATATGTATTTAGTAGGGTATTTTGCACTGAGGATAATGCAGTAATTCAGCCCGAAACAGCCTGTTACAAATTCAGCTTTTTAGAGCCTTGAACTAGTTAAGTGTGGTATTACAGGATCATTTGGTGTCTTTGCTGTTGAACCTCTGGGTTGCACAGAGTGAGGATGGGGGTGGGTGAGAAGATTCTGAGCTCCAAGGATGAACTGCCTGTAGCATGGATAAATGAGAAGCTGCCTTGGAAACGTTGAGTCTGTGATGCTTCAGTACTGCTGTCTGGCAGCAGTTAGTGCTGTGCTGCTCTAGGAATTGTTATGGTGACTTGGTAGCACAATGATGTGTGTCGTTCTACTTGATACTGTCACGGATTCTTTTTTTCTTGCAGAGATAATTTGGAATGGCTGGCAAGAGCCACTAACTGGGCCAAGTTTACAGCCACAGCCAGCCTAGGTGTCATACACAAGGTAGAGTAATTCTTTCAGCCTTGTAGGTAACGGAGAAGAAAGAAGCACGTCTCTGAAGCTTTAGAGAATCGGGGATTTGATTGCTGAGAATTTGCTGTCTATAACAGCAGCATGAGACTGGGAAGCATCAGCTGTAATTTCTGTTGGTACCTGAACACTGTCTCTCAATGAACTTTCAGGGCCACGAGAAGGAAGCACTACAGCTGATGGCCACATACCTGCCCAAGGATACGTCTCCTGGCTCAGCCTACCAGGAGGGAGGAGGGCTGTACGCTTTAGGCCTCATTCATGCCAATCATGGTGGAGACATCATCGACTACCTGCTTAACCAGTTAAAGAATGCCAGCAATGATGTAAGCACTAAGACCTCCTTTGCAACTTCTTTCCCCAGGAGGCTCTTGCTCTCTACTTTTCTCTCTATCTAGTGCTGAGTAGGGGTGTGCAGGGCAAACGTTTTCATTTTGTTCTCTTCTGTTTTAGATTTTTCATTTTCTAATATTTGTTCCGTTTCAGAGCAGTGTTGTCAGTACACACTCTTTTGCGGTAGTATGCACTATTTAAGCAAAAGGGTGCACTGTTTTGCGATAATGAGCCCTTTTGTTCAAATAGAATAGACAGTGAACACTATTAATTGAACAGGAAAAAAGCCTCAAAACTTTGGATTAAAAATGACATGGGAAATGAATGCACATCCCTAATGCCGTGTACTCCAGTGCCCTCTAGAGGCCAAGGACAGTTATAGCATACCTCAAATATGAACAGAAAATATGAATTGAAATTTCTGAAACCTAGTGGAAGGAGGACAATCAATGGGACACTGTGTTATCAGCGTACAAATTATATTGCAATGATAGAGTGAATCAAGTTGGAGAGGGGGTGTTGGGTTATATGATTGAGTCAAACAGCAGTGTGGAATCCTTATGGGATTGAAATTCCATGTGTGAAGGGAAGGAGTATTCTGGTAGGGTTGTACTGCTGTCCACAAGGATAGAATGAACAGACAGATGAAGAAATGTTTACAAAAATTAGGAAAGCTTGCAAATTGGGCAACAGTATAATAATGGGTGATTTCAATTGCCACATTATTGATTGGATAAATGTCACATCAGAGAGGGAAGTAAAATTCTAGGAGCCGACAAGATGGAGCTATTTTACATCTAGTCCTTAGTGGAATGCAGGGATTAGTATGAAATTTGAGCTAATATGTGGAAGTCAATAAGGAAATCTACTGTAGCAGTGTTTAATTTTCAAAAGGGTGACTATGATAAACTGAAAAGAAAAATGTTTAAAAAAGCAAAAAGGGTCAGCTGCAAAGGTTAGGACTTTAAATCAGGTAATGGACATTGTTTAAAAATACCATCTTGGAAGCCCAGATCAGATGTATTCCACGTATTAATAAAGGTGGAATGAACGACAGCCAGCATGGCTAAAAGGTGACATTTAGCTATTAGAGCTAAAAGAGCAAGGCTCCAAATGAAACAAATAAGCAACATAAACACTGACCAGTTAGATGTAAAGCACTGATGATAAAAAAAGCTAAAAAAGAATATGAAGAGAAACTTTCCACAGAAGCAAAAACTCATAGTGTCATGTAATGTCTTAGTGTGATTGTTTATTAAAATTTAATATACTGTTTTTGTGCAAATTAAAGCGGTTTACATAAAATAATAATAAAACAGGAAATCAGAAAGGAACACCAATAAGTAGATAGGAAAGACCTACCACAGACAAATTAGCTAGAATTCAAACCAAGATAAAACATTCGTAACAAACATTTTACAACCCCCCATTCCCCATTGCAAAAATAAACCTAGTCATGTGCTATAGGCCTGCTGAAAAAAGTATGGCTTTAGAGTGTTTTAAATGAAGAATATGAAGTATCAAGGCAAAGATGTTGTGGTAACGAATTCCATAATGCAGGTGAAACAAAAGGCACTCGATCTTGTCGACTCTAGTCAGGCTTGAGAGGGGTGAGGGAGAACCAACTTGTCATGCAATGAATGTAAAGTACGAAGGGGGGGGGGGGTGTAGGGAATCACCACAGAGGAGAGATGAGCAGGAAGACTACTGTGCTGAACCTTATATGTTAATGTTGCAGCATTGAATTTAATCCTGGTCTCAAGTCTCACAAGACCAGCTCAAGTGTTTCTGCACCTCATGGCTCAGACGTACATAGAATAATGAGATTCACAGAGCAGGAAGGTCCTCTTTATGGGAGCAGCTGTTGGTAATGGGGACTAGGAGGGGAGAGACTGACAAGATGAAGGCTGGGGAAGGTGGGTGATGGTCTTGCAAACTGAAGGTGGGAGACTCGGGCAGGCCTGCTTGACTGTGAGGGAGGGACATTGACTGGCTAGCTGGGGTGAAGGTTAAGGGCTGAGAGGTAGACAGTTTTAAGGGAAGAATAAGCTAAAAGAGAAAGTAGTAGAAATAGAGGAAACTCAAGAATGGGTGAGGAGGATGCTGTTGGCTTTGTATTTTTGCCAGTGGTGTTTATGGATACATTAAGGGCCTGATTTACTAAGTTCTCTTTCCTTAGCATCCCTCCGGACCGGCCCAGGATTGGACTGATGGGTTGTGCACGCCTTCCAGCAGGCCGGTCCGGAGGGATTTAAGGAAAGCAAATTAGCAGGTAAGGTCTCATTTCTCCTTTCTGTTGAGCAAGGAATGGGATAAGAGTCGTAGTAAATCTATCCCTAAAGGAGCTGCAGTAGATGTCAGAAGAAATTACCTCCTGCTCCTCTTTTCAGTGGAGACACTGGCGGTGGGGGTTGGGAAAAGTCTCAGCCACTGGTTCCTGCTTTGTAAATCCAAAAACAAATTGTCAAAGCCTGCATTAAAGCAGGTGCAGAAGCCTCAGAAATCTCCTCCCCCACTCCTCACTTCAGTGGAGAGAATGGCCGTTGGGGAGGGGGTGCCTCTGTTTTTTTTTTTCTGCAGACTCCTAAATTCACAGAAAATGTGTCAAGGCCTGCGTTAGGAAATAAAATGGAACAAAAATGCACATCCCTAATCATCATAGCAGAAGCACTGCATTCGGCTCTCCCAGAGTGGAGCTGATTCATCTGATATTTGAACTTGGGAATAAAAATGTCAGCAACACTTGCCCTCGAGTAGGACCAGTTCTCAAGTATGGCACTGTATCTTTTCTGTCCCTCTGCAGATTGTGCGTCATGGGGGCTGCCTGGGTCTGGGTCTGGCGGCAATGGGCACTGCCCGTCAAGACGTGTATGACCTGCTGAAAACCAACCTGTACCAGGATGATGCTGTCACAGGCAAGCAATGATTTTCTCATCATAACTAACACTTTCATCCAAACAGGAGCTACTCCAGGATGATTTGGGGTGGGGAGGGGAGAGAGCAATTGAGATTGGTACCTTGTACCAATAGCTCAGTTCTGGTACCTGGAATTCATGACAGCTTTTCAGAGGTAAAATGAGCAAAGCAATTTAGGCTAGATGACAGGGGATGAGTCCAAACTCAAGCCCAAGTACCCCTGACTGGGAAAGAGCAGTGAGATTAAATACTAGGTAATTCCGCGGTGAATGAAGTCAGATGGCTATAGTAAGATAAGGAGGAACTTTTATTACTGCCTGCACTGGTGAAATATTCCTGCATTCTGTCACTTAGAAAATTAATGCAGGATGTTAATTAGTGGGAATTGTGTGAGTGTGATTTCAAACCCCCTCCCCCCCCCAAGCCTTACCCTTAAGCAGGTAAAAGCAAATGTGGAACGGTATCAGATGCACACCCTTCCCCACACAGAGGGTGGGCAACTTTATAAAACCCACTGCCTTCACTGAAGCACAGATTTATCCTCTGAAATGGCTTCAGAATTACCCTATAAAAGGCCACAGCCAAACTAGTTGGTAGCTGTGAATGAAAGTTGAAGGTACCATGCTCCTAGCTCTGCTTTCAAATGAACAGGAAGCTTAGTGGAGCAGGAGGGCTCTGGCTACTAGTCTTAGTTTTATGAATGCCATGTTTTACCATTAAAAAAAAAAATGTGAGGCTCTGTTCCTCTGCTGTTCGTTGAGCTGGGCTGATGCTAGGGTCCACTTTAGGAGCTAGCACTCAAGAAGACCTAGTGTCATTGTAGACAATACTTTGAAATCTTCTACCCAGTGCGTGGTGGTGGCCAAAAAAGCAAACGATGCTAGAAATTACTAGGAGAAGGATGCAAAATAAGACCAAAAATATCATAATACCTCTGTATCGCTGTATGGTGCAACCTCACCTTGAGTATTGTGTTCAATTCTGGTTGCCGTATCTCAAAAAAGATATAGCGGAATTAGAAAATGTTCAAATAAGAGCGACCAAAATGATAGAGGGAATGGAACTTCTTCCATATGAGGAAAGGCAAAATCCTGAGTGTTGTGGAACGGGTGAAGGAGAATTGATTTTTCACTTGTTCAAAAAGTACAAAGACTAGGGGACACTCAATGAAATTGCATGGAAATACTAGGAGGAAATATTTTTTCATTCAAAGAATAGTTAAGCTTTAGAACTTGTTGCAGGAAGATGTGTTAATGGCGGTTAGCGTATCTGGGTTTAAAAGAAGGTTTGGACAAGTTCCTGGAGGAAAAGTCCATAGTCTTCTTGAGAATGGACATGAAGGAAGTCACTGCTTGCTCTGGGATTGGTAGCATGGAATATTGCTAGCTATTGGGTTTCTGCCAGGTAATTGTGACCTGGGTTGGCCACTGCTGGAAGCAGGATACTGGGCTAGATGCACCATTGGTCTGACCCAGTATGGCTGTTCTTATGTAGTTCTTCTCCCTTATTTGAAACAGTTTGTTTGTGGGGTACATGTCATGGAGCCTAACCATAATGCCCCCTCCGATTCAGCTTCTGGAAATCTTTTTTTGTTTGTTTTTTTGTTAGTATTTATTTATAAGTCTTCAAATACAATAGGTCAAGCAGAACTTGATCAAGAAAGACAATATTGCACAGTCAGGAAAAATAGAAAAAAAAAGAAACCAGGGGGTCTAAAACAATTGCAATATTGTCGTAGGGAGGGGGGAGGAGAGAGAGAGAACCAACCCCTGCATGAAGAAAACAGGAGAAGACTATAGGAATAATAATTTAAGGAAATTTCACAAGGGAGACCAAAATAAATAGGAGGAGAAATTTCCTAAACAGTATTTCACTGGGACGAGGCAGTCTGAAGAAGCCTTTTTGCTTTCCAAAAAAAAACCTCTTTAAATGTTTAGGGTCAAAGAAAACATAATTAGAATCTTTAAAGTTAATACAATATTTACAGGGAAACTTTTGGCTTCCAGAACCTCCCTCCCACATTTTCCTATACCATTGGTACCTACATGTACCAAGACAGCTCCTCCCCAGCACTAAGAAAAAAGAAGCCCCCAAAGCCAGCACATGGGCCCTGAAGGCTACAAAAGCCTTGCGCCTAACTTGTGTAGGTCTGGAAAAATCAGGAAATATAAAAATTTGATAACCCAAAATCATAACAGAATGCTGAAAGCTGCAGACCCGGCACTTCTGGGTATCTGAGGAGTACTATGCGCTTCATGGCTGAAGGAAAAATCATCCCCATTAGCACGCACTAAGGCTCCAACATAGTTTGCTCCTTCAGCATCGACCGCCATCTTGGGAACCGCAAATTGATTGAGGGTCCACTGTCCGGGGAGGTCACCAGCACCCTCCTGTGTGGGAAAGGTACATGCTTTGCCCTTTTGTGTCCTCATTAGGGAACGACTCCATGAGCAGCAGTCACAGCATCAACTCAGCTCGAACCTCCGCGTATGCTCCCCCTCTGGAAATCTTCGTTGAGTAAGAAGCATACTTAGAGCAGCAGTCTGAGAACCAGGAAGCTAGGGTTCAAATCCCACTACTCTCGCTGATGCTCCTTATGACCTTGTCCCAGTGATACAGGTAGAATACATATAGGCATATTTTCAAAGCACTTTGGGAGGCTAAGTGCTTTGAAAATGAGCCTCATAGTGTACCTGAATGCCACTCACCGTGAGCTAAATCCGAAATTGCTTCCCCTTTCCCTTCCCTCTGTTGCAAACTCAAACCTTCCAGAGTAGGGAAATACTTCTTGTACTTGAATGTAAGTCCTGTAGAGCTGGGTTCAGGAAATTAACTGTACCACTGCACTGTTGTTTTCCATTTAAACAGAAGTTTGCTTTCTGTCATGCAGGAGAGGCAGCTGGTCTGGCTCTTGGTCTGGTCATGTTGGGATCGAAGAATGCCCAAGCCATTGAGGACATGGTGGGGTACGCGCAGGAGACGCAACACGAGAAGATCTTGCGGGGTCTTGCTGTTGGCATTGCTCTGGTGATGTACGGCAGGATGGAGGAGGCAGACGCACTTATAGAGTCTCTCTGCAGGGACAAGGTCAGTGGATTTGCATCTGTCGCTCCCATGTTCCTACTAATGCAGTGCTGTCCTGTGGCTGTGAGAGGTACAACTGTTCTTTCTCTGCAACCGCAAGACTGAGCCAGTCTAGGATCCAAGTGTCTTGTTTCATAGCACAGAGCAGCTGCCATCATCCCATCTATATCTGCTTTAAATGTTCATTACGTTTTTAGGCAAAGTGTTCTAGGCGTCTGAGCTTGGGGGGGGGGGGGGGGGTTAGCCTGTAGATTTGTAAGCTTTATGGTGCAGGGACTGTTTCTTGTATGTATTTTATGTACAAGAGAGAAATGATGCTTCTAGACCTTAATTTAGAATTGAAGAGCTGTTAACTGTTTCTCATCCAGGACCCCATCCTGCGCCGATCAGGAATGTACACCGTAGCAATGGCTTACTGTGGATCAGGCAACAACAAGGCAATCCGCCGTCTTCTGCATGTGGCTGTGAGTATTATGGATGCTTCTGGGATTAGAAATTGCTGCTAACCTGTGAGGATTGCCATGTGCGAAGGTGGAAAACCTCATGCCTCACCTAGATAGGGTTTTAGATAGTGCAGGAGAGGAACCGGCTGTCTTGGTATATGTAGATAGCACTGACATAGGAAAATGTGGGGAAGAGGTTCTGGAAACCAAATTTAGGCTCCTAGGTAGAAAGCTGAAGTCCAGAAGTGCGCCCTGTTCCATGGTCAGGGCCCAAAAGACAGGCAGAGCTCCGAAGTCTCAATCTGTAGATGAGGCGATGGTGCAGGGAGGAGGGTTCTAGATTTGTAAGGAACTGGGCAAAACATTCTGGGGAAGGGGGAGCTAATTCCGAAAGGATGGGCTCCACCTTAACCAGGGTGGGAGCAGGCTGCTGGCATCGGCATTTAAAAAGGAGATAGAGCAGCTTTTAAACTAGAAACTGGGGGAAGGCCGACAGTCGCTCAGAAGTTCATGGTTCGGAACATGGTATCTTTCAAAAATATTCCCAAAAAAGGGGAGATAGGGCATCCCGATAGGAGGTGGCAATAGAGACCATAGTAGACAAAAATAAAAGAAGACAGATTGCACATTATCTTTGTCAACTGCTGAGCAAGATGTAAATAGGAACAACAAACATAGTTTGAAATGTGTATATGGGAATGCCAGAAGCCTAAGAAATAAGATGGGAGAGCTAGAATATGTTGCACTAAATGAAAAAAGAAATATAACGGGCATCTCAGAGACTGGCGAAGGAGGATAACCAGTGGGACACTGTCATACTAGGATACAAATTATATTGCAGTGATAGGGTAGATCGAATTGGTGGAGGGGGTAGCATTATATGTTAAGGAGGGCCTTGAATCGAATAGACTAAAATTTCTGCAGAACACGAAACACATCTTGGAATCCCTATGTATTGAAATTTCATATGTAAAGGGGAAAAGGATAATGATAGGAGTGTACTATTGTCCACCTGGCCAGGATGAACAGATAGATGTTATCAGAAATTAGGGAGGCAAAGAAACTGGGGAATATAATAATAATGGGTGATTTCAGTCACCCCACAATTGGGTAAATGCAACATCAGGGCATGCTAGAGAGGTAAAATTGCTTGATGAAATCAAGGACTGCTTTATGGAGCAGCTGGTACTGGAGCCAAAAAGGAGGAACAATTCTAGACTTAGTCCTTGTTTAAGCACATGATCTGGTGCCGGAGGTAATTGTGTTGAGGCCATTTGATAATGGTGATCATAATATGATCAGATTTGATATAAGCTCTGGAGTAAGTACACACAGGAAATCCAATATGTTAGCATTTAACTTTCAAACAGGAGATTATGATAAAATAAGAACGGTGAAATAAAAACTTAGAGCCGCTGCAAAGGTCAAAAATGTACATCATGTGTGGATGTTGTTCAAAAATACCATCCTGGAAGCCCAAGCCAAATATATTCCATGTATTAAAAAAGGAGGCAGGAAGACCAAACTACAGCTGCCATGGTTACAAAGTGAGGTGAAGGAAGCTATTGGAGCTAAAAGAAAATCCTTCAGAATATGGAAGAAGGATCCAACTGAAAATAATAGGAAACAGCTTAAGGAATGACAAGTCAAATGCAAAGTGCTGATAAGGAAGGCAAAGAGAGACTTTGAAAAGAAGATTGCGTTGGAGGCTAAAAAACACATAGTAAAATCTTTTAGGTATATTAAAAGCAAGAAGCCGGCAAGGGAATCAGTTGGACTGCTGGATGAGCGAGGGGTAAAGGGGGCTTAGGGAAGACAAGGCCATAGCAGAGAGATTTAATTATTTGATTTGGTCTTCACAGAGGAAGCTGTGGGAGAGATACCGGTGCCAGAAATGGTATTCAGTACTAACGAGTCAGAGACTGAATCAAATCTCTGTGAACCTGGAAGATATAATAGGACTATTTGATAAATTGAAGAGTAACAAATCGCCTGGACCGGATGGTATACATCTGAGTATTGATTGAATTGAAAAATGAACTTGCAGAACTATTGTTAGTAATACGTAATTTATCTTTAAACTCATGTATGGTACTTGAAGATTGGAAGGTGGTCAATGTAATGCAGATTAAAAAAAAAAAAAAGGGTTCCAGAGGTGATCCAGGAAATTACAGACTGGTGAGCCTGACGTCGGCAAAATGGTAGATGCTATTATAAAGAACAAATCTACAGAGCATATACGTAAGCGTGGATTAATGAGATAAAGCCAACATGGATTTAGTGAAGAGAAATCTTGCCTCGCCAATCTACTACATTTCCTTGAAGGGGTGAACAATCATATGGATGAAGGTGAGCCGGTCGATAATATGTATCTGGATTTTCAAAAGGCATTTGACAAAGTACCTCATGATAGACTCCAGAGAAATTGGAAAGTCATTGGATAGGAGGTAGTGTTTTATTGTGGATTAAAAATTGGTTAAAAGATAGAAAACAGAGAGTAGGGTTAAATGGTCAGTATTATCAATGGAAAAGGGTAGATAGTGGGGGTTCCATAGGGGTCTTTGCTGGGACTGATGCTTTTTACTATATTCATAAATGATCTAGATATATGAGTAACTAGTGAGGCAGTTAAATTTGCCGACAACACAAAGTTAGTCAAAGTTGTTAAATCGCAAAAGAATTGTGAAAAATTTCAAGAGGACCTTATGAGACTGGGAGACTGGGCATCCAAATGGTAGATGACGTTTCATGTGAGCAAGTGCAAAGTGATGCATGTGGGAAAGAGGAACCTGAACTATAGCTACGTGATGCAAGGTTCCATATTAAGAGTCACCGACCAGGGAAAGAATCTAGGTGTCATCGTCGAGAGCACATTGAAACCCTCTGCTCAGTGTGCAGCGGCGGCAAAGAAAGCAAATAGAATGTTAGGTATTATTTGGAAAGAAATGGAAAACAAAAATGAGGATGTCATAATGCCTTTGTATTACTTCATGGTATGACCACACCTCAAATATTGTGTTCAATTCTGGTCACCATATCTCAAACAAAGATATAGTGGAAACTGAAAAGGTACAGAGAAGGGTAACAAAAATTATAAAGGGGATAGGACGACTTCCCAATGAGGAAAGGCTGAAGCGCCTAGGGCTCTTCAGCTTGGAGGGGAGGTATGATAGAGGTATATAAAATAATGAATGGAGTGGTATGGGTAGGCGTGAATTGCTTGTATACTCTTTTCAAAAATACTAGGACTAGGGGGCATGCAATGATGCTATAAAGTAGTAAATTTAAAATAAATCGGAGAAAATATTTCTTCACTCAGTGTAATTAAACTCTGGAATTCGTTGCTAGAGAATGTGGTAAAAGCAGTTAGCTTAGTGTGGTTTAAAAAATGTTTGGATATCTTCCTAAAAGAAAAGTGCATAAGCCATTATTAAGATGGACTTGGGAAAATCCATTGCTTATTTCTAGGATAAGCAGCTTAAAATGTATTCTGTTTTGGGATCTTGTCAGGTACTCGTGACCTGGATTGGCCACATTTGGAAACAGGATACTGGGCTTGATGGGCCTTCAGTCTGTCCCAGTATAGCAACGCTTATGTTCTTATGTGCCCTGAGAGCCCTCTGTAGCCAGAGCATGTAAGGCTGATAAGGGGAGTGAGGAAGCTTGGAGTTTGTTGGGTTACAGACCAGGTAAAGTGGTCCCAGTGCCTCTGGACATAACCTCCTTTGGCTTCAGTGGTATTCTATCACAGCAAATCTTTAGTCTTCCAGCAAACCAAAGGGTAACAAAAATCCATTATAAAATAGTGTGGATAGGATGCAGTGCTTACACTGTGTATTCAAGACAGTCATACATCCATCCTGAGTCACCCTCTGCTCCCTGCTAGGAAGTAATCCTGTATATTCAGGACAGTCATAGTAACTGTCCTTAGTCCCTTTCTGCTTCCTATTAAGAAGGAATACTCACACTGTATATTCTGGACAGTCATAATCAGTCCCCCGCTGTTCCCTGGTAGGAAGTAATGCTTACAGTGTGTATTCAGGACAGTCATGGAATCCGTCCTGAGTTCCCCTCTGCTCCCTGTTAGACGCTGTTATCTCAGCTGACAGCATCACTGTCCCTGCTTCAGCTCTCTCCTGCCCTATCCTTGCTAACATATATAGGAGTAGATGGGGTGATTTCTTTTTTATTTTATTCTGGATATCCATGTGGTTTTGCAAGTTATGTTTCTAATTTTACTACAGTTTTAAGCCCCCCACCATCCCACCCTAGCTTTGGTACCTAAGAAGGGAACCGTTTCCCTGTAGACATGATTTGCTTCAGGAATTCATGCAAATGGTAGAGATGTGTGAGGTCAGCTTGGAAAGTGACGCTGAAGGAATAAGAGGTTCCTCCTCCCCCCCCCCCCTCGGTCAGACAGTAGGAGACAGGGTTCTTATTCATGGGTGTGTTAAAAAGAAAGAATGCAGTTTGATTTTCCTCAGCTGAGTTGACTATGCAGGAGCTAAGAAGAAGAAGAAGAAGAAACATGTACTGTGGGAATAACCAGTCAGTCAGAAGGAGGCAGTGTAGGCCCTGCTTAGGACTGATTGTAGCAGATGACTGTGTAATATAACAGCAAGACTTTTATTTAATTGCTCATGTTGGTTTCCTGGATCCCTCTGCTGATTATGTGTGCTACTTTCATTGACCTTTCTTCTTCTGTACTTGTCTGAACTTCTCAACCCATCTGTTCCTGGCCATGAGGTGTTCTCTGTTGCTGGTCTCCCAAACTTTGCTCTAATCTGCCAATCTTATGCACCTTTTACACTAATGATGTCAGGCATTGGAATGCTTTGCATCCCTGTGGTTTTTACTGTATGTTAGGAACAGACTGTTCTTGTAACCTGAGCCAGGCACAGCAAGCCATAGGCATGTAGGAGGAGGGGGGGGGGGGGGGGGGGGGAGAAGGTGCCCCTTCCCTGGAATGAGCTTTGCAAGGCTACACCTTTCCTGCAGGAAAACCTGGTGCATTACTCTGTCAAGCAGGTGCGGCTGTTTTGCTGCAAAAGACGTCAGAATCATGGCAGCCTGCGTGTAGTGCATGGTGCGGCTATGCAGTGACTTGCTGAAAGAGACTTTGTGAACCATTATGGGAGAGGTGAAGTTAAAGTGCGCACAGCTCTCGGGATAAACTTTCTAGTTGAGCTGTTGACTGTGATTGCTTGGTTTTTGCATCACCTGCTATGCTACTGTCGCTGTTCTTTCATGATATGGCAGAGTAAGTGGACAGACGCTAGGAGAAAGGTAGCATAAGGCTCGTGCAGTTTATGGCTGGGAAGTTTCCCTGGATGTCTCAGACTGTCTTATGGTTACTCTTGTCTTTCTTTCTTTTAGGTGAGTGATGTCAACGATGATGTCAGGCGAGCTGCCGTGGAGTCGCTGGGCTTCATTTTATTCAGGTAGCATAGGGCATGCAGAATACATTTTTAGCACCTGGTGGATCCAGCAGCGCACACTTATTTGCCAGTCATGGTCTGAATGACTTTGTGCTCCTGGAGATGGGTTATTGTTTCCTAGCAGATTGCAGCTCTGACTCGCTGTGGTCTCTGAGGGTGGGCTTAGTCAATACTCAAAATCAGGCCAAATCTCCCAGTGCCAGTGGCTAATGTGAAGACCTTTGAGGCCTATAATGAGGTTGGAAAGAAGAATGATTGCTATAGAAAGAAGTTGCATTTTAGTACTGTGGTCTCATGATAAAGGTATGCTGTTCTGTCTTACTGGTATATTAAGTGCCACCAATGCAAGTTTCTGTTGGTAACTAATCTAGGAGAGAAAGCTGCATAGAGAGGACACATTCCCTCCTGAGGAAGCTTTATGTGAAACAGTGGTGCCCCGTTGAGTGAACCAGTGACAACCTTCAGCTTGGAAATATTGATGTAATTTAAATTTTGAAAAAATATGAACATGAAAATAAAGTAATTATTGGAAGGTTTTTTTTTTTTTGAGACTGAGGAAGCGTGCTCAGCAGAAAGTTTGTCTTTGACGGTAGTCTGAGCTTCTGAAGTGTTTTTTTCCTCTTTTTTTTAAAACTATAGGTTGAGATAAAGGTAATTTTGGACTTAGTTACCAAGAGAAACTTGCATTGGTGGTATTCAGCAAGTTCCTTGCCAATATATGGTATTAATCTTTGATATATTAAGTGGAAATGCCAGGAAGGCTCTGGGGCAGCAGTACTGTGAGTGTGCGGAGGGAATGGGGGCTTTCATTTTTCAGCAACCCATAATCAGAAGAGAGAGCTAACCGGATAAAGTTAGGCCAACCTTTTTGCTGTCCTAACTTTATTGGGATAGTTTTCCGGTTAGCGGACTGAATAATCTCACTAACTGGATAACCTTCAGCTCCTTCCAAGCGCTGCCCCCACACTACCTTGGCAGTATCAAAACAGTGTTGAGGAGATCAGGAAATGTTCAGCACCACTATCTGGTCAGTACCGCTGAATATTCCACAGGCCAGCACTTATGCAGGTTCCAGCACCTGCTAACCAGATAAGAGCCTTTAAATATCGACTTCATTTCATTTTCTGAAAGTGGAGGTTTATTGACTTGAGGACAAATTAGCTAGAATTAGAGGGGCCGCTTTCTCTTGCACAGAATTCACAAGGGTGTGAAGCTGCTGCTGCACAGCAATCTGGCGAACATCACAAATCCCAGCTGTCCTGCTCAAAGACTCTTTCATTATCCCAAGAATTACAGAATAAGATGCCACAAAAGGGTAATGGAGGAGCCCAGAAGTGGAAGTTGGAGATTTGAAGGCAGAGGCAGGGTGATATAGTGCCTACCAGGCACCAGGGTTCAGAAGGGCATAACAGGCTTGATGTCACGTTGTGGCTGGGGCCAGTGTCGTAGCCACAGATGAGGTCATGCAGGAGGGGATCTGAGAGTTACTGCGGAGCTGCCAGGTAACCTAGTTCCTGGAGTGAGATATTAGGCCTGACGTGGATTTTTCACAACCTCAGACTGATGGGGCCTGTAACACTGCAAATAACATACTGATTTGGGATGTAAGTTAAAAACCAGGATTTGCCACAAACTTTACCCCTGACGATAGATAAGATCATAAGCAGATGGTAACACACTTGATAAAGCGATTCTGCTGTTTTCCCCTGATTTTGAGGTCAGGACCTACTTAACCCTACTTTTTGCAAAATCCCCATGTTTGAGGCAGGATCTTATTGCAAACTAGTAAAAAAGGCCCGTTCCTCAGCAACCCTCCAGACCGGTCAAGACGCTTGGGTTATGCATGCCTACCAGCAGAGGGAGACTGAGAACACTAACTTCAAACTGAGTACATATAACCTGTGCTAGCCCTCTATCTCCAGTATTTTCTCAGTCTCAGCAGAGGGTAGACATGCAGCCTGTGCAGCTTGTCCGGTCTGGTAGGATTTTGTGAGACTAGTTTAATTTTCCTGATTTTCTAGGGATAAGTTGGTGTACAGTAATCCCTGTGCCTGGAACGCTATAGTGTGCAAGGGGTTGGTAGGTCCGGTGGGGCCTACCATTGTCCCCTCTGGGGTGTCACACCCGGGTGGCCGGGTCCCTCCCCCGACTGGCTCTCCCGTTTTGGCCAGCGTTGTGCCTCGGCTGCAGTGTTAATCCTGCAGCCTTGAGTGCCTTTCAGATCTTAGCAGCAGGGCTCAAATAAAGTATATTGAAAAAAAAAAAAAAAAAAACTCCTCGTGTGGAGAACTGCAGGAGCTGCACTCCGGTGTCTCCGGAGTTGTTCAGCCGGTCTGGGAGAGCTGAGTCAATAAGCAAGCGCCGTGAGTGTTGGCTTTTCTTTCTTTTAACTTCGCCAGTTGCAATCAGCTGTTTTTTGTTTAGGCGCGAGTATGTCAGGGAAGTTAATTCGTTGCCGGCTGTGCGCGCGTCGGGGGGTTGACGCGGCTGGCGGTCCCTGCCGGTTTTGTGGGGAGCCCAAGGCCCCATCACTCGCGCCACCGGTGCTAGCTGCGGAAGTTCCTTCTGCGGGATCGCAGGAGAGTGGGCCGGCTCAGGTGGGCGCTTCAGCGGTGGTCCCGATTTTGGCGGGAACCGCCGCCATCTTGGATTCGGGCCTTTTGAGCGCTGAGGCGGTCGTGGGGCCGCAGCCTCTCCCGATTTCGAGTACCGCTGGGGGGGAGGCCTCGGGCAGCATGGGGTTCCCTCCAGAGTTTGTGTGGAGTCTGTTTCAGGCTTGGAAGGCGGGCCCATCGGGTGCGGAGTCCCTTAGTCCAAGATTGGGGGGGGCTACCGCTAAAAGACCTCGAGTGGAGTGCTCTGAAGATGTAGAGGTCTTTTCCCCTCCGGATTCTGAGGGTGATTTTAGCCCACTGGAAGAGGAGGAGGGGTCGGTTGCAGGGCAGGATGGGGACCTGTCTTTGCCTGGGGAAGACCCCTCTGTGGTTAGGAGTTTTCACAGGGATGAATTATCTGACCTCATTGAGCAGGTGTCCGCCACTTTAAGGTTTGATCCTGCGGCGGCTCCCATTGGGGATGGGAAGCAGGTGGATCCTTTGGTTAAAGGGATCAGGCGGGTCTCTCGTTCTTTCCCTATGAATGCGGACTTGAGAGACATGATCACGCAGGAGTGGCATTCGCCGGAGGCTCAGTGTAAGGTGGCTCGGGCTATGACCAAGCTCTATCCTATTCCTCAGGAGGACAGAGAGTCTCTCAGGCCCCCGACGGTGGATGCCGTGGTGACGGCAGTGACTAAGGCTACGGCTATTCCAGTGGATGGGGGGGCCGCGTTGCGGGACCCTCAGGATAGGAAATTGGAGACCTTTCTAAAGCGGAGTTTTGATCTGTCTGCCTTGGCGCTACAAGCGTCTGTTTGTGGAGGTCTGGTGGCTCGGGCCTGTTTTCGCTGGGCGGAGAGGCTCCTGGATAGCCCGCAGGCTGATAGGGCTTCTCTTGTTCAAGAGCTGGCCAAGTTGGAGATGGGGTCGTCGTTCTTGGCGGATGCGCTGTACGATTTGTTGAGGGCCTCTGCTAAGAACATGACCTTTGCGGTGGCAGCTAGGCGGGCCCTGTGGTTGCGGGGCTGGGTGGCCGATGCCGCCTCCAAGACTAAACTTTGTTCCCTCCCTTTTAGGGGCTCTCTGCTCTTCGGGGAGGAATTGGATAAGTTGGTGAGGGGTCTTGGTGATGCTAAGGCCCCTCGGCTTCCTGAGCTTCGTCCCAAGGTGTCTAAGGGGCCAGCAGGGCGGGGGCGTTTTCAGGAGGCTAGACGTTATCGGCCCGGTAGGTCTTCTGGGGGGACTAGGGGTCGGTTTTTCCAGAGAACCCAGCCCTTTCGAGGTGGCCGTCGCGGGGGGCGAGGCTTCGCTTCGGGAGCGTCCGGTACGTCCCGTGTGTCTCAATGATGGTTTGGGGACCCAGCCTCTGGTTCGCGTGGGGGCTCGCTTGCGCTTGTTTTACCAGAGGTGGGTCCAGATTACGTCAGACCAGTGGGTCCTACAGATAGTGCGAGACGGGTACGCCCTAGAATTCGACAGTCCCTTCTCCGATTTCTTTCTCGTGTCTCCCTGTCATTCAAGATACAAGGCAAGAGCAGTACGGACCACTCTGTCGCGTCTAATCGGTTTAGGGGCGGTGGTACCTGTCCCCAGTTTAGAAAGAGGTACGGGCTGTTACTCCATTTACTTCGTGGTGCCCAAGAAAGAAGAGGGTGCCTTCCGGCCCATTTTAGACCTCAAGAAGGTCAATGCTGCTCTAAAGGTTCCCTCCTTTCGGATGGAGACATTGCGCTCAGTTATTGTAGCGGTGCAAGAAGGAGAGTTTCTGACGTCTCTAGACCTGACAGAGGCTTACTTACACATTCCCATTCTAGAGGCGCACCAGCGTTTTCTTCGCTTTGTGGTCTTAGGGAGACATTTTCAGTTTTGTGCGCTTCCTTTCGGTCTGGCGACTGCGCCTCGCACCTTCTCCAAGGTGATGGTGGTGGTGGCGGCGGCGCTGCGCTTGCAGGGCATTTTGGTTCATCCGTATCTGGACGACTGGTTGATTCGGGCCAAATCAAGGTCAGAGAGCGAGGAGGCCACCGGCCGTGTGGTGACCTTCTTGCAGTCGCTCGGTTGGGTGGTCAATCTGGCAAAGTGTCACCTGGTGCCTTCCCAGTCCCTGGAGTATCTGGGAGTTCACTTCGACACGAAGAAGGGCCGGGTGTTTTTGACAGCTCCTCGCATTTCCAAGCTGCAGGGACAGATCCGTCTACTCCGAGCGCAGAGGGCGCCTTCGGCTCGGGCGTATCTTCAGGTGTTGGGGCTGATGGCAGCAACAATAGAGGTGGTTCCTTGGGCCAGGGCCCATATGAGAGACTTACAGAGAGCCTTGTTGTCTCGTTGGTCCCCTCAGTCTCAGGACCTGGAGGAGAGTTTCCCTCTGTCGGGGGTTGCCCGTCGCAGCCTTCGCTGGTGGCTCCACTCGCCGAATCTAGCGAAGGGCATGTCGCTGGACGCTCCCAATTGGACGGTGCTGACCACGGATGCGAGTCTCTCGGGCTGGGGAGCGCATTGCCTGGGTCAGGTAGCCCAGGGACGTTGGACGTTGGAGGAAGCATCTTGGTCCATCAATCGCCTGGAGACTCGAGCAATTCGGTTGGCTCTTCGGTCCTTTCACAGCCTGTTAGAAGGCAAGGCAGTCAGGGTTCTTTCCGACAATGCCACGGCCGTCGCATATGTAAATCGGCAGGGGGGAACGAAGAGCCAAGCGTTAGCTGTGGAGGCAGCGGAGTTAATGTTGTGGGCAGAAGCTCATCTTCAGGGTCTCTCGGCGGGACACGTGGCAGGGGTGGACAACGTGAGCGCGGATTTTCTAAGCAGGCACACGTTAGACCCCGGGGAGTGGTCCCTCCATCCCTCAGTGTTCAATCGTCTGGTGTTGGAATGGGGTCGGCCGGTGCTGGATCTCATGGCATCGGCCGACAATGCTCAGGTCGCTCGCTTCTTCAGTCGTCGAAGGGATCCTCGGGCCGAGGGCATCGACGCGTTAGTGCTCCCGTGGCCGACTCAACAGTTGCTCTATGTATTTCCGCCGTGGCCGCTGGTGGGCCGCGTGGTGCAGCGGATCGGGCGCCATGCAGGTCTAGTGGTTCTGATTGCGCCCAATTGGCCTCGACGTCCGTGGTACGGAGACCTGGTTCGGTTATTAGTGCAGGCTCCGATTCCGTTGGGGCCCAGGGTGAGATTGGTTCAGGGGCCGATCGAGATGGCCGACCCTGCTCCATTCTCGCTTACGGCCTGGCTCTTGAGAGGCTCAGATTAAGGAAGAAAGGTTTTTCGGCCAGGGTAATTGATACCATGTTGCGCTCTCGTAAGAGGTCTACTTCTTTGGCTTATGTGCGGGTGTGGCGCATTTTTGAGAACTGGTGTCAAGAGCGGGATTATGTTCCTCTACGTGTTTCGGTCGCGGAAGTTTTGGAGTTCCTGCAGGACGGTCTTGACAGGGGGCTCTCGCTCTCCTCCCTGAAAGTACAGGTTTCAGCGTTGTCTTGTTTCCGGGGAAAGATTCAGGGGTTTTCCTTGGCGGCTTCGCCGGACGTGGGCCGGTTCTTGAAAGCTGTCAAGTTGCTTCGTCCGCCTCGTCGGCCGACGGTTCCGCCTTGGGATTTGAATTTGGTTTTGGAGGCTCTGGTAGGCCCTCCGTTTGAACCGTTGGCTTCCATCTCGTGTAAAGACCTTACTTTAAAGACAGTGTTTCTGGTGGCCATTACGTCGGCGCGTAGAATTTCGGAGCTACAGGCTTTGTCTTGTAGAGAGCCTTTTCTCTCCTTGGCTAAGGAGAAAGTGACTTTGCGGACAGTTCCTTCGTTTGTTCCTAAGGTGGTATCCTCCTTTCATGTAAATCAGGTGATCTCGTTACCAGTGTTGGGGGATAGGTCTGGTGATCTCTCTCAACGTCGTCTGGCTAAGTTGGATGTTCGACGCATCTTGCGGGCATATTTGAGCAGAACGCAGG
This sequence comes from Microcaecilia unicolor, assembly GCF_901765095.1. Classification (NCBI taxonomy): domain Eukaryota; kingdom Metazoa; phylum Chordata; class Amphibia; order Gymnophiona; family Siphonopidae; genus Microcaecilia; species Microcaecilia unicolor. The sequence continues at coordinate 218,167,591 of NC_044040.1, read as the reverse complement.
ACTTCCGAGCGTCGGATCGTTTGTTCATTTTGTTTGGAGGTCCCAGAAAGGGGGAAGCGGCTTCCAAGGCTACTCTGGCTAGATGGTTGAAGGAGACTATTGCCTCGGCGTATTTGTTGAAGCGTCGGGCAGTCCCCTCGGTACTGAAGGCACACTCTACTCGGGGGGTAGCCGCTTCTTGGGCGGAAAGTAGTTTTATTCCTCCGCAGGACATTTGTAAGGCGGCGGCGTGGTCGTCCATTCATTCTTTTGTAAAGCATTATAGGATTGATGTGCAGGCAAAAGAGGATGCTCGGTTTGGAGCGGCTGTGTTGTCTTCTGCTTTTCGTGGGTCCCACCCTTAATGTGTCTACTGCTTTGGTACTTCCCAAGCGTCTTGACCGGTCTGGAGGGTTGCTGAGGAAGGTGAAATTAGGCCTTACCTGCTAATTTTCTTTCCTCTAGACCCTCCAGACCGGTCAAGAGCCCGCCCTGTCTCTTATCAGAAGTATTTTTCAGCCGTGTCAATTATCAGAAGTATTTTGAGCCGTGTTCTGCTATGTCTGTTCATGTTATATTCAGTATGGTCGGAGAACTTTCTTTGACTCTAATATTCTGCAGAGTGGGACGTCTGGGCGTTTCATCTGTTTAAGCACACTGTTGGAGTTTAACTGTTAGTTTTCCAGGTACAGGGGTTTTATTAGTTTCAGAGTTACTGTTCCAGGGATTTGTTTCTCTGCTTTGCTAAGTGTATACTGGAGATAGAGGGCTAGCACAGGTTATATGTACTCAGTTTGAAGTTAGTGTTCTCAGTCTCCCTCTGCTGGTAGGCATGCATAACCCAAGCGTCTTGACCGGTCTGGAGGGTCTAGAGGAAAGAAAATTAGCAGGTAAGGCCTAATTTCACCTTTCTGACACAAATGAAACGGGCGCTAGCAAGGTTTTCCTCGGAGTGTGTATGTTTGGGAGAGTGTATGTGAGAGTGACTGTTTGAGAGTCGGAGTGAAAGTGTGATTGTGTGAGAGAGAGCGTGAGTCTGGGTGTGAGTGTGTTTGTGAGAGAGTGTGTGTGTGAGAATGAGAGTGTGTGCAAGTGTGTATGTGAGACACAGTGTGAGTGAGAGTGTGTGTGTGTGGGAGAGAGAGAGAGTGTGTGTGAGACACAGATTCTCTGTTTGAGTGAGTGTATGAGACCAAGCGAGTGTGTGAGTGACTGTGTGGCACATAGAGAGTGAATGTGATACAGTGTGAGACAGAGTGTGTGAGAGTGAGAAAGACATTGTATATGAGAGAGAGAGTGTGAGCCGTGCCCTCCCAATCCATGGCCATCTGTCCCCTGCCCCCTCCATTCATCCTTTTCCAGCAATTCCCCTCTGTCCGTGAGCCCTGCTCTCCCAATCCATGGCCATCCATATTTGTCTGTCACCTGCCCCCTCCATTCATCCCTATCCAGCATTTCCCCTCTCTGCTTGAGGCCTGCCCTGCAATCCATATCCATCCATGCCCATCTGTCCCCTCCATTCATCCCTATGCAGCAATTCCCCTCTCCCTGAGTCCTGCCCTTCCAATCCATGCCCATCCATGCTCCTCTGTCACCTGGCCCCTCCATTTTTCCCTATCCAGCATTTCCCCTCTCTGCCTGAGGCCTGCTCTGTAATCCATATCCATCCATGCCCATCTGTCCCCTCCATTCATCCCTATCCAGCAATTCCCCTCTCCCTGAGTCCTGCCCTTCCAATCCATGCCCATCCATGCTCATCTGTCACCTGGCCCCTCCATTTTTCCCTATCCAGCATTTCCCCTCTCTGCCTGAGGCCTGCCCTGCAATCCATATCCATCCATGCCCATCTGTCCCCTCCATTCATCCCTATCCAGCAATTCCCCTCTCCCTGAGTCCTGCCCTTCCAATCCATGCCCATCCATGCTCCTCTGTCACCTGGCCCCTCCATTTTTCCCTATCCAGCATTTCCCCTCTCTGCCTGAGGCCTGCCCTGCAATCCATATCCATCCATGCCCATCTGTCCCCTCCATTCATCCCTATCCAGCAATTCCCCTCTCCCTGAGTCCTGCCCTTCCAATCCATGCCCATCCATGCTCCTCTGTCACCTGGCCCCTCCATTTTTCCCTATCCAGCATTTCCCCTCTCTGCCTGAGGCCTGCTCTGTAATCCATATCCATCCATGCCCATCTGTCCCCTCCATTCATCCCTATCCAGCAATTCCCCTCTCCCTGAGTCCTGCCCTTCCAATCCATGCCCATCCATGCTCATCTGTCACCTGGCCCCTCCATTTTCCCTATCCAGCATTTCCCCTCTCTGCCTGAGGCCTGCCCTGCAATCCATATCCATCCATGCCCATCTGTCCCCTCCATTCATCCCTATCCAGCAATTCCCCTCTCCCTGAGTCCTGCCCTTCCAATCCATGCCCATCCATGCTCATCTGTCACCTGCCCCCTCCATTCATCCCTATCCAGCATTTCCCCTCTCTGCCTGAGGCCTGCTCTGTAATCCATGCTCCTCTGTCCCCTGCCGCCTCCATTCATCCTTTTCCAGCAAGTCCCCTCTCGCCCTTCCATGACCCCCCCCCCCCCTCGCATCCATGCTACGCTCTCTCCCATGTCCCAGCCTGGCCCGCCCTCTTCTTTCCCCCCCCTTCGCATCCATGCCCCCCCACCCCTTCGCATCCATGCCCCCCCCTCGCATCCATGCCCCCTCCTTCGCATCCATGCCTCGCATCCATGCCCCCCCACCCCTTCGCATCCATGCATCCCTTTTTTTTTTTTTTAATTCTTTTTAACTTTACCTCCGTGGCGGTTCGTGCAGCGAAGCGTCAGGGAAGGAGGCGGCGCTCCCGACGTCTAGCTTTCCCTTCGCTGTGTTCCGCCTTGTTTTGAAGGCGGAACACAGCGAAGGGAAGGCTAGACGTCGGGAGTGCCGCCTCCTTCCCTGACGTTTCGCTTCCGGATTTGTTTGTTTTGTCGCGAGGGCGGGGCAGAGACGGCTGGCTGGCTTGAAGGCTTCACACCACGAATCCCCGAACCCTTCAGCCTCAGCCTGGGAGTGACGTCAGATGGCTTCAAGGCTTCAGGCTTCAGGCTTCAAGGCTTCAGACTTCCGGCTTCAAGCTTCCGGCTTCACAGAACGTTGTCCTGAGAGAACTTAGGCTTCCGGCTTCAAGCTTCCGGCTTCACAGAACGTTGTCTTCAGAACGTTCACGGTGCGTTTTATTATATTAGATGGTTCTTTCACTGCTTGACCCATCTCTCTGTACAGCAGGTTTAACAATTTTGGTTAAGGATTTTGAGGAAGTGTAAGGGAATATGCAAAGAAACTGAAGTGCTTAAAAAAGCCTGGGGCCTCTGGTTTTTGACACGGGTCCATTTTTCAGTGGACACAGCCACTTGCCTCAGGGGTCACAAAAAACACTGTGTACAGAAAATAAAATAGAATGTCAAACCATACATAAAAAGTATATAAAACATAAATACAGTGAATATAAGTTAAAGCGGATTGTATAAAACAATGTATCACCTAGGCGCTGACTCCGTGGGTGCTGTGAGTGCTCGAGCACCCCCATTATTTGACCTGCCGGAAGTTCCCATCCAGCCCGCCCTCAACAGTCCTTCACCCTCGCCTTCCTGCGTGCCGCCCAGAATTTAAAAGTTATCTTACCTCAGGGTCCTGGCGGGAGCAGTGAAAGGCAAGCAGGCTCGGCGCTTCAGCCTTCCCTTCTCTCTGAGCTCTGGTCCCGCCATTGCAGAAACAGGAAATGAGGGCGGGACCAGAGCTGAGAGAGAAGGGATCATGAATAAATATGTAATAGAAGCCGTCTAAAATCTGTATTGAAAGCTGATTAAAATAGCAAACCGGTTGTGATAACCAGTTAATGAAAACCGATAAAGATTAACTGGCAGATTAAAAAAAAAATGTTATGAATGAAAAAGGATGCACTGTGTTAGGCAGGCAAGAAATTGTGCCAAAAAACAGCTTCCAGAGACACCGTGACATACATATTCTGTGTGTGACTTTGCATTTGTATTGTCTGTGGTCGATCTTTTCACAGTATTTTTCTGTGCCTGCTCATGTGACCTGGCGAAATGTGATGCTTTTAAGTGGAACCGTGTGCTTATTTCAAGGAGTCACCAGCAGGTGTTGCTGTAGATGTGTGTGCTGGTCCCAGACCTTGGGCTCCCTTTTGCTGTTGATAAATTGACCCAAGCGTGTCTGTGTATATAGTAGGAAAATTCCACACGCTCCTTACATAGTTGCTGAGATTCTTCCAGGCAGGTTCAGTGCTCAGTTTGCTTTCTGACCTCAGACACCCACAAAATACATCTGGGCTGCTTTTACGTGCTGGGCTGCTGTCTAAAGGGACCTGTATGGTTTGGAAATTTTCATACAGCACCACCTTTGGACAATTTTTACCATTCTCCAGTGAAGAATGTTAGTCTAGAGAATCCACTCATACACTTTATAATTGCTTCTGCTTGGGATTTAGTTGACTGAGCATTCAAAAGAGGTTTTTTTTTTAGTTCCATGGTGGTTTTGGAGTTTTTCTCTTTCTGTGGTTTCAGTGGCCTTTGACTTATGACCCCCCAGGGATGCACTGCAGTTGAAATAGACACACAAAAAAAAAATTACAAAAAGTATTTTAAGGCACATGTCATCCTGCTGAAGCTCTTGTGCCTTTTGAGTCCTGTGTTTCTCACGTTGCCCAAAGTTTCCCTTCTTTTGATGAACAGGGAGGCCTTTTTGTGGAGAGAGGCTTACTATCTCTTACACACCAAAAGTTATATCCAGTTCAGCTGTATGCATGATTTTTCCCTTAGCCCCATTTGTTTCTTAATCTTCATATTTTACTAATCTTAAAATCAAGCTTAGATTAAGATTTCCCACCATAGCTTAAAGTGAACTCTAGTGGTGGAATTTATGACGTACGATGGAGCTGTGTATTTTTATTATTTTTTTTTTGATAATGTGATCCGCTTTGAGCTTGTGGTTAAGTAGTATATAAATGTTGGATTAAAATTAAGTCAAAGCTCCTAGCAGTTTTGTCATCTTCTATTAGCTAAGGAAGAAGAAATAGAGCAGTGAATCTTCCCAGCTTCCCTGCTGTTGTCTCAGGCAGGCATGTCAGAAGGAGAAGAAGAAAGCTGGGCAGGGATGGCCCAGTTGCTAAGTGGCAGTGCTGCCTGCTGCCATGTACAGGAGATAGGTTTAACTTCAGGTCAGGTCTTCTGAAGGTGGAGGGGAATCACAGCCATTGCTCATCTGTGATACCTGGGAGCCAGACCCTTAGGTGGAGGCATAATCTGAAAGTGAGGGGAACCTGTCATTGCTCAGCAGTGACACCTGGTGGCCAGACTTTCAGGTCAGGTCTTCTCAGATGGAGGAAGGTAGAGGGGAATCTCAGCCTTTTATCAGCAGCGACACCTGGTGACCAGACCTAGGCTCCCGATGGCTGGGCATTTGGGAGGGGGTGTGAATAAGGGTAGAATATTCCCAGGTAGCTGTGAATGAAAAAACTTTGCACCAGGTCACAGCCCTTGTTCTGACTAAGCTGGAGATCCAAAGGAGCCAAAGAAAATTACCCAGATATCTGATAGAGGCAGATGACACCAGAAATCTGTGGCCTGTGTCTATTGCAAGCATTATCTCCCCACAGATATGACACTACTACAGATTGTTTAACCAGTGAAAAATATTTGCCCATGTATGAGCTGGCAGCAAAACGTTGCTAATTTTCTTTCCTTTTAAGCCTTCCAGACTGGTCAGGTTGCTTGGGTTGTGCATGTCTGGCAGCAGATGGAGACCGAGAACACCGACTCTGAGAATTAACATAGTAACATAGTAGATGACGGCAGAAAAAGACCTGCACGGTCCATCCAGTCTGCCCAACAAGATAACTCATATGTGCTAATTTTTGTGTATACCCTACTTTGATTTGTACCTGTGTTCAGAATTGTATAAGAACACTGTGCAGTTCCCAGCCAGTCTGTATTTTGCCTGGCTGAGAGCTTCACGGTGAAAAAGCAGATGAAAGTAGGCCCAAACACCCTTCCATTTGCCGCTTCCTGATATCTCTCTATACCGTTCCACTGCACCATCAGATTTTTTTTAAATTTGGCATTGTTTCCTGAACAACTACCAGAATTGACTGAAAGAGCTTAAGTCCAAAACAATTGACAAGTTACTTCATTCTTCTGCAAACCCCCCCCCCCCCCCCCCCCCCCCCAAGACACTAGCACCATACCAAACAAATCCCAGCAACTCTACCACTGGCATGTTCAAGTCCGCATCTCTGCTGCGTTCTAATCTCAGGGTGGGCTCTTGACCAGTCTGGAGGATCTTAAAGGAAAGAAAATTAGCAGGCAAGATCTAAGTTATCCTTCCTTAGGAGCCCTCCAGACCAGTCAAGATGCTTGAGAAGTACCAATGCAATAACCCTAAGGGTGAGACCCCCTTGCACCGGATGTCAACACTTCTGCTCCAAAGGCTGCATCCCATGTTGCCTGCACATCAGTTGAATGCAAGGATGACCATGCCACCACTCTGCAAAGATCCTATGCACTGAGAATATCATGACTTAAAGAAAACTCTTTAGCGTCCAATCCTTAAGTGTAGAAGCTGCCAGTGTTACAAAAGGGGAGGTCACCAGTACAAGGGTCAGGTCCCACAGAAGAACAAAAGGTCGTGGAGGCAGTTGCGTAAGTTTCGCTTCTCTAAGAAAATGCACCACACCCAGCAAAGAGGCCAAGGATTTACCCTGGACCATGTTGTGGAAACAGGCCAAAGCCACCACCTGCACCTTCAGGGAAGCCAGAGTTAACTTAATGGTAGGTAAGCATGTCTCTTCCTGAGCTGATTTTCATAACTTAAGCTCTTTGAGCAAGGATGTAGTTGTCTATATGCGGGCAGTGCAACTGATGGGGGCATTAAAATTGCACCCTATACATTGCCTCACCGATTGGCTCTGATATAGTGGACAGGGCAGAAACACTGGGAATGTGTCACATAAGACACATTTCCAGCTTGGGATGCTGTTTCTTTGACCTTTAAACATATAGAATTTAAAAGAAGCCAAAGTGACTGGAATTGTTTGGGAGAACATGTCTGTTGCTTGTCTTCCTTCAGCACCTCCACCCTGGGTGCTGCAGGCAGGCATCTATCCCTGCTCCATGATTGGGATCCTGGAGCCTCCTTTTCAAGCCCCTCTCTCAGCACACATTTGGACTTCAAACTTTTGTGTGAATGATTTTGTCGAGTGTTAAGGACATGCCAAATCCTATGAATTGCTTTTTTGATGAATGTATTTCATTCTTTAGTTAAACGTGGTGGATCTGTTTTCAGCATTGTGTCCCTTATTCAAGGAAACTATATGTGAAATGCCTGTGGTGGAAATGATGCTTTCAGCAGTGCAAAATTCCCGCAGTCTCTGTCTCAGCACAGCCAGATGTGTCCTCACCATCAAAACGTAGAGAAATATAGGCAGATAAAGACCATATGGACACTTTTCAACAGTCGTGGGTTGTGACTGTTGGCGGCCGTGCTCAAGCCGGTTGATACTGACTCTGTTTCTAGTGCCTCATTCCGATTCCAAGTTTGACCAATAGGGTGAGCACTAGGGACAGAGCCGGTACCATACGGCATGGGTGCGCAGCCATCCAAAAAGTTGTAACCCGCAGTTCTCAGTACCACTGGAGAGTGAGGAAACAAGCAGCGTTGCCAACTCTGCGGTTTTCACGTGAAATTCGGCAGCTCTTTTAAACTCGCGGGCAGTTTTCTACAGTCACGGGTTGCTTTTTTGCGTTTATTTTGTTGTACCGGTTCCCCCTACCCCTGCAAGGTGGTAGCTTTTTTTTTTTGGGGGGGGGGTTGCTGTTCCAGTTGTTCCCCGCTCCTCACCTCATGTTGTTTGTTGGTGAGCTCGGGCAGCTCCAAGGGGGACCCCGACACCCCTCTCCCCTGCTCCTTAGATAGCTGTTTTGGGTGTTGGACTATTTTGAGCAACTTTTGGGGAATTTCCATACATCTGGCAACTCTGACGGTGAGCAGAGCAGTGAGTGACAACATGGATTGGATTATGGAGGAGGAGGCAGAGCTAGCATATAAAAGCAAGTAACTACAAACGTCCCCCCCCCCCCCCCCAAACTCTTTACATAGCTATTTTTGATTTTTGAGCTGCTTTTGGGTACAGGTTGGGCAGGAAAACTTTTCACCATCTGGTAATTCTACATATGGCCCATCTAGTCTGCCCAGCCATGCCATCTATTCTGTCACTTCCTTAGAGATCCTATGTACCTGTCCCAAGGTCTCTTGAATTCAGATAAGATTTTTATCTCCACCACTTCCACCGGGAGGCTGTTCCACAAATTCACTGCTGTTTCCATGAAAAAGTATTTCCTTAGGTTACTTCTGAGTCTGTCCCCTTTCGCCTACGTCCTGCCTTTCCAGAGCTTTCTTTCAATTGAAAGAGTATGCTACATAAGTATTTAAATGTCTCTGTCATATCTCCTTCCTTTCTTCCATCCTGTCTTTGGGCTAATGACAGGAGGAGGTGGGGATGGCAAAATCAGAAAAGCTGTGGAATTTAGAATTTAGTTTCTATAGGGTTCACACATCCTGGTGTAAAGCACGTCCTACCCAGGACTGCTCTATATCTTTCACATCCTGTTAGGTTTATTTATTTGTTACATTTGTATCCCACATTTTCCCACCTATTTGCAGACTCAATGTGGCTTACATAGTACCGTAGTGGCGTACAAATACAAGGTGTTATTGTGGTAGAATAAGGTTCATGTAAGGTAGGTATAATGGGGAATTTAGGAAGGAAGAGGGAAGTTGGGGTGTGTCCATTCCGATCTTTGGTTTTGTTGTATTGCAGGTACTCAGGCTTTTATGTTGGGACGGTGGGATATGCCTTTCTGAACAGGTGTGGTTTTAGTTCTTTCCGGAATTTTAGGTGGTCAGACATTGTTTGTACTATTTTTGGAAGTGCGTTCCATAGTTGTGCGCTTAAATAGGAAAAGCTGGATGCATATGTTGATTTGTATTTGAGTCCTTTGCTGTTTGCGTAATGAAGATTTAGGTATGTTCATGCTGATCTTGTTGTGTTTCTGGCTGGCAGGTCTATGAGGTCTGTCATGTATCCCAGGGCTTTGCCGTAGATAATTTTATGAACCAGGTTGCAGATTTTAAAAGCGGCATGTTCTTTGATTGGGAGCCAGTGCAGTTTTGAAGTTCTTTTGTCCTTCCGCTCTCATATAGCAAAGATCTAACACTAAGCTCAGTTGGAAATAATTTCTGTGCTGCTGTACTGACATGGATTGCAATTTTTCCAGTGTCTGGTAATGTTTGTATGGGAGAGAGAGAGAGCATAAGCTTTCTGTTCCATTTTCCCTGTGCAGTAACAGAGGACTGGTGACACATTTGCAGTCTTCTCATTCTTCTATAGTGGAGTTGACCTTTTCTGAAGAACACAAGCTCTCTAAAGGTCACTGCTGCAAAGATTCCACTTTATCAACTCTCTCAAAATCTAAGAATGACAAAGCGATATCTAAGCCCTAAGTGAAAAAAAGAAAAACATGCATCTTAAACATTCATGTGTGCCAAGTACGCTAAGAGGGCATTTTCATCCAAAAAAGGCCGACCTTTTAATGTTAATAGAAGGATTTGAGATCATAGCTTTGTAAATCATTCTGTGTAAAATATATATATCATATCATACCATTTGTTATCTACACTGAGAGAAAAAATTCAACACCACAAATGTGTTTAACTATTGTTTTGACCTACTAGTATGTTTCCTACAGTTCCTTGAACTCCTAACTCAGCTGGACTGGGGCTGGCGGTCTTGTACCATGAGCCTTGCTTTGCATCTACAAGGGGATTTTTCCCTTATTTTAAATCCCCCCCTTAATTCACATGGCTCCAGTTTTTGCAGCGAAAGGCCTCAGGAAGGGTCCATTCACCAGGGCTTCCTCCAGAACCCTGCAATCATGGGCCCTGAATTTTGCCACTAGGTGTCATTCTTCAGCAATGATCACAACTCCCTGTGATTTTTATTTATTTATTTATTTTTTAGTCCCTCCCCCCCCCCCCCCCCCCCTCAGGTAACTATAAACCAGGGCTGGGCCAAGCATATTGTACATGCTAAACATTCAGCCGTGCGCCGCTGCCCCCAGATATGGCTCAAGTCCCTATTAACCCCCCACCCCATCCCCTAAGTTTAACATCTCCTTTTCCCTTCCTATGGCTCCCTAGGTAGCCAGCGCCTCCTCTTCCCCTCTACTTCCCTCTCTCTGTGACCAACATCTCCCCTTCCCTTCTCTACTTCTCAGCTCCCCTCCTGGCCAGCATCTCCACTTCCCCTTTACTTCTCTACCCCAACTCTATGTTTAGCATTTCACCTCCCTCACCACCTACTTCTTCAGACCCCATAAGTATAGGCTAGTGCTGAAGGGTTGTCATGTCCTGCTCCCTTCAGCAGGAAGTCTGTCTGGGAGGTGGGCAGGAGAAACCAGTGCTTGAGCCAGGCCTGTGCTTAGCCAGTGCAGCACTCTCTTTAAGCTCAAGGCCAGCGCCGGGGGAGGGGGAGACAGTTGCAGGTCCAATAGGGGAAAAGCTATCATTCTCACCAGAACAGCACCACCGAGGTCTTCAAATTCTTCCATCTTGGGTGGGCACCTAGTCTGCCTAGTGGCTTGATTGGCCCTGCTGTAAATGCCGCCTTTGTAGTATCCCTAGGAGCACCTGACCCGTGGATGTGAGATTGAGCTGGAAGCTTTCCACAAGAGTCTGAACATAAACTTGTAGAGAATATCCTTTCCGTAGTAAGTGTAACTTCCATTTCTTTTTAATTTATAAGATTTTACATCTTCAACCAAGCATAATCAAACTTGTACAGAAAAGTAATACAATATTCATATTTTGTTAAAGGAAAATGAGAAAAGCATATCAGTTACTCAAGTCCCCATTATTAGGGTCCAAGATTTAATTTGGAGGAATAATAACCAAACATATTAATATAATCACATAGGAAAAAGATCTGATTGTCTAAGATAATTCTTTGCTTCGGTCTTCGACTGAGGAAGATTTGGGAGAGATATCAGTGCCAGCAGGCTCCTCCCCAGCACTATTTAAAATCCTATCTAGGTGATGCATGAGGTTCGCCACCTTTGCACCAGGCAGGCAAGTGACAATGAGGCTTATTTTCAAAGCACTTTGGGAGGCTAAGTTCCATAGGTTTCTATGGAACTTTGGGAGGCTAAGTGCTTTGAAAATAAGCCTCCAGGTGACCTTCACGTCCACTAGCTATCTAGCTATCTACATGCCTAATAATTGAATCTCCAACTACAAAAGCCATCCTAACCCTTTCCTCCTGGGCATAAGCTCCTGGAGAGACATCCTCGGTGCGAGAGGATAGTGCATCCCCTGGTGGGTTGGTCCTGGCTAGCTTTCAGCTGCACCAGGATGATGCTCTCCATTTAGAAGACCTCCAAGGCAGCACAAGGGCTGCCAGACTGGAGGTGAGACTTCTCTACACTCAGTGCAAAAGACTGGATAGCACTTCTCTTGTTGCTGGACTACTGTCTGCATCTTAGTATTATGGAGTTTAATTAAAACTTCTTAAAGTATTTAGGGATATCAGATTAATATAAGGAGCCTTAAGATTATACGGTGTAATATGTAATTTATTTAGTGTTTGCTTCTCAGAAACGAATTAAATGTAATGACTATAAATGAAGACTTGAGCTAGGGGTGTGTGCGTGGAATGAGGACTGAACTAGGCCCTGCTTTGCCTTCTAGAATCTATCTGTTAATGTGGCAGAAAATTCAAGTTTTAAAACTATGGGGGAAAGGGTATGGAGACTAGCGAATAAAGTTAGCTTTAAAAAAAAAAAAATTCTAACTGTGTTTATCAATAACCTACAATTCCTCTTTTAAACCCAGTCTTTAAGTTACCAAGCACAGAGCAAAATAATGTCACTTAACCAGAGAAATGTCCTCTTCTCTCAGAACTTCTCAGAAAGAAAGTTAAGCGGGACCTTTCCTCTCTATGTAGTTTGGATTCTAAGGAGACTGCTTCAAACAAACCTTTTGAAGCTAACCTAGTAACAGATTAGCCGTAGTAACCTTTGCAAATATTTTATTTCCTCACACCTTAAAACACCTAATTCAGGTCAGTAGCAGTGCTACCTCTCCAGCAGGCAAAGAATAGAAAATAACTTTCTTTCAGGACAATTTGAGCCTTGCTACTATCCTTTTTAATACTCTTGGATGTTAAGTTTCTACCTCCTAGAGAAAGTTTCAGTTTAAAACTACGGGGAAAGTGTTGTACACTATGGAAGCTAGTTAATAATCCTTGTCCATTCGGAAGTTGGGGATTTTTTTTTTTTTTTAAGCAATAGTCACAGCTGCTGTCTGCTGATTCCTGGCCTCTAGTGGTACTACTTGGTCAGACCTATCACAGCTGCCCCAATTCCTGGCTATATTCTGTTTCTCTCCTCCCTTCCACTCCTGCTGTAGATGAGGTTTTTAAATGAATGTTACAGAGAACAGAACACACACATGTATATGTCATAATATTAGCTGAATCTGCATCCTTTTGAAACTCCTGAGCTGTAGTACAAATTGGCTAGTTGGATTTTTTTTCCTTTTCAGTGGTATAACAAGAACACCCATCACCTTCAGCAGCACTCAGACCTGAATCTCTGTTTCCTGTATGTTCTGTACACCAGACACTTCATTCTGGAGTGACCAGTGAGTTCTCAGCTATCACACCTTCCTGCATACCTATACCTGACAGGATAATGCTGGGTGTGACTGCTCCATCCCTCTTCTGCATAGCCTCGGTGCCATGCACAGAATAGTCTTTACTGGTTTACAGGAAACGCCAGCTGTGATAGGGCAGCTAGTAAACTGGAGCCTGTTTGTTTCGTGGTAACACTGTAATATAAATGTTTACCCAAAGAGTGGGCAGACATACATTCTCCTGCTGTCATGGGGAGGGGAAAATGTAGAAAGCATTCTCAGAAAGCAGCAATGTAATATTGCTGGATGTTTCAAAATATTTCTGTCATCTGTTAGAACAAAACAAAATCAGAAATATTCCCTTTGCGTTTTTCTTTTTGACTCGGCAATTTCGTATTGTTTGGGCCTCCAGCTCAGTTGGACTGAGGGATGAGCTCCTTCCTTCATGACGGTCTGATTTTTAAATGTCATTCCTAGAATCTAATGGGGTAATTTGTATAAACGCATTTTTATGTACATGTCAAAGTATGTTCAGTGACAAGAATTCATGGTTTTTTCTTTTCTTTTTTTTGCAACCTGAGTATAGACCTGTTCAGAGGTGCATTTTGAGTGGAGCAGTCTATATTTTAGTGGCACTTTTTGCATTTTGTTTTTTTTGGGACAGTTAAAGATACATAAGCTAAAAATAGGCACCCTCTTGACCTCCAATCCTAGGGTATTTGTTATAAAATTACCCTGGTGAAAACACCTTATAAGGAGCCTATGGGAAGACTAATGTATAAAGACAAGTAGGCTCCTGGCATCTTTATAAAATACAAGCATAAGTGGAAGGTGCAGACATTTAAACCAATATTTGTCAAGTATGCACATAAATTATATTTTAGAATCTACGTGTATACTTGCATGCTCTGCTCACATTGTCCAGACTTCACCCTGTGCATGCTTTACATGCATATGTGGCTACATCTTTGATAGTTATTAAAATATCATCAAAGGGTGCATACTCTATTGTTTAAAGCACACACCCTCTTATAACATTACTAGCCGTTGAGCCCGTAAAAACGGGCTGGTATTGGGGTTTTTCTTCCTTCCCACTCCCTCCCTCCCCGTGAGGTCGCCACCGCTACCGTTCCCCCCCCCCCCCCCGGAGTCGCCGCCATCCCTCCACCCGGCCGGGGCCCTCTCTCTCTCCGCTACTAAACTTACGCATCCATTCGCCGGAACGCAGCACGCATATCAGCTGAGCTGCCGTCGGCCCTTTCTTCTCTGCCTGTGTCCCGCCCTCCTGTGACGTAACGTCAGCGAGGGCGGGACACAGGCAGGGAAGGAAGGCCGACGGCAGCTCAGCTGATGTGCGTGCTGCGTTCCGGCAAATGGATGTGTAAGTTTAGTAGCGGAGAGAGGGCTCGGGCCGGGTGTGTGTGTGTGTGTGGGGGGGGGGTAACGGTAGCGGCGACCTCGGGTGGGCGGGTGGGGGGGGGGGAGCGGTATCAATCTTGGCGGCGCAGTTTCCCTCTCTGTCCCGCCCTCATCACGTATTGACGCGGGGGCTGGACAGAGAGGGAAGTCTCTACTGCGCATTTGCGAGTGAGTCGGTCACTCGCCGTTTATATGTTTGATTTTCAATTTGTCTCCAGGAGCATCTGCCCAGGAGGGAAGGGTTAGGATGGCTGCTGTTGTTGGTGATTCAATTATTAGGCATATAGATAACTGGTGGCTGGTGGAAGTGAGGATCTCCTGGACACTTGCCTGCCTGTTGTGAAGGTGGAGGACCTCAGCGTCGCCTAAATTTTAGGTAGTGGTGTGGAGTTGCTGGCTGTCTTGGTACTTGTGGGTACCAATGACATAGGAAAATGTGAGCGAGAGATTCAGGAAGCCTAATTTAGGCTCTTAGGTAGAAAACTGAAATCCAGATCCTCCAGGGTTGCATTTTCAGAAATGTTCCCTGTTCCACACATAGGACGGGCAGAGCTCCAAAGTCTTAATGCTTGGTTGAGATGATGGTGCAAGGATGAGGGATTTAGATTTGTTAGGAACTGGGCAACATTCTGAGGAAGGAGGAACATGTTCCGAAAGGATGGTGCTCCACCTTAATCAGGATGGAACCAGGCTGCTGGCGCTAACATTTAAGAAGTAGATAGAGCAGCTTTTAAACTAAAATTGGGGGGGGGGGGGGGGAGTTGACAGTTGCCCAGGAGCACATGGTTTGGTGTGGAGTATCCTTAAAGGCTACTATTGAAACAGGATCTTTAGGGAATCCCTATAGAGAGGTTTCAATAATGGTGAAAGAAAGCCAGGAGTGTTCAGTGGGAGAACAGAGTAAAGGATGCAGATTATCCGCATTAACTTCAAAGCAGCCTGTAGTTGCAAGGAAAAAAAAAAGACATTTTGAAGTGTCTATATACAATGCTAGAAGGCTTTAAAAATAAGATGAGAATATATAGCACTAAATGAAGAAGTAGATATAATAGGCATTTGAGAGACCTGGTGGAAGGAGGACAATCAATGGTACAAATTCTATTGCAATAGTGGATCAAATTGGAGGGGAGGTTCTTCTTTATGTTAAAGAGGGAATTGAGTCAAACAAATTAAATGTTCAACATGAAACAGATAGCAGCATGCAATCTTTATGGATAGAAATTCCAGGTGTGAAGAGGAGTATACTGATAGGGCTGTACTACTGTCTGCTAGGGCAAAACGAATAGACAGAGGGACAAATGTTCACAGAAATTAGGAAAGCTGGCAAATTGGGCAACATAATGGGTGATTTCAATTATCCTAATATTGACTAGATAAAGGTTACATCAGGGAGTACTAAGGAGGAAAAATTTCTAGATATAATAAATGACTGCTGTTTAGGGCAACTGGTCCAGGAACCAACGAGAGGGGGAGCTATTTTGGATCTAATCCTTAGTGGAATGCGGGGCATAGTACGAGAAGTAACGGTGTTGGATCCGTTGGAAAACAGTGATCATAACATGATCAAATTTGGGGTGATATTTGGAGTGAAGTTTTACTAAGGAAATCTACTGTAGCAGCTTTTAGTTTTCGAAAGGGCGATTATGACAAAATGAGGAAAATGGTTAGAAAGAAGCTGAAAGGATCAGCCACAAAAGCTAGGACTTTAAATAAGGCATGGACGTTGTTTAAAAATACCATTGTGGAAGCCCAGACTAGATATTCCACATATTAACAAAAGGTGGGAAAAAGAACAAACGACAGCCACTATGGTTAAAAGGCGAGGTGAAAGAGGCTATTAGAGCCAAAATAAATATTCTTCAAAAAATGGAAAAAGGATCCGAATGAAGAAAATAAGAAGCAGCATTAGCACTTTCAAGCCAGATGCAAAGCATTGATAAAGAAGACTAGAAGAGAATATGAAGAAAAACTTGCTGCAGAGACAAACTCATAATCGCACTTTTTTCAGGTATTTCAGAAGCAGGAAGCCTGCGAGTGAATCTTTGGTACCGTTATATCAGGAAGGAGAAAATGGAGCACTCGGAGAGGACAAAGGCCATAGCGGACAGATTGAATGAATTCTTTGCTTCTGTCTTTACGCAAGAAGATGTAAGAGATCTACCTATACCAGAAATGGTTTTTAGGGATTGAAGATGTGGAGGAACTGAAAGAAATCTCAGTGAACTTGGAAGGTGTATTGAGCCAAATTGACAAGTTAAGGAGTGATAAATCGCCTGGACTGGATGATATACATGCCAGAGTATTGAAATATCTCGAACTTGAAATTTCTGATCTGCTAGTGATCTGTAACCTGTTGTTAAAATCGTCCATAGTACCTGAAGACTGGAGGGTGGCCAATGTGACACTGATTTTTAAAAAGGGTTCCAGGGGTGGTTCGGGAAATTACAGACCAATAAGCCTGACTTCACTATTTTGTCTGGCACTGGAAACTATTATAAAGAATAAAATTACAGAACACGTAGACAATCATGGTTTAATTGGAGTCAGCATGGATTCAGCCAAGGGAGGTCTTGCATCACCAATTTGCTTCATTTCTTTGAAGGTGTGAATAAGCACGTCAGTAAAGATGAACCGGTTGATGTAGTGTATCTAGATTTTCAGAAAGTTCCTCATGAGAGACTCCTATGAAAATTAAAGAGTCATGGGATAGGAGGCAGTGGATTAAGAATTGTATGTCTAGTAGCGCTTTAGAAATGATAAGTAGTAGTAGTTATTGGACAGAAAAACAGAGGGTAGCATTAAATTGCCATTTTTCTCAATGGTGGAGGGTGAATAGTGGAGTGCCGCAGGGTTCTGTACTGGAACCGATGCTATTTAACATATTTATAAATGATCTGGAAATCGGAATGACGAATGAGGTGAATTAAATTTGCAGAGGACACAAAACTATTCAAAGTAGTCAAAATGCATGCAGGTTGTGAAAAATTGCAGGAAGACCTTAGGAAACTGAAAGACTGGGCATCCAAATGGCAGATGAAATTTAATGTAGACAAATGCAAAGTGATGCACATTGGGAAGAATAATCCAAATCATAGTTACCTGATGCTAGGGTCCACTTTAGGATCTAGTACTCGAGAAAAAGACCTAGTTGTCATTGTAGAGAATATGCAGAAATCTGCTGGCCATTTTGTGACGGTGGGCAAAAAAGCAAACAGGATGCTAGGAACTATTAGGAGAGGGATGCAAAATAAGACCAAAAGTATTATAATGCCTCTCTATCCCTCCATGGTGCGACCTCACCTTGAGTATTGTGTTCAATTTTGGTCGCCGTATCTCAAAAAAGATATAGCGGAATTAGAAAAGATTCAAAGAAAAGTGACCAAAATGATAAAGGGGATGGAATTCCTCTCGTATGAGGAAAGACTAAAGAGGTTAAGGCTCTTCAGCTTGGAAAAGAGACCGCTGAGGGGGGATATGATTGAGGTCTACAAAATCCTAAGTGGTTGGAGCGGGTGCAGGTGAATTGATTTTTTTCACTCATTCAAAAAGTACAAAGACCAGGGAACACTCAATGAAATTGCATGGGAATTCTTTTAAAACAAGTATGAGGAAATATGTTTACACTCATAAGTTAAGCTCTGTAACTTGTTGCTGAAGAATGTTGTAATGACAGCATATCTGGGTTTAAAAAAGGTTTGGGCAAGTTCCTGGAGGAAAAGTCCATAGTCTGTTATTGATGTGGACATAGGAGAAGCCACTGCTTGCCCTGGGATTGGTAGCATGGAATGGTGCTACCAATTGGGTTTCTCCTAGGTACTTGTGACCTGGATTGGCCACTGCTGGAAGCAGGATACTGGTGTTTGTGTATTTCTTTTTTTTTTTTTTTGGGGGGGGGGGGGTAGGCATGAGAAAAAGGAACGAGGGGGCAGTCTTGTGCTTATCACCATCAGAAATCGGTATTGCTAGCACTGTTCTACTTCCCTTTGCACAGCTTGCCTGAAGAGCAAATTCTGAAGACTCCTGCATTGCCATACTGGGACAGACTGAAGGTCCATCAAGCCCAGTATCTTGTTTCCAGGTCACAAGTACTTGACTAGATCCCAAAGCAGTATAATAGATTTGATGCTGCTTATCCTAGAAGTAAGTAGTGGATTTTCCCAAGTTCTTTTAGGAATTAGCCAGACCTTTTTTAAACCCCGCTAGGCTAACTGCTTTTACCACATTCTCTGGCAATGCCAGAGTTTAATTACACGTTGAGTGAAGAAATATTTTCTCTGGTTTGTTTTAAATGTGCTGCTTAGTAACTTCATTGTGTGCCCCCTAGTCCTAGTATTTTTGGGAAAAGTAAACTAACAATCCACTCAGTATTTTATAGACCTCTTATATCTTCCCTCAGCCATCTCTTCTCCAAGCTGAAGAGCCCTAGCTGCTTTAGCCTTTCCTCGTAAGAAAGTCGTCCCATCCCTTTATCATTTTTGTCGCCCTTCTCTTTTCTAATTCTGCTATATCTTTTTTGAGATGTGGTGAGCAGAATCACACACAGTATTTGAGGTGCTGTCGCACCATGGAGCAATACAAAGGCATTATAACATTCTTTGTTTTCCATTCCTTTTTTAATAATTCCTTACATTCTATTTGCTTTCCCTTGGTGATGACTCCTAATATGGAACCTTGCATCATGTAGCCATAGTTTGAGTTCTTCTTTCCCACATGCATCACTTTGCACTTGTTCACATTAAACATCATCATTTGGATGCTCGGTCTCCCAGTCTCGTAAGGTTCTCTTGCAATTTTTCACAATCCACTTGTAATTTAACAACTTTGAACAACTGTGTTATCAGCGACTGTAATTATCTCACTAGTTATTCCCATCTCTAGATCATTTATAAATATGTTAAAATGCAGAGCTCCCAGCATAGGCCCCTGGGAAACCCTCTCAATAGTGAATACTGACCATTTAATCCTACTCACTGTTTTCTTTCTTTAACCGGTTTTTAATGCACAATAGGACATTGCCTCTTCTCTCCTCAGGTGTCTTTCATAAGATACTTTGTCAAATGCCTTTTAAAAATGCAGACACACAGTATCAACCGGCTTACCTTTATCCAGATGTTTATTCACCCCTTCATAGAAATGTAGATTGGTGAGGCAAGATTTCCCTTGACTAAATCCATGTTGGCTTTGTCTCATTAATCCATGCTTATGTATATGATCTGTAATTTTTTTTCTTTATAATAGTCGCTACCATTTTGCCCAGCACCAACTTCAGGCTCACTGGTCTATAACTTCCCAGATAACCTCTGGAACCTTTTTTAAAAAATTGGGGTTACATTGGCCACCCTCCAATCTTATGATGCCATGCTAGATTTTAAAGATAAATTACATATTTCTTGTCAGCCCTCCAGACTGGTCCAGCTGCTGACGCATTGGTTATACGTTATACTCGCCTACCAGCAGATGGAAACATAGAACACAGTTTCTGAAACGTGTATAATAGCCTTGTACCACCTCATAGCCAGCCAATTTGTTCTCATTCTCCAGCAGATGGTGGTCGAGTAGCTTGTGCAGTCAGTCTGGTAGAAGGGTGATTCCCTGCGGTGTGACTTTTGGCCTTTAGTTCTCTTAAATTTTCTCAGGACCAAAGAACACCCCCCCCCCCCCAGAGTTTCATTTTTCGCCAGTTCTCTCCCTTTATCTTTATTTTTTTTTTTTTAAATTTCTAAGGGTTGTGGTCTGCAGGGGCCACTGTGTACCCTAGGGTGTAAACATATGGCCAGGTTCCTCCCCTGCTATTCTCGTCTGCCAGGAGGGAAAGTGAAATGGGACTTGGTATACCGCCTTTCTGAGATTTTTGCAACTACATTCAAAGCGATTTACATATATTCAGGTACTTATTTTGTACCAGGGGCAATGGAGGGTTAAGTGACTTGCCCAGAGTCACAAGAAGCTGCAGTGGGAATCGAACTCAGATCCCCAGGATCAAAGTCCACTGCACTAACCACTAGGCTACTCCTCCACTCATTCCACCAATAAGAGCCAACCTCATCAGTGATGTCACAATGGATTGATTGCCCAATACAGTTCCCCAGGATCAAAGTCCACTGCACTAACCACTAGGCTACTCCTCCACTCATTCCACCAATAAGAACCAACCTCATCAGTGATGTCACAATGGCTTGGCTCACTTCTGATATTGTGATGTCATAAGGGAAAGGGGGAAAGGGAAATGGGACTTGATATACTGCCTTTCTGAGGTTTTTGCAACTACATTCAAAGCGATTTACATATATTCAGGTACTTATTTTGTACCAGGGGCAATGGAGGGTTAAGTGACTTGCCCAGAGTCACAAGAAGCTGCAGTGGGAATCGAACTCAGATCCCCAGGATCAAAGTCCACTGCACTAACCACTAGGCTACTCCTCCACTCATTCCACCAATAAGAGCCAACCTCATCAGTGATGTCACAATGGATTGATTGCCCAATACAGTTCCCCAGGATCAAAGTCCACTGCACTAACCACTAGGCTACTCCTCCACTCATTCCACCAATAAGAACCAACCTCATCAGTGATGTCACAATGGCTTGGCTCACTTCTGATATTGTGATGTCATAAGGGAAAGGGGGAAAGGGAAATGGGACTTGATATACTGCCTTTCTGAGGTTTTTGCAACTACATTCAAAGCGATTTACATATATTCAGGTACTTATTTTGTACCAGGGGCAATGGAGGGTTAAGTGACTTGCCCAGAGTCACAAGAAGCTGCAGTGGGAATCGAACTCAGATCCCTAGGATCAAAGTCCACTGCACTAACCACTAGGCTACTCCTCCACTCATTCCACCAATAAGAGCCAACCTCATCAGTGATGTCACAATGGCTTGATTGCCCAATACATTCCCCAGGATCAAAGTCCACTGCACTAACCACTAGGCTACTCCTCCACTCATTCCACCAATAAGAGCCAACCTCATCAGTGATGTCACAATGGCTTGATTGCCCAATACATTCCCCAGGATCAAAGTCCACTGCACTAACCACTAGGCTACTCCTCCACTCATTCCACCAATAAGAGCCAACCTCATCAGTGATGTCACAATGGCTTGATTGCCCAATACATTCCCCAGGATCAAAGTCCACTGCACTAACCACTAGGCTACTCCTCTGTGCCTTGGCCCCGGGCTTGAGGTACGTCTGTATATTTCAGCACCTGATCCTGATATTGTCAGCATCTGAGTCTGTTTGCAGCAAAACATCGAAGATGACTCAGGAATGAGTGGATAACATTCCAGTTAATAAATCAGTTTTTATTAAAAGATGATCAAGACTCGACAGCTGTGTTTCGGCGGCTAGGCCTCCATCAGGAATCTGTTATATCAAATAGGGTCATCCATTTGATAAATTGTTTGTCGCAATTGTATAGAGATAATAAATCGTGCGCTTCTTGTGCCCGAGTGGTGCAGAAGCTCAGACTCGCAGCTGATCTCTTTCCCCTTCCCTAAACTGGCAGGCAGGGAAGATTGGCATCTGAGTCTGAGCATAGTGTTGTTTTGCAGCATCGTCTGTTTCTGTGCGTGCAAGATTGGATTGTACAGTTTATATTTGCATGCATCGTACTTTCAGACTTCTGAGGCAGGCGCCCATGCGCTGAAACACAGCCGCTGTTTCGAGTCTTTTGGTGGTGTATTTTCAATAAGAGATCACGCATAAAATTTATCCAGTCTCCTGTCACGTTCTCAAAACTGGAAACTAGGTTGTGAGCCCTTGGGCCACTGCCGAGGAGCGGCAGTTGCAGGCAAAACCACCCCACGCTAGAAACAGGGCAAGTCTCAGGCAAGCAGTTAGGCTTCACCTGCACTTGGCCACTTTTCACCAAGAGTTGAGCTCTGGGCTTCAGGTGGCCGGCAGGACTTGCTGGACAGGGCAGGACTGGATAACAGCAAGGCAGCACAGGGACTGAGGGTCAGAGGGGAAAGGGAGGAACATGGGCAGCAACGCAGGAGACTGGGCAAGGAAGGGAAAGCTAAAGGGCAGAACAGAAAGCTGCAGAACAGCTACTAAATAGGGAACAAACACTGACTAACAAGACACAGAACTAAGAGCTGCAAGCAGCCCCAAAGCCAGAACACAGACAAACAGAAACTAAACACAGAATTACAAACAAGAAACCAGGCAAGGAAAGCAAGTAAAACCTAAACTAAACTAAACACAGACTAACTAGAAACAGGCAAGAATCTCAGGTAAACAACTGGACTAGCAGAAGTGCAACAAGCACCAACATACCAGGGCCTTAGACGCAATGCAAAGGCAAGCAGAGAGATTTCAGAATGGCTAATAAGCCCTGCAGCAGCTGAGGCTTCAGCTGCAGCAATCACCAGGCAGCTACGAGTGCTGTGCAGGGCCAAAGAAGACAGACAAATCTGGCAGCCTGGAAGATCCAGACTGGAGTGGGCTAAAGTCTGGACCAGGTAGGAACGGCAAGACAGTCTATGGCAGTTCATAGCAGCCACCGGTTCTGGCCACCAGAGGGCGAGGTGAGCACAGACGTGACATCTCCCTTGTTTCCTTTGGAAGAGCCAACCCGCCCAACTCTTTTTTCTGTGTGTTATGGTCATAGGGATAGACTGTTCCTCTACATCTTGTGGTCGTTCTCTCTACGGAACAATGTGATAAGGCACTTGCCAAGGCCAGAAGGATGCTAGGTTGCATGGAGAGGGGCATAGCCAGCAGAATGAAGGTGATAATGCTCCTGTACAAGTTATTGAGACCGCATTTGGAGTACTGTGTTCAGTTTTGAAGGCTATATCTTTCTAAGGACATAAAGAGACTTGAATCAGTTTAGTGGAAAGCGACCAAAGTGGTATGGAGTCTCTGCGTGAAGAAGTGTGAGAAGAGACGAAGGCGTGAATATGTATACTATAGAGGAGAGGAGGGATAGGGAAGAGATGATGCAGAGATTGAAGTATTTGAAAGATATAAATGAACAGAAAGTCTTTTCCAGCAATGTAGAGATGTAGAATTAAAACTGAAAAACATCGGGAAAGAGTTTAATGGAGAGGGTGGTAGTTGCCTAGAATGCTCTTTCACTTGAAGTGGTGGGATTGAAAGTGGGATTGTCCGTATTTAAAGAGGTGAGGGATTTACACAGAAGATTCCTATATGAGAAGAGGATGGAATAAAAGTACAGATCATTTTCACTCAAAAGTAAAACATAACAGAGAGCGCTTTGGGGTGGGGGGGTCGACTTGCATGGAACAGCAGGTACAACCCTAACAGCAAAGGGGGAGGGCAACCTGCACGGATCAGCAGGTACAAACGTAAGGGCAAAGGGGCAGAGTAACCTACACGGAGCAGCCTTTCCAGGCAGACTTGCTGGATAATGCTGTTCTTTATCTGCTGTCATGTACCTGAGAGCAGCATTGGTGTCTGCTGCTAGAGTATTCAGTTACTCATTCAGATTAGCGAATTGCATAATGAACATGTCCAGACCAAGCCCCCAGCAGTACCTACAGTAAAGGTCTGTGTGTTTTCAAGTGCATATACTTTTAGCACCCAACTTAATTTATAAAAGACATTTCATGTACTTGTTTTACCACGTATGTGCTAAAATTACCTTCCCCCCTCCATTGGATGTGAAAGTTTATTTCCTAGCTTTCACCAGACTGACTAGAAGATAATCTTGCTGGGTTTTGCTATGTTTTGGTCAAAAATGGAGAAAACCAGATGACAATTGCCTTAGGTTCTTTTATTGGAGCCCCTTCTGTTTCAAAAGTACGGTATGTTCAAATGTATTATTTACAGCTGCAAAAAAAACAAACCAAAAAACCCATTTGGATTAGGCACATTATTTTATTTTAGGGACCTGGAAGATTCTATCAGAGCACTGAAGAGATGAATATAAACTCTGTAACATTTCTTTTTCTATATATATATATATATATAAATAATTAAAGAACGTATATTGCCATGTGTCACATAAATCTTCTGTGCATCATGAATGTTATTCATTTTTGTAAATCCAACTTTCCATTGTTTATACATAGCTGACCTGTTCTGTTTTATCAACCTCATTTTCTGTGAGCAGTAACGTGTCTAGTAAAATTACAGATGACTGGATTTGTGAGTTACGGAGCCTTAGAGGACTCTGGTACATAACCGGGCTAATCCCATTCCTCATTCCATGTTTCATAATCAGTTTAGAATTTTCTGCCATGGAGTTCCTGAAGGAAATCTTACTGGAGCACCTGCAGAAAGCCTTCACTGGTTTTATGGTCCGATAGTTGCAGGTGATGTACCGGCTGAATGCTTCCCGGAAGGTCTTATTGAAAAGAGTGTAGACCAAAGGGTTCACCCCAGAAGAAACATAACCCACCCAAACAAATATCTCCATAAGCATCTGGATCACTTTCTTGTCACAAGACTCGCACAGTACAGAGGTTACATTGGTGATGAAGAATGGGCACCACATTAGTACAAAAAGGAAAAAAACAATCCCCAAGACCTTGGAGGCCCTTTGTTCATTAGTGATTGTTTGCATGGACTTCTTCCCAAAAGTAGACAGTCTGCGGATTGGCGTCTCCTCTTGTGAGCTGACCAGGATTTTTTCCTTCCTGGAACCATCCAGCATGGCCACTTTCTCCGGTGATGAACAGGGTGTCATATCTCGCTGGAAAACAGTGGACACAGTGGACCAGTTCAGACGTTGAGGTGGTTTGTTCTTGATGAGATAGGCCTTCTTGCGCAGCGCCTGAATGGTTAAGAAATAAATTACAACCATGATCCCAAAGGGGATGAAAAAGGCAGTCAAAGATCCATATGTGATGAAGTCTTTAAACCTCTCAGGCCTCACTATGCATGTCTTATTGTTGTTCTCAAATATGTTAGATTCATCCCTGATGCCTTGGATAGGGATTGGAATGGCAATACCTAGGAAAGAGTAGAGCAAAGAAAGATCAGTCACTATATTTATAAGTAGAGCTTGCAACAGGTGAAGACCTGCATTAATCATTTAACTAAAAATATTGCACTCCCATAGTTTTGAAACATACTCTAGCAGTTAGGGTCTGTGGGAGCTACAGCTCAAAAAGCGTCATTGAGACCGCCTGATTCAAACCAAGGATTACATCGTAGCATTTCTTGTCCTTCATATCAGCTCGCGTTCCTGCCCAGTTATCTGTTCCTTTTGTGAGAGGAAAGACTGCAGCAACTGCTCAAATGGAAACTGCTTTTGTTCTGTGAAAGTGAAGGGGATGACCTTTATGACTTCTGAGTCCTAGTCGGACTACTGGTGCTCCCGGTAGAACCTCCCCCCACCCCCAGTAATGTACAATTGGCAGGGCTTTTTTTGCAGGGGTACTTGGGGGTACTGAGTACCGGCACCTTTTCCATTGTCTGCTAAAATTGACCCATGGTCTCCAAGTTTTAATGAAAGTGCTCAAGCTCTACACACCAATTCTGCCTTGTCATAGATTCTGTGACTGGTTGCAGGGGGCCTGGCTATTGTGGGGTGGGTCCCTTAGTGATCACCCCACCCCCTGAAGAGTGGCCTGGCATTTGAGTACCGGCACCTTTTTCGCTAGAAAATATGCACTGACAATTGGTAACACAGTTAAAGACCTACAGTTCCATCCAGTCTGCCCAGTTTTCTGCTAAGGATGTGTTTCAGCTGTAGAAATTCTGCTGCTTGTAGGGTATTAGTTTTTGTCTGTCTGTTTTTGTTGTCTACCTCCTTGATTTTCTACTATCCTGGATAGATTATCATACAGGTTACAATATTTAATGCTGCTCCAATGTCTCCCCCGCCCCCACCAAGTTTTGTAATAATATAAACCAGTGTTTCTGAATCGGTTTGCCATAGGAAAGTTAGTAACTGCCTAATGCTCTGTTCTCAGAATTTGTATTACATTACCATAGAGTTATATTCCCCTGAACACCTTAAGATAGGTTCAGAGTAGATTACATTTAAGAATATAACCAGTTCAAAAAATTGGGAACTTATTGAGAAATACAGTCAGAGATATTTAATACTGATTAAACTAAATTCTAAACAAATTCCAGTTAGCCTAATCTCTAGTGTCTGAGTAGATTAAACTACAAAACCTTAATAAAAGCTGATAGTAAAAGGGACTATAATTAGTCTATCTTGAAAGCACATATTTTCTAAGTAAACCTGCTTTAAGAGATTTACGGAACCGCACATAAAGAAATTACAGAAATTGGCAAAATTCTAAATTTTTGTGCCCTGATAAGAGAATAAGGCTGTAAAATTCCTCTTACTTTACTTTATTTCTTATTAGTCAACGATATTCCCATAGAGTTCAATGCAACTTAAATCAAGAAAAGAAGTACGTAGTGAAATTTACAACAAAAAGAGAAGAAGCTTAAATATCATCTGATAAACTAAGTACTGGCAATCATTAATTATTGTACATTTTGTAAAACATCTCTTTCAAATTAAATATGATTTCTACAGTTTGTGGAATGCTCCATAATGAGTCATGATCATCTGAACTGGTAAATCATTTCAACATTTTGCGGATAGATAAGGTAAAGTCAATGCATGTAATGACCTGAATTTGATACCTTTTGGGGAAGGAAATGGCATCCAACAAATTGCCAGCTAGTCTCCTATTCCTAAATTTGATTTAAATATTCTGATAAACTTCCATTCATTGTGCAAAGTTTGAAAATCCACTGGAAGCCAATGCCGTGTGTAATATACAGTGGGGTAACTTTCTCAAATTTAGACTTGGAGAAGATCAATTTTGCAGCTACATTTTAAACTGAGTACAATCTTTTTCTTACTAGTATAGTGCAGCCTTAATATAACACATTGCAATAATCAAATTGTGATAAGATCTTTTATAATATGGAAAAGACAGTCTTAAACTATTCCAAGTATCGCATTTGGAGGTCAGATCATTGATCATCAAACACATATAAAGTTGAACTAAGCCCTTCAAGATCTTAAAAACAAAATACATTTTAGAAAGAATTTGTGCGTCCACCGGAAATCGGTAGAACTTCATATAGCAAGGCACTCTATCAAATTTGCCTAAACCACATGTAAGATGAATTGCTGTATTTTCAGTAGTTCTAAGTTTTCTCAGTAAATGTTTTGTACAGCCAAGGTCTATGATGTTACAATAATCAAGTTTTGCCAGAACTAAAGCTTGTACTAACAGCCTAAAGTTTTCTTGGTTGAAGTATTTTCAGATACATTTTAAATTATTCATCTCAATCAATAAACGATACTAGCAGTGGCTCTTAAATGTGCAAGACTGAGAATTGATGGACAAAAATACATGGCACAACCAGCCAGACCCCACTTTGTGCAGCATACACACTTCATGCAAAATCTCCCATTCCCTCCGTTCAGTCTCTTACCCCAACTTTTCCATGAGTCCTCACCATGTCTGCATTGCTTGCACTGTGGAGGTTGATGTGCCCAAAAATGTTTGTTAACGTAGGCATGCTGTGGCCTTGAAAGCAGGGTTGGCACGAGTATTGGGCACTCTAGGTGGACTTTCAGCCTTCTTCATTTGCCTCCCCCCCCCCCCCCTAATTTTCAGATGCTTAGGTCCCACAGAGATATTGATAATAAATAATCCCAGGATACTTCTTGAACAATCCTGTAAATTGTATAATTGGAGTTTTAAATTTTTGAACTTTGTTTCATGTATATTTATGTTTGGTGCTTTGTGAAAGTCTTCACACCTGCTTTTTTCCACATTTTGCTCTTACTCATTAATTTAAAATACATTGAAATAGTTTATTTCACAGACCTACACTTTCATTGTGAAAGAACAGTTGTAGAAATATCCAGAAAGTTAATGAAGGATAAGAAACTAAACTGTCTTGATCACATAAGTCTTTGCATCTCTTGACTTTATATTTGGTGGAAGTGCTTTCTGTAACGATAAGAGCCATGAGTGGTCTAGGACAAATGCCTACCAACGTTGTAGAATAGTTCAGTCTATTTCATGTTGACTGGACTTCAATCTTCAGGTCTTACCAAAGGTTTTCTCTTGAATTTAGGTCTGGGCTTTAGACTGAGCCACTTGAGAACATTGATTTTCTTTTTGCTGAGTCACTCTGTTGGTTTTGCTTTATGCTTAAGATCATTGTCTTCCCGAAGGGTAAATATGCTTCCTAGTCCCAGGTTTCTTCCAGGATCTGCTTGTATTTTACTCTGTCCATTTGAACCTTGATCTTCAGAAGTATCTGTGTCCCTGCTGCAGAAATGCAGCCCCACAACACAGTGCCACCTCCACCACCACCATACTTTAAGGTGGGCATGGTGTTAGCAGGGTGATGTACTGTGTTTGTGTTATGCTATACTTAGGACTTTTAGACCAAGAAAGATACACTTAGATCTCAAACAGAACCTTCTCCCACATGTATGAAACATTTCCTTGTTTCTTTTTAAACTCTACATGGTGCATTACATGGCCTTTCTTCAGCAGTGGCTTCTTCCTCATCTTCCTCCCATACAGACTATATTTGTGGAGTAATCTTTAAATTATTGAACAGTCAATATTTTCTCTAGTGTCAGCCAGAAAACTGTTATTCTAAAGTAATCTTAGGTCTCTTAGTGAGTTTTCTCAGCAGCTTCCTTAACCCCTGACCTTGGAGAAATGGCTTGATTGAGGCAGTGTGTTAGTCTGGTTGTGAGCCCTTGGTCCCTGGCCGAGGCCTAGTGTAGGGGTTAGGCCAAGGCCGAGGGCGGGCCGAGCAGGCACTACACTACCCCAGCTACCAAGCCCTGTACACACACACACGCAGCAACCAACTTGAACCACAGAAAATGGAAGATGGGCAATCAGGCAGGCCTCACAGCCTAACTGGAACTGAGTCATACTTAGGGAGGGGAGAAAGAGATTAAATGAGGGATCTCCCACGGGGACTGGAGCACCAGCAAACCCTTCGGTGCTGGTAATCAAGGAGGAAGGGAAGCATACATAGAAACCCGTCAAGCCATAGCCCACCACACACAAAGTGAGGGATTGTCGTAAGGTACTGTAGGCAGAGACCCTTAGCAAACAGGGAAGGGAAAAGTATACAAAACGGAGTGCAGAGCCTAACACACACACCAGCACAGAAAGGGACAGGGCTCTGTAATACAGGAGGTAATACAACAAAGAAAGGACTGAACGAGTCACGCTGGGAACTGCAGTAAACAGAACTGCCAGAAGCAGAGAAGCTCTGCAGAAAAAGGGTTAAACCACAGTCAGCATACAGACAGTAACTAGAGGCAAGGAACACTGTAGACAACTGGTAATTGGGAGTACAATGAAAAAACAAACAAACAACTCCCACTGAGAGAAACAAAGGGTAGGACCTGCCAAGCAGAAGCAAAACAAACAGACTGGAACAGAACGAGGAGGGACTCACCACACAGGCACCAGAGCCAAAGAGAGAAACCCAGGTGTAGTGATAAAGGTAATCAGACACATGCAAGCAGAGACAGAGCAATAGAAAACTGCAAGCCAGCATAGAAGAACACACAAGCACAGACAGAGCTTCAGCGGCATCGGAGAAAACGCCAAAGCAGGGGTTGACGGGAGGGGTACATAAGTAATGCCATACTGGGAAAAGACCAAGGGTCCATCGAGCCCAGCATCCTGT
Source organism: Microcaecilia unicolor (assembly GCF_901765095.1). Classification (NCBI taxonomy): domain Eukaryota; kingdom Metazoa; phylum Chordata; class Amphibia; order Gymnophiona; family Siphonopidae; genus Microcaecilia; species Microcaecilia unicolor. Next base: position 218,137,819 of record NC_044040.1, on the reverse strand, counting down.
CCACGACAGCGGCCAATCCAGGCCAAGGGCACCTGGCAAGCTTCCCAAACGTACAAACATTCTATACATGTTATTCCTGGAATTGTGGATTTTTCCCAAGTCCATTTAGTAGCGGTTTATGGACTTGTCCTTTACGAAACCGTCCAACCCCTTTTTAAACTCTGCTAAGCTAACCGCCTTCACCACTTTCTCCGGCAACAAATTCCAGAGTTTAATTATACGTTGGGTGAAGAAATGTTTTTTCAGATTTGTTTTAAATTTACTACACTGTAGTTTCATCACATGCCCCCTAGTCCTAGTATTTTTGGAAAGCGTGAACAGACGCTTCACATCCACCTGTTCCACTCCACTCATTATTTTTTATACCTCTATCATGTCTCCCCTCAGCCGTCTCTTCTCCAAGCTGAATAGCCCTAGCCTCCTTAGTCTTTCTTCATAGGGAAGTCGTCCCATCCCCGTTATCATTTTAGTCGCCCTTCTCTGCACCTTTTCCAATTCTACTATATCTTTCTTGAGATGCGGCGACCAGAATTGAACACAATACTCAAGGTGTGGTCGCACCATGGAGCGATACAACGGCATTATAACATCCTCGCACCTGTTTTCCATACCTTTCCTAATAATACCCAACATTCTATTCGCTTTCTTAGCCGCAGCAGCACACTGAGCAGAAGATTTCAGTGTATTATCGACGACGACACCCAGATCCCTTTCTTGGTCCGTAACTCCTAACGTGGAACCTTGCATGACGTAGCTATAATTCGGGTTCTTTTTTCCCACATGCATCACCTTGCACTTGCTCACATTAAACGTCATCTGCCATTTGGCCTCCCAGTCTCGTAAGGTCCTCTTGTAATTTTTCACAATCCTGTCGCGATTTAACAACTTTGAATAACTTTGTGTCATCAGCAAATTTAATTACCTCGCTAGTTACTCCCATCTCGAAATCATTTATAAATATATTAAAAAGCAGCGGTCCTAGCACAGACCCCTGAGGAACCCCACTAACAACTCTTCTCCATTATGAATACTGCCCATTTAACCCCACTCTCTGTTTCCTATCCTTTAACCAGTTTTTAATCCACAATAGGACATTTCCTCCTATCCCATGACCCTCCAATTTCCTCCGTAGCCTTTCATGAGGTACCTTGTCAAACGCCTTTTAAAAATCCAGATACACAATATCAATTGGCTCCCCTTTGTCCACATGTTTGTTTACTCCTTCAAAGAATTGAAGTAAATTGGTCAGGCAAGATTTCCCCACACAAAAGCCGTGCTGACTCGGTCTCAGTAATCCATGTCCTCGGATGTGCTCTGTAATTTTGTTTTTAATAATAGCCTCTACCATTTTCCCCGGCACCGACGTCAGACTCACCGGTCTATAATTTCCCGGATCTCCCCTGGAGCCTTTTTAAAAAATCGGTGTTACATTGGCCACCCTCCAATCTTCCGGTACCACGCTCGATTTTAAGGATAAGTTGCATATCACTATCAGTAGCTCCGCAAGCTCATTTTTCAGTTCTATCAGTACTCTAGGATGAATACCATCCGGTCCAGGAGATTTGCTACTCTTCAGTTTGCTGAACTGCCCCATTACGTCCTCCAGGTGAGCTTAAGTAGATCAGACTGACATCAGCCCAGCCCCTGATGGACCAATCAGGAGTGGTCCCAAGCATTCCCCTGTCTGACTTGCAGAAATACCAACAGAATCATAACACAGTGTCTTGGTACCAATCTGTTAATGCACTAGGATGATATACTCAAGAGCGCCACAAGAGTTAGTCAAATAGTTGAACATGTCTTAGCCTTCCCGTAATCTATATATTTACCCCAGTGTTCTTTTGACAAGCTTTGTGTTCAGCATAATTAGACCTTTGCTTCAAATTGACATCATACAACTGAAATGGCTCGATTCTTCTTCAGAAGCATTCAGATCAGTTCATCTACTGTTGGATTCAAGTGGGCTGAATTTTGGGCATTGTTAAAGAAATGTTTGGTTCTAATTGGGGTTGAAGGATATGAAGATGTATGCAATAAAGACTTTAGGTTTCTTACTCATAATTATTATTTGAGTGTTTCTTTAATTATTTCACATTGCAAGTATAGATTATTTCGAATAGATCAGTGAAATAAATTCGTATTTCAGTGCCTTTGAAATTTTAGGGGTAATATTTAGCTTGCGGTGGCCAATGCTTTTTGATACTGAGATATTCAGAACTGAGTGGCCACCAGAAGTTATCTAGCATCACTGATGTTCACTGCTGGTACCCATGTAACAATCTAGTCAAGTTAGGACAGCAGGCCAACAAATAACCTCCGTTCCACCTCTACCCCAAATTTACTCATATACACAAATGCCAACCTATGTAAGATCTTATATGTAGGCCTTCTAAAATTACAAATATAGATTTTGCAGCGCTTTGAAGGATAGGACAGATTTCTGCATATAAATTTGTATGTAAATAAATCTCATTTATTCATTTAACAGGTTTTTTTTATACCATCTTACTGAATGGATTCATTCAAAATGAGTTACAAAGTCGTAAACAACATAATTAGAAAACCAAGAATAAAAAGACTAAAAATCTCAGCAACCTCCCTCCAATCCCAACACAATGTAAACAAATATAGTACAAATAAGCTAAATCAATAAATACATCATCAAAAACTATAAAATAAACAAGAGATCAGCAGTTCACTGGGAAGAGCAGGCATAATCAAACTCTTACAAAAGGACAGTAAATTACTCTCCTCATTGCAAGAGGCAACCCATTCCACTTCACTGGACTCATAACACTGGAAGCCTTTTTAATTTTAAGTAGCTTAGGAACAAAAAGCAAGTTTCCTTGCTTTGATTTCAAAGATCAATGAGGGGCATAAGACACCAATCTGTCGTTCAAATAAATTGGCCTGTGAGTGTGTAACGCCTTGAAATTTTGTGTCATTAGTTAGAATTAAACATCTTTCCCCCACTGGAAGCCAGTGTAATTACTGTAATAGAGCATGAGCATTTTCCTGTCTAATACCTCCTAATAGTAACTGAGGTGCAGCTTTCTGGTCAGTCAGCATAGCATTGCGAAGTCTGCTGAGTAAGCTTGGGAAGCACTTATGTAAGGTGGTTGTATGACTACTTTTAGGGGTTCACTTTGCTTTTTACCCCTATTAGTTTTTTGTACCCCTGACGCAGCCTGAGGGCGAAACGTGGCCACATCGGGTAACCTTGTAATAAACCACTTCTTCTGTTACTCTCTTATTCTACTTTTTGTCTTTTTTTTTATCTGCTTTTTTTCTTTTGGGAAGCCTCCAAAAATGACATCAATTAATTGATGGATTTTAATGTAGAAAATGTCCCTCTAATTACAGCCATAATATGCTTCCAACCTAAATCCCAAACCCTAGTATCGCATCCAGTGTTTCTACAAAATTAACCCAAGGTATCATTTGCTCTGTCTTAGGTAAAATCCTCAAATCTCCATGTTTAGTAGCACCCATTCCTCATTAGCCTGGAGTCAACATAAGTTTAGCCTCTCTTTCCATTGCCCAGTTTTTTATCTAAGGGCAGGAACAATTGTATGTAGTCGGAATACACTAAATCACTATAAGAATAACAAGCATTTGAATTGAGAAACAACTAATCGTTAAGTGTTTGCACACTTCAACTACAATGCAAACCAAATCTCCTGAGAGCAAGCACGTGCAAATTGAAGATGGAGGGGAAAAAAGTTGGGAAGGTTATCCTCTCTTTGGCAGACATGTTTTACTTTGTGGTTTGCTGTCCATTCATCGTGTTATTTAGAATTATAGAATGATGAGATGTTTTAGGATTCATTGGTTTCTTTAGCACTGGTAATTTAACTTACCTATTGAGATGAGCCATACTACAGCAATTTTGACTATGGTTTTGGCTCTGGAGTTGAATTGGCTGGCTTGGATTGGTTTCTTTATGGCAACATAGCGATCCAAGGAAATTGCACAAAGGTGCATGATGGAAGCTGTAGAAAAGAGTATGTCGAGAAATAACCAGATAGAGCAGAGACAATTGGGAAGAGGCCACTCGCTATCTGAAAGAGAAAACAAAGTGGGAAGTTATTCACAGGGGTTCTTCTATACCCATCCCAGCTCCTTCTCTTCCCTACTTTTGAAATTCATAACTCTCTAGAACATGTTAAATTATAACACTTTCAAGAGGGAAAATGGATTTGCTATCTTTACGACAGAGATTGGACAGGCCATCGCTTACAGGTTTTTAAATTTGATTAAGTTGTTGGGAACGCTGTGGGATCTCACATAGCTGTTCTAAGAGAGTCAACCAAGCAAATCATTCTGAATTACAGTTTTTTTGTCTCTGTATTGCAAATAACTAATGAGGGGTAGATGTTGGTTGGGGATTTGCAATCTTGCTATTGTGTGACTAGGATTAAATAAGGTGTCAGTTTTCTTCATTTCAAAATGCCATTTTTCAATTAAGTTAGAACACCACAATTGGTCTTTCTGTTAGGGGTCTAATTTGGCCACTTTCGCTGGCCTATATATTCCCTGGCAAGGATCCTCCAAATACTTAATAAGTCAACAGTGTGAACTATAATGAAACCTTTCCAAACTTTCATAAATAAATTGATCATCTTAACAAGCTATTGGTGTTTGGTAACATGAAGATCATTCAGTTTAAGATATGCCTACAATATGCAGTGGTAAACTGGAAAGGATTAGTACACTAATAAGATGGACATTTTAGTTATTTTTATTTAGCAATACATTTTGAAAGATCCAAGACATTTAACTTACATGCTAAAAAAAATTCCTGCTTGTGGTAGTGATTAAAGGAATACACTGATGTGAATATTCTAGTCAGATTTAGACAATATGCACACAAAGACATGAAAATTCAGAGAAATCTGCTTAGAACTCGTATGAACATCTCTAGTACACCTGTTTCAGTAAAAGTAACTGTCAGCATTAGAGGGTCTGATGCAAGAGGTAGGTTTGCTTGGAGGTCCCATCCTTGAAGGCCCCCAAAGACCTACAAAAGCTTTTCTGGTATATAGGCAGTGGACTTTCACCCAAGGTTAGATTCTGATGGATGACCTGTCTCGCTTCTGTCCTATGGCATGACCTTTGAAAGGAATAGCCTGAGACTCGGAAGAGGTCATTTACAACTCTGTTGCCTAAAAAGATGAGCTCTGTAGCTTATGAAAGAATTTGGAGAGTTTTTGAGGCCTGGTGCCGTGAGAGAGGTCTTGCTCCATTTCATTCTTCTGTGGTTCACATTTTGGCTTTCCTGCTGCTATGTCTCAGAAAGAGGTCTCGTGGCTCCTTGAAGGTCCAGGTTGCAGCTCTAGCCTGTTTTCAAGGTTGACTGGAAGGAGCCTCCTTACCTGCACATTCTGATCTGGTTTGTTTCCTAAAAAGAGTAGTGCATTTTTATCTTCCACTGTGTTTCGCTGTTCTGGAATAGAATTTGAATCTAGGCCTTCAGACTGTAAGTGCTCTGCCCTTGGAACCGCTATGGGAGGTAGCACTAAAAGATTTATCTTTGAAGGTGTTGGTTCTGGTAGCTATATTTTTGGCAAGATAGATACCAGAGCTGCAAGCAGTGTTCTATCGAGAGTCTTTCTTACAATTTTCAAAGGCGGGTGTTACACTTCAGACAGTTCCTTCCTTTCTCTTGAAGGTAGTTTTCGTTTTTCACTTAAATCATGTTATCTTGCTGCCCTTCTTCCAGAGAGATGATTATGGAGACAGGGTTTTGGTCCTTACCATGCTGGATATGTGCAGGGCCTTCATCTGTTGTGTGGAAATTACCAATGATTTTCTTTTATCAAATAGATTGATTGATTGTGGTGTTTGGAGGGGCCAAGGAAAGGTGAAGCAATGATGAAATCAACCATAGTGCAATGGCATAAGGAAGTACCTCCTGAAGCGATTAGGATGTATTTGACTAGGAGTTTGGCTGAATCATAGGCAGAATTTTAGGTAGTCTCTTCCAGTAGACATCTGTAAGGCTTTGATATGGTCTTTCTTGCACTCTTTTGCTAAATATTATTGGTAGGATGTCCTTGCTAGGCAATATGATGTTTTTGGAGCAGGGCTCACTGGATCCTGCAGGGTAAGGGGTGCTTTGGTACATCCCGTTTCCTTCTTGACTGGTCTGGTGGATGAAAAGGAAGGAAAAATTTGTTCTTGTAATATTCTTTTCTTGGGTCTGGAATTTCATTGGAAATGTGTATCTGGATAATACCCTGATGATCACACATTGCATTCAGTGACTCATTTTTAGTTCTCGTAGTTCGCCTTCCATTTCCTTCTGCCTGCAGAAACAGACTGCTATTTTTTTTTTCCTTTGGGGCCGTTACTTTATGGCCATATGTGGGAAGAGTGAGGTAACTGCTGAATATTGTTTAAGACCATAAAGGTAAGCAGTGAAGTTGCAATAAGCCTTGCACTAATAAGGTATGCAGACTTTTGCAACGGCCTTGGAGTTTCTCGTGCAGTACCTTTTTGTGAGGTTTTCTTAAACCTTCATATCTACTGAGTCTGCAAAAAAGCTTCATTAAATAGTGACATTTGAGCCATGAAAGTGCTTTTATCCAGTTCCAGGGAACATCATGAGACTATAAAAACTGCATAGACTGACACTTTTAAGGCACAAAAAATGGGCCACAATTTTGCCAAGATAACATGGGGAGAGTATTAATGTGAAAAGACAGCATTGCCAAGTGTGCCTGCCTCTGGATTCTAGTCTGTTTTGGCTGTGCTAGTGCCTGCATGGTCCTTACTTTCTAGAGTAATGTGTGATATAACAGAGAATGCCTAAGGCCTCTCTTTATACATTTTGCTTGAGGGTTTCTTTGTTTTGTGTTGTTTTTTTTCCCTTTGTTTAGTAAGAGTAGCTGTGAACTAGCAGCACGATGTTGAGGAGTTTTTCTAGCACAAGCAGTAGAAGTAGATGTTGAATTAGAAAGCATGTACTGCTGGTTTGGAAATGGACTGGTCATGTTTTACCTTCCAAGGTAGTGCTGGAGAGACTTCAAGGTGAAGTCAGAGACCTCCTATTCAGTGGAGGGAGGAGTTAGGTGGTTCCAAGTAATTTGCCACATATTTGTGGACCACAAACAAATGAGGGAGGATGATTCTCCTAAATGAACTTTCTCACGTGTCTTCTCCCTATCGGGAGCCTGAATGAGCTTTCAGAAAGGTTTTGTCCATGTAATGAAATGCAAGATAAACAGGAGAAGCTGGTTTATTGAGAAATGTTGGTATCGTAATACCTGGCAGTATATTTCAGCTGTCTTTATTGATGTCTCCATGATGGAGAATGGATCATTCATTTTTGGAGGGAGCCAGTCCCTTTTCCCACAATTGCCATTTGGAGGCACTTTATTTTAAGCTTTTCCTGCCCTTCCACGCTCTTCTCATCCTAGGCTGTTAATGCACATAATCAGTTGAAGACCCTGGCTCCTCTCGGGCTGCTGACTTCAGTTTCTCCTGGACGAGTAGAACTGAAGGTTAGCAGATAAGCTGTAGGTGAAACCTCTTTATTGAACTAACTTTTTACTTTTGGGACTACTTCAGTCAAACTGGATGTATGTAGCTGTATACTTTATGCATGTCAGAGAAGTAGAGAGAGTTTATTATTTCAGTCTGTGCCAAGTTATGGAGCAGCACAACTCTTCTTTCTTGTCCAGACTGACTTTCACGGCTGTGCTAAATTAAATCATTCTCTGGAATAAGAGTAGTTTTAAACAACGCTGGCCCTGGGGGCACAATTCGAGTGATTGACGAGTCCAGTATGATTCCATGCTGTTGGTGCTTGAAGAACAGAGCCCTCTTCTTGGCCAGAACACAAGACCTGATAGAAAGTGTGCAACATTCCAGTTTTTATGAAGAGGGTGTTGCATTTCTCATTAGGGACACATCTGTTTCTTAGAATTTATCCGTTTCTGTCGGTTTGATAATGCTCGTTTCATCAGTAGAGTTCAGCTCTTAACTAAAATCTGATGTTAGGAGGTTTCATTCTGGCAAATGAAATTTCAAAACATCACTGAAGAGTATGCTTCAGCCTTTAATACTTTCCTGTTGGGGAATCACTTGGTTTATTTTATTTATTGGAATTTTATAACTGCCTTTATGATGAGATTCACCCAAGGTGGTGTACATCAGGTACAGTTGAACATAAAACTTACAATTTTGTTAACAGCATAACAATAGTAAAATGACCAATTATAAACATAAATACATGAGGTAAATTTGAAAACAGCAAATTGAAACCTAATAAAAGGACTAATCTAATTCTTATATACTGACAGTTGTTCCGATTAGGATTTGCAGCAGTTTACAATTGAAGTCTAAACTTTGGGGAGGATGTTATAAGGAGGTTCAAGAAGAAAAGGTCAATTGGTGGGGAGGTGTTAGGTTGCAGTAAACCCGAACGTTTACTACCATGAAACAGTATCGAAAATATACACATTTAACACCACTGAAATTCAAATAAGAGATATAATATCATGCCGGCATAATACTAATGAAACACCTAATAAGCACACATTAGAACATTCAAATAACATAAATATGATGCTAATGCTTTTCTAAAATACGGTTACTATGTAGCCGAAGTGCAAAGTGCAGATATATAGGTGGGGTCAAGTCATTTGGGATAAATAGATGGATAGCTAAACTCAAGGCAAGTTCTTTGTGTACAGTTAAGCAAGATATAAGGAACTGGTCTAAGATAGTGTGTGTAGCAAACTTGTCCAGGTGCAGAATGGGTGTATAGTCGGTCACCCTATATATCAAAGGCTTGGGAGAAGAGCCAGGCTTTCATCTGCTTCCTGAAGTAGAAGTAATCTCGAGTTAGACATAGCCCCTCTGGGAGTAAATTCCATAGAGTGGGAACTACTGAGAAGGTTTACTGGCGGGTATCGCATTGTATATTTTTTCTTTTGGTGAGAGTACAGATAGTGATGCTCCTTGAGAGGACCTTAGAGGTATGAAAGGGCTAACGTATTCTTTAAGTCCTCTGGCCCATTTTGTTTGAGGACTGTGAAAATCAAACAGAGTTTAAAGCCCTGTAAGGTACTGGTAGCCAGTTTACTGATGTAATGCTCTTGCAGCCTTCTGTCAGTCATGCTGCAGCAGTCTGAATTAGTTGGAGCTGATTCAGACTCTTTTTGGTTTGACCAGTGTACAGGGCATTGCAGTAGTCTAGTTGTGATGTTATGGCATGGACCACTGTGGTCAAACTCATCTTTTCAATATATATATGTATATAGAGAGAGAGATTTCGTAGCTGCCGCAGGTGATGGAGGTTGTTTGAATTTGTGGGATCAGAGTGAGTGATGTAGCAGTATCCAAGATTCCTGACCTTTCATTTTAGGGGGAGTTCATACTTCCCAAAAGGTATTTTGAAGTCAGGTATTTGTCTGCTTGTGTTAAGTTCCCAAAGAAACTCTGTTTTGCTTGGGTTCAGGCAGAGTTTGCTGTTTGCCTATTCCTAAGTTGCGGTTAGACAGGCAGTGAGTTTACTCAGAGGTGTGTGTAGATCTGGTTCAATGGGTATGAATAGTTGTTGTTGTACATCATCTGCATAGATGTAGAATTTTGTGTCCATTGACTGAAGCAGCTCAGCCAGAGGCTTGAGGTACATATTAAATAAAATGGGAGACAGTGTGGATCCCTGTGGCACTCCACAGTTCAGTGCCCAAGGTAATGATGTACTGTTGCTGAACAGAACTGATTGTTGTCCATCTTACAGATAGGATTTGAACCAGGTAAATACTGTGTCACTGATACCTGTTTCTGCCAGCCTTGTAAGCATGATATTATGATCCACAGTATTGAAGGCTGCTGAAAAATCCAGCAATACTAGTATCGAGGCAGGATCCCTAGTCATAGTTTCTGTGCAGAACATCAAGAAGGGAGACTAGAATTGTCTCTGTTTTATACCCAGGTCTGAAGCCAGATTGACATGGGTCTAGTCAATTACTTTGTTAGCCAGTCGTTCAGTTGAATGTAGCCGCTCTGGGGCTGCTTTACGTGGCAAAAAGCAGGGTTTAAACGATCTAAAATAAATACATTTATATTTTCTGTAAAAGGTTTTGCCAGGAAAGGAATGTTCGAGACTGGTCGGTAGTTTTTGAGCTTATCCTGATCAAGTGAGCTCTTTTCAGTAGGGGACATACCACAGCTTTTTAGTGGTGTTGACAGCTGCCCTTACACAAGAGGAATTAATAATTTTAGTTGCCCCTTCAGTGAGGCCTATGCTGCTTGTACTGTCTTTGCAGAGTAGGGGGTCAAGAGGGCAGGTTGTAGGTCATAGACCTTTCAGGACTTTTTCAAGAGCTTCCTCTGTGACCTGGTTGAATGAGTACCAGATGGCTGTGCATGGTGGGGAAGAAGAAATGTTCTCATTAGCTCGTGGGAGCTTTGATGTGACTGTCTGTAGGTCCTGATGGAGACCTTTAATTTTGTTGACAAAGTATGTGGTAAAATCATTGCTGGTTAATTGTGACTGGGAAGGCTGTTTACTGTTTTTATTACATTAGATGCTTGGTTGAATTTGCAGCTTGCTCAGTGTGTTGAGAGAAATACTGTTTTTTTTGGTTGTTGTTAAGGCCTGTTGGTACATTTCCATTTGTTTCTTACGTTTGAGCCTGTCTTCATCTGGGTGAGATATTCACCATTTTCTTTTGAGTTGATACCCTAGCACATAGGACCTTCTTTACAGGGGCTATTTTTTCTAATACCATCACTTGTGTGCTTTCCAGATATCAACCTGTACTGACACTATCATCTTGATATACCGTGTCTTAAGTTTTTATCATTTGAGCAGTTTACAATCATTAAAAATGTATTTATTTATTTTTTATTTGTTACATTTGTATCCCACATTTTCCCACCTTATTTGTAAAATGTAAAGATAGAAAAGAATTACAAACTTTGGTGGGGCCTATCTGTTTTATGTAGACCTTAATAGAAAATGTGATTTAAAAATAATCAGCCCATGATAGGGGTGTTATCTCAATGCCACCAGCCTTGTGTTCAAAGATGTTGATCCCTTTGCAGAATACTAAGTCTAGCATATGGCCCTTTTCATGGGTTGAAGATTTGATCACCTGTGAATCCTAGAGCTGCCATCGTATCAAGTAAGGCAGCAGTGGTGGTGTCTGGAGTTTCGTTAGTCTCCTATGATCAGTAATAGGTAGCTCATAGTTATGTTGCTAGATTCGGCAGTTCTTGCACAGATGATGTGTTGCGAGGTGCTTTGTAGACCACAAGCAGCCAGATTGGTTCCTTATCTCCTGGCTGGATTGGGAGGCATTCTAAGTCAGACAGGTGGGGGATGAAGACTGCACAGTCTTTCATCAGAACTGCTACCCCCTCCACCTTGCCTCCCTTGTCTTGGTTGGTTCAGGATAGTTAATCCTCTGGGGCATAGTTCAGGCAATGGTACTTCTCTTGCTTATTCTCAAGATGTCTAGGTGGTATTGACTGATGACATCATAGACCATAGGAAATATTTTGTTGTCTAATCTGGCATTTAGGCTCAAGTTTCCAAGTACTGGTCTGTTAGTTGTGGTTGTAGTTTTAGGGGTTACTTGATTCTTGGAGGTATAGCTAGATAAGTGTTTTGCCTCTTACGTTTGTGTCTTCTAAGAGGGTGGGGGATTCTTCTTCCCTGGATTGTTGGGAGGTATGAAGATCTTTGGTTTACTAGGCCAAACTCATTCTTGTTTAAAGTAGGTAAGATTACAGAGCTCTCTAGCTATTCAGTATAACAAAAGCCAGTTTGTCTTTGGTAGCAATAAAGTATCTGCTACCTAGGAAGTTGAGATTCTCTAGAAGATATATAGTAAGTCAGCCCTGTAGAATTGTTATTCTATCCATATTTTATGCTTTTAAATCTTGAAACAATGTAAAATAGTTTTTAAAGTCCAATGTTAAATATCTAACAAGGCACTTCTGCTCACTAGAGACATAAATGACTATATTTCACTCCTGTGAAATTATTTAGAAGTTTTCATGCAGAGGGAAATTCAGCAGGATATCAGAAATTTAGAGATAATACAAGTTAAAGATATGAATTTCAACTCACAGATTGTAATTATGGTTTCATCATTTTGCTGTTTCTGATCCTGACGTCTTTTGATGATCAATTGATGCAGAACACTGGAGGCTTTTTTGTTGTAGATCCAGTTCAGATCATAAGCAAAGAGAGAGGTTGCTTTTATCCAATCAAAACAATGAAATTAACTAAGTGAAGGAAAGAAAACTCAAAATAAAACTCGGGACTGGTACCCCAACATAGACTGAGCAGAAGTATATAAACATTTTAGCAGTAAATAAACAGTTACTGTATTATTTAACCTGAATTGTAGGAACCCGATGTGAACACAGCCTCTGCCTTCCCCAGGTTATAGTTTATAGTATGGTTACCCAAGCTCTTGGAACCTCTCCATTTGATTGAGCACTGAGCAGAGAAAAGCATAAACTAGCAATTCAGGATTGATGGGCTAATCCCTGCCCTTAATCCAGGGAATTCAGATCACAGAGCCTAAAAGGAACTCTTGAAATAGTGGGAATGCAACATTTGCAGAAATGTGGTTTCTTTTCTTATGTAAATTTGCTGTAATCCAATAAAGGTGATCTTCAGAACTGTGGTAGTGTTTAGAACTCTTGTTACGAATAATGTGATTTACTTATTTTGAAGCTCTGTTTTGTTGAGTTCAGTTCCAGGATAAAGGAGCTCAGTCTCATTCTATTCTACAAAATATACATGAATTCTATTAATGAAGTTGCCTTCAATCATCTGCACATTATTTGTGAAAAGTCTGCAGGAATTTAATGGTCCACTTTTGCTGGTTTCGGAGCAGTGATAGGACCACTCATCTCTATCACAAATAAACAGTATGCTCCTTTAATTGCCTGAGAGTACCTGCATCTTTCATGCTTGAATGAGTAAATGTTCCAGGTCTATTTCAGAGATGTGATTGTTTCACATCCACGTATTGCCTTGATAGTATGACCTCTAAGGAGGATGAGAACATCTCTCACACGCATTGTGTTCCTTGTGTAGAAATAATTGAATAAAAATGTTTAATGATGGTCTTCGGAGCTACTTAATGTTACCATTATGGAAAAGAGTTGTGCTTCTTTCTCTGCCTACATGACTATGCTTTTATGTAGCTCCAGGGAAGATGCCTACATGAAAGTTGTTGAGGAAGCAGCAGGGAGATTGGGTTTGAGTAGTGTTAGTTCATATTTGGATTTTTGGTGAACCAGATTAAAGCTGAAGGAGTTCTGCACTGCAATGGCTTTGTTCATTTCTGTGTCTGTTTGGCTTATTTCTGCATTCTTGCATGTTTTTCAGGAGATGTTTGTCTTCAGTTTTAAAAATAAGTATATCAAAGACGCCATCTTGTCAAGCTTCACTGAGCTTTTTATTGTGGTGATGAAGTAGTAGATGGGAGAGCACTGAATATAGCCTGTTCCCTTCTGATACTGTTGTACATATAAAACTTGTTAATGAAAATAGTCAATATGGAGTAGGGCAGAAAATTGCTGGGTGGACAAGTGGTTAAGCAAAGAGCGGTGGTGAGTGGAGACTGGTAAAATGAGCACCAGGGCATATGTCAAAGTTCAATGCTGGAGTGGCTTCTTTTCTAAAGCTTTGTTAGAGACATTGCAAAAGAAGGTGATGGAATAATTTGTTTGCTTGCCAATGACTGGCAAATCTGTAACAGGGTGCATAGTCAGCCAGGTGGGTTTAGGGAGAAGAATGAAAGGGGACCTGAAAAGAACAATCCCCAGTTTGGAAGCTGTGCTTCAGTACAAAAATGTTTTTGACCCTTATCAGTTAGGGGACAGGTGCTGAGGGGAATGGAGCCTGCAACCCCAACAGCTGTTCGCTTCTAGTACTGTTGCACATGGAATAAACCTCCTTGAGCCTGAGTCAGGAAAAGTATGGCATGCTGGGAAACAAAGCTCCGTGGGCTGTGGCGTGGAGACACCTGAGTTTGAAGAACAAGAAAGAGACCCAAGAATAATCATCTCAGGTGATCTGAAGGTTGCTAGTCAGAGTAGCAAGTATTACCATTTTACACAACACTGAACAGACACAACCCAGCCTACTCCTTGGGGCTTAAAATCTAGCCAGTATATGTGTGTATAAGGAGCGGTGACGCCAGTAGAAAAAGGGAGGCAGTATTCTCTTATACAGGTTATTACTCTGGAGCTGAACTTTCCTAAGGATGTTGAGAGGATGAAAGAGGTACAAAAATGATACAAGACCTGAAATGCAAACCCTACACAGGCAAAGGCTAACAAAACTCGGGGTACTCAGTGGAAAAAAGAATGGAAAGAAAGGATATGAAGAAATATTCAGATAATTAGAGTACTTCAGAGGGAGGCATTTTCTATATTAAAAAAAGGGAACGTGAAGCACAAGGATTCATGATATGAAGTGGAAAGGAGAGGCAGAGAAAATACTTCATTGAGGATGGTGGGTGCCTCAAAGCTGCCAAATTACCTTAATCCTGGAAGAAGATTTAAAGCCAGTTCTGGATTTCGGACACCCCTATCCTGAAGCATTATAGGATCTGCATCATTGATCTGAATTGGTAGACTAGGGAGCAACAAATACTGCACCAATTTGGATGTCCGTTCAAAATCAGGACTGGCCAGATAGTCTCCCTTCTGGGACTGGGTGACTTGGCAGTTCCGATGCCTGGAATAGCCATTACCAGAGGTGCCATCTCTTGGACTTTCTGTCATGATAGTATATTCAAGACAGGCACATAGGTCAGTGGTAGTGAGTAAAACATGGGAGGAATTGGTACAGTAGAGGGCCTGAAAAGTGCAACGTCAAAGCAGTGATAATGGTGCACCATGATTCCAAGAAAAGGAGGTAGGATCAACCAGCATGAAAGAGTGGCAACCCTCTTTGATGTAATTGAAGAGAACTAGCAGGGGCTGCATTTAGGGATTATGGGCAATCTCCTGCAGGTAGTGACATTCGTGAGACAGCTGAGAGATGCCTATACCACTCTAGCTGAGGTAAGGGCAACTTGCCAGACTGGGTGAGACAAATGGTCTTGATATGTCATTATCTTCTGTTGTGTTATATAAGGTGCTTTACCAGACAAGGAAGTGTAGCAGCTGAGTCTGTGTTATGAGGAGACAACACAGTAGCTTTCTGCAAGATGGCACGTAGTTGAATTTGAACTGTCATCTTTACAGTGTCTGGATGGGCTCCATGTTACGTTGCTTTTTTTATTACATCAGATAGAAACAACCGTTAATCTTTAGTTAGAGAACTGTGAGTAAGTCAGGTTCCTGGGTGAGTAGTCAGAGCAGCAGAAACCAACAGTTTCATTAGTAATCATACAAACAAAATTGGAAGAAGATTGTTGAAAATCAGAAGGTATTGAGAATGATTAGTTGGGTAAGTCTGAGTTTAATATTGTAGTTCAGTTTTTAGAATCCTTGCATCCAGCTTTGCCTGTGCAGCTCACTCCTGCCCTGCTGCACCCAGTACTGAGATCCCCACACAAACCTCTACCTCACTCCTGCCCCGCCACACCCAGGACCGAGATCCCCAACACGGAGCTCTGCCCTGCCGCACCCAGGACCAAGAAATCCACATGGGGCTCTGCCCCGCCACACCCAGGATTCAAATTCCCACACAGAGCTCTGCCCTGCTGCACCGAGGACCGAGAAACCCACATGGAGCTCTTCCTCAATCCTGCCCTGCCGTACCCACAAGCAACCCTCCTGGTGAATCCTGAGTGCCATTCTTTGCTGGTGAGTATCAGAGGCATAGCTACTATTTGAGCGAGCCTGGCAAAATACCCAAGGCCTCCCAATGGTAGAGGCCACCTGAAGCTGCTCCCATCCGTAGGTCCAGCATCCCTACCTTCCTCTCCTCCCCTACAACCAGCCCAGCATTGCTTCATCCTGCCACTTTCTTTCTGGCTTCTCCTTGGTGCTCAGTAGGTGGTCAGCAGAGGCAGTCCTGAAACCCGGCTGCCTCTGTCCGGTGGTGGGGCTTTTCCTCTGCTGCATACTACTTCTCTGATGCAACTTGTGGGCAGGATGTGGCAGAGGAAAGGCCCTACCTGCCTGAAGTAACCAGCTTTCAGGGCTGCCACTGCCAGCCACCCACCGCATCACTGGGGAGAAGCCAGAGAGACTGGAGGGGGGGAGGGAATGGAGGGCAGGAGAGATGCTAGGGGAGCAGAGATAGAGAGAATGCATAGCGGGGGGGGGGGGGGGGGGGGGGGATACAGTTGGAAGAGTGAGAGTACCTCATGAAAGACTCCAGAGGAAATTGGAGAGTCATGGAATAGGAGGGTAGTATTCTATTGTGGATTAAAATCTGGTTAAAAGATAGAAAACAGAGAGTAGGGTTAAATGGTCAGTATTCTCAATGGAGAAGGGTAGATAGTGGTGTTCTCCAGGCGTCTGTGCTGGGACCACTGCTTTTTAATATATTTATAAATGATGTAGAGAAAGGAGTAACTAGTGTAAATTTGCTGACACCACAAAGTTATTCAAAGTTGTTAAATTGCAAGAGTATTGTGAAAAATTACAAGAGGACCTTATGAGACTGAGCGACTGGCCATCCAATTGGCAGATGGTGTTTAATGTGAGCATGTGGGAAAGAGGAACCCGAACTTTAGTTATGTAATGCTAGGTTCCACATTAGGAGTCACCGACCAGGAAAGGATCTAGGCATCATCATTGATGATACGTTGAACCCCTCTGCTCAGTGTGCGGAACAGCTAAGAAAACAAATAGAATGATAGGTATGATTAGGAAAGGGATGGAAAATAACAACGAATATGTTATAATGCCTTTCCATGATACGACTGCACCTCGAATACTGTGTGCAATTCTGGTCTCTATCTCAAAAAAGATATAGTGGAATTAGAAAAGGTACAGAGAAGGGTGACAAAAATGATAAAGGGGATGGGACGTCTTCCCTATGAGGATAGGCTGAAGTGCCTAGGGCTGTTCAGCTTTGAGAAAAGACGGCTGAGGGGAGATATGATAGAGGTCTATAAATTAATGAGTGGAGTGGAACGGGTAGATATAAATCACTTGTTTACTCTTTCCAAAAATATTAGGACTAGAGGGTATGCAATGAAGCTACAAATTAGTAAATTTAAAACAAATTGGAGGAAATATTTCTTCACTCAAAGTATAATTAATTACCAGAGAATGTGGTAAAAGCAGTTAGCTTAGCATTGTTTAAAAAGGGTTTGGATATCTTTCTAAAAAAAAAAAAAAAAGTCCATAAGCCATTATTAAGATGGACTTGGGGAAAATCCAGTGCTTATTTCTAGGATAAGCAACATAAAATGTATTTTACTTTCAGGTACTTGTAACCTGGATTGGCCACTGTTGGAAACAGGATTCTGGGCTTGATGGGCCTTCAGTCTGTCCCAGTATGGCAACACTTATGTACTTATGTTGTGAGACCTGGGGCTGAAGTGTGGGGGTATATACTGGACGGGGGGGGGGGGGGGGAGAGGAGGGAAGGGAAGCGAGAGAGGGGTAGAGATGCTGGACCAATGACCAAAGGAGGGAGGTAGAGAGAGATGCCATACCACAGAGGGTGAGGTTTGCAGGAGGAAAGGAAAAGAAGAGAAGCAGGGACACAGAAGAGATTCTGGCTGCGGAGGAAGCATAGGGACAGGGACACAGAGGGGAAATACGGGATACAAGGGGAGGGGGATAGGGACACAGGAGAGATGCTGAACATGAGGAGAGGGACAGGGACACAGAAGAGAGATGCTAGATAGGATTGATAGGGATACACAGGAAAGATGGATGGTGGACATGAAGAGAGTTAAGAAAAAAATAGAAAAAACAGACAACAAAAGTAGAAAAAAAAAGTATCTTCTTAATCTATTAACTGTAATGTCAGATTTGGGAAATGTGCGTCTCTTCCCCCCCCCCCTTCCCCACCACTTAGGGGAGCGATGGTGTTATATGGGGCCCACCTCAATTTTTCTGCCCAGGGCCCATTCAATCTTAGCTATGCCACTGGTGCCAAATCATGTGATGGTGTTATGATGTGATCAAATGCATTTTTTCTTTGAGAGCTGCTGATCCTCTGTTCACAAATCACTGTTTTAACAGTTAATCTGGGTTCACGGAGGCGATTCTTTTGGATGCCTTTAGACTGAACACAAACTGTGTATGTTCTTGTAGTTTAATTAAAAGGCTATGTCGGGTGAGGAAGGGGGCTGGGTCTTACTTTGCTGAGGGCTTCTCGGAGCTGCTGCTGTTCAAAAACCCACCACTTTACCAACACAGAGCACTGCCGGGTTCTCTCCCTTCTTTTGACTATGCTTCCAGTAATACTGCTCACACAAGAGTAGAAATGCAATTCCAGGTTAGCTTTGATCTGGGACCCATAAGGCGTGGTCACATTCTGCTCCCTTCTCTAACCCCAACTGTCTTCCCTGTCGTCCTGGGGGGATTCTATCCCCTGACATTCTGAAAAGATCGCTCCTGTGTTCCGATGTATGGAGGTGAGCTATAAAGTTCGTAATGGGGATGAGTTCGAATTCAGCATCATCTCAGGCAAACGTGACCTCTGAATGAATAATATTGTATAGTGAGCCTGTGTTCACTCTGCCAGGATATTTCCTAGAAGAGTTTTGGCCACAGGGACTTGGAACTTGGGTCTCTAGTTTCATTGTTTTGGGGATAGTAATCAACAGTCCCTGTTCTCTTGTCCTTTTAAATCCTCAATGTTGTCTTGTTTAGTGTAGTTCATTCTCTTTTTATATCAAATGTTGTAGGAATCTGTTAACATTGCCACAGTTCCTATGCAATGAATACTTTTATTAGCAGAATTTTTATTTTCCTTTTCTCCAGCTTTGTTTCCACTATTTTGATTCAGCAGAAAAGTCTGACAGTAAAATCAATCTTTGTGATTTACCTCAGGAGGTGAGGAACAGGGAGGGTTGTTGGCTGTCCTAATCCTTCTTCCAGCTCAAGAAAGGGAAGTATTGAAGGTTTGAGTTTAAAAATGTGTGCCAAGAGTGAAATGTGCCAGCGAGAAGCGATCCGAGAAGTTAGCAGGGACTCGGGACTTCACGGCTTTACACTCTAGCCTGATTGTGAGAGGAAAACATTTAGGAGACTTATCTAAGCAGTGAAGCCAATTTTCAGCTCATTTTTTTTTGGCATTAGTAGGAAATCTGAAGAGCTTCTGTTCTGACAGAAGTAGCGGCGTAAGGCTGTGGTGGGTGCTGTGATATTAATAATAATAAAACGTTATTTATAACCCGCTAGAGTTAAAGTCCCAAAAAGAAGAGGGTTGGGAGCCGGCGTCTTCTAAACCCTTTTACTACAGCGTATTCTTACGTAAAAGTGCCAGTACTCTCCTAGTCTAACAAACACATGTACAGAAGACAGGTTGCAGGCACAGTTTCTATGGTTCATCTCCAGCATGTCCAAGTGCTTGGAAATATCAGGATAGTAAAGACTTGTCCAGGGCTTCCCTTGGGCACTCGTGGACGGTACTGAATTGCAGTCCTCCTCATTTACATTAGGTAAGCTGTTTGCCCCAATCTACATGCTAAACCTTGTGGACTTGCCTCCCAGAAATGCCATAAGATCATCCCGCAAATTTCTCAATCTGCACTTCCCCAGCTGTAAAGGATTAAAATATAAGCTGATACACGCCACCACCTTCTCTTACATGAGCACGCAATTGTGGAATGCATTACCTACAGCCCTGAAAGCTATCGACGAAATAACTAACTTCCGCAAATCTCTGAAGACACATCTATTCAACAAGGCCTACAAAGAGAACCCATAGCCTTACAAAACTACCTCACCAACTCACCCAATTATTACAGTCCACCTTATATCCTGCCTAACAGCTTCCTTCTCTCTTCCCTCACCTAATCTTTGTACATTACTAATTGTATCTGATATCATGGAATGATTATGTCATAACCAAACTCTGTAAGCCACATTGAGCCTGCAAATAGGTGGAAAAATGTGGGATACAAGTGCAATAAATAAATAAAAGCTGAATTTTTTTTTGTATAGGGTAAGAGGTTAGGGGACGAGAGATGTGGGAGGCTGAATAATTTCAGAATCTGTGTACTTGCTCACAAATGTACATGAGGCATGAGTTTTGAATTTTAGCTGTTCGAAATGTGGTTCAATAAATGCCAGGATGTAAGATCAGAAGAGGACTTTTCTTGCGCCTCAGTATATGCATAATTTAATAATTCTTCCAGGTAGAAACGGTTGATCTCTAGATAGTCACTTTCTGAATCCCAAAGGGGTACAATATAAGAGGATTAATTTTGTCTTTCTCATATCAGGCAGCTACTGTTACTAATAGCAGTTCAATAATTGTCTCATAAGTTGGTCCAAAAATCCTTAAAATCATATTACATTTTAGAAATTGATGTTCATTAAAATTTCATATATCACCTAAAATTAAAGTGGTTTATGATGAAAAATAATTTGTATTGAATAAATCTTAATTAACAACATCTAATATCACATAACATTTCCTGGGTACTCTAGTTTTCTTTTGTTAAAGTGCGTTGAACTTTTGTAGGTATATGCATGATGCAAGTGTGTTGTAAAAGTACACACTGTGCCAGGAAGGCACATACTTAAGTACATAAGTAATGACACACTAGGAAAAGACCAAGGGTCCATCGAGCCCAGCATCCTGTCCACGACAGCGGCCAATCCAGGCCAAGGGCACCTGGTAAGCTTCCCAAACGTACAAACATTCTATACATGTTATTCCTGGAATTGTGGATTTTTCCCAAGTCCATTTAGTAGTGGTTTATGGACTTGTCCTTTAGGAAACCGTCTAACCCCTTTTTAAACTCTGCTAAGCTAACCGCCTTCACCACGTTCTCCGGCAACAAATTCCAGAGTTTAATTATGCGTTGGGTGAAGAAAACTTTTCTCTGATTTGTTTTAAATTTACTACACTGTAGTTTCATCGCATGCCCCCTAGTCCTAGTATTTTTGGAAAGCATGAACAGACACTTCATATCCACCTGTTCCACTCCACTCATTATTTTATATACCTCTATCATGTCTCCCCTCAGCCATCTCTTCCCCAATCTGAAAAGCCCTAGCCTCCTTAGTCTTAGAGATAGGATGACATACCTACATGGTTTAGTAATAGGACCCTGTAGAGAGGAATGACAGATTGTACATAAGTACATAAGTAATGCCACACTGGGAAAAGACCAAGGGTCCATCGAGCCCAGCATCCTGTCCACGACAGGGGCCAATCCAGGCCAAGGGCACCTGGCAAGCTTCCCAAACGTACAAACATTCTATACATGTTATTCCTGGAATTGTGGATTTTTCCCAAGTCCATTTAGTAGTGGTTTATGGACTTGTTCTTTAAGAAACCGTCTAATCCCTTTTTAAACTCTGCTAAGCTAACCGCCTTCACCACGTTCTCCGGCAACGAATTCGAGTTTAATTACGTGTTGGGTGAAGAAAACTTTTCTCCGATTTGTTTTAAATTTACTACACTGTAGTTTTATCGCATGCCCCCTAGTCCTAGTATTTTTGGAGTACGTTCAGTTGCAATTTATATGCATTCTTTTTAAAGTCCATGTGTACTTATGCAGTAACATTTATGCCTATCCCTAGTATTTTAGAAAGGTGCCTTTCTAAAATAGGTACCTGCTTGTTCATAACATTACTTTCACATATCTCAAGGACATAGAGAGCAGATTTTGTTTTTAACTCTTTTTACATTATTTTATAAACCTCCTCTTACAACCAAAAATATATGGCCAATAGCATTTAAGTACTACTTATACAGAGATAATAAGGAAAAATGTACAAAATGTGACGAGAGAGTTTCTGTAGGTGTCTGTGGTTCTTGTCGTTTCGGAGTCCTGATGGATAGCTTCGCCTAGTTTCCCCTTGGTTAATGTGCCACCAGAGTGCTTTCATATTCTCCACCACTGTTAGTACTGGTGTACTAGGAGTTGATATGTGTGAAGTCTGTCACAGTGTAGGCGTGACTAGGAGCTGCTTTGGTTGCGCCCGTGCAGAGATCTCAGGTGATAGACATTGTCCCTGTTACTGATCTCCTGCACTGCTCTCAGGTGCCTCATGTGACTGGCAGCTCTGTAGAGCTCCTTTCCTTGGCCCACAATATCAACTTTGCTGTAAAATTCCCCGTTTTAGTAGCATCTCTTTCCTTTTCACTCCTCAGCTGCCGGGAACATTTCTGTAATGTGCTTTTTTTTTTTTCTGAGAGTTGGGAGGTTTGCTATTTGGAGATAAATAAAATTCTGCTCAGAAAGCTGCATTTTTATCCAGAGCATCTTGAAATTCATTTGTTAAAAGTTAAGCTGGAAGGAGACAGGAGATCTGTCCTGAGATGGACACTGAGGGGATGAAGGATGAGTTTCTATTGAGAAGCAACAAAAGGGAATGTATTGGCTTGTAAATTAATTTAGTATGAGCAGCCATTACTGTGTTCTTATCTTGTTTGTACAGTTTCCTTCTTTTACATTCTTGCTCAATGTGTAAGATATTACTATTGGTGGTCAATAAAGATTCCTGAAATACTTTATCCTTGGTTACTACAGCTTCTCTTCAATTACATAATCCTTTGGTTGTTGGAATAATATCAAGGGGCTGCTAGGTAGTCTCTGCAGTACTGTTGGATAAAATGAGATTCTCGAGGTTGTCAGATGTCTGCTGTAGGTCTCCCCTCTACTGTAGAGCACAGAGGCACCTGGAAACCCCTTCCTCTCACACTTTTCACTTTTATATTAAGTGCTTTCCATCCCAGGTTACATGGGCAGGTCACTGTATGATGTGGTTTTGATGTTAATCTTCTTCTGCAGTCTTTATTTGTTTTTATAAAGTTTTACTTCATTTAAAAAATTCCAACACGTTCCTAGGCTGGTAATAAGTATAACACATTTGCTGCCAAAATGCAGATTTCTGAACTGTTTTCAAAGGAAAGTATTTTCTTCTGTTAGTCTGGGCAGCTTGACTGGAAGACTAAAGACCAGACTAACAGAAACTTGTCTAGTGGGCTGGACCAGGAGCTGTGGGCTAGTTGCTAATAACAGAATATTCTCGAGATTCTGAGAGTCATAGACACAAAGAGCCATGGAAGATCCGTAACAGTGGTACATGATGGAGGAGCTGTGAAGAAGGGTTGGGCAGGTCTGGGGGGGCACTTCTTATACTTCTGAATAATATGGCACAGTTGATCAGATTTTATCTTCTGATGAAGGGACATGCGAGGTATGGAGGAGTGGCCTAGTGGTTAGGGTGGTGGACTTTGGTCCTGAGGAACTGAGTTCGATTCCCGGCACAGGCAGCTCCTTGTGATTCTGGGCAAGTCACTTAGCCCTCCATTGCCCCATGTAAGCCGCATTGAGCCTGCCATGAGTGGGAAAGCGCAGGGTACAAATGTAACAAAAATAAAATAGATACTATTGGAGATTCTACATGGACTGTTGCTACTATTGGAGATTCTACATGGAATGTTGCTATTCCACTAGCAACATTCCATGTAGAAGGCTGTGCAGGCTTCTGTTTACGTGCAGGACGTCAGACTCACAGAAGCAGAAGCCTGCGCGGCCACATTGGTGATCTGCAAGGGCCGACTTCTACATGGAATGTTGGAATAGCAACATTCCATGTAGAATCTCAAATAGTAGCAACAGTGGAGGAGTGGCCTAGTGGTTAGGGTGGTGGACTTTGGTCCTGAGGAACTGAGTTCGATTCCCACTTCAGGCACAGGCAGCTCCTTGTGACTCTGGGCAAGTCACTTAACCCTCCATTGCCCCATGTAAGCCGCATTGAGCCTGCCATGAGTGGGAAAGTGTGGGGTACAAATGTAACAAAAAAAAAAATATTGGAAGTTGTGACTCCTGTAAAACATCTCAGTTTTTTTCTCCTGACCTCTTTACTACGGTACCGGTGATA
Organism: Microcaecilia unicolor; assembly: GCF_901765095.1. NCBI lineage: Eukaryota > Metazoa > Chordata > Amphibia > Gymnophiona > Siphonopidae > Microcaecilia > Microcaecilia unicolor. The sequence goes on along the minus strand of NC_044040.1, from coordinate 218,113,849 downwards.
AGAACTAAAAACTACTCAAAGATTTACTCGAGGTTATCTAGATCTACTTTTGATAAGGACACAGCTGCTGGGCAGAGAAATTTGGCCATTATTGCATGTATTGGTGAATCTGTGTTCCAGATAAATATATAATGGGTACAAGGTGACAGCAGATATGTAGGAGAAAATACTTTTCATTGTGAACATACATGTTTGAATGAAATCTGCACTGGCCATCAGGGAAGAGTGAGGTTTCAGCTGTAGTGCTTTGGTGATACACTGCTTTAAAAAAGTGCGTACTGTGGACACGGCTGACCCAAGGGTATCGGACACCCTAGGCGAACCTTCAGCCACACCCCTGCATCCCCCCCTCCCGGGTAGTTCAGCATCTCCCCCCTTTTTTTTACCCTCCCCAACAGTTATCCAGCACATCCCCTCCCCCCCAAAAGTATCCAGTACATCTCCCCTCTTCCTTTTCCATGCCACAGCTTCTGCTGCTGCCTACCTCCATTCTCTGCCAGACGACAAGTCTGCCCTCAAAGGAAAATCAGCACAGTGGCAGGCTTTTCAGCATTACATGCATGCTCCTGGCCTACTGGTCCCGCTCCATCTAACATAGGCTTCCCGTTGGAGGGGTCTGGAGCAGTAGGCCTTGAACGTGCACAGGCACTCAAAGGCCTGTGGCTAAGCTGACAGTAGTTTATTTCTCTGCTGCTGTCTTGCCAACTATGCCAGTGCTGTTCTGCCATCCCTGAATTCCGCCATCCTAGGCTGATGGCTAGTCCCCCTAGTGAATAGGCCAGCCCTTTCTGTGGCCTTCTATTGAATTGTTCTCCAGAGCAAAAGTATGTGTTAAATTCTTAAGCTTTCAAAAGATCCAAATATTCTAATGTGATTGGGTGGGCCATGTGTAAACAGAGAACAGCCTATCATCATTTGTGTGTCCATGCTGAAAGTCATACAACAGTCGTACATAATAAGAGTATGTGGCTAGTGTTTACAAGGGGTTGCTATCATTGTTTCTGGGGTACAAGGGACTGTTGTTCACTTGGGCAACATCCATTATACGTTCACTCCGGCAACAGCCATTCTACAATCAAATGTCATGGTTCTCTTTTGGGTTGTGATCGTTCAGGCCTCCTATAACCCAGGAAGATTTTTGAAAGCAGTTATGTTAAAGTGAACTCTTTTTCACAGAAACAGGAAAATGCTATGAGTAATGACAATGAATTGGAAGCGTCAAACTCTATAAGAGTAAAGTCAGGTGCAGGCTATTACTTACTGAAGAGGACGGTGAGGAGTGCAATGGGCATCACGAAAAGTCCCACCAGAAGGTCAGCCACTGCCAGTGACATCAAGAAGTAGTTGGTAGCGTTCTGTAGCTTTTTCTCCAGGGATACTGCCAGGATAACCAGGATGTTGCCTCCAATGGTGGGGATTATCACCATCAGAATCAGCAGTGCTGCCCATTTTTTCTCAGCTGCGTTGGGCTCATCTGCACCTGGAGACACATTAGCTTCGGGCAAGTGACTTGGCATTGTGGTGCTGTGCATGACAGATTCTGACAAATTGCTGTGCTGAGACATAGTATGTTTGATGTAGGTTCTCTTCACTTCTCTTGGTTGCTGTGTAATTCCAAACACTGCCCAATAGCATGGTCAGTAGATAAACAAATCATCGGCTGTGGTGAAGTGCTAGTTCCCTGCCAAACTTTTCCATATCCACATGTATCCTTGCTATTATTTTGTGACTCTCTGGCTCAATATAGTGCTTACCCACGAAAGCACTGTGGCTGCAGGAGTCCCTTGGTCATTCTCTGAGGAGGAGGCTTGGGTATCGGAGGGATTTGCTGATAGAATCCGACAGCTTTGGAAGTTCACGGTATGGTATCTTGTTCTCTCTGATAGTGGATCTGTGTGCCAACAGCTTCTCTCTACAAATGGAAATATGCTTATTGCATCACATTTTTTGATTTAAGAAAGTGAAGGTCTACTTTTCAGTGTAGGAACACCTCCTACACTCATTTTCTCCCCCTCCCCTATAAACACGTAAAACAGTGGTGTTTTTGTATCAGTATACCTAATCTGGGCTAGTATTTGGCATTCAAATTTCCTTGGGAGTTGTACTTCTAGGTTTATGAAAGCTCTAAAGGACATTTTCAGAGGATTTGCCATTGTGTTATATGATTAATAGGAACTATATAAAAAAACAGGACAGATTAAGATAAAGCATCTGTAAAGCAGCCAACAAATCCCACTGAGCCTGGACATCTTTAAGAGGGACCAATCGGGGAATGCATGTCTTGAGACCAGTTCCGTAAGGAGCGTGCTAATCGCAAGTTTGGAGGGACTTGCCTCATAAATTTCATTTTCTCCCTTGTGTGCTTTGTCTGATAGCAAATGAGTGATTTTGTCTTTAAATTTAATGTCTGTTGGCCCTGCAGCTGGGAGCTGCCCCAGGAAACTCCGGGATTCATATGGTACCAGGATGAGCGGCTGCATAAGCTGATGAAATGCTTTAGAAAAGTAGATGCTTCATGAAAAAGTGTTTGCTTCCCTAGCCTTGTTGGGAGGTAGTATAGTCAGTATCTATATAAAGCTGTACAAGTATGGGGGAAGAGTAGCCTAATGTTTAGTGCAATGGGTCCAGTTCTCACTGCAGATCCTTGTGACTCGGGCAAGTCACTTATCCCTCCATTACCTCAGGCACAAAATAAGTACCTGAATATAATATCTAATCCACTTTGATTGAAATCACAGAAAGGAAAGTCCCATCCCCATCCCCCAAGCTCTTATTCCCCTGAGTGTGGGGATCAGCTTTATAACAAAATACCTTACCTTGGTTATATGTCTGCAGATTCCGCCCAAGTCCAGGAGTTTTCTGTTTGAAGGCGAAGGAAATTGGACTTACTTAGCCTTGGGAGAAGTTTTACTCTGATTTTGAGTCTCTCTTCCATCATGATTCAGGCTTCAAGCAGCAACGTGTTTATAAACCAACTGCTTTTAGTATTTTCTTCCATGCTGTCCTGTAGTTGGATGTCTACAGATCTAGGCTTCCTTAACTTTCATAGTACATTTTTCTTCTGTTTTTTTCCCCCTTCTGTTAATTTTTTATTTCTAGTTTTAGAAGGTTTAATTGCCAGCTTTTTATAATGGTCTTTTTCTCTGTAAGCAGTCCGTCACTGTTGTCCCTGTGTGACTGGATGAGTTTTCAGTCCTTGCAGTGTGATCGCTGTGCGCTGAGCTGCAGGACTGTTCCCCTTCCTCACACACTGACTCATTCCAGTGCATCTAGCACAAAGAAACAAATGGGTGTCTTAGAGCTGGAGGAAAGCCAGCAAGGTTATTTCCTTTGGTATCCTTTGCTGCTAAAGACTTCCATTACAGCCTCCCTGTCGCACACTCCCTCCCAAGCATCCCTGGTTCTGTTATATAGATCTAGAGTAGAACTTTACTCCGCCTTGTGAATTTGTATGCCATTCTTTGGAAAAGTAGTAGCTTTCTCCCTTTAAGTTAAACTTTGATTTTTTTTTGTCACACTCCCTCCCCTCCCCACTGGCGCTCCTTGAGAATGTGGAAGGTAAAGTAGATTACCCAAAATCACAAATGTCCACTTTGCTCTAAGCCCTCTGGGAAATGGATTACTGTACCTGAATTTTTACAGAAATACTGCAAGCCACCTTGAGTGTCATTTGGAAAGGTAAGCTAAGAATCCATACATTTTTCAAAACCAGAATGATGTCCAGGACGTTCAGATCCTTTACCCTCCTTGTAGAAGTGAGTGAGGGCTATGGGTTCTTTGCAGAACATCTGTTTGTTGCTGTGTTAGATTCAGCCCTATAACATGGCTAAAATCCAGGTCTGTCCTCTTTGTAGCAATAAATAAAATGACTAGGTCAGTTAAACAAAAAGGAGTTTCAAGTTTCTCTGTAGGTTAGCTGGCTGATTCTTTGAGTATAAATGGAGTAACTTGTTTGTGTATATAATGTGGCCAGAAGGAAACGTGAGCTTGCAGGCGTAAAGTGAAGAAACTGCGAGCTGCTTTTCGTAGCTTGGTTTCTTTGTTACATGGCACAGTCTTATACTTGGGCAGCTAAGGTGCTTGGCCAACCCTGTGCGTTCTCCTCTTAGGACAGCAAATTATTGTGCTGAGGAAGGTACATTGCTAAAACACTGTTGGGACATTTATTTGCATCTGCCATTTTTTGTCCTGCTTGTTTTCTCCAGTTCAGCTGAAGCGTGGCAGGGCACATCTCTAGAGCCCAGTACAAGTACATGTTCCAGGCGAGCTGCAGTTTGAGCTCGGTCTTTCAAATGACCTGCCCTTAGGTTTGGAGCTCCTTGCCCATAGAGCTTAGATTAGAAATTAATTTACAGCTCTTCAGAAACAAGCTGGTTGCTTAACCATCCTCTCTCTGTGATCAGTGTTTTGAGGTTGATACTGTTCACATTTTATTATGTTGTCTTATTTCTGTCGTGATGTTTAATGTTGGCTTTATTTCTTGTGTTTGCTGTGCAGTGCTTAGTACGGTAGGTAAGAGGTAATCAAGAATATAAACATAATAGCAACTGTGATGCCCTCTAATTTCAGGTACGTGAGCACCACCACCTCAGCTTGTAAATTGCTTCCAGACCACTGTGAGAATCCATGTTTGTTTGTTTTGTGTTTTTCTTGCCCTGGTTAGCTTGCTACCTCTCCGTACATCATCCACAGAACACAAGGCAAAAGCGTCTTAGTATCTCTTCATACTTTTCAGTAGTTTCTGGATTTTTTTATTGGGATGCAATTTCTCCAAATGGGTTAGTTTTGCGCATAGCCAGGATATGTGGAGTGAGATCTCAGACTCTCAAATTTACTGCTATCGCTCGCCATAATACTTGCATTGTGCCAAAGAACTTCTTTCTGGCGTTCATTTATTTATTTATTTATTTTGTAGCATTTGTATCCCACATTTTCCCACCTATTTGCAGGCTCAATGTGGCTTACATTTGCCGTTATGGCTATTGCCATTTCCGGACTTTAGATATGCACATGATTTTGCAATCAAGTGCGTACATACATGGTAGAAGAATGCATTGTGTACTTGCGTTCATAAGATGTAATATGTACAGGCAATGTATCCAGCTTCGCTTGGAAGATCTTTTTAATCAAGGCTGTGGCACCCAAAAAGCTGGGAAATATTTCTGTATCTTTGTCACATTTTCTTAGTTTTGGACTTCATTTCTTGGTACTTGAGCATCTTTCCTCTCTCCACGCGATTCACCAGGTAATTGCTTGGGACTGACACCTCTATAATCAATGCCGTTCTGGTGTTTTTCTCTTTTACTACTAAATCCATTTTTATGGCATCCAGCTTTTTATCAGTCATGATCGGAATGTCTCAGGTGATCATAACCTCTTCATTTTCCACAATTCTCTTATGGTCATGATCCCAGTGCTTTCCCAGTACATGGTGGTTATCTGCATGTTCTTGCCTGTCTCTATGTGTGCCTCAGTTCTTTGTGGTAATGCTTTTATTTTTTGTAAGTCTTTTATTGAATCAAGTGCATCAATACAGCATAGCAAAACAAGTTACTACTACTACTTAACACTTATATAGCGCTACCAAGCATACGTAGCGCTGTACACCATACACATAAAGACAGTCCCTGCTCAAAAGAGCTTACAATCTAATAAGACAGGTAACAGACAGAACAACTAAGAGGCAGGGGGAATTAAAGAGGCGGGGATAAAGGTACAGGCAAGTGAGCAGTGTTTGACATGGGTGTTGCAAATAAAATCTTGCTGCATACAGTTGTCCCCAGCAGCTAATCCAAATCATGCAACTAAGAAGCTAGCAAACCTCCCTTACTATACTACTGCTTTTTCCAATTTTCCAACCAAAAAGAAAAAAAAAAAGACGACAAAACCCTTAGCAGGTGGGGGGGGGGGGGGGGGGCAGTAAAATATAATACAAAGTAAAAGCTAAAATCAGACGAGTCCATATCCGTATCAATGGAGCATAAGTAAGTCAAAAAGCTCCAAATTTCCCCCGGTTTATGAATGGCTTTATTACATTCTGCAAACTTCTGTTCTATATCATAACGAGTACCACAGCTTCACCAGCCACTTAATGATATGAAAGGATACCCACATTTTTGCAGGCACTTGCCAACACTAGCTTGGCCTGCATTTAAAGAGTGTCTGAGGTAAGGTCTAGCCAGGTGCCAACCAGGATTTCAAGGAACTGGCCATCCAGTCCAAACTTGAATTTTGAATTCTATAGTTCTCCTGTATGCTTTTGCCTTTTGGTCATGATCATTAGATAGGACCCATTATGCTCCTCCCCACTCTTCACACATTCTCCAGCAAGAGGCCACCACTTCAGAGAGCCATTGGTTAAGTGAAGCTGGAGTAAGTAAGATGCTACTGATACATAATTTTGTCATTATTCTCTTCGCTTGGGCTGCCTGCATTCTGGCCCAGTCCTGACCTTCAGTGTACACCCAACTCTTCTTCCCACCTACCCTGATGTGATTTTCCTAGACCTTTAAGATATTTATGAATGGCTAAAATTAGGCCTTTAGGGCCTTATTCTGTAAAAGTTATGCTCCTAAATGTATATAGGAACATAAATTCTGCTCGTAAATTCTGCTCCTAAATGTAGGAGTGTAAATTTTAGGAGCATGACCCTTATAGGGCTCTGTTTACTAAGCTACGCTAGCGATTTTAGCACACACTTGCGCTAGAGACACCCATAAGGATATATGGGTGTTTCTAACTTTTAGCGCACGCTAAATATGTTAGCATACCTTAGTAAACAGCAGCAGGTTTAAAGAGGGAGTTATCAATTACAGGAGTATGCCTAGAAAGCTGAAACTCTGACATTTAATGTATGGAATCCCAAATCCTCTGCCAGGCCTTAAACCTAGGAGGCAACCACGTAAGGTAAGATAGTCTAATATGGCTAACTAAACCCTAATAACACCTTTAGCCCAGACAGCTTTATAATACAAAACCAGGTTAAGGATTCCTAAGCCATCCAGTTTTCTTTTCATTTTTTTCTCTCTTTTTTTTTTTTTTTTTTTTTTGCAATTTAGGGAGCGAAAAGTGGGGGAAAATACAAAGAATTTAAATCTCAGGAAAATCAAGACAAATAATACACCTCAGGCCCTAACAAAATCAGACCTCACCATCAATTGAAACTACTTTATTCAGAAGAAACTTGTAAAGCTGAATAGAATAAAAAAAAAGATGTATTTGACATTCTTATAAGTAGTAATCATCTACAAGGAAATCTGAGAAAGATGCCCCCACTTCTAGAGTGACGGCTTTCAAATCTAGAAGTTCTTTTTTGCAAAGTTGAGTTGCCATAACTACAGCAGGAAACATAACCACGATAAGTTCCATCTTTCTCTGTGCTCTGATCATATCTTGTTCTGAGGAAAAGATGACCACGTGAGGGTAGCCCAAGAATTTTGTATCTTATTTTATATTTATTGCAATTGAACCAATATACACAAGCAACTCAGTCATGTTACAAAGCAAATTAGTATTAAAGAAGTTCTATACTATAATATAAAGTCTTATACTCATTATGAATCAAAGCGGATCACAGCAAGAGCATCCTCAGACAACAGAGGAAAGTACAACTTTAAAATTCTATTAATAAAATCATATATGTGGTTAAACCAAATAAAAATACGTATTTAAAGCTTTACAAAAATGATAAGGAAATTGTCCAATTTGAATCAGAAGGTTGTTCCATATCTTTGCCCCTTGGTATGGGCAGGGGTGCTCAATATGCGTTTTATAATGAACATTTTTAAAAGTAGGAAAATTCAATTTTAGTTTCTGTGAAGCTCAAGAAGAAAACCAGTTATCAGGTAAATTGAGAGTTCAAACTGATCCCTAAGAATTTAAACCATGGAGAGATTTAAAAATCAAACAAGCAATTTTAAACTCTCAGCGTCAGTTAATTGGAAGCCAATGAAGATTTTCCAGAAGGGGAGAAACTCTTATTAAATTTACATGATTTAAAAATCAACCTAGCTGCTGTATTCTGAAAAAAAACGGACGCTTTCTCTGCAGCTTAAAGGACACCATTCTCTATAAAGAATTACAACAACAATTGCAGGAGAAGTATTGGCTGGGTTGCGACTCTAAAAACTTTGTGAACTCGAGGAGGATCGAATGGCTCTGAGTTGACGTAACTTAATAAAGAACTTTTTTTTTATCCAACTGTTAATCTGAACTTCAAATATCAACTTGGAATATAACAAGATTCCCAGAACGTTTGATTCTTTTTTAGTTTTCAATGATTCCGCTGATGCTAATATTAGTTCCTTTTCTGGAATTATATCATAGTTTCCAAACCATAAATATTTAGATTTTTGATTGATTTAGCTTTAGAAAATGTTACCGTGTCCAAGCATTTACCAAGGAGATATTATATTTTAGCCTTTGCAATGTATCTTTGAATGAGTCTGACTCAGGACATAGAAAGATATCATCTGTATTAGAATAAAATATAAATACATATATTTGATAACATTTTTCCCAAAGGACTAAGATACACATTAAATAGTGGTGAAAATGGCGAACCCTGAGACACTCCGCAACCCAGTTGCCAGAAGGATGACACTTTTTCTTTTATATACAATATTTTTGTTTCCTTAGGAATTCTTCAAACCATTTAGTTACTGCCACTGACATTCCCAGTTTACTAAGCCTGAACACCATCAAAGAATGATCTATGGTGTCAAAAGCTGCCGATATATCAAATTATAAAAGTATAATCTGTTTCTCTTTCCCTAAGCTGTTTCTAACTTCAGAAATCAAAGGAAGAGGTAATGTCTCAGTGCTATGCATAGGTCTAAAACCATTCTGAGTGAAATGTAAACTATTAAATAAAAAAGAAATTGAATAATTGCTTGTTAACCACAAAGTACCTTATGAAAGACTCCTGAGGAAATCAGAAAGTCATGGGACAGGAGGGAATGTCCTATTGATTAAAAACTGGTTATGATAGAAAATAGATGGTAGGGTTAAATGGTCAGTATTCTCAATGGAGAAGGGTAGATAGTGAGGTTCCACAGGGGTCTGGATTGGGTCCGCTGCTTTCTAACATATTTATAAATGACCTAGAGATGGGAATAACTAGTGAGAGAATTAAATTTGCTGATAGTTGTTAAATCGCAAGAGGATTGTGACAAGGCTGGGAGACTGAGAGCATCCAAATGATGACGTTTAATGTGAACAATTGCAAAGTGATGCATATGGGAAAGAGGAGCCCAAACTATAGCTACATGATGCAAGGTTCCACATTAGGAGTCATCACCCAGGAAAAGCAAATAGAATGTTAGGAGTTATTAGGAAAGGAATGGAAAACAAAAATGAGAATGTTTTAATGCTTTTGTATCGATCCATGGTGTGACTGCATCTTGCAATTCTGGTCAGTGCATCTCAAAAAAGATATAGCAGAATTAAAAAAGTTACAGAGAAGAGCGATGAAAATGATAGCGGGGTTGGGACGTCTTCTCTATGGATAGGCTAAAGTGACTAGGGCTCTTCAGCTTGGAGAAGAGACGGCTAAGGGGAGATAAGATATAGGTCTGCAAAATACTGAGTCGAGTTGAATGGATAGATGTGAATCTGCGGTTTTATGTTTTGGGGCTATTGACTGGTGTGGTTTTTGTTTTCAGGTGAAGGTAGGGAAAGAAACTTTGCAGCAGGCGTCCTTTCACAACAGAGTAGTAGTCCTCCACACGCACCCCAAATTCCTTCCTAAGGTCATGTCAGAGTTTTATCTTAACCAGCTAATTGTTCTTCCAACATTTTTTCCCGGACCTCATGCCCATCCTGGTACTACATGCTTCAGACTACAAGCGAGCCTTCTGTCTGGAGCAGATTAAAACCCTTAGGCAGTCCACCCAGCTTTTCGTTTCTTTTGACGTCCAACAGGTTGGGGGTGGCCATCAGCAAATACACACTTTCAAATTGGCTAGCAGACTGCATCTCTTTTGCTTATGCCTAGGCTGGGCTGACTCTTGAGGCTCATGTCACGGCTCACAATGTCAGAGCCATGGCTACGACGGTAGCCCATCGGAGATCAGCCTCCATATAGGAGATTTGCAAGGCTGCAATATGGTCTTCAGTCCACACATTCACATCACACTACTGTTTGGATCAGGACACTCAATACAACAGTCGGATCGGACAGGCAGTTCTGTAGAATTTGTTCGGTTGCCAGAATCCAACTCCACCCTCCTAGGCCCTGTTTTGTTCTGTTCCATGCTGCACCTATAGCTAGTATGTATATAGTTTCAGGTTGATTGAAGCTTTAGTCTTGATGTTTCAAGACTCTTATTATCCTAGCTTTCTTGTTTTCAGTGATCCTGGTAGCTAGGGATTCCCACATATGGGAATAATGCGGCCTGCTTGGCCGCGGAGAAGGCAAAGATACTTACCTGTAGCTGGTATTCTCCGAAGACAGCAGTCCACTTATTCTCACATACCCTTCCACCTCCCCTAGGAGTTGTTTTTTGTTGTACTTTTTATGATTTTCACCTGATTGAGGGACCCATGCTCTAGCGTCGGGCGGGAAGGCACCAGTGCATGCACAGTGGGATGCTGCTAGACTTTTCTTTATTTTTAGTGATTCAGCATCCAAATTGGGGCTCTGTCAAAAGACATCACCCACATCTGAGAATAAGCGGCCTGCTGTCCTCTGAGAACACCTGCTTATAGGTAAGTATCTTTGCTTTTTCTCCCCCTTTCCATCCTGCATGTACCCTCTTTTTCTCCCCCATCCTGCATCTGCCTTCTCTCTCCCCTCTTCCGTCCAGCATGCGCCCTTTTTCTCTGCTTCCCCCCTCTCTGTCCCCCTTTCCATCCAGCATCTGCCTCCTCTCTCTTTCACCTTTCAGTCCAGCGTCTGCCCCTTCTCTCCCCTTTCCATCCAGCGTCTTCCTTCTGTCTCCCCTCTCCATCCAGCGTCTTCCCTCTCTCTCTCTCTCTCTCTGTCTCCCCTCTCCATCCAGCGTCTTCCCTCTCTCTCTCTCCCCTCTCCATCCAGCGTCTCCCCTCTCCATCCAGCGTCTTCCCTCTCTCTCTCTCTCCCCTCTCCATCCAGCATCTTCCCTCTCTCTCTCCCCTCTCCATCCAGCGTCTTCCCTCTCTCTCTCTCTCTCTCTCTCTCTCTCTCTGTCTCCATCCAGCGTCTTCCCTCTCTCTCTCCCCTTTCTTTCCAGTGTCTGCCCCCTTCTTTTGCAATTTCTCTTTAAATTTGCTTAACTTTCCATTTTTTTCTCAATATAAAAGCAATTGGTGTTCCCTGCAGGGCCGAAGATTTTACTGAAAATGTAATAAGGTAAAACCGGTTGGGAAGGGGAGGGAAGAGAGAACTGTGGTCTGAGGGGGGGGGGGGGGGGGCAGATGCTGGACTATGTGTGGGGAGGGAGGCAGGCAGGCAGAAGGCAAATTATGAATCATGATTAAATTTTTAAATCGCTATTAATAACACATTAATTGCAGCGTTAACTGCGATTGACGTGCAGCCCTAGTAAAAGCTAAGCTTAACCTATGGGCTGGTGATGTCATGAGCTTCGCGCCCTGGACCAGAGCCTCACCTGGTCCATAGGTTAAGCTGGACCTGTTTCTTTGCCACTTTAACAGTTGAGTATTTTTCTGACTCTGAAACATTGAAAAGTGTGGACAGCAAGTCTCTGCGTAAGTATGAAGTTTTTTTACTGTGTGGTTAGAAAAAACCTTTATAGGTTAAGTTGCCCTTCAGATACGTATCAAATCTACATCATAGCCCAACTGTCTGACACTTGCATATTGACGTCATCGTTGTGTCTATTCCCTGACCTTGAATCTCTGACGGAGTCCTAGATATAATTTCATTGTCCTCCTAAATGAAGAGTGAAGCAGTTTGGAGAAAAATGTCCTTCTACAAATTAGAAACACACAAGTTTTGTAGGTCACTTGTTCCCAGGCTCAGAAACCCCCTCACATTGACTTGTTGACTCTCTGTGAAAGAATTGGATAACCACATGTGAAGGATTTGCATTCCTGTGGCTCAGGTTTGAGCCCTGTTGGAGGACTGGTGCACTTCAGCTAAGTATTGGCTGGCGTTCTTTAACACTCATCAGCCGAATGTCTCAGCCCTGCTGACATTTATGTGTCTCTTCCCCTCTTGGTTTATTCTAACTGTTTTGCTAGGAGTGTGCCTGCCGAGGTCTAATGTCTTTTTTTACACATGTTTTGGCAAGGCAGTAGTAGCAGGATGAGATAAATAGGAATTTCTTGTTTCACAGGCTGACAGCATTGGGAAGTTTTTTCCGTGGTGATCTGTGTTCTTCGTCTGTTCTGAAAAGGTTATTATCATTAATTTAGGGGCAAAACTATTAATTTTTTGTTTTGTAAAACTGAAGCTTGACTACAAGACTTCAATACTATAGAACCTGAGAGGCAAATTTTTTAATGGTCTATGCTCCTAACTTTGGGGTCTTTTTATTAAGCTGCAGTGAAAAATGACCTTAATTCGCTCTTATGCAGGTCTTTCCCCTGCGCTAAGGCGACTTTTTATTGCAGCTTAGTACAATGATTCCAGAGTTAGGAGCGTAAACTCTTTGTATTAATGGCCATGTGGCCATTTTTGCAAATTACATTATGATCACTTACCACCACCCATTTTGTAAACATTGAGGGCTCATGCGGTATTCCTGCGCTAACGTAGATGTGTGTAGCACCTGAATGCTCACTCTCTGCCCCCCCCCCCCACCTCAAAAATCTTTTTAGTGTGCACACATTTGGCAGTTACTGCAGGACACAATTTTAAGCTGTGTTAGTGCCTAATGCAGCTTAGTAAAAGGGATTCTTTGTGAGTTAGGCTCTAAGATTTCCTCTTTGAAAGATTATTAGGTTGGGAGGCTACATTTATGCTTAAAATTTCTTTTAACCTACATTTTGAAGCCTAAAATGTGTGTGGCAATAGAGCAGATAGGAGCTTAGCACTGATTTTCAGCACAAGGCACCTAAATTAGGCTGTCAAATGTATGTAAATGAACAGCAGGCCTTAATTTGTGAGCATACCTTTAGGATTCTAAATTTAGTTAAAATTTCAGCCGAAAATAGGGTACAGTTTCAGGAGCTTAAATTAGGAGTTGTGACCTTTTTTTTTTTAAATAAGAGGACCTGAGTGTTGTTTTTATCCATAAGTTCTGAAGGGCAATCTGTGTCTCTTTTCTTTTATTTATTTTTTTAATTTTATTTTATTTATTTCAATATTTAAACAAGCATAAACTTGTTTATGAAATACAGCAATAATATGTCAAATAAAATATACAAATAATCATCAAAATAAATGTCATGCTTCCTTAGACCACAAATACAGTCTCTTTTCTTTATATAGTGCTTTTACCTGACAATAATATCCAGCATAAAGCTCCAGCTTGTGTTCCTGGGATGGATCTTATTATTTATTGTACTTGTATCCCACATTTTCCCACCTGTTTGCAGGCTCAGTGTGGCTTACAAAGATCTGTTATGGCATTGCCATAACAGGGAGGAAATACAATTGGTGTTACAAAGTATAAAAGAAGACAGAAGATCTGGGTATGCAGTTATATAATGAGACATTCTGGATAAAGGAGTGTGAGGGTTGTAAGGGTTGTGTTCTAGTCATTATGGGTTCTCGCAATAGGCTTTGTCGAAGAGAGAGGTTTTCAGGGCTCTGCGGAAGTTATTTAGTTCATTAATCGTTTTCACGTGAGTTGATAGTGCATTCCACATCTTCGTACACTTGTAGGAGAAGCTGGACGTATGTGTTTGTTTGTATTTAACCCTTTTACAGCTGGGGAAGTAAAGATTGAGAAAGGTGTGGGCAGATCTGTTAGCATTTCTGGGTGAAAGGTCAACGAGATCTAGCATGTAGGTCGGGGCATCTCCATGAATGATTTTGTGAACAATCGTGCATATCTTGAACGTGGTACGTTAGTGTAGGTTCTTTCTTAGGGGTTTTGCACTTTCATATTTTGTTTTTCCAAATATGAGTCTGGCTGCGGTATTCTGTGCCGTTTGGAGTTTCTTGATGGTCTGTTTGCTGGTTGCTTTTCGTATACTTTTTGTGATGGCTCCATGGATGGCATGTCCTGCACATGAGATCCTTTGGTTAATCCACTTCTAGCTAAGCTCTGGAATTCAAACCTTTTAGTATAGCTGAGTTTAGAAAAGGTTCAGAAAGGTTCCTGGAGGAAAAGTCCCTTAACTGTTAAGGTGGACGAGGAAATCTTCTTTGTCTTTAGGGCAGAGCTTCTCAAACTGTGGTTTGAAACCTAAGTGGGTCACAAAATCCACATTGGGGGTCACTAACGTGGTTGGTCTCTGCATATGTGCAGCTTCAGTCTGCATCACTTGGGGGAGAGGGGGTCACAGTTTTATTTGCTGCAATCATGGGGTCACACAACTAAATGATTGATAAACACTGCCCTAGGGATTAGCGTGATTTTTGGGATCCTGTCAGGTACTTTTGACCTAGATTATTGGTGTTGGAAACAAGGTACTGGTCTTGATACACCTTTGGTTTGACCCAGTATTGCAGTTTTTATGTGCTCATTGTATGAAATATCCCCGATAATTTTAGAAGTCCTTTGGATTTCTGCACCCTTGACATTAAAGCTCATTCTTCTAATATTTTGTAGATCAGTCAATCAAATTTGTTTGGCATGTTCTTTCATTGATAAAACCTTGTTACCTTGGATCTTGTAAGCCACTGGGTTCTATAAAATTCATTAACTTTCCTTTAGCAGCATCTCCATTAATTTTATATCTGCCAAGTAAGACTTACCAGCCTGTATTTTCAAACTTCTTCTTGACAAGTGGAACAACATCTGCCCTCTCCAGTCCTATGAAACTTCTCCAGTCTCCAAGAGTCAACCTCTCTGAGCTCCCTCAATATCCTGGGATATATTTCATCTGTCCCCATGGCTTTGTCCACTTAGGGGCCTCTTTACTTAAGTGCACAAAGCAGTTAGCTTGTGTTTTAGTTCACACTTACCATTAGTTACTGCATGCTAAAATAGCCAGCTCGGTAAAACTGTTTAGTGCATTGTGTAGTGGGATCTGGACAAAGTATGAGTGGAGATTGAATAGACCCAGACTGCACAGTCAGTAACTGTGTTAAGTGCACGGTCTTAGCTTGGCACCCAATCCCTGGTGCAGGTTCTCAAGCATATCTCCCCTGGATTATTTTCTCACTCCTCTGATTAGCATGCCCTCCCATGTGTGTCCTGAAATCCCTGCCATTAGCAAACCATGCTTCTTCCGATAGACTTCCTTTAAATACCCCCCCCCCCCCATGCTTACTGCTGATAACCCTTGTGGTTTAGTGCTGGACAGGAGTAATTCTCATAGACCCCTGCCTGATCAGGCTCTTCGTTCATAATGGCCACTCTGACCCCAGTGGTAGGTTTTTGCAGTATTATCACTAGGGGTCAGGCTGACAAATAAGGGCAAAATGCAGCACCTTAGGATTTCTGTGCTTAAGTGGAGGGTGGGGCTAACATCTTTGTGGCAAGATGTGTATGTGGGAAGGATTGAATGTTATGCCTTTATGGTTTGTATTATGACAGTGATAGGGTTTTTGAGTACATCAGCAACGTCTCTGTTTTGGTGTCCTGTTCAGGTGCTAATTGTGTTAGCCAAGATGGAGGCTGGGCATCTTGACTGTCTTAATAATAGCAAATGTTGCAAGTTGGTTAAGCATGTCTGAAACTGCAGTGAATATCTCTTACTTTCAGTGTATTTCTTGGAATGTCTTGGCCATAATCTCGCACATAAAAATAAGATTTTGCAGGCGTTGTAGAAACATAAGGATCATATAGCTTGTTTCAAGAAACAAATTTAGATGATTCAGAGCAGTGGAAATTAGAGAAGGGGTGGGTAGGAGAAGTGGACTAAACACTGTGTTACATAGTATAGACGCTAATTATCAAATGTGGCCTTTAGCATAAGATGAATAGTCTTTCCTTAGAATGCATTTGTAAAGAAAAAGACATATGTTTTATGAAAACTTGAATGAATCGGGTTGTAATCTGATATCTACTGGCGGAGAATCCCAAATAGTAGGCCCAGCAATAGAAATAATCTATTTCTGGCATGTGTGCGCTGCAAGCAGATTGGACAACCAACCTGCTTATTTTCGAACGAGAAGGCCGGCCATCTCATAAACCCGGCCAAATCAGTATAATCGAAAGCCGATTTTGGCCGGCTTCAACTGCTTTCCATCGCAGAGCCGGCGAAAGTTCAAGGGCACGTTTCGGCAGTGTACTGAAGGCGGGATGGGGGGGTGGTTACGAGATGGCCGGCTTCGGCCGATAATGGAAAAAAAATTATAAACATTTTTGTGCCAGCCTCTATGCAAGCCTCAAATGTCATACCCAGCTCCATCACAGCACTATGCAGGTCCCTGGAGCAGTTTTTAGTGGGTACTGCAGTGGACTTCAGGCAGGCGGACCAGGCAGGCGGACCAAGGACCATCCCCCCCCACCTGTTACACTTGTGGTGATAAATGTGAGCCCTCCAAAACCCACCCGAAACCCACTGTACACACATGTAGGTGCCCCCTTTCACCCATAAGGGCTATAGTAGTGTTGTACAGTTGTAGGGAGTGGGTTTGGGGGGCTCAGCACACGGTAAGGGAGCTGTGCACCTGGGAGCAATTTGTGAAGTCCACTGCAGTGCCCCCTAGGGTGCCTGGTTGGTGTCCTGGCATGCGAGGGGGACCACTGCACTATAAATGCTGGCTTCTCCCACGACCAAATGGCTTGGATTTGGCCGGGTTTGAGATGGCCGCCATTAGTTTCCATTATCGGCGGGAAACCAATGGCGGCCATCTCTAACACTGGCCATCTTTAATGCCGGCCCAAATGTTGAGATTTGGCCGGCCCCAACCAAGATATTGAAACAAAAGATGGCCAGCCATCTTGTTTCGATAATACGGTCGGGTATGCCGCTTTGCGGGGCCGGCCTTAGAGATGGCCGCCCATATAGATGGCCGGCCCCGTTCGATTATGCCCCTCTATGTTGCCTGGGCAATTTATTCCAATCAAGTGGGGCAGCTATTGAGAATGAGCATCTTCTAGTTTCCAAATTATGGGTATAGTAAGAAATTGGATTCCTGTATGAGGAGAGACTTGCTGACCTGAACATGTATACCCTGGAGGAAAGGAGAAACAGGGGTGATATGATACAGACGTTCAAATATTTGAAAGGTATTAATCCGCAAACGAACCTTTTCCGGAGATGGGAAGGCGGCAGAACTAGAGGGCATGAAATGAGATTGAAGGGGGGCAGACTCAAAAAAAATGTCAGGAAGTATTTTTTCACGGAGAGAGTGGTGGATGCTTGGAATGCCCTCCCGCGGGAGGTGGTGGAGAGGAAAACGGTAACGGAATTCAAACGTGTGGGATAAACATAAAGGAATCCTGTTCAGAAGAAATGGATCCTCAGGAGCTTAGCCGGGATTGTGTGGCAGAGCTTGGTGGGAGGCGGGGCTGGTGGTTGGGAGGCGGGGATAGTGCTGGCCAGACTTATATGGTCTCTGCCAAAGCCGGTGGTGGGAGACGGGGATAGTGCTGGGCAGACTTATACGGTCTGTGCCAGAGCTGGTGGTGGGAGGTGGGGCTGGTGGTTGGGAGGCGGGGGTAGTGCTGGGCAGACTTATATGGTCTGTGCCAGAGCCGGTGGTTGGGAGGCGGGGATAGTGCTGGGCAGACTTATACAGTCTGTGCCAGAGCCAGTGGTTGGGAGGCGGGGATAGTGCTGGGCAGACTTATACGGTCTGTGCCAAAGCCGGTGGTGGGAGACGGGGATAGTGCTGGGCAGACTTATACGGTCTGTGCCAGAGCCGGTGGTGGGAGGTGGGGCTGGTGGTTGGGAGGCGGGGGTAGTGCTGGGCAGACTTATACGGTCTGTGCCAGAGCCGGTGGTTGGGAGGCGGGGGTAGTGCTGGGCAGACTTATACGGTCTGTGCCAGAGCCGGTGGTTGGGAGGCGGGGATAGTGCTGGGCAGACATACGGTCTGTGCCAGAGCTGGTGGTGGGAGGCGGGGCTGGTGGTTGGGAGGCGGGGATAGTGCTGGCCAGACTTATATGGTCTGTGCCAAAGCCGGTGGTGGGAGACGGGGATAGTGCTGGGCAGACTTATACGGTCTGTGCCAGAGCCGGTGGTGGGAGGTGGGGCTGGTGGTTGGGAGGCGGGGATAGTGCTGGGCAGACTTATACGGTCTGTGCCAGAGCCAGTGGTTGGGAGGCGGGGATAGTGCTGGGCAGACTTATACGGTCTGTGCCAAAGCCGGTGGTGGGAGACGGGGATAGTGCTGGGCAGACTTATACGGTCTGTGCCAGAGCCGGTGGTGGGAGGTGGGGCTGGTGGTTGGGAGGCGGGGGTAGTGCTGGGCAGACTTATACGGTCTGTGCCAGAGCCGGTGGTTGGGAGGCGGGGATAGTGCTGGGCAGACTTATACGGTCTGTGCCAGAGCCGGTGGTTGGGAGGCGGGGATAGTGCTGGGCAGACTTGTACGGGCTGTGCCCTAAAAATGACAGTTACAAATCAAGGTAAGATATACACAAAAACTAGCACATATGAGTTTGTCTTGTTGGGCAGACTGGATGGACCGTGCAGCGCTGCGTACGCCTTGTAGCGCTATAGAAATGCTAAATAGTAGTAGTAGTAGTCTTTTTCTGCCGTCATCTACTATGTTACTATGTTTAGCATGTAACATAGTAAATGACGGCAGATAAAGACCTGAGCGGTCCATCCAGTCTGCCCAACAAGATAAACTCATTTTACATGATCTAGCTGGCTGATTTTTCTTTTCTCCAAATACATTTTACTACTTTTCGCCTCACACCTTCGCTGCCAATACTGTGAAAGTAAAATTCTATTAGAAATGTAAAAAAAGCAATAACAAATCCCTTTGCTCTGTTCTGCTGTTGCATTGATGTCACAGGGCTGATTACGTCATTGTAGAAAAAAAGAGTGCTACTAAAAACCCCCACTGTTGTTCCTTTCTCAGTGGTGCTCTGCTCTGTATGTGTGTGTGTCTAGCTCGAGACCACTCAATCTCCCATGGAAAAAGGGCATTTTTGAGGTAATAACTGTGGCCCCTGGAGCCTTCTAGGCTGTATATGGCTTTAGGTAAACTGAAATGTGAGAGCTGCCTAGGTCTCCTTTTTATTATCTGTGCACTCTTAGCCCTGATTAGTTTTTCCTGAAAGTGTCTGGCTATCCATCTTATGCTTTTAATTATATTTCATGGATGTAAATTGCTTTCCATTCATCTCTTCTTCCAAGGAGTATGCGCTCCTGTTGGGGAGAGTGGATCATGTTGCTGTGCTTAGGTGGTTGTGAATTGTGCAGTCAACTTGGGCCTCTGGCAGGACTGTGTCCGTAAAGATAAACATTAAAAAGCATTAGAAATCTGTAATCAACTGTAATATGCCTCCTGTCTGTAAAGAACAGATAGAAGTGTGATGCACTCGCCTGCTACTTGCTTGTCATTGTAAATGAAGGGGGGGGGGGGGAGATATTCAGAGCAATTTAACTGGGAAGTTATTTTTGCCTAGGTATCTGCTCATATTTGGCGACACTTAACCGGGTAGCACTGCTGGTATACTACTACTACTACTACTTATCATTTCTAAAGCAATACTAGACGTACGCAGCGCTGTACACTTGAACATGAAGACAGTCCCTGCTCGACAGAGCTTACAATCTAATTAGGACAGACAAACAGGACAAACAAGAGATAAGGGAATATTAAAGTGAGGATGATAAAACAAGGGTTCTGAACAAGTGAATAAGGGTTAAGAGTTAAAAGCAGCATCAAAAAGGTATCAGCAGTATCTGGGTAGAGCTGAGGCAGTCCAGGGACAGAGTCTGGGTGAAAAAAGCAGTCCTGTCGTTGCCCGTTAGCTATCCAGGCAGCGGCACTGAATTTTAGCTGCCATCCAGACAACTTCCACGCAGAGACCTGATCAGTTTTTTCATCTCCCCTCCCTCAAGAGCTTACCTGCCCTCCCCAACACCGCCCAAAGAGCACCTCACCCACCCACCCACCCACCTGTACACTGAGTTGGAACCCAGAACCAGCATAGGCAGGAGCTGTTCAGGTTTACTCTGTCCTGATCTACACCCCTCCCCTTGGACCACCAAGTCACTTAAGCTGAACAGGTGGGCCTTCAGAAGGGGTCGCTGTCCTTATGGGGATCTTGGAGGGGGGCTGCTTTTTGGGGTTGTTGGGGAGGGGGGATAATCCACAAACTGAATATTCACTGGGAAAAGTTTGTGAATCTTATAAAGAGAAATGTCAAATTGATAAAAGATTGCCTTATATATTGGTCAGTAGTGATGAAACTTCTGCTATCAGACACGTTGTCTGTAAATGAGAAAGACGACTTAAAAGATGTCAGCTTGGAAGTGTTCATTTTTTTTCTATCTGCTAAAAGGTTTGTTGCTATTTGGATCTGCTTGTTTTTGAAAATTTTTGTAAAGCTTGTTTATTTAAATATGCTTCTCATGTATTTTATTTGTTGCATAATATGTTTTATTTATGTACCAGTCCCTTCCCCCTGAGCTGCACAGTGTCCTCACTTGCAGCACGTGATGTAGTTGCCAAAGTTTCGCCAATTGCGGGACACAGACCATAGAAGTCTGTCCGGTATTGGCCTCAGTTCCCCCATGCTGGATCTGGCTAATCTTCTCCACTACTCATATCCAAGATCACCTCAATAGCCATGTTGCATTTCCATTCTCTTTCTATTTAGGCATTCCCTTTGTCTACCCCATTCATTTTTTTTAGTTACTATTTTTGACTCTACCACCTGTCTTGGAATGGCGTTCCAGGCGTCCACTAACCTCTGTGTGAAAGAGTGTTTCCTGGTGTTACTCCTAAGCCTGCCTCCCTGCAAACTCCATTCATGTCCTCTAGTTCCACCACCCCTATGTTTCTGGAAGAGGTTTTCTTTTTCTGTATTAATACCTTTCAAGTACTTAAGTCTGTATCATATCACCTCTCTCCCTCTCTGCTTTTCTCTAGTGTATACATATTCAAGTCCTCCAGTCTCTTCTCATAAGTCTTGTTGAACAAACGTCACCTTCCTCTGAACCACTTTAAGTCTTTATGTCCTTGAAGAGATACAGCCTCCTAAAACTGGACACATTACTCCATGTGGAGCCCTCACCAGTGACTTGTAGAGGGGCATCAACACCGCCTTTCTTCTGCTGGTTATGCATCTCTATGCAGCCTTTCATTCTTGGGCAACAGCCACCACCTTGTCACATTGTTTCTCCACCTTGAGATCCTGAGACATTATCCCTTCCAAAGTTTCTCTCCTGATCTGTGTGTGAAGTCTCTCACCCCTAGCACATACTGATCTTCCGGATTTCTATATACCAAGTGCATCACTTTGCAGTTCTTCGCATTAAATTTAACTGCCAAGCATTCAACCATTCTTCCAATTTTTGTAGATCTCTTCTCATGTTGTCCACTCCCTCCAGGGAGTCCACTCTGTTACAAATCATGGTGTCATCAGCAAAAAGGCAAACTTTTCCTTCTAACCCTTCAGCAATGTTGCTCACAAATATGTATAAACCCAATAGTTCTTCGTAGCATTCAGATTGTGGAGGAATTACAAGATTGTTGATGTGAATGTGACACAATCGAACAGCGCCAGCCATCTCCAAGTACGGCACCGCGAAGGGGTAGAGCCAACCGTATTTTCAAAAAAGATGGCCGGCCATCTTTTTTTTTGATAATACGGTTGGGGCCGCCCAAATGTCAGAGATGACCGAGTTTGAGATGGTCGGCCTCGGTTTTTGCCCATAATGAAAACCGAAGCCAGCAATCTCAAACCTGACCAAATCCAAGGCAGTTGGTCATGGGAGGGGCCAGGATTCGTAGTGCACTGTTCCCCTTCACATGCCAGGACACCAACCGGGCACCCTAGGGGGCACTTCTAAAAATTAAAAAAAAAAATTAAAATAGCTCCCAGGTGCATAGCTCCCTTACCTTGGGTGCTGAGCCCCCCCCAAACCCACTTCCTACAACTCTACACCATTACCATAGCCCTTATGGGTGAAGGGGGGGTACCTACATGTGGGTACAGTGGGTTTGGGGGAGGGGGTTGGAGGGCTCCCATTTACCACCACAAGTGTAACAGGTGGGGGGGGGGGGGGGCCTGGGTCCACCTGCCTGAAGTGCACTGCACCCACCAAAAACTGCTCCAGGACCTGCATACTGCTGTCAGGGAGCTGGGTATGACATTTGAGGCTGGCAAAAAAAAGTTTTTAAAGTTGTTTTTTTGAGGGAGGGAGGGGGTTAGTGACCACTGGGGGAGTCAGGGGAGGTGATCCCCGATTCCCTCCGGTGGTCATCTGGTCAGTTTGGGCACTTTTTTGGGACTTGGACCTGAAAAAAAGGGTCCAAATAAAGCAGACCAAATTCTCGTGAAGGCCGACTTTCTTTTTTCCATTATTGGGCGAATCCAGCCATCTCAACGCACGCCCCCGTCCCGTCCCCGCTATCATGCCGACGCCCCCTTGAACTTTCGCCGGCCCCGCGACGGAACGCAGTTGAAGCCGGCCAAAATTGGCTTTCGATTATACCGATTTGGCCGACTTCAGGAGATCACCGGCCATCTCCTGATTTGTGTCAGAAGATGGCCGGCGATCTCTTTCGAAAATCAGGCCCACTGTGTGTTATATCTGAGAATGAGAGCCCCCTCTCTCTATTGCTCTAAGAAGTTGGATAAGGTTGAGTTACATGGTTGTTTCATGTGGATATTTGATGCAATGTGGTCTATTATATGTTTTATGTATTTTATGCTGTGTTGATGATTTGTATCGTCGTGTTTTTGTTAGGTTGTTTTATTTTATAAATGTGACATATAAATAAATTAAAATGTAATTCACTGCTGATTTTCAAGAGACGGATTTACCCTGTTTTGTTAAACCACTTGATCTGTTGAATTTCTGGGCCAAGAAATGGACCATCAGTTGACAAATGAGTGAATTGGAGAAAGGGATTCAGAAATGCTAGAAGTTCAAGTAACACAGCATTGTTGAGAACAGTGACAAAATAGAATTTAGTGTAACAAGAACATTGTTTTTCTCCTTTGCAGGACCCCAGAACAGTGTCCGAGTGTAGTTTCCCTGCTCTCGGAGAGCTACAACCCTCATGTGCGCTACGGAGCTGCTATGGCCCTTGGGATCTGCTGTGCTGGCACAGGGAATAAGGTGAGAATGGAAATGATGTATGCAGCCATGGCAGTACAGGTGGGCAAATTCCTCTAGTGACAAAGGGAGTAAGGTGAGAAATAACTGAGGGATTAATATCCAGTGCTAGTTAAGTAGGTAGAAAGAGCTCCTACCTGGGTAGTTAGCACTGACTAGGTCCACACAGGGTATTCAGCTACTGAATACTTCTGCTAAAATCCAGGACAGTCTGGGGGCGGAGTCAGGGCAGAACCAGGAATTAACTGGGCACAGCTGTCCTGAGTTAATCAGGTAGCTAGCGGTGATACCTGGATAACTCCTGGCAGGTTGCTGAGTACCCGGATAGAGGCCGTGGTTTAAATAAATGCTGACTGGACTTGATAGACTGTAGGGTCTTTATCTGCCATCGTTTTCTATGTTTCTGTGTCTATGTAGAGCTCCTGTTATAAGTAAGCAACTCTGCTTTCTCTGCAGTGGAAATGCACTAAGCTGAGGGTGACTGTTGTGGATTGCGTTTGTGCAGCTCGGGAGAATGATGGTTCTAGGGTGGATGGACACTGTTAATGATAACAGCTTGACCAAATGCAGTATTAGTAGATGAGTTGTAGTCTAAGTTGTAGTGGTTGAAGGTGTGAGGAAGGACCAGGTTGCTATAACAGGGAAGTATGTTTAAGGTTGCTGTGGCTCTGAGATGGTGGACACCCACCTTGTTTTGCAGGGACGTCTCAGCTTGCTGATAGCAGAATGCAGTACAGTCTGACATCCAGGCAGATTTATGTACTTCACTGCAGGTAAACCTGGGTTGTTTGGGTTTGAACATGACTAGAAGCTGTGAAGTCTGCCATAAAGTCACAGTCTCTTGCAGGTAGCGGAGGAGGGCCATTTGCAATCCAATGTGTGTAGGGTTTTCTTTACTGATGATGTATGAGGTGGTGGTAAAAAGATTGGGAGTGTGATAGATTGGTTGAGATGGAACTTAGAAACAACTTTGGAGAAAAGAAGATCATAAGCTCACCTGATTTGGGAAGAACTAGGTGTAGGGCAGGCTGTGAACTCGATCTTAGTTATCTAACTAAGATGGAGTTCACAACCTTTTCTGGCAAAGGTGATAGCGAGGAGGAAACGTTTTCCAGGTAAGGTGTTTGAGGGAAGACTGGTCCACGGACTCAAATATTGTGCTCATTAGCCAAGCCAAACAGTGTTAATATCCCACACCTGCAGTGGATCTTGAGTGGAGGGTCTAACATTCAGTAAGGCCCTCATGAAGCAGGAGACTGGGGGGGGGGGAGGCCCAGAGGTGCGTGAATAGGGCTCCGCCATCCAGTGGGTCATGGTAGGCTACAATACCTGAGAGGTGGAACTGCACTGATGACATTTTCAGTACAAAATCTGATAGGTAGAGAAGGTGTGAAAGGACATATGGCACTAGGCAGATTGTAGGGTTGAGGTGGCAGGAGGGCGCCCAGTGTGACAAATGAGTCTATTTACATTGATAGGATCTCAGAATAGAAGTCTTTCTTGCATAAAAGGAGTGTGTTCTGAACTTCGTAAAGAGCAGGAATCCAGCTTATGAAAGTCCATGCTGTCGAGAGACTCTGTAGGCTGGGGTGCAGGAACTTCCTTTGATGCTGAGTTAGCAGGGCAGGTTGGTGCACCAAAAGAATTGGTTTATCGATCGGAAGAGAGAGGAGGCATGAGAACCAAATCTATGGTGTGCCAGCAAGTGGCATTGAAGATGACTTGCACCAATCTTCGGGAGAACTTGGGCAATTAATGGAAATGGAGGAAAAGCATAGCACGAACTTCAGCTCCAGGATAGCTGAAACATGTCATGGAGGAGAGTGCAAGGGTCTGGACATTTTGCATTTTCCTTCAGTGAAATAGGTCCATGTCTGGCTGACCCCAACACTGGAAGATGGTAGAAGCAACCAAAGAATTGAGAATCTATTCATGGGGATTGAGCTTTCAACTGAGAGTACACAATGTTGTGATCCTTCAACAGGTAGGTTACCATTATTGAGGTGGGGATCATGGTGGCCAGGTTTCAGGCAGAGGCACAGGGATCCAACCTCCTTGTTTGCTGACATAAAACAAGACAACTTGATTGTTTATAGGTACGAGGGCAGTTTTGTACTTGAGCCAAGGTTTGAAGGTGCAAAGGGCAGAAAAAATTGCTCATTGATGTGCAAAGCCTGCTCTTGGCGCATCCATCTCCCTTGTGATTTGATGTTCAATACATGGGCTCCCCATCTAAGTGTGGAGGTACGTAACATAACGGTTGCCATATTGGGACAGGCCAAAGGTCCATCAAGCCCAGTATCCTGTTTCCAACAGTGGCCAATCCAAGTCACAAGTACCTGGCAAGATCCCAGAACATTAAAACAAATTTTATGCTGCTTATCCTAGAAATAAGCAGCGGGTTTTCCCCAAATCCATCTTAATAATGGCTTATGAACTTTTATTTTAGGAAATTAGCCAAACCTTTTTTAAGCCCTGCTAAGCTAACAGCTTTTTCTCTGGCAACGAATTCCAGCGTTTAATTACACTTTGAGTGAAGAAATATTTTCTCTGGTTTGTTTTAAATTTACTACTTAGTAGCTTCATTATATGCCCCCTATTCTTAGTATTATTGGAAAGAGTAAACAAGCGATTCACATCTTCCTGTTCCAGTCTGCTCAGTATTTTATAGACCTCTATCACATCTCCCCTCTGCTTTCTCTTCTCCAAGCTGAAGAGCCCTAGATGCTTTAGCCTTTCCTCCTAGGGAAGTCATCCCAGCCCTTTTATCATTTTCGTCACCTTTGTACCTTTTCTAATTTCGCTATATTTTTTTTGAGATGCGGTGACCAGAATTACACACACTATTTGATGTGTGATCGCACCATGGAGCGATTCAGAAGCATTATAAGATTCTCATTTTTGTTTTCCATTCCTTTCCTATTTCTTAGCTGCGCCTGCACACTGAGTAGACAGTTTCAACATATCAACAACGATGACATCTAGATCCTTTTCCTGGGGGGTGACTCCTAATGTGGAACCTTGCATCATGTAGTTATAATTTGGGTTCCCCTTTCCCACATGCATCACTTTGCACTTAACGTGAAACGTCATCTGCCGTTGGGTCCTCTTGCAATTTTTCACAATCCTCTTGTAGTTTAACAACTTTGAATAACTGTGTTTCTCCAGCAAATTTAATTACCTCACTAGTTACTACTACTACTATAAATCATTTCTATAGCGCTACCAGTCGTATGCAGCGCTTTACAATTGAACATGAAGAAAAGACAGTCCCTGCTCAAAAGAGCTTACAATCTAAATCAGGACAGACAGACAGGACCAATAAGGATAAGGGTAGGACAAACAGAAGGACACATAGGGAAAGGGACTATTGAAGAGAGGAAGACAAGATAAAGGTTACGAGCAAGTGACAAGTTAGGAGTCAAAAGCAGCATCAAACAGGTAGGCCTTTAGCCCGGATTTGAAGGCGGCTAGGGATGGAGCTAGACGTAGTTACACCCATGTCTAGATCATTTATAAATATGTTAAAAAGTAGCGGTCCTGAGAGAGGAAGTGACGTCACCGTCGGGGATGGAAGCCTGAATCCAGAGCTCCGTCGGGGCAGCGAAGAAACTTGCGCTATTTCCTGGTTCCCTAACCCCCGAGATCGGCGGTTTTGAGGCGAAAGATACAGAGAAGTAATGGCGACACGAAAACGGCTGGAAAAATTCAAGTTCGCCGCGACACAGAAAAACGAGGCGGCGAACACGAGCCGCTCCCAGCAGAAAGTTAAAAACAAAATGGCCGCCGCGGATTCTGGCTCCGAAACGGAGGACCCAGCGGATCATCTGGAAAGTGATACCGAGCTGACTAAACAGGAGGTAGCGAGGTGGTTTAAAGCCTTAAAGGCTGAAATGTCGGCGGTCCGGAAAACTATCCGGGAGGCGGTCACAGACATCCAAAAAGAGGTGAGAGAGATTGGAGGAAGGGTGGAGCAGGTGGAAGAAGGGCTGGAGCACGTGGAGGGAGAAATGGAGGACCTGCGCACTGCTCTCACGATCGTGCAAGCTGAAAAAGCAAAATTGCAATTAGAGGTGGAGGATCTGGAAAATCGCTCCAGAAGGAATAATTTGAGATTTAAAGGGGTCCCAGAAACAGACCAGAACAAAGACTGTGCACAGGTGATTCGTGAAATTTGTGCCAGAATATTGGACATAAATAATGAGGGGCTGACCAATATGGAGGAATCTGAAATAAGATTTGATCGGGTACATCGAAGTCTGGGGCCCAGGAGAGACCAGCAACCTAGGGACATTGTTGTATGCTTCAAAGACTATACTATCAAAGACAAGATATGGAAGAAAGCCAGATCCCAGGGTGAGTTACTCTGGGATAATAACAAAATTTTGGTGTTTCAAGACTTAGCGCTGGGAACTCTTCAGAGGCGTAGAGAATTTAAAGACTTGACTACATATCTCCAGCAGTCTAATTTCAGATATAGATGTATCTTCCCATTTGGCCTCCAGTTTACAGCGGAAGGTATCACCAGACGAGTGGTTACGCTGGGAGAGGCTTGGAAGGTTCTCACAGAGCTGGGATATACAAACCTGCCTCCGGCAGCTTCGGAGGGGAGATCAAGTATGTCAGCAAAGATAAAAAAAGAGTCATCTTGGCACAGAGTGCGCCCACGAAGAGAGGATACTTCACAGCTATCAACAGAGATTAAAGTACCCTGAATGGACGCAAGAGATATACAGGATTTCAGCTACCTCATGGGTTTCATGGGGTATTGTTAAAGAAAATAGGGTCTGCAGTTGTGGGGATTGTACTGGAGTTGTTATAGGATGTCTATTTATTGTTTGAACAGGTTCTGGGAGTTAAACAATTTGTGAAATATGGGGGGAGGGGTCTGGGAAATGTTGTTGTGGGGAAGAGGGTGATGAGCTCCGGCGGGGAGTGATTTCCTCATTACTATTGGCTGGCGGCTACTGGCTCAGCCCAGCAGGGGGGGAGAGGGGGGGGAGGGAAGGGGATCAAGGGTCTACACATTGGGTCATGGAATGTTAATGGTATGAACTCTCCACAGAAGAGAAATTTGATACATAGGGAATTGCAGAAACTTAAATGGGATATTATATTATTGCAGGAAACACACATTCAAAAGAGGGATGTACACCTACTTAAACATAGGGGGTATAGTGACTGTATCTCACACTGTGATGCTAGAGGGGGCAAGGTGGGAGGATTAGTGATTTACATCCGTAGACACATCCCACTAGTTATAGAAGAAGTATATAGGGATACTTTGGGAAGGTGCCTGGCGATTAGGGGTCAGCTGTATGGTAAGGAGGTGACCATAGTAAATATATATGCCCCCAACTCGGGACAAGGAGAATTTTTTACTCGGATAGGTAAGGAGCTCTTCCAGTTCCAGAAAGGGGGGATGATCCTGGGTGGGGACTTTAATACCAGCATGACATCAATGGATCATTCAAAGGGGCTGATTGATAAGTCCTCAGCACACTGTACACAGTTAAAATCACTTGTCTCTGATTTAGATTTAGTGGATGTATGGAGGCTGAGACACCCAAGCCAGCGGTCCTATACCTTCTTTTCTCATTCTCAGAATACTTACACAAGAATTGATATGGTATGGTGTAGCCGCCAGTTGTGGGATCAGGTGGTTGATTCACATATAGGGTCCATCTCTACTTCTGACCATGCCCCCGTAGAGCTTGAGCTCAAGGGTTTGACAGAGGAAAGGCGCCAACTCTTTTGGAGATTAAATGAATTGATTCTTGGGGATAGTAGGGTGCGGGATGACATTCGCCAGGTCATTCAGAATTATATGTTGGTGAATGACACTGGCGAGGTTTTGGATGGCACATTGTGGGATGCCCTAAAGGCTGTGGTGAGGGGTCACTTCATTAAATGGGGAGCACGGAAAAAGAGGCAACGGGAAAAGAGGGAGTTGGACCTACGGGCACGATTAGCGAAATTAGAATGTTGTCACCAGGAGGGACGTTCTGGGATAGTCCTGGAAGAATTAAGACAGTGTAGAGCAGGACTAGAGAAATTGCAGGTAGAACACGTGGAGTTTTTGCATACGAAACTCCAACAGAAGTTTTATGAATTCGGAAATAAATCTGGACGGATGTTGGCTCATCTTTTGAGGCATAGACAAAGGAGCCACACAATAACAAAAATAAAAGGGGCGGGCGATAAGATGTACTATAGAGATGGAGAAATAAGGGATCAGTTTGAAAAATTCTATCAGAAGTTATACAGCAGTGAGAGGGGGGTAGGGGGGGAAGAAATCAGGAGGGGTTTAGGAAAGCTGCATCTCCCAAGGTTATCAAGTTTGGAACGTAAACATTTAGAGGCCCCATTTCGTCTTGAAGAGATCCAAAGGGTGATTAAGGGTCTCCAAGGAGGAAAGGCGCCCGGCCTGGATGGGTATTCTGCTAGGTTTTATAAGACATTTGTGGGGGAGGTGGGGCCCTTGTTGCTGAGGGTTGGGAATGCATGCTTGGCTGGCCAATCATTGCCGGGGAGTATGCATGAAGCGGGGATATCCTTGCTTTTGAAACCAGGAAAAGATCCGGCGGTGTGTGCCTCCTATCGCCCCATCTCGTTAATAAATCTAGATGTTAAGATCTTATCTAAAGTAGTAGCTGATAGGTTAGGAAAGGTCCTGCCTTCTCTGATTCATACTGATCAATCTGGGTTTGTCATGGGGCGGCAGGTGGCGGATAATATTAGACGCACCTTACATGTTATGTGGGCAGCCCAACAGAGGGGGATTCCAGTGGCCCTTTTGAGTACGGACGCCGATAAAGCGTTTGACAGGGTGGACTGGCCTTATTTATGGGAAGTTCTGGAACATCTGGGGTTTGGCCAGGGGTTGATAGGATGGATAAAACGATTATACGAGAAACCTGTGGCAAGAATTAAAGTAAATGGGGGATATACATCTGTTTTCCAGATTGAACGGGGTACCAGACAGGGGTGTCCGCTGTCACCGTTGCTGTTCGCTCTCTCGATTGAGCCCTTAGCTCAGAGGGTGCGTGAATCGGTTGACATTCCAGGAATAATGATAGGTGGCTTTGAACATAAATTGGCATTATTTGCTGATGATGTATTATTTTTTGTAAACAACCCGGGACTGCATCTTCCCATATTGATGGCAGAGCTGGAGGAGTTTGGTAGGCTTTCGGGCTTTAAGATAAACCATGATAAGTCTGAAATGATTGGGGTGTCTATAGCACAACCTAGGATGGAGGAGATTTCTCGAAACTTTCCTTTTAAATTAAGGAGGGATAATATTAAATATTTAGGAGTCCAAATACCTGCTCAGATTTCTCAGATATATCAGCTAAATTATATACCGTTATTCCGGCAAATACGTAAAGACATGGAGGGCTGGACGGGAAAGTGGCTGTCATGGTGGGGAAGGATAGCATCGGTTAGGATGAATGTATTGCCCAGACTTTTGTTTTTGTTTCAAACATTACCGGTAGCAATCCCTGGAAAGGAGCTGAGATCCCTACAGCAAGCTATAGTGAAGTTTGTTTGGGGGGGCAAGGCTCCCAGGCTTAGTAGGAAGCTGCTCTGGCGAGCGACAGAGTTAGGTGGGAGAGGGGTTCCAAACCTTGAATGGTATTACTGGGCAGCACAATTGAAACTTATATCCATGTGGGGTCAGGAGAAATGGTCAGTGGTGGCACACATGGACCAGGAGATGGTGCAGCAACATAATCTGCAGTCAGTAATATGGGCATCTTCAGCCTACCCTACTATTGGCAGGCTTACTACCAATCCGTTTGTTGGGCACTTGTTGACACTATGGGGTTCCCTTAGGACACGCTTCTGGAAAACTAGGAAAACATCTACATACGCTTATATTCGGGGGGAACCCACTTTTAGAGTGGGGTGGGGAAATCCGGTAGCAAAGAGGTGGGCTGAGAGGGGCATATTGAGGTTTCGAGATGTATTGGAGGATGGGAAAATGAGATTGTTCACAGAACTCAAGGAAGACTATGGGGTTTTGGATAGGGACAGATTCTTCTACTTACAGGTCCAACATTACATTTACACACAAGGATGGTTAAGAAATGATCCGGAGGACTATGAAGTACTAGAAAATATGTGGGGCTCACTGGGAACAATGAAGGGAGTCATATCCCGGTTGTATAAATTTATAAGGGGAGGGAGTTTTGAAAAATGTTTGTATATGACTAGATGGGAAAGAGATTTGGAAAAGGAATTGACAGTTCATGAATGGAAGGCCATTATCCTGGAGGTCAACAAGGCATCAACATGTGTGTTATTGAAAGAAAATGCCTTCAAGGTACTCTCGAGATGGTATTTTACCCCATATAGACTACATATGATGTTTCCAGGGGCTTCCCAGTATTGTTGGAGATGTTTAACGGATGTGGGAACTTTTTTGCATATCTGGTGGTCCTGCGGGAAATTACAAATGTATTGGCAATCTATAACTGCAAAGATAACTGCCCATACAGGCAAGAACTTTTTGTGTGAGCCTCAATGGTGCCTGCTGGGCCTGGGGAACAGACGAGGAGTCAAATGGCAAAGACGTCTGAAGAGGATGAGCTTGACAGCTGCAAAGAGTGTTATTGCTCGGCTGTGGAAACAGCAAGTGGCACCAACAGAGCAGGACTGGATTCTAAAACTTTCCCTAATTGAGGAGATGGAGAAATTAACTGATAAACGTTTGGGAATTTATAACAGGCAAGATGAACTTTGGACACATATCAGAGCAATGACCCAAGTGAGTTAGTAATAGGCGCTTGATGGGAGGGTGGGGGGGGGGTGGGGGTGGGGGGGGGGGAGAAATGGAAAATTAAAATTAAAATTAAAGTTTGTCAATGTTTATTTACAGATTTATAGATGATGGACAAAAGAGAATGTTTAAAGTGA
Source organism: Microcaecilia unicolor (assembly GCF_901765095.1). Classification (NCBI taxonomy): domain Eukaryota; kingdom Metazoa; phylum Chordata; class Amphibia; order Gymnophiona; family Siphonopidae; genus Microcaecilia; species Microcaecilia unicolor. Next base: position 218,081,671 of record NC_044040.1, on the reverse strand, counting down.
GAGAAATATAAGAATTGTATATCAAAAAGGAAATATTCAAATGTCCACTTTGAATTAAGGAAGTAATGTTTATTCTGTCGTTTATCAATAAAAATTATTGGAAAAAGAAAAAAAAAAAAAAAAAGTAGCGGTCCTAGCACAAACCCCTGGAGAGCCCCACTATCTACCCTTCTCCAATGAGAATACTGACCATTTAACCCTACTCTCTGTTGTCTATCTTTTAACCAGTTTTTAATCCACAATAGAATACTACCTCCTATCCTATGTCTCTCCAATTTTCTCTGGAGTTTTTCATGAGCTACTTTGTCAAATGCCTTTTGAAAATCCAGATACACAGTATCGACCGGCTCACCATTATCTACATGTTTATTCACCCCTTCAAAGAAATGTAGTAGATGGCAAGATTTCCCTTCACTAAATCCACGTTGGCTTTGTCTCATTAATCCATGCTTATGTATATGCTCTGTAATTTTGTTCTTTAGTCTCTACCATTTTGCCCAGCACCAACATCAGGCTCACAATCTATAATTTCCCGGATCACCTCTGGAACTCTTTTTAAAAATTGGTGTTACATTGGCCACCCTCCAGTCTTCTCATACCATGCCTGATTTTAAAGATAAATTGCATATTACTAACAATAGCTCTATATGTTCATTTTTCAATTCTATCAGTACTCTGGGATGTATACCATCCGGTCCAGGCAATTTGCTACTCTTCAATTTGTCAGATTGCCCCATTACATCTTCCAGATTTACAGAGATTTACAGAGATTTGTTTTAGTTTCTCTGACTCATCAGCATTAAATACCATTTCTGGCACTGGCATCTCTCCAGTTGAATGTTCTAAATTACAACTACCAAAACATATTCAGAAATACCAAGAAAACAACAGACTGGAAATGGGAGAGTATTGGGGAAGAGACTTTGGTTAACCTTGAAAAAGAAGCTCCAAATTGATACGAATGCTTGCTCAAGGAACACATCAGTGGTTAGAAAAACTCCAGTAGCATCCCTATGTCCCAAAACAATTCCCAACTTGCCTTATTTAATTTTTCATTTCATTTTCATTTTCAATGTCCTTTTTTGAAAAAGAAACAGTTTTTCAAAAATTTCAAACAGTTTCTCATAGTTTAAACACAAAAATACTTGTTAAAGAAGCACTTCTGGGGATGCTTGAAATAGTCACCTCAGTCGACAGTTTCTTCTCCTTCCAGGTATCCAAGATTTCTCAAAACCCTGGCGTTGCTCCAAAACACACTGTCAATAAATAGCAGTAGATTCCCAACAGAAGCCCTGTTTCACTCTTGCTACACCAGGGAAATCACTGCAAATCCAAAAACCAAAAAAAATCCTTAATGAAGTGTTGTATAGCTTAGCCAGAAAGACAGTTTAACAAAAATACTCTTCACAAACTCATAATGCTGCCAAAAACGTAATTCAAAATGGCCTCCTGACAAGTGATGTGGTGTTATAAGGAATTTGAAAAAAAAAAAAAAAATCACCTGATTTTTTTTTTTCACCAATCAATAACCATTTCACAGGTGATCATTTAACAAATCAGTAAAACTTCTTCCACTCCACACTTGCAGGTTCATAGGAATACAGTAAAAATATCCACTTCTGCTCTGTACGAAGCAAAAAGCATCTAAAATCTCCTCTGCGTATGGAGGGCTGTAGTTGTTCAATAACCCAGCATTTTTTACCATTCTCCTCATTTTGTCAAAGCTGCCCTTTCAGAAATGAACTGCTGACGTAGTAGATTTCCTTAGTGTCTTCACTTCAGTTGTGAACTCAGATATGTTATGATCACTATTGTCAAGCAGCCCCAACAGCATTACCTCACACACCAAGTCCTGCATTCCACTAAGGACCAAATCTAAACAGCTTCCCCTGTTGTCAGTTCCTGAACCAGCAGCTCCACGAAGCAGTCATTTATTTCATCTAGGAACTTTACCTTCCTAGCATTTCCTGATGTTATGTAATTCTTGTAATTCCAAACATTCTTTTTTGTTTTGTGGCTGCCGCCAATGCACACTGAGCCAAGAATTTCAACGTAATGTCCATGATTACACCAAGATCCTTTTTTGTGGTTGGTGGCTCCTAATTTGGAGTCAGGACTGTATAAAGTTTGATTTATTCTTTCCTTTGTGCAGTACTTACTTGTCCACATTAGATTTCATCAGCTACCTGGATGCTGTGTCTTGCAAAGTGGTTCTGCAGTTTCTCTAAATCCACATGTGATTTAACTGCTTTGAATAATTTTGTCATCTGCAAATTTGGTTACCTTTCAACTTTTTCCCATTTCCATTTATAAATGTGTTAAAACATACCAGTCCCAGTACAGATTCCTGGGGTATGTCACTATTCAGTTTTCTTCAGTGAGAAAATGAATGATTCAGCACTTCTCTGTTTTCCTTAACCACTTTCACTGCTCCTATCCCATGACTCTCATGAGGGACTTTGTATCTGGATTTCAGAATGTGTTTGACACTATCCAGCTTATAATTGAAAAAGAAAAACGCCTATATTGCGACCCAAATCGGGAGATAGACGTTTATCTCACAAAAACGAATAAAGCGGTATAATCGAAAGTCGAATTTGGACGTTTTCAACTGCACTCCGTCGCGGATGCGGACAAAGTTGATGGGGGCGTGTCAAAGGCGTGGTGAAGGCGGAACTGGGGCGTGGTTATCGGCCGATCAGAGATAGGCGCCTTTCGCCGATAATGGAAAAAAAATATGCGTTTTTAGCGAGAATTTAGGGCACTTTTCCTGGACCCTGTTTTTCCATGAATAGGGCCCCAAAAAGTGCCCTAAATGACAAGATGACCACTGGAGGGAGTCGGGGATGACCTCCCCTGACTCCCCCAGTGGTCACAAACCCCCTCCCACCACAAACATATGCCGTTTCACAACTTTTTATGTTCACCCTCAAATGTCATACCCACCTCCCTGGCAGCAGTATGCAGGTCACTGGAGCAGTTATTAGGGGGTGCAGTGGACGTCAGGCAGGTAGACCCAGGCCCATCCCCCCCACCTGTTACAATTGTGCTGCTTAATGCTTTGTCGTCCAACCCCCCCAAACCCACTGTACCCACATGTAGGTGCCCCCCTTCACCCCTTAGGGCTATAGTAATGGTGTAGACTTGTGGGCAGTGGGTTTTGAGGGGGATTTGGGGGGCTCAACACACAAGGGAAGGGTGCTATGCACCTGGGAGCTGTTTTACCTTTTTTTTTTTTTGTAAAAGTGCCCCCTAGGGTGCCCGGTTGGTGTCCTGGCATGTGAGGGGGACCAGTGCACTACGAATCCTGGCCCCTCCCACGAACAAATGCCTTGGATTTATTTGTTTTTGAGCTGGGCGCTTTCATTTTCCATTATCACTGAAAAACAAAAACGCCCAGCTCACAAATTGTCGAATAAAACATGGACGTCTATTTTTTCCGAAACTACGGTTCGGTCCGCCCCTTCATGGACCCATTCTCGGAGATAAACGCCCATGGAGATAGACGTTGTCGTTCGATTATGCCCCTCCACATCAACTGGATCACCTTTCTCGACATGTTTATTTACCTTAAAAAAATGTAGCAGCTTGGTCAGGCAAGACTTCCCTTGGTTAAATCCGTGTTGACTCTGACTTTAAACTATGACTGACTATGTTTAATTTTGTTCGTTGATAGGGTGTGTATTCTTCATGTTGCCATTATGTATGTGATGTGGCGTTATTGCTTGTACTGTACTAATTCACTGATGGCATAGTTTCCCAGATCACCCTGGAACATTTTAAAGATTGGCTACGCTGCAGTGTTCAGGTAGTCTAGATGATTTTAATGATATCCTGTGCAACTGCATTCTGGAGTTTAGGACCATAAACTTTAAATGCCAGAAAGATCTGGAATAAATAACTGACTCTCTTGGGGATTATAAAGGGTGCAAACTGGAGAGCAAAACCGTGCAAGATCTTTCAAATAAGGTGGAGCTAAATCGTTCATAAAAAGTCACATTTTGTAAGGTTACTTCAATTAGAAACTGATTTCTTTCTTCCAGATTATTATGTAAATCTCTTGTGGCACTGCAAAATGAAAGTTCTGTAAGACACTGTATCTGACATGGTCATTTAATGGAAATTTTCTCTTCATCATTTTGAAATGGTCTGTTTTATTTCCAAACAATCTCTAGGATATAGCTAATTGAAGCTGGCTAGCTGAAGTTCCATATTTTAATTATTTTTATTTCTTAAATAAAACCTTGAAGCCTCTGTTTATATTGAAAGCCGTCTGCCGGGGAGTTAGTTGGGCACTTGGAAGGCTCTGAGAATGTTTCGGCACCGAGGCCAGAAATGAAGTTAAGCTTTCTGTCACACTGAAGAAAGTTTAATCAGGCATTTTGTATAAATAGTAAGACACAGAGAGAATGAAAACCAAACACACATGGTAAGAGCAAAGCTTTGAGGTCCTCATGTGCCTGCATAGGGTGATTAGCAGTGGGGGGGGGGGGGGGGGGGGGAGGGGGATTTGTGAAGGCCTCATATGAACTTCGTTATGAGCAAGGTGACAGGATTTCAGAGGAAAGCAACATATATCCCTCGGATTATGCAGAAACACAAAGTAATAGCATCATATGCTTGTGAGGGCCCCACACAAATGTATGCAAGAAGCAATTTAGGATGGAGGGACTTGGTAGAACAAGAGGGCAGAGAATAAATAGATTAAAAGATAATTCAACCGTTTGACAGTCTGGTGTAATGCACTTTTGGGTCATGTTTGGAAGTGATACTAAGGATTTAAATGTACATAAGAGTGTATGTAAAGTGTCTGGGATGTTTTTTTGTTTTTTTTGGGGGGGGGGGGAGGGCAGAACAGAACATTATGGATTTTACTGGAAGCAGTGAAGTCTGTATGTAGCCAACTGTAAATAGTTTAAGCAGGTCATATAAAAATTGCTGCTCTTTTCCATTTGAGGAAAATGGAATACTTATGCCACACCCTGAAGAATCACCATTAGCCTTCAAAGTAAATGATTAAACTGCAGCCCAGTGATATTGTATCTCTGACTGTTCAGTGTCCACAGTGGGGGCAGAAGAGAGGCCTCTTATAGCACAAACATTATAACATTGCCCAAAACATAGACCACAGCTCTAAGTTGGATATATACTGGCATCGGTCTTGGAGACTAGATTCAAATAAGCGGTTACATATTGATAGTTTAATCCCTTGACTTGATGGATTGTACTAGCTATGCAAGGTTGGGCATACGCAGTTGCATCTTCCTCCTGCTTCTCCCTTTCACTGTCAGTGCAGTCGACAAGGAGCTGTGATCACGGTCAGAATGTAGTCATCTAATGACCTAATATTAAGCTGCCCAGCAGCTAATGAAGTTAATGCTTGCTTGTTTTTTTTCTAGGAAGCTATTAACTTGTTGGAACCAATGACAAATGATCCAGTGAATTATGTGCGTCAGGGAGCTCTAATCTCCTCAGCCCTGATCATGATCCAGCAGACAGAGATTACATGTCCAAAGGTAAGTTATTGATAGAGGTTGAGCCACGTAAGCCATGAGATCTCTTGCCCCAAGAGAAAACAGTTGATTTATTGAAGGTCTGAGGTTCTGCCTGGAAATCTATTCCTCATAGGAACATGGAATAGTATTAAAAGGGAGATCAGATGAAATGGAAACATTGCAAATGGCATGACTGGTAGGGCACAGTAGAGGTGTTCACAACCCCCAAAAAAGTTTGAGTTGTGCCAGATTTTAAACTAATTTTTCTCAGTTTGGTGGCATTTTGTTTCACCTTTGTTCTTTGCACATGCACTGTATGTGCATGAACTTTAAGCATGAAAATCAATTGTGCATGTATAATTTTATAGGTATTCACACACTCAAAAGCAATTTGCTTCCACTTTAAATTTAAAGGTAACCCGGTGTGCGTTGCCTTCCCATTGATTGTCTTGGGGGGGTCATAAGAAACCAGACTACCTGGGGACTTGATGGGAAGAGTATTGCCGTAGAGGAAGGGGGAGATTCTAATTGATAGAGTGGGATCACGTGTAGATAAAAATATTAGTGTTAAAATACTTTTGAAGCTATCTACCAAATTTGATTGGCTTACATGTATATAATTGTTCAATGTAAAGGGCATGACTACCCCACACGGGAGGTGGGAAGGTGGAAAAAATGTTAAATATTTGAAAACGAATTACATTACCTTGTTTGAGGTGGCATGTTCTGTATTGAGTTGGTGGGTTATGTCTAACATGCTGGATTATTAATAAAAATTGTTGAAAATTGTAAATTTAAAGGTAACCGAATGCACCTTATGAATATACACCCCTAGGGCATCACCACAAATATACTAGTAATCACTTTGCTTTTAATTTTAATTTCAAAGAGGGAAAGGATGCTTATTTTGTGCAAAATGTTTTTCCAAACTTTAATTAAAATCACTAGTCCAAAAACCTCCTCCTTCCTATTATTTATTCCTCATTTTTTCTTATTTCATGCTTTTTCCTCATTTTTACTAGAGTCCTTCAAATTTGTTACTCTTATTTTTTTTCCATTGTTTTTTCCTATATTTTTTCCTGCAGCTTTGCTATTTAAAAAGTAGTTGCAAATAATACACAACTTAACTTTTGAACCGGCTTCTTTTCACTCTGAACCGTTTCACCCACTTTGGCTTCTTCAGGAGCTGCTAGATCAGCGTTATCCAAAACCATAGAGTGTTTATGCTGCAAAAAAACAAAATAGAAAATGAGTACTGGACAAATTCTCTGTTCTTTAGGCTATTGAAATTATGGCTTACCACCCGATGCAGGAGCAAACAACACTTCCAGCCAGCATTTATTTTTTTCAAAATGGCGTCTATATTTAAATAAGATGCCACCAAAGATTAACCAGTCCCCCAAAAAAGAAGTCATCCAATGCTGGCCAGTCATCGAAAGATTGTTTAAAGAACTGCTGTCTGAATCATAGTTATTTACAAAATCTCTGAATCATGGTTGATTTAAACAAAAAAAAAAAAGGCTTTCCACATAATTGAGACATTTAATCCTTGAGGTTCCAAACTCTGCAGTCTGAAAATCTGCTTCTGTTTCAGTTGAATCAATTTTATTACCCCTCTTTCCTACTTTTATGTTTTCCTTCACTAGATCAGTGACTAAACATTGTAGTTCTTCAAATGTGTGGTTAAAAGTTATCCAATGTGTCACCATAGGCGCTGCTTGTGTTTTATGAGCATGACACGAACGATGTCCATTTATGTTCATCTTCAAAGCTCTAGTAGCTTTTCCTACATAAAGTTTTGGACATGGACAATGCAATATATATACTAATATAGGTACTACTGTAGTCCGTGTAATGTTTTACTTTGTAGGTTCGACCATCTTCAGGATTATTAAATTTGACCTCGACTGTCACCTGACAAGTTTTAGAATAGCCACATTTGTAGTGGGTGATAGGTGAGACAGCAGACACATGGAAAACTCAATAATTTCCTTAAATTTTGTCCGTTAGAATAGGCTGTTCATAAATTATGACTGTTGAAGAAACTGTGTGTTTGTATCACTGGCCAGTGATTTCTAATCCATGCTATTTCTGTAGAACCATTGGTAAATTTTGTTACATAAGTTTGGCATACATCCTGATCCACGGAAGACGTTCTCTTCTTTTGTAATAGATGTTGTCGCTGATTGAATAAGTCTGCTTCAATTCTTGTTTAGGTTGATCTCTGTTGAGCAATTTGTTCCATAATGTTTTTGATTGAGATTTGAAGTCCTCTAAATCAGATCAAATTTGTCAAAATCTTAAAAACTGAGAAAAGGTAAATTACATTTTAACAGTGAAGGATGAGTAATTGTAGTGGTGTGTTACGGTCTGTGGGTTTAGAATAAATCTTAGTTTTAAATGTGGAGCCTTGTTGACAGACATCTACATCAAAAAAGTTTATCTTCTCAGTTGAACATTGTGTTGTGAATTTAATGTGTCTCTCATTTAGCAACACAAAAATAATCTTTTAGTTGTTGCTCAATATCTGACCCCTAGGGTGTGACATGTGCCATGTTGGGTCAGAACTCCATGGATAAGTCAGTCTGGATGTGTGGTTCATGCCCTTGTGGCTGATGAGATTTCTGTGGGATGGGGAATGTGCATTCAGGTATACTATATAAATTTCACAGTCTAGGTTTCTACTTGGGCTGGGAAACATTGTAAAGAGCCATTTTAGACTCTTCAAGTCTTTTGCTTAAGATGCCAATGTAGATCTTTAACGCGTCCGCACAATAGTTACTAATACACTGATGAGAACTCTCCTGTGGATATGAAATTAATGACAGCTGTTTTGATCGTCCATTTTGAGCCTGAGCATCTCTTTTGTTTAATCAAACAAAATACTTAAGATTTTGTTCTTACACTGGGTGTTGGCGCTTTCCTTGGTCAATGAAGTAACTGATTATAAAGGTGTAGACACTTAAATTCAACATGTTGCATATTCAGAAAGATATTGCATTATAAACAACAACATTACAGAGTATATTCAAAAGCATAGATTAATGAGAGAAAGCCAACATGGATTTAGTGAAGGGAAATCTTGCCTCACCAATCCATTACATTTCTTTGAAGGGGTGAACAAACATGTGGATAAAGGCGAGCCAGTTGATATTGTGTATCTGGATTTTCAAAAGGCGTTGGACAAAGTACCTCAAGACTCCAGAAGAAATTGGAGAGTCATGGGATAGGAGGTAGTGTTCTATTGTGGATTAAAAACTGGTTAAATGATAGAAAACAGAGAGTAGGGTTAAATGGTCAGTGGAGAAGGGTAGTTAGTGGGGTTCCCCGGGGCTCCGTGCTAGGACCGCTGCTTTTTAACATATTTATAAATGACCTAGAGATGGGAGTAACTAGTGAGGTAATTAAATTTGCTGACAACACAAAGTTATTTAAAGTTGTTAAATCGCGAGAGGATTGTGAAAACTTACAAGAGGACCTCACGAGACTGGGGGACTGGGCGTCTAAATGGCAGATGACTTTTAATGTGAACAAGTGCAAAGTGATGCATGTGGGAAAGAGGAACCCAAACTGTAGCTATGTAATGCAAGGTTCCACGTTAGGAGTTACCGACCAAGAAAGGGATCTTGGCGTCGTTGATGATAAGTTGAAACCCTCTGCTCACTGTGCGGCGGCGGCTAAGAAAGCAAATAGAATGTTAGGTATTATTAGGAAAGGAATGGAAAACAAAAGTGAGGACGTTATAATGCCTTTGTATCAGTTCATGGTGCGACTGTACCTCGAATACTGTGTTCTGGTCACTGCATCTCAAAAAAGATACAGTGGAATTAGAAAAGGTACAGAGAAGGGCGATGAAAATGCTAAAGGGGATGGGATGACTTCCCTATGAGGAAAGGCTGAATCGGCTAGGGCTCTTCAGCTTCGAGAAGAGACTGCAGAGGGGGAGATATGCTAGAGGTCTATAAAATAATGAGTGGAGTGGAACGGGTAGACGTGAATAGTTCGTTTACTCTTTAAAATAATAATAGGAATAGGGGGCATGCAATGAAGCTACAAAGTAGTAAATTTAATACGAATCAGAGAAAATGCTTGTTCACTCAACGTGTAATTAAACTCTGGAATTCATAGTAACATAGTAGATGACGGCAGAAAAAGACCTGCATGGTCCATCCAGTCTGCCCAACAAGATAAACTCATATGTGCCTTTACCACATATGCCAGAGAATGTGATAAAGGCAGTTAGCTTAGCAGGGTTTAAAAAAGGTCTAGACGGCTTCCTAAAGGAAAAGTCCATAGACCATTATTAAATTGACTTGGGGATAAGCAGCATAAAATGTATTGAACTTTTTGGGGATTTTGCCAGGTATTTGTGACCTAGATTGGCCACTGTTGGAAACAGGTTGCTGGGCTTGATGGACCTTTGGTCTGTCCCAGTGTGGCAATACTTATGTACTTTTAATTCTAACTGGGAACCATAAGAGAGCATACATTTGCATATATTTAGGTAATAAAAGTAAAAAAAAAAAGAAGACATAGAAAAGTTCTATTTTTATAAGGTTGTTTGTTTGTTTTTTGGTTCACCTTAATTTTCTTTTTTCTTTGTACAACATAAATGCCCCTAGCCACTTTTTTAGATTTTCATTAGTCTATTGTACAGACCGAACAGAGAGGGTAAACAGCATACATAGAAAGTATACAGACAAAAAAAAAAAAAAAGCAACACTGGGCCTTCAAGACTGAGACAACAGGAGTGATTTATTGATAAGTGCGCATGTGTGGGCGTCTTTTTGACGTTTCCACCGGCTGCTTGCTGTAGCTGATTGAAAGACCCTTGAAGACGATTTATTTAGCGAAACATGATTGTGTCGGGTTCTTCTGAGGCATGTTGAACAGTTGATTAAAGTTGAACAAACATGTCAGGCAAAGTCCTGAGAACGTGATCCTGGGTTTGAGTTCGACTATCATAAAAGTTTACAGCCATCTCATTGATTGAACTATGACAGCACCGTGTGAGTGCTCATCATTAAAGATTGGTGATTTATCGTGAGTCTGCATGGACTTAAAGACTATGGGAAGGTTTACTACTGAATACACGGATGAATAGATACCATCTTACTGGACATTGAGTTGAGAGTTAGTGTGTATAACACGGTATAGGAGAGGCTGATTCATACAGTGAGGATAGTGCTGGATTGTTTTATGTAGTATATTTTATGTATATTATATGTTGGGTGAATGCGAGTGTATGAATGTGGTACATTTATGACATTGTGTGTTGTAAAATTTGATTATATTTAAGATATTTAATAAAGATTTCAATTGTTTGATAAATATTTAACAGTTGTTTAGTAATTTACATTGTATGATAAATGCAACCATTAATGGTGTTTGAACCTTGTTTGTAATGTTGCATGGATATGTATAGGTACACCTCCTAGAAGTTGGGTCTTTGAGTTCTGGATGGAACTTCTTGTAGGCATAGTTTAGTGAAGAAGAGACAAAAATGCAGATTCTTCTTTCCATAAGCAAAACAGTTCCCTGGTTCCTCCTCAATATCTTATTCCCTAATGTTTCTGAGATGGTTTGTACCTTGAATAAGAGGAAGCTTCCTTAACATCACCTCTCTCGTGTTTTAACGCTATTTTTCCATTTGCTACTTCAGCTAAAAACCTTTCTATATCTTGAACCATTCATTTTCACTCTCATACCCGAGGCAGTGCCTGACTACCTGCCCAGCACTGCTCGCATCCATCGTAACTTCGTGCATTGAAACAGATGTCCAGATTGGCCAGTGTCAGAACCAGAATTCTGGGCTCTGTGAAGTCTTGGTCTGAGTCTGCATATCCTGCTAGCCAGGCTACTGGCAACTTTATATTATACCAGAGATCTTTGCTATTTTTAAAGAGGGAGCTGGTTTGTCGAAACAGCTTCAGTGTGAGAGGCAAGACTATCCCTGGACAAAACAGCAGACATTCTGTGACCACTCCCATCCCTTCGAGCTGGCTCTTCTCCAACCCTACAGTTTTTTTAACCCCCTCCCCCCCAAGGACTTTCTCTGGAGGCTTGTTTGTGGTGTAACCTTTTGAACACGGATTCTGTTTATTTCCAGCATCAAATAAATTGCAGTAGGTTTGAACTGCATGGTGTTTTTTGGGCAGCTTTTAGTGCTAAGAGCAGTGTAAGTCTGCCCTCCACTATCCTCGCCTCCCAACCACCAACCCCTCTTCCCCCACCTGCTCCGCCATCCATTCCTATGCATAAAGGAATCCTGTGCAGTAGGAATGGATCCTTTAGCTGAAATTGGGTGGTGGAGCAGGTGGGGGAAGAGGGGTTGGTGGTTGGGAGGCGAGGATAGTGGAGGCCAGACTTATACGGTCTGTGCCAGAGCCAGCGATGGGAGGCGGGACTGGTGGTTGGGAGACGGGAAGTACTGCTGGGCAGACTTGTACGGTCTGTGCCCTGAATAAGGCAGGTACAAATCAAGGTAAGGTTTACGCATATATTTGTCTTGTTGGGCAGACTGGATTGACTGTGCAGGTCTTTTTCTGCCGTCATCTACTATGTTACTATGTGTGGTACAGTTAACTGTTATGATGGTATGCTGACGCCAAGTCTGAGAAAAATGTTACTATGTGTGGTACAGTTAACTGTTATGATGGTATGCCGACGCCAAGTCTGAGAAAAATGTGGAGGACGATTGTGTACTGGGAAAAGTGTCAGGGGCCATACTTAGTTGGTGGTGGCTGCCACTGGCTTCTGGGCCTTGTAATGAAAAACACTGTCTTAGGCAGTGAGCCCCTTTTCCTTTGCTTGCTAATTTCCACATTCACTGCTGATGCACTCTATGATTTGGTATTGTATGATCTAATTCCTGCGTTAACTGACAAGGGGAATGGGCGAGGACTGCCTTACATTGAATGTGCAGATGGTTCTGAATGTGAACCATTAGCACAAAGACAATGTGCAGCAGTTAATGCATCTACTGTATCTGCAATGCACTTAAGAAAGTAAGAAAAGCCTTTCTTAGACTGAGTTCCGGTCAAATCTCCCAACAGTGGCCAATCTAGGTCACAACTACCTGGCAGATTTTCAGGGATTGACAGTGGCTGTCCCAAGCCTTCCTGGCTAATAATTGTTTTTATGGACTTTTCCTGCACGATCTTGTCCTGTCCTTTTCTGAAATACTGTGTGTTGGTTGCCTTGACCACATCTTCTGGCAACAGATTCCACAGCATAATTATGCATTGTGTGGAAAATCTTTCTGCAGTTTCAATCAGCTGGTGCACTCCTGCTCTTGCCTCAGAGACAGGGGTAGCCTTCTAGAGGTCTTCTGGAAGGTGGACCCTCGAGTAAATCTTTTCTCCCCAAGGCAGAACCCTAGGCAAGAAAAACTCTGGCTACTAAGTAAGTATTAGACTTAATAAATGTTTCTCCGAGGACAAGCAGGCTGCTTGTTCTCACTGATGGGTGATGTCCTCGGCAGCCCCTCCAATCGGAATCTTCCTAGCAAAGTCCTTTGCTAGCTCTCGCGCGCCCGCGCGCACCGCGCATGCGCGGCCGTCTTCCCGCCCGAAACCGGCTCGAGCCGGCCAGTCTTCTTTCGTCCGCACTCGGTACGGCTGTGTTTTTTGCCGTGTTGAGCCCCGGAGAGTCGACCTCGCGCGTCCGTTATCTAATCGACGTGTTTTTTCTTCGGAAAAGTTCTTTTCGTTCGGAAAGTGCTCCGGAAACCCCCTTGGGTTTCGTTTGCCCCTTCCCGTATTTCCAGTTTTTGCCCCGGTAAGTTTTCTTTCGTTGTCGGGGTAGGCCTCTTTTCGGCCTCGGTCGAGATTTTTCTCCCTTAAAGTTTTGGTGCTCCAAATTCGTCATTTCGGATTTTGACTTCGCCGGCGTGATTTTTCCGCCCATGACATCGAAGCCTTCCAGCGGCTTCAAGAAGTGCACCCAGTGCGCCCGGGTAATCTCGCTCACTGATAGGCACTCTTCGTGTCTTCAGTGTCTGGGGGCCGAGCACCGTCCCCAGAACTGTAGTCTGTGTTCCCTCTTACAAAGGCGGACTCAAGTAGCGAGATTGGCCCAGTGGAACGTTTTGTTCTCGGGCTCTTCGTCGGCATCGGCACCGGGGTCATCGTGTGCATCGGCGTCATCAGCGTCCAGACCTTCTTCCTTGGCTGCCAGTGCATCGAGTGCATCGAGGCATCGGCCCTCTGCATCGGCGCCGAGACATCGGATAGCTGCATCGACGTCGGTGGTACCGGGACCTCGTCTCCTGATGTCGTCGGACGGTGGTGCATCGAGTGGAGTGCAGGTGAGGGCTGTCCATTCCCCTGCTGGTGGCGGTGAGCCCTCGGGTGGGTCTCCTCCTACCCTGAGGGCTCCTGCGGTACAGCCCCCCCGAGACCGACCTCCTTCGGCCTCGGCCCCGAGGAAGCGACGGCTGGATTCTACGTCCTCCTCGTCGGTGCCGGGGAGCTCCGGTGACATGCTTCGGAAGAAGTTGAAGAAGCATCGACACCGGTCCCCTCCCCGCGTCGGCACCGAGAGCTCTGGGTCGCCGAGGGAGTCGGCACCCAGCAGGCATCGGCACCGAGAGGACCGCTCACCCTCTGTTCAGGAGGTGTCGATGCGCTCCACTCTGGACAGCCCGGAACAGCCTCCACGCCCGGAACAGGTTCTGACGTCGACGCCTGCATCGACCTCCATGCCTTTCTCTGCAGCCGCTCTGAACGAGAGCCTCCGGGCCGTTCTCCCAGAGATTCTGGGAGAGCTGTTGCGCCCTACCCCTCCGGTACCGGCGGTGCTTGCGCCTCCTGCGGCCACCTCCCAGGAGGGCTCCCCGACTACGTCGGCGGAGGGAGCTTCGCCGATGCGGGCGAGGGAGTCTACCTCTCGACGCCCCCATCATGGACGTGGCTCCACGGAGTCGAGCCGGGCATGGTTGCAGACGCAGGTCCGTGAACTTGTGTCTGACACCGAGGGTGAGGCCTCGTGGGAGGAAGAAGAAGACCCCAGATATTTCTCTGACGAGGAGTCTGAGGGTCTTCCTTCTGATCCCACTCCCTCTCCTGAAAGACAGCTTTCTCCTCCCGAGAGTCTGTCTTTTGCTTCCTTTGTCCGGGAGATGTCTACGGCCATCCCCTTCCCGGTGGTTGTGGAGGACGAGCCCAGGGCTGAAATGTTTGAGCTCCTGGACTATCCTTCTCCACCTAAGGAAGCGTCCACTGTTCCCCTGCACCATGTCCTCAAAAAGACATTGCTGGCGAACTGGACCAAGCCTTTAACTAATCCCCACATCCCCAAGAAGATCGAGTCCCAGTACCGGATCCATGGGGACCCAGAGCTGATGCGCACTCAGTTGCCTCACGACTCTGGAGTTGTGGATCTGGCCCTAAAGAAGGCTAAGAGTTCTAGGGAGCATGCTTCGGCGCCCCCGGGCAAAGACTCTAGAACCTTAGACTCCTTTGGGAGGAAGGCCTACCATTCCTCTATGCTCGTGGCCAAAATTCAGTCTTACCAGCTCTACACGAGCATACACATGCGGAATAATGTGTGACAGTTGGCGGGCTTGGTTGATGCTCTTCCCCCTGAGCAAGCCAAGCCTTTTCAGGAGGTGGTCAGGCAGCTGAAGGCGTGCAGAAAATTCCTGGCCAGAGGAGTTTATGACACTTTTGATGTTGCGTCCAGGGCCGCTGCTCAAGGTGTGGTGATGCGCAGACTCTCATGGCTGCGTGCCGCCGACCTGGAGAATAGAATCCAGCAGCGGATTGCGGACTCGCCTTGCCGTGCGGACAACATTTTTGGAGAAAAAGTCGAGCAGGTGGTAGAGTCTCTCCACCAGCGGGACACCGCATTCGACAAGTTCTCCCGCCGGCAGCCTTCAGCTTCTACCTCTACAGGTAGACGATTTTTCGGGGGAAGGAAGACTGTTCCCTATACTTCTGGTAAGCGTAGGTACAATCCTCCTTCCCGACAGCCTGCGGCCCAAGCTAAGCCCCAGCGCGCTCGCTCTCGTCAGCAGCGTGCGCCTCAGCAAGGCCCCGCGGCTCCCCAGCAAAAGCAAGGGGCGAGCTTTTGACTGGCTCCAGCAGAGCATAGCCGACATCCAAGTGTCAGTGTCGGGCGACCTGCCAGTCGGAGGGAGGTTGAAAGCTTTTCACCAAAGGTGGCCTCTCATAACCTCCGATCAGTGGGTTCTGCAAATAGTCCGGCAAGGATACACCCTCAATTTGGCCTCCAAACCTCCAAATTGTCCACCGGGAGCTCAGTCTTACAGCTTCCAGCACAAGCAGGTACTTGCAGAGGAACTCTCCGCCCTTCTCAGCGCCAATGCGGTCGAGCCCGTGCCATCCGGGCAAGAAGGGCTGGGATTCTATTCCAGGTACTTCCTTGTGGAAAAGAAAACAGGGGGGATGCGTCCCATCCTAGACCTAAGGGCCCTGAACAAATATCTCGTAAAAGAAAAGTTCAGGATGCTTTCCCTGGGCACCCTTCTCCCCATGATTCAGCAAAACGATTGGCTATGCTCTCTGGACTTGAAGGATGCCTACACACACATCCCGATACTGCCAGCTCACAGACAGTATCTGCGATTTCAGTTGGGCACACGCCACTTCCAGTACTGTGTGCTACCCTTTGGGCTCGCCTCTGCGCCCAGGGTGTTCACAAAGTGCCTAGCTGTAGTAGCAGCGGCACTTCGCAGGCTGGGGGTGCATGTGTTCCCATATCTCGACGATTGGCTAGTGAAGAACACATCCGAGGCAGGAGCCCTGCAGTCCATGCAGATGACTATTCGCCTCCTGGAGCTACTGGGGTTTGTGATAAATTATCCAAAGTCCCATCTTCTCCCAGTGCAGAAGCTCGAATTCATAGGAGCTCTGCTGGATTCTCGGACGGCTCGCGCCTATCTCCCAGAGGCGAGGGCCAACAACTTGTTGTCCCTCGTCTCGCGGGTGCGAGCGTCCCAGCAGATCACAGCTCGGCAGATGTTGAGATTGCTGGGCCACATTGCCTCCACAGTCCATGTGACTCCCATGGCCCGTCTTCACATGAGATCTGCTCAATGGACCCTAGCCTCCCAGTGGTCTCAGGCTGCTGGGGGTCTAGAAGACGTGATCCACCTGTCCACGAGTTTTCTCGAATCCCTGTATTGGTGGACAATCTGGTCCAATTTGACTCTGGGACGTCCTTTCCAAATTCCTCAGCCACAAAAAGTGCTGACAACGGATGCGTCTCTCCTGGGATGGGGAGCTCATGTCGATGGGCTTCACACCCAAGGACGCTGGTCCCTCCAGGAACGCGGTCTACAGATCAATCTCCTGGAGT
Organism: Microcaecilia unicolor; assembly: GCF_901765095.1. Classification (NCBI taxonomy): domain Eukaryota; kingdom Metazoa; phylum Chordata; class Amphibia; order Gymnophiona; family Siphonopidae; genus Microcaecilia; species Microcaecilia unicolor. The sequence continues at coordinate 218,064,854 of NC_044040.1, read as the reverse complement.
TGCGAGCGATCTGGAACGCTCTGAAGGCTTTCAGAGATCGGCTGTCCCATCAAATTATCCAAATTCAGACAGACAACCAGGTTGCCATGTACTATGTCAACAAGCAGGGGGGCACCGGATCTCGCCCCCTGTGTCAGGAAGCCGTCAGCATGTGGCTCTGGGCTCGCCGTCTCGGCATGGTGCTCCAAGCCACATATCTGGCAGGCGTAAACAACAGTCTGGCCGACAGATTGAGCAGGATTATGCAACCTCACGAGTGGTCGCTCAACTCCATAGTGGTGCGCCAGATCTTCCAAGCGTGGGGCACCCCCTTGGTGGATCTCTTCGCATCTCGAGTGAACCACAAAGTCCCTCAGTTCTGTTCCAGGCTTCAGGCCCCCGGCAGACTGGCATCGGATGCCTTCCTCCTGGATTGGGGGGAAGGCCTGCTGTATGCTTATCCTCCCATTCCTCTGGTGGGGAAGACTTTGTTGAAACTCAAACAAGACCGAGGCACCATGATTCTGATTGCTCCTTTTTGGCCGCGTCAGATCTGGTTCCCTCTTCTTCTGGAGTTATCCTCCGAAGAACCGTGGAGATTGGAGTGTTTTCCGACCCTCATCACGCAGAACGAAGGGGCTCTTCTGCATCCCAGCCTCCGGTCCCTGGCTCTCACGGCCTGGATGTTGAGAGCGTAGACTTTACCTCTTTGGGTCTGTCAGAGGGTGTCTCCCGCGTCTTGCTTGCTTCCAGGAAAGATTCCACCAAGAGGAGTTACTTCTTTCTGTGGAGGAGGTTTGCCGTCTGGTGTGACAGCAAGGCCCTAGCTCCTCGCTCTTGTCCTACACAGACCCTGCTTGAATACCTTCTGCACTTGTCTGAGTCTGGTCTCAAGACCAACTCTGTAAGAGTTCACCTTAGCGCAATCAGTGCATACCATTACCATGTGGAAGGTAAGCCGATCTCGGACAGCCTTTAGTTGTTCGCTTCATGAGAGGTTTGCTTTTGTCAAAGCCCCCTGTCAAGCCTCCTACAGTGTCATGGGATCTCAATGTCGTTCTCACCCAGCTGATGAAACCTCCTTTTGAGCCACTGAATTCCTGCCATCTGAAGTACTTGACCTGGAAGGTCATTTTCTTGGTGGCAGTTACTTCAGCTCGTAGGGTCAGTGAGCTTCAGGCCCTGGTAGCCCAGGCCCCTTACACCAAATTTCATCATAACAGAGTAGTCCTCCGCACTCACCCTAAGTTCTTGCCAAAGGTCGTGTCGGAGTTTCATCTGAACCAGTCAATTGTCTTGCCAACATTCTTTCCCCGTCCTCATTCCTGCCCTGCTGAACGTCAGCTGCACACATTGGACTGCAAGAGAGCATTGGCCTTCTATCTGGAGCGGACACAGCCCCACAGACAGTCCGCCCAATTGTTTGTTTCTTTTGATCCCAATAGGAGGGGAGTGGCTGTAGGGAAACGCACCATATCCAATTGGCTAGCAGATTGCATTTCCTTCACTTACGCCCAGGCGGGGCTGGCTCTTGAGGGTCATGTCACAGCTCATAATGTTAGAGCCATGGCTGCGTCGGTAGCCCACTTGAAGTCAGCCTCCATTGAAGAAATTTGCAAAGCTGCGACGTGGTCATCTGTCCACACATTCACATCTCATTACTGCCTACAGCAGGATACCCGACGCGACAGTCAGTTCGGGCAGTCAGTTCTTCAGAACCTGTTTGGGCTTTAGGATCCAACTCCACCCCCCGAGGGCCCTGTTTGTTCTGTTCCAGGCTGCACTCAGTTAGTTGGTAAATTTTTTAGGTCAATCTCAGTTATGTCCTCGCCGTTGCGAGGTCCAATTGACCATGGTTGTTGTTTTGAGTGAGCCTGGGGGCTAGGGATACCCCATCAGTGAGAACAAGCAGCCTGCTTGTCCTTGGAGAAAGCGAATGCTACATACCTGTAGAAGGTATTCTCCGAGGACAGCAGGCTGATTGTTCTCACAAACCCGCCCGCCTCCCCTTTGGAGTTGTGTCTTCCCTTGAACTGTATTGTCTTGCTACATACTGGACTGGCCGGCTCGAGCCGGTTTCGGGCGGGAAGACGGCCGCGCATCGAGAGCTAGCAAAGGACTTTGCTAGGAAGATTCCGATTGGAGGGGCTGCCGAGGACGTCACCCATCAGTGAGAACAATCAGCCTGCTGTCCTCGGAGAATACCTTCTACAGGTATGTAGCATTCGCTTTATTCAAAGAAGCCAATAAGCAATTATTCAGATATTAAAGAAAATAAAAATCCCAATAGAGTATAATATTCTAACTGTACACCGCCTTGAGTGAATTCCTTCAAAAAAGTAGTAAATAAATCCTAATAATTAATAAATAAATAAATAAATAAAATAATATGTAGCAAATAGAGCTTTTCCTGAGAGCTGTCAATATGTCCTCCTACTAGTGTAGACTGAGGCTCCTCATCTTCAGTTCTATTTCCTCTTATATACATTTTCTTTCTTTCTTCGTTATCTTAATTACCCCTCTTACTTAATAAATATGCATCTTTCCAGAATATTCTGTTTGCTTTTATGGTGAATCCTGTTCCAGCACTTTCTGCCATCTTCCAATTTCTATAATTCCCTCATTGCACGGACAGTTTAAGGCCTGTCATATAAGCATAAGTTTTCATTAGATAATGGTTTGACCTATGTCTTTCTTATGCATAATCACCATTCTAGTCGCCCCCCCCCCCCCCCAACCCTCTTGCTGAAGCTACAATTTCACCCTCACCCACTTACTTCTCCTTTTGATTGTTTATCTGGTGTCCTTAGCCATAGGAGTCTCTGTCTCTTAGTTGCTGACCAGCAATTTATCACAAGTTAGCATAGGCCAAATGTCAAACCACAAATTTCTACAGCCTCAAAAAGGGTAGTTACCAGAAAAAAAATACATTTCTAGCTGTCTTTGCAAGTCCAAATCTGCACCCAGCTTAAGAAATGCAAAATAGCTATATTAAAATAAAACCTAGAAATATAGGTGGTTTGCACCTTGCCATGGCCTCTGTTATATACACTGGTCAATAGTTTCCTGGAGTGAGCGCATACTAAGTGTATGTCTTTGAGCATGGGATGATGCTTGGCACACCCTCAACATTTAACACAGATGCTTTGCGTTACTGTTCATTAATTTTGGTCATTAACATGCTCTAGTTTCTTAGTAAAAGGGGGCCAATGTCTCAAAAGAAATGAAAGAAGTTCATATTAATTATAGTTTACTTTATCTGTGTAATTGTGGTGACCAAGGTTGGAACTGGAAATCAGCTCATCATGGGTGAAGAAAGTAGAAAAGTAAAGGAGTCGTGAATACAGTCACAAGATGCCACAGAGTAGAAATCATGAATCTGTCAAACCCTGTTTTAGGAGTGAGATTTGTACCTGATGTAGACTGCACAAACCAAACTTCCCCCCCCCCCCCCCCCCACCCACCCACTGTGATTTGTAGAGAGGCCAAGAAACCGAAAGTGAATAAGTGAATGTTATGTCTTTAACTTGTTAGTCAACTCTTTGTAGTGTTTGATTTGCAATCAGCAGGATTTCAAAATTGTGACACACTGCTGAGCTGGGAATATGGGTATTTTCAACCATGTGGCCACCTCTGTGAGGTTAATACCAAAGTGGCAATACTGTAGTTTGAAGCGAAACTGGATTTTTTGGAAACCTGGAAGGACTGTCTGAGGTAGTCCTTTTTATGGCAATGTCCCCTTTAACAGCTGAAGCTAATTCTGTTATGACTAAGCGTAGCATGGCTGGTTTTGTAGCAGGAAGACATATTTTCCAGTGCTACTGATTAAATGAGTTAGGCAAGCTCTATCAGACTGGTAAATTATTTCTGATTAGTTGGAAGTTAGAGATTATTGTAGCAAAATTACATTTATTTTCCTCCAAGAGCTCTTGCAAATGACATTTGGTTGTGCTGCTGACTTTGAGATTGATGGTCATTATACAGTGCATGGAAATATGCTGCTACAGTTCCTCCTGGGATCTAAGAACAGAGAAATAGTTTGTTCTTCCCAGGACATGACTGGTTGGGCTGGTTTGATGCTATCCTGCTTTGTCCCTACCACCATTTCCCAGATCAAACAGAAATTTTAAAGATGTGTTTTTTTGTTAGCTAAATTGGAGATAAAGGGCTAATGTTGTCCTTTAAAATCAAGTCTTTATACTAGAATAAATTTGCAGCTAGGGCAGTCTGGCAGTCTCAAGTTCAGTAATATATGGAAGTTCTTCCAGAAAGGCATGCTTTTGGCAGGCTATACAGATGTTAAGACAACAATCATGGTGGTATGGGTAGCTAGTGAATAGGCTTGGGAGAACATACTGGGTATGAATTAAATGGGGGATTTTATATACTTTTCTGCTCAAGATGGAAGATAGATGAACACCTTACCCAACCAGTTAAGATGCAGGCTGAGCTTATTAGGTTTTTAAGGCTTTACAAAATTCTTTTTACACAAGCTTTTCCTAATACCTAATGAATGATTTTTGGTGGTTACACCTGTTGAGCAGCAGTTTGGGTCAGGTATTAGTTGTTCTCTTGCCCGTATTTGTGTTAAGTGTGTTGTTTGTTCTGAAATTTGTAAATGTTTATTTAATGAAAGGACTTATCTCCTAACCATTCACCATAGTATCTGGCTAATTACAACCAAACAACTGGCCTGAACGAGGAGCAATAATCCCGTAAGTAATTGTGTTCGAATTAACCTTAGCAGTGCAAACTGGAATAATTGGACAGATTGAATGGGCTGATTGGTCTTTAAAAGCTATGTTACTGCTGAGAGGACGCTCGCTCATGTCTGGATGTGTCACCATCATAATCCCTCCGTCTTCTGTCTATTATGGTGTTGATATTGCAGTAAGAGAGTGAGCAGCTAGTGCTCTGCCTTTCTTCTCCTATCTCTTCCCCCTTCACATCTTTAACTTAACTCAACCCTTCAAGTCTTTAACTGCAGAGAAAATCTTAACAGCAGAGCTTTGTGATTTTGTTGCTATTAATTTGTTGACTAAGAAATCTGGGGTAAAGCCTTGGTTTCAGCTAGGTCCCAGAAAGTGGAACGGGATGTGAAACACATTAATAGAACAAATGCCTTGTAATTACCAAAAGAAATAACAGCTAATCAAATCATTTCTAGATATGGCTAGTTATCAAGTATACATCTGAAGGAGATTTAAAGCATTTTACTTACACAGATCCCCCAAATCCAAGCAACCTTCAGGAGCTGGTTCTATCATTTGCAACACCTACACTGCCTCTTTCCTTACATTGAGAAGGCAAGACTTGTCACAGCGGTTCGTGCCATAACTTCAAGATTATATTACTGTAATGCACTCTACACTGGTCTGACTACAAAGGGTTTGCACCAGCTCCTGTTGATTCAGAATGCTGCAGCAGCATTGATAGAAGGTTGTTAAGTGATGGGATCACATCACATCATTTCTATAAAACCTTCATTGGCTACCAGTGCAATACAAGGCTAAATTTAAAACTCTTTCTGATCTTCAAGGCCCTTCATAGAAATGGGCCAGAGTTCTTGAAGAACAGGATCTCCCTCTATTCACCTCTGAGATCTCTAAGAGCCTTCCAAGGAGTATCCCTAACCACACCTTCAAAGGAAATCACATAATATGGTACCAGCCAGTGAGTCTTTTGTGAAGTAGCCCCCACCTCTGGAATGCAGCCCCTGAAAGGCATTGCCCAATGCAATTTATCTCTACTTCAGGAAGCAGGTGAAAACTTGGCTTTTCTCCCAAGCCTTTAATGGAAGAAGCAACTCATACACACAATTATTGATCTGCTGAAGATTGGAGGGTGGCCAATGTGACACCGATTTTTTTAAAAAAGGTTCTAGGGGTGATCCGGGAAATTATAGACCGGTAAGGTGCCGGGCAAGATAGTGGAAATTATTATAAAGAAAAATAATTACAGAACAATAGACAAACGTGGTTTGCCTCACCAATTTGCTTAATTTCTTTGAAGGTGTGAATAAACGTGAGCTCTTTGATGTAGTGTATCTAGATTTTCAGAAAGCTTTTGATAAAGTTCCTCATGAGAGACTCCTGAGAAAATTAAAGAGTCATGGGATAAGAGGCAAGGTTCTGGTGTAGATTAGGAATTGGTTATTGGACAGAAAACAGAGGGTAGGGTTAAATGGTCATTTCTCTCAATGGAGGAGGGTGAACAGTGGAGTGCCGCAGGGATCTATACTGGGACCGGTACTGTTTAACATATTTATAAATTATATGGAAATCGGAACAACGAGTGAGGTGATCAAATTTGCAGATGATACAAAACTATTCAAGATTGTTAAAAAAAATATGCGGACTGTGAAGTATTGCAGGAAGACCTTAGGAAATTGGAAAACTGGGCCGACAAATGAAAGGTGATGCACATTGGAAAGAATAATCTGAATCATAGTTACCTGATGCTAGGGTCCACCTTGGGGGTCAACGCTCAAGAAAAAGATCTGGGTATCGTAGATAATACACTGAAATCTTCTGCTTAGGGTGCGGCGGCGGTCAAAAAAGCAAACAGGATGCTAGGAATTATTAGGAAAGGGATGGTGAATAAGGCCAAAAATACTATAATGCCTTTGTATCGCTCAATGGTGCATCCGCACCTTGAGTATTGTGTTCAATTCTGGTCGCCGTATCTCAAAAAAGATATAGCGGAATTAGAAAAGGTTCAAAGAACAATGACCAAAATTGTATTTCTTAGTTCCATATAAGCCACTTTGAAAGAACTGCAGTAAATAAATAAAAAACTATATTTGTAATTTTCCAAGGGTCTGCTGTGGGAAAATTGTCTTTGGCATTTATTTTTTTTTTTTTTTGTAAATCGCTTGGAGCCATTTGGATAAAGTGGTATATAAGCCTAATGTAATATAGTGCAAGAAACGCTACGTTTACACCAAATTTATTGTGTCTTTCTAAAGATGTTTTCTTTCATCATTTGATCTCCAGGAGTAAATACTGTGCACAGGAAGAAAGATGGACCTACAGATACTAATCATGTTGCCTCAGGGTTTGAGATTGGCATGGTACATATTCTATATGCAGTCTTTGGAGTTATTTGCCTTAAATATATAAGCATGGATTTAGTGAAGGGAAATCTTGCCTCACCAATCTACTATGTTTCTTTGAAGGGGTGAACAAACATGTGGATAAAGGTGAGCAGGTTGATATTGTGTATCTGGATTTTCAGAAAGCGTTTGACAAAGTACCTCATGAAAGACTCCAGAGTAAATTGGAGAGTCATGGGATAGGAGGTAGTGTTCTATTGTGGATTAAAAACTGGTTAAAAGATAGAAAACAGAGAGTAGGGTTAAATGGTCAGTATTCTCAATGGAAAAGGGTAGTTAGTGGGGTTCCCTAGGGGTCTGTGCTGGGACCGCTGCTTTTTAACATATTTATAAATGACCTAGAGATGGGTGTAACTAGTGAGGTCATTAAATTTGCTGATGACACAAAGTTACATTTATTTTTATTTATTTATTTGTTTATTTATTTTATTGCATTTGTACCCCACATTTTCCCACCTCTTTGCAGGCTCAATGTGGCTTACATTACATTATGAATAGTGGAAATCTATAAGAAAATATACATTTAGTATTGCTTAAGGATCTTGGGTAACATGATAATAGTAATAGATAATCTAAAGAAAATATACATTTAGTGTTGCATAAGGGTAACATGATAATAGTAAGGCAAGGTAGTAGAATAACGAGCAATATACATTTAGTATTGCTAAAAGATCTTGGGTAACTGATAATAGTTAAGCAGGATAGTAGAGTAACGAACTAATTTCGTGAGTCGAATTTCTTTAAGCAGTTCTGGATATTTGTGTAATGGTTCACATTTGTTGATCTTTGTGGTACGCCTTGTCAAAGAGATGGGTCTTCAGTAGTTTGCGGAAGTTGGTTAGTTCATGGATTGTCTTCAAGTTGCGCGGCAGCGCGTTCCAGAATTGTGTGCTCAAGTAGGAAAAGGTTGACGCATGCATTAGTTTGTATTTTAGACCTCTGCAGTTGTGGAAGTGAAGATTGAGGAATGTGCGGGATGATTTTTTAGCATTCCTGGGTGGTAAGTCTATCAGGTCAGACATTGGCACATAAGGCATTTTATTCACTGTCCATCGTATTTATCTAATCTTATTATTCCCTATACACCAGCATGGACACTGCGGTCATTGACAGACAACAGACTGGGATGGAATTCCATCCCCATCTAAAGCCAGATGGGAATCAACGCGAACATCTGCATTCTTCTTCTTAGCCCCTACCCTCTGGAACTGCCTTCCTAAAGAACTTAGGCTTGAAAACTCCTATGCCCATTTCCGCAAAATCTTAAAAACTAATTTTTTTCGAGACATATTTGAAGACAATGTCTAATACTAAATTAAATATATAATAAGGGAAAGGGATAGGAGAAGTGAAGAGAGATGGAAGGGAAAGAGAGAGAAGAGGAGAACAAGTAATAAGTGACGGTCTAGTAAATAAACGATATTCAAAGTCGTTAAATCGCGGGAGGATTGTGAAAAATTACAAGAGGACCTTACAAGACTGGGCGTCTAAATAGCAGATGACGTTTAATGTGAACAAGTTAGTGTGAACAAGTGCAGAGTGATGCATGTGGGAAAGAGGAACCTGAATTATAGCTATGTCATGCAAGGTTTTATTTTTGTTACATTTGTACCCCGCGCTTTCCCACTCATGGCAGGCTCAATGCGGCAGGCAATGGAGGGTTAAGTGACTTGCCCAGAGTCACAAGGAGCTGCCTGTGCCGGGAATCAAACTCAGTTCCTCAGTTCCCCAGGACCAAAGTCCACCACCCTAACCACTAGGCCACTCCCGAATTCCACGTTAGGAGTCACAGACCAAGAAAGGGATCTAGGTGTCGTCGTTGATGATACATTGAAACCTTCTGCTCAGTGTGCTGCTGCGGCTAAGAAATCAAATAGAATGTTAGGTATTATTAGGAAAGGAATGGAAAACAAAAATGAGGATGTTATAATACCTTTGTATCAATCCATGGTGCGACCGCACCTCGAATATTGTGTTCAATTCTGGTTGCCGCATCTCAAAAAAGATATAGTGGAATTAGAAAAGGCGCAGAGAAGTGTGACGAAAATGATAAAGGGGATGGGACGACTTCCCTATGAAGAAAGGCTAAAGCGGCTAGGACTCTTCAGCTTGGAGAAAAGACGGCTAAGAGGAGATATGAAAGAGGTCTGTAAAATAACGAGTGGAGTTGAACGGGTAGATGTGAAGCATCTGTTTACGCTTTCCAAAAATACTAAGACTAGGGGGCATGCGATGAAGCTACAATGTAGTAAATTTAAAACTAATTGGAGAACATTTTTCTTCACTCAACATGTAGTTAAACTCTGGAATTCGTTGTCAGAGAATGTGGTAAAGGCGGTTAACTTAGCGGAGTTTAAAAAAGGTTTGGATGGCTTCCTAAAGGAAAAGTCCATAGACCATTATTAAATGGACGGGGAAATTCCACTATTTCTGGGATAAGCAGTATAAAATGTTTTGTACTTTTTGGGGATTTTGCCGGGTATTTGTGACCTGGATTGGCCACTGTTGGAAACAGGATGCTGGGCTTGATGGACCTTTGGTCAAGCTTCTAGACTTTATAGTGGTCAAGGTTAAAAGCTTGGGATTTTTTCCTAGAGCAGGGAGGTGTTTTTGTTTTTATTCTGTATTTCAGTAATAATATGTTCACTGCTTTGGGTAGGCCTAGTATCTGTTCCTGGGAATGCAGTCTACACATGACTATTAAATGAACAGGAAAACGAAATGAGATACGGGGCTTGGTGTGGGATTTTCTCTGCTCAAATTCGTAGACGCTTAGTAACTTTAAAACCCATATTTGCTGCATCACTTTGCTTCTGCCAGCAACAAAGAACATGAAGATACAGTCTACCAAAATTCAGCTAGTTTTGAATTTTAACAGACTGCGACTTAAAAAGTTATTTCATTTACAGTGTGGTCACAGTTTTCCTTATGAGTAGAAGCTGATGAGGACGGTGCTAAAGAGCTTTTTCTGTGGAGTAATGATGAAGATGTGAAAACTTCAGACAGTTGCTATTTTTAACAAGTTTGGTTTATTCTGACAGCTTAATCTTTGCAGGCCCAGCATCATGAAGACTCAGCCTCATAAAAGTATTGATAGGACCTATCTTCATCCAAATCTTTGCACTTCTCTATGGAGTGTTCTTGACCTTGAGATATGGATATGTTATAAACTTAGCTGTCACTTGATAATGGAGTCATATTAAGTTCAGAGCTCTTCATTTTTGCTGTTTGTCGAAGAATTTACTGTGTAATATGAAACTTGTTCGACAAGAACTTTCCTTAGAGAAGGTGGTGAGATCGCTGCAGTTTTTAGCCATATTTGTTCTGTATTTGCCTTTTGGGTTCCATATAAATTGCCTCCTATCTTATCTTTTTCTGTTGGGAGCAAACTGTTGACTACACTGGAATTAGTTTCTGTCCTTAATATGTTTGTCTGGGCTGTATCTTCCCTTTATCCCTGACACTATTCAGATTGGCCTATGAAATTTGGCAACTGTCACTTCTTTGTTCTGTTGAGAGCATTTTATCCATGAGCTTAACAGAAAATATGCCAAAATTGATTTGGTTCCTTTTGAAATTAGCTGAATAATCCAGCTGCATACAGCATCTGCTAGCTGTTTTTTGTAATCATAACCTGAATTTTAATTGTATTTACTTTAAAACTGCCTGATTTTACACTCTGTGGCATGGAGTGTTGGCCTGTTTTACTCTGAGGTGTGATGAACTCATTGGCATGCTGAGTAGGGTTAGTGATTCGCAGCATAAACTTTCCTCTTCATCTGGAAAAGACCCAGCTAATTGCACAAGAGCCTTCCCAGAAACCTGAGAGAAATGCCGAGGACTAAATGCATTTTTTGTGCAAAAAGAACACCAGCAGCCACAGGTTCTCCATGGAGAAGCAGGATGAGTCAGCCACACACTGGTGTGGTGTCTTCAGATAGCACCATGGACTGAATAAGCTGTCCTACAGCTCAGGCTTGAAAAGGGGGCACCCTTCTAAGCATGTGCTAACCATACCATATCACAGTGCTTATCCATTTCTGCCCCAGTCTCTTTCCATCTGGCTTGCCGGATGAACAGATTCTCTCGGCTCTCCTCATTTTTACTCTTTCTCTTAACTCCCTCAACATGGACCCACTATCACTGGCAAACCAGGATTCAAAAATTACTCTCACTGCAACAAAAAAATGAACAGCATGGATTCTTATGTCTGCTGCCTAGGGCCCTCCCACCAGGTTGAGACCTGCTCCCACTGCACCAGGATGTCCCCCTCTTCCACCCCCCACCCCCCCAAGTATGACAATCATAAGTACATAAGTAATGCCATACTGGGAAAAGACCAAGGGTCCATCGAGCCCAGCATCTTGTCCATGACAGCGGCCAATCCAGGAGTACCTTCATAGAGATGTAACTTATAAGGCCTTAATCCTTGCTCCAGGATCTCCTCGCCCTCCATCCTTGGCCTAATTCTGCCTTTTCTACCTGGGTTTTCCATGGGCCCTGGCACCAGTCTTATACCCTCTGCCCATACCACTACCTCAGTATCTCCCCCGATATTGGCAGGCACCCTCAACTGAACCCAGCAAAGCTTAGACCTGTATATTTCTGGCTTCACCTTTGGCATCTCTCTGCTCTGGTCTTCATAGTACCACATTGGACAGTTGTCATGGCACCAGAGACCTCACCTTGCACCTTACAACGCCAGTCAACATGGCATCAGGGAACCTCCTATAGCATCATTCATGCTGGAAAAACCTCTCAAGCAACAGATGCTGCATGTGAAAAAAAATGCCCACACACACATATATACACAGTGCTGAAAAGAAGCTGAAGCACCACTATCAAAGCTCTCCTCGCCACACCAAGCATTGACAGAGATCCAGGAACTCCCACTGGCACGGAAACAGCTACAGCATAAGCCTAAGAACAAAAAATGGACCTACAGCCTGTCTCCCTCCCTGGATTGCTCCACCAGAAGCAGCAAATTCCGCCCCCCCCCCCAAACCAAGTACCAGAAATAGCATCACCAGTAAGAGGACCCATCTTGGCACCTTCATCTCAATGGAGAAGGGTAGTTAGTGGGGTTCCCCAGGGGTCTGAGCTGCTTTTTAACATATTTATAAATGACCTAGAGATAGGAGTAATTAGTGAGGTAATTAAATTTGCTGATGACACAAAGTTATTCAAAGTCGTTAAATCGTGGGAGGATTGTGAAAAATTACAAGAGGACCTCACGAGACTGGGAGACTGGGCGTCTAAATGGCAGATGATGTTTAATGTGAGCAAGTGTAAAGTGATGCATGTGGGAAAGAGGAACCTGAATTATAGCTATGTCATGCAAGGTTCCATGTTAGGAGTCACAGACCAAGAAAGGGATCTAGGTGTCGTCGTTGATGATACATTGAAACCTTCTGCTCAGTGTGCTGCTGCTGCGGCTAAGAAAGCAAATAAAATGTTAGATATTATTAGGAAATAATATCAGTCCATGGTGCGACTGCACCTCGAATATTGTGTTCAATTCTGGTCGCCGCATCTCAAAAAAGATATAGTGGAATTAGAAAAGGTGCAGAGAAGGGCAACAAAAATGATAAAGGGGATGGGACGACTTCCCTATGAGGAAAGGCTAAAGCGGCTAGGGCTCTTCAGCTTGGAGAAAAGGTGGCTGAGGGGAGATATGATAGAGGTCTATAAAATAATAAGTGGAGTTGAACGGGTAGATGTGAAGCATCTGTTTATGCTTTCCATACAGCCACTGCTATATCAAACCATTTTTACTTCTGCCACCACACCCTCGACCCATTTTTACTTTTGAACTTATCCAATCTGTTTATAACACAGCACATACAACACTAATGAAGGCACCCCGGCTCACCAACCAGGGGATTCTAAGACCACCGCATCCAAAAATCTCATCCCTCAGCCACTATCTGGATTCATGGCCAAGGAACCTTCATTGTTGCCACCTTCCTTCTTATATTATCCCCAACTTGTGCTCCCCGGAACCCTCATTACTAGACAGAGATGATGAAGTTTCTGCCTCCAGAAGTTTCTGCCTCCAGAAGGTCCTATCTTGGGAGTCTGACTCCTTCTCTTCCTTAACCCTGGTTCCCCAGTCTCTCCTGGCACCCATCAAACCTGTCTCTACCATCACCTCAACTAATATCGCTACTAGAGGACCTTGACTACCCAGAATGTTGCCATAAGCTTGCTGCAAGCCAAACAGAGAGGGTAACCAGTATACATAGAAAGTACACAAACAAAAAAGAGCAACACTGGGCCTTCAAGACTGAGACAACAGGAGTATTTTATTGATAAACTAGTTAAAAAAGCCCGTTTCTTAATGCAATGAAACGGGCACTAGCAGTGTAATGAGTTCCTGCCATTAATGTTTCCACGGTTGTATTCTGAATATAATTGTTGTTTACATGTGTAAGATTTCTTTATATACAATATTTTTTGTGTAAATTGTGTTACAATGTGGTAAAAGGTTTCCTTGTTCAGGCCATCAATCAGTTTAACAATCACATCAGAAGAGCTCATTACTCGTGAGAATGCAACATACAGTTGCCCATGTGAGAGACTGAGAGTGACAGTGTGTTTTACAGACAGTGTAAGAGAGAGATACACAGAGTGATTGATTGATTGAGAGTGTGTGTGTGTGTGTGTGATGTGTGTGAGTGACAAAGTGATTAAATGTTTGTCTTCCCTTCTTGCCTCCACTGATGTTCGTACCTCCCTGTATATGATTGTTTGTTAGAGATTCAGTCCACTCCACTTCCCTCCTCCAAGTTCTGTTCTGTCTGATTGGTTCTTCGTTGACAGTGAGAACCAATGAAACGCTGAACTACAGACTTATGAACCCTACAGTGCCACGGAGTCAGCTTCAGAATGTTGGAGGTGCTTTTTATTATATAGGATGACCCGACACGGCCTCAACAAAGAAGTGGACAGTACAAGAAACTCTGTGTAATAGGAAAATTGGAAGTTTTGTATCGAACTGTCCCCTAGGGTAAAGTGGATGTCATAGAAAAAGAGAGGTTGAATGTAATTAGAGTGAGGATCAGGTGTGAGAGTAATGAATGGATGGAATGCATGAGAACCATAAAGAATTAAGGTAAAAGTTGATTTTTTTTATGTAACATGATATAAATAAAGAAATTAAAGTCACAAGTAAATAGTTACTTGTGGGGGCGGGGAAGAGGGGGTGGTGGTTGGGAAGCAAGGATAGGGGAGGGCAGACTTATACGGTCTGTACCAGAGCCGGTGATGGGAGGCAGGACTGGTGGTTGGGAGGCGGGAAATACTGCTGGGCAGACTTATATGGTCTGTGCCCTGAAAAGGACAGGTACAAATTCAAGGTAAGGTATACACATATGAGTTTGTCTTGGGCAGACTGGATGGACCATGCAGGTCTTTTTCTGCCGTCATCTACTATGTTACTATGTTTTCAATATTACTCAAGATATGAGACAAGAAAGAGTTTAATGTCAAGAGTGACACCAAGGCACCTAAAGGAGTCAACCAAGGTTAAGGGAAAACCACAAAGCGTAGAAATAACAGTAGGATACAGCTGTCAATGTATGATCCAGGATGCAACAGTTCTAGAAGGATTGAGAAGTAGATGATGGGACTGCAGCCACCTGTTGAATAAATTCAGGCAGGATTGAAGAACACAGACACCCAGGCTATATGGGTCTTGAATGGAGAGTAACGGAATATTATCTGTATAAAAATATGCAGTCACAGTGGATGTCTGGATCAAAATAGTATGAGGACTTCAGAAATGAGCCCCGAGGAAACCCACAGGTCAGTATCTGAGTTGTGGAATTAGAGAATGGCAAGGAGACTATTGAAATCTGGTTCAAGACATAGGAAGCAAGCCATTTGTCCCTATAAAACAGACTAGATCAAATGTCACTGTTTGGTCTAAGGAGACCAGGAAGACAGCATTGCTGAGTGTATATCGTTCAATGGGGATGCAATACCTGGCCTAAAATCCACCTGACGGGGGTACAGTACTTTGGGGGACTGCATCTTGGAGCAGTGGAGAATAAACAGCACATTTGGTCAACTTTGAAAAGTTAGATGGGCCTGTAATTAGCAACTGAGTGCTATCTAATGACCGACCTTTCAGGGAGGGACAGATAGTGGGAGCAGACCCACAGAAAGACTGTTATCTGATGTGTCTGAGAACATCTTTTAGAATATAGTAGTGCATCTCTGTGACTTCCCTTCCAATTTTTAATGATCATGGAATAGGATGCCCTGAACCCAGGGTAACATCCTTGGTGATTATGTTATATAACCTGTCATCGCACCGCCTTACATGAAATTGTCTAATATCTCCATAATTTCCTGCAGCAATGAATTGTATGAAGTAACAGTGCTGTGTGAAGAAGCCCTCCCTCCCTTTTCTTCCTCTTAAACTTGCTACCCAATAATCTAGTCAAGTGCCCCCTTGTTCTTGGACCCAGACAGAGTGAAAACATTAGGGAGAATCTGCTTGAATTAGAATTGTGTCAGATACATCCTGCTGCCGGCCCTCCTCCCATCTGCTTCTCCACTTGAGCTCTGGCTTTGGTATTTGATGCTGGAAATGCTGCCATTTAACATACAGTGGGAAAGATGACCAGTCTAGCCCTTAAGAGGAACTTGATGGCAATTCTGGTTATTTACAGCAGAGGTGAAAGACTCCAATCCCTAGCTTTGTGTAACTGAAGAATTTTGAGTGCCAGTTGGCAACTACACATCCAAAAGTGTCTCTGATTATTATCTTTTTTTTTGAAATAGCAGAGGTTCCTGGGCCCTGTATGGACCATGGACCATCAATAACTTCCTTTCTTTCTGGGGAAGCTCTCGACCTTCCTGGTGTACCACTGTAATGCGATGGCAGACTGTAGGCGCCAGTGTGAACATTAGCAGTTCTGCTGTTCTCTGCCTGCCTCACCCAGGCTCTGCTTCCCCCTCCTCATTTGATTACTGTATGAATTCCAGATCATAATCACGTGGCTGACAATGTTTCTGTTCTTTCAAAAGCTGTCATGTTGGATTATTCATAATCCACACAAAAGAATCTGAGGCTGCGAGTTGGAGGCAGAGCTAGTGATCTTTCATATAGTGTTAAGTGTTGAAAGCATATTTTAATAGTAGAAGCCTGCTTCTGCTCTAAAAGTCTTTGCCATTTCTTTCCTGTGAACCTTGCCCCCTCAGTTTTTGCAATAATACACAAAAGGAAACATTTCAAGGAAATCGGTAACTCAAAGGTAATCACATTTGCCTTGTACTTCTGACTTCAAAAGAAGCAAATAAGAGCACTGTTATCAAAATTGATGTAAAAAGATTTGTGCCCACCTCATTCCTATATTTTAGGAGAAAATCTGAAGTTTCAAATGGGCGGCATCTGGAAATCTGTGTGTACTAATGCCCATAGAAATAAGATTCTGGATCTAGAGGCTGGAAGAGGCTGATTTGGATTTAGTTGTAGTCACAGAGACGTGGTGTTTGAGTTACCCATCTATTAAAATACTAGTTTATTTGTATTTTATATTTTTAATAGATGGGTAACTCAAACACTTAGGGTACAGAGACTGCAGTTTGTGGGAATGAGGGGAGAAAAAGGAACAAAAACAAAATATTGGTGACACAAGTTATTGTTAAATTCGCGAAAGAATGTTGTGTTCATTGATTTGTTAATTGTTACATTTCAAGGCTATGTATAAGCTATGGGATCATCAATAAATGATCATCAATAAAAGTTGAAACATGAAATATATAATATACAAGTGCCATTTTCATCTACATTTTCCTATCAGGCTGTAAAGTTTTGACACACATTGCCTTCTTTTGTTCTGAAGCAAATTATGTGCTTTTTCGCCATGAGCTAAAAACGTATCTTTTCTGATAATTGTTAACTATTCACATTAATATTTGTAATTCCCAGAAATGGCTGGTTAGTACACTTTTGTAAATCTGCACTGAACTAAATGCTTTTGGCTATTGCGGTATAGAAATGCCTATGTTGTATAGTTATATCAAGTTATTTTCTCTTAAGGAAGATCAGGGTAAGAAGAAAGCAAGGAAGATTTGCGTTTTTATGTTAAAGATAATAAGGGAAAAGGAGGAGGAACTGTGAGTTAATCTGGAAAGACAAAATGGAACAAATGTTTACATTGGTGTGATGTACAGTTCTCAATCTCAGTCAGAAGTGGACAGAGGTTTAGTTGAAGTCATTGGCAATATACTTTAGCTATGAAACAGGAAATACTAATAGGTGATTTCATTGTGCCAAAAGTCACAAAATCCCACAATACAGAAAAAAAATAAAAATAAAAAAAAAAATTATATATATCAATCAGTTGCCCAGGGAACTGTATGATCATATCAGAATGTCTTATCCAGACAACAAACTAAAAAAACGTGAGTTTAGCCGAAGATTTGGCTCACTTAAAAGCTCTATACATCATTAACCCTTTAGTGCCCAATGTTCCCATAAGAAAATCCCGTATGGGAATGTTGGGCACTAATGGGTTCATACTCGTAATTTTTGTTTCCGTTAATTTAATTTGTTTTTTTATATCAAACATATATTTTATATATTTTTTTTATTATTTCTTTATTCATATATTTCCATATATCATCACAATACGTGAATATGCAATCGGCATTTATACAAAAGGCAAAAATAAAAAATAAAGAGTAATATCATTAACAGCCTATATTTTTTATCAAGCAAAAATTGTAAAAATGTTCACTAGGAATCTGTATCTACAAAATAACATGATAGCCGTTGACTGAAAAAAGTTGTCAAAAAAATATAAATATATGTCCATACACTAAACAAAATAACAGCACCGGTATTTCCAAAAACAGGAGCGAACATCTCAGCTTTATGTTCTGTCTCTCTTTCACTAACTGTTCAAGACATATTGATTGGGACATACCTGTTGTGGCAGTGTCTGGAAGTAGGTAGATCCTGAGTTCTCTACAGGAAGAATTCTTCCAGCAGTTGGTAATGGAACCCAAATGGGATATGGTGATATAATGCGTGATCATCTGGCATCCAAATCATCACTAATCTACTACATTTCTTTGAAGGGGTGAGTAAACATGTGGAAAAAGGTGTGCCGGTCAATATTGTATGATACTGGATTTTCAAAAGTACCTCATGAAAGACTCCAGAGGAAACTGGAGAGTCATGGAATAGGAGGTAGTGTTCTGTTGTGGATTAAGAAACTTGTTAAATTCAAAGAGGATTGTGAATAATTACAAGAGGACCTTACAAGACTAGGAGACTGGGCATCCAAATGGCAGATGACGTTTAATGTGAGCAAGTGCAAAGTGATGCAAAAGAAAACAGAAGAAACCAATCTTCGCAAGATAACAATCGACAAAACAGCGAAGATGACTAACAAAAATGAAAATTGAATATATAAAATAATAGACGACACTTAAAATGTAAAAACTTAAAAATATTTATTAACCATAAAAAATAGGGAGAATAGGACTCGACACAGCTGTGTTTCGGCCGGTCAGGCCTGCGTCAGGAGTCTATGTAAAACAAATCAAAACATATTCCATTAAATTGTAATATTCAACAGTAAGTAGACAATATGAACGTCTAAACTAGTATTTGGTGGCAAAAAGTATTCTCTGTGTATATGATATTAACAGTGATAAATACAACACAAAATTTTCAATAAATCTGATGATTAAAGTGCGAAGTGATGCATGTGGGAAAGAAGAACCTAAAATATAGCTACATTGTGCAAGGTTCCACATTAGGAGCTGGGGCCGAGAAAAGGATCTAGATGTCATCGTATAGGTTGAAACCCTCTTCTCAGTGTGTAGTGGTGGCTAAGAAAGCAAATAGAATGTTAGGTATTATTAAGAAAAGAATAGAAAACAAAACTGAGAATATTATAATGCCCTTGTATCATTCCATGTTGTGACTGCACCTTGAATACTGTGTGCAATTCTGGTCACTACATCTCAAAAAAGATATATCAGAATTAGAAAAGGTACAGAAAATGGCGATGAAAATGATAAAGGGGGTGGGACAACTTCCCTATGAGGAAAGGTTCAAGAGGCTAGGGCTCTTGTAGAAGAGACAGCTGAGGGGAGATATGATAGAGGTCTATAAAATACTGAGTGGAGTATTTACTCTTTCCAAAAATACTAGGACTAGGGGGCACGCAATCAAGCTTCTAAGAGGTAAAACAAATTTGGAGAACATATTACTTCACTCAACATTTAATTAAACTCTGGCATTTGTTGCCAGCGAACAACATGGTAAAAGCAGTTAGCTTAGCAGGGTTTTAAAAAGGTTTGGATAATTTCCTAAAAGAAAAGTCTATAAGCCATTATTAAGATGGACTTGGGAAAATCCACTGCTTATTTCTATGATAAGCAGCATAATTTTTTTTTCTCTTTTGGGATCCTGCCAGGTACTTGTGACCTGGATTGGACACTGGTGGAAACAGGGTACTGGGCTTGATGGACCTTCGGTCTGTCCCAGAATATTAACCCTTATGTTCTTATGTACTGCTGGGATAATTCTCACACAGTGCCCACAGCACAGGGGAGGTTAACTTAGAGGATTTGGGCACTTTCAACCTGCTTTCCATCCTGTGGTTTATCACTCCCCCACAACAGCAACTGTCTAGATTTCAGTGTAGTTTTGGCTTTCTTGTCAAATATATTTTATGCAAACCCTGCCTTCTCTCTTTCTAGTTTGCTGCCTTTGGCCCTATAACCTTTCAGTAGATAAGCAGCAGTCGTGGTTCAGACTTGTGTGGCCTGTGAAGGAATTTAAAATACAAACTTCCAGGTCTGGTGTGTCTCAGCAGTACAGACCCCAGTACAAAGAGCATTTTGGAGGTGCTGTGTGAAATTCCTTTACTAGGATTATTCAGTGAGTGTTTGTTGTGATTCTGCCCCTCTAGAATTAAAAATTTAAAGTCTTAACTGTGCAGAGCTATCTTGCTATGATTAGATCTTTTAAAACTACTGAGCTTTGAAAGGCAGTATCTGCTTCCGATGTTCTGTACTTATTGGTGGTCCATTCTCTGTCACTGAGGCCCTGTTCATGAATCATTTACCTATAGTGGTAATTTTCAAACTGTACACGTGTAAAAACTATAAGTCTCGCTGAATTTTTAAAAGTACAGTACGTTTATTTTCACCTTTAATATGTGCCTATATAGTAACATATGGTAGCATAGTAGATGACGACAGAAAAAGACCTGCATGATCCATCCAGTCTGCCCAACAAGATAAACTCATATGTGCTACTTTTTGTGTATATCTTACCTTGATTTGTACCTGTCCTTTTCAGGGCACAGACTGTGTAAGTCTGCCCAGCACTATCCCCGCCTCCCCAACCACCAGCCCCCCGCTTCCCACCACCAGTTCTGGCACAGACCATATAAGTCTGCCTAGTACTATCCCCGCCTCCCAACCACCAGTCCGGCCTCCTACCACTGGCTCTGGCACAGACCATATAAGTCTGCCCAGCACTATCCCCGCCTCCCACCACCGGCTCTGCCACCCAATCTCGGCTAAGCTCCTTAGGATCCATTCCTTCTGAACAGGAATATGTACACGTACTCTGGATTAACTTCATGTGCACATATTTTTAAAAGTGTATTCATAAATTCTAATTCCTTCCCACCTCCTCCCCTAGGAATGTGGCTGCTTAGTTCGGGTAAACAGGTCATTTGCACATAAGTTTATCTGCATATCGGGTGAACATTTTTTAAAGATGACTTGCGTTGGTAAAACACTCTTGAAAATTTCCCCTATGTTATACAGTGCTGAGTAATAAAGTTGTTATGTTAATGTGTCTTTAGGTTTAGTAAACCTAGTTTCTTGATTGCCTGGACTTAATCAAGACCTCTTGTTCTGCCTGTGTCAGGAAAATTAGTTCCTTCCTCTCAGCAGAGCAGGGGACTGGATGGCAGATGAACCCTTGCTGTTTCCAGGAAGAGTCAGGGAATTTTAGTAGGTGCTGTGGAGGTGGCATGGCAGATATACAGCCAACCAGGAGACAGAAATGGATTCAGGGTTGATGCTTTCTGCCTAGGCTGATTATTAACATTATACAGAACCCAGGCTCTTGTTTGGCTATTTTCCTCAATTAAATTCTTGCATTTTACCATCTGCTTTGCTGCCCTAGCTCACTCTCATTTGTTTTAGCTGTGTTTTGTCTGTTGATCACAACTAGTACCTAATAAACCATAAACTAGATTGTGAGCTCCCAAGAGTAGGGAATGTCCAGTATGTGCCTCTGCTTTACGTGTGTTTTGGTTTCTGCTGCACAAATTATGTTGATAATTTAAAGCTTTAACCTCTTCCCTTCCTTTCCAACAGGTCAGCCAATTCCGACAGCTGTATTCAAAAGTCATTACTGATAAACACGATGATGTTATGGCCAAATTTGGCGCTATCCTGGCCCAAGGCATTCTGGATGCAGGTAATGACACGCTTTTTACAGGGAGAGGGCTGCTTTTTTCTTCTCAGCATTGGGATATGGACCCTACAGAGAGGAAGGGTTCAGGAGTTGCTGCATGCCCAAGGGATGTGGATTTTTAGCTCACACCTTTTCCAGTAACAGGTCAAAGAGTCTGATTGTCAGAACCACCCTGCATAACTGTAGAAATAAGGATTTCTACCTTTACATTAGACGGAAGCAGGGTCCTCCCCCCTCCCCTGCCACCACGTCGAAGAAAAGAACTTAGTTATACAAAACCCAGGGGGACCAATCATTTGCATGCGACAACAACAGGGATCCCGATGTTACTGTATGGACTCGGTTCCTGGTTCTTTGCCAGAATTACTGAGATGGGTCCCACCAGCTGTGGCTCAGTTACTGTGTACTACTACACTTTCTGAATAAGGAAAATGAAGGCGCCATTTTCTGAAACCTTGGGGTGTGGTGGGGCTCCAGGTTCCTGGGGTACTTTTCAAACATGTAATTGTTTCTTAGATGACGCTCGTACAGATTCCCAGTGCTTTCAGATATGCACCCAATAAAGCATCTTTTCTCAAAAAAAAAAAAAGGAAGCAGGGTCTAATGTGCAGTCACTTCCACGTACACGGCACTACAGCTTACTTCATTGGCTCAGTCATCTGATTGCAGTATTTTTTCCTAAGTCATTTGTTATTTATTAAAGTAAGTTTTCTTCTTTGTGGCTTGGCATGTTAGAGTCAATTACTTGACGTCTGCCCGGTGGTGTGCTGGAGCCGGCTCGCAAGAGCCGGTTGTTAAATTTTTTAAGATCTTGCAAGCCGGTTGTTCTGCTTGGCGAGCTGGCTCTGGCAAACGAGGTAAGCATGGCAGGAGGGTGCCACAAGCCATGCTTGCCCCACTTACCTCACCTCCCACAGCCTACATTTGCCTGCGCCTACTCCGTGCCGCCCTGGGGAGGTGGGGTTAAATCTTTTTTATTGCCTTTGCCTTTGAATGCAGAATGATCTTATGCGTATTCATTATGGTAATCCTGAAAACTTGAGTGGATTGTAGTCTTTGGAGATGAGTTTGGGCACTCCTGCTCTAGAAACGTTGAGGTGGTACTAAAAATGATTTATGCAGTTAAATTTAGAGATAACTGCTTAAGTCATTCCATATGAAAATTTTGGCTGCTAATCAGATGTTATGTGATTATATTGAGGTATGCCTGGAGGTGTTCTGGGGGCATATCCAAAAGTTAACTGAATAGTGTCAATATTCAGAGCAATCCGGTTAACTTTATGCAGTCAAATCGGACCATATAAATATCTTGCAAAAGTCTTCACACCTATGTACATTTTTTAACATTTTGTTCTCTAAAAAGACTTGTGCAATCAAGATGTTTTGGTTTCTTATTCTTAATTACTTTGTGAATATTTTATAATTATTCTTTTACGTTGAATGTGTAAAATATGTTGGGAGGTGAAATGCTGGATTTAAGTATACCTGGTGCTGAAAAGTGTTCTGTAACCCCAGAAGAGCAGGAGGAGTCTAGATTGCTTGGAACATCTCAGAACCATGTCACTGACATTATCTAGCAACGAGCAGTTTATCCCTTTAAAAGTACCCAGGGGACCAATGAACTGGAGGGAAAGTGCAGGAATGAGTGTTCTTGGTGCCAAAAAGGGTCTTGTAACCTCAGAAGAGCAGGAGGACTGCAGGTTGCTGGAACATCTCAGGATCCCCCAGTGATGTCATCTAGCAGTGGTTGGTTTGTCCCTTTAAAAGTATATCAGACACTTGCCCAATGGGGCAATTTTGGCCCCTTTAGAGCCCCGTCAGAGCACCACAGGAGCTCGAGGGGAACATTAAAAATACGAGGACTTTACCGGTTTCCTTATTTAAGATGGGGAAGAGGAAGAATAAAGGGAAATCAATTTCAGTGCCTTCCAATTCAAAGAGTAGCCCACAGGATAAACACTTTATTCTTCTTAAGGAACTGACTCTAGGTTTGCATGAGTAATGTATTCTCCAGTGGCAGACTCCGCCACCTCCTGTACCATCAACCTGTTTTCCTTTAGTGGAGAGAGAAGCTTACTCCTCGACTTCTGTTGATATTCGAGGAGAGTTGGGACACTCTTCCATGTCATGCTCTCTGCCTTCAGTATTACCAGTTCCAAGATGTGTGGTTTTATCTCCTTTGGAAGATGCTGGACTCCTCTGGAGAGATTTCCATACAAGGTATTTGGCAAGCAGTGACCAGGACAGAGAGCATGCTTAAAACTTCTGTTCCCCAATTGTGTGATTTTTCCAGAGACCGCTGAGAAATTTGGGGAACTTCAGAGGACTTGTCTAAACAGATTAAGACTATGGCAACTCAAGTTCCTATTACTCATATTTCAGCATTTGGGATTAAGGGGTATCAGGCGATTAGCCACCTGGACAGTTGCTCTCATGATAATTCCCATCTAGGCTAATTTCCCTCTGACAATTTCCCATCCAAAGGTGTCAATTCTCACCTGTGCAATTCCCCCCCACCCCCCCACCCCCGGTAGTCTTTGGTTCTGCAGTGCTTTAGCATCTTACTGGCACTTCCGTGGCTGGTTTTTAGTTTGTTTTCTAGTTTCCCTCCTGCAGGCTTTTCATTGTGCAGTGCTGGGCTTGGATCGGGCGGTCTTTGAGTATGGCTTCCACTGGCATTTGAGGCCCGAGGGCTTCATCGCAATTGAAAAGGTATATCCAGTGGTGTATTCCCGGGAGGGGAGATATTGGAACATGCTTAGGGGAATATTAGTGGGTGTGAATTCACCAGGTGGGAATTGGCACCTCCAGGTTTAAGAAAGTAATAGGAGAAACTGTGTTAATGTTGAAATGTGTGTAGGTACTCATTTATAATAGGTTGTGGGCAGAGAGGCAACATCTAACAGTTATTTTATTTTTGGTTGCGGGGGGGGGGGGGGGGGTTAGTGTGGCATAATGCTACTGTTGGATTTTTTTGTCTTTTGTCTAGTTATCTGAGAGGGTGATGGTACTGGGGGTAAAGTGGAGGGAGGTTATTTTTATTTGTGTTGTTTGACTACTTTTTCATTTGTTTAATAAAGGATTTGGATATGTGTTTTCAATTTATTTTATTTATTTATTTTATTACATTTGTACCCCGCGCTTTCCCACTCATGGCAGGCTCAATGCGGCAGGCAATGGAGGGTGTTAAGTAACTTGCCCAGAGTCACAAAGAGCTGCCTGTGCTGGGAATCGAACTCAGTTCCCCAGGACCAAAGTCCACCACCCTAACCACTAGGCCACTCCTCCACTAGTTAAATAGATCACTTTTTTATGGTTTTACACTGTGTAAAAAGTATATATGACATAAATGTTATCAATGAAGGGCGGGGGGGTTGGTTAGGGGGGAAATTGGGTGTCAATTGTCTATAGGGCAATTGGTGGGTTGGAATTATCCAGGTGGGAACTGACCTAGAACCCTTATTTTAAGAACAAAAATGCTACTTTATGGACATAAGGTTCAACTGTTCCTAGATGTGGCTTGGGCCACACGGATTCATTGGGAAGCTTTCCCGCAACTGAGGCCTAGAGTGTACTGGTGGTTCAGTTTTTTTTTTTTCCTTGCAAATATTTTTTCACGGAGAGAGTGGTGGATGTTTGGAATGCCCTCCCATGGGAGGTGGTGGAGATGAAAATGGTAACGGAATTAAAAAAAATGCGTGGGATAAACATGAAGGAATGGATCTTCAGAAGCTTAGCGGAGATTGGGTGGCAGCGCTGGTGGTTGGGAGGCGGGGCCTAGTACTGGGCAGACTTCTATGGTCTGTTCCCTGAAAATGGTAGATACAAATCAAGGTCAGGTATACATATAAAGTAGCACATATGAGTTTATCTTGTTGGGCAGACTGGATGGACCGTACAGGTCTTTTTCTGCCGTCACCTACTATGTTGCTGTGTTAGGTGCAGAATAATGCACCTGTAGAGAGCCCACCTAGATCGTGACCCCAAACTTAAGTTTTGTGACCCCATTTGGGGTTCCGATCCACAATCAGGGAAGCTCTGATTTAGGATACGTTATATAGATCAGTGAACCAAACATGGAGCAGAGACGGCCAGGGAAGAGGGTCGAGGTTTGCTCTTCTGTTTCCCTCTCATGTAGATCAGTAAAACAAATTCCTGTTTTGACACATTTTGAATTGTATTTTATTGAACAGGAGAATATGAAAAATGTACAGGGGTGCGAAGATTTTTTTTTTTTAAACAAAGCATTGTAGCTATCCTATCATCTCACTTATCTGGTTAATTCTTTGGCCTACAAATTCAGTGGTCTGGCTTAATTAAATTTAAAAACATATAGAGTACTAAATCATGTGGAAAAAAAACAACATATCAAAGCACTGTAGAATAAATAACAATACAACCACATGAGTTGCCTGAACATCTGCTTAAAGATAACCAGCTTCACTTCTGCAATACTTTGTAATATAAACCAAAACTTCTTATGAAACCAAGCTTTCTCTGTATAGCTGTAATCTTTATCTCTTCCCTTCACAGGTGGTCACAACGTGACAATCTCATTGCAGTCGAGGACCGGACACACTCACATGCCCTCGGTGGTGGGGGTTCTGGTCTTCACCCAGTTTTGGTTCTGGTTCCCCCTCTCACACTTCCTATCACTAGCTTTCACTCCCACCTGCGTCATTGGCCTCAATCAGGATCTGAAGGTATGTTCTACTGGGGCAAGGAGGAAGCAATAAGGGAGGCTTAGAGGCAGCTCCAAGAAGACTGAGGAATAATTGGCTTTTCCTGTCCCTGGTGCTCAGGAGTGTCTGAGAGTGCAAACAGCAGGCATCAATGGGTTCAGCACATCTGCCAGGAAGGACTGGAAAGAGCCAGTGTGTAGTGGATGAGGAGTCCTCAGACTCTGCACTCATGGGATACAGTAAAAGGACTGAATAATGATATACAGGGCTGTCCTGCGTTTTAAATACGCTTCCATGCTGGTAAATCATCAATTACCTTTACAGCATCCATTTTCACCCCAGAACTCCAGCATTGTCTCCATGCAGCTGGAACCTGCTGTATAACAAAAATATGCTGACCTTTGTCATGTGCTTCCCTTTAAATTAAATTATTCTCTCTTGCTCAAGAGACATTCTCAGTTGCAGCATGTAATATGTCCAAAGAGCAGAAACAGGGTGTGAAGAGGCAACAGTTTCAGAAACGTGGCATATTTAGACTATTGTAATTCCTTATATAGTGGTGTCTCATGTAAATTAATTAATAAATTGCAATTTTTACAAAGTGCAGCAGAGGGATTAATATTTGGACTGGGTGAATATCAGAAGGCTACTCCATTATTGCATAATTTGCATTGGCTTAGGGTAAACTCACAAATAAAATATAAGATAGCTTATTTAATATGTCGCTTTACGGAGATAGCGCAAAACGATTGGTTAATTATCTAGAACTTTCTGTACAGCTAGGAAATAATGATATTTAAAACGTAATTATCCATCTGTTAGGAAAATGCATAGAAAATTGTGTTTGGAATCTTCTTTCTTATATCAAGGTGTAAAAATCTGGAATAGCTTACCATTGCATACTTTACGAATGAGTACTAATACATGTGTACCAATTTAGCCCTTAGGTTATTATGTATGTGCAAATGTGGTGTTTTCCCCCTGGACTACAGGGTTATTCTTATTGTACCCTGCTTGGAATTTGAATTGGAATTTAGCGTTCCATAACATAGTATAACAAAGCATGGAGAGCAGCATAGTATTTAAATTAGAGCTGTACTGAATAGCATATTTCACTATTTAGACGAATGCAAATAATGAAAAACATTATTCGGCTGAACATGGAATACCGAATACGAATAATAGACATTGCGCTTTAATATAACAAATAATAAAAGAAGCAACGTGAAATCAGTGATCAAGTGTTTATTTCAGTAGGATTTAACCCAGTAGAGCCCTGGATTATTCTTACTCTAATTTAAATCACTATTTACCCGAATACGAGTAATGTATTCTGGGCCAAATCGAATTGAATACGAATATTCAGTGCAGCCCTAATTTAAATTGTTTGATGGTTCTACCCTTGAATATTCTCTTGGTTTGTTTTATTTTCCTTCTAACCTCACTCTCAAGAGCCAGAGGGCTGTATCTTTTGATTTTTTTTTTTCCATCATTTTCTCAAATTCGTTATAAAAATCTTCTAGAGAGCTCGATTTGTTATCAGGCTGTTGTTCAATTGTGGTTATCTTTACGTCTAGTTCTAAGACCTTCCACTTCTTATTATTCCTTTCAGAAAAATCTAAAAACTTATTCAAAAAATATGTTTTAGTTATCCATTTTGAACTGTTTACATTGGGAGTTGCTGGAGTACAAAAGTCATATTACATTACATTATAAAGCTTGGATGTACAGCAGCAAATAAGAGGCAGGAGCAGGGAAAGCAGGATGTGCAGAAGCAACAGGCAGAGCAGGAGTAGGAAAGGTAGGAAAAGAGGACGACGCGGTAAGTTATAGGAAGAGCAGGAGCAAGCAAAGCAGGTCACGTACAAGCAAGTAATACACAGGAGCTAGGAAAGCTTGACATGCGGCAGTGAGTAACAGGCAGGAGCATGAGAAATCAGATGTGCAGTTGTAAGTGGCAGGATCATGGAAAGCCAAGACTTGCATAGTTAACAGGGAAGGACCAGGATGAGTAATAATAGGCAGGCAGAAGTGCTTAGTAGACAGGAGCAAGGCAGAGAGAAAAATGGTTTTACAGGAGAGGCTGTGACATATCAGAAGCCAGAATGACTCTTCAGAGGTTAAAATGGGAGCCTCTATAGACAGGTAGCATATGTATTATTCAGTATTTCTGGAGTTCAGTCCTGTATTTCAAACATGGGATATACATGCTTTTATAGTTGTGGTATCAGAAGGGAAAATGTATTCTCCGAGGACAAGCAGACCATTGTATTCTCACACGTGGGTGATGTCATCCGATGGAACCCGGTGTGGATGCTGATTAGCGAGTTGTAGATATTTCTAGCAGTGTCCCACCGCGCGACACTCAAACTTGGGTCCCTCAGTCTTCGTTTTTCACAGAGTTGAGATGTCATGCTCTTCTCCTTGTGGCACGTATTTCAGTTTTTCCTTTTATTTTTGTAGTTTTTTCCCTCTATTGGTTCATACTTTTATTTCATCATATCTGGACTACTGTAACATCCTTTATAACAGTCTACTAAATTATGATCTTGGGAAATTTCAAAGTGTATAAATATAGCCATACACCCACTGTTTAATCTTAAGTTTACTGATCATGTATCTCCATTTCTTCAGAAAGCTCACTGACTCCATATAGAATCAAGTTTAAATCTGTTCCATCCCGTTCAAAGGCTCCTCATGAGTCTATACACACTTCCACTTTTTATGTCTTGGCGCCACTGCAGTCGAATTCTCTCCATAAATATTTGTTCGTTGAAAAGTCCTTACCTTGTTTTAAAGTGGGCCTAAAGATGTATTATTTTTCCCTGGCCTGTGGGGTCTTGACTTTGCCCTGGACAACTTGTTCATTTCTTTTCTCCTTTTTCTACCTACTGTTTTAGTTATTAATTATAATTTGCTGAGATATATTTTTAAGGCAGTATATCAAGCATTATATTAAACTAAATTGGGACCTTTTGCCTTCAGATGTATTTTATGTTGGTCCAAAACAGACTATCCAGTGACGCCCAGTGGGCATCATCCCTATTCCAGGAGTGAGATGAGGATTAGAAGTGCACTGTGTATATGCAACGGGAAAATGTCACATTTCTACAAAGTAAAGGGCTCATTGATACCAAGGAAAGATGAGACAAACAGAAAGGGTCATGTGTAGATGGATATACATTCAAATTTATCTTTTTAGTTCAGCAGGAAGATAATGGTCGATAGTAGCTGAATAAATCATCGCTCAGTCTCAAGAAAAGATATCATTAATGTGCATTAACTGATCTAACATGGCAGATAATACAGGATGGAGGTGGTGGTAATGATACCATGGTTGTCTTCCCCGAGTAGCCTAATGGTTAGTGCAGTGGCCTGAGAACCTGGGGAACCAGGCTCGATTTCCCACTGCAACTTCTTGTGACTGTGGGCAACTTATTTAACCCTCTGTTGCCCCAAGTGGGGACAAACTATCTGAATTTAAGAAAGCTTGGGACAAGTACATAGGATTTCTAAGGGTGAGGAAGGGATAGCAGGTGGCAAAGATGGGCAGACTGGATAGACCACATAGTAGATAATGGCAGATAGAGACCTCTGTGGTCCATTCAGTCTGCCCAACAAGATAAACTAATAGTATAAGGTAAGATGCGATACTACATATGCGTACTTGATCTTGATTTGACCTTGCCATTTTCATGACACAGACTGTAGAAGTCTGCCCAGAACTGGCTTTGTTCTCCAGTTACTGAAGCTGAATCTGTCCAACTACGATCAGGGCACAGACCGTATAAGTTTGCCCAGCACTGGCTTTGCTTCCCAATTACTAGTGTTGACATCTAATCACCGCTAAGTTTGTTTGGTTCTATGCCTTCTATAAGAATTCTATACATCTCCGTGGGAGGTTATTCCAGGTATCTTCCACCCTCTCCATGAAGAAGTACTTCCTGATACTATTAGTGAGTAGGCCCCCCTAAAACCTCAGTTCATGTCCTCTAGTTCTCCCACCTTCCCGAAGGTTTGTTTGTAAATTAATACCTTTCAAATATTTGAATGTCTGTAGCGTATCTCCCCGGTCTCTCCTTTCCTCCAGGGTATACATGTTCAAGTCCTCAGGCGTCTCGTCGTACGTCTTGCTTTCCTCTGAACCACTTCTTTTTACATCCTTAGCAAAATACGGCCTCCAAAACTGAATACAGTACTCCAAATGGGGCCTCACCAATGACTTGTACAGGGGCATCAGTCTCCTTTTGTCTGCTGGTTATACTGCTCTCTATGCAGCGTAGTATCCTTCTGGCCGTGACCAACGCCTTGTCGCATGGTTTTGTCACCTTGAGATCCTCAGACACCATCACCCCAAGGCCCTTCTCCTGAGTTGTTCTTATCAGTCTCTCTCCTCCTCCTATCTGGTACATCTCCTTTGGATTTCTGCACCCCAAGTGAATCACTCTGCACTTCTTGGGTGTTCAATTTTAACTGCCAGACCTTTGACCATTCTTCTGATTTTCTTCTCATGGTTTCTACTCCCTCCAGGGTATCCACTCTTTTGGCTATCTTTGTGTCATCTGCAAAAAGGCAAACTTTTCCTTCTTGCCCTTCAGCAATGTCTCTCACAAATATATTAAATAGAATCTGCCCCGGCACCGACCCCTGAAGCACTCCACTATTCATCTTCTTTTCCTCCGAGTGGATTCCATTTACCACCACCCTCTGCTTCCTGTTGGTCAACTAGTTTTCAGTCCAATTCACCACTTTGGATTCTAAGTTCAGCCCTGTGAGGAATCGTATCAAAGGCTTTGCTGAAATCCAAGCAGATTACATCTAGTGCACGTCCTTCATCCAGTTCTTTGGTCACCAAGTCAAAGAAATCAATCAGACTCGTTTGGCAGGATTTTCCTTTGGTAAAGCCATGTTGCCTCAGATCCTGTAACCCTTTGGATTCTAGAAAGTTAACTGTCTTTTCCTTCAGCAGCGACTCCATTATTTTCCCAAGCCTGTAGTTTCCCACTTCTTCCCTGTCCTCGCTTTTGTGAAGAGGGACCACACCAACTCGTCTCCAATCCTGCAGAACCTCTCCCATCTCTAAAGATCTATTAAATCTATTAAATAAATCCTTAAGAGGTCCTGTCAAGATTTCTGTGAGCTCCTGGGATGTATCCCGTCCAGCCCCATAGCTTTGTCCACTTTTAGATTTTTAAGTTGTTTATAATATAAACGCTTTCTTCTGTGACGGTGCAGTATCCACTCCATTCCCAGATATACCCTCAGCAGCCAACCATGGTCCTTCTACAGGATTTTCTTCTGTGAACACTGAAGAGAAGTATTTATTTAGCATGTTCACTTTATCCTCATCACTTTCCACATAACTATTCTCAGCATCTTTCAGTCTTCCAGTTCCATTCCTAGCTTTTCTCCTTTCCCCAATATATCTGAAAAAGGTTTTGTCACCTTTCTTTACATCTTTAGCCATTTTTTCTTCCACATGTGCTTTGCTAGCCGTATTTTCCTCTTTGTTTCTTTGAGTTTAATTTGGTAATCTTTTCTATGATCCTCTTGTTGCATTCTGTATTTCTTGAACGCAGCTTCTTTTGCCCTTAATTTTTCAGCCTATTTGGAGAACCATATAGACTTCCTGTTTCTCGTTTTTGTTTACTTTCCTTGCGTAAAAATCAGTTGCCATATTTCTAGCACCTTTCAGCTTGGACCACTGCGCTTCCACTTCTCCAGTTCCTATCCCTGCTGTCAGCTCCTCCTTCAGGTATTCCCCCATTTTACCAAAATCAGCACATCTGAAATCCAGTACTTTGAGTTTTGTGCGTCTGTGCGCCGCTTTCGCTCTTACATCAAACCATATTGTGTAATCACTATTGCCTAGGTGGGCACCCACCCGGACGTTGGAAACATTTCCTCCATCTGTGCGCATATGGTCTTTATCTGTCATCACTCTCTGTTTATAAAATAGCTGCTGTTCTTGTTGTATCCCACAATTATCGAAAACCGAGTTTCGGTTCAATGTGACTTACATTTAACAGTTGTTAGAGATTGCATTGGTTCAATTATGGTCTATTGGTTATGGTTTATTCAAACTTGCTAGACTACTCAACTGTCATGCCATAAAATGATCCCTCCTCCCATGTGCCTTCACAGTCTAACCTCACCACTGTCTCTTCACTATGTCTAACGAAGCTCCCTCATTTTTAAAATCTCACACTTTTCATGTCTTGTCATGTGCTTTCCCTGCTCATACCCCCAACATTCCAGAGATCCCTTACTGGTTTCTGTGCCAAAAGTAAAACCCACTTTTTTCAGTTGATTTTTCTAAATCTTCATCTTGGGTTTACGCACCAGATGAGTTTTGTTCTTTCATTGTATCATGTTTGTTCTTTCCAGCATCCTTCTGACACCCTGTAAGGTGCACTTCGTGTGGAAATACCAGGCTAGCCTCAGCTGCTCCATGCTTCTCTGCAGATGAGAAAGCTAGCAGATAAAGAACTTTGAAACAAGAAGATGCAGGCTGGCATCACTCAGTGTGTCCTTCACAATGTCCATGTTGAGTGGAAGGATCTTGGATGTTTAGCAATATTATACTGACAGAGCACAACAGACATACTAAAATTCTGAACTGCCAGGAATAAAGGGGTCCTGCTTTGGAACACACCACAATTGTCTGTTTTATACATTTTCCTTTGCAGATGCCAAAAGTGCAATACAGGTCCAACTGCAAGCCCTCCACCTTTGCATACCCGGCACCCCTCGAAGTCCCCAAGGAGAAGGAAAAGGAAAAGGTATGTATCGGTGTAATGAATGGGTACTGTGTGGAGCAGAGCTCTGGGGACAACATAGGATGAGGGATGTCACGGCCATGTCAGTGCTTCTTTGTCCGTAGTATGGAGTAAGGGGTGCCATCAGGGATGGCCTTTGGGTAATGTAAGCTGGGAAGTTGTCTGGGTCTTTGTGAGACCAGGAATGCACCTTGCATGGGAGAAAATGAAGAGCCAGCAGGGAACAGGGCCTTACTAAGCAGGAAGGAAGTGCCAAGGGGGGGGGGGGGGGGGGGGGAGAAAAATGCTGGCAGAAATGCCCAAGCCCTACCAATAAATACCCAAAAGGTACCATGGCTTTGTAGGCAGTGGAGCCCTTAGCTTCTGTCACTGTTGGCTGCCAGTGGACCTAGGAGGCAGGGAGAATTTAATTCAGTTTATTCACTTGATACATCACTTTTCAAATGCATGGAAAAGAGAGCATGGGGTGAATGTGCTGGGAGAAAACTGAGTAGGAGAATTGGGGATGGGGAGAGGAATTAAGAGGGAAATGAGGGAAGGCAGCAGCTTGGTGGGGAGTGTGGATGGTAGTGGTGAAGAAGTGGCTACATCATAAGGTCATACTCCTCACCCTCCTTATATACACAGCCACCTGCCCAAGACATACATGTGCAGGCCATGGATTCCTATAACATGCTAGCTGAAGTTGCATCTTAATTCCATTGTGGGGGGATGTAGAGAATGTATGTGGGCAGAACTTGAGATGCAGGATTGATATCCAGATTTCTTTCACCCAGGCTAGACTCCAGACTTCACACTCAAGTATGAGAATCAATTGAATAATTTTACAGAAAGTTTTAACGGGTGGTTAAACTGTCTGGGGAATTTTGTGTATAGAAAAGCCCTTTGAACCTTTCCTTGTGTCTTTTTCTAGCCATTTTAAAGGTGATGGTGGGTGTGATGTGTTAAATTTCACTTTGACTTGACCCCTTCCATACCTATCTTGTCCCCATTCTGAGGGTTTTTGAAGCACACACATCTACCACACTAATTAATGGCAAGGGGGGGGGGGGGGGTAAGGTTGACTATTTTTGCTCAGATGCCATGTGACATTGCTGTCGCAGCTCTGCATTCTCCAGGGAAGCTTAGGATTGCATACAGAGTCGGTGTGTGCTACATATGGCAAAGCTTTCTGGTTTTGTTCTAGAAATGATTTTGTCATTTTCACTGCTACCAGGAGTATCTGAGACCCACATGTAATATCGCATCTTTTGGGTCTTTGCTACTCCAGAGAGTGCCTGGAACAGCTCCTGTAAGTGAGAGACCATCACTGAGCACTGTACTCAGTTCTTAGAGAGCTTTTCGTGATTTCTTCCATACTGCCCTGCTGGTTAGTGGCACCTGGTCAGTGAGCTGGTGCCAGTGTGGGCCTCATGGAGCTTTCTTCCTGACTGCTTTCGGTGTGTCCGAGGTCAGCCTGGGAGCCCTTGTTATGTCACGCTAATCAGCCACTTAAGATTTAATAGGAACAGGATTTGATTACAGCAGACAATCAGATCAGGGGCAGATTGCAGGATTGGTGCTTTGTTTATGACTGTTGAAGCAGGAAATGGGAACCATTATTTGGAGGCAGGGAGAGGTAATATCCCTTCCATGGATAGACTGTTCACACTCCTGTCGTTATCAGACAGGAACTGAGAAATCTTCTACATTTCCTCCTTGTCCAGAGAGCAGCACAGTCTCTTCAGAGTTACATGACTTGTTTGGAAACATTTGTGAAAGATTCTGTTGTTGGAAAATGTTTTAGTACTATCATTTCTAAAATGCTCCCAGGCATACACTGTGCTGTTCAGACACAGAAGAGAGTTCCCTGTACCATAACACTTACCGTCTAGCCAAGACAAATGTGTCTTCACCTCAAACATAATGAAATAGATTTTACACCTGTCAGTCTAAAGTTGGAATGATATATTTTGTTTGTTTTTGGAAAGCTTTTCCAGGCAGGAGTTAATGGTAGTGTCTGGTAATGTTAGGTTTCCACAGCTGTGCTGTCCATTACTGCCAAAGCTAAGAAGAAGGAGAAGGAAAAGGAGAAAGAGAAGAAAGAGGAGGAGAAAATGGAAGTGGTGAGTAGAAATGGCCCTAGGAAGGAGGGGGGAGGATTTAAAAAAAAAAACCAATTGATCCCCAGTAGCTCTGAAGATTGTGTAATTGTCAGCATGTCATGTATGCATACTTTGCATCTCTGCCCAACGCACATCCCCAGGAACATCTGCACAGAGATTGCAGAAAAGTAGGAAGTCTTTTGGTGTATGTATATCCCACACAGTTTTATAGCAGTTATTTTTCACGTTAAACATGCTTTATAAAATTATCCCAGTGTGAGTAAAGAGCAGAGGACAGCTGAAAGTACAGAGCACATTATTACAGATGGGCCATGCAGAATGGCACGTCTGCTGTCATTTTCATTCTACTACTAATCGTTTTTATAGCGCTACTAGAGGTATGGAGCGCTATGCACGTTATATGCAGGTACTTTATCTGTCCTTAGTGGACTCACAATTTAAATTCTGTCCCTGTTTGCTGCCATGTTCCCCCCCAATAAATGGCCTGTTTTACTTCTCTGTTTCTCTCTCTCCCCCCTTTTTCTTAGGATGAGACAGAGAAAAAGGATGAAAAGGAAAAGAAGAAAGAGCCTGAGCCTAACTTCCAGCTGCTAGAGAATCCAGCACGTGTCATGCCTGCCCAGCTGAAAGTACTGAGCATGCCAGAGAGCTGTCGCTACCGCCCCTTCAAAACCGTGAGCATATCTGTCCTCTTTAAGCCATTGGATTAATTTGCGGTTATGCAGCTCCTTGTATTAATTTTCCAAGGTTTAATACATTGCCAGTCATAAACTACGCCATTGGGCGGTTTACAAAATGAAACAACTTAGGAGAGGTAGCAGGAGAATAAGGGTGGAAGAAAGAGAGTTTCAGATAGGGTTAGAAGGCCTGGAGGGCATTGAAAAGAAGGCTAGAGGTGTGAAGTCCAAAGGTTTGCTTGAATAACCAGGTTTGACAGAGTGTTTAAACTTGGGATAAGATGTCTCAAGTCTGAGTCCAGTGGGAGTGAGGTCCAGAGCTGAGGGCTTGTGTAGTATAAGACTGTGTCACTTGTGGAGTTTCGGTGGAGCAATGTCTGTCATGAAGATCAGAGGGAAAGTGAGGGTGTGTAAGGAATTAATAAGTTGGAGATGTGGTTGGAGTAGAGGTTAGGTGACATTTAAGTAATGGGCAGGCCAGTGTTTCTTATAGTGGTGAGACTTGATCGAAACGATGGGATTTATGAATGAGTTTATAGCTGTGGATTAAATGAGAGCTGTAAGCGGTTTAAAGCTGAAAGAGGCAGACCAGCATAAAGAACATTGCAATAATCCAAACAAGTAACAGCAAGAGGTAGAACCAGGGAACGTATAAGGTAAGGCTGCCAACTGGATCCAGATTCGCAGGACAGGGTTGATCCAGTCTTGGCTTTACAGAGTGCATGCTGGGACTTGCCTTGTTTTTCTTAGGAAATGCAACGGGGAAATCAGAATTAAAAGTCCCTGCATGCAACAGGGTAAACCCAGGATTAGATCAACCCTGTCCTGCGAATCTGGATCCAGTTGCCGGCCTTAGTATAAGGGGAAGAGAAAAGAATGATTTAATAACCAAGTTACCATGAAAACTAAATGTCAGCTTACTGTCAAAAGTAACCCCTCCAAGATCTTGATTGGATCACTCTGAGAATGGGTCTAGAACTAATGGGTGAAGGTGGGTTAAGAAAGTAATAGACATTGAGAAATAGTTGGTTAGCCATAAGCCAGAATGAGACTAAGTGGAGACAGTTCAGAGGCTAAATGGAAGAGGGTGGCAAAGCATGAAGAATCTGCATAGCAATAGGGACGTAGCCCTGAGACTGGATGATTGTCAGAAGAGGTGCCATGAAGGAGTGGAGGAGTGGCCTAGTGGACTTTGGTCCTGGGGAACTGAGTTGGATTCCCACTTCAGGCACAGGCAGCTCCTTGTGACTCTGGGCAAGTCACTTAACCCTCCATTGCCCCATGTAAGCCGCATTGAGCCTGCCATGAGTGGGAAAGCGCGGGGTACAAATGTAACAAAAATAAAATAGATACTATTGGAGATTCTACATGGAATGTTGCTACTATTGGAGATTCTACATGGAATGTTGCTACTATTAGAGATTCTACATGGAATGTTGCTACTATTGGAGATTCTAGATGGAATGTTGCTACTATTGGAGATTCTACATGGAATGTTGCTACTATTGGAGATTCTACATGGAATGTTGCTATTCCACTAGCAACATTCCATGTAGAAGGATGCGCAGGCTTCTGTTTCTGTGAGTCTGACATCCTGCACGTATGTGCAGGATGTCAGACTCACAGAAGCAGAAGCCTGCGCGGCCACATTGGTGATCTGCAAGGGCCGACTTCTACATGGAATGTTGCTAGTGGAATAGCAACATTCCATGTAGAATCTCAAATAGTAGCAACAGTGGAGGAGTGGCCTAGTGGTTAGGGTGGTGGACTCTGGTCCTGGGGAACTGAGGAACTGAGTTTGATTCCCACTTCAGGCACAGGCAGCTCCTTGTGACTCTGGGCAAGTCACTTAACCCTCCATTGCCCCATGTAAGCTGCATTGAGCCTGCCATGAGTGGGAAAGCGCGGGGTACAAATATAACAAAAAATAAAAATATTGAATAGAGTTGGAGTAAGGATGGAGCCCTGGGGGAAATTTGACTTGGAATATATGATCTGTAAAATAGGACAAACCAGACAAGGACGGACCTAGCAATGCCCAGACTTTGCAGAAGAAGAGAATAGTTTACTAAATCAAATACAGAGGAAAGGTCAAGGGACACCACAAAGACTGAAGAGCACTGTTCGAAGGAGGTGTGCTGGGACAGCCTCTGCTATCACAGTGCACACCACTGCATCCACCTGCAGTGCAAGTTCACATCGTCACTATAGCCGTTTGCACCGCATAAAGAACACCACCCCCACATCCACTGCTGATTGAGTGGTATCACCACCATCACACCCACCCAGCCAAAGAATGTAGGAATGATGTTAGCTCTATCACATTTACCCATGACACACACACATGCTGCCACTGTTCCCCCAAATGAATGTAGAGGTGCTGTCATCCCCACCCCCCACACACACACACAGAATGTGCCAGTGCTGGCTGCAGGTACCTTCTGTCTCCCCCTCCCCCCCAGGACTGCAAAAATGCTATCAGAATCCCCCAGGAATGTGCAAATTCTGCCACTGTAGTTACCCTCCCTTCTCCCAAAAACGTGCAAACGATGCCACCATCCCCTCTCCCAGGAATGTGTAAATGCTGCCACCATCCATTTCCCTCCCCAGGAATGTGAAAATGCTGCCATCACCCTGACCTCCCACATCCAGTCATAGCACACATGAACACTGCTTACGACCTGATGAATACCTCCACCAAGTCCACTCCCTGGCATGTGCATATGCCACCAAAACCACTTGCGTGTGTCTCCGTGAACTGTACAACCATCGGTGAATGGAGCAATAGTTTGTGAGGGAGAGATAGAGAGAGACAGAAATCTTTCAAACAAATTTCTCTCTTACAAACATGTAATTGATTTCAAATTCAATTGTTGGTAGTAAAATAAAAGCGGACTTAGATGTGCATACGGGGGTTTAAAGCTGATCATCCCAGGAGCATTTTTCAAAATGAGTTTAATTTAATCACAAACTATTTGCTGAAAAATAAGATTAAGAACCTTTCATAAAATATAAGAGAGACTTGATTATAAAGTAGGAAAAAAAGCCTTCAGTAGTAGTTAGACAAGATGAAACTGCAGCTTCAGATGGGGGCGGAGGGATGAAGAGAAGCATGTGCAGGGCTGTTTCAGAGAGTGGACCTGTCCTAGGGTGGCTTGAGTTCTGGGAGCTGGTGGACAAGCAAGGCAATCGTAAGAAAGTAAGAATCGCCATACTGGGTCAGACCAAAGGTCCATCAGGCCGGATTCCAAAAAGTAACAAGGTTCCGTGCTGCTTACCCACCAGGATAAGCTCTGGCTTTCTCCAGGTCTACTTTAAGGATTTATGGACTTTTCTTCAAGGAATTTGTTTAAACATTTTTTTTAAACCTAACTATGCTAACCACCATATTTTCTCTTATGCCACTATATCTTGACATGTAATGACTCGAGCTCACAAAAACATTAAAGGGCTGGACCACCACTGCTAATATCCCCTTTTCGCAGAGTCACCTATGCAGAACCGTGTCAAAGGCATTGCTAAAATCTAAGTATAGTCACTCAATAGTATATCGGAGTAATCTGCACCTTACTTGATGTGCAAGGAGAATCTTGGAGCACCTAATGGTACCTCCAGATATCAGAGCATTTAGAGGTTTCTGTAATGAAAACACTTGCTGAATTCCTTCCCTCATTTACAGCTCTCCATCGGGGGTGTCATCATTCTGAAGGACACAAGCGAGGAAGAGGAGCAGTTGGTGGAACCAGTGGCTGCACATGGGCCAAAGATTGAGGAAGAAGAGCAAGAACCAGAACCCCCAGAGCCCTTTGAGTACATGGATGATTAGAATACAGAGATTCATACGGTCCTGGAGCACCACCTCGGGTAAGCATCCTACAAACATTTTGTTCATACGAGAACTGCACAAAACATTGTAAGCATAGTAACATAGTAGATGACGGCAGAAAAAGACCTGCATGGTCCATCCAGTCTGCCCAACAAGATAAACTCATATGTGCTACTTTTTGTGTATACCCTACCTTGATTTGTATCTGTCCTCTTCAGGGCACAGACCGTATAAGTCTGCCCAGCACTGTCCCCGCCTCCCAACCACCAGCCCCGCCTCCCACCACCGGTTCTGGCACAGACCATATAAGTCTGCCCAGCACTATCCCCGCCTCCTGCCACCGGCTCTGGCACAGACCGTATAAGTCTGCCCAGCACTATCCACGCCTCCCGCCACCGGCTCTGCCACCCAATCTCGGCTAAGCTCCTTAGGATCCATTCCTTCTGAACAGGATTCCTTTATGTTTATCCCAAGCGCGCTTGAATTCTGTTACCGTTTTCATTTCCACCACCTCCCGCGGGAGGGCATTCCAAGCATCCACCACTCTCTCCGTGAAAAAATACATGGGTACATAATTCAAACAGCACCTTTAACAAACAAGATCATGGTGACTGGTGGAAGAGTATATTCTTTCCTTCTAGTGCTTGTATTTCAGAGCAGTACTAGGGGAGACGTTGACACTGCATGGTTGTATTAGGGGAGATGCTACACAGCTAGAGGCGCTGACACTGCAGAGCAGGACTAGATAGGACCGTACCGAACATTTGTATTTGGTTCGATTTGGCCCTGGATACATTATTCATATTCGGCCCAATAGTGATTTAAATTTGAATACGACTAATCTGGGGCTGTACTGTGGTAAATCCTACTGAAATAAACACTTGATCTTTGATTTCATGTTGTCTCTTTTATTGTTTGTTATGTTAAAGCTCAATGCCCATTGTTCGTATTCAACCAAATAATATTTTTCATTATTCATATTCATCCAAATAGTAAAATATGTTATTTGGTACAACTCTAGTACTAGAGGAAATGTGACACATTCTAAAGGAGGTGGTTTACATCCTGAGCCATGGACATCACACAGGAACTGGCAGTTGTGGAGCGGAGCAGTATGAGAACAAGTGCTGTCCTTTGACTTCCACTTGAAACTTGGGTTCTGATAGCCTGGCGTTTCCCAAGCCGGTCCTGGAATTACCCCCATGCTATCTGCAATGAATATGCATGAAAGAGATTTGCATACAATGGAGGCAGTGTGTATGCAAATCAAATTCATGCATATTCATTGTGGATATCCTGAAAATGAAAACCTGACTGGCAAGAGGGTATTCGTAAGAGAACAGAAGCATTGCCATACTGGCCCAGACCAAAGGTCCATCAAGCCCAGTATTCTGTTCCAACAGTGGCCAATCCAGGTCCAAGTACCTGGCACGATCCCAAAACAGTAAAACAAATTTTGTTCTGCTTCTCCTATTTGCTCTGCTCTTTTTGTTCTAACAGTGACATGAAAGCACACCTTTATTCTAAACTCATCTTTCAACTGCGTATTATTGTTCTGAACATATTTATGACCTATATAATGCAGATTTGCCCATCCTTTTGTATACATTTTTTAGAACAATCTCAAATACACACTTTTCTCTGTCCCTGTTTTGTTCTACAGCACAGTCTTGCACGCTCACTTTCTTCTTACCCTTCTTTCTAGAGCAGTGCTTTCCAAACCTGGTCTGGTTTTCAGGATATTCACAATGGAAGTACAAGAGGTTATCTACATGCACTGTCTCCACTGTGTGCAGATTTGTTTTATGCATATTTTACTGCAGATATCCTTATAACCCAACTGCAAGAAGCCTGGAATCACTGTTATACACAAGTCTCTTACACATCATTCCCTCTCTGCTTTTCCCTTTATATTTGTTCTGTCTCAGACTCCTGTGCTCCCTTTTCCCTTTTACTTTTTCCAGGACTGACTTGGGAAACACTGTGATAGCCTTTTTTTTTTTTTGGCAGGAATGGAGGTGTGGAAGAATTAACACCATGTTTTGCTGTAGAAATGTTTGGGATTGGCATTGAATGAAAAGTGCTGTTTGTTTGTTTATTTTGTTTACTCAGGTGCATATGTCCTGTACATGGAATTTGCCATTTTGTCCTGCTGTAGAACGTGTGCTATGGCTCCACCTGCGGTCTGCAGTGGAGAAGACTCTTCCTGTGTCTCTTCAAGAGCAACGTTACTGTAGCTGGTGTAATCTTTTATTATTCCCTTTTCAAATAAATCTATGAACCAAGCGGTTGCAGAATGAACCTGTTTGTTTGTGTTCTGTGAAGGGATCTTCCTTTCCTTTCTTATTTCACTAGTGTGATCAGCTAGGGAGCTTTACAGCAAATGCATATATAGTACAGTTCCTGTTTTTAGAGAGCTTACTATCTAAATAATATCTGCTTTAAAGGGACAGTGAATCAAAAGAGTCCAAGTCAATGGCATATTCCTTCTTGTGCCAGGAAATATGGGTTATATTATTCTGTTCTGTCTTGTTTTGTGTACCGTCCACATTCAAATAGGATTTGTAGTGGTTACCACTCGGAAAAGAACCTCAACATCTGAGGGATGCAGGGGCGTAGCCAGACAGCAGATTTTGGGTAGGCCTAGGCAAGAAGTGGATGGGCACCAAATGTTCTCTCCCCCACCCTCACATCAAAAACATATCTTAGCTGGTGGGAAAATGCTTCTCTCCAGTCTCCACCTTGGCAGTCTGCAGCAGGCATGTGCTGAAAACTGAGCATGCGAAGGTGCCAGTATTGTGGAGAGCAGCATTTTCATTACCATGTGCTACTGTTGGATGGGCCTGAGCCCTAACCAGGCCCACCTGTGGCTACGCCACTGGAGGGATGTATAATCAATAGCAAATTCATAAACAATCACATTAGTTTTCAAACACATAGGATGGAATTTATCTTACTATTCCAGATTCTTACACCTTGAAATGGGAACGAATGATCATGATCAGACTTTAATCAGACATTTCGAAGTGAAGGGTATCCTATTTGTAAAGTTCACAGAAAACAAGAATTACATCTGTAAGGAGACAATTCCACCTGAATTTTGGCCATAAATTGATTTAAAAACTGAACAAGCCAGGTATCCAGTGTAAGGTCTATCAGAAGCAGAACAGTGCTCTCAAAGTTGCATTTACTAAATATTAATCTGGCAGTGGTACTTTGTAACAACTGCAACTTTTTATGTTGCAATATAATGAAATGCAATAGTCTAGTTATAAGTCTAAAGCTTTGTGAATTTCGTGAACATCATATAGCTCGAAGCTATCTTAGTCTAAAAAAAAGATTTTTTTTCTTAATGCATTAGTTTGTCTCTCAAAGGACAAATTAGAGTCTAGAATGCTCCTCTATTTTTAAATTCCCACTAGAAAATAGTACAAGCTCTTTTTTTCGGAATATTTTCAAAGTCCCCAAACCATAAAATATTTGTTTTTAGTTTGTTTGATTTTAAAAAGTGTTTTATCTAAAAGCAAAATATATTTTAAAGAATTTAAAGTATCTTCATAAAGCTGGACTCCGCAGAAAAATATCATCTGCTTAAGACAAAACTGTAACACTTAACTCTGAAAATAATTTGCCCAAAGTGCTAAGATAGGTAGTGAGAGTGGTGACCCCTGTGGCACTCCACAACCCTGGTTCCATCAAGATGACATTTAGAATCCTTTCCTACTAAACTTCACTAAGGGCCTCTTTTTACCAAACTATGTTAGCAATTCCTGCGCTGCAGGGCCGACAAAGCCCATTCAAAGTGAATAGGTTTTGTTGGCATTGCCGGGCCAGGAATCACTAGCGCAGTTTAGTGAAAGGGACCTCAAGTCTTAACAACAGCAAAGAGTGATTGATTGCAACAAACGCTGCAGAAATATCAAACTGGAGCAAAATGATCTGTTCCTCTCAGAATAGATTTCACTTTTGAAGTGAGAACAGTGGCGTTCCTAGGGGGGCTGGCACCCGGGCGGATCGCC
The DNA here is from genome assembly GCF_901765095.1 of Microcaecilia unicolor. Classification (NCBI taxonomy): domain Eukaryota; kingdom Metazoa; phylum Chordata; class Amphibia; order Gymnophiona; family Siphonopidae; genus Microcaecilia; species Microcaecilia unicolor. The sequence goes on along the minus strand of NC_044040.1, from coordinate 218,021,206 downwards.
AATGTGCCCCGCCCCCTGGGTGCACGCCACCGGGGGGGGGGGGGGGTGCCGCACGCGCCTGTCCTCTGTTGTTCGATGCTTCTTCTCTGTCCCGGAACAGGAAGTAACCTTTTCCGGGGCAGAGAAGAAGCACGGAACAACGGAGGACAGGCGTGCGCGGCACCCAGGGCGGACCGCACCCACCGCCCCCCCTAGGAACGCCACTGAGTGAGAACCTAATGTTTCAGTACTATGTCTAGATCTGAAATCATGTTGAGTATAATGTAAGGCGTTAAAGGATTCTAGAAAGGATTGTAGTTGTTCATTTACCAAAATTTCCATCAGGTCGGCCATCCAAAGAATACTGGCCACTGGTCGATTAATTTTCAACAACTGTCGAATATGTACCTAAAGATTTCGGTAATGGAGTCAAAATGATGTTAGCTAGGTTATCTGGATAATGACCATCTTATAAAGAGATTTACAAACCCAGTAAGCAAGTCTCATATTTCCAAAGGAACTTCCTTCAGTAGATGAGGAGGACATATGTCCAAAGGACAAGGTTTGTAAAAGATTTTCAGTCTTCAGTGAGTTATGAACATCAACCTTTCTACAGCCTACCTGAGTTAAACCTTTTATCCAGCAGTTGCCTGTGGTGCTCTGTGCATGAGCTGCAGTGTGATTGATTATTATAGCATGTTGGAACCTGGTTATTCTCCATGATGGACTCCTAGTCTGTGGGGCAGCAGTTCCCTGTGTTTCAAAGACCAAGCAACTTGCATTTTTATTCAGTCCAGCATTTACTTGTAGAAAATCTTCAAATGAAGGTTTAATAATTGTGAAGACATAAGGAAATAATCTGGAGGCATTGTACCTGGAAGAAAACTGAGCAGCTTGGAAGGACCTCACAGTCATTCTCTGTCCCTGGTTTCTTACTATGAAGGATTTATACCTACAGACCTGCAGAATTTTGAAAGTAATGCCTGTGTTTTTCTGCCTGCTTTTCGCTCATGTCTTCTGCACAGAATTTGCATGGAAGTTTTCTTTCTTGTGTCCCTGCAGTACACCCACACACTGTTAACATCACTTAGTCCTATCAATGTGCATCACATACCTCCATCACATTTTTTGAGTAATAAACTTATCAGAAGGTAAACTAGCCTACTTCATATCACAGTCTGATAAATTGATCTATTCTGATGTGGATTAGGAATTGGTTATTGGACAGAAAACAGAGGGTAGGGTTAAATGGTAATTTCTCTCAATGGAGGAGGGTGAAAAGTGGAGTGCCGCAGGGATCTGTATTGGGACCAGTGCTATTTAACATATTTATAAATGTCTCTTTCCATTGTTCCATTCCTTGTCCTATTCCCTAACGATAACTTGACTCTGCCTTCGCTTAAATTCTCACAATGTAATCCATAACTGAATTGTAACAAATCGTATTTCCATTATTTACAATGTGTATTGTAAGCCACACTGAGCCCGCAAATAGGTGGGAAAATGTGGGATACAAATGCAATAAAAATTAAAAAAAATAAATGATATGGAAATCAGAATGACGAGCGAGGTGATTAAATTTGCAGATGATACAAAAATATTCAAGGTTGTTAAAACATGTGCAGACTGTGAAATATTACAGGGAGACCTTAGGAAATTGGAAGACTGGGCATCCAAATGGAAGGTGAAATTTAATGTGGACAAATGCAAGGTGATGCACATTGGAAAGAATAATCCAAATCATAGTTACCTGATGCTAGAGTCCAACTTGGGGTTCAGCACTCAAGAAAAAGATCTCGGTGTCATTGTAGATAATACGCTGAAAAACAAACATGATGCCAGGAATTATTAGGAAAGGGATGGTGAATAAGACTGAAAATACTACTGGAGGCTACATTGGATATCCGGTGTTTGATGCAGGTAATGCACAGATCAGCCTTGGGCACATTTTCAGACAGTTCTTGCATCTGAGCTAATTATATTCTAAAAAAAGACACCTCACTCCTCTCTCTCCAGATGCACATTGATTCTTTCCACTGTTACAGCATCCCATTGTGTAGGAGGTTAATTGCACATTTTGCGGAGCTTATTAAAGTTGTCTTGACCCTTAAGCCCTTTGCACTACTTGACTCTTGGACAGTGGTTACCTTTGGAATTTCCTGGATACACAAAATGTTTAGAGACCTCCCTGCTGCAGGCTTGGTGGAGTTCTTCTCCTGTCTGCCTCATAAGCTCACATCCATGACTAATCAGCTACTTGTTTGAAGGACTTTGATAACCCTTGGGGAGAGTCTTTGATGGAGTTCTCTTTTCAATTAATTGCGATGATAAGAAATATTCAGCCGTCTGCTTCTGACTCCGGGAAGGACAATGATTAATTCATAGGAAGACAAAGAGCGCTGATTTAGTGCCCCAGCAAGAACTGAACAATGTCCCATTCATGAGGCGTTTCCCACTGGCAGGTCATTAACAGATTGGAAATATCTTATGTGTATCTTGCCTTCTCCCCCATAGCATCAGACTTATTTTTGAGCACCACAGGAGCAAGCAAATTGAGCCATGATGAGTTGCTGTACAGGATGATCAGTGGAAATTAATGTATACAGTAACCTCAGTAAGAGACACTGTTCTTACCAAATCAAATATGGCCATTGCCAGGCAGAATAGTTCATTTCAATTTACAAAGGAAAAGGGAGATTCTAATGAGGGATTTGTGAACTTGTCCCACATATGCTTATTTTAACACATTGAAAATTAAAAAAAAAATTTTTTTTGCACTTGCCATGTTCAGTCTGGAGACCTTTCCAGTTAATTCTTACTACTATTTTTTCCTTTGAACTTAATAGATCCAAATGTTTTAGTGGCTGCTTGTTTGAAGACAATTCCATAGTTGAAGGAATGCCCCCAACCCTTCTAACCTCAGCTTGTGATAATTGTCTACTTTAAACAGTCAGGGGCTTCTCTAAGCAGCTGTCTTGAGTATTTGAAAATTAAGATAATTCACTGTTACAATGCAGGGAAAGGTTAACAACAAAATGTACAAGTTTCCAACTTTCAGAAATGTTGTTATGAAATGGAAATTACATGGAACTGCTGAAGTCAAAGCACAGTTGGAAGACCAAGAAAAATCTCTGCTAGTGTTGGCTGAAAATGTTCAGATCTGCGCAAAACAGAACCCACAGAGTACTGCAGACAGCCTGCTGAAAGGTTTAGCTCCCACTGTAATAGCTGTTGGCATCCGTTGTTTACATAACAATGATCTACATGGGAGAGTTGTCAGAGGGAACCCTTTTCTTTGACCTTATCACAGTGATTTTCTAAACTATGCACAAGAAGACCTTGTTGATCCTGAAAAAATTTGGGGAAAATACTATGAAAATTAAACAGTTTAGCTACAAGCAGTTGGTGACTCAACTATTTGAGGAGGGTAAAGTGGGACAGGGTTGGATGAGGCAACTTAAAATTCTTGTGGTTGGGGACACCTCATTTGGTAGGAGAGGCCCAGGTGGCGTTCGTAAAAGATTGTCACTCAGTTGTCAATGTCAGGACATCACTGTTAGTGTTGTGTTACTGTCGGAATAAGGGACTTCCAGCTCTGGCTCTTACTATAGACGCGGAAAAAGCCTTTGATAAGGTGGGCAGTCTATGCGCTATATCATGAGCCAATGGTGAGACTTATGGTGAATGGAGGGCACACTCCCCCTTTTCCTATTTTTAGGGGTATGCGTCACGGATGCACCGTCACCCTTATTATTTGTCTTGGCCCTAGAACCTCTAATTCGTGTTATGGGTCTAAGACAATAATGGGAGCTTCCCTTTTCGGCCAAAAAATAAACTTTAGCATATGCAGACGATCTCATGGTAGTATTAACACCCAACCAGCAGAATCAGTGCGCTCCTTGTTGGAAGTCATAGCTGACTTTGGCGCAGACTTGGGGATTTACACTGAACTTGCAAAAATTGGTGGCACTTCCCCTTTTGCCCTCGATAGAGATGGAGTTGAAGGGTGACTTTCCATTTACCTGGGCCCCTGAGTTAACCTAGGAGTCAATATCCCTGTTAATTTATCATCTTTATATGCATTGAACATATGTCCTAAAATAGAGGACACACTGGGGAAACTGCAAACTTGGGGAACTCTTCCTGTATCATTATGGGGAAGGATACATCTTTTCAATATGCACCCAAATGGCTATATATGTTTCAGATGTTGCTTGTATATCTTACCAAAAAAGATGAAGGTATATTGAATTGAGCTGTACAAAAATTTCTATGGTGAGGCAAAAGGCCTTGATTACCGATAGGGGTGCCACAGAAGCCAAGATCCTTGGGAGGTATGGGATTACGTAGTCTCAGACACCTGAATGTGGCCAGTGGCATGCGTCATATTAATGACTGGTTTCGTAACACCTCCACGTTTTCTGTCACGGCCCTTGAAACCCAGATTGTGTCTAATATTCACTTTAGCACTGTGCTTCATACCAACGATTTCCTGCCTCCTGGGATGTTGAGAGATTATCCTGTGTTAAAGGTCAGCAAACAAGTTGGCATTGGCTGTGCCGTAGACACAGATTCTCAGTGGCAGCTACTCCTTTTCTCTCTATAAGGGATAATCTTGCCTTTACACCAGTTCCACTGGGCACAGGCCCTGGTGTTTTTACATCCTGGGAACAACACGGAATAAGATACTTATTACAAGTCCTTACAGAGGAGGGAGCAATGAAGTCCTTTTTGGAACTCCAATGGGAAATTTCTATCCCATCAAAGATCTATTTTGCATATTTCCAGCTGTGTCATGTGCTGTCTTTAAATTGGACTGATCTTACAGAGGACATGCAAGAGCCGCTGGCTGAGGCACTCACTGGGTGCACAATTGAAAGTTCCTTTAACCTTTCACCATAAGTTCCTGTAAGATACAACAGAAGAGTTAGACTATACTCAGCTATGGACTCTAGATCTACAGGAATCACATTGTAACAGTTACAGGCCTTTGTTCTGGGCATCGGAAAATATAGCATCAATATCTCCCATCAGGAAACTTTTTACAGATTTGCACTTTGTTTATATGTATTTCCTCAAAGGGCCTATTGCACACGTATGACTTTAGATGGGCTATGTCCCAAGTGCCAAGCCGGGGGTGTGACGCTGGGGCACATGTTCTGGCTATGCCCGGTGGTAAAGAAATTTTGGACTCGTCTTTTGCAGTATATCCGTCAACTTTGGAGCTGTAGGCTTCCAAGAACTCCCTTATTAATATTATTTTGAGTCCCACTACAAGGATCTACTTATCCTACAGGACTTATTAGTTTTGCATGCACAGCAGTTTTGTGTGCATTAAGAACTATTCTTACATACTGGCTGGACACAGGGCCCATCTCTGCAGCATTGGAGAACTATAATGATTACACAACTGTGTATGGATCGTATGCAAATTCGAGACTTTGAGCATGCCGCTAGTTGACATTTTCAGGGTACATTGGAGGTGTTTTGGAAGACATTGACCCCACAAAGCACCATCTTAAACATCTAATAACAGATGGTCCCCTCATAGTGGTAGTTTGACACGCAGAGCATTTGGGGGGGGGGGGGGATGGGAAGTTCTAGGGGGAAAACAGTCTGTTATACTTTGGCAAATTGCATCTATCAAGTTTTGTACATTTTTTGGGTTGCATTGCCATTAATAAACATGATTCAAACATAAATATGTTAAACAGTGGTCCCAGCACAGACTCCTGAGGAACCTCACTATCTACCCTTCTCCATTGAGAATACTGACCATTTAAACCTACTCTCTGTTTTCTTTCAATCAGTTTATAATCTACAATAGTACACTACCTTCTATCCCATGACTCACCAGTTTCCTCTGGAGTCTTTCACGAGGTACTTTGTCAGATGCCTTTTGAAAATTCAGATACACAATATTGACTGGCTCACCTTTATCCATGTTTGTTCACCCCTTCAAAGAAATAAAATAGATTAGTGAGGCAAGATTTCCCTTCACTAAATCCATGTTGGCTTGGTCTCATTAATCCATGCTTTTGAATATGCTCTGCAATTTTGGTCTTTATAATAGTGTCTACCATTTTGCCTGGCACCAACGTTGGGCTCACCGGTCTATAATTTCCCAGATCACCTCTGGAACCTCTTTTAAAAATCGTTGTTAAGCTGGCCACCCTCGAATCTTCTGGTACCATGTGAATCCTGTGTTCTTTGGGTGGTGCTTGCGATACAGAGTTTCCTACCTTGAAGTGCATGTTTTGCCCAAGGACACAGTGCCGCTCCATGGTTCAGAATCAGCCTGCTCCCACCAGATGGTGACCAGATTTCCACACAGACTCTCTCTCCCCCCTCCCCCCCTCCTTGCTGGGTCTTTGCTGAAGCGTGTGCCTTCCTCTCTTTGGCAGCTGTGCTTCCTCTGTGGGTTTCTTTTTTTTTATGTCTAGTCCTTTGGTGGTGTAGGGTAACAAAAATTACTTTAAAAAAATACAACTTTTGGCAGCTGTGAGCTGAAGGGATTTCTGCAAAAACGTCTGCAGTTTCTAGATGCGATTGGCATGTGTGAGTTGGGCTGGGGGATAGACAGGAAAGGAGCAGTGGAAATAGTTAACATGTTTAACCATCTTTCCTACATCATGAAAAGAAGTGAGGGGGATCAAGGCTGGAATATGAATGGTTACCTTGGTGCAAGGGTATTAGACATCTTAGTTGACTCTTCAGCTTAGCACCCCCCCAAACCCCCTCCCTACACACACACACACATAATCACCAATTCACTTTCAGACCCTAGGGCCCACACCCTAGGATTTTTTAAAGTAATGGGTAGAAATGGCCCCCAAGCTTTAGAAGGAGTACAATTTGCCTGGTTCTTCCTCTGCTGTAATTGGTTCAGGATTTGGGTCTTCAGCTGGACACCCAGTTTCAGCTAAACACTCAGAGGAGGAACCCTAATTACAGTTATGTCATGCAAGGTTCCACGTTAGGAGTCACCGACCAAGAAAGGGAGCTAGGTGTCATCGTTGATGATACGTTGAAACCTTCTGCTGAGTGTGCTGCGGCAGCTAAGAAAGCAAATAGAATGTTAGGTATTATAAGGAAAGGAATAGAAAATAAAAATGAGGACGTTATAATGCCTTTGTATCGCTCCATGGTGCGACCGCACCTCAAATATTGTGTTCAATTCTGGTCCCCGCATCTCAAAAAAGATATATTGGAATTAGAAAAGGTGCAGAGAAGGGCTACGAAAATGATAAAGGGGATGGAACGACTTCCCTATGAGGAAAGGCTAAAGTGGCTAGGGCTCTTCAGCTTGGAAAAAAGGCTACTGAGGGGAGATATGAAAAGAGGTCTATAAAATAATGAGTGTAGTTGAATGGGTAGACGTGAAGCGTCTATGCTTTCAAAAAAATAGTAGGACTAGGGGGCATGCGATGAAGCTACAAAGTAGCAAATTTAAAACGAATCAGAGAAAATTTGACTTCACTCAACGTATAATTAAACTCTGGAATTCGTTGCCAGAGAATGTGGTAAAGGCAGTTAGCTTAGCAGAGTTTTAAAAAGATTTGGACAGCTTCCTAAAGCAAAAGTCCATAGACCATTATTAAATTGGACTTGGGGAAAATCCACTATTTCTGGGATAAGCAGTATAAAATGTTTTGTACTTTTTTGGGATCTTGCCAGGTACTTGTAACCTGGATTGGCCACTGTTGGAAACAGGATGCTGGACTTGATGGATCTTTGGTCTGTCCCAGTATGGCAATACTTATATACTTATGGTTGTGCGAACTGCATTTTACAAACTGTTTGATGCATAGTAACATAGTAGATGACGGTAGAGAAAGACCTGCACAGTCCATCCAGTCTGCCCAACAAGATAAACTCATGTGCTACTTTGTGTATACCTGATCTGTCATTTTCAGGGCACAGACCGTACAAGTCTGCCCAGCACTAGCCCCGCCTCTGCCACCCAATCTCCATTAAGCTTCTGCGGATGCTTTCCTTCTGAACAGGATTCATTTATGTTTATCCCACGCATTTTTGAATTCCGTTACCATTTTAATCACCACCTCCTGCGGGAGGGCATTCCAACTATCCACCACTCTTCTCCATGAAAAAATACTTCCTGACATTTTTCTTGCGTCTGCCCCCCTTCAATCTCATTTCATGTCCTCTAGTTCTACCGCCTTCCCATCTATGGAAAGGGTTCGTTTGCGGATTAATACCTTTCAAATATTTGAACGTCTGTATCATATCACCCCTGTTTCTCCTTTCCTCCAGGGTATACATGTTCAGGTCAGCAAGTCTCTCCTCATACGTCTTGTAACGCAAATCCCATACCATTCTTGTAGCTTTTCTTTGCAGCGCTTCAATTGTTTTTATATCCTTAGCAAGATACAGCCTCCAAAACTGAACACAGTACTCCAGGTGGGGCCTCACCAATGACTTATACAGGGGCATCAACACCTCCTTTCTTCTGCTGGTCACACCTCTCTATAGAGCCTAGCAACCTTCTAGCTACGGTCACCGCCTTGTCACATTGTTTTGTCGCCTACAGATCCTCAGATACTATCACCCCAAGATCCCTCTCCTTGTCCATACATATCAGACTCTCACCGCCTAACACATACGTCTCCCGTGGATTTCTACTCCCTAAGTGCATCACTTTGCATTTCTTCGCATTGAATTTTAATTGCTAAACCTTAGACCATTCTTCTAGCTTCTGCAGATCCTTTTTCATGTTTTCCACTCCCTCCCGGGTGTCCACTCTGTTACAAATCTTAGTATCATCTGCAAAAAGGCAAACTTTACCTTCTAACCCTTCGGCAATGTCACTCACAAATATATTGAACAGAATCGGCCCCAGCACCGATCCCTGAGGCACTCCACTACTCACCTTTCCCTCATCCGAGCGAATTCCATTAACCACCGCCCTCTGGCGTCTGTCTGTCAACCAGTTCCTAATCTAGTTCACTACTACTACTACTTGACATTTCTAAAGCGCTACTAGGGTTACGCAGCGCTGTACAATTTAACATAGAAGGACAGTCCCTGCTCAAGGAGCTTACAATCTAAAGGACAAATGTACAGTCAGTCAAATAGGGGCAGTCTAGATTTCCTGAAAGGTATAAAGGTTAGGTGCCGAAAGCAACATTGAAGAGGTGGGCTTTGAGCAAAGATTTGAAGATGGGTAGGGAGGGGGCTTGGCGTAAGGGCTCAGGAAGTTTATTCCAAGCAGGGTGAGGAGAGGCAGAATGAGCGGAGCCTGGAGTTGGCGGTGGTGGAGAAGGGTACTGAGAGGAGGGATTTGTCCTGTGAGCGGAGGTTACGGGCGAGAATGTAAGGGGAAATGAGGGTAGAGAGGTAATGAGGGGCTGCAGACTGAGTGCATTTGTAGGTAAGAAGGAGAAGCTTCAACTGTATGCGGTATCTGACCCAGGTTGGGTTCTATCTTCAGCCTGTCCAGTTTATTTAAGAGCCTCCTGTGGGGAACCGTGTCAAAAGCTTTGCTAAAATCTAAATAGATTACGTCTATAGCACGTCCCTGATTCAATTCTCCTGTCACCCAGTCAAAGAATTCAGTGAGATTCGTTTGGCACGATTTCCCTATCACCACTTTTGTGAAGAGGGGCCACATATGTTCTCTAATCTCGTGGAACCACTCCTGTCGCCAAGGATTTATTAAACAAACTAGTAAAAAAAAGGCCCGTTTCTGATGCAAATGAAACGGGGGCTAGCAATGTTTTCTTCTGTGTGCATGTGGGAGTGTGTGTGTCTCTGCCCTCTGGCCTCTCTCCCCTCCCCCCTCCCCCCTCTGAGTCCTTCACTGTTACAGAGCCAGCGATTTGATTTCGTGCTCTGCTGTTTTCCTTCACTGACTGTGTTACAGAGAGGGCGGGGCAGACATTCATAGGGAAACCGGATATCTGGCCCCTTCACACTTCTGGCTGGAGCAGTGTTGCCAGGTGGGCGGTTTTACCGCCCAATTGGGCGGTTTTCCGCGACCCGCTGCGGGAAATTTTTGCCCGCGGCGGGTTGCGTTTTTTTGGGCTGCTTTTTGGTCTTTTGGGCTGTTTTTTGGGCGTTTTTTTCGGCCGCGGGGGGCGGGGTTAGTGATGTTTTGGGCGGGGTTAGTGATGTTTTGGGCGGGGCCGATGACGGCGGGGTTGATGATGGCTGGGGCGGAGGTGATGATGCGGGGGTGGGGGTGTCAGGGGCGGGGTTTGAGTTTGGGCGGGTTTTGGGCTGGATTTAGGCTGGTTTGGGTGGGAAAAAAATTTTCCACCTGGCAACCCTGGGCTGGAGGCTTCATAGAACATTGGTGTTGCCTTTTATATAGAGAGATGTTTAAGAGGACCTGCCAGAACCTCTCTGAGCTGCCTCAATATCCTGGGGTGGATCCCGTCCGCTCCCATGTCTTTGTCTACCTTTAGATCTCCTAGTTGTTCGTACACACTCTCTTCTGTGAACGGTGCTAAATCCACTCCATTCTCATATGTACTTTTTACCAGTCAATTGCGGTCCTTCTCCAGGATAGGCTGTCCCTTATTTCTAATAATCTTTGAATAGAGAAATGGGGTAGCTGTGTTAGTCCACTTTTAAAGGTAATCAATAGAAATAGAACAAAATAAAACATGGACAAGAAAATAAGATACCTTTTTTTTTTTTTTTTATATAATCTTTGGCTATTGTTTTGGGTGAACCAGTGACTCCGCCTACTGCTAGCAAGCTCCGCCTACTGGCTTCAACCTGTATAATGGGCTTCATCCCCTCGTCCCTCCCATCTCCTTGGTTTTCATCTAACCTCTTTGTTCCCTAGCGATGCCGTGCGTAAACGTGCAGACGACGATGACGTGGACGTGGGCGCGTATTAAGTCACTTCCGCCCTGCAGGTTACTTACTGCTTCGGTTCCCCGTGCGGGGCACACGGTGTCCATCTTTCTTTGCTGTCCGCCTGCCGTGCACCGCTGCTGCTCCGTCCCTCTTCTCATGTCCGTGTCTCGCCGAGCGGCTGAGTCGGTGGCTGAGCTGCGGCCCGGTAACACTGTGCGCGTGTCGGAACGAGCCAGAGCGGAGCCGTTCTGCTGTTGTGTTGGTTGGCAGCTGTTGCTAAGCAACCAGAAAGAGTAACAGAAAGCTGTACGTCGGGGGCGGGGCTGGTGCTGGGTCCCCCCTCCCCCCTCCCCCTCGGTCCCTGCATCATGGGCGACCTCCTGGCCTGCGAGGCGGAGCTGCTTGGGTTGCTGACAGAGGTATGAATGGCTTGGGGGGGGGGGGAGAGATAGATCCCCCCCCACCGAGCAGTTTAATGCTGCAGTGGGGGGGGGGGGATCTGAGAGAAAATGTTTATTAAAATACTTAAAAAAAAAAAAGGACGACACAGAGAAATATGATATATTAAAACTCAAAATTTATTAAAGGGTGATATGACTCGACACAGCTGTGTTTCGGCCCAACTGGCCTGCGTCAGGAGTCTTTAAAACATATGTATATTCCCTTGTCATATATAATTATACTAGCCTTTGAGCCCGTAAAAACGGGCTATTATAGGAAAGGAGGGGTTGAAGGGCCTGCCCCTGGCGCCGAGTTCGCCGCTGCCCCTCCTCCTCCGAATTCGCGCCCCCCCCCCCCCCCACCGAGCCGTCACCACCCACCTTCCACCCGGCCGGGCCCTCGCTCCGCTATTGAAACAGCGAGGGTCCGGGAACGCAGCACTGAGCTCTGCTGAGCTGCCGACGTCGGCCTTCGTTCTTCTTCTCTGCCTGTCCCGCCCTCGTGTGACGTAACGTCGTCGAGGGCGGGACAGAGGCATATACATATGTTTTAAAGACTCCTGACGCAGGCCAGTTGGGCCGAAACACAGCTGTGTCGAGTCATATCACCCTTTAATAAATTTTGAGTTTTAATATATCATATTTTTCTGTGTCGTCCTTTTTTTTTTTTTAAAGTATTTTAAAAATACTTACGCCAAGCCCCCTCCCTGCCCGTCTTCAAGTCTTTGCTTAAAGCCCACCTCTTCAATGCTGCGTTTGGCACCTAACCCTTACCGTTCACTGAATCCAGACTGCCCCAATTTGACTGCCCCTATCGGACCGACCGTTCACTTGTCTATTAGATTGTAAGCTCTTTGAGCAGGGACTGTCTCTCTTTGTTAAATTGTACAGCGCTGCGTAACCCTAGTAGCGCTCTAGAAATGTTAAGTAGTAGTAGTAGTAGTAATAGTGGAGCGAGGGCCTGACCGGGTAGAAGGTGGGTGGTGGCGGCGGCGACTCGGGTGGGGGGAGCGTTAGACGGCGGTGTCCCTCCCTCAGAAATACACAGTACAGACCCTCTGTGTTCCGCCCCCGTCATCACGTATTGACGCGGGGGCGGGGCAGAGAAGGTCTCTACTGCGAATTTGCGAGTGAGTACGACACTCAACTTTTATATATATTGATATCAAAAAAGTTCTATCGAAGGGCAAGACCTGTGCGAAAAGACTGGATTTTCAGAGAGCGAGACACTTCATGAAGCTTCTCCAGCTGACATAGATAGCGGTTTACGTTCTAAATTTGGCAGACTTTAATAGCGACTATTGAAGGACCGTGCATACAGTCTTTTCGCACAGGTCTTGCACTTCGATCAAGAGTTCGTTTGATAGAACTTTTTTCATATATAATTGTATATGACAAGGGAATGTACATATGTTTTAAAGACTCCTGACGCAGGCCAGTTGGGCCGAAACACAGCTGTGTCGAGTCATATAACTCGAGTTAATAAATTTTGAGTTTTAATATATCATATTTTTCTGTCGTCCTTTTTTTTTTGTGTCATCTTCGCTGTTTTTTGGTAATTGATATATTCTTGCGAGGATTAGTTTCTTCTGTTTGTTGGATATTAAAATACTTGACATACCGCAATTTCCTACTGGCGGAACACAGCAGTTTACAATCCAACTAAAACTACATGTGATAAAAGAAATGAATAAACCCCTCAGTCCACCCCTAGGCCCCCACCCAAAAATGGATTTCTGGCTAGTCCTCTGGTCAAGGGAGCTGTTTTTCAATAGGAGGTGCACCACAGTCCTTTTACATGTAGTTGGCAGCTGAGGAGTTAACCATTTTAGTGGCTTCAATGACATCTCTGCTTCCTAGTTGTATAACCTTTGCTGGGCTGGGATCTAGGGGGCAGGATGTCAGGATTTTTTCAAGAGCCTCCTTTGGTCCCAGACGGCTGTGTATGGTGGGGGAGGAGAGCGTTCTTGTTAGCTAGTTGGAGGTTTGATGGGACTGTCTGTAGGTCCTGATGGAGACCGTTAATATTATTGGCAAAGTATGTGGCAAAATCATTGCCGGTCAGGTGTGACTGGGAAGGCTGGTTCTGTTGTGGGGTTTGCAGTAGACCATGGACTATTTTGAATAGCTGCTTGGTTGAATTTGTAGCCTGTTCAATGTGTTGAGAGAAATATTGGTATTTTTTTGGCTATTGCTAAAGCCTGTTGTTACATTGTCTGTATTTTCCAGAAGAGATATACACCATTTTCAGTGCTTTATACTTATGTTTCCCTGTATTTTGCAGTATTTGAGCTTTGCAGAATTTGAAGAAACACTAAAATGTTTTGCAAAGGAATGCAAACTAAAAGGCAAACCATTACCCAAAACAGCTGGAACTTCCCTAAGAGACTCCAAAACATTGATGGTCCAGGTATGAAGCCACCGATGTAGTACCTTCCAGATTCTTCTTTCCAATTATCTATCCTCTCACAACATTACCTTGTATTTGTTCACCGGAGACTTCAAAGCCTCTCCGGTATTATGTAAGCCACATTGAGCCTGCAAATAGGTGGGAAAATGTGGGATACAAATGTAACAAATAAATTACGTTGCTTATTCTTTTTTTTGTATTGTAACATTTATACCCCGCGCTTTCCCACATATTAGCAGGTTCAATGTGGCTTACAAATATAACAGGTTACAAGATAACGCAAAATGGATAAAAAAGGTGAATATTCCAGAGGCACCTGAATGGATTCATCTAACAGATATTGAGGGGGTTTAGGGGGGGTTGGGCTGTTGGGGGACTCAGTTGTTGAGGAGTTGGGGGGGGGAGGGGGGAATAGGAGGGATAAAAGGGTTATAAGCATAATGTTAAAATAAAAATTAAATTGTTGCATTCTCATGTGCTGGAGCCAATGGCTCGTTGTTATGTTTGAGATGTTATTTCAATAAAAATTCAAAGTTAAAAAACAAAACAAAACAGGTGAATATAGTATATAAAAAGAGGTGGACAATAAAAAGTGAATGTTTTACAAGAAAGAGCGACTTGGTGACAATAACTTGTTTCCTAGGGGCAAGGACAGATAGGAGGTGTCATTTGATAAAGCAGGCTGTAACATTTACATGGGGAATTCTCCCCTTACAGAACAGCGTTTAGGACCGGTTTCCATGCCAAGCTCTGGACTCCAGAAAGCTAGTGTAAATCCCACAGAAACCCATTATTCTTTAATACTGCAAGTAACTTTTTGGAACACTCTTGACCTGCCTGTGCCCTCCCATGGCCACACCCCCTTTTGAGTCACATGCTATGGGATTTAGGCGTCCAGCATTCTAGAATAGTGCACAGCCAGATGTCGCGCAGTAATTGGTTGTTAACTTCCAGAATGCTCAAATCTGGGGGAATGTGTGCACAAGGGCATGTAATGCCAAAATTCTGCCTAAGCTCTGTTCTGTAAAATGGTATCTGTACTTACGCATGAGCAGGACTTACACACACTTAACTTACAGAACACTAAGTTACATGCATCTATCCAGCATTTAGGCCTGAGCACTTACACCAGCTCTTGCCTAACTTAAAGGCACATATTTCACCTTTCAGGAAGCTTCCTATAAAGGAAAGTACCGTATTTTTTGGACTATAAGACGCACTTTTTTCCCCCCAAATTTGGGAGGAAAATGGGGGGTGCATCTTATAGTCCGAAGGTAGAGATTTCCCTCCCTCCCTCCCTCCGAGTTCGGGACCTCCCTCCCTCCCTCCCTCCGAGTTCGGGATCGCCCTCCCCCCCGGCCCTGTCACCACTTCTCCCTACTCACGCGATCTTCCCTGGTGGTCTAGTGACGTCGGGGGAAGGAAAGAGCCCACTCTTTCCTGCTCAGCGCGCTGCTCTCCATCCTCCTGTATGCAGCCTGACGCTCTCGGCGAGATTCAAAATAGCCGCCGAGACTTCAATTCTCGGCAGCCATTTTGAATCTCGCCGAGACCGTCAGGCAGCATACAGGAGGACGGAGAGCAGCGCACTGGGCAGGAAAGAGGGGGCTCTTTCCTGCCCCGACGTCACTAGACCACCAGGGAAGATCGCGTGACGTGAGTAGGGAGAAGTGGTGACAGGGCCGGGGGGAGGGCGATTCTGAACTCGGAGGGAGGGATTCGGACAAGACGCACCGGAGCACCTAGGTTTTAGAGGAGGGAAAAATGAAAAATTTTTTTTTCCTATTTCCCTCCTCTAAAACCTAGGTGCGTCTTATGGTCCGGTGCGTCTTATAGTCCGAAAAATACGGTAGGTGTCTAATTTCCTTTACAGAATAAGTGCAATATAGACGCCTTCTATAAAATTATCCCCTTCTTTAGCATTCTTCAGACTATTCCAGAAGAGCAGATGTTACAACCATCGGCCACTCTTCTGGAATAGTCTGGAGGACTAAAGGAAAGCAAATGATCAGGTATGTCCTAATTTTTCCATAGTACATGGATTTTTTTGTGTGGGAACGATGACTGATCAGAGCCTGAAAGAAGAAGCGGTGTAAGAATCCTGGAAATTACCATTCTTCATTGGTAAAACAAGTGGTAAGGTCCCTCAGTACATAAGAACATAAGACTAGCCATACTGGGTGAAACCAATGGTCCATGTAGCCCAGTATCCTGTTTCCAGCAGTGGTCAAACCAGGTCACCAGTACCTGTCAGAAACCCAAATTGTGGCAACATTCCATGCTAGCGCACAAAGCAAAAATATGGTGATTTAAATGCCATTTTTCATATTCTGGACTATCATTTGATCCAATAAGTATTTGTCCAGCGATCAATACAGACTCCAAGGAGTAAGTGAAATGATCTCAGAAGTGTCACGCCGTGATAATTACACACCAGAATTGTCACTGGTCTCACACCGCCTTCTGTCCGTTTAAACTATAGACTATTTTGCAAACAAAAGATTTTTTGTATATATATATATATATATATATATCATCTGAACAGTTGGTGTTCTGTTATAGTGTTAGTTTAGGGGAATATAAATCCGACATGGCACATGTTTCGCTAATTGCTTCCTCAAGGACACCCCCTAAATATGAAACAATACGTTTACTGGAATATTCAAGACTAACCATTATTATAATTGTACCAAGTGAAAGCAGTAATTACCTCCTGCCGACAGAAAACTAATGTGGCCAAGATGGCGACCACATCTTCCCACAACACTTTATACATACAGCTGACCAGACCCGCCCACCAAACACAGGAAACCCTGGTCAGCTGTGAGTATAAAATTACTCTTTAGGGATGCTTCCCTTTCACCCAGTGCCTGAGCCCTTACTCTTGGAAAGATCTCACTTAGCAAGTTACATGTTCTTAGCATTGAGATTGACCATTCTCGTCAGAATGGGAGAATGGTGGAGAAATTAGGGTCCAACCACTAGGGACAGAGAAAGTACCAGCGTGTAATATGTAAACTGCTTTGGCAGTATATCAAGTGCATTACTCACAATGGAGGGGAAGAGATTTGCAGCTTGTCTGTGTAATAGGAAGCCACGAGAGCATAAGTTAGGGGCCCCTTTTCTAAATAACATGGCGAAGGAGAGGACGGGGCAGCTGGACTAAGTTCGAATGGTTATACATCTACACAGATACCTGGGAAAAAGTTTTAGGGTTTCTATTATATTGCACTGTTTGGGTCTGATATACAAAACACAAAAAGGGAATTGATGTGCAGTAATATTGGTAGCTTGGAACGTTGCTACTATTTGGCATTGTGGTATGTCACTATCAGGTTGCGGAATATTTGTCTTTTTAAAATTAAGTTATTTAGCCGGTGAAGATTCAACCCAAATATTGTCTGGTACCCACATAACCGCAGAGGTGCCTCACCTCCTCTGGTCCCCCCTCCTGAAGCAACAGCTCGACCTGGGCCAATCCCGTGCTCCCGCCCTCTCCCCCGTAGGCCAGTGGTCTAGGGGAAATATGGGCAGGAGCAATGCCCACTCCTTTCTTCTGCCTGGCGCAGCTGCCTCGTCAAAATGGCTGCCACGACCTCTACCAATAGTTTCACAGTATCTCCTCACGGTCTGCGCTGGTTAAGTGCCGCTGAATATCGGTACTTAGGCAGACATAAGTGATTTAAGTAGGCAGGAGCCTCTCCTGCCTGCTTAAATTGCTTTCAATATTTATAGGAACTACCATGGATGGATAATTTCTTGTTTCTGACCTTAGAAATAGTGAATTTTGCTACTTGATATACCAGTGGTTCTTCTCCTTGTTGATTTCTTGCCAGTATTTGTTTTCATTCCAATAAATAAAAGGTTAAGTGAAAAAAAAAAGAATATTACACTTGCCAAAGTGGGTGAAACTCTCTGTCCATCCAGCTCCGTGTTCTGTCTACAATGCTGCAAAGTGCTAGGGGCTTCCAGGACGTTTGTAAGAAAGTGGGCTGTCATAGAGCTGCCTAACTGATACTCTACTGTGCACTGTTTAGAACTCAAGAGTTTGGGGAGCCACAGAAACTGGGGTGACATGTCACATTGTTAATAACCACTGATTTCTTTGAATCCCTGCTTCCAGTAAAAGAATACTGGGCAATAACGGGGTGCTCAGCGTGAGACCAGTACAGGATTCCTAGTGGTCCCGAGTTTGATGGGAAGGTTAGGGTTTTTGATTACTTGTTTCTTATCTTTCTTCCACAGAAGGATCTGCTCATGGCTTTCGAAGCTGGAGACCGGAAAGTGTTCTTTGAGCTATGGGAAGAACACGTTTCTCCGGGGGTCCGAGATAATGAGTCAGTTGCCCAAAAGTTGGAGTTTTATCTCAACATCCATTTTGCAGTTTTCCCTTGGAAGCACTCGGTAGGAAAGCTGGTAAGTGGGCATTTCTCTTTTAAGTCAGTGTTTTGGGTGGAATTGCTCTGGAGTCAATAGCAAACCTACAAACACGTTTTATGTTTGTCAGAGACCAAGCATTTAACAGGGCTTCCTTAGCGTCCCTCCAGACCGGACCAGGATTGGACTCTTGGGTTGTGCTCGCCTACCGGCAGGTGGAGACTGAGAAAAAACTGTGACTCTAGAGAGCCAATTAGAGCCCTAGTCATGTGACCTTAGCCTCAGTATTTTCTCAGTCTCCCAGCAGGTAGGAAGCGAGCCCATTAGTCTCTCTCTTTATCTTTTAGTGGTTAATAATGCTACCTCTTCTTCTGTGCCTAGGAATTCTCTGTTAGACGCTGGTCAGATAGAGATTTCTTTTCCTTTCTTTCTTTTACAGCCTCTGGGGGTGTTAAACTCTAGCAAACCTACAAATACCTTTTATGTTTGTCAGAGACCAAGCATTTAACAGGGCTTCAAGGTGTAGCCGTTCCCGGTTTCTTCCATCTGCTGGGCTAGCAGCCTTAAAAAGTTCCCTTTGTGTGGGAGAAGTGGAAGGAGGTGGTCACAGCCCTCCTTTGAGTCTAGCCCAGTTGTTCCATCATGATTGCATTGTGCTTGTGAGCATTAATCTGAGAAATCCTCTTTCCTGTATGAGTTTATCTTGTTGGGCAGACTGGATGGACCGTGCAGGTCTTTTTCTGTCATCATCTACTATGTTACTATGTATGTGGCTCACTATATCCATAAGGTGTGTGTGTACAGGGATAACTGTTCTATGTAATTTCTTTCATAAAATGAACTGAAATAATTTTGGAAAACAACCCTGCAAAGCAGCATAAGATCAGCAGAGGGCAACAGAGCTCAGAAATCAGACAGTGGATATGATCCGTTTTCTTTCTTTTAACCCTGTCGTTGTTTATGGTTTATTCCACTGTGGCATGTGTGTGGTCTGTTTGCTGTTGCAGGTTGGTTGATTTATCTGTCCTTTCTTTTCCTCTTAATTGTGGCCTGAACCTGGATTGTGTGTGGATTTCTGCTCACAAATCCTCTGAGGGCAGTGCAGTGACTATATGGGGTGCAATCATTTTTCTGTCTTCTTTCTTTGGGGAAACCCTCAGACTGACGGGAAAGAGCCATACTGCTGACAGTCACAAGGAGGTGCTAGAAGGTTTCATTCCTAGTGTACTGACTAGGCAGGCATGTAAGAACAGGCTTCCTCGTGCCTCCTTAATGTCCTTAGAGAAGTGGTACAGGCCTGCTCTTGGATTTGCAGAGTTCTTATTTTGGCTTCCATGAAATTTATCTTAATAAAAGCTCTTTTTTAAATTTTTTTTCTTAGGACAAAGTGGATTTTGATGACCGAATCTCTCACTTTAAGACCTATCTGGAGACCAGTGGAGCAGCTCTGAGCCAGACCACAGAATTTCTTCCCTTTTATGCTTTGCCATTTGTTCCCAACCCTACGGTGCATCCCTCTTTTAAAGAGCTCTTTCAGGTAAAGACCTCAGTTTAACCAGTGAAAGGATCTATTACCTTAGTCTGGCCCTTGTTCAACTAAAGAAAGGGCTGGGAAGTAGAAAGCAGGAGGTCAAACCAGTATGGAGACTCATAATTCCCTCTGTCCTGCTCTTTCCTGAACAGCGGTGGACTGCAATGCCACAGTGTGGTTATGGTTTATTGAACTTGTTTACCGCCTTTCCTGAGCACCTAGCAAGGTGGTGTATAAATAAAGTGAGATAGAAAGGTACTCCATAAATATGACAGGAACGAACAGAACAAGAGGTTAGAAACCAAATGATCAAAGAAAGAGAAAAGCAGGAAGGAGCCATCACACAACAGTAGTCAGCGTCCTCCAGGCCTGGTCTGAAGACTTCTTTAAATAGGTGGGGTTTAGGGCAAACTTGTAAGCATTAAATTATTATTTTGCACAAATCTAACAGCAACAAAGTAGATAAAGGTAGAAAAAGATCAATTAGCCCGTTCCATGTGCATTTGTACCTTATTCCACATTGGTTGTGACGTCTTTCTCCTTTGTATTCTTCCCTTCAGGGTAGCTGAGCACGTGAGATCCCTTTTTGATTTATATCCAGGATTCCTCCACCTATTTTCAACCAGAATAATCTAAGCAAACACCAGCACCAGGCCTTGTGGCGTCATGGTTTTTTCCTCTTTGTCCCTCCAGACCAGTTCACTCGTAGATTTATTCTCTCCTACCAACAGATAGAGACTAAGAACCACTAATTAGTCCACAGCCATTTAGTATTTCTCAGTCTCCAACAGATCATATTCATTCATTCATGTTTTTATACCGCTTAGACCTAAGCAATTTACAAGTTCTTGGAGGAAAAATCCATAGTCTGCTATTGAGATAGACATGAGGAAGCCACTGCTTGCCCTGAGATTGGTAGCATGGAATGTTGCTACTATTTGGGTTTCTGCCAGGTACTTGGAAACAGGATACTGGGCTGGATGGACATTAATGTTCTTTTCACATCTAGATCTTTTTCTTGGGTGGTAACTTCTAAAGTGGAATCTAACATCAAGTAACTATATGATTTGGATTATTCTTCCCAATGTTCATCACTTTGCACAGATCCACAGCAATAATTTTATCTGCCATTTGGATGTCCAGTTTTCCAATTTCCTAAGGTGGTCCTGCAATTTCTCACAGTGTGCATATGATTTAATAGCTTTGAATAGCTTTGTGTCATCTGCAAATTTGATCACCTCACTTCTTGTTTCCATTTTCAGGTCACTATAAATATATTAAAAAGCAGCAGTCCCGGGACAGATCCCTGTGGCACTCCACTATTTACCTTCTTCTATTGAGAGAAATGGTTCTATTTTCTGTTTTCCATTCTAATCTACAATAGAACATTGCATCCTATCCCATGGTTTTTTAATTTTCTCAGGAGTCTCTCATGAGGGACTTTGTCAAAAGCTTTCTGAAAATCTAGATACGTTACATTTCTTGAGGGACATATTATACTTTGTGTCAAAGCATAAGAGTGCCCAGTTCTCAGGTCTTCTGGCATAACGTCCACTACACTAACCAGTAGGGCTACTCCTGAGACTTTTCTCATGTCTCTCTATCATTGGTGGACCAAATGAACATTTTCCATTACTGCTGGTGACTTTTAACACTATCCTCCTGTACATAAGTACATAAGCACATAAGCATTGCCATGCTGGGACAGACCAAGGGTCCATCAAGCCCAGCACCCTGTCACCGACAGCAGCCAAAAGAACAAGCAATTTGTCCCGCCCATCCTAGAAATAGTGTATTATTCCCTCGTCCATTCAATAACATTCTATGGCCTTTTCCTGTACTTCTATCCCAACCTATCCACATAATCTGATTTACAGAATCTATCCTTCAAATCACTGTATCTGCTGAAGCAACATTCTTGTGTTCTTAATAATTCTAACTAGTTTTCTAAAACTTTTTGTATTTCAAAACTCAGGCATTGCAATTTAAATCTTCCTTATGTCCACTATAGTATAAAAGTTCTTCTCAGGAAAACTAGTGCTGTAGCTATTGTTTTTGCAAAGGGAAACCATGATGAAATGAAAAACAAACTAGACTTAAAGGAGCAGTCACTGAAGTTAAATAGTTACAAGAAACAGGAATACTGTTTGTTGGAAGCATAGTCTGGATATATATTCAATGTTTTACAAAAGGTCAAAGAAAGAGCAAACATGCTGGCATGGTTGTGAAAAAGACTTTTAAAGCTAAAAAGATTTTCAAAATGGAAAATAGATCCAATCGATGAGAATTAAAAAAAAAAAAAGCCCTGGGAAGTGACAGGTAAAGTGTTAATAAGTCAGGCCATAACCTTTCTTCAAGTCCATTTAAAAGCAGGAAGCCTGTGAGGGGATTGGTTGGACCCTTAGATGAATAGACAGGATTAAGAGCTGCCACCCTCCAATTCTGGGATGATGTTAACCTTCAGGTTCTTGCACAGAGGTATCGCTGGACCAATTTCTTCAGAACAAAGTGTTACGCAAGAGCAGTGGAGGTGAAGCTGGGTTGTGTATAACATATACATTTTCTTTATAGGATTCTTGGACCCCAGAGCTGAAGACAAGGTTGGAAAAATTTCTGTCTGTGATGTTGAAAGCCAGCAGTACCCCTCGGCTCTTCACGTTATATGTATCCTTCAGTTCTGTTCTTGATTCTGCAGTCGAGTGTTAGGACTTACTGGGAAGCGTGGCCTGAGTCCCACGGATTATAAACTGTTGGCACAGATCCTGCAGAAATTGCAGCTAGATGAAGGCACTGATATTATGCTTCCTTGAGAACAGGCGTAAACGTTAGCATGGCCTTACGGAATTTAAAGGGGGTTTGGACAGATTTCTTTTTTGGGGGTTTTGCCGGGTTCTTGAAGCCTGGATTGGCCGCTGACGGAGACAGGATGCTAGGCTTGATGGACCCTTGGTCTTTTCCCAGTATGGCGGTGCTTATTTACTTTACATGTATACACATGTGTTATCTAATTCTGTAGGAGGCCTTTATGTGCAAAACGTTACCTCCTAAGCTTATGTTTCAGTTCTTTCATATTTCTCCTTTCACAAAGGCCTGAAGCAGAATTACAAAAAATAAACACAAAAGCTAGAGAAACATATAAACCCCAAATCAGTATGTGATGAAATCTGAAGAGGGCACTTGTATCATGGAGCCGATAGACACGTATGAGCTCTTACAGCCTACCAGAAAGCTCCTGCTCTGAGGCAGCGTATGTGCGGGTAAGAATCTGTTCTCTGCACATGTTGTGTATAAATAGGCAGTGTGGTTTTCTAGTGCCTACCAATGTTCTCTCAGATTTTTGCTGGCCTGTGTGTGCATGAAAAACATTTTGTGCACAAGTTTCAGCCTCAACCCAATGTGTTTACAGTAAAGAAAGCCAGGAAAAATGTTGTTCACATCGCTACTTGCTGTGTTCGCTCCGTTCTGACCTGTGTGTTCATATGCACAGCTTAGAAGGAACCTTGCTGCCCATTTAATGAAGTCAATTCTATGAGCACCCACTAGAGTGGAAGTGTTGTTCTAGGCAGATTTCAGCCAAACATACAGAATGTCAAAACATCCTCCAACAAAATACAGTATTAAAAGAAGCATCCTGTTATCCATCCTGAGTATAGGGTGCACTGGAGGGATCCTGGTAATCCAGAGAGCAGTTGGGCTCCCCTCACAGGTGTCACGAGATGAGAGCTGAAGAGCCTCAGCACCTGAAGAAACGTGACTCGGGAGAGACTGTGTTTTGGAAGGGGTAGAGAAGATTGCGAGAGGGAGAGAAAGTGTCTGAGGGGGCGAGGGAAGAGTGCCTTGTGGAGGAGGGGGAGACAGACAAGGAACCTGCTGGGGGGCCAGAAGGGGAGGAGAGTGAGTGACTAGACCTGGATGAGTTTGCAGTTATCTGCAAGTTATCAATAATGTAAATAAACAAGATAGTAATAAAATTTGTAAAAATAGTCACTAGTAAAGCAGTAGAAAGATGTGACTTCATGTGGGTCCTGATGAGGGAAGCAGCAGGTGTGCAGATTTCTAGGGCACTTTCAGCCTTTCATCCACTCCGTGAATTGTCTGAAAATGGAAAAAATGTTCGTGTGTGTATAGTGCAGGCACATTATTGTTACTCACCTATACAACTTCACTCTCCTCTCGTGCCATCAATTCTTGCTTCTTGTACAGGAATGTGATGTGGGAGATCTGAACTGAGCTTTAGATTGGATGATGTACAAAAGATAAATATAGGAACAATAGTGAATGAGGGCAACTGTCTGATATACATTACATCTGGATAAAGCCTCTGAGATTTCCTTAACCTTTTCTCTCTATACAGAAGGACAGTAGACAGAGCAGCAAAGGTACCGCACTGCAAATGCTTTGTAATGTTACTCTTTCAAGAGACACTTTGATGCATGCATGGCTGAATGAGAGGGGGCTCTTTCCCTAATAAGGTTAATGCAGTTGGTGTGCCTTCTCCTTACTATAAATTACTACTATAAATCACTTCTATACCAGTCGTACGCAGCGCTTTACAATTGAACATGAAGAAGACAGTCCCTGCTCAAAAGAGCTTACAATCTAAATCAGGACAAACAGGACCAAAAAGGATAAAGGAAGGACACATAAGGATAAGATAAAAGTTACAAGTCAGGAGTCGAAAGCAGCATCAAACAGGTAGGCCTTTAGCCTGGATTTGAAGGCTGCGAGGGATGGAGCTAGACGTAATGGGTCAGGAAGCCTATTCCAGGCATAAGGTGCGGCGAGATAGAAGGAGCGGAGTCTGGAGTTAGTGATGGAGGAGAAGGGTGCAATTAGGAGAGATTTGCCTAGTGAAGGGAGTTCTAGGGAAGGAGTGTAGGGAGAGATGAGAGTGGAGAGGTAGTGAGGGGCTGCAGAGTGAATGCACTTATAGGTCAACAAGAGGAGCTTGAATTGTATACGAAAAGGGATAGGTAGAGTTGCCAAAGAAAAACCTGACACCTGCCTCGCCCATGCTCCTCCCTTGTCCCACTCATGCCATGCCCCAAGTCCCTTGCCAGGCCTCCTGTTGTAGCCTTCTCCTGCTCCTCTCAGACTAGAGTTGCCATCTGAAAAGAAAAAACTGCCACATGTACATACATTCTGTGATTATTTCTCAAGCTTTGCATAACAGAAACAGAGCTCCAGTAACTGTCATAATAAAGCAGCACTAGTGTCCAGGGCAGGGCGAAGGAGTTGCCTAACGGTTAGTGCAGCAGACTGGGAATCAGAGGTCCCTCCCAGGTTCATAATCCCACCATAGCCCCTTCTGGCCTTAGACAAGGCATTTAACTTGGAATGGCCAGGGGGTGGCACTGGCAACCTCACCACATTCAGGGTGTGCCATCAACCATCACATATGCAGTGGCTCCATAAGCATTTCACAGCTTCCTCCTTGTGGGCAGTAGGGACTTGAAAGAGAGACAGTGTCCAGGACTCAAATAGTAACAACCCTACCTGTAAAGAGGCAGCACCCTAGAAAACCAGTATACTTTCTACTGAAAATACAGACTGCTACAGATCTCTACACAAAATAAGCACTAGCAGTCACATGCACAAATCACACAGACAGACCTTCAACAAATATGAAACAAAGGACCACACATCAATAATAGAGATAGGAAGGTAAAAAGACTGAAGTGGAAACCTCAAAAAGTCAGGTGCTGCACGTACAGCAATACTAGAGAAACAGAAACTGAAATGTAAGATCTCAGAGAAGCGCATTTGCCACAATTGACTTATTCCAATTAATAAATTCAGAATATATACTGTTCTTTTCCTACTCTGTTGTCTGAGCATTTTATTTTTCCATTTGCTTTGGTCCTAGTATCTCTTTCCTGCCTTTCTCCTATCCATTCCACATTTCATCTCTCTCTGTGTCCACCATCTATCTTCCCTCTATATCCTTAATGCGGCCTATCCAGTATCTCCCCTCTATGTCCCTATCTTTATCCTCCCCCAATGTCCATTTGCTCTCTGTGTCCCTGTTCCTCTAGGTCCAGCATTGTCCCTTTGTACCCTGCCGCTATGCTCCTTCCATGCCTAACAGCATGTGGGGATCCTCATTAGCTGAAGTATTTATATTTTGAGGTGGGGGTAGGACAGGGCAGAGAATTTTGTTCCCACCCACTTTGGGCTCAGGCCCACCCAAAACTGGCTGTCTGGCTATGCCAATGGGAACAATGTGAGAAATTGGATGGTTGCTCTAGGCTATGTGCTTTTTTTTTTTTTTTTGGGGGGGGGGGTTATGCTGCTACAGTAAGCCTCCTTCCCACCTTTTCAGTTGTGGGGGAGAAGAGGCTCTTCCTGTTACTGGAAGGGTTCCTCCCTCTTCTCAGCTCTACAGTTCTTCCCATTTTGACTGAATTACACCAACCCCTCCCCCAACCCTGTCCCAAGATCATCCCTGCATTCGGGAAGAAAATGCATGCTTCCTAGAGTTAGCTAAAAGGGTCTTTGAAGTTCGTTTCAGCAGCATCTCATAACCTGAGAATTTGATAGGAGACACTTTTGTAACTGAATATGAATATGTATATTCAATAGTGTTAGAGGAAAGAGATTAGCTCTCCAGGTCTCCCAAATTGACTGAGCACAAGTTGGAGCTGTGGCCAAGTGGTTAGAGCACCGGTCTTATAATCCAGAGGTAGCCGGTTCAAATCCCACTGGTACTACTGAAAAAGCTGAGCAAAAACAGTTTTGATTTCCTCCCGCGGGAGGTGGTGGAGATGAAAATGGTAACGGAATTCAAACATTCGTGGGATAAACATAAAGGAATCCTGTGCAGAAAGAAGGGATCCTCAGGAGCTTAGCCTAGAATGGGTGGCAGAGCTGGTGGTTGGGAGGCGGGGCTAGTGCTGGGCAGACTTATACGGTCTGTGCTGGGACTGGTGGTTGGGAGGCGGGACTAGTGCTGGGCAGACTTATACGGTCTGTGCCAGAGCCGGTGGTGGGAGGCAGGGATAGTGCTGGGCAGACTTATACGGTCTGTGCCAGAGCTGGTGGTGGAAGGCGGGACTGGTAGTTGGAAGGCGGGGATAGTGCTGGGCAGACTTATAGGGTCTGTGCCGGAGCTGGTGGTTGGGAGGCGGGGTTGGTGGTTGGGAGGCGGGGATAGTGCTGGGCAGACTTATAGGATCTGTGCCAGAGCTGGTGTTTGGGAGGCGGGGTTGGTGGTTGGGAGGCGGGGATAAGGCTGGCCAGACTTATACGGTCTGTGCACTGAAGAGGACAGTACAAATAAAAAAGTAGCACATATGAATTTATCTTCTTGGGCAGACTGGATGGACCGTGCAGGTCTTTTTCTGCCGTCATCTACTACTTGGAACCCCCTTCCCTAAATGCAGCTACTGCACTGTAAAACATAACATAGTAAACATAGTAACTATGTTATGTTTCACAGTGCAGTAGCTGCATTTAGGGAAGGGGGGTTCCAAGGGGCATGTTCTAGATGAGTAAGGAAAATATGCACATAGGTTGTGTTTTGAAACCTACATGCATTGTTTTATTGACACAGGGAGCAGGTGTGAAGGTCCCATGGGTGCTTTGTTCTTTTGGCAAGTTTCAAATGGAGGGTATAGATATACTTGAGTATTGTGTGCAGTTCTGGTTATGGGATCTTCAAAATGATAAAACTATAAAAAGCGCAGAGAAGGATAACCAGAATGGCTTTTATAAGGAAAGGCTAAAGAGGTTAGGACTTTTCAGCTCCAAGCTGAAGAGATGACTGAGGGGAGGATATGATAGAGGTCTGTAAAATGCTGAGTGAAGTACAAAGAGTAGGGACATGCCGTTAAACTAAAAGTTAGTAGATCTGAAACTGATTGAAGGAAGTCTTTTTGTTCAGTCAATCCACAGTCAAGTTATGGAATTTGTTGACGGTATAGCCGGCTTTATGAAAGGTTTGGCCAAGTTTCTGGAGGACTGCTATCAACAGACTTGGATGCGCCCACCTTCCCCTTCTAGAAGTGAGCAACAAGGAACATACTTTCTTGTTAAGATCTGACAGGTATTTCCCAGGGAGTCGGATAAGGCTACAGTTGAATGCTGGCCTGACCCAGTATGCCATGTTTTATGTTCCATAAATAGTCCTTAAACCAGTATAGACACAGTATAATGAAACAGAGTAGGGATTATAAGAAGATGGAATATGATTGTCATAGGGACATTGTCCCATTCTTCCAGATCTCGGCTCATTTCTCTCTTTCTGTGACAGAACTTGTACAACATCTTCAGCAACAGCTGGTGGAGGCTGAACGTAAGGCCATGACCTACATGAAAAGGTTTAACAAGATACAGGCTGATTACCATAACCTCATCAGCGTCACTGCAGAGCTGGTGGATTCTCTGGAGGCCACAGTCAATGGCAAGATGGTAAGAAGCCTTCTTGGGCATCATCTGTGTTCTGGAGATTATTCTAATGCTGCTGAAGTGCAATTTATAAAAATCGGTTCGCCTTTTAATTTTAGAAGTAAATATATATTTCAAAAATGGAATTGTTAAGATCTTGGCTGGACAGTGTAATATGACAGTACTGCATACATTGGTAGTGCTTTAGATTTGAGAACTAGTGGCCTAGAGCTGAAATCCAAGGTACCACAGAATTAAGCTTGGTCATTGCAGATATGTCCAGCAGGTGGCACTGTGGATATGATCACAGTTAAGGAATTGTTTTCTGACTTGTCTTACCACTCATGAGAATGAAGAGAGCAGTGGGATTCCAGAATTCAGATAACTTTATTGGCATGGCAGGGTTTGGTTTTTTTTTTTTGCATGTGTTTCCAAAGTCATACACAAGGATGAAGGTAGCTCCAGAGAAGCAAAGGAAAGGAGAAGAAATGACCAATGCACATGAAATAAAGAGTCTAGGTGGACTGGGGAGTGTAAAATCCTCAAGGATGAAGCTGAACTGGGAGAGGGACAACAGGAGGTAAAAGCATGGTCCGGGTGGCTGGGGTATCTCTATATATAAAAGGCACCACCAACGTTCTAAATGAAGCCTCCAGCCGGAAGTGTGAAGGGGGAGAGATATCTGGTTTCCCCATTAGTGTCTGCCCCGCCCTCGCTCTCTCTGTAACACAAACAGTGAAGGAAAACACAGCAAAGCACGAAATCAAATCGCTCTCTCTGTAACAGTGAAGGACTCAGAGGGGGGAGGGGAGAGAGGGCAGAAGCCCTCACTATCTCTGTAACACAAACACAGCACAGCAGGAAACTTAACACTGAAGGACTCGACTCCGAGAGGGGAGGGGACAGAGAGAGGGCAGAGGGCAGGGACACACACACTCCCACATGCACACAGAAGAAAACCTTGCTAGCCCCCGTTTCATTTGCATCAGAAACGGGGCTTTTTTACTAGTAATTAAATAAAAACACCTTAGTGTGCAGCAGCAGCAGCTAAGAAAGCAAATAGAATGTTAGGTATTTTTAGGAAAGGAATGGAAAACAAAAATGAGAATATTACAATGCCTTAGTGGAATTAGAAAACGTACAGAGGAGAGCGATGAAAATGATAAAGGGGATGGGAAAACTTCCCTACGAGGAAAGGCTAAACCGGCTAGGGCTGTTCAGCTTGAAGAAAAGACGGCTCAGGGGAGATATGATAGAGGTCTATAAAGTAATGAGTGGAGTGGAATAGGTAGACGTGAATCACTTGTTTACTCTTTCCAAAAATACTAGGACCAGGAGGAATGAAATGAAGCTACTAAGTAATACATTTAAAACAAGAATGTGTGGTGGGGAGTGGATGGCAATGATAAAACTTTACCACAATGTCTGTGTGATTTTATGTAGTTATAGAGGCTTCTTTTTGTAGTTTCATTGTGTATGCCCATGATTGTTGGATTTTCTGTGGTTTGTAGTAAATAATGATTTAAAACAAACCGGAGAAAATATTTCTTCTCTCAATGTGTAATTAAATCCTGGAATTCATTGCCAGAGAATGTAGTAAAAGCAGTTGAGCTTGGCAGGGTTTAAAAAAGGTTTGGATAATTTCCTAAAAGAAAAGTCCATAAGCCATTATTAAGATGGACTTGGGGAAAATCCACTTCTTATTTCTAGGATAAGCAGCATAATCTTTTTACTTTTCGTAGTACATGGCTCCCCATGTGTCCCAATAAGAGACGAAATATGATTATGAGAAGCCTGTGCTTTAAGTTAGAAAGCCAGCAATCAGCTAGCCCGATTGCCAGACTCAAAAGGCTCCTGTTTCACCCTTTGAAACTTGTCTAAGATGTTAAGCATTTGCACTTCATTAAGTTGTAAACGCAAAGCATGTAAGCGCTGTATAGAGGACAAATCTGAGTTGTCCCCCTTATGTACTGCTTCTAATTGGGTGATCTGAGCATGTAGAGAACGCTGCTGAGCTATGCGTTGCTTATTAAGTTGAGATTGTAGGGCATAATACGTCTTCTCATAACTGCTTTAAGACCCTCCAACAGGATAAGGGTATCTATCTCTTCAGTATCATTTAAGTCTATATCATCATGAAGGGCCTTTTCCAGGGACTGTACATTTTGGGGGTCCTTCAGTAGAGTATCAGCCATACGCCAGTATCGAGGCCCTATCTGCTCACCCACCATTAAAAAGGCTAAACTCATTAATGCATGGTCAAACCAGGTGCAAGAGTGAATAGAGTTTCTTCTGTATGGAATTCACAAGGGTCTCATCTCCCAGCCACAGATCTATACAGGAATAGGATTGATGTAATGAGGAAAAATAGGTATAATCACGTTCACGAACATGCTGACATCTCCAAAGATCAAAAAGACCCCAACAGGCAAGAAAGCTTTGAAACTGTGCCCTATCCTGCTGGGCATAGTGTACCTGCAAAGCGGAGTTATCTAACTACGGATTAAGGGTAACATTAAAGTCTCCGCCCAGCAGGAGGTGTCCTTCCCCATAACGTTGTAAGACATGGCCCAAATCTTCTAGAAACAAACCCTGGTCCTTCTTAGGAACATACACACATATCACCATATAGAGAGTTTGCCCCAGCTGTAATTGTTTTCTGCATTAGCTTGGGATCATTTCCATTATAGGAGTATATTCGTGTGGATCTCCTTAGTGGTTGAACAGATGGAAGGCTAAGCAATGACAAACCCAAAAAAAGCTATGTGGGAAGGAATATTTTGAGTCCACCCATGAGACAGGATATCCCAGGAACTGAGGGATATAGAGAGAATTACCAGATCCTGGAGCATGGCTGGTAGGTGACGTCACACTTAGCCATCATATCTATATCCATGATTATCTGTTTACTTTTCAGATTACCCCAGAATACCTGCAGAACATCTGCGTCCATCTCTTCAGTAACCAGATGAGGCAAAGTTTGGCACACAGTATTGACTTCACAAGACCTGGAACGGTAAGTAGAGGCTGTGCTGATCCCTGGAATGAGCCTCGTTTGTTGAGATGGAACAGTTTGCATGGGCCTTGCCATTGGCTCTCACTCTTATCCTTTAAGGTTTTAACATCATCTGCAGTGACAGATCTGACAGCAGGAGCTTCTGCTTATGAATGTGGTGCAGCTAACATCTACCAGGAAATGAGCTTTTAGTTACACTGGGCCCAAATTGTGCAGTGATATTTCCCAGGGATTACATGAGGAGATGCTAATTTACCTGCAGTTTGAGGATAGCTTTGTCTAAGTCAGAAAAAAGACAGATTGGAAAAAAAAAAAACCCTACTGTTTAAAAAAAGGCATTGCAAATGGGAAAATTGGAAGCATAAATTGATTAGTGTTTCCAGCAAGAGAGAACAGTCAGAATAATTTGAGGAAGGGAGTGATAACTCCCCAAAACTACTCCAGAAGTGTATTCATTTTGTTCTAATTGATAGGTATTGCCTTATTTGCTTCTTTCTATTTATTAACTTTTATTTCTGTGCCTACAAATGGTCAGACATGGCAGAAGTGTTTGCAATCAGATTACAGAAAGGTGATGCTTGAAGTGCTTCCATGAATGACCAGATGCTGCACACTCCAGGATACTGAATGAGCTGAAAGCCTTCCTGGCTCTCCTTAACTTGTCTTTGAAGTCAGGGGAGGGAGAGTAGAGTTGGCCCCCAACAAAGTATGGGGAGTGGTGGTTCATTGTGGGAATTTGTGGACTTAGATTTAACTATTTATTAACACTATAGCTGAAACACAGACCTGAGCAGTTTACAGACTAATTTACATATAAGTACATAAGTAATGCCATACTGGGAAAAGACCAAGGGTCCATCGAGCCCAGCATCCTGTCCACGACAGCGGCCAATCCAGGCCAAGGGCACCTGGCAAGCTTCCCAAACATTCTATACATGTTATTCCTGGAATTTTGGATTTTTCCAAGTCCGTTTAGTAGCGGTTTATGGACTTGTCCTTTAGGAAACCGTCCAACCCCTTTTTAAACTCTGCTAAGCTAACCGCCTTCACCACTTTCTCCGGCAACGAATTCCAGAGTTTAATTACACGTTGGGTGAAGAAAAACTTTCTCCGATTTGTTTTAAATTTACTACACTGTAGTTTCATCGCATGCCCCCTAGTCCTAGTATTTTTGGAAAGCGTGAACAGACGCTTCACATCCACCTGTTCCACTCCACTCATTATTTTATATACCTCTATCATGTCTCCCCTCAGCCGTCTCTTCTCCAAGCTGTATAGCCCTAGCCTCCTTAGTCTTTCTTCATAGGGAAGTCGTCCCATCCCCGCTATCATTTTAGTCGCCCTTCGCTGCATCTTTTCCAATTCTACTATATCTTTCTTGAGATGCGGCGACCAGAATTGAACACAATACTCAAGGTGCGGTCGCACCATGGAGCGATACAACGGCATTATAACATCCTCACACCTGTTTTCCATACCTTTCCTAATAATACCCAACATTCTATTTGCTTTCTTAGCCGCAGCAGCACACTGAGCAGAAGGTTTCAGTGTGTTATCGACGACGACACCCAGATCCCTTTCTTGGTCCGTAACTCCTAACGTGGAACCTTGCATGACATAGCTATAATTTGGGTTCTTTTTTCCCACATGCATCACCTTGCACTTGCTCACATTAAACGTCATCTGCCATTTAGCCGCCCAGTCTCGTAAGGTCCTCTTGTAATTTTTCACAATCCTGTCGCGATTTAACGACTGAATAACTTTGTGTCATCAGCAAATTTAATTACCTCGCTAGTTACTCCCATCTCTAAATCATTTATAAATATATTAAAAAGCAGCGGTCCTAGCACGGACCCCTGAGGAACCCCACTAACTACCCTTCTCCATTGTGAATACTGCCCATTTAACCCCACTCTCTGTTTCCTATCCTTCAACCAGTTTTTAATCCACAATAGGACATTTCCTCCTATCCCATGATCCTCCAATTTCCTCAGTAGCCTTTCATGAGGTACCTTGTCAAACGCCTTTTGAAAATCCAGATACACAATATCAACCGACTCCCCTTTGTCCACATGTTTGTTCACTCCTTCAAAGAATTGAAGTAAATTGGTCAGGCAAGATTTCCCCACACAAAAGCCATGCTGACTTGGTCTCAGTAATCCATGTCCTCGGATGTGCTCTGTAATTTTGTTTTTAATAATAGCCTCTACCATTTTCCCAGGCACCGACGTCAGACTCACCGGTCTATAATTTCCCGGATCTCCCCTGGAGCCTTTTTAAAAAATGGGCGTTACATTGGCCACCCTCCAATCTTCCGGTACCACGCTCGATTTTAAGGATAAGTTGTATATTACTAGCAGTAGCTCCGCAAGCTCGTTTTTCAGTTCTATCAGTACTCTAGGATGAATACCATCCGGTCCAGGAGATTTGCTACTCTTCAGTTTGACGAACTGCCCCATTACGTCCTCCAGGTTTACCGTGAAGTCAGTAAGTTTCTCCGACTCGTCCGCTTGAAATACCATTTCCGACACCGGTAACCCACCCAAATCTTCCTCGGTGAAGACCGAAGCAAAGAATTTATTCAGTCTCTCCGCTACGTCTTTGTCTTCCTTGATCGCCCCTTTTACCCCTCGGTCATCCAGCGGCCCAACCGATTCTTTTGCCGGCTTCCTGCTTTTAATATACCGAAAAAATTTTTTACTATGTTTTTTTGCCTCTAATGCTATCTTTTTTTCATACTCCCTCTTGGCCTTCTTAATCTGCGCCTTGCATTTGTTTTGACACTCCTTATGCTGTTTCTTGTTATTTTCAGATGGTTCCTTCTTCCATTTTCTGAAGGCGTTTCTTTTAGCCCTAATAGCTTCCTTCACCTCACTTTTCAACCAGGCCGGGTGTCTTTTGGACTTCCGTCTTTCTTTTCTAATTTGCGGAATATGTATGGCCTGGGCCTCCAGGATGGTATTTTTGAACAGCGTCCACGCCTGTTGTACAGTTTTTACTCTCTCAGTTGCCCCCCTAAGTTTTTTTTTTACCGTTCTTCTCATTTTATCATAGTCTCCTTTTTTAAAGTTAAACGCTAACGTATTTGACTTTCTGTGTACAGTTACTTCAAGGTCGATGTCAAAACTGATCATATTATGGTCACTGTTATCAAGCGGCCCCAGTACCATAACGTCCCTCACCAGATCATGCGCTCCACTAAGGACCAAGTCTAGAATTTTTCCTTCTCTCGTCGGCTCCTGCACCAGTTGCTCCATAAAGCTGTCCTTGATTTCATCAAGGAATTGTATCTCTGTAGCGTGTCCCGATGTTACATTTACCCAGTCTATATTTGGATAATTGAAGTCACCCATTATTATCACATTGCCCATTTTGTTCGCGTCTCTGATTTCTTTTATCATTTCTGTGTCTACCTGCTCATCCTGGCGAGGCGGACGGTAGTACACTCCTATCACCATTTTTTTCCCTTTTATACATGGAATTTCAACCCACAGTGATTCAAAGGTGTGATTTGTGTCCTGCTGAATTTGTAATCTATCTGAGTCAAGGCTCTCGTTAATATACAATGCTACCCCTCCACCAGTCCGGTCCACCCTATCATTACGATATACTTTGTACCCCGGTATGACAGTGTCCCACTGGTTATCCTCCTTCCACCAGGTCTCAGTAATGCCTATTATATCCAATTTTTCATTTAGTGCAATATATTCCAACTCTCCCATCTTATTTCTTAGACTCCTAGCATTTGCATATAGACATTTCAGAGTATGTTTGTTGTTCTTATTTGTATGATGCTTAGTACCTGACACTATTGATTTGACATCTTTTGTCTGATCTTTAGTTGTATTTAAGGGCACCTGGCCTACCACGGTCTGTTGTGCAACCTCACTATCCAGAAACCCTATCTTCCCTACTAGTGGTCAGCACAGCGGTGTAGCAAGGCCGGCTGACACCCGGAGCGGGTCGCCACTGCGCACAACCCCTCCCCCCCCCCCCCCCCGGGTGCAGCACGGCGCACCCCCCCCCCCCCCGGAGTGCATCACTACTGCTGGCGCTACGCCCCGCCGAGTGCACGTCGTCTCTGGGGGCTGCGTCGGCTCCGTTGGTTCCCTGCTTTCTCTGCCCCGGAACAGGAAGTAACCTGTTCCAGGGCAAAGAAAGCAGGTAACCAGTGGCGCCAACACCCCCCCAGCACGTGCACCCGGGGCGGACCGCCCCACCGCCCCCCTTTTCTAAGCCACTGGGTCAGCAATGTTTTCATGCCAAGCTATGTTCGGGCAGTGCCATTGAATAATCAGATATGTGCAGATAGCTGGCACTTAACTGGTTAGATTTAAAGTGCTGTTATGTGGTCCTGTTTGCCTCCTAAAGTTAACCAGTTAAGTGTCAGCTTTGTCCCTGGATCACCCACTGAATAGCTGGCTCGCATAGGTGACTTAACCAGGCCAATTTAAATTGCTTTGAATATTGACCCCTATTTGCTTATCTTTCTAAAATGGAAGATGCATAATTGGGCAGACTGAATGGGCCAGTTTTCATCTTTCCTGCCATCATTTGGAAACAGGGAGATGAGGAGTTCCGTGAAGGTGGTAGACATTAAACAAAATTAAACATTAGTGAGGCGGGAGGGTGAGATAATATTTGATCTATGTATAGAAATTAATGTGTTTTCTTACCCAAAGTGTTAGAGAAGCTGATGGAATTAAATAAGTGGGTCGGTCTTTTATCCATCTGCCGTTGTCTTCTGGGTTATGTAGTGTCACAGTAAATTTTAGTCACTGAGGCTAAGGAAGGAGCTAATTTCTTCACCTTGGGCAGTAAATATTTGCTGCTTGGTGGCAGCATAATACTGGGTATAGAAAACCCAGTCATTCCTGTTTAAAATATTTGAATGATAAATCATCAGCTGAACACCGAAAATAAGAAGTGATCCACCTGGGCACCTTTAGGAATGCACCTTGTGTGCTTGGCTGAAGTCCAGTGCTGGTCTTTTCCCAGTATGGCAGTGCTTATATGCTATACAGGCCTCCAGATTAATAATTTACATTCTCATGCCTCATTAAATAAATCCCTCCCTACATCAGTTATTGAAGTGCCATTAAATATTTAATAGTTGTGCTACACACCCTTTCTACTGTTCTATGTTATCCATCTTGTAAGATTGCTACAAGCAACATCCTCTGGAGTAACATTTGCCAGGCTTCCTGCTACACTTGGAAGGAGGCCACCAGCATTGCACTTTCACTAAATTGTTCCAAAGGCAGCAGATGACATCTTTAAAGGGGTGACATGGCAGAACCCGATCTTCAAAAATGCATTAGAGCAAATGAGGTTTAAATGTAAACGTTTGCAAATTCCTGTACAGGAAAGATGTATGCAGATACCTACTAGATGCGTGTAAATATGGTTGCACACACATGTAGGGGGTAATCATGAACTTTAAACCCCCCTTTGACCTGCAGAAATGTTTTTTTATAAAATTCCCCCAAGGTTATCCTAGATAATAATTCTCACCTCCAACGTTCGAATGTGCCTGGGACCGTGCCTCCCTCGGAGGTGCTGTGCTAGGCAGGCACGCACTGACGTCAGTGACAGCTGATTCCGAGGCATGGGGAGGAGTAAGTTTCCCTACTCCTCCCCCTGCCTCGGAATCAGCCGTCACCCCCGCGTTACGGCCCCCTGGACCCCCCTTCCTCGACCCTGTCGACCCCCCCCTTCCCGCCGAAAACTGCCCCCCGCCGCCGTTGTCGACTACCTGTGCTGACGGGGGACCCAAACCCCCGACAGCCGAAGTCCTGTTCTGCTCTTCGCAGTGTTGGTTCCTCAATGATCTTCTCTTCAAGTTTCTGTGCGTGCGACAGAACGTCTGACGTCAGACGCACGCACAGAAACTTGAAGAGAAGATCCGTGAAGGGCAGAACAGCACTTCGGCTGTCGGGGGGGTTGGGTCCCCCGTCAGCACAGGTAGTCGACAATGGCGGCGGGGGGCGGTTTTCGGTGGGAAGGGGGGTCCACGGGGCCGTAACGCGGGGGCGGGGGGTTGAAAACGGAGGGAGGGCAAACTGTTGAACACCGAGGGACGGTGGGGGATTACCTGCCTAGCGCCCGTTTCATTGGTTACAGAAATGGCCTTTTTCCTAGTGTGTTTATAAAGTAGGTGCAGAGCATATTGACACTTTGACACAACCTGAGTTTCGGTATGTTCTATGGAGGAGATTGGGTGGAGCACAGGCCAGTAATATACACAGCTATGTGAAGGCTAAGTAAACACCCGTCTTGTAAAGGTACGCTCTATAATATTAGGGGCAAAGCAGCTGCCAGTATGTATGTGTGAAGTTTGTGTAAATGGGTATTTCAAGAACACTTAGTCCACATTAGAGTGTAACATAAACCCCTGAGCATTGGGGGGGTGGGGTGTCTGCAGGTTTTGTGAGGCTGTTTTTTAGAGATACTTGGGTGCATATGTTGTCTTTATAAAATATAGATCTTAGGGGGGAGTTTGTGCACATAAAGGGACTGTCCTAAAATTACCCCAGGGCTTCCGCCTGTAAGAGTGTCTGCATACAGCCCACGTGTAGTGTGTTCATGGGCAGAGTTCAGGCAGAGTTGCAGTTTGCATGTGTTGTTCACACATGAACATTTACATCTGCTGCTGCAGATTCAGTCTAGGTTTCAGACTTCATGTGTTTGACATGGATGTGTTGTTGCTGAAATGGTGATTTCAGGATAGGTTAAGTCTTCCAAGTAAAATCAAATTGAAAATTGAAGTGGTCAGCAGTCCCTTTACTGCTTTCAAAAACACTTTTCACTGGATATGTATTTTTCTGTTTTAACATCTGGCAGTATTGGACATACTTGATAAATTTAGAGAGCAGTAATCAAAGTCGTTTCATGTTTTTAAATGAGCATTTTGAAAATTGCTCACTCTTTATGTTGGTAAAAGTACATGTGTAGGGGAAACACGCACAGTGGAAACTGTCTTAGTTAATGTTCATGAAAACTGAATCAAGTGAAGCTGAAAGTTGTATTAGAATAACTTGGCAACAAAAGGATTAACAAATCCCCAAGGCCAGATGGTATTACCCCCACAGATCTGTTAGGAGCAATCACCATCTGTGATTAAGATCTGCCATTGTTAACAGGTTGAAAAGTTCATGCTGTAAGCATTGCACAAAGTCATGTTTCACTGGGTAGGTGTGGTGTGTAAAGTGTAGTTAGGTGCTAAGAAGGATGTTGGTTGTAGGGGTAGATTGTGTGTAGACAGTGGGTGTCGCATGTGCTTGAGTGGACTTCTCATCTGGTGGGGATTGGAGCAGGTACAAGTAAGAGACTGTCTTTACCCCTCTGCAATACCCTGAATTTGGGATCTCGGTGCTGCCCATCTTTGAATATGTCCAAGGACTAGCAAGGGATCTGTACACTGCTACAGCTAAATTCCTCTGCAAATGGGGCATCTGAACATGTGGAACCGGAAGTAAGGGAGAAGAGTATTTGGGGCTGGCAGAACCGGTTTGCAGGAGCTACATAAGTAAATAAGGGAAACCAAGGTGGAGATGATTGACCGGCTGATCGGAAAACTGGGGGAGCTTTTTGAGGTGTTAATCATGCATATTTCTGAAACAGCAGGAAGATTAGTGAAATAGAAGAGAGAATAGAGCGTTGAAAGCATGAGGATAAACAATTGGCAACTCTTAAAGATGTTCAGAAGAAATGGATCCTCAGGAGCTTAGCCGAGATTGGATAACAGAGCTGGTACTGGGAGGCGGGGCTGGTGCCGGGCAGACTTATACGGTCTGTGCCAGAGCCGATGGTGGGAGGCGGGGATAGTGCTGGGCAGACTTGTACGGTCTGTGCCCGGAAAAAGACAGGTACAAATCAAGGTAAGGTATACACAAAAAAGTGGCACATTTCTTGGGCAGACTGGATGGACCGTGCAGGTCTTTTTCTGCCGTCATCTACTATGTTAAAGATAAAATGGAGGATCATGAGAATTGGAAGAAGTGCTCTAATCTCTGCATATTCGGAGTGCCAGAGGGAACAGAAGCTCAGGATGCTGGAAAATAATGTACGGGATACACTGCTGCAATGCTTCCCTCGCTCCCCAGCTACACCTGCTTTTGAAACTGAGCAAACACATAGGGAATGAGGGCCAGCCAGACAGGGATACTCCACTTAGAGCATTGATTTTTAACTTGTAGCACTATCCTGAACATGAGTACATTATCAAGAGTGGCCCAGAAGCATGACAGTGCTTTTCAATCTCTCTCCATCTTAGACATCCCTCACATAACACCCTAAATGGCATCACACACTTATTTCCTATTAGATTCAAAAGATCGATCATCACTTTAGACCCTTCTATGTTTGAGAACTATGGAGCTGTTTCTAACCTACCCTTTTTCAGCAAGGTGACTGAGAGGCTGGTGGATTTCTTGAAGATCCAAGAGATCCTTGATGCCAATCATACAGGTTTAATCTCAGTGCAAAAGCCGAAGAGTAACAGACCCCGAAGTACTGCAAAAATACACCACACGTTAAGCTTCTGTGTATCCTATAAACCGATTCTGGTCACTGCATCTCAAAAAAGATATAGTGGAATTAGAAAAGATACAGAGAAGGTTTTTACATTTATCTGTAATGACTGCCTTCCTCAGAAAGCTTAGGATGTAAGCGTGCAGTGCTGGTGTCAGAAGCAGGAACTGACCCCACATTTCTTGGTTTCTAATTCGTTCATCTATCCATCAGGCCTCCTGCATAGTCATGGTTTATGTCTTCTCCAAAAAGCTGATATTTGATGATTTTGAGCAGTTCTTGTTCATTTTGTGCAGTGAAACATTTCCATAACCCTGCCTTGGCACAATGTATAGGGTCTATAAAATCAGCTGAATGTTTCACTTCTAACTTTTGATTTTAATTTTTTTTCTCTCAATATCAAGTGTATACCTGTATTTAACTTTTATTTGGCTCTTTCTTTATTTTATGGTGTGACTGTTGGCCCATAAAGGGATATTACTCTATGAGCCCCTCTGATGGATATGTAAGTCCATTTCTTCTTTTCTTATACTTTTCCAATTTTTTGCCTTTTTTCTTCCTGTCTCCTCGTTTCTCTCGTATTTAGCCACTTAACATTTATTCTCTCTACCTGCATCCTGTGGCACAGTGCTGTCCATTACTGCGTTGCATAACCAGCATGCTCCTCTGCATGCCTTGTAAAGCATTGAAAAACGAACCTTGGAGAACTTATAAACTTATTCCCAGCCTGCCTCTGCATGCTATGAACATACCCCTATGAACACCATCACTCAAAATCTGCTTTGTGACTGACTCAACTATTGTTACTTTATTGTTTCAAGCAGCACCTGATTTCCCATTTGAACCTTCTTTCTATAATGCCATTGTTTATATTGGAGCTGATACTGTCACAAGAATTGTGGGATGCAAAATTGAAAATATAATTGTGACTTGAATGAAAGGAAGGGGTGGACAGCAGAGGATGTAATTTTTGGAAGCTAATTGATTTTCTTAGCTAATCAACCAGTGTATAAATAGAGAAAGCAATTGAATAATATCTGGAAATCGATGATGAGGGAGGAAAACCAAAGTCGGAAGAATGCTGGGCTGCATAGAGAGAGGCATAACCAGCAGAAGAAAAGAAGTATTAATATCCCTGTTTGGGTTTTTGGTGAAGCCTCACGTGGAGTACCGTGTTTGGGGGCCACATCTTACTAAGGACATAAAAAGACTTGAAGCAGGTCAGGGTAACATCAGGAAACACTTTTTCATAGAAAGGGTGGTGGATACCTGGAATACCCTCCCGGGGGAGGATTCTACCTGCCCTTCCAACTATCGCTCCATCTCCCTCCTCCCTTTCCTATCCAAGATAACTTGAACATGCTGTTCACCGTCGTCGTCTTGACTTTCTTTCATCTCAAGCTATTCTTGATCCACTTCAATCTGGCTTTCACCCTCTACATTCAACTGACCTGTTTGTGGCCAGATCCAAAGGTCTCGATTCTATCCTCATCCTTCTCGATCTATCAGTTGCTTTTGACACTGTTGATCACCACCTACTCATTGATACGCTGTCCTAATTTGGATTTCAGGGCTCTGTTCTTTCTTGGTTTTCTTCTTGTCTCTCCCATCGCACTTTTATGTTTAAACTGTTTTATTGACGATTATCACAATACAAATTAACTTAGAATATTCATATAGCATTGCTTGATATACAAAACAGCATTCTTACAACATATTCAACATCGCCAAACACTTTTCTTCCCCAGTTTTCTCCCCCCTCCCCTCTTAACAATTCCTTGGCAAGTGCTAATATTAGATGTTAAATGACTTTTGTTCCTAATATCCTACACTTTAAATACCTCGTTAGGTGAAATAGTGCTTATCACAAAATATCAGAAAACTAAACATCAAAGCTCTAGAGCACTGCCAAGCTTTAGCCATATACATCTCACTCAACCCCTCCAACCCCCCACCCAATACCTCCCCCCCTTGCAAGCAGAATTCCACTCTAAACTAAATTCCTACTCCAGGCTACCCATACTCTCCATTATTCCACTATTTATCAGGCATTAACAAGCAGACTACGTCCCCTTGGGCTGAGAATTTGCAGGTATGGTGTCCAAATCTGTAGAAAACGTACTCTGCGTTTAGGCGATTGTTTTGAATCCCTAGCCTCCCAAGAGGCCAGGAGATGCACCTGATTGCGCCAATGCCAATAAGCTGGCCCTTCCGAAGAGACCCAGTATTGCATAATACATTGCCAAGCTACCAAGCTCAGCTTCCTGCATAACATTATAGCAGGGGCATCTAATGGAGCAAACGCTCTTGGTTGATCCAACAGAAACTGCCTCTCCGTTCCTTGAATTCTATTCCCCAATCGATTCAAAAACCCTCTTACCCTCTGCCAGAACATGCGCACCTTGGGGCATTGCCATAATGCATGATATAATGAGCTGGGACCCCCTCCGCACTTAGAACACCCCGAGTTGTCCGGCCCCAACATATGAGCCAGTTGTGCTTTAGACATATACCCCCGAAGGACCACTCTATAACCACACTCCCTCAGCCTCTCATCTGTTACCAACACCCGGATGCCCTTCAAGGTAGCTGACACATCCCATGTTGCCAGTGAGGTCCCAAGATCTTGTTCCCATTTTCGCTTAAGATCAACATATTGCCTCTGGGACCTACGCCTAGCCAGTGCCCCATACAATGCTGATACAGATTGCTTCTCTGTCTGCAACTCCTCAAAGAAGACCCTTAGCAGTTCCCCCATCCGCCCCCTCAGGGGTGCTTGGCTCAGGGATTTCATATAGTGTCGGACCTGTGCATAGGCAACTCTATTGCCCCAAGCTGATCCCACTTTATCTTGAAGAGCGTCAAATGTTATCATTTCCCCATTTTCCAATAACAGGTGTTCCAATCTTGTGATGCCTAGCCCTTGCCAACTGCCAAATGTCGGGTTGTCTATCCCTGCTTCAAAAACAGGATTACCTACGATTGGGATTTGATCTGTAACGTGTGGTTGGCCCCCCATTTGCCGCATCCACCACTGCCACGCCTCCCGAAGGGGCTGTAGTATTATACTTTTTTTAAATTTAGAAGGGAGCCAACTGCGAGGTAAATGGAGCAATGCTAATATATCATATGGAGCAAAATAGGCTTCCTCCAAGCCCATAGGTGTATAATACTGCGTGGTATTCACCACATCTCCTATGTGATGCAACAAACACGCCTGGTTATATAGGAACACATCGGGGATACCCATTCCCCCCTGTCTCCAGCTCCCTATTAACATGTTTTGGCTAACTTTAGGCTTTTTGCCTGCCCAGCAAAATCGACTAAAAAGACGCATCATCCGTTTCAAATCAGTCCGTGATAGGCGCATGGGTAGGGTTTGAAGGACGTACAACCAGCGCGGAAACAGCACCATTTGGACTAAATGTATCCGTCCCATTAATGACAGTGGAAGGCTCATCCAAGAGTCCAATGTAGCTTTAGTATGTTCCAGTAAGATTTTAACATTCAACTGATATAAGTCTGAAGTATTCATTGTGAGTCGGATTCCTAAATATTTAAAAGACTCTCTAGCCCATCTCAATGAAAATTCAGGATCCCAGTCCCTCTGGTTCACCTCTGGCGAAGCCAGAGCTTCTGACTTATCTAGATTGATTCGGAAACCTGAGTAGTCTCCATATTCACGAAAGGTTTCCAATAACGTGTCTAAGGATTCCCTTGGGTTTGTGAGATGTACCAGAATGTCATCCGCAAATGCTGCGATCTTAAACATGTGGGTCCCTAAGCCGACTCCCCGGATCAAAGGGTTTGCCATGATATCTCTAATAAGGGGATCTAAAACTAAAACAAAGAGAAGAGGGGACAAGGGGCACCCCTGCCTTGTGCCTCTCCTGATACAGAAACTTTCCGATTCTATCCCGTTCACTCTCAAGGTGGCACATGGGTTGGCATATAAGGCGTGAATTGCCTCAACAAATCTCCCTGAAAATCCATAATGTTCCAGCGTATCAAAAAGAAACTTCCAGTGAACCTTATCAAAGGCCTTTTCCGCATCGAAGCTGATCAACAACGATGCTACCTTCGCCTGCGAGCTGTGCTCTAGTGATGTCAATATTGCTCTCAAGTTTTTACTCACTGCTCTACCTCCCACAAAACCCACCTGACTTTCATGAATCAACCGAGGGAGCAACCTCGCCAGTCTATTAGCCAAGATTTTTGCCAACAACTTGGTATCATAATTTAATAGGGAGATAGGCCGGTACGATGTCGGCTCCAGAGGGTCCCTCCCCGGCTTCAACAAGACTATTATTTGAGCCCTATTCAAGTCAGGGGGTAACCTTTGTCTCTCTATCAGTTGGTTCAAAAATCTAGTAATTGCGGGTATAACTCCTCCTTCCATCAATTTATAGAATTCTCCTCTTAAACCA
The DNA here is from genome assembly GCF_901765095.1 of Microcaecilia unicolor. NCBI lineage: Eukaryota > Metazoa > Chordata > Amphibia > Gymnophiona > Siphonopidae > Microcaecilia > Microcaecilia unicolor. The sequence goes on along the minus strand of NC_044040.1, from coordinate 217,977,282 downwards.
TCAGGTCCTGGGGCTTTCAATCGCGGGCTGCGGGCTATAACCATACTAACTTCGTCCTCAGTGATTAATTGATTAAGACTGTCCAACTCTTGTATTGTAAGCTTTGGTAAAGCTAAATTTTCTAAGTACATCTGATTTAATAGGCCGTCTTCCTCTGGGGAAGCGTACAGCCCTTGATAAAAGGTCCGAAAAGTTTCACAGATTGCTTTGTCTGATGTGTGGAGCCCTCCCCCCCTTTGCCTCAGTGCCAGAATGTTCTTAGTCCCTCCCCGGGGGGTAATTATTTTTGACATCAACTTGCCTGTTTTATTACCATGTTTATAAAGCATATATCGATAGTAAAGCTGTGACTTGTGTGCCCTCTCTTGCAAAAGTTCATTTAAGGCGGTTTGAAGCTCTAACACTTGTTGTTTATCACCTATCGCATGTGTCTCCCCATATCTCTTCCGTGTCTTACAAAGTTGGTTACTTAAACGCAAGATCTTTCTGTCTCGTGCCTTCCTCACAAAGTGTGTGTGACTTATAACTTCGCCTCTAAGAACCGCCTTAGCCGCTTCCCAAAACAAAACTGGATCCTCTATATGCTCTTGATTATGAGTGCTGTATTCCGCCCAGCTAGCTTGTAATCGGCCTTTAAGCACTGGATCTGAGCTAAACTCCAGGGGAAATTGCCATTTATGTTCCTGTTGGGTCGTACCGCTTGGTATCCATTTTATCTTAACCCAGGCATGGTCTGACACCATGTACGGTCCTATCTCTGCTGTTTTCACTTCCCCAAACATCTGGCGCGATGTCAGAATATAGTCGATTCTCGACTGAGTTGAGTGGGCCCGTGACAGGTGTGTGTAGTCTTTCTCACCTGGGTGCAGCACCCGCCACACATCAACCAGGCCCAACATCTGGCTCAATTGTAAGAGGCCTCTATTATTATAACATGAAGAGGCCGTCTCCGGAGCTGATCTGTCCAGAGGGGGGTCCCAAGCTGCATTAAAATCGCCCCCCATCACTATAGCTGCGTGCGGTTGCCTGAGCAGAAAATTAATCAAAGTTTGATAAAACTTCCGATCATATCTATTTGGAGCATAAACATTACAGATTAGCAGTTTCTGTCACCCAACTACCACTTCCAATATAACATAGCGGCCTTCAGTATCAATCAGAAGTGGGTTAATTACAGAGGCTATGCCTTTTCTAATTAATATCGCTACTCCTCCCTTTTTGCCTTGTGCATTTGCTGCTATACAATCCCCAACCCACCAGGTGTTGAGCTTGGCATGTTCAATCTGGTTCAGATGCGTCTCCTGTAAAAGTGCTATGTCTGCTTTCTGCCTATTTAATTGTTGTAAAATCTTAGAGCGTTTTATTGGCGAATTAACTCCGCCTACATTCCATGTTATTATTCTTACTATTCTTGGATTTGTAAGTGTGTGACTATATCCATAGATGTCCACTTTTGTAATCGAGGGGGACATCCCAGCCTCTGCCCCCCCCTAACTTGCACCTCCACTTTATCAGCATCACTGTTATGTTCTGCCCACGCTTCCATCAGAGCCCGTCTCCCATTGCCAAACCGCCTTTCATTGACAGCTCGGGGAGACAGAGCCCCCCAGAAGCCTTCATTGCTTTCCTTTACATCCTTTCTATTTGATACTTGTACCCTGCTTGCATCCCTCCTCCCTCCCCCCACCCCCTCCCCCCGCCCCTCCCCCACCCCCCAAATCCTGTATCCCTTATTCTCAGGTCCACCAATTAGGACCACGACTTCCTTACGTCTCTCCCTCCCCCCTCCGCATTAAACAGTGTTACATTAAACATAACTTTCATTGTCAAGCTGATCAGACACTTACAGGGTCTCACCCCTCTTACCAGGGGTTCGAACCGTTTCACCCATTGGCCATGTCTTCCATAAAGTGTTTTATTCAACAGCAAGAAAACTCAAAGGAAAAGTCTAACTCACAAACCATAAAACCTTAACCTTCCAACTGCAGCCGTCTTGCCAAGCCTTTCTGCTACTATAAGTGGTCCATCTTTGTACTTGGCTGGGAGTTTGCTGTATTGTCATATATTGACCAGTCAGGTCTCCTCTGACCCCTCCTTATAACATTACTCAATGCTCTCAAAGTGTTCGCTCCTCTGTGCTGTTCAACTTGCATCTGAAGATGTTGTTCCCAGCTGCTGTAGAAATTCTTTAGCCGCCCCTGCCGTCTCATATGTCTTGGTGATGCCGTTATGCGTGACCCGCAGTTTGGCAGGGTATTGTAGTGCAAATCTTATTTTCTTTTGGAATAGCGTTGAGCAAACCTCCGAAAACTGTCGCCTTCGTGCTGCTACCCCTGCTGAATAATCTTGGAAGCATCTTACTGGGATTCCATCATACTCCAATGTCTTTCCGGTTCTAAGCAGCTTCATCACCTCTTGTTTTTGCGCATAATTCAAAAATCGTAGAATTACCACTCTTGGTTTATTGGTACCAGTCATTTTCATCCCTATGCGGTGAGCCCGTTCTATCTGTATTGGCCCCGAGGCTTCTGGGAATTGTAGTTCACTAGTAAACCAGCGTGCCAAAAAAACCTCCAAGCCCCGTTCGGGTATCGTTTCTGGCAGGCCCACCACTCGGATATTATTTCTCCTGGACCTATTTTCCAGGTCCTCAATCTTTTCCTCCATCGCCTGCAGCTTTTTTTGAGTTATATCCTGTACTGTCTCCACCTCCGTTACTCTGTCCTCAATTTCACTCACACGTGCTTGAAAGCCTGCACAGTCTTGAGAGAGATCCGTGAGCTGTTCTTTTACCTTTTCCAGGTTAGTATTTATGGGGGAGAGCCGGCGATCCAACATATCCTCTAACACTGAGGACATTTCCGAAGTTATTTCGGCGATCCAGGCCGATGACACTGTCGGGCCCGGCGGGCTTGCGGGCGGCGCCATCTTGTCTTCTACTCCTCTACCACGGAGCTTATCTTTATGTAGATTTTTAGCTGCCATCACGCCGCCAATAAATTTAAAATGTTCGTTGCCGGCCACTCCAGCGCTTCAGGCTGCGGCGAAATTTAATTTTAAATCGCGGTTTGTGAGCTGGTCGTGCGGAGGGGGGATTGAAGCCGGAGAGATCTTTTTTCTTCAACCCCTCGCGGTCATGACGTCACCGGAAGTCTTTTTTTTTTTTTTCCCATCGCACTTTTAGTGTATACTCTGGTGGATCCTCCTCTATTTCTATCCCACTATCAGTTGGTGTACCTCAGGGCTGTGTCTTGGGACCTTTTCTTTTCTCCATCTATACTTCTTCCCTTGGTGCTCTGATCTTATCCCATGGTTTTCAGTATCACCTTTATGCTAATGACTCCCAGATCTACCTCTCCACACCAGAACTTTTAGCAGGAATCCACGCCCATGTCTCAGCCTTCTCCTTCTCCCACTACTCCAACCATAGTTACACCTAATCACACTGACCACCCTTCAACATCTTCAGTCCTTCTGTGACTGTTCTCTTGTGCTTGACTGCTTAAATATTTTAAATGTACATGCTTTACTTTTTGTCTATTAGATTGTAAGCTCTTTGAGCAGGGACTGTCTTTCTTCTGTGTTTGTACAGCGCTGCGTACACTTTGTAGCGCTCTAGAAATGTTAAATAGTAGTAGTAGTATAGTAGCCTGCCTGTCTGACATTGCTGCTTAGATGTTTTACTGCCATCTGAAACTAAACATGGCCAAGACTGAACTTCATATCTTTCCCCCTAAAGCCACCTTTCCTCTTCCCTCATTCTCTATCTCTGTGGATAACAAACTCATCCTCCCTATCTCATCAGCTCCTAATCATGGGGTTATCTTTGACTCCTCTCTCTCTCTCTTTCTGTGCAGATACCCAACAGACTGCTAAAACCTGTCATTTCTTTCTCTATAACATCACCAAATTTGTCCCTTCCTTTTTGAGCACACTACCAAAACCTTTATCCACACTGTTATCACCTTTCGCTTAGACTACTGCACCTTGCTTCTCACATGTCTCCCACAAAGCCATCTCTCTCCCCTTCAATCTGTTCAAAATTCTGATACACGACTTATATTCTGCCAGTGTTGCTACGCTCATATTAGCCCTCTCCTCAAGTCACTTCATTGGCTCCTTATCCGTTTCCACATACAGTTCATACTCCTTTTATTGACTTACAAGTGAATTCACTCTGCAGCTCTTCGGTACCTCTCCACTCTTATCTCTCCCTACACTCCTCCCTAGGAACTCTGTTCATCAGGTAAATCTCTTATTTGTACCCTTCTCCTCCACTGCGAACTCCAGACTTTGTTCTTTTTATCTTGCTGCAACATATGCCGGGAATAGACTTCCTGAGCCGGTATGTCAAGCTCCATCTCTGGCCCTCTTCAAATCTAGGCTAAAAGCCCACCTTTTTGATGCTGCTTTTAACTCCTAACCCCTATTTACTTGTTCAATACTCATATTGTATCATTACCACCTTAAGTAATGTCCTTATTTCTTATTTTTCCTATTTGTCTTGATTAAATTGTAAGCTCTGTTGAGCAGGGACTGTCTCTTACATGTTCAGTGTATGTCTGGTAGCGCTATAGAAATGAGGTGAGGTGATGTGGACAAAATCTATGATGTAATTCAAAAATGTGTGGAATAAACAGAGGATCCCTATATGGAAAGACGATGGATTCAAAGCAAAACTTAAGTGACCTTCAACAGGGCCTAGAGCAGGGGCATAGCTACGTGGGGTCACGGGGGCATGGGCCTCCACAGATTACGCCCTGGCCCCCTCTACATTTGACCCCCGCCCTGCCGCCACATCAGGTACCTTGTTTGCTGGCGAGGGTCCCCAAACGCCGCCAGCTGAAGAGTTTTCTTCAGCACCGGTTGACTCCAGCGCCTTCGTTGTGGGATCATCTGTTTCTGACGCCTTACATCCTGCACTGTGCATGTAGCCCCGTGCAAGGACGTAAGGCGTCAGAAACAGATGATCCCACAACGAAGGCACTGACGGGGATTGGGGACCCCTGCAAGCAAACAAGGTACCTGATGCGGTGGCGGGGAAGTGGCCTGCAATAAGGAGTAGTTTCTCTTTAAGTGGGCAACCAAGTATGGTACTTACAGGTTAACCTCCTGGCAAATCTAGGCCAACTTTTTTTCTTTAAACTTCTGTTCACTGCTTGAAAAAAAAATGTAGAATTAGTTCTAGGAGTGAAAGTGATGGTTTTGCTGATGTTTATCTGTTTCTTTGTCATCTTGCCAATAGAAATTCTTGACATGTTCTTTAAAGTTCCAGAGAACAATTTTCACCATATATGGGAGCAAATTCCCCAAAGAATAGCCTGGAGAGTTCTTTAGAAAGCCAAAAATAGGGGAGGATTAACAGACTGAAACTAGAAAATACTGTGATGCAGCACAAGTTAGGCTGCTTTAGAATGGAAGTAAAAGGAATGAAGCCTTGGGTAACAACAAAAGGACTAACCAGAAACCCTGTTATGACACAGCCTGTGGCTGATCATAGAAAATGGAAGGGCAAAGGGAAATGGGACTTGATATACTGCCATTCTGAGGTTTTTGCAACTACATTCAAAGCGGTTTACATATATTCAGGTACTTATTTTGTACCAGGGGCAATGGAGGGTTAAGTGACTTGCCCAGAGTCACAAGGAGCTGCAGTGGGAATCGAACTCAGTTCCCCAGGATCAAAGTCCACTGCACTAACCACTAGGCTACTCCTCCACTCATTCCACCAATAAGAGCCAACCTCATCAGTGATGTCACAATGGCTTGATTGCCCAATACTTGGCTCACTTCTGATATTGTGATGTCATAAGGGAAAGAGAAATGGGACTTGATATACTGCCTTTCTGAGGTTTTTGCAACCACATTCAAAGCGATTTACATATATTCAGGTATTTATTTTGTACCAGGGGCAATGGAGGGTTAGGTGACTTCCCAGAGTCACAAGGAGCTGCAGTGGGAATCGAACCCAGTTCCCCAGAATCAAGGTCCACTTCACTAACCACTAGGCTACTCCTCCACTCATTCCACCAATAAGAGCCAACCTCATCAGTGATGTCACAATGGCTTAATTGCCCAATACTTGGCTCACTTCTGATATTGTGATGTCATAAGGGAAAGGGGGAAAGGGAAATGGGACTTGATATACCACCTTTCTGTGTTTTTTGCAACTACATTCAAAACGGTTTACATAGTATATACAGATACTTATTTTGTACCAGGGGCAATGGAGGGTTAAGTGACTTGCCCAGAGTCACAAGGAGCTGCAGTGGGAATTGAACTCAGTTCCCCAGGATCAAAGTCCACTGCACTAACCACTAGGCTACTCCTCCACTCCAGGCAGGTAAAGACCATATGGCCTATCCAGTCTGCCCATCCATGCCATCTACTCTCCCTATCACTCCCTTACACATCCTTTGGACTTGTCCCAAGCTCTCTTGAATTCAGATACTGTTTTCGTCTCCACCACTTCCAGGAGGCTATTCCACAAACTCATCACCCTCAGATTACTTCACGGTACTTTCATCTTCATCCTGTGTCCCCTCATTCCAGAGCTTTCTTTCAATCAGTGGCGTACCAAGGGGGGGGGGGGGGGGAGGTTGGTGGGGGCAGTCCACCCGGGGTGCTGCAAGGGGGTGTAGGGAGCAGCTTCGGATCTGTCGGCTCTGCCGGTTCCCTGTTCCCTCTGATGTTACTTCCTGTTCCGTGGCAGGGAACCGGCAGAGCCGACAGACGCGCAGCTGCTCCCTACACCCTCAGAAGGTGATACTCGGGGTTGGGGGTGCGCAGCGGCGATCTGCCCCAGGTGGCAGCCGACATAGGAACGCCACTGCTTTCAATTGAAAGAGACTTGTCTCCTGTGCATTTATGCTGCATTAGTATTTAAATGTCTGTATCATATCTCCCTCTCCCACCTTTCTTCCAGAGTATACATATTGAGATCTTGAAGTCTGCCCCCACTGACCATTTTAGTAGCTGCCCTCTAACAGTAAGGCATCTGGTATTTGTGAGATAAAGAACCCGTTTATGACACTTTCCCTGAAAATCTGGGAAAATGGAAGCGTGATCTTTGGGCAGTGAAGGATGTTCCAGATATACCTTTCTCAAATATAACATTGGCTTTCAGTCAGGTCAGAGATGCTCTATGCACTAGATGGGAAAAGCAGAAGCTTTAATGTCTAGATTACTTAGAGAATGATTAGTACCTAGTGTTTAAAGAGCTTAGAGAGCTCTTTCAGTATCACCAAGTGAAACCTTACCTAATGACACGTGTCAAGAGTGGAGGAGTGGCCTAATGGTTTATGCAGTGGGCTGAGAACTTGGGGAACTGGGTTCAATTCCCACTGTGGCTCCTTGTGATCAAAGAAGTTCATGTTAATCATCTAGTTGAAAAGATTCTATTTAAATTTAAGTTGTTATGTAAGTTGAGATATTTCCTGGAGGGTCATTATTTTCAGACTATTTCTCGAGTGGTTATTCTTACATCTTTGGACTATTGTAATGTCTGCTTATTGGGATTACCAGCTAAACAACTATGAAGGCTCCAAGTTTTGCACAATGTATCTGCTAAAATGATTTTGAAAGGTAATAAGTTTGAGCACGCAACTCCTTTTCTGCGTGAATTTCATTGGCTGTCTATATGGGCAAGGAAGGAATTTAAACTGTTAACTTTCATATTAAAAATGTGATATGGATTGAGCCCTGGATATTTAACTTGCATGATTACTATAGATAGACTGTCCCACTGTTTGTGGTCCTTCCAGGAACTGTTATTAGCCCCTCCATCTCTTATGTGCTGCCGGCTGGTTAGTACAAAAAATAGTATATTATTTGGAAGAGCTGCTAAACTTTGGAACTGTCTACCATCTGAACTGAGGAATATTTTGCACTTTTAGGAAAGCTATATAAACATGGCTGTTCCAGCAATATTTGTAGATGGATTATTTACTGATAATTCAAATGTACAGAACTGTAATTTTTTTAGTGTATTGTAATTATTGTCCTGCTGTAACCCGCTTTGAACCTGACAGTTAAGCGAGATATAAATGCTGAAATTAAATTGAACCCTCCATTGCCCCAGGTGCAAAACTTAGAAATAACTACATATAATAAACGTAAACTGCTTGTGTTGTATCACAGAAAGGTGGTATATCAAATTCATGACCCCTGTTTTCCACTTGAGCTTCATTAATGGGGGGGGGGGGGATCAACAAATTATATTCATTGTTGAGTAGTAATGATAAGATGAAACCCAAGCCTTTACTGAGGTGGGAGAAGGACCTAGAAACTCGAATGACAAGCAGTGGGTAAGTTTATTTAAGAAGAATCTAGAATAGGAAGGAGTATTGTGGAAACAGGTATAAAGTGGTATTTTGTAGCCACTGCATCCCAGAACAATTATTTAGAATGTCTGAGAAGGAAAAATTGAGTATTGATGGGAATGTGGGTAAACAGGAACTTTCTCCTATATATGGTGAGTTGTAAAATTCAAATGTTTTGGGAAGGAGTATAGTATCTAAAATCTTGAGTATAATGATATGGAAAGGAATCCTGGTGTGTGAGGAGGTTGTCTTATTTAACAGCAGATCACCAAAAGTTAATGAAGGGGAAGCAAAATTAATAACTATTGGGGCAATAGCTGCCAGATTAGCTGTAGCAGAAGCTTGGAATCAACCAGTACCTCACTGATTAGTGCAATTTCAAATTAAATTGAGGTGTGTATGTGATGTTGAAACCTACAGCTCTGAAACATAAGATGGGCCCCGTTCATTGGTGGGTTGGAAAGGAAAGAGTAACAGTTGCGTTGTAAATAAATAAAATATCTTGTACCCCACCTAGAATTTTTAAGGTAGGGTGGGTTGTAACTATTTAAATAAATAAATAATGGATTTTGTCGCAAGATGCCCTTTGAGTTTCGTGCCCACACAGCTTTACTGGCATATCGTTGTTGCACATAAGGGGAGGGGAATTTAAGGAAAAGGATGTATCGCTTGCTGTTAAGAGAACTTGTACAGGTATACAAATTGGTTACATTTTGGTTATCTGTTGAGATCTTGTTAAATGGTACATAAGCACTGCCACACTGGGAAAAGACCAAAGGTCCATCAAGCCCAGCACTCTGTCTCTGACAGCGGCCAATCCAGGCCCCAAGAACCTGGCAAAAACCCAAAATTTAATAACAATCAATGGACTTTTCCTTCAGGAATCTGTCCAGACCCCCTTTAAACTCAGCAAGGCAGCTGCCGTCCCTACCTTCTCTGGCAATGAGTTCCAGAGTCCTAACCACGCGCTGAGTAAAGAAAAATCTTAAATGGAAAGAAAGAGACCAAAAGGATCACAAATCCTCAAGCATACATGCAGTGTCCTCTAAATGTGATCTGGCAATCCCTGCTTAGTACATCATTTGGTGCTTCTTTCTTGCCTCTGTAGTTCTTTTAAAATAGGAAAATCTTCTTTAGTGGTTTCCTTATCTCACTGCTACGATCTGATCAAAGTATTGTCTTGGTGGTGCCACATTGTTTTCACTTTGCAGTGATGGCGTTGACATTATGCCATGGGATAATCAAACACATTGACATTGTCCTTGGAACTTTTTCCCAATTTGTACCTTTGAATTACTTTTTATCCCAGAGTTGGCAGCTCTGCGTTCAGCATATTTAGACCTTTTCTTCACATTCATTTCATACAACAACCAGTTTGATTTTTCATCCAACAGTATTTGAATCAGCTTCAGCTACTGTGACTGAAGGCAGGTGGGCTCCGTTTAATGTGGCTTTGTTAGGACAAATTTTGGAAACAAAACTAAACTGGGTTGCAAAAGGTTGTGAAGGTTTATGCAGCCAGGGCTTTTGGGTTTCTTTTTCTTGATTTTGAATATTTCTATAATTGTTCTATTCATACTGAAGTGTAGATCAGTGAAATAAATTCTGTGCTAATGCATTTTCAATTGTGTTTATTTGGACAGTAGAAAGTAAAAATTGTATGATGATGAACACTGTACTTTATTTTGCTGCTATACAGCATTGTAAACATGTAGAAACCATTCTTATTTTCTCAGTGTTTTAGGCATAGGTATCTTTTTAATTTCCAGCTGGAGTCTAAGTCTCACAGTTAACTGATTGGTTGGGAAATGCAGTTCTGAAGATTATAACCATGACTGGACATTTGTCTTCACAACTGTATTCCATAAATGCAGCTGTTGCCCCAGAAGGCAGGGGATGTGGTAATCCAAAGTTAAGAGAAAGGTGATGGCATTCAGTTGGGATGTGGGAAGAGGTAAGGGTATTTATTTATTATTACGATTTATTTACCGCCTTTTTGAAGGAATTGACTCAAGGCGGTGTACAGTAAGAATAAATCAAACATAAGCAATAGACAATTACAGCAGTAAAAATATTCAAATAATGATACAAAGTATGGCATAGTATATACTATTGAAAATTCAAAATATTAACTATGGAGCTAGAGAGCACGCAGATATGGAATGCATTACCTACAGACCTGAAAGCAATCAAAGAAACATCTATCTTTAGAAAATCTCTGAAAACATTCTTCTTCAACATGAGAACCTATAACCTCACTAAGTCCACTCAACTATGAACACACACCTTTCATAACTACCCTAACAACTCTCTTCCTTCTTTCCTCTCCCCTTCCTTAATCGCTACACATTACTAACTGTATCCAATATCCTGCTATGACAATGCTATCAAATCTATGTAAGTCACATTGAGCCTGCAAATAGGTGGGGGAATGTGGGATTCAAATGCAATAAAATAATAGAAACTGCACATCTGTAAATGCTCTCACTATATTGTGATGGATAGAGGACTTTCTAACCATTAAATACAGTTTAAACAAGTGAAACCTCACGAGTCCAGGGTGCCTACAGATATGGTCTACCCTTTAATGGACTCATCATCGTGGGTTTCATAGAAGCCTCCGAAACCAACCACAGTGTAAAAAAACTCCTTAATGGAGAAAAAACACTGTAGCAAAAAAAACCATGGAGGAGTCTATTTAGTATAGAAAAAGTCCCTTATCCATAACTATATATTTCTCAAAAAACTGGAAAAATCTCACGATAATTAAGGCACGGGTGCACCACATGTGAGTAAAAAGAAACCATCACTTAGCTCATCCGCTGGACCGAAGACCAACTTCTCTCATAATCAGACCCAGGAGAGCACCTGCTTCGACCATAGGACACAAAGGGTGGCCACCCGTTATTGCCCCGATAGAGGGATCGCCTGTTTCGATCCTGCCTCAGGGGGAGTTTACAGTAATGTCCACCAGTCTTGAAAGTAAAATGAAAAGCAAAAAATGGTTACTGACTATATAGAACGCCAACAGGTTACCCACCTACTTTAGATGACATCATATCATTGAGACCAATCAACTACAGGAAGTATAATGCCCTAAGCAGCCAATCAATGAAAAGCTTCCCATTCTAATGGGCCATTAAGTCCATTTGGAGACATGGTCTGGAATTTAAAAATCCATTTTTGTTCTTTCTGATGAAGGCAATACGAGAGCATTTACAGATTTCTTTATTTATTTATTACATTTGTACCCCGCGCTTTCCCACACATTGCAGGCTCAATGCGGCTTACATAGTAAATACAATTACAATCACAAGTCTTTAAGGAGAATATTTTAAATTGTAGTAAACATAGTGAAAGTGGGGTTTTGAGGAAAAGTGGGTTGAGCAAGTCAGGGGAAACATAGGAAGGGTAAGCAAAAGCAAAGAGATTGGAAGGGGTAAGGAGAGGAAGGATGGAGTGGAAAAGATAAAGGGCAAAGGATGGATAGGAAAAGATAAGGGCATAAGGAGATTGGGAAATATAGTCTGAGGGATAATAATCTTCAAGATCAAGATTGGAAGAGTATAGAGTTAATTAGGGTCAGGCGGGTAAGCTGTCTTGAAGAGATGGGTCTTCAGCATGTGCAGATATGCAGTTTCTATTATAGTGTACTATTTACAATATCAGCACAATATGTAATAGAACATTTTAATAGACAGTGTGGGGTATAAGATGGAACATATAAATAGGTAAGAGAGTAAGAGGAATTAGAGAATAAGGTGATTAATTTAAAGAAAGGTGCACATGACATCAGAGAGATGATTTATAAGTTATCTCAGGGTTGGAGTGGATAAACATGTCTTACTGCAGTATATGCAGCCCCTTCCACTCCTTTTGTGTGTGAGACTAACAGGACTAATTACATAATTAGGTTGGTGACAAAAAGGAGGGGTTGCTAGCTTTTTTAAACAGAAGGGGCATATGCCAAATTTGAATTACTGTGGTGGAGGTGTGTGTCTTTTGGATTGGGTCAGGCAGCCTAGTCAATTTTGTTCTTGGTATTTATCTCTCACTTCTATCAGCAAAGAATCTAAGCGGGTTACAATAAGATGATAATTAGAAGAATCAGGAAAAGAAGTTACTAAATGAAACATTTAACATAGTAACATAGTAGATGACGGCAGAAAAAGACCTGCACGGTCCATCCAGTCTGCCCAACAAGATAAAACTCATATGTGCTACTTTTTGTGTATACCTTACCTTGATTTGTATCTGTCATTTTCAGGGCACAGACCGTATAAGTCTGCCCAGCACTATCCCTGCCTCCCAACCACCGGCTCTGGCACAGACCGTATAAGTCTGCCCAGCACTATCCCCGCCTCCCAACCAGCCCCCCCCCCCTCCCACCACCGGCTCTGCCACCCAATCTCAGCTAAGCTTCTGAGGATCCATTCCCTCGGAACAGGATTCCTTTATGTTTATCCCACGCATGTTTGAATTCTGTTACCGTTTTCCTCTCCACCACCTCCCGTGGGAGAGCATTCCAAGCATCCACCACTCTCTCCGTGAAAAAATACTTCCTGACATTTTTCTTATACTTATCAAGAAGGTAAGTCTTCAACACTTTATGAAACAGAAAATACCATGAAAGACTACGTATTTGCACTGGAATAGAATTCCATATCCTACAAATTGATATGTAAATGAATCATCTAAAACACTTTTATAACGTACCTTCTAAATAGTCGGGAAACCAAGTGACAAAGTAGTATGAAAGCATGAATTTTTCAGAAAAACTGGATAGGTTATTGAGTATGAGAAAAAGATGGAGGTGATACTGTTTGGCCTCTATGGTAGTGGAGATGGCTTTTGCCTAAATGAGGTGCCCTTCGAACTCATAAAATCTGAGAGTGGAAGAGAGCAATACAAATCGAAATTTAATGATCAAAAAGCAACGTGGAAAACCTCCAACACACCCACAAGTTTTCAGTTAGTTGATCATATATTTGACACTGTATCGAATTGCAGTCTTAGAAAAGGTAATACAGGAACTACTGAGCATCCTGGTTCTCTCCAGCATTGACGGATTAGTTTCACAACCTCCCTGTGATGGAAAGCACCTCTTCTACGTTGATTCTTTGTTGACACCTGAAGGAAAATCCGGAACCTGAGTGTTCCTGGTATGTTCCTTAAAGTAATTTAATATCCTGCAATGTTTTATCAGCGTCACTTCCAATTTTCATCAGATATCAGGCACTATCCAATTTCTTTTGCCAGCTATTGTTCACCGTAATATTAGAACAATAATAGGTGGATAGAGTTCAAATGAGACGCATTAGCTGTACGTAAGAAGCCAGGTATTAGGGATTTGCGCACAATCCTTTAAAGAGCCAAACCCTATATTCAGCATAACCCTGGAGAAAAAGAAACCGATGTGCATTTCCTTCTGTATTATACAAAATCAAAGATAAACAGCGATGCAGAGACAATCAAAGAATGAGGAGAAAAAAATACATATTCTTGAGGGAAAAGAACAGCATCTAAAATAAAATGTTGTATCCTGTGACGTGATCCGAGACCATATGGACCAGTCCCAGAACCTGGGAATTGACCTTGTTTTGTACATATTTCCCTGTTTAATCACTTTGGAGGTTATTTCATATTGAGCACTTATGTGGAAAGCCCTGTCCCTAAGAGAAGGTCTACATGTTTATGCACTCCTAGCCTAGTTGAGATAATGTTTAATCATCTCTCTGACCTCATGTGCAACTTTCTTTAAATTAGTCACCTTATTTTCTAACTCTTCTTACCTATCTATATGTTCCGTCTCTGCTTATATATATTATTTATTTATTTTTTGTTACATTTGTACCCCGCACTTTTTCCCACTCATGGCAGGCTCAATGCGGCAGGCAACGGAGGGTTAAGTGACTTGCCGAGAGTCACAAGGAGCTGCCTGTGCCGGGAATTGAACTCAGTTCCTCAGGACCAAAGTCCACCACCCTAACCACTAGGCCACTCCTCCACTCCATTTTAATAGACCCTACGCTGTCTATTAAAATGTTCTATTACGTAAATTGACATTGTAAGTAGTATATTATGCCATACATATTTTTACTGCTTTGCTAATGTTTGATTTATTCTTACTGTATACTGCTTTGAGTGAATTCTTTCAAAAAGGCGGTAAATAAATCCTAATATGTAAATAAATGTATTCATGTGCACATGTACAAAGGGCCTGGTTGTAGGACATTATCAACTTGGGGGATTTCTTTCCATACCAGCCCATGGGTATCGGATCACACTGTGATCCCATCCAATCTACAGCTCTAAGGGATGGATTTAGTAAAGTTCGCTTCTCCGTTAGCGCTCACTAATGCCATTAACCTGCGTTATTAGTAATATGTGCCATTGCATAAAAGCAGTAAATAATGTGCATTAAAACCTTTTAGTAAATTTAGCCGTAAATGAGTTTCCATCTAATGTGTTAATGTCAGCAGACAGGGATTTGGTTTACCACCCTTCTGTGGTTACAGTCAAAATGGACTTATTTTGTACTTGGGGCAATGAAGAGTTAAGTGACTTGCCCATAGTCACGAGGAGTTGCAGCGGGAATTGAGTCCGGTTCTTCAGTTCTCAGGCTGCTGCACTAACCATTAGGCTCCTCCACAGGCACAGAAAGCTGGCGTGACTGATTCACTGAAAACTATGTAAATACTCTTAATATCTCTGTACCTTAACTCAAATAGCAACGACGAGAACTGCAAGTATGACATCGTGTCCTGGAACATCAGTACACCCTCTGCCACAAAACAGAACAAGCCAGACTGTCCCAGTTTCCTACACGGAAATTACAGGCTAGCAGAATCTCTCACCTCTGTCACACATGCAGAACACAACAGACCCTCCCAAAATCAAGTAACTGCAAATTTCAAATGTGCAGTTAAGTAGAGGAGTGTGGTAGCCGTGTTAGTCCACTCTTAAGGTTATCAATAGAAATCAAACAAAATAAAACATGGAAAAGAAAATAAGATGATACCTTTTTTTATTGGACATAACTTAATACATTTCTTGATTAGCTTTCGAAGGTTGCCCTTCTTCCTCAGATCGGAAATAAGCAAATTTGCTAGCTGACAGTGTATATAAGTGAAAACATTCAAGCATTACTACAGTGCCGTAGCGAGGGTGGTGCGCCGTGCCCTGCACCCGGGGGGGGGGGTTGCGCAGCGGTGACCCGCCCCTGGTGCAGGGCATGGCGCACCCCCCTCCGGAGCACCCCCTCCCCCCCGAAACGCACCCTACCTTTCAGCGGGGGGCAGGCGGGAGGGCCAATCCGCCCCCAGTGCACGTCACTGGGAGCAGCGTCGGCTCTGCTGCTTCACTGCTTTCTCTGCTCCGGAACAGGAAGTAACCTGTTCCGGGACAGAAAGAGCAGGGAACCAGTGAGCCGACACCCCCCCCCCCCAGCGCGTGCCCCGGGGCAGACTGCCCCACCGCCCCCCCCCCTCCTACGCCACTGCATTACTATGACAGTCTGACAGGGTGGGAGGATGGGGGTGGGTAGGAGGTATGCATGGGGACATCAAAGCATATCATTGATATTCTAACAGGATGGGTGTGGATAGGTGAGGGGAGGGGTGATCAACAGAGAAATACAGCTTTATGGTTTATAATGGGCTAGGAACCCCAGATCCTTGTTAAGTCCTTTCTGTTGGGTGTTAAAATATTCAATCATTCTGACTTCAAAGGTCTTACGTTCTTGTATGGTTTTAAAGTTACCTTTCAGGATTCTCACTGTGAAGTCACTGGTACAGTGTCCTGGTCCTGTAAAATGCTGACCAACAGGGGTGGGAGTCCTACTGGTACCAGTATTGTTCATGTGATGTCTATGTAAATTGAATCTTGTCTTAAGCATCTGGCCTGTTTCTCCAGTATAGCATCCTTCGTTACATTTTTTACACTGAATGATATATACCACATTGGAAGATGAGCAAGTGAAAGATTCCTTTATGTTGAATATCTTTCCTTTGTGGATGACTGTGGGGTCCTGTGAAATGTTTTGGCATAGTTTGCAACTGGATAAATTACAGGGAAGTGTGCCCTTCTGTTCCTTTTCAGTCTGTGATGGAAGTTTAAAACTTGAAATGGGAAAACCAAACAGAAATGCACTTTGATCCTGGGGAACTGAGTTTGATTCCCACTGCAGCTCCTTGTGACTCTGGGCAAGTCACTTAACCCTCCATTTCCCCTGGTACAAAATAAGTACCTGAATATATGTAAACCGCTTTGAATGTAGTTGCAAAAACCTCAGAAAGGCGGTATGTCAGGTCCCATTTCCATTTCCCTTCTCCTGTTAGAGATGCAGATTGCCAAAGCCAACATAGTCCAAACATGAAAGTAACAATAATAAACCTTTTTCTACTTTTGTCATCTTAACATTTTATTTTTCTAGTTACTTTGGTGCTGGTCCCTCTCTCTTATCATCGGTCATTTTAACTCCTTTTGAAGGTCTCTTTTCTATTGTTCTTTCCTCTCCTATATATGACTTTAATCTTTCACTTTTCATTGCTTTTTTCTTTGTTTAATCATATTTTGCCTCATTATCTATATCTACTGATAGACCCAGTCACCCCCACACTGATTCTTTTTCCAGTCATCCCCTTCCAATCTTATCTTCTCCAGTTGCAATGTATTTATCCCTCCCTCCCTTGCCATCTCTTCATATCTTAATATTGCACTCTTCTTCATCCCTCATATTTTGATTTGACTTCTTCATCTCCTTTATCCTACCCCCATTTTTACCTCCCAGTCATTAATCTTCCTCTTTTTACCCCTTGCTACTTACTGCCTTTCCATCTTATCTTGTTGGGCAGACTGGATGGACCATGCAGGTCTTTTTCTGCCGTCATCTACTATGTTACTCTGTTCTCAGCCCATCTCCCGTGTGTCCCCATTTTCGCCTTCCTCCTTCAATTGTGAGTCTCCACAGTCTGCATTCCTACTGCAGTCACCGCATCCCTGCACTGCTCCCTACACAGCAGCAGAGTTCCTGAATTCTCCTTCTCCACAGTTGTTAAGGGGCTCATTTTCAAACACTCAGACTTACAAAATTCCATAGGTTACTATGGGTCTTATTTTCAAAGCACTAAGTGCTTTGAAAAGATGCCTTTTTCTCCCTTCTCCTCTCTCCAGGTACCCAGTAGTGACGTTCCCACTCCCATTCTCCCCACCACAGTCAGATTTTCAGCTTGTTCCCTGTCTTCCTCATCCCAATCTCCATTCTTCTCTGCCTCAAAAGTCCGAATCAAGACCCCACTGTCTTTTCGCTGCCAAGCGGTTCTCTTCTTTGCCCCCCCCCCCCCCACCCCCACCATATCCTCCTCACTTTCTCTTTCCTCTCTCCCTTTAAGTCTGGCAGCTGTACACTCTCTCTCTCCTCCCTCGTCAGCATCTTCCCTCTCCCATTTTGGTAACAGGAAGCCTGTGCTGAAGGAGGGGGTGGGCATCTGCTCAGAGGGCCTACACTTATGGCTTCCATACACCCTGCTGATGCCCACTTCCAGTACTCAGTACAGCTGTGGGGGCTGCCGTGTGACCAGTGCGAACGTCCCACCAGGTCATGCCTCACTGCCTGAAAGAGCAATCCATCCCTGTACATACATTGCAGCTCCGCTGCAATTCTGCTCAGACTACAGCCCTGCAATGCTTACGTACATATTGTGTAAATGTAGGTGCAGCCTCGTGGTTTGCCAACTTTTCATGTGTAATTCACCTGTGTTCCATTTTATAATGGGCATTTTCTTTATGTAAACCATACAAATGGAAAATGCTTTGTAAGATTACGTATCTCCTAATGCTTATATAATGATCATGCCAATAAAAATACGCAATTACAGCAGTAAAAATATTCAAATAACAATACAAAGTATGTAATAGTATACTACTTACAATGTCAACACAATATATAATAGAGTATTTTAATAGACAGTGTAGGGTATAAGCAAAGATGGAACATATAGATAGTTAAGAGAGTAAGAAGAGTTAAAAAATAAGGTGACTAATTTAAAGAAAGTAGCACATGAGGTCAGAGAAATGATTAAATATCTCAGCTAGGGTAGGAGTGGATAAACGTTTGGATAAAACTGTGAGAAAGTGCAGGAGAACCTTAAAAGATTGGAAGACTTGGCATTCAAATGGCAGATGAAATTTAAAATGGACAAGTGCAAAGTGAACGCCACCTGAAATTAAATATGACCAAAACCGAGCTTCTCATTTTCCCCCCCCCCAAACCCACCTCCCTGCTCCCCCCGTTTTCTATTTCTGTTGATGGCTCTCTCATTCTCCCTGTCTCCTCAGTTCGAAACCTTGGGGTCATCTTTGACTCTTCTCTCTCCTTCTCTGCTCATATCCAGCAGATTGCCAAGACCTGTTGTTTCTTTCTTTACAACATCCGTAAAATCCGCCCCTTTCTTTCCGAGCACTCTACCAAAACCCTCATCCACACCCTTGTCACCTCTCGTTTAGACTACTGCAATCTGCTTTTTGCTGGCCTCCCACTTAGTCACCTCTCCCCTCTCCAATCGGTTCAAAACTCTGCTGCCTGTCTCGTCTTTCGCCAGGGTTGCTTTACTCATACTACCCCTCTCCTCAAGTCGCTTCACTGGCTCCCTATCCGTTTTCGCATCCTGTTCAAACTTCTACTAACCTATAAATGTACTCACTCTGCTGCTCCCCAGTATCTCTCCACAATCGTCCTTCCCTACACCCCTTCCCGTGCACTCCGCTCCATGGATAAATCCTTCTTATCTGTTCCCTTCTCCACTACTGCCAACTCCAGACTTCGCGCCTTCTGTCTCGCTGCACCCTACGCCTGGAATAAACTTCCTGAGCCCCTACGTCTTGCCCCATCCTTGGCCACCTTTAAATCTAGACTGAAAGCCCACCTTTTTAACATTGCTTTTGACTCGTAACCACTTGTAACCACTCGCCTCCACCTACCCTCCTCTCTTCCTTCCTACTTGTGAGCTGGATTGGCCATTGTTGGAAGCAGGATACTGGGCTAGATGGATCTTTGTGTGACCCAGTATGACAATACTTATGTTAATTTCTTATATTCTTACCTTTTGTTTTTAACATCTTTCTCTGAAAATGTGAACTGAGGGATGCCTGGGCCGTACAGATCCTGAGGCATGAAAGAGTTAATTTGAATTAAAAGCACTCATATATATCATGAGGAGATGCCAAGCAGCTTGAAAGATTTTTAATGGATGCACAAGTAGAACATTTGTTTTCTGTGTGGTAAATGTTTTTTTTTGTACCTTCTGTTAACTAATCAGCACAAATGTTCTAATCCTGGATGCTTTTCCTTGATACTCCTTACTGATGGAGGAAGTGAGCTGACACATGCCAGGAAGTGGGGGGGGGGGGGGGGGGGGGGGTATTCTAACCCATCCCAGAATGAACTTTTCAAAAGATTTTTCCAAACTTTGGGAGAGCTAATCTATTTCTGGCTCCATCAGTTGACGTCACCATTTGGCTGATTCATCCTGTTTGTCCAAAGAGAAGAGCTTTTCCTTAAGTGTTAGCTTTGATAACCCTCCTGGCTCCTGGGAAACACCATCCTCGTGAACACTTTGAAAGACTGAGAAAAAAAATCTTTTCTTTCCAGTGGCTATTTGTAACCTAATGTCTTGCTTATCTCTGTACTTGCAGGCCTCCTCCATGTTGAGAGCATCCATCGCCCCTCTGTAAGTAGCCTTCTCCTCAGCTCTATTTCCCATTATCACGGAGTGTGTCGGGTGGTTCTCATCTCATTAGGCCTTTGAAAATCACTGATGATATTTACCCAGAATGTCTTCTACAGCCCACTGAGCATGAGAATACAGGGTGAAATCCAAAATAAAAGCAATGATTTTTGTTGGTTCTGGAAATAGTACTGGGAAAGTTCTCACAGAGGACATTATGCTTTTGTCCCATAAAGGTAGAATGAGATAAAAGTCTTTGTAAATCTGGCCCCCAGCCACCTGTATGAAAGTAAAGGGAGATAAGGGGATTTGGATTTAGCCCGTTCTCATTGGTTCAAGGCGAGGATTTATAATCTGAGTTTCTCTTTGAGGCAATAGAGAGTTAAGGGACTTAAGACTTTGCCTAGGTCACAAGGAGTTTCGGTGGGACCTCAGCCGGCTGCTGTAACCATCAGGCTGCTCCTCCCAAGTACATTTGTACCTGTGTAGCCTGTTAATATGTATGTTTGTTAAAATCTATTTATCCTGCCTGGACTGGTGAGCAAATCACAGTGGGTTACGTTCTAAAAAATTAAGAATGGAAAAGAGCTATTACATTATGGCATTGAATATTTCTTATCTACTTTGTATGTTATTCAGAACATGCTGATTGCCTGTTTGTATATTATTCTTACCGTTTTTTTACATACAAAGATTATAGTAAAAGAGAGAATGGAAAAGAACTTACCGCCTTGAGTGAATTCCTTCAAAAAGGCGGTAAATAAATCCTAATAAATAAATAAACTACAGTGGTAAAAGGAAAGTAAAAACACTCATCCAAGAACAAAGACAAAATGCATTCGTATGTCCAGCCACCCTCAGGTGTGCCCAGCAACTGCCATTGTTCCATATCCTCTGCAAAAAAAAAAAAAAAAATTCTTTTTTTAAGTTACTGTATGAAGACTCACTCCGAATTATTGGTGGTAGATTGTTCCAGCGTGCTGGGTAGATTTGTAGTGGACATGTTTGGGATTTGGCAGTACCAACCGGATCTTAATACATGCACGGATAGGTATAGTGGTGCAGCCATTTAATAGGCTTTGTAAGTAAGATGAGGAATTGTAAAAGGTACATGAAATGAAACAAAGCATGTGACTAGAAATACCCTCACTTTGCATCTGTCATTTCCATGGATGGAGTTGAGTAGGGGAAACCCCACATCTCTGTTGAATTCACTACATCTGCATGGGTTTTTTTTCTCCCTAGCAAGATATGGCCTAGGGTGGGGGGAAGGGGGATACCTACATTTAGAGCAGTAAATCTAGATTTAGCTGTTGTGTACAAAACAGTTTTCAGCTCTTTTCTGATTTGGTGGTTTACATAGGTTGCTTTTAAAGATAAAAGTAAGTAACTCTCACCACCTTTGAATGCCCTCCTGTTTCTGATCTTTTGGGGTGTTCTGATTTGTTTTTTTTAAACAGTGTTTGTCTGCATTTTTGTTCCTCTTTCATCCCAGTTTCTGGAGACACTCAGTTACCCTAAAGTCTTCTCGAAGTTATTTGTTCTTTAGTTGTAGCTGATTCTCAGGGTTTATGTTAGAAATTTAGATGTTTATTTTTCTGGCAATTAGGTGTTTTGGTAGGTACTAAAATTCGGTTTGTATTTGTGTTTTCACAGCGTGAACAATACTTCTAGACATTTTTTATAGTTTGGGGTATGTTGGCCTGTCGAACCAAGGGTGCACATTTCACACCCCTTTCTCTCTCCCTCTGATCCCCTCACTTAACCAGCCCTTAATTTCTTTAATGTTTAGTAGTAATTAATTAATTAACCACTTTTCACGTAGGACGGCAAAGCAGTGTACAAATTAAAGGGGAAAACAAAACCTATATCTGAATAATTAAAAACATAGAGAAACAAATTACATAAAGGACATTAGAACAGAGAGAAAATTAGGGAGTTGATATTGAAAAAGGTTAACTACTACTACTATAAATCATTTCTATAGCGCTACCAGTCGTACGCAGCGCTTCACCAGGCAGGAGAGGCTCCTTCCCGGTTAAAGCCCACTGAGTGTCTTCTAACTGGCCAGCCTCTAACCAGATCGCTTAGGGGTGGAGTTAAGGAGGAGCATCAACTTAGCTGGTTGATGGTGATTTTGAGTACACTAATTGGCTAAGTAACTGCATTCAGTTAGGACAGCAAAACAAATGTCCTAGCTTTATGCCCTCAGCTAACCAGGCACCGGTCTAAATATTGTTTGGTGCCCAGTTAATTTCCAAGTCAGCAGATATACCCGGGTATTTAGTGCTGGGAGCAGCACATGCCCTGGCATTGAATATCTGGGGGACAGAATATTGCACCCTAGGACACTAAAGGGGAAGGTACTAAGCTGTGGTAAAATCTCAACCTTTACCACGAGACTCACTACCCTGCAGTAATTCAGTATTGCAGGGTAGTGACTTCTGTGGTAAAGGAATGATGCACCTTGTAAGGTACGTTTTTCTGCTCCTTGGGAATCATCTCAAAGGGGCCATAGACTGTAGTAATTGGAAATGCAGTCTGGGGGTCCCCCCCTCTGCCTGCCCCATAATACTCCCTCACAAACCCCTAGCCCCCTGATAACACCTGACATTCTTGCATTCCAAACCTTTGCTACTTCCATCAGCTCATCCTTAAGACCTCCATCCATGAAAGCCTCCCCAGGCCTACCTCAGGCAATCCCAGATGATCTAGGGGGTATGGGGCAGGAGCAATCCCCAGTTACTTCTAACCCTGCCTGTGCCAGGTTCACAATGGTGCCTGTGACACTTGGCAATAGACTCACATTACTGAAACTATTGCATAAGGAAGGCCCTTATATGGCAACTTGACACCCTAATGGTACTACTGAGACTGGGAATTACTCTACCTGCTACCCCCTTAGACCTCCATGGATTGGGGATCTTAGACTGAGGGTCTGAGGAGGTAGGGAGGCTTGGAATGCAGGCATGCAGGGTCTTTTCTGGAGGAGGAGGAGACAAGGGATACCTGGGCTGCGTTTCATAGTCCTATGGGCGGAAACAGGGAGGCCTGTAGCTGTGGACACATCATTAGTCTGCTACCCTGCTCTCTCCCACCCTCGTGTCCACTGACTCTCACAGGAAAGAAAAAGGAATGTTTGCTTATAAGTGAAAATACAGTTTGTACTCGGGGGGGGGGGTGGGGGCTGTATGTTTCAGTTGTAACCAAAAATCTGAAGCTCTAATTACAAAGCACGATGCATTCAGACAGTTAGATTGCTTGATTAGTCACACACAGCAGCAGGACTATGCATGCTTTTTTTATCGCAGGGTTGTTTATTTAATCACCATCAGCCTCGTTTATTTCACACTATTCCAATTAGATAGGTCAAAGTGCACACCGCTTCTACTACTGCTCTTTGCCAGGATTCTCATCTGATATAATTGCTCTATGATCAGAAGACCAGCTCAAACTGACAAACAGAGCAGAGCAGTTTATAGGCTAGATATACAGTAAGACAGGAACTCCATTAAAAATAGGACAGAAAGCTCAATCACACAAAACCAGAATGGAAAAGGGCAAGGTAGGTAACTATGGGAGGAGGGTAGGGAGAGAGAGAGAGGGTCCTAGGATGCCAATGTCAGACAATCCTGGAGGTCAGCCAGGGGTACTAATGCTTTATTGAACAGTCAGGTTTTAAGATTGGCTTTGAAGCTCTTAAAGGGCAAATTACCGTAAAGTGAAAGGGAAAGGTTGTTCCATGTGAAAAGTTCCAGAAAGTAAAAGCAGTTTGTCTAGTGGATTCGAATTGTGCAGCCTTCGTGCTTGGCAAGACTAGGCAGTCGTCGTTAAGGGAATGTAGAACTCTGCCAGGGCAATAGGGTATGGTAATCTGAAATGCCGACTCAAAAGGCCTTAAAAGCAAATATTGCAAATTTGTAGACAATCCTCAGTTTTACGGGTAGCCGGTGGTGTTTTTTGAGTAAATGCATTATATGATCTGTGCATTGGGCATGACAAAGTAGTCTGATAGCTGTGCTTTGAAGCGTTTGGAGTTTTTTCAGAGTGTACCAAGGCAAGCTTGAGTTACAATAGTCTACTCTGGATATAACAAATGAGAGTATAAGTGCATGGAAATTGCCCTGATTGAAGAGATGGCGAATGGTTTGTAACTGGTGGAAAGCAAGAAAACAAGATTTGGTCAGGTTAGAAATATGCGATGCAAATGAAAAAGCAGAATCCCGAAGGACTCCAAGATAAGGAGATCTAGGTACTGGACTGACTGAAGAACCAAAGAGTTTCACCGGAATGAAGGGTTGTGGCAAGGTGCCAGTGAACCAGCAAACAACTGTTTTATCTTTATTAAGAACTAATCTGTGCTCTCGTAACCAAGCATCTACTCTATCAAGACAAGTCTGGAGTGGGGTTAAGTTGGGAGAGAAGGGATTGGTAGGAAAGATAAGAATATCATCGGCATAAAAATACGTTGAGATTCTAGAGGATTGAATGAGTGAAGCTAAAGGTTTTAGAAATAAGTTGAAGAGGAGAGGGGAAAGGACTGAACCTTGGGGAAAACCACAGGGTACCTGAAGTTGTTTTGAGGTGGAAACCCTGACTAATAACCTGAAATGAGTGATGAGATAGGAGCGAGGTAAACCATGAAAGAACTGAACTTGTAATCCCAAGGTTAGCAAGATGAGAAAGAAGCAGTGAATGATCTACAAGGTCAAAGGCAGGTGACAGATCAAGTGAAATGGCAAAAACTGCTTTGTTTGTCAAGATGGCAGTTTAGTTCACTCAGGAGGGCAGTCATGACAGGCCCGGTGCTGAAATGGGGTTTGAAACTTGATTGTCTTGGATGCAAAGCGAGAACATTTTCAGACAAGAAAGTAAGTTGGGAAAAGACAACTTTCTCCTGGATCTTAGAAATGAAACAAAGATTGGTTATTGGGTGGTAGTAATTGTGTACAGATAGGTCAAGGTTTGGGTTTGTTTTTTTTTGCAAGGTTGGGCGAACTAAAGCTAGCTTCCAAGCGTCGAGGGAAAGACCACTTTGCAAACTTGAAAGTGAGGAGAGTTGGGAGTAGACCTAGGTTAGATAACTTAAACCACGATGATGGTAAAGGATCACAGCGACTGAAGGGGTCTCATTTTGGAGATTGTTTTGGATAGCGAGATTAAAGTTTGTAGTTGAAAACTGGGCCAAGTGAGTGAACCAGTAGGATTAGAGCAAGGGATAGAATTCAAGTTATCATCCCCAATCCTCACTTGCATCTTACAAAGCAGGATAGATCCTTGGAAAAGCAACAGTAAAAGCGGGCCTGACATGTGGTGTTAAACTAGGCAGTACATTTGTGTCATGGAAACATATATTTGATTGAATTGGAAAAAGGAACCTACAGCAAATTCTGATGAAAACTGTTCATTTTTTTGTAATAATACAGCACAAAATATATCAAAGTTAAATCTTGACTTGAAGAATGTTGTATTTACAACAATACTGAGGACAAGTCAAAGAATGTACTTTACAAAAAAAAGTGTTCTTTTATATGTATTTCAAATGGAGGAAAAGGAGCTCAGTAGCCATGAACACACAGCATAACTATATTTCTTAGACTTAAACAAAATTGTCTTGCATCAGTCCAGAAAAACTTCTCTGTTTTTTAAACTTTTTAATTGCGATCTTTTTATATTTCTTCTTTAAAAAATCACTCTTATCTTTTTGTGCATTTCAAAAATCTCAAATGAATGAGGTACATATCCTTTACCCGATGGAGGCCTTCCTTTACACTCAGCAGTTTCTTCAGGGGTATCCTCACACAGTCTCATTGGTCAAATTTAGCGCATTACCAAGTCAATCATCAAATATTTCTGTGCTCTGAAAACAACAAACTGAAAATCAACAAGCAAACATTTTAAGCTTGGTAAGAATCTATAGGATCACTGGCACACTATGCTCACAGTATCAGTACCCCTGGGGTACATCTTGGCCAGATTTGAAAGAAATGCCAACCTTTAAATGTACTGAGATCAGGTGATAGATACTCAAACGCCATTCAAAACCGCTGTTCAAAATAATGCTTTCCAGTCATTTGAAATGTATGTAAAAGAAGAGATTCATACAAAGCTTAAAATGTTTGGGTGTTGATTTTCAGGTATTTGACGATTGAGTTGGCAATGCACTAAATATTTTTTTTTTGAAGCACATTGTTTGACTTGTTCTTGGTATTGTTTACTTTTTGTATACTGAGTCCCTAATGAGTTGGAAAATAAGCTTTTGTGTTTGGGGAGGGTAAGTTTTCATTTTGCTTATGGTGCCTGCAGACTGCGGGTAGTTTGTTCCCACGGACCTGCAGGTCGGTTCTCAAAGGGAAACTGCTCAGAGCAGCTGATGTCATAGGGATTATTTTAACAATACGTAGGCATTTCAGATGGAAATCCTCATAAGGACCTCTGCCAAGATGTCTCCTGTCCCTGTTGCTTTTCCCCACACAAAAGGGGGGAGGCCTTTGCTGTACACTTGCTTTCACACACAATTTGGCACAATGCTTGTGCCAGTATCACTGGTAACACTTTATCTTTGACATGCCAGGCACAGGGCTGAGGTTCATTTCTGTCATGGTGTGTGCCAATTGCCCCAGCAGAATCCCTTTGAAAGTTGCCCTTACGATATATAAACTGCTGCATTTAGAAGGATGAGTTACAAGGGGGAAGAGCTGTGCAGTGGAAAATGGTCAATTCCTTGACAAGATCTGCCATCTTTCTTACCTCTTTTCCTGTAGGAAGTGCCAAGAGGTGCCTTTGCTGCCCTCCTTAGATTATGAGAAGTTGAAGAAGAGCTTGATTTTTGGGGACCGACCGTCTGAAAGTATTGTTACTGCAGGCATTGCGCTGGGTAAAGACTGCTCTTTAAATTAAATGCACAGAAAGCATCAGTGTACACTTCAGAGAAGCTCTTAACCTGCCTTTGATGGAACCGAGTAATAATTCTAACTAGTATTTATGTGGTAATGTAGATTACGTATTTGAAAACTGTATGATTGAGTATAAGTTTCATATTATATTCATACTAATATTTAGTCTCTTCATTGGATATTAGGTGATGCACATTATAACATATCAGACACTCCAAAAAAGAGAGGACCAGAGTGGTGACTAATGTACAACACCGTGGTATAAACTCCAAATAGATCCTGCAAGTGGGGGATGGGGGACTGCTTTCCAAAATTCTGGCTCGGGAGCCCTTTAGTTTAAGTTATGCCATTGACTTATGAGAATCCGTTAACAGCCATAAATTATTTGTAATTTTGGGAGAGTGAGTATTGGGTGCTCCTTCTCATGTTTATGTCACAGAACCCACTGCAGTGCTGAAAAAAAAGTACTACTACTTATCATTTCTATAGCGCTGGACAGAGCTTACAATTTAATTAGGACAGACAAACAGGACAAACAAGAAATAAGGGAATATTAAAGTGAGGATGATAAAAAAAAGGGTTCTGAAGAAGAAAGAATGGGGGTCATTTTATAAACTTACCATCATGGCTGTAAACCCTGTTTCATCTGCAGAAAAGACCTTTTGTGACATTACTCCAGGGCATAGAGAATGTTCACACCTACTTTTACCCAACCCAAGGATGGGTTTATTCGGGGAAGAGTTTATGTGGAGCATAGACAGGGTTGTGGAGTACTTTAGCTTCAGAACTTAGTACAAGAACAGTGCTGGGCAGACTTCTACGGTCTGTGCCCTGAGAATGGCAAGGACAAATCAAACTCGGGTATAAAGTATCACATACCATGTAAAATGCGTTTATCTTGTTGGGCAGACAGGATGGACCGTTCATGTCTTTATCTGTCGTCATTTACTATGTTACTATGTTACTCTTTGGGGTTCTACATGGAATGTTGCTACTAATTGGGATTCCGGAATCTTGTAACTCTTTAGGATTCCAGAATCTTCAGAACGTTTAGTACAGGAACAGTGCTGGGCAGACTTCTACGGTCTGTGCCCTGAGAATGGCAAGGACAAATCAAACTCGGGTATAAAGTATTACATACCATGTAAAATGAGTTTATCTTGTTGGGCAGACTGGATGGACCGTTCAGGTCTTTATCTGCCGTCATTTACTATGTTACTCTTTGGGGTTCTACATGGAATGTTGCTACTATTTGGGATTCCAGAATCTTGTAACTCTTTAGGATTCCAGAATCTTCAGAACTTAGTGCAAGAGTGCTGGGCAGACTTCTACGGTCTGTGCCCTGAGAATGGCAAGGACAAATCAGACTCGGGTATAAAGTATCACATACCATGTAAAATGAGTTTATCTTGTTGGGCAGACTGAATGGACAGTTCAGATCTTTATCTGCCGTCATTTACTATGTTATTTGATTGTTTTTAAAATACATGCTTTCGTGCATCCATTGACACCAGCTCCCAAGCAGATGTAAATGTACCTGGGTACAGGTGGTCCTCACCACTGCTGCAGGACGTTTCTAAAGGTGGATCCTTGTGCGAAGTGGCACATGTACTGTGAGGATTTTAAGAAAATGAACAACTAATGCTATTTTAGCATTTCTGGCCCAGCAGTTTGCTCCTCCTCTTTTGCTCTTGACAATAAATTGAGCAGAATAGGTGGTCCTTTGTCTCTACCTGCCTTCTTGTTCTCTATTTCTGAGCAGCTAATTGCTGTTATTAATATTTGCTTAGCGCTGTCAGATATATGCAGGACTTTACAAGCACACAGACAGTCCCTGCTGCTTGACGCTTCCAGTCTAATGACAGACAAGAAGCACAAAAGGTATTGTGGAGGAGGGGGCATCTGAGTTAAAATAGTGGGGTCCTTTTACTAAGGCGTGATAAATTCATTAGCACACCTTAGAAAAGCAACCCAGGACTGAGCTAAGGAGGCCATCAGCACACAGTGATCTCTGAGGAAATTAATTTCTATAACCACCCTTAAGAGATCAAGAAAGCACACAAAAGAACAACTTTAAACATAATTAAAAAAAAAAAACTTTCAAAAATTTTTTTTACATTTTTGTTTATCACCACACAATAACTGTGGCATAGTGCAAAATGCAGACATTAAATAACTAATCATCCATTAATACATAGCAAACATGAAGAGTAGCAATATCAGTCATTTTCTTTCTTCCCCCCTTTGAAAAAGGTTTTATAAAACTCCAGTAAAAGAGCAGCCTGGTGACTCTGAGGCATGGGGCTAGGGAGTACGTACAGCCTTTTGGGTTGGAGGGATTCCTAGTCGCTGCATGGTAAGAACCCCAAGGAGATCATTTTCAAACCGTGGTTTATGCCCCTAAATGATTAATTGCGCAGAATGTATGCAGGCACTGCCATTTCGTGCTTATTTTTTGTACCTGCAGTGGACAGAGATTCCCGGGAGCAGAGCAGGGATAGAGTTTGGAATTAGTACATAAGTACATAAGTAGTGCCATACTGGGAAAGACCAAAGGTCCATCTAGCCCAGCATCCTGTCACCGACAGTGGCCAATCCAGGTCAAGGGCACCTGGCACGCTCCCCAAACGTAAAAACATTCCAGACAAGTTATACCTAAAAATGCGGAATTTTTCCAAGTCCATTTAATAGCGGTCTATGGACTTGTCCTTTAGGAATCTATCTAACCCCTTTTTAAACTCCGTCAAGCTAACCGCCCGTACCACGTTCTCCGGCAACGAATTCCAGAGTCTAATTACACGTTGGGTGAAGAAAAATTTTCTCCGATTCGTTTTAAATTTACCACACTGTAGCTTCAACTCATGCCCTCTAGTCCTAGTATTTTTGGATAGCGTGAACAGTCGCTTCACATCCACCCGATCCATTCCACTCATTATTTTATACACTTCTATCATATCTCCCCTCAGCCGTCTCTTCTCCAAGCTGAAAAGCCCTAGCCTTCTCAGCCTCTCTTCATAGGAAAGTCGTCCCATCCCCACTATCATTTTCGTCGCCCTTCGCTGTACCTTTTCCAATTCTACTATATCTTTTTTGAGATACGGAGACCAGTACTGAACACAATACTCCAGGTGCGGTCGCACCATGGAGCGATACAACGGCATTATAACATCCGCACACCTGGACTCCATACCCTTCCTAATAACACCCAACATTCTATTCGCTTTCCTAGCCGCAGCAGCACACTGAGCAGAATTACGTTCATACTTTAGAATTTTCAAAATTGTGCAGGTACTTTGTATGTGCTAAATCACTGGTGATCTTGTTGGGGTAATTTTCAGAGAGAACATATGCATATACTTTCCTTTATGCACGGACTGGCTACACAAGTTGTGGCCAGATATAAGGCTCCTGATAGCAGGGTTCACAGCACAGCTAGGACTAGGCTAAAGTGAATTCGGAGGAGATATGAAAGAAGTGGCTGTGAATGAAAGCTCGTTGCACCAAATCCCAGCCCTGGTTTCAATTCAACTCAAAATTCAAAGGAGCAGGAAAAAGCTGCTGGGCCAAAAAAAAAATCCACATTGCACAACACTATTGTAACTCCACCAAAATGTACATTGTAAACCACTTTGAACCGAATTTTGATTTTGGATAATACAAGAATTCATAAATAAAGAAAACAAAATTTTTATTTAAAACCGAATTTCCATTTTGTCAGTTTTTAACTGATACAGAGAATTATGACTCTGCTCTGGAGTTAAACTCCACTCCTTCTCCTCAGGTCAGATGGAGGTTTGAGGATAGTTTGCTTGGATTTAGCTCCCACTGTGGGTATTTCCCAGTCCTTCAAGGGCTGACAGTATAAGAGTCATCCGTGTTAACGTCTATTCTTGTGAGTTATTTGCTTGCTTATCAAATAGGCCCCACTGAGTATAATAAGGCTGACAGTAAATAACATGTATCAAGTTATGCACATGAATGTGTGTTGACATGTTAACTGAGGTTAGTAAATGAGGCAGTAGAGGGTAGAGTCACTTGCTCAAGGCCATAGGCATTTGAAAACTTGCCTCTGACCACTAGACCACACAGCCCTAGGAAGAAGGGAGCCCTAGCAGTGTCTCAATAGTGACACCTAGTAGCTGACTGAGTGCCCGTTGTGTGGAGTTGCAGTGACAGACCTTACCTCACAATATCTGGACTAGGCAGATAGGGGGAGAGAGGATAAACGCTGGTATGTGTGAGGGGAATTCGGCTTTTCTGGTATAGTAGCCACAACTCATGCAGATTCTGATTGAACTGGAAGTCCATAAAAGCAGGAGGAAGTTGCTAGGTGAAGGACTTGGAAAGACACTGATCTGATCCATCTCTTTAGTTCACTTTGTGCTTCTAAGATATTAAATGCTTTAGTTCATTTTCTGGTTTGACAATCTGTTAAAAAAAAAGAACAAAATAAACCCAAAACCTTGCCACTTCTTGTCACACTGAGGCCTATTTCCAAAGCACTTAGACTTACAAAGTTACCTGGAGGGGCATTTTCGATATGACGTCAAAGTCCGACTATTCTGAATAGGAAAGAAGACCATTTTCAAAAAAGAAAAACGTCTATCTTTTGGTTTTGAAAATACTGTTCCAAACAACATTTTGTGATTTGGACGTTTTATTCTTTGGTCCATTAAAAAAGAAAATGTCCAAGTGCAAAATGCACTAAATCAAGCCATTGGGATGTAGGAGGAGCCAGCATTTTTAGTACACTGGTCCACCTGACATCCCAGGAAAGCAATAGGGCACCTCATAAAAAGCTCCCAGGTACACATCTCACCATTGCTCCCTTACCTTGTCTGCTGAGCCCCCCAAAACCCACTACCCCCAACTGTACACCACTACCACAGCCCTTACGGGTGAAGGGGGCACCTATATGTGGGTTTCTGGTGAGATTTGGAGGGCTTACAGTTTCATCCAGAAGTGTAACAGGTAGGGGGAGGTTGGAGCCTGGGTCCACCTGTCGGCAGTGCACTGCACCCACCACTAGACTACTCCAGGGACCTGAGTATAACATCTAAGGCTGGCAGAGGTTGGTATGTAATGTTTTTCATCACATTTTTTGGGGGGGGGGGGGGGTGGAAGAGGGTTAGTGACCACTGGGGGAATAAAGGGAGGTCATTCCTGATTCCCTCCAGTGGTCATCTGTGCCTTAGTCGTAATAAAAACAGGTCTAGCTCAAAACGTCAAAGTTTTAGTCCTGGACGGTTTTGTTTTGTTCCATTATGGCTGAAAAACGTCTAAGTCTTAGGAACGCCCAAGTTCCGTCATGAACACGCCCCTGGCACTCCCCCTTGAGATTTAGATGCACTTCTGATGGACTTCAGAGAAAAACGTCTAAAAATAGGTTTCAAAAATGCTGATTTGGACGTTTTTGTGAGAAAAACGTCCAAATGCAGACTTATGCCACTTTTTGGACGTTTTGCTCTTTTGAAAATGAGCCCAGTAGTAACCTATGGAAGTTTGTGAGTCTAAGTGCTTTGAAAATGAGCCCCATTGTCACCTTGGCTCCAGCCCCTGTATTGCTTAGTGCATATTAATGCATTTCATAGATTTAACAACTGATGAACAAATACACAAAATTTTAAAAACATCCACCCTGAAGTAACATCACCACCAATCTACCTTCATAATCACCTGTATAAAAGAGACCGTTCATTCTGCTGTGTGACAGCCTTGAAGGATAATGCTGTCACATTTGTCAGGCGTCTCTCTTAGCACTGAAGGTTTCCATTAGACATGACTGTCTAAGGGGGCTGTGCCATCTCTGTTCAGGAGGGGTGGGGGTGTATCAGGTGGAGTCAAGCAGTCGGACAACGCAGTGACTTCTGATGCAGATGAGCAGTGAAATAAACTTTTGATAAGCCACTGATAGATATCATGCCATGTTTATTGCGATTAGCTTAGCACTTTCTTCTGCTTGCTTATTTGAACATTTCTTCTTTCTCATGGACAGCGCCTGACCAGGTCTCAGCCTGGGGAGCAGAGGGAGACTGTTCTGCAGGCTTACATCAGCAATGACCTACTGAACTGTCACTGCAATGAACAGGTCAGTCAGCAGTGGGATCCATCCATCCTGCTCTGTTTGTTCATTCTGTTATTAGCAAGACAGGTTAAAACAATACACATTGTAGTTAAGCAATGGAACATGCCAGGGCCTCTGTTTAATTGAGTCATTTTACCAAGTAAATTAGATATCGGCATCCAGTTCAAACAGAGATATTTCATTACTGTTTGTCCAGCCTGTTGTCCCCTCATGTGCAGTGGCTTAGCCAGGGAAGTCAGCAGCAGCTTCATCCCGACACGCAGAACAGCGTGTTCTTCCTGCTCATAAAACATAGAACAGCTTATAATGAAAGCGAAGACTACCCAAAACATTAAGAGTGGAAGGACTTTGTCTCCTTATCACCAGGCCCCAACCTTGGCAAGGAAGAGAGATGCCAAATCCTGTTATCTGTTAAGTAAAAAACAGAGTGGGACCAGATTAGACAGAACTCTTTCAGCAGTGCTGGTTCTGTGCGTGATCTTATTCCATTGACGTATTGTTTTTGTAACAAGTGATATATCAAGTAAATGAATGGAACCCTGCTTAGGCCAGGAACAGGACACACTAACGTTTAAGCAAGATTCATGTAATTATCACAGCGATCCTTAGCTTTGAACACTGCTACATAAAAGCATGCACATATGTGTGCATACACACGCCTCCCCCCAAACACACACCCATATGTGCATGCATGCGCACATACATAACGCATATGCTCATGCTCCCATATACCAGAGAAAAAAATTGGTCTCAGTTCTGGTCTTAAGTCCACCAGGGCTTCCAAATCATCCCTAAATGACATGTAAACTTTGATAAATCTTGATTAATTTTTTAAAAAGTAGTTATGAGACTGTTTTGTCTTTATTCTTTAGCCTGTGACCACTGACATTTGTCCCATTATGAAAGTTTGTTGTTTTTTTTTTTCCCCCCCAGAAATTAGTTATCCTCCTATCTTCTCTGGCTTAGCAGTCCACTTTAATACACAGGCTGCTGTCCTCCAGGTCTACAAAATCTGCCCTGCAGAAACAAGATATCTGGTGTCGGCTTAACTATTGATTTCACCTCCAATGTTCACCTTTTGGAAGCTCTTTGACAGTCAGATGTCTGCAGATTGGCACCATTTTTTAAAACCAAATAAAGGCATTTTAGCCTTGTTTCAACATGATACTTCTTGGTATTTGTATATTAAGTTGCCTGTCCTGGCCTTTCTCCTACAGAAAAACGTTCTGAACCTGCTACATTCCAAGAGCGAAGTGGTGCGACAGTACACAGCAAGGCTGATAAACGCATTTGCTTCTCTGGCAGAGGGTAAGAATGGAATCTGTGGGCTTCTTTTATTAAATTATGTTAAACCTTTGCAGTTACCTCATCTTAATGGCCAAAATTACCTCACAGGAACCTCAAGGGGTATGCCTGGCATCTTGCCATTAAGTTAATGTACCTGAATGTAACTCACCTTGAGCTACTACTGAAAAAGGTGTACATACTGGGAAAAGACCAAAGGTCCATCGAGCCCAGCATCCTGTCCCCGTCAGCGGCCAATCCAGGTCAAGGGCACCTGGCAAGCTACCCAAACGTACAAACATTTTATTCAAGTTATTCCCAAAATTGTGGATTTTTCCCAAGCCCATTTAGTAGCGGTCTATGGACTTGTCCTTTAGGAAACCGTCCAACCCCTTTTTAAACTCTGCCAAGCTAACTGCCTTCACTACATTCCAAAAATAGTGTAGAGACTGTATACTTACCGTTCATTGAAATCATTGCAGATAATGTGGATGCACAACAGCCCCTCCTGCTGCAGTCCCATCCCCACTCCATTCCATGTTTGTCAGTTATTTGAGGATTAGTGCTAAGCTGCTGTATTAATAACTCTTAGCACGTGTTAAGTTCCATGATCAATGTTTAATACTTTAGCAAAAAGAGCTCCATGTGGTAGGATTACTGGGGCAAGAGGAGCTTGGAGTTTACCTGTTATAGTGAAGAGAAGGTAGACCTTGACCCATCTCTTGACTCTACTTCCAGGACGAATCTACCTCTCTCAGAACCCACGATTATTGAGGACTCTAGAGGAAGCTCTGAAAGCCGAGGAGAAGGACTCCATCACCAGGGAGAATGTCTTGGGAGCTCTGCAGAAGCTCAGCCTCAGGTAGTCACAGCAGCCGTCTGACCAATCATTGTCTGTCTCTCAGAGGGATTCACATGGCCTGCTCTTTTTATGGAAATCTATGTTAGCTCTCTGGCTCCTTCCTTGCATTTTATATCTCAGATCTTACATGTTTTTTCCAAATGAATTAAGTTTGCAGATAAACCATGTGGTTTGAACAGAGTCATCACAGTGTTTGAGGCAAAAAGCTAATCAAACTCAAACTCTGTATATTAAAACTTTTGTAACCCGACAATAACATCAACTACTTGGGTAGTTTTCTTTTAACTAAATTTGTCTGAAAAGCCTGGCTTGCATGTCTCGCTCAGTTTTCGGTATGGAACATATGGTCATTTTAAAAACCATTTGACATATACTGTAAAACGCTAATTTGTGTGTGTAAATAGGTTATGCCTAAAAGTATGCATGGGGCAAGCAAACATGCTCGAGGCTGAGTTTGAGATAGAACAGCTTTTAAACTAAAATGGGGGGGGGGGGGGGGGGGGGAGAAGCCGACAGTTGTCCAGGGACACATGGTTCAATGTGGAATAACCTTGAAGGGTACTATTGAAACAGGACATTTAGGGAATCCCATTAGAGAGGTTTTAACAATGGTGAAAGAAAGTCAGGAGTGTTTAACGTGAGAGCACAGTAAAGTATGCACATTATCCCCTTAAACTTCTAAGCAGCTTGTAGATGCAAGGAACAAACACAATTTGAAGTGCCTGCATACAAATGCTAGAAGCCTAAAAAAATAAGATGGGAGAGTTAGAGTATATAGCACTAAATGAAGAGGTAGATATAATAGGCATCTCAGAGACCTGGTGGAAGGAGGATAATCAATGGGACACTGAATTAACAGGATACAAATTATATCTCAACGATAGAGTGGATCAAATTGGAAGGAGGTTGTGCTATTTGTTAGAGGGAATTGAGTCAAAATAAACATTCTATATGAAACAGATAGTTAGGAATCCTTATGGATAGAAATTCCATGTGTGAAGGGAAGGAGTATTCTTGTAGGGCTGTACTACCATCTGCCAGAACAGAAAGAACAGACAGATGAAGAAATGTTTACAGAAATTAGGAAAGCTGACAAATTGGGCAACAGTATAATAATGGGTGATTTCAATTACTCCACTATTGACTGAAAAAATGACACATCAGGGAGTGCTAGGGAGGTAAAATTCAGAGACATAATAAATGACAGCTTCTTGGAGCAACCGCTCCAGGAACCGACAAGAGGGGCAACTGTTTTAGATCTAGTCCTTAGTGGAATGCAAGGCATAGTACAAGAGACAACTGTGTTGCTTCTGCTGGGAAACAGTGATCATACCATGATCAAATCTGAGGTCATATCTGGAGTGAAGTCAGAAAGGAAATCTATTGTAGCAGCATTTAATTTTTGAAAGGGTGACTAAGATAGAATGCGGAAAATGGTTAAAAAGAAGCTAAAAGTACAGGTTGTAAAGGTTAGGACTTTAAATCGGGCATGGCCGTTGTTTAAAAATTCCATCTTGGAAGCCCAGATCAGATGCATTCCACGTATTTACAAAGATGGAAAGAAGAGCAAACGACAGCCAGCAGAGCTCTACGGATTATGCGGGTTATAAATGTTTTAAATAAATGGTTAAAAAGGTGAAGTGAAAGAGGCTCTTAGAGCCAAAATAACATCCTTCAAAGAATGGAAAAAGGAGCCAAAGGAAGAAATAAGAAGCAACTTAAGTACTTGCAAGTTAGATGCAACGATTGATAAAGAAGTCTAAAAGAGAATATGAAGAGAAACTTGCCGCAGAGGCAAAAACTCACAGTAATAACTTTATCGGGTACATAAGAAGAGTAATCTGTGGGACCGTTAAATCATGAAGAAGGAAAAGGGGTGTCGTCGATAGAAGCAGTGCTCTGGGCGAGGGCTCACATGCAGCTTCTTCAAAGATCTCTACTCTCCAAGTGGACGCCGCAGAGGGATTCTCTACAGGTGAGGTTGTCCCTGCCGATGCAGGTGAGGGGCAGTCTACGTTGGTGGCTCCGGACGTTCCCACTATTTACCACTTTATCAAATTTTCCAGCACATTACTATTCACCACGGGCGGGTCTTGTTCAATATGGTGATGGCATCTGACATTAGAATTATAGGCAGTGCTTTTTTTGTGCCGGTACGCAACGGTACGGCGTACCGGCACCTTTTTTTTTTGCTCCCCCCGCCCCGTGCGTCCATGTCCCCCACGTAGTGCCAGCCCCCATTTCCGGCCGCTGCTGCTTCTCCTGTTGAGCAGCAGCGGCCGCTACACAAAGAAAAAGATTTTTTAAAAAAACTTCAAACCTGGCTGAAACGCGGCACCCCGGCACTGTAGACAGCCATTAGGCATTGGCTGTTGCCCCGCAGCCGCTCCTCCTCTTGCCTCTACGTCACTACGCTCCTCCGGGGTTTTCCTCCAGGGGCAGTGACGTAGAGGCAAGAGGAGGAGCGGCTGCGGGGCAACAGCCAATGCCTAATTGCTGTCTACAGTGCCGGGGTGCCGCGTTTCAGCCAGGTTTCAATTTTTTTTTTAATCTTCTTTTCTTTGTGTAGCGGCCGCTGCTGCTCAACAGGAGAAGCAGCAGCGGCCGGAAATAGGGGCTGGTGCCGCGTGCTTCGCGACTTCGCGCCGTTCGCGGGAAACTTGGCAGGGAGAGGGAATCCAACAGAGGGAAGGATTGGGGAGAGAGAGAAAGAGGGAAGGATTGGGGAGAGAGAGAAAGAGGGAAACCAACAGAGGGAAGGATTGGGGAGAGAGAGGGAAACCAACAGAGGGAAGGATGGGGAGAGAGAGGGAAAAACAGATGGAAGGATTGGGGAGAGAGGGGAAAAACAGATGGAAGGATGGGGAGAGAGAGGGAAAAACACAGATGTAAGGATTGGGGAGAGAGAGGGGAAAACAGATGGAAGGATGGGGAAAGAGAGAGGGAAAACAGATGGAAGGATGGGGAGAGAGAGGGAAAAACACAGATGGAAGGATTGGGGAGAGAGGGAAAAACAGATGGAAGGATGGGGAAAGAGAGGGAAAACAGATGGAAGGATGGGGAAAGAGAGGGAAAACAGATGGAAGGATGGGGAGAGAGAGAGGGAAAACGGAAGGATAGGGAGAGAAAGAGGGAAGACGCTGGATGGAAGAATGCAGAAAGAAATAGGGGAGACACTGGAAGGATGGGGAGAGAAAGCAGAGCTGCTGGATGGAAAAGGGGAATAGAGAAAGACTGGAGAATAAGAGGAAGGGGCATGGGGAGAATAAGGGTGAGGAAAAGATGAAAAGCCACAGGTAGATGAAGGAAATTAAAGAATGGATAGTAAGAATGAATTAAATCTGGTCAGAGAGAGAGCCTGAAAAATATTGAAGAAAGCAATGAAAAAGGAGACAAAAATGACAAATGGCACAGAAGAGTTAAGCGAAAACAAAGAAAGGAGAATCACAGACTGGGACCAATATGGAAAGAAAAACAGTCACCAGACAACAAAGGTAGAAAAAAATCATTTTATTTTCATTTTAGTGTTTGTAATATGTCCAATTTGAGAATTTACATTGGCTGTCTTATTTTGCACTGGGTATACTGGAGCTGTAAGAGCTTACAGAGATTATTTATAATGAAAAAAAATCACGTTATTTTTTTCTCCTATAGTACTGTAATATTTTCAATGATGTCTGTTTATATGCGCCATGGCTGGTATAGGGGGTGTGGTTAATGTGGGTGTGGCTATCATAGGGGTGGAGCCATGTGTGGTGACCCCGCCCATAATGAGTACCGGCACCTTTTTTTCTACAAAAAAAGCACTGATTATAGGGTAGTCCAACCAATCAGATCATATCAAGGACATCCACTCTAGTTCTTCATTGAGGCCACTAGGGGTCACTGTATGTAACTCAGAAATTCATCACTGTTCTTTATAATTCAGCAGGCGTTCAAAGTCACCATATGAACATAAGAAGAGCCATAATAGCCATACTGGGTCAGACCAATGGTCCATCTAGCCCAGTATCCTGTTTCCACCGTGGCCAATCCCCTGGCAGAATCCCAAATAGGGGTAACATTCCATGCTATCAATCCCAGGGCAAGCAGTGGCTTCCCCGTGTCTGTCTCAATAGTAGACTATAGACTTTTCCTCCAGGTACTTGTCCAAACCTTTTTTAAACCCAGATACACTAACCACTGTTACTACATCCTCTACCCGCATTCCACTGACCAAGTATAAACATAAATACAATAAATGAAGTAAACATTGGATTATAGGACTAGCATGACACAGGATCAAAATATACACATTTAATAGCACTGAAATTCAAATTACAGAGATATAATACGATGTCAGCATAATACTAATGAAATATCTAACATTTCTACAATACAGCTTACCATATAGCTGAGGGGCCAAGTGCAGATATATAGATGGGGACCAGATGTGCTCATGTGAGATTTATGCTCGTTAAGATGTAATTTCACTGGTTGTGTATTTCTTCCTATGTACATTTTATTACAGGGACATAAGTATCATATGTACCACATAGGAAGAAGTACAAGATGTATTATTTCCGGCTAGTAGATGGCGATCAGTTGTGGTGGTCCATTCACATGCTTCAATTGTAGAGGCAGGCCACTGGCACTGTCCATAGCAAGAATGTTGCTTTTCTAATGGACAGGGCAAACGTTGTAACACGTGCCAGTGGTGGCGTATAATACCTGGAGTAGGTGAAGATAACGGAGTATGGTAGCACATTTGGCAAAACATCTTCTGAAGGCTATCTGTTGAATTGCAGAAGATCACGCTGAGCAAACCTTGCTTGTAAATAAGCTTTTTTAATAACATACTGTGGATATCCTCTGTCTGTTAATCTTTACTTCAGACCCTGATGCCTGGTATGTAAATTCAACCAAAGAAGAGCAAATGCTCCTTGAGTGTAGAAATCGACTAACTGACAGACTTTCTTTTAGCTTACGTGGATGGTAACTATGAAAACGCAGTAGATTATTACGATCCATTGATTTCTGGGTGGTGCTTAGCCCATTTAGGGGCTAACTGTCTTAGCTGAGGCTAATGCTTTATGGGTGTCTCAAGCATTAGCGCGTTCTAAAAACATTAGCGCACCTTAGTAAACAAGGCCCTAACTGTTTTATGCACATCCAAAAAATCAACAACTGACTTATCTAATGATGCCACAAATTGAATTAAGCCACTCCAAAAATTGTGGTAATACTAATGTGCTGGTAAAAATAAAGATTATCATCAAGAAACCTCTTCCAAATTAATTAAACCAAATAGATGGATAAAGTTCTTGTTCCTCTATCAAAGATAGCTAGTAGCCACTGAAGGGGCAAAAAATGCACCCATGGCTACACCATGGATTTGTTGGAAATAATGTCCATTAAACCAAAAATACCTATGATGAAGAACTAAATAGGCAAGGTGTAAAAGAAATGATGCAGGAATTCATTGAGGTTCTGATCTTTGATAGCTTTCAAAGTACCTTCATGAGGAATTTTTGTATATAAGGACACAATGCTACCAGAAAACAATACTCTGGTATAGGCGAGATCTCAGCATCTTCAAAAAACATTCTAAACAATTGGTCTCAAAAAATACCTGGGGGTTGAAATAACGACTTATGAATCTTAGGTAAAAAATAAAGACAAGGTGTCTTGGGATGAAGTTCCAAAAGATATTGTCTTTCCTTGATTGTCGAAAGATCTTCAGCCTTAGCCTGTTTAAACAATGCAGATATATTTACCGTAAGATCTGGAGTATGTTATGTAAGTATTATTATTCAGTTGTCTTTATGCCTCTTCCAGATACTGAGTTCTAGATAGCACTACCACAGCTCCACCCTTATCAGTTCTAGTTATTATAACATCAGACATATCTTGAAGTTGTTTTAGAGCAACATATTCAGACTTCGACATATTATGGTGTTTGCGCTGTCTCCCAAAAAATTTAGCTTCCGCCTCTTGCAAATCATGTAAAATCACATTTTAAAAAGTACAAATTGCTGGATGCATATGTCCAAGAGATCACCAATGTGATTTTGAAGTAACGACCGAGCAATCTACATATTCGTCCAGGAGGAAACAAATTCCTTAATCTATCTTCCTAATGAATCTGTGGATAGCTATCTGGGTTTCAAAAGGGTCGTATCTTGAAGAAGGAAATAAATAGACATTTTTTGATTAGCTTTCGAGGTAACCCTTCTTCTTCAGATCAGAAATAAGCAAAGGGTTACCTTCGAAAGCTAATCAAAAATTTAGTAGGTTAGTCCAATAAAAAACGTATCATCTTGTTTTCTTTTCTATGTTTTGTTTTATTTTTATTTATTACCTTTAAAAGTGGACTAACACGGCAAACACATCACTTTATTGAAGAAGGAACAAATCCTAATCCTAAATCCAAAACTCTTTCTTGCATAGTTAAAGATGAAGCTGATATAGAGGGGCACAATGGAACGGCGCCGGCCATCTCTATGGGTGGCCATCTCTGGGGCCAGCACCGTAAGTGGGCGGAGCCAACCGTATTTTCGAAAAAGATGGCTGGCCATCTTTTTCTTCGGTAATATGGTTGGGCCCGGGTTTGAGATGGCCAGCATCAGTTTTCGGCCAAAATGGAAAATAATGCCGGTGACCTCAAACCCGGCCAAATCCAAGGCATTTGCTCATGGGAGGAGCCAGCATTTGTAGTGCACTGGCCCCCCTCACATGCCAGGACACCAACCGGGCACCCTAGGGGACACTTCTAAAAATTAAAAAATAAAAATAGCTCCCAGGTGCATAGCTCCCTTCCCTTGGTTGTTTAGCCCCCCAAATCCCCCCCAAAAACACACTCCACACAACTCTACACCATTACCATATCCCTAAGGGGTGAAGGGGTCACCTACATGTGGGTACAGTGGGTTTTTGGGTGGGTTTTGGAGGGCTCCTATTTACCACCACAAGTGTAACATGTAGGGGTTATGGGCCTGGGTCCACCTGTCTGAAGTGTCGGAAGATGGGCGGCGATCACTTTCAAAAATGAGCTGGATAGTCAATCAAATCAACAATAACGTTATTTCTAAATTACTATCTAAAATCTCATACATACCAGTAGTATGATTGTCAACAAAAAACAGTCCTCATCTTGCCTGTAAGTATCATAGCCCCCCCTCCCCATATATTCCTCCCCTCCACCTATTATCCCCACCCTTACCTACCCTCCCCTTCTTCTGCTCAGGAACATATCTCGCGATCAGTATCCACGCCACATTCTAGACCTCTCACAGCGAATTAAGAATAAGGCTTCTTCCTCTCTGGGTTAAGGTGTCCAACAAGCATCCCAAACCTTAAGAAAGCGTGCTTTGCGCTTACATGATCCCTTTGCCTCTCTTGCCTCCCATGACATCAACTGGTGCACATTGTTACGCCAGTGCCAAAATTCAGGGGAATCTACCGAGGTCCAATACTTCATCACGCATTTCCTCGCAGACAGGCAGAGCTTGCGGCACAATAATGTTTTTCCACATTGAGACCTTGAAATGCACCTGGATAGTCCAATATTAACTGGAACGGAGTTCCCTCAATACGTGGAACCAGTTTAACTTGATCCCATTCAGGAATGTTTCAGCGTCTAGAGATGGACTGAAGAGTCACTATGATGACGAATGCAAACTCCATTGATAGTACTACTACTACTACTACTTAACATTTCTAGAGCGCTACTAGGGTTACGCAGCGCTGTACAATTTAACAAAGAGAGACAGTCCCTGCTCAAAGAGCTTACAATCTAATAGACAAGTGAACGGTCGGTCCGATCGGGGCAGTCAAATTGGGGCAGTCTGGATTCACTGAACGATAGTCTAGACATGTCCCTATGAGCAGAATGTATTGGACTGCAAAGAGTGGTCAATGGAAACCAGGAAAGCCAAAGCTCCTAATTGTACCCGGGGCTGTTTCACTTTACCTTATCACCTAGACTGGGGTTTTGCAATCTGGGTTTAGAATCCACTAAACCCTATGTGGGAGTGGGTTTAGCACTTATGTTTCACATTTCCTAGTAAAAGTCATAAAAGCCAGGAGAGAAAGCTATAAAAGAAATCTACTCATAGGGATCCGACGAGCGGTAGTGCCTGGGTTATACATAAACCTCCAGATCAGAGCGACCATAATCACCTTTTACCCAGTAGCAATTAGCAGTCTTTACAATTCAACCATGCACATTAATTCCTTATCAGCAAACTCCTTACTTTTTTTGTGATTAAGTTCGAGGCCTGACGGCGATTTCTCCTGTGAGGTTGGATAACATAAGGCGTTAATGGTTGCTGAAGAATGGGCGCAGTTCCCAACTCCTGCTACTACTGTCATGACTTAGCACAATTCTGGCCAGGACCTAGGTGCCATTTCATTTGCAAAATCTTCCCCTCCCCCTTTCTGGAATGACAGATCAGGATTCGGTGCACTTTCGTTTGCACGATCCCTCCTTCTCCCCCAGCCTGCCCACATCTGACACCAGCCTGCTCTGGGGTGACTCCTAGGTCCACCCCAAACCACCAGGTCCTCCACTCCAGGTGCCTAGTCCTTCCACCAGCTGCCTTC
The DNA here is from genome assembly GCF_901765095.1 of Microcaecilia unicolor. Taxonomy (NCBI): domain Eukaryota; kingdom Metazoa; phylum Chordata; class Amphibia; order Gymnophiona; family Siphonopidae; genus Microcaecilia; species Microcaecilia unicolor. The sequence goes on along the minus strand of NC_044040.1, from coordinate 217,933,525 downwards.
CAGGTGCTGTGGAGGACTTGCAGCCACAACTGTACACCACTACCATAGCCCTTACAGGTGAAGGGGAGCAACTAGATGTGGGTACAATGGGTTTCTGATGGGTTTTGAAGGGCTCACATTTACCACCACAAGTGTAACAGGTAGGGGGGGATGGGCCTGGGTCCGCCTGCCTGAAGTGCACTGCACCCACTAAAACTGCTCCAGGGACCTGCATACTGCTGTGATGGACTTGAGCATGACATTTGAGGCTGGCATAGAGGCTGGCACAAAAAAATTTTAAAGATGTTTTTTGAGGGTGGGAGGGGGTTAGTGACCACTGGGGGAGTAAGGGGAGGTCATCCCCGATTCCCTTCGGTGGTCATCTGGTCAGTTCGGTCACCTTTTTGTGCCTTGGTCATAAGAAAAACAGGACCAGGTAAAGTCAGGGACGCCCTTTTTTTTTTCCATTATGGGTCGAGGACACCCATGTGTTAGGCACGCCCATGTCCCGCCTTCGTATGCCTCTGACATGCCCTTGTGAACTTTGGTCGTCCTTGCGACGGAAAGCAGTTGGGGACGCCCAAAATTGGCTTTCGATTATACCGATTTGGGTGACCCTGTGAGGACAACACCTATCTTCCGATTTGTGTCGAAAGATGGGCGTCCTTCTCTTTCGAAAATGAGCCTGATAGTGGAATTAGAAAAGGTACAGAGAAGGGTGATGAAAATGATAAAGGGGATGTTGTTTTGAGATGAGAGGATGAGGCAGTGTGTTTTTTCAGTGTTCAGTTTCAGTTGGAATGAATTTGCGCAAGAGTCCATGATGTTCAGGCCGTCATTGATTTCATTGGTTATTTCTGTTAAGTCATGTCTGAAGGGAATGTAGGTTGTAACGTCATCTGCATAGATAAACGGGTTGAGGCCTCCATTGGATAGGGACTTTGCCAGTGGGATCATCATTATGTTGATGGTGATAATGGTAGTAGGGAGGGAGTAGAAGAGAGGAAGGAGAGAGAGCAGACTCGGTGGGGGGGGGGGGGGGGGGGGGGGAATTTGTCAATGGGCAGTTGGGACCCCCTTTTGCCCATTGGTAAAAGCAGCTCTGGGCAGAAAGCCTGTGCGCCTGATTGGGGGGGGGGGGCTGAACCTAGATTGGGTGAGCTTGGGCCCTGGAGACCCCCCCCCCCCCCCAATAGCTATGCCTGTTCTGCAGTGTGGTAGTACTCTTCTCTCGAGGGACAAATGAAAAGTCAAAAATTCACATTAACACTATCGATAGTAATCAAAACCAGAATAAAAATGTATCCATCAAATGGTCAGGTATGTAGTATAAGCTTTCACAGTTCATAGCGAGCACATCTCAATTTTTTTAAAACTAATTCAGTGACGCAGCATATGCAAAACGGCACTGTGTCACAGCTTGAATTAGTTTAACGGTTTGATGAAGTGGTTTTACTGAGGAGCAAGTCTTCATAAGATAAATTGAATTTGAAGCATAAAGATGGATTGTTTGGAATGAATATCATATATGGAATGAACACATCTTTGAATTAGTGAAAAAAAAAATATATAAATGGACCAATGAAGAATTGAGATGTGGTTGCCATGAACTGTGTATCTCACCATCTGATGGTCCACATAAAAAAATAATGTTCTGGGTTTGGGAACTGTTGATAGTGTTAATGTGAATTTTTTTTTGAGTTCTCATTTGTCCCTCGAGAGAACAGTACCAACACTGTAGTTTCAGTTGCTGATAGATGCCTTTCGCAAATGTACAAAGTACATGGAAGCTATCAATAAATAAGCAGATAAAAGCCTTCTCAATAATAGTGCTGCAAGCTTTCAGTGACTGACTTCATACCCTTTGTTCAGCTGTATTCCCATAAAAATGTAAATGATAAGATTGGTTATAGCATTATTTCAACCTATTTCCTTATCCTTTCCATAGTAACAGCTCAGAGCAGTTTACAGCAACTGTTCCAAAACCATAACAAATAAAGCTGCTCATCCCATTCTCCTGGGAGAATTGGGGGGGGGGGGGGGGGGGGGGGGGGGGGGTAAAGACACAGAGGGAGCCAGCGTTGGTACCTGTCTGCTCTAAACATTACAAAAGCATAGAGGAAAACTCTCTACCCCCTCATTCTAGAACTTGGGCCTAAATTTAAGCATCATTTGCACACTTAAATTTATAGAATACCAGTAACTTGGAGGGGCATTTCCAAAGGGACGTCCAAGTTAGAACATCCATAACAGACGTCAGTCTTACATGTATTTTTGAATAGGAAATATGTTGAGACTTCCTGTTTGAAAATATGTGAGACTGACGTCCGTTTGCTGGAGACGTCTAGCATGAACAGACATTTTCCAAACTGGAACGTCCAAATGATGAATAAGGGAAAACAAGGCACATAGACATCTGTATGGCAGCGTTCTTGGAAAATGGCCACACAGACATCCATAGAGAGCGGAGGGGCAGCCTAGTGGTTAGTGCTGTGGACTGTAAACCAAGGGATCCAGGTTGATAACCCATTTTAACTCTCTTTTTTTTGTTGTTTTTGTAAATGTGGTTCCTCCAGGAGCAGAAAAATATCTACTGTACCTAAATATATAAACCACCTCCTGCAAGTGCTGTACATTCAGATACAGTAAGTATTTTTCTGTTCTTGGAGGGCACACAAGAAAACAAAATAAAAAAAAATTAAAGTGGGATTTCAACCTGGGTCCCTTGGTCTACAGTCCACTATACTAACCACTAGACCAGTGTTTCCCAAGTCCAGTCCTGGAGTAGCACTTGCCAGTCAGGTTTTCAGGATATCCACGATGAATATGCATGAACTTGCTTTGCATACACTGCCTCCATTATATGTAAAGCTTTCATGCATATCCTCAAATCCTGACTGGCAAGAGGTACTCCAGGATCAGACTTGAGAAACGCTGCACTAGACGACTCCTCAGACCTACTTATTGCTCTATTAAGAATTCCCGTAATACCTGAAGCCATCATGCAGCCTGGTATCCCCCTTTCAGTTTCAGGGGAGAGGCAGGAGGAAAGCAACAACTTTGGGATTAAAGAGATGTCATGCCTTAATCCCTCCAGTGATTGATAAATCTAATTAAAGGTTCCAAAATCTTTAAAGTGGGAGCCTCTCAAACAAAAGTTGTATATGTCCAACCCTAGCACTGTAATTATTTTCAATATTCAATCAGGAAATGCAGTATAGACATCTCATGACATTTCAAGACCTCGGTGGTAACTTGTTTCACATAGGAACATAGTCCTATGACTTACCCAGTCTTGTAACAGTTTATTTACTTAATTATTTCTTAGCGATTTTTAAAATTAAAAGCTACAATATTTTTTACTTAACTTGCACAAAGAGACCCACAACCAATATGAATCATGTTTCGTCAATAGGCTGCATCAGGGTTAAACCTCTGAATGTGTCTCCATGAGAATCAAAATTTGCCATTAACCCCTCCAGTGGGCAGCTGCTCAATCAGAGCATCTTTCTGTAACTTGTTCATGCCGTGCCAGGTCTAAATAACAGTGTCCATCTTTTTGGGTTTGGACACCCCTTCTCTAATCTGTGATCGGAGTTGGACGTCCATATTTTGGCCCCTCCCTAGCCCTGCCTAAAATACACCCAGACCACCCCTTGCCATATGAACATATTGCACTTTTAGACTCCCATATCCTGGTTTTATAAAATCTATAGAATATGGATGTCTAAATGCTGGTTTTCAGACATCCAGAACCTGACACCAAGGGACATGCAGATGCCTCGGGATCTTATTCTGGATCTGCTGCAAAAGCACAGTCTCGGACAGAGATGGCATATCTTACCTTCAAGGTTTGTGAACATTTAGGTGATTGGAAATTCATATGGTCTTTGTGTCCTCAGGAGATTAGCATACTACTACTACTACTTATCATTTCTATAGCGCTACTAGACGTACGCAGCGCTCTACACTTGAACAGAGCTTACAATCTAATTAGGACAGACAAACAGGACAAACAAGAGATAAGGGAATATTAAAGTGGGAGGGGGGCCCGGTGGAGGGGGGGAATGGCGGCGACGACACCAGGAGGGGGCAGGGCACAGGGCGGAGGATGTCGGGAGGCAGAGCTGTGGGGCGAAACAGTAGAGAAGAAGGGAGGGGGGCCGGCCGGGGCTGCTAAAGTAATGATTTTAGTTTTGCTTTTTAATTTATAATGCAGGGGGAAGCGGGGAGCAGCAGCGACCTCGGGCGGGGTGGGGGGGGCAAGGCCGTCCATACAGGACGGCCCTGATGAGCGCCTTTGCCCCCTCCCGATCCTTTTTTGATTTTTGTTTTGATTTTGGGAGCCACATGTTTGTGGTTTTTTTGTTTTCACGGTTTGTGGCATGCGCAGAGCAGCCAGCATAATGTTTGGGGGGCCGATTACCGACGGGGATTACGAACGTATGATACAATGAGGCATATTTTCAAAGCACTTTGGGAGGCTAAGTTCCATAGGTTTCTATGGAACTTTGGGAGGCTAAGTGCTTTGAAAATGAGCTTACTTTTCAGTACCACACCGAACATTTCTGAGCTGTTTTTTTAGTGCATTCTTCGTTTTTTAAAATTTGGTAAGGACTTTTATGATTTTGATTTTTTAACGTTTGGTTGATGCATCTGGGCCTAAAAGGAAGCCCACAGATAAGGAGGGGATGGGATCTGGGAACGTAAACAGACTCACAGATCCAGTGGTGACTGCAGTTACAAGACAGAGTGGAAGTCCAAGCAGACGGTACCTGTTTTTGGGACCCTTTTCACTGATTTTGTAACTCCATTTGGCATCAGAGACCAGCATTAAGTGTAAATAATGCACAATAAAAGAAACACACCAGAAAAAATACAGCTCCTGCTTCTGGAAAGGGAGAAGCTGAGAAGAGCAGATGGAGAGGGAGAAGAGGAAAGGGAGGAGCTGAGAAGAGCGGGGGGGGGGGGGGGACGTGAGGAACAAGAGAAGTACTGAGGAGGAAGGAAAGAGGGACAAGAGAATGAAAGGAGAGAAGAGGACAGGGAGGAGGATTGGTAAGAGGGGAAAAATGTAAGCATAGGGAGGTACAAAAGATGTACTGAGGAGAGAAGAGAGGGAAAAAGGAGACAGAGAGGAAAGGGAGGGGGGCTGGGGAGATGGAAAGATGCGAGGATAAAGAGGAACAAGGAAAGTACTGAGAAGGGAGAGGAGGAGAAAGTAGAGGAAAGTGAATGGGCTTGAGAACGTAAAGGAACAAAGGAAGCACTATGGAAGTAGGAGAGGTGAAAGGAGAAGATAGAGGAGGGCTGGTGGGCAGAAAGGGATGGGGAGAGGGAAGCAGATGTGAGACAGGGAGAGAAAAGGAACAGGGAATGCGGAGGAGTGGTAAAAGATAGAGTATTATAGGAAATAGTTGTGAATATAGCCAAGTACAAAGGGGGTGTCCCAGGGCTGGAAGAGAGTGGGGGAGTGACCCTTGTGTATATTTTGGATGGACTTTTTCTCTGGTGCTCACATGATGCAGTATTTAGTACTTAGTACATAAATGATGCTGAAGGCTCTCGGGCGTCCTTCCCTCCTCCTGTGGGAAACAAGGTTGTGGCCACATCCCTCCATTTTATTAACAAGTTGTAGCTAATGTGGATGAGGGGTTGTTCCCAAGGTAGCTGTTTTGTGTGTGTGGTTTTCCCACTGAATAATGGCCACTCCAAGCTCTGAAAGTGCTGTAGGCAACCTCGGCAGAGAATACAGGGCAGTTCATTCGACCTCCATAACCGAAAAAGCAGCAGGTGCAGGGCTACTACTACAAATCATTTCTATAGCGCTACCAGTCGTACGCAGCGCTTCACAATTGAACATGAAGAAAAGACAGTCCCTGCTCAAAAGAGCTTACAATCTAAATCGGGACAGGCAGACAGGACAAATAAGGGATAATGGTAGGACAGACAGATAGGACACATAGGGAAAAGGGGACTATTGAAGAGAGGAAGACAAGATAAAGGTTACGAGCAGGTGACAGGTTAGGAATTAAAAGCAGCATCAAACAGGTAGGCCTTTAGCCCAGATTTGAAGGCGGCCAGGGATGGAGCTTGACGTAATGGCTCAGGAAGTCTATTCCAGGCATAAGGTGCGGCAAGATAAAAGGAACGGAGTCTGGAGTTAGCGATGGAGGAGAAGGGTGCAATTAGGAGAGATTTGCCTAGTGAACGGAATTCCTGGGAAGGAGTGTAGGGAGAGATGAGGGTGGAGAGGTAGTGAGGGGCAGCACAGTGAATGCACGTGTAGGTTAATAAGAGGAGCTTGAACTGTATATGAAAACGGATAGGGAGCCAGTGAAGTGACTTCAGAAGAGGGCTGATATGGGCATAGCGACTTTGACGAAATATTAATCGTGCAGCAGAATTTTGAACAGATTGAAGAGGAGAGAGATGGCTGAGTGGAAGACCTGTGAGAAGCAAGTTGCAGTAGTCCAAGCGAGAGGTGATGAGAGTGTGGATGAGGGTTCTGGTAGCTGTGACTAGAATAATGCTAACATGCTGTCCTCCTTTCTGCCCTCAGACGTGCCCTGCAGTCTGATATGATCAGAGCTGGCATCATTTTCTGGCTGGTTGATGTACTTGAGGATACAGACTGTCTCTCGGATTATACCGTGGAGTACTCTGTGGCCCTTCTCATGAACCTCTGCCTCCGGAGTGCAGGTTGGTGGAATTCTTCTCCATGCAATCAGTTCTTGGGTTAATCTACTTGTCCATTGCACCTAAATGTTCTCAGTGGCTGTACAACTGGTGCCTTTCTGTGATAGGATGGGGGCTGCCCTTGAAACACAGTTGTAAAGTATTACATTGAAGGCTGCATCGCTTTGATAAAACTAGTTTTGTTTGATTTTATTCTCTAGGAAAGGCTGAAATAAAATTGAAGTGGAAAGTACTGAGTTAAGTGGGAATTTCAGTCAAACTGCTGATTGGATAAGAGGGGCATAATCGAACGGGGACGCCCATCTCTAAGGATATCCCGGCGAAGGGGCGGGGAAACCGCTATTATCGAAACAAGATGGGCGTCCATCTTTCGTTTTGATAATACGGTCGGGGACGCCCAAATCTCAACATTTAGGCTGACCTTAGAGATGTTCGACCTAAATGTTGAGATGGTGGACCTTTGAGATGGTCGTCCCCTGTTTTCGGCGCTAATGGAAACCAAGGAAGCCCATCAGCATTCGTAGTGCACTGGTCCCCCTGACATGCCAGGACACCAGCCGGGCACCCTAGGGGGCACTGCAGTGGACTTCACAAATTGCTCCCAGGTGCATAGCTCCCTTACCTTCGGTGCTGAGCCCCCCAGCTCCCCCCCCCCCCCAAAACCCCCTCCCCACAACTGTACACCACTACCTTAGCCCTAAGAGGTGAAGGGGGGCACCTACATGTGGGTACAGTGGGTTTTGGGTGGGTTTTGGAGGGCTCCCATTTACCAGCACAAGTGTAACAGATGGGGGGATGGGCCTGGGTCCGCCTGCCTGAAGTGCACTGCACCCACTAAAACTGCTCCAGGGACCAGCATACTGCTGTCATGGAGCTGGGTATGACATTTGAGGCTGGCATAGAGGCTGGCAAAATTTTTTTTTTAATTTTTCTTTTTAAGGTGGGAGGGGGTTAGTGACCACTGGGGGAGTAAGGGAAGGTCATCCCCGATTCCCTCTGGTGGTCAGCTGGTCAGTTTGGGCACATTTTTTAAGCTTGGTCGTGAAAAAAATTGGACCAAGTAAAGTCGACCAAATGCTCGTCAGGGACGTCCTTCTTTTTTCCATTATCGGCCGAGGACGCCCATCTCTTAAGCACTCTCCAGACCCGCCTTCGCTATGCCTCTGACATGCCACCGTGAACTTTGGTCATCCCCGCGATGGACTGCAGTTGAGGACACCCAAAATTGGCTTTCGATTATGCCAATTTGGGCAACCCTGAGAGAAGGATGCCCATCTCTCGATTTGTGTCGGAAGATGAGCGCCCTTCTCTTTCGAAAATGTTCCTAGCCCTGTATTGGATGTGAAGACCCCAGCAATAGTTACATAAACAGATTTTTTTATATGCATAGCATGAAATTTACATGGAATAGAATCAAGAACATTTTACATTTGGGTCAGTAAGGTATATTCACTGTGCCCTCAGCAACCCCTGTACCAAGCTAAATGTCATCGAGGCTCACTCAGCGGTGTAGCTAGTTCTAGCACTGTTTCCTGTATCATTGGCTGACCTCTCTGTTCTTTTTGAGCTGTCAGTTTTACATCTGCAAGTTGTAGTCTTTTTAGTTGCGTAAGATGTTTCATTTGTTCTCATCATGCTCTTGTCATTCATCCAGTATTGTATCGTATATTTGTGTGCAGTGTATAGGGTCATTCTTACAGAATGATTACATGTGAGCTAATCTTTGTTATTACGCATAAGCATAGGTGTTCACATCTGTACTAGAGAATGACACAGGGACGGGGACAGATCCCATGAGAATGGGGCGGGGATGTGAACAGAGCCCTTGAGGACAGGGACAAACTTTGAAACGGACTGTTATTTATGTTTGATTGATGCAGACGACAATATTTTTATTTATTGGAAAAACAAGCAAATATGCTGGCCACAGCTAGCAAAAGTTGCATGGGGGATCCTGTACATTCCTGCCACCAGAACATCTTCTAAGAAGACATCTTCTATTGCAGGAAGGACTGTGGAAGACAGCACAGTTAGACTGAATGCTGAGATTGTTGAAAATCATAACAGTGCTTCACAGGGCATATTTCTCCCCTCTAGGGCATACAGAACGGGTTGTATTTTGTACCGTGGACATTTTAACAGAGTGGATTAGGATTCCTTGGGGTAGTAGAAGTCAGATGTTGTTGGGGTTGGAAGGGTAGAGGGTGGTGGTGGTGGGAGGGTTATAGCTGCTCGTTATTATTGTTTTCTATTTGTAATTTATATACAACAATTGCACAGCATATTGTTCCTTTTTATACTTTAATAAAAAGATTTAAATGTAAAATCATAATTGTTCAATTTGTCCCCGTGTCATTCTCTATTCTGTACTTTTCTTAAGAGCAATTAAATAATAAGCTGAAACTCTATTCTTACAAAAATGATTTTTCCCACTGTGAGACTTAATCACATCAATTATGTAATGGATAGAAAGACCTCAAAAGTCCTCACTCGGCAGCAGACCAAAATTTCTAAGTGCTGGCGTTTCTTAGGCTCCAGTATTAGCATTGGTCAAAGAACTCTATATTTTATATTTATTTTGGTAACTTTTTAATATTTTCAATTAAATTGTCTATTCTTCTTTTCTCTTCAGAAGTGATTGCAACATTAAAGGCACAACTACCTTAATGTACCAAAAATGACTTTGCTGTTAAAGGCACTTAATTTCATATATTATTCAAAAGTGATATAAATATTTCAAGACACTTAGCTTCACTTTCTGCCCAATGGGGCTCTCTGTTTCACTCTTGCATTGAGCTTCATCAGGGGACTAAGTGTTTTCCACTCTTATCGTTACGCCACAATCCTTACAACATGGCATCCTCTGGCTTGAAAGACGCCAACCTTTTCTTAAGAGCCCCAGAATAGCTTCTCAGAAAACATACAGTTATGGAAGTGCCCTGGGTTGTTACACATTGAGCCCTAATTCTCTAATCTCAGTGGAGGAGTGGCCTAGTGGTTAGGGTGGTGGACTTTGGTCCTGGGGAACTGAGGAACTGAGTTCGATTCCCACTTCAGGCACAGGCAGCTCCTTGTGACTCTGGGCAAGTCACTTAACCCTCCGTTGCCCCATGTAAGCCGCATTGAGCCTGCCATGAGTGGGAACGTGCAGGGTACAAATGTAATAAAAAAATAAAAAAATAAATCTTGTGCACACATTTTCACGCTCAGTGCAAAAAGTGATACGTGCAGATTATAGAGTTACAGCCAGTTCTGTATGTAACTTAATTATGAAATTAGGCTCTAATTAGCAGTAACTATAATTGGGACTAATTTTCAGTTACGCGTGTAAATGTACTTAGTCGGTATTCTAGAACCGTAGCGCGCAATTCCTTTAGCACTCAACGTGGGAGGGGCTAAGTTGTAGAATATTGACAGTTACACTCCAAACAATGCTGGTATTCTATAGCAACAGCTACATGCATAAATGCCATTATAGAAATTGTGCTTAGCGCATACAGTTTAAGCACCTAAATTTAGGTGATCTTTTGAGAATTGCCCTCTTAACGCAGTGCTATAATATTTCAAATTCATCTGTTATTGTGGCCACAGCTGGTGATGAATAGAAGTGTTTAAGAAGTGTAGAAAGAGTTTTCCATATGTAAATCCTATTTTAACATGTGGAAAAGGCCTTTTATAAACGTGCATCAGGACGTCACATGTGCATTGTGTGTGGGTGTTCTGGGGCAGAGTTCTAATAAAAGATGTGAGTACATGCATGGAGCACATGCACAAATTCACAGAAACTTTGGAGCAGGTGGAAATGTGTATGTCGGCGCCACTGGGGCTGATTCTGGATGGCTTTTTATAAATGCGCACACACACACACACCTGAGCTTCAAATAGGCACTTTTTGGGGTTCTCAGGTGTAAAATATGGCTCTTTTGTATATGTACAGTAGAAATCCCCCCCCCCCCATCCCGTTCCTACACAGGTCCGAAAGGCATCCTTCCTCTTTAAGTGTTTACCAAACTACTTCCTCCTCCTTCCTTTTTAGGTACTAGCTCTTTCCTTTATTACACTGTTGTAAAGTTGTTACCTGGGGGTAGCTTTATGGGTACCTCGCCTATCTGATTTGATTTTACATTTTCAGTTGTAATTGGTTTACGAGTATCTTAATGGTTATAAAGATCAGAACATTATTTATTTTGGCGACAAGCAGAAATCTAATTAAAGTACATATTTCTTGAATAAGAAAGTTTTTGTCTTCTTTCGAAATGTGAGGTATGGTTGTGAGGGAGAGAACGTTCTGGCAATGTTTTTCCAAAGTCTGGCTGCCTGAACGGCAATAGATTTGTCAAAGAGCACTGGTCTCTTATTACCCTTAGATGAGGGGAAAGTGAAAAAGTTGGCAGCTTCCTGTCTTCTAGTTCTGGTTGATCAGTCCATGTAGTGTTTTGAACAGGAGGCATGCCAGTTTGAAGAGCACTCTCGGCTGGATGGGCAGCCAGTGTAGTTTGATGTAAAAAGGGGGGAGACCCTGTCGAATTTTGATAGCCTGAAGATTAGTCTGATTGCCGTATTTTGAATGGTTTGAAGTCTCTTAAGTAAGGTCTTTGTGCAGCCCAGGTATATTATGTTCTCCGAGGACAAGCAGGCTGCTTGTTCTCACGACTGGGTTGACGTCCATGGCAGCCCCCACCAACCGGAACAAAACTTCGCGGGTGGTCCCGCACGCAGGGCATGCCCACCGCGCATGCGCGGCCATCTTCCCGCCCGTGCGCGACCGTTCCCGCTCAGTTTTTTTCTATTCCGCGCTGGAGAGAGACGTGTTACCGTCTCTCTCTCTCTGTCAGCCCCGGAAACCGGAGTTTTTCTCTTTACGAACGCGTTCGCGTAATTTTTCTTTCTTCTGTAAAAAAAAAAATGTTTGTCCCCTTGTCGTCTTTTAGCCGCGGGGGCGCCTCGTTGCGGCCTTGTGGCCGCACGGTCGTTTTCTTTTTTTCAGGTGTGCTTTTCACCGCCACCATCGACGACTTTGACTTCGCCGACGCGATTTTTCCGTCAATGTCCTCGAAGGTCCCGAGTGGATTCAAGAAGTGTGGTCGGTGCGGCCGGCAGATCTCGCAAACCGATACTCACGCTTGGTGCCTCCAGTGCCTTGGGCCGGAGCATAATACCAGTTGGTAGACGAGCTCAGTCACTTAGATCCTATGAGTGGTCATTGAGCGAGATTACCCATGCCAGATCTTTCTGCTTCTCAGTACAAGTGTACAGGAACAGATTTTCTCACAATGCCTTCAGCATATTTATTAATTTATTGAGCTTGATATACCGCATGGGCCAGGGGACTTCTATGCGGTTTACAAATCTAAAAAAGAAATAAAGCTAGAGAAGTGATAGAAGTCATTGTAGAGAAAGCGAGATATAGTGATTAGGTGATTGGGAGTCCAGAATCTTCAGAGAAGAGGTGGGTCTTGTGGTGCCTTTTAAATGCACCTAAGGAGGTTGATATGAGGGTGGAGTGAGTTCCAAAGTTAGGGGCCTTGATAACTGAAAGCTCTTTCCCTACAGATGGTGAGGTGAGGTGAAGTGCAGAGGGAAAAGGAAGGGCCAAGAGGTTGTTGGTTGTGGACAGAGCGGAGGGATTGGGAAGGTAAGTAGGGAATGAGAAGTTTATTAGAGCAGGGAGCCTTGACGAATTCCTTTACTCATTCCGCTAGTACATCTCCTGACCAAGGTCATCCAAAAGATCCTTCATGTTATTATGGTTCCCTTGGCTAGTGGCCCTGTAAAAAGACCAGCCCCTTCACTTAGGGCACAGCCCCTCATGTCTAGCCCAGCAGAAAGGGCATCTTCACAACAATTTGAAGTCCCTGTCATTAACAAATGGGTCTTGAACACAGACTAGCAACTTCCTTGCCAGTAATTAAGGGGGTATTTTAGATTCTTCAGGCTTCAAGGAAACCAGGTCTGAGGAAATCATATAGTACCAAATTGGAGGGGTTTTCCCATCTGGTGTGCTTGATCCCCATCACTAGACATCTGCTCAGTTGCCCTCGTATTGGACTTCTTATTAAACCTGTTCAACTCAAATTGGAAATCAAACTCGAATATTGCGCCATTCATGGAAGAAAGCATTTATAAATAGCTTCAAAATCTGAAAGTGAACAAAGCTGTGGGGCCAGATGGGATACATCTCAGGACAGGGCCGGTCTTAGCAAGTGCGGGGCCCTATGCAGACCAATTTGGTGGGGCCCCATCCTAGCCCCGCCCCCACTCCAGCTCCACCCCATTGATAATATTCAATTTTTAGAAAATTTTTAATTTATGAAATTTCAAATAAAGACAAATGAAGCTAAACTTGTACAGAAAAACTGATTGAAATAATAAGCACAATGCTATCATGACCCCCCCCCCCCCAAAAAAAAAAATTATTCAGTTCAAGTCCACTACAATTAGTTCCAATTCTCATAACCCCCGGGGGGGGGGGGGGGTGGTCAGAGGTGCGGACACACAATCTCTCCACTGCAAAACACTATACACAAACTTGTGCAAAAACACACTCATAACCTTACCAAACCATAACAGCACTAATTCCATGGACAGGACGAGAACAACCTTATGCGTGGAAAGGCAGAACTGTAATTACACCAGGCTCTAAAACACCAATACACTACCTCGTGAAAAAAAACAAAACCAAAAAGGGCTGCAAATGCTACACGCTAGCAGGATACTGCACCTTGATCACACATGACACAACAGATATGAAGGCAAAATACGGAACTGAAAAGTTACCTCAAGAAATCAGACTCAGCATGCAGCAATACTAGAAAAATTGAAACTTACATGCAAAATATCACAGATGCACATTTCCAAAAGCTGACATATTCCAATTAATAAATTCTGAATAAAATACTTTTTTCTACCTTTGTTGTCTGATCATTTGTTTTTTCTATTCGCTTTGGTCCCAGTGTCTTCTGTTTTATGCAGTGTCTTCTTTCCATTTGATATTTTTTCTCTCACCATGTCCACCATCCTCCTGTGTCCTTATGTGTCCTGTCTACCATCTGTAGCCCTGTCCCTATCCTTTCTCCAGTTTCAGCATCTGCCTTCAAAGTGTTCCGATCCAGCCCTTAAATTCAGCAATTTCCCCTCCATGCATATCCAGCATTTCTCCTCACTCCCCTCCTTCCATGTACATCTACTTTCCTCCCCTACATCCATGTCCAGCATTTCTCCTATATTCCTTCCCCTCCATCCATGTGCATCTCCTTCCTTTGTCTATTAGATTGTAAGCTCTTTGAGCAGGGACTGTCTTTCTTCTATGTTTGTGCAGCGCTGCGTACGCCTTGTAGCGCTATAGAAATGCTAAATAGTAGTAGTAGTCTTTCCTTCCCTCCATTCCTGCCCAACATTTCTCCTGTCTCCCCTGCCCTCCATGTCCAGCAATTTCTCCTCTCTCCCTGGGCCCTGCCCTCCCATCCATGCTCCTCTCTGGCCCCTGCCCCCTCCATTCATCATCCCTATCCAGCAATTCCCCTCTCTCCCTGAGCCCTGCCCTCCCATCCCATCCATGCTCCTCTCTGGCCCCTGCCCCCTCCATTCATCATCCCTATCCAGCAATTCCCCTGTCTCCCTGAGCCCTGCCATCCATGCCCAGGTCCTCTCTCCCTTGCCCTCCCGCTCCCATGTTCAACTGCCTGCCTGTCCGCCCTGGCGCCCTTTTCTTCTCCCCCCAACCAAGGATTTTTCTTTTAAATTTACCCTCCGTCGCCGGCATCCCACAGCAGCGTGCTTCACTGAAAGCGCTCCTCCCCTCCTGAGTCCCCCCCGACGTCTCTAGCAGAACGCAGAAGCTCTTCCTGATTCGTTCATTCTCAGTGTCCCGCCCTCGAGGGCGGGACACTGAGAATGAACGAATCAGGAAGAGCTGCGTTCTGCTAGAGACGTCGGGGGGACTTGGGAGGTGAGGAGCGCTTTTAGTGACGCACGCAGGACGCTGCTGTGGGATTCCGGCAATGGAGGGTAAATTTAAAAGAAAAATCCTTGGTTGGGGAGGAGAAGAAGAGGGCACCAGGGCGGACAGTGGCGGTAAGCATGGCACGACGGCGCCCTCCAGCCATGCTTACCGTCCGTGTCGGAGTCGGACCGGCCCTGGGAAGAGGCTGACTGAGGCATGCCGCGCGGGGCCCTATGCGGCCGCCTCGGCCTAAGACCGGCCCTGTCAGGATATTGAGAGAAATCCTGGTGGGACTTCTTAAGGATTTATTTAATAGATCTATGGGATTGGAGACAAGCTGATGTGGTCCCTCTTCACAAAAGTGGAGACAGGGAAGAAGTGGGAAACTACAAGCTGGTAAGTTTCATTTCGATAGTAGGAAAAATAATGGAGTCACTGCTGAGGAAAATATAGTTAATTTTCTAGAAGCCAATGGTTTTTGGCAACGTGGCTTTACCAAAGGAAAATCCTGCCAAATGAATCTGGTTGACTTTTTTGACTGGGTGACCAAAGAACTGGGTGAAGGCATGCGCTAGATGTAATCTACTTGGGTTTCAGCAAAGCCTTTGATACGGTCTCTCACAGAAGACTCATGAATAAGCTGAGAAGGCTGAGCTTGGGATCCGAAAGTGGTGAACTGGATTGTAAACTGGTTGACTGACAGGTGGCGGAGGGTGGAGGTAAATGGAATCTGCTCGGAGGAAAGGAAGGTGAGCAGTGAGTCCCTCAGGGGTCGGTGCTGGGGCTGATTCTGTTATTATATTTGTGAGAGACATTGCTGAAGGTTTGGAAGGAAAAGTTTTCCTTTTTGCAGATGGCATGAAGATAAGCCAATACAGTGGATACCCCAGAGGGGTAGTTGAGGCTTCTGTTTGATTAAATTACTTAAATGCTTTATATAGCAACCGTGGATAGGAAATACTCTATATCAGCCCTCGAAGCAAAATTTACATTTTGAGTAGTGATACATAATAGATAAGCCAGCACTGGAATAATTTAAATATCAAAAGCATCAATTAAAACAAACTGACTTTCCTAATCGGTAACCAATGGAGTTCTCAGAGAAAAGGATGAACACTTTCATACTTTCCACTTCCCGGAATGTCTAGCTGCTGTATTCTGTATTGTCTATAACAGATTCCCTAGATATAACATATTGCAGTAATTCAGCAAACTTATCAGAAGAGCATACGTAATGTATGATTGCAGCTGATTCAATAAAGCGCTAATGAAAAGAAAGTGGTTGTACAAACGATACATCTTAACCCTCCATTGCCCCATGTAAGCCGCATTGAGCCTGCCATGAGTGGGAAAGCGCGGGGTACAAATGTAACAAAAAAAAAATCTCTCATGGCAGAAGCAATCTTGACCATAGTGATACAAATGTCTGATGTTTCCCTCATGGTCACGGTCACTTTGTTTAGTTTTAGTTGGAATGCATGGAATTATTCAGTAGATGACCTTCTCACTGTATCCTCAGTTTTGCTGGAACTAGTACTTTGGGAGAAGGCCTCAGAGAAGCTGTTCTTAGATATTGTCAATTTTGTATCTCTGCAGGGAAGAAGGTGTGTACTAAACACGCACGTCATGTGTTGAAAGTGCTGGCTGATCTTCTTGGGCACGAGAATCACGAGGTATTTATACATAGAGCAGAGACTTCTCAAACATTAGCCTATGGCTTAGATCATTGTATACTGTATCGCCTGTCACTTGCTTCTGCTTTAGACAGGTTAGAGTTTTATTGATTTTGTTTTAATGTTCTTCCCTGATTTTGTAGGGTTTTATTGTTCTTTTGTATTGTTTTCATCTTTATTTATAATGTTGTAATCTTTGTACATCTCTCAAACCCTTATAGATCGAGCAGTTAGAAATAGAAGATAGTAGTAAATTAAACCGCTAATCACAGAACTGTTAGGCAAATCCACTTAATGTTATCAGTGGCGTACTAAGGGGGGGGGCGGTGGGTGCGGTCTGTCCCGGGTGCACACCGCTGGGGGGGTGCCGCAATCCTGTCCGCTACGTTCGTTCTGTGCTCCCTCTGACCCGGAACAGGCTACTTCCTGTTCCAGGGCAGAGGGAGCATGGAAACGAACAAAGCGGACAGGCGCGCGGCACCCCCCCCCCCCCCCAGCGGCATGCACCCAGGGGGGGTCTTTCGCCGGGGGGGGGGTGTCCTTTCGCCGAGGGGAGGTCGCGCTGCACACGGGGGGGCGGGGCGCATCAGCGGTCCGCCCTGGGTGTCAGCCCCCCCTAGGAACGCCACTGAATGTTAGTCATCCCCAAAGTCTTCATTGCCTTCTGAGAAGTGGGGAAATTCAAAATCATTTAGCAGCTGCTGCTTACTTAAGAATAACATGGGCAGCTCATCTGGATTTACTCTGACTCTACACTCCTGCGCTTTGCTTTGCTAAGTTCTTGTAGCACGCCTGTCCAGGAGATGGATTCTCTCAGAGCAGTGTCAGAACATGTCCGTTGTAATGTTTTTTATTTAGCTCATTGCCTTGTTATTGGTGGCTCAGGCCAGGCTACGCTCAGTATATTAGGTATTTACTGTCCCCAAAGCGCTTATAATCCTAGGCTTTCATTTATTAACATGTGTTAATGCACATCAAATGTTCAGGCAGATCCGCAGACAAGCAGAGAACTCGAACGCCCCACGGGAGAACACAGGTATAAGAGAAAGTGGGATGTTTGACCACGGAGATACAAAGCCTGGAAAGATGGATCTTAAAAACACTTGTTTTTTCATCAATAAACAAGTGTTTTTAAGATCCATCTTTCCAGGCTTTGTATCTCCGTGGTCAAACATCCCACTTTCTCTTATACCAATGCACATCAAATAACACAACCCCCATCATTCGTAATGGGGACTGTTTTTCTATCCGTTGTACTTAGCTCAAATTAACATTAGCTAAAGCAAGTTAGTAGAGGCTCTAAATTTGCACCTGAGGCAACAGAGAGGGAAGTGACTGGCTGAAGGTCTCCAGGAGTGTCGGGATTTGATGCCTGGCTGTCCTACTTCTCAACCTGCTCCTCCACTAATGTATCATTTGGATTTTGAGTTATTCATTCCAAAGGAAACATTCTTGCAGGGGATGTGTGTTTGGGGTAGATGCGACAGTGTGCATGCTGTTGGTAAGAGAACAATCGGATACAGTTTTCCTAGGGGCTTTGGCACACTCAGTGCTGCCAGTCTTGCTCCATGGCATCGCATGAAATGTTTGTGGCACATTTTTCAAAATTCTGTGCAAGAGTTTGCAATTCTGTGGCAGATTTTCTGGCACATTTTCTTAAATTTGCATATTACATATTTAAATTCCCAGCACATCTGAACTGCAAACAAAAGGCTACATTCTCAAATCCGCATGCCACAGCATTTACAAGTCATTTTGCTTGGTTGGTCCATTTTTTGTCATAGGCTTTTTAAGCTGCTCCGAGAGTGCTGCCCCTCCCCATTCTGGGTCTTCACTAGCTCCTATTTCTTGACGTGCCAGGCAGCTGACCCAACCCTTTGTCGGTGTGCTTATACTTGAGAGAGAGACTCTGCTGCCATTTATCATATTTTTGTTATATGATTCTTCTATAGTGCTGTTAGTGGTATAAATTTATGATATTATATCATGTTACTCCTATTCTAGGATTCACTTTGTCATCTCCAAGTTCATTTATTGTATTTATGCTGTTGTTTGATCACTTCACTGTTATATTAACAAAATTGTAAATTTTATGCTAAGCTGTACCTGCTTTACACTGCCTTGGATGAATCTCTTCATAAAGGCTCTTAATAAATCCCCATAAATAAATAAATACAGCATTATTTTCTACAATGTTTTTATGCCCATTTACTTCATTTGGCCTTTTTGAGGGAAAAAGGATCTTTGTGATTGGTGCTGACAAAGGAGAAGGGATCTAGGGGAAGAGGAGAGAGGGAGAAATCTCAGATGAGTGAAATGGAAAAGGGATCTCAGGTAAGAGAGTTGGAGAGATAGGGAAGTTGCGAGAATGGAGGCATAGGTAGATGAAAGAGAGAACTGACCTGGTGTTGAGCAGCACCCAAGAAGCTGAGTACAGGGTAGTTAGCCTCTTGCTTGTGGTCTCACCTAAGATTGGCTTGTGGTTGCGACGGTAGCAACTGTGTGGATGTCACACCTGATGCTATGAGGATGGGCTACCACAGCTAATTCTTGACTCACTGGCATGCTGTAGGGGTGGCATGCTTTTCTTGGTAGATCTAGTTCACGGCCTGACTGGTCTGGCTATATTCCTTGTCTCTTTCTACGGAGTCGTTAATTGAATGCCAGTCTGACTGCGACCTTTATAGACTCCATTTCTCAGCGAGACAAGTAGTGGAGTTGAGGCTACTGTCTTGCTGGGACCCTTCCTACATTTTTCGGTAGTGGGTGTTTCCATTGGAACAATGATGTCCTTCCTTCTTAAGGGGGTTTCCGCCTTTTGTGTCCATCAGCCGGATTGTCCGGTCACATTTTGCTCACTTCTTTGTTAGTTATTAATGGCATTCTGATGAAATGCTTGGCGGTCTCCAGTGTGGTTAGGTGTTCTGTTCATCTCCCTGACTGGGTTGCTGGTCCCAGATTTGGTAACCAGACCTTCAGGTTACGGTTGCTAGATAGCCAACAGACACCGTTTCTTTGGTGTCCATCTTGGCTGGTAGGACCCCGCCTTGTAGATCTTGAGGTCCACTCCTTAAGGTTTTGGGCTACACCTTTGCCTGGGCTACTTCCTGGGCCTTGTTGCTATTTATTTCCATTGCTGAGAGATGCTACTCTACATTTTGGTTTCTGCAGCATCTCCATTTGGAGGTTGTGGGCACGAGGGAATACTATTACCATATCTCAGCACGCTTGTGGACTGCTTTGGTATGTCCCATTCGTCTCTGGGACATAATGGAAGGAAAAATTAGTTCTTACCTGATAATTTTCTTTCCTTTAGTCCGAACAGATCAATCCAGAGGCCCACCCTTGGTTTTCGTCATTGCCTGCTGTTGTGTATGTTAATTTTTTTTTTTCAGCTTTTAGATCAGTAGGATTGCGGCAGCCTTTTTCAAAGGAAGGAGAAGGAGGGGAAAGACAAAAGTTGGTTTGAGCTGTTGGCTTGCCAGTTTCCACTGGTTCTCCCTTTTTGTTTCAGAGGCAGGAGTTTTCTCCATTGGCTCATGGTCTCCTTACTGCTTTGTTATTGAATAAGCTGAAAGTGAGGCTGCTGCACAGTATTCTTTATTGCAGAGCTCTGGTGTTCTCTCTCTTTCTATCTGCTGGTAAATGGACATAACCTATTTGTCTCTGGATTGATTTGTTGGAACTCAAGGAAAGAAAATTACCAGGTAAGAACAAAATTTTCCTTCCTAAACGTATAGTGCCACAGAATATAGTTATAATTTGAAATGTCCAGTTTAAATGTTTCTAATTATTTCCCAGACAGCCTACTGAAATGCTACCTGTCAGAATGCCCTGAGTGTTTGCACAATCTCATTATCAGCCCTTTCAATGCAAATGTCTAATTATGGTAGTAAAATGTTTGGGGAATTGGTAATTTAGAGAGGTGTCTTTTTTTTTTGTTTTGGTTGGGAGTGGGCTGTGAGAGTTATGAAATAGCAGCCTTGTGACCCGTAAGCGACTAATCTGGCTGTGATTCTTTGGCTTGTTGTATAATAACCAGTAAACTTGTTCCCTCAGATTCGTCCGTACGTGAATGGAACTTTGTACAGTATTCTCGCTGTCTCTTCCATCCGAGAGGAAGCCAAAGCCATGGTAAGGACCCCTCATCTAGAATACCTCTGAGATTTCTTATAAAGCACAGAGCCTGAGGTTTCCAATCTGTAGAACCAGGGAAGGAGATAAAAGCTACCAGAAAGTACAGATTTTCTTATTTTCATTTATTTAATAGTTAACTGTGGGCTTTTGATTGGTGACAGAGTCTTTCTGACATATGGAGCTTGATCTGCTTTTTTTCAAAAGCAATTTGGTTTATATGATGAGAAACTCATGGTGAGTCCCTAAGCACTGTATAAAATTTAAGGAAAGCTCAAAGTGCTGAATGATTTGCAAGGTGTCAGAGTATTTATGATAGGGCACTTGTGATAAAGAAAATTACTCAGCCTAAGATGCAGGGTAAGTTAGACATCTTTACCCTGCTTTCTTCAGGAGGCCCTTAAACTGTGGAGACCCTTGTAAATGCTGTGATGCCTATTCTGGAGGTGAAATAATAACACTTGCTGCCCAATGACATTGTTTTGAGGGGTGGAGGTAGCAGAAATAACATAGTAAGTGTATTTTGGTCCTGGCAAACAAGTCCCGGAGGAAGTTATGAATTCATGCACATATAAACATCAAAGCTTGTTATCAACAAAAGGTTAGATCTGAAGTGCAAGAAAGATAAATGTTATTAGTGCAGATATTGCTTATCAACATGCATATTAATGTTATACAGAATGTTTAACTCAAGTAAAACAGAGCAGGATTTAAGATGATGTGTTCACACTAACATGCAATAGTGATTATTATCCCCAGGACTTTGTCTTACGTACTTTTGTCTAATGACGACGGTGATTTCTGCCCAAGGATATCACGCGGGTAAAAGTATGCAAACCAACAGTCAAAGGGTTTAGCTGCCTAAGTGAGTTAGGGGCCTTAATCGGGCAAAAGTGAACATTTTAGTTATCTAAGCACCTAAAGTTTAGGTGCCAGAAAATGGGCGGGCCCAGGTCAGCACTGATGTTCAGCTCTAGGTGTCCGAAGTTAGATAAGTGAATAGCAGGGCCTAAATTTGGATGCCTCAGCATATTTTGGTAAACTTGGAGGCTTATTTTCAAAGCACTTAGCCTCCCAAAGTTCCATAGAAACCTATGGAACTTAGCCTCCCAAAGTGCTTTGAAAATATGCCTCTTAGTCATCTATGTTTGGCTGAAATTAAGTCAGAACTTAGAGCTAGATTTACTAATATGCGTTAACTTGAGTTATGCGTTTAGTAAATAAACCCCGGTGACTTTACTGGGGCTTATGTTACATAATGTGGGTTAATGTATAGGAACACGCCAGTTGTTTATTAAACCAATGAACGTTAGTAAATCCAGTCCTTAGTTTTTAAAATTAAGGTGCACAGCTATTTCTGAATACTGAACTCCTCTTCAGGCTCAGGAAATTCCTCCTCCTCCTCCTCCTCCTCCTCCTCTTGGTATTGGCATGCTTTACTTAAATTTAATTTTCTGCCTTTCCCAAGGGCTCCAGGGGGTGTACAATAGAAATAAAATATAAAATGAAACACAGAAAAACAGTCCAAGATAGATAAATAAGATAAGAAAATAAGTATAAGGGCCCACTGGAGCTGAAATGGACATATGGGGGTAATTTTATTTCAAAAAATATATTGTTAGTCCAATAAAAAAGGTATCATCTTATTTTGTTTTATTTCTGTTTATTACCTTTAAAAGTGTACTAACATGGCTACCCTATTGCCTTACACAAACGGCACTGAATGACTTGACCTTTCTTCTTCTGATCTCACATTCAGGGTTTGGAAGAAATCCTGCGGTGCTTCATCACGGAAGGAAACCTAGACATGAAACGGCAGATACAGTTCATTATAAAGCAGCTGAATTCAGGTGAGAGAAACAAGCAAGAGTCTTCTCGATGCAGGAGCCCTTGTATCCCTTTCTTTCCGAGCACTCGCCCCTTTCTTTCCGAGCACTCTACCAAAACCCTCATCCACACCCTTGTCACCTCTCGTTTAGACTACTGCAATCTGCTTCTTGCTGGCCTCCCACTTAGTCACCTCTCCCCTCTCCAGTCGGTTCAAAACTCTGCTGCCCGTCTCATCTTCCGCCAGGGTCGCTTTACTCATACTACCCCTCTCCTCAAGACCCTTCACTGGCTCCCTATCCGTTTTCGCATCCTGTTCAAGCTTCTTCTACTAACCTATAAATGTACTTACTCTGCTGCTCCCCAGTATCTCTCCACGCTCGTCCTTCCCTACACCCCTTCCCGTGCACTCCGCTCCATGGATAAATCCTTCTTCCTTAGCGTCCCTCCAGACCGGCCCAGGAATGGACTGATGGGTTGTGCACGCCTACCAGCAGGTGAGACTGAGAAAAAAACTCTGACTCCAGAGAGCCAATAAGGACCCTGGTCATGTGACCTTAGCCTCAGTATTTTCTCAGTCTCCCAGCAGGTAGGACATGAGCCATTAGTCTCTCTTTGTGGTATAGCTTTTGTCTATATTCTTTATTCTTTATTCTGTGCTAAGGAATTTTCTGTTGAAACTACTGTTATTAGACGCTGTGCTTAGCAGCCTCTGGGGTGTTACACTCGGGTGCCCCGAGTCCCTACCCCCCTTATTCCTCCCCATCTCCCTTCTGTATGCTTCTCAATCTAAGATTAATAATTAAGGGAAGGGCTACCCTTTCTTAGTGAAGGTGTATTGCCTTTGGGAGAGGCAGCCAGTAGTTTAAAAAAAAAAAAAAAAAAACAGAGAAGCAAGAAAGCTAGCAAGTGTTGTTCCCCGCTGCCCTAACGAGCAAGCAGCTCTGCTTTGTTTTTCTTCCTCAGCTATTTAAAAAAAAAAAAAAAAAACAAGAAGAAAGAAAGGGAACTCTTGCTAAGTCAGCGCTATTATTTGCTTGGGATATTTCTTAGACTTTTATAGAGCGTCGGCCGGCTTCATTGTAAAAAAAAAAAAAAAAAGGCGCGAACCGCGTTGGCGCTAGCACGCGCTTGCACTATGGCAGAAAAACTGAAGCGTTGTGGAGTCTGTCAGCGAAGGGGAGTTAACTCCTCCGGTGTTTGCAAGTTTTGTACGGCGATTGACGCTTCCGCAAGTCCCCTTCCTCCGCCGGCTTTACTGCCTGTTTCGCCGTCGCGTTCTTTTGTTACTGGTGCGGAGGTCTCTCGGGAAGCTCAAGATGCGGCTGCAGCGAAAGAGGCGCGAACGGCGGCCATTTTGCCTCCGGCTCCTTCTACATCGGCAGGCGCATCAGGGCCTGTCAGTTCGGCGATTTTAGCACAATCGGGTGCGGAGGCTCTGCTACATTCAGAAACCACTCAGGTAGGGGGGTTTCCCCCTGAGTTCGTTCTTCAAATGTACCAGGCTTTTGTGATGCAGCGAGAAGGTTCAGGACTGGGAATGTCAGGGGTTCCTGTCAGTTCTGTTCCACCCTCAAAAAGGGCTAGAGAAGGTGAGTTGCCATCGGATCTGTCTCCTGAGCAGGCTCTAGAACTGCCTCTGTTAGAGGAGGAGGAACAGCTGGCTGAGCTAGGTGAGGAGGACTTTTCTCCTTTGGACCCTGACTCTATTCTAGGGACCCAAGGGGAAGATCCCTCGGTGGCTAGGATATTTCATAAGGAGGACTTGCAGGAGCTTATTGCCATGGTCTCCTCCACTTTACATTTTGATGATCAGCCTACTCCTTCTCAAGTTCGTAAGGTTGACTTGTTAATTAAGGGCTCTAGAGCTGCCACTAAATCCTTTCCCATGCATGAGGACATTTGGGATGTCATTAAAGCTCAGTGGCAGGTCCCGGATGCTACCTTTCGCCCAACAAGATCTATGAATTGTCTTTATCCTGTTCCAGAGGTGGACAAAGAGCGTCTTAAGCTTCCGGTAGTGGATGCTGTGGTTTCGGCGGTTACTAAGCGAAACACAGTCCCCGTGGACGGAGGAACGGCGCTTAGGGATGCTCAAGAGAGGCGTTTAGATTCTCTTTTGAAGCATAGTTTTGAGGTCTCTTCTCTGGCAGTGCAGGCGGCCATTTGTGGTTCCTTAGTGGCCAGGGCCTGTTTTCGTTGGTCGGAGAGAGTCCTGGATAGATCGTCTGATGACCTTGCTTCTATAGATATGGAAGTGGCAAAGATTGAGACAGGCTCTGCCTTCCTCGCCGATGCTCTGTACGATCTGTTGAGGGCGTCTTCTAAGTCTTTGGCTTTGGGGGTTGCAGCTCGCCGCTCTCTTTGGTTAAAGGGTTGGTCGGCGGATGCGGCCTCTAAGTCTAAGTTAAGTAAGTTTCCTTTTTGGGGTTCTTTTTTGTTTGGAGAGGATTTAGATAAGTTGGTCCACTCTCTAGGAGACTCTAAAGTACCTCGTCTCCCGGAAGATAGGCCTCGTTTCTCTAGGCGGGGGGCTTTCTTTGGTCGGGGTAGGTCCAGACCTTTCCGGAGTTTTCATTCTGATAGAGCTCCTCATCCTCAGAAGTCCCGATTTTTTAACAGAACTCAGTCCTTTCGGGGTTACCGCAGAGCAGGAAGATTCTCAGGTGGGGGTGCCCGCTCCACATCACGTGCTTCACAATGAAGGTGTGAGGGCCTCGCCTCTGATTCCGGTAGGAGCTCGTCTTTCTCAGTTCTATCGGAGGTGGGCCCACATTACCTCAGATCAGTGGGTGTTGGAAGTTGTTCGAGACGGTTATGCCTTAGAATTCGCAAGGCCTATTTCAGACGCCTTTCTGGAGTCTCCCTGTCGCTCTCCTCTCAAAGTGCGGGCGGTTCGGGAGACTCTACAGAGGCTCTTAGACCTGCAGGCTATTGTTCCAGTTCCTCCTTCCGAGTACAGGCAAGGCCGGTATTCCATATATTTTGTGGTTCCCAAAAAGGAAGACGCCTTTCGCCCTATTTTGGATCTCAAAGCGGTCAATCGCGCTCTCAAAGTTACCAGTTTTCGAATGGAGACCCTTCGTTCAGTCATAGTGGCAGTTCGCAAGGCAGAGTACCTAACAGCTCTAGATCTGACAGAGGCTTATTTACATATTCCTATCCGTCCAGCTCACCACAAGTTTTTACGTTTTGCGATTCTAGGCCAGCATTATCAGTTTCGTGCCCTGCCTTTCGGTCTCGCGACGGCTCCTCGCACGTTTACCAAGGTTATGGTCGTAGTGGCAGCAGCTCTCAGAAAAGAAGGGATTCTCGTTCATCCTTACCTAGACGACTGGCTGATAAGGGCGAAGTCGTATCAAGAGAGTTGTCAAGTAACGGAGCGAGTGGTAAAGTTCTTGCAGTCCCTAGGTTGGGTGGTAAACATAGCCAAGAGCCGGTTGGTCCCCTCTCAGTCTCTAGAGTATTTGGGGGTCACCTTCGATACTGCGAGGGGTCAAGTATTTCTACCACAGGAGAGGATCCTAAAGCTCCGGTCTCAGCTGCGGAATTTGATGCATCAGAAGATACCGTGTGCTCGGGATTATCTGCAGGTTCTCGGTTCCATGGCGGCCACGATCGATGTAGTTCCCTGGGCCAGGGCCCACATGAGACCGCTTCAGTGGTCTCTTCTGTCTCGATGGTCGGCTCAATCAGATTCTCTGCTGATGAAGTTGGCCCTGCGCAACCGGGAACGCAGCTCTCTTTTCTGGTGGCTACGAATGAAGAACCTCGCGGCAGGGATGCCATTGGAACCTCCTCGGTGGATACCATTAACGACGGATGCCAGTCTCCGAGGATGGGGGGCTCATTGTTTAGACAAATGGACGCAAGGACTCTGGTCTCCGTCGGAAGCAGTTCAATCCATCAACTTTCTGGAGACCAGGGCAATTCGGTTAGCTCTGCTGCACTTCAGTCCTCTGTTGGAGGGCAAAGCGGTTCGAGTTCTCTCGGACAATGCCTCGGCGGTGGCTTACATCAATCGGCAGGGAGGAACGAGGTGCCGTCTCCTGTCTCGAGAAGCGGAGAGTCTCTTTGCGTGGGCGGAACTTCACCTCACGGCCATCTCAGCCGCGCATGTTGCAGGCGTAGACAACGTACAAGCAGACTTCCTCAGCCGTCACACTCTCGATCCCGGGGAATGGTCCCTCAGCGATTGGGCGTTCCAATTGATAGTACAACGGTGGGGTCCGCCAGTTATAGATCTTTTTGCCTCCGGGCTCAACTCAAAAGTTCCTCGCTTCTTCAGTCGCCGAAGAGATGTAAAAGCGGCAGGAGTAGACGCTCTGTTGCAGCAGTGGCCCTCCGACCTTCTTTACGCGTTTCCTCCATGGCCACTAATAGGTCGTCTTCTACAGAGGATCGAGGAGCACGAGGGGCCGGTTATTTTGGTGGCTCCAGATTGGCCTCGACGTCCTTGGTACGCGGATCTTCAACGTCTAGCACTGGCGCCACCTCTTCGTCTTCCAGTACACAAGGATTTGTTGATTCAAGGACCAGTGGCACATCCAGACCCAGCTCGATTTTGTCTTACGGCATGGCTCTTGAACGGGCCCGTTTAGCTAAGCGAGGTTTTTCGGGGCCAGTGATTTCCACTATGCTGCGGTCTAGACGGCGCTCCACGTCTCTAAACTATATTCGTACTTGGAGAATTTTTGAGGATTGGTGTGCAGATATGGGGGTGGTGCCTTTTAGGGCGACAGTGGCTCAGATTTTGGATTTTCTCCAGCGAGGTTTTGATAAGGGGCTGTCTCTTTCTTCCCTGAAGGTTCAGGCGGCAGCTCTTTCCTGTTTCAGAGGTAAGATACGGGGGAAGTCTTTGGCTAGTCTTCCCGAGGTAGCCCGTTTCTTGAAGGGGGTTAGCCTTCTTCGTCCACCGGTCAGATCGGTATTTCCCTCTTGGGATCTTAATCTGGTTCTATCGTCTCTAACAAAATCTCCTTTTGAGCCATTACAAGACTGTTCATTGAAAGATTTGACGCTTAAAACAGTGTTTCTTGTGGCTATTGCATCAGCTAGAAGAGTTTCGGAGTTGCAAGCTTTTTCCTGCAGATCTCCATTTCTGGAGTTTTCAAAAGAGCGAGTGGTCCTTCGGCCGGTTCCTTCCTTTTTGCCTAAGGTACTATCTCGTTTTCATATGGCCCAGTCAGTTTTTCTTCCAGTTCTTGGATCGGCCTCGGGAACACCAGAACAGCGCAAGTTGCGTACGCTGGATGTTAGGAGAGTTCTTAAGCGATATCTCACGGTTACGGAAGATTTCCGTCGTTCTGATCATCTTTTTCTACTTTTTGCGGGTCATCGCAAGGGTTTGGCAGCCTCTAAGCCCACGTTGTCACGCTGGATTAAACAGATGATAGCGTCTGCTTATCTTTTGGCAAGCAGACCAGTTCCGGAAGCGCTTAAAGCTCATTCTACAAGAGGGCAGGCAGCCTCGTGGGCGGAGTGCTCTTTGGTGCCTCCAGCAGAGATCTGTAAGGCGGCGACTTGGTCTTCGCTTCACTCTTTCTCTAAGCATTACAGGCTGGATGTCCAGTGTCGTCAGGAGGCAATCTTTGCTTCACGAGTACTCACAGCGGGTCTGCTGGGGTCCCACCCTTAGGACTACTGCTTTGTTACGTCCCATCAGTCCATTCCTGGGCCGGTCCGGAGGGACGCTAAGGAAGGAGAAATTAGACCTTACCTGCTAATTTGCTTTCCTTTAGTCCCTCCGGACCGGCCCAGGACCCTCCCATGTTCTATATTCCAGCTTTACAGTGTATATATATTCTTCTGTCTGCTACAGAGCTGTTCTGCAAGTTAGACAGTTTAAGGAGATTTTGAAGCTTCTGTAAGCTAAGTGCTTAAACAGTTTGTTGGGTTTATGATGTTTAAAAAAAAAAAAAAAAAAAAACCCAATTGAATTAAAAACAGTTGGAGCAATTACACAACTGCATACAGGTATATACATAATGTTGTACATATTTGGCCATACCTCAGCTCTGTTCCGAGTTGTTGGTGAGCCCACTGTCACAGCGATGCTGTAGTTAAGCCTGTTTATATTGTGCTTTCTGGCTGCTTGAATTCCTTATGACACAGAATATAGGTCTTTTCCTTTCCTTTCTGCTTTGTTATTCAAATACTGAGGCTAAGGTCACATGACCAGGGTCCTTATTGGCTCTCTGGAGTCAGAGTTTTTTTCTCAGTCTCACCTGCTGGTAGGCGTGCACAACCCATCAGTCCATTCCTGGGCCGGTCCGGAGGGACTAAAGGAAAGCAAATTAGCAGGTAAGGTCTAATTTCTCCTTATCTGTTCCCTTCTCCACTACTGCCAACTCCAGACTTCGCGCCTTCTGTCTCGCTGCACCCTACGCCTGGAATAAACTTCCTGAGCCCCTACGTCTTGCCCCATTCTTGGCCACCTTTAAATCTAGACTGAAAGCCCACCTCTTTAACATTGCTTTTGACTCGTAACCACTTGTAACCACTCGCCTCCACCTACCCTCCTCTCTTCCTTCCCATTCACATTAATTGATTTGATTACTTTATTTTTTTTTTGTCTATTAGATTGTAAGCTCTTTGAGCAGGGACTGTCTTTCTTCTATGTTTGTGCAGCGCTGCGTACGCCTTGTAGCACTATAGAAATGCTAAATAGTAGTAGTATCCATATGGGCTGGTATGTGTAGCTGCTATGCCCGTTCTGACTTGCTTCTTCTTAGTCTTTTGACTTGTAAATAACAAGGTGGCCAGATGTGTTCAGGTTACACCTTCTTCATGATTAAACAGGGCCATCAGCATTTCACCACCATTGCCAACCACATATGGACAGTTATACACGATAGTCTTGGAAGACGTTACCACAGCACCAAGCCAATAATCCAAAGAGGGGGTTATTATGGCCACAGCGTAGTCATGAATACATTTTACTTGCTAATTTCAATCTTCCCCTCCCCTGTTGAGATAACACAGCAAACACACTCTTAGCATATGATACGAATATGATGTAAAATGCAGATACTTGATCCTGACCTGACTTTACCATTTTTGGGACACACTGTAGATGTCTGCCTGGTATTGGCCTTATTCTTCTACTACTGGAGTTGTTTTTGAAGCCCACTCCTGCCCGTCCTGATCTGTCACTGTAGAAGTCCACCTGGCACTGGCCTTCACCTTATTTCCCAAGTAGCGGAGTTGCTGTCGGAGCACCATTCCTGCCCATCGTAACACATTGATGTCCTTACTTCAGCCCACTGCTGAAATCCAAGTTACATCCAGTGCGTGTCTTCGATCCAATTCTCTGGTCACTAAGTCAAAGAAATCAATCAGATTTGTTTGGCACAATTGACCTTTGGTAAAAACAGCTCAGTTACTGCTCAGGGAATGTAGATGTATTTGGAATTCTTTTTGGATAAAATACAGTTTCGAAATCCAAATAGCTTCGTATTCCCTGTAAGACATATTTCTTTTCTCCCTTCCTCTTCTGGCTTGTGGTCTATATCAAGCTCCAAAGGGCGACCAACAGGAGCCTGTGGCAAGGCTTTGTTACATTTTCTTTTGGAGCGAGCTAGCTATTTTCTTCCTCTTTTGCATCACCAAAATCCAACCCTTCCTTTCTCATTTTACCTCCAGAAGTCTTACTCGCCTCCTCATTACCTCCCACTTTGGCTACTGTAACCTGCTCCTCTCAGCTCTTTCACTGAAGCATCTCTCTCCAAGTTGTACATAAATCCACTGCATAGCTTATATTCTGCCATGGTCACTACCCTCACATAACCCCCTCTTTTCAAGTCACTGCATTCACCTGCTCTCTTTATCCGTAGGACTCCTACAGGCAGGGGCGTAGCTACATGGGGCCACGGTGGGCATGGGCCCCCACAGATTAAGCCCTGGCCCCCTCTACAATTGATACCCCCCAGCTGCCAACCGCCCCACCACCGCATCAGGTACCTTGTTTGCTGGGGGGGGGGGGGTCCCTCAATCCCCGTCAGCCGAAGAGTCTTCTTCAGCGCCTGGTCAACTACGGCGCCTTCGTTGAGTGATAATCTGTTTCTGACGGCTTACGTCCTACAAGGGGCTACTTACAGGACGTACACGGTGCAGGACGTCAGGAGTTCGAAACAGATCATCACACAGCGAAGGCGCCAGAGTCGACCGGCGCTAAAGAAGACTCTTCGGCTGGCGGGGGCTGGGGACCCCCGCCAGCAAATAAGGTACCTGGCAGCAATGGGGGAGGGTTGTGGTGGCGGCAGGGGGCGGGGTCCAAAGTGGCGGAGGGGGGTCAGCGGCGGGGGAGGCGGCTGTGCACCCCCACCTCGGGCTCTGGCCCCCCCTCCTACCGAGGTCTGACTACTCTCCTGCCTACAGGTACATTCATTCTGCACCTCAGTATTTCACCTCTTTTATCTCCCCCTAGACCTCTCCTTGTGAATTGTACTCATTGGGTAAGTCACTCTTATCTAGGCCCTTCTCCTTCCTGATTGGGTGCTGCCTTGTTGATTTTAACCATTTTGTTAATAGATGAAATTCCAAAAGTGTCCTGTATGCTTTGTTGATTAAATTGTAAGCTTTGTATAGAAGGGACAGTTCCTCATAAGCAATTGTAGAGCACTCTGTATGTCAGGTAGTCTATAGAAACAATAAATAGTACTAGTATTGATTTGTCAGCATGAGCTGCAGACAGATTTGGCTATGGAAAAGGTTTGATCTCCTGCAGGCAGTCATGCTTGTACGGCTAAGAGCTGGAAGATGACAGCACAGTGGGTGAGGGTATAAGGACAAGGAAGAGTGATGGCCATCATTCAGGCAGTCAAACATGACCCCACTTCTACGACAGGAGCACTGGCTGCGGGTTGCTCATCATATTACTTACAAAATTTTAATTCTTACTCCTAAGATTCATAACTCTAGACAATCACCCTATCTCTCATGGCTCCTGACTTCCTATATTCCTGCTCGCAGTCTTCGGTAATCTCAGCACAATCGCCTAATGATTCCAATTTTTCATTTCATTCGACCTGATACTATCCGCTTCCGAATCTTTAGTGTATCTGTTCCAATCCTCTGGAATTCTCTGCCTTATTCCTTGCAACCAGAGTCATCCCACTCTCTACTGAAAAGAGCCCTGAAAACATTCCTATTCAAGGATGCTTTTTTTCCACTTCATTTGACAACGTTATCTACCTCCCGTACAGTTAGGTTCTCTCCTTCTGCCCTCCTTGAAGTTGGATACCAGTTGCAAGTAACTTATTTTTTTGTCTTTTTCAATTTTTATATCTCCCTTTGCTTTTGCCTGTTCTTTTCTGTAGTTGTAGTTCTTAATTGTAGTTCTTTTCCTTATTATCCTTTTCCCCAATTTTAAATTCTTAACAGTATATCCCAAGGTGGTATATGCAACATAGAATTAATTTGAACTTGAAGCTAAAGTATTGTTTCTTGGGAGAAACCACCCCGATTGGCGAGTCAGATGATCCCTATTTGTCAACATTTCTTATTTGTTATATATGTTGTTCTCCATGGACAGAATGCATCTTGCAGCCCCACAACTTGAAGTGACTCTCCATGACGTCACAGTCCCGGAACTCTCAAAAGCATTTATCTTTAAAAAGAGCATTAACGTATGAGCTCGTGGTAACCCACGCTCCCCCACACCATATAAATACCCAGTTACTCCGCCCCCTTGACGGTTTTTTCTTTTCCGCGACGATCCGTCCCGTCTCAACATCCACCTCTGGTTATTTTTACTTTTCAAAAATTTTTCGTCAGTTTAACTTTGCAGCGATTTGCTTCCCCACGATGCCACCCAAACAGGGATTTAAACGCTGCACCGCTTGTAAAGGAAAAATGTCAGCTACAGACCCCCACGATCGGTGTGTCCACTGCCTCGGCAAGGCACACCTCAACACTAGCTGTACTGCCTGTGCTAGCATGTTGCCCCGTACCAGAAAGCTCAGGGAGCTGAAAATGCGGGCCGTGCCTGATACTCTACAGCCTACGTCTCCCCGCTCACAAGGGGAACAGGCTCAGTTAAAGAGAGCTCACCAAGCCGTAGATCAGCCCAAAACTGTCCTCCCCCAGCTCCTTCAGCAGCTCACCTCTGGAATAGCTAGTGCTGGGTCTTCCTGCACCGAAGTGTCTCCTCCACGGCACAGGAAACGCATGGAGCCGAGCCTGCACTCGAAGCACTCCTCTCCTGCATCGCATCGGCACCGACGAAGTTCTTCCACCTCTCGTCGGCACCGAAGCCCCTCCCATCGGCACCGTCATCATGGCTCCACCCACTCCCATCGACGTCATCGCCAAAGCTCCTCCCACTCCTCTGATCAGCATTGCAGCCCCTCCTCCCAGCATCTGACAGCTTGTGCTTCTTCACCTATGCCAGCAGAAAGGACTGCATAAGCACTCCCCTGTCTCTCACCACAGGAAAACATAATAGCACAGCCTCTGACAAGCTTCCAGCAGGACACAGCGGCTTGCATGACCAGGGAGCATCAAGTTTCACCTTCGCACTCAAGCAGCCAAGATCTCATGCACCTGCTTCGGGATTTTCTGCAGCGGCACCACCCTCACCAGGGTCAAGAGACACACCCCCCAGCGGCGGATTCGGCGCAGCCTCACCGCAGTCGCGCCTCGTCCATGTCTACCTCGGCTTCAATGGCAGCGGAACTGTTCTCTGATTATGACTCCTCTTCACAGCACTCTTCGGCTGGCCCCTCCGATCAAGGAGCAGACACGCCAGGGTTGCTGTCTGACCCTTCACCAACGCAGCCGTCCAGGACGTCTCAACCCGAAGATGTCTCTTACCCGAATTTTCTCCATCGGCTAGCGACGACACTGGGCATACAATCCACGACCCAGCCAGACCCTAGATCTAAAAAGTTACAGACGCTTCGCTACAAAGAGGCACCAAAGGAAATAATTGCTCTGCCATTACACGATGTCCTAGCGGAACAGCATAGAGCCATATGGTCCACACCTTATAGCGTGACACCTACAAAAAAGAGTCTCGACACTAAGTACAGAGTGCAGGAGGCGTTTGGCTTTGGAAAACCACAATTATCGCATCAATCCATTGTGGTCTGCTCAGCTATGCGGAAGCACAGAAGCTCCAGGGATCACTCCAACTTCCCCCCCACTAAGGACATGAAGCTAATGGACTTGCTGGGGAAGCGCATGTACCAAAATACGATGCTGAATGCGCGCATAGGCCTCCATATGTTTTACTATTCAGAGTATCAATTCACTGTCCTTGAAGCTCTAACCAAGGTTGTAAGTTCCTTACCAGCTCCCATCCAAGCTCAACTACAGCCATCACTGCATCATCTGGACGAGTGTGCCACGAATCTGATCCGCGCCGCCCATGACTCGTACGACACGTCGGTGAGAGGAGCTGCGGTCGGTATTTCCACACGACGGCTAGCCTGGTTGAAAGCATCTGGACTCCGTGAGGATGTTCACAACAGAGTGGCAGACGCCCCTTGCTTAGGCGATAACCTTTTTGGAGACAAGGTCAAGGACATAATTGAGAACATCAAGCAGGATTTTACCACGCTTGACACACTAGAAGACGACAGCCTCAATCAGTCTCGTTCTTCAGTCCAACGGTCCTTTTTTAGCCCTTCATATAACCAATCAAGGAACAGATTTACTTACCGTAAGCCATACAATACAAATAAGTTTGGCTCAACCTCCAAATATAACAGCAAGCCAAATAAATATCAGCAATACAAAAAAGCTCCACGAGATCGGAGACCCCCAAAACAGGTCAATACTGGGGCTCCGAAGAGCCTACCTTCCCTTTGACCACCTACCACAGGACTGGCCAGTGGGGGGCCGTCTGCAGCACTTTGCCCCACAATGGTCCCTGATCACTTCCGACAAATGGGTCCTTTCAATTGTCAACGACGGATATCGCCTAAATTTTGTGAAGACACCACCGCATTCCCATATTGTCACCTCGCCCATTCAAGCAACCCATCAGCAATGGGTCCAAGAAGAAATTACCCGTCTTCTTCAAATCAGGGCAATCGAGCCAGTTCCGCAAACTCAAATCAACACGGGATTTTATTCCAGATTTTTCGTAATCCCAAAGAAAAAAGGTGGACTCAGGTCAATCCTAGACTTAAGACCCCTCAATACCTACATCAAGAAGGAGAAGTTTCGAATGACAACGTTACAAGTAATCCTTCCTCTACTGGATCGGCACGCTTGGATGGTCTCATTAGACCTTCAGGATGCATATCTGCACATCCCAATTCACCAGGCATACAGAAGATACCTTCGTTTCCAAGTACGAGCAAGTCATTACCAGTTTCGGGTACTGCCTTTCGGCCTGTCCTCTTCCCCAAGGGTTTTCACAAAATGTGTCATCACTGTCGTCTCTTATCTTCGCCAAAGAGGAATAGCAATATTTCCATACTTAGACGATTGGCTGATATCCTCTTCTTCAGTCCAAGAGACGACTCAAGCCCTTCAGGAAACTTTGACGTTACTACAAGTGTTAGGATTTTTGGTCAATTACAAGAAGTCGCAGCTACAACCGGTGCAAACTCTTCAGTTTATAGGGGCAACGCTCCATACGCCACGGGCACTGGCATATCTGCCTATAGAGAGGGCCCTGCGTATCCAGAAGCTCATCCACCTACTGTCCGGGCACACTCATGTCACAGCCCGAGAAGTATTGGTTCTTCTGGGCCACATGGCAGCCGCAATACCTGTGGTATGTTATGCCAGGTTGCATATGCGGACGCTGCAATGGCAGCTGAGAGACCACTGGGTTCAAGCGCTGCATCCGCTATCAATGCTAATACCGTTCCCAGGCAGCCTGCAAGTGTCTCTTCAGTGGTGGACTTTCCCACTGAATCTTTTACAGGGTATGCCGTTCCGCCACAACCAACCCACCTGTTGTCTCACGACAGATGCCTCCAAGCTGGGCTGGGGTGCGCATTACGGGCCATGCAAAACACAGGGCCTCTGGACCCTGGAGGAGGCCCAGTGCAGCATCAATCTTCTGGAGCTCCGAGCAGCAAGACTCGCTCTCAAAGCTTTCCAGCAACACCTCAGTCATCAACATATTCAAATATACACAGACAACCAAGTGGCGATGTTTTATATCAACAAGCAGGGAGGCATGGGCTCATGGCAGCTGTGCAAGGAGGCCATGCGAATTTGGAAGCATGTTCTGGCTCTGCAGTCCACGGTATCAGCAGCTTATATACCGGGGAAACAAAACTTACTGGCCGACTCGCTCAGCAGACAACTCCTGCCGCACGAGTGGTCACTGAAGACCACTGTTACGCAAGAACTATTCAGCAGATGGGGACACCCTCTAGTCGACCTCTTTGCATCCCCACAGAACGCCAAATGTCCCAAATTCTGTTCCAGGTTTCCCAGTCGGAGAAGAATAGCGGAAGATGCGTTCCAGATCCCTTGGACGGAAGGTCTCTTTTACGCCTTCCCTCCGCTACCGCTCATTTCAAAAGTTTTACAAAAGGCAAAGTGCGACGGCACTTCTCTCATTCTAGTGGCGCCGCATTGGCCTCGTCAGCCTTGGTTTCCAATTCTACTGCGGATGCTCCAGCAACCTCCAGTTCCGTTGATTTTGGTGCCGGATTTGCTCACGCAGAACCAAGGCACCCTTCTACATCCGGACCCCCAGTCACTCAAACTTATGGCGTGTTTACTGGGTCCGCAACCTCTTTGATTTTTTCGCAGGAAGTGCTTCAAGTTTTAATTGCTTCCAGAAAGAAATCTACATTAAAGTCCTATGATTCAAAGTGGCGACGATTCACTCTGTGGTGCTCCTCTCGCCACTTCATTCCACAAACAGTTTCCATTTCGCATGTTCTGGAGTATCTTCTCCATCTTGCGAAATCTGGTCTGTCTTACTCATCTATTAGGGTTCATCTGGCAGCTCTGTCAGTGATGCATGATGCTATTGACAACCGCACACTTATGCAGCATCCACTTTCTAAGCGGTTTCTTAAAGGAGTTCTGCACCTGTACCCCCCACTTCGTCCACCAGCGCCAGCATGGGATCTTAACTTGGTGCTCACTGCTCTCATGAGACCACCTTTTGAACCATTGGACAGTGCAGAATTGAAATATGTGGCGTGGAAAACTCTATTTCTTATAACATTAACATCCGCACGTCGCATTGGAGAAGTTCAGGCACTAGTGCATTACCCCCCATACACGCAGCTGCTGCATGATAAGGTTATCCTGCGCACGCATCCGAAGTTTCAGCCAAAGATTGTCTCACCCTATCATTTGAATCAAATGATTGTGTTACCATCTTTCTATCCTCCACCGCATGAAGCTGAGGAGCACAGACAACTTCACACTTTAGATTGCTTGAGAGCTCTTGGTATATATCTTAAGCGAACAAAGTGTATAAATCGTCCGTCCCAGTTGTTCCTGTCCTGGAGGTCTGCGGTGCATCCGAAACCAATTAACAAAACCACCTTGTCGCAATGGATCGCAAAGTGTATTGCTTTTTGTTATCAACAAGTGCAGTCTCCCTCAACAGGAGTTTTCACAGACATTCCACATGTCACTGCTCATCGTCTGAGGGCCAAGGCGGCCACAATGGCTCATTTACAAAGGACACCTTTACTGGATATATGTAGGGCTGCCACATGGTCCACAATGCATGTGTTTACAAAGCACTACTGTATTGATGCTGCCTCGTCTGCTGAGACAGAATTTGGACAGGCAGTGTTATCGTCCAGTGTCTGAGGCGTCAACTACCTCCTCCTCCTGCCACAGGTACCAGTTTATTTCACTTTTTAACTGATATGTTTACTGTTTATGCTGTTACCTGTGTAGCTGGGGAGTCTTCAAGTTGTGGGGCTGCAAGATGCATTCTGTCCATGGAGAAATATAAGTTGCTTACCTGTAACGGTAGTTCTCCTTGGACAGATCATCTTGCAGCCACACAAACCCACCCTACCCACCCTGCAGTTGACGCCAGCTTTTTGCAAGAACCGTCAAGGGGGCGGAGTAACTGGGTATTTATATGGTGTGGGGGAGCGTGGGTTACCACGAGCTCATACGTTAATGCTCTTTTTAAAGATAAATGCTTTTGAGAGTTCCGGGACTGTGACGTCATGGAGAGTCACTTCAAGTTGTGTGGCTGCAAGATGATCTGTCCAAGGAGAACTACCGTTACAGGTAAGCAACTTATATTTATATATGTTCAGAGCTATGTAATAGAAAGTAGAATCTCATGAGACAAAAGAGAGCAAAGTGACTTAATCAAGGTCACACAGGCATCAGTGGTAGGAGTGGGGGTTTGACCCTAGATCTGTTCTAACATATCAGATGGGTCCTTTTTGTCATTTAACTTTTTCTCCTTTTCTTTCTAGAAGAGCGGTCAAATGAGTGTCCTGAGTCAGGCGATGAGGAGGAGGAAGATGATGAGGAGGTAAATCCTGGGCCATTATGTTGTTCTAAGTTATTTATCTCATTTGAAAGCAGAAATGTATCTACTATAAGAAAAACCAGGCATGGATGTGGGGTACAGGATACTGGCACAAGAGTGATTAGATTATAGCAGTGATTCCATAGCATGGGGTGGTGGGGTGAGATTGTAAAGGAGTGGAACTTGCTCATTGCACTAATTACTTATTACAACATCCCACAGCCTGGCACTGCAGATACTCCATTACACCAATTTAAATTTCAGATATTTTATTTGAAATCTTTTTATTGGCGTATAACAAGCACAAACTAAGGCAAACCCCCCCTTTCCACATCCCCCCACCCAAAGACAAATAACAGTGAATTCTGTAAACAATTGTTGCCATATTTTAAAAGCAGTAATGGACCTAATTCAAATATATCCTTGTATTGAATGTATATTAACCGCATATGTGTGTTACTTTATTTTTTGTCTATTAGATTGTAAGCTCTTTGAGCAGGGACTGTCTTTCTTCTATGTTTGTGCAGTGCTGCGTACGCCTTGTAGCGCTATAGAAGTGCTAAATAGTAGTAGTAGTAGTGTTTGCCTTGAAAATCTGATTGGCCAGAATATGTGGGCTGTGTACAAGGTTTAACTTGAGTTACGCGTCTCTAATAGATGTCGATTAGTAATGCAGTAGGATGCTAATTATCCGGATTAACCTCTGCAGAGAGCAGTCTGGATGATGGAAAATCTAGATGACTAGATGTTCATTTTTGAAAAGAGCACACACTTTCAGAGTTACATGTTGAGCATAATTTTTTGTTTTCATCAATATATGGGAAAAAAATACCAACTGTGATGTTTTACAATTTTTTTTTTTTTTTTACTAAATCAGTTATAATTTGATAACTATAATACAGAGATTGCGATAAAATGTTTTTAAAACATAAAGAATGGAAGCAGGTTGGATAATCAGCATCCTACTGTACTCTACGTTTCACAGCTGTAGGATCTATATTTGAGATACACCACATAAATCTGTTTTGCCAAGCCTGGAAATACATTCGCTTTGTATATATAAATGTACATTTATTTTTGAAGTAGCTCAAGCATGTTCCATGTTTTCTCTGTCACCACTTTACTCTCTCTTTTTCTTCCTGTCTACCGTAATTCCCCTGTCCTGCCTGTCAGCTTTAAAAACTCTTTTTTTGTATTATGGAGAGACAGCTGAGTTTACTGACTAATAACTTGCCTCTGAAAAGAGGCCTCCTGATTTCAGTGTATTGTAAAATTGCCCATATTCTGACCATGTGTATTCTGTACTATTATTTGCTTGAATGGTGTCCATTTGTCTTTGTTATGTCACTTCATATGTTGACTATCTAGTTAGCTATGTTGTAAACCCTTAAATTAAGAAGAGGCAAGAGATCAAATTGACAAACTAAAAAGCAACAAATCCCCAGGACTAGATGGTATTCACCCTAGAGTCCTGCAAGAGCTCAACTATGAAATTACTCACCTGTTACTTGCCATTTATAACCTACTGTTTAAAACTGCTACAATACCTGAACACTCTCTCCATGATGACGGCAGAAAAAGACCTGCACGGTCCTTCTAGTCTGCCTAACAGGATAAACTCACATGTGCCATTTTTTGTGTATACCTTACCTTGATTTGTACCTGTCTTTTTCAGGGCACAGACCGTATAAGTCTGCCCAGCACTATCCCCACCTCCCAACCACCAGCCCTGCCTCCCACCGCCGGCTAAGCTTCTGGGGATCCCTTCCTTCTGAGGAGGATTCCTTTATGTTTATCCCACGCACGTTTGAATTCTGTTACCATTTTCCTCTCCACCACCTCCTGCGGGAGAGCATTCCAAGCATCCACAGCATCCACCACTCTCTCCATGAAAAAAATACTTCCTGACATCTTTCCTGAGTCTGCCCCCCTTCAATCTCATTTCATGTCCTCTAGTTCTACCGCCTTCCCCTCTCCGGAAAAGGTTCGTTTGCAGATTAATACCTTTCAAATATTTGAATATCTGTATCATATCACCCCTGTTTCTCCTTTCCTCCAGGGTATACATGTTCAGGTCAGCAAGTCTCTCCTCATACGTCTTGTAACGAAAATCCCATACCATTCTCGTAGCTTTTCTTTGCACTGCTTCAATTCTTTTTACATCCTTCGCAAGATATGGCCTCCAAAACTGAACACAATACTCCAGGTGGGGCCTCACCAACGTCTTATACAGGGGTATTAAAACCTCTTTTCTTCTGCTGGTCACACCTCTCTCTATACAGCCTAGCAATCTTCTAGCTACGGCCACCGCCTTGTCACACTGTTTCGTCGCCTTCAAATCCTCAGATACTATCACCCCAAGATCCCCCTCCCCGTCCATATCTATCAGACTCTCACCGCCTAACACATACGTCTCCCGTGGATTTCTACTCCCTAAGTGCATCGCTTTGCATTTCTTCGCATTGAATTTTAATTGCCAAACCTTAGACCATTCTTCTAGCTTCCGCAGATCTTTTTTCATGCTTTCCACTCCCTCCGGGGTGTCCACTCTGTTGCAAATCTTGGTGTCATCCGCAAAAAGGCAAACTTTACCTCGTAACCCTTCGGCAATGTCACTCACAAATATATTGAACAGAATCGGCCCCAGCACCGATCCCTGAGGCACTCCACTACTCACCTTTCCCTCCTCCGAGCAAACTCCATTCACCACCACCCTCTGGCGTCTGCCCGTCAACCAGTTCCTAATCCAGTTCACCACTTCGGGTCCTATCTTCAGCCCATCCAGTTTATTCAAGAGCCTCCTGTGGGGAACCGTGTCAAAAGCTTTGCTGAAATCTAAGTAGATTACATCCATAGCACGTCCTTGATTTAATTCTCCTGTCACCCAGTCAAAGAATTCAATGAGATTCGTTTGGCATGATTTCCCTTTGGTAAAACCATGTTGTCTCGGATCTTGCAACGTATTTGCTTCCAGGAAATTCACTATCCTTTCCTTCAGCATGGCTTCCATTACTTTTCCAATAATTGAAGTGAGGCTTACCGGCCTGTAGTTTCCAGC
Organism: Microcaecilia unicolor; assembly: GCF_901765095.1. Taxonomy (NCBI): domain Eukaryota; kingdom Metazoa; phylum Chordata; class Amphibia; order Gymnophiona; family Siphonopidae; genus Microcaecilia; species Microcaecilia unicolor. The sequence continues at coordinate 217,892,780 of NC_044040.1, read as the reverse complement.
TTCTTCCCTATCACCACTTTTGTGAAGAGGGACCACCTCCGCTGTTCTCCAATCCCACGGAACCTGCCCCGTCTCCAAGGATTTATTAAACAAATCTTTCTGAAAAAGAATATAGCAGAACTAGAAACGGTTCAGAAAAGGGTGACAAAAATAATGAAGGGGATAGAACACCTCCCTTAAGAAGATATAAAAGACAACTGAGGATGATAAAAGTTTATGTTTAAGTATTTTTTATTGAAGAGATAGCTTCTACTTTACAATCAAGGCGCTTAAAACTGCAATCATTTAAATACAGCATTTTCTCTTCATAAACATATTCCCCCCCTCCCCCCTCCCTACTCCTCCCCCCGCCCTTCCCTACCCCTGGATTCACACTGTTTACAGTCTCCGCCCTTTCTGCCTCGCCTCACCCCATGCTTCGAATAAACTCCCTGAGCCCATACGCCAGGCCCCCTCCCTGCCCATCTTCAAATCCCTACTCAAAGCCCACCTCTTCAATGTTGCCTTTGGCACCTAACCACTTTACCTCTATTTAAGAAATCTAGACTGCCCCAACTTGTCATTTCGTCCTTTAGATTGTAAGCTCCTTTGAGCAGGGACTGTCCTTTTTTGTTAAACTGTACAGCGCTGCGTAACCCTAGTAGCGCTCTAGAAATGTCAAGTAGTAGTATTAGTACTTTGTCTTCATTTTAAATGTTCATTAAGTGACCTCTAGCTGCAGGTGTCAGAGTTAGCCAAAATGGGCTCCAGCAATTCTGGAAGGCTCTTGCTTTTGTCGCCCGTTGGAAAGTGTATCATCTGTTCTCTCCAGTGCTGAGCGGAAGGGCCTTCAGCGGAAAGCCAAGCTGTCAAAATAGACTTCTTTGCTACCATAATTTGCAGTGTACAAATGCTCTTTACCCTTTGGGCAGCGGTTGGACCAAGCCTGGGCGCCCAAACAGTCTTATGTCATAGCACCAGCTTATTGTCCAGAGGTCCAAGACCTGCTAGATCAGTTTTTTCCAAAAGTCACTGACCTGAGGACAACTCCAGAACATATGGCCCAATGTTGCTCCCTCCTCTTTGCACTTCGGGCATGCCCCGTCTGGGGAGAGTCCCATATGGAAGGCCCTCCGCATTGCAAACTTATACTGAACTTCCCAGTAGGTTGTGATTCCTGTGGTCTTTCTATATCCAAGGAGCTGCTCTTTCACTATTTCAGCCGTAATTGTTTTCATTAGTTCTGTGCTCCACGCTTTCGCCAGGGCAACAAAGTTCAGTTCTTGTGCCATATCTTTGAGGTGCCTGTGATGCCAAGTCAGAGGAACCTTTTGTTGCGCTCCCAAAGAGAGAGCCGAACCCAGTTCCTCTTGGATATCTTCCGTTAGCGAATCTTGTGGCAAACTGTCTATATGATGTTTTAATTGATAGTAGTGAAACCAGTCTGTGGGCCGTAAAGAAAATTGGGTTTGTAGTTCCTCCTACAGCTTGATCTTTCCTTCTGCGTCCAGCGCATGCATAATATACACCAGCCCCCCTTTACTCCACCGTTGGAATGCTTCGCATAGCTTTCCTGGAGGGAAGTCCAGGTTACCACAAATAGGCAAATATGGGGTTACTCGTGTCGAGAATCTATGATATCTGCATAACCAGCGCCACGTTGCTCTAGCAGTTGGCAACATCTGAGTTACGTTCAACAGGTTGTTTTCCTCTCCTGCACGTTTATGCAGCAAGTAGCTTATATGGTTATCTTTTAGCTCTCTCAATTCAATTTCAGTAGGTGTAAAATACTGCGTCGCTCGGAGCCAGTCATTCAAATGTCTCATCCCACTTGCTATTATCATGTGTCTCATGTTCAAAAGTCCCAGGCCTCCATACTCCACCAACACCTGCAGCAGGAACATTGCTATTCTAGGTTTCTTCCCTTGCCACAAGAATTTTTGAAGGATCTTTTTCAACTTTTGTTCATCATATTTAGTCAGGTATAGGGGCAGTGTTTGAAACACATATAGCCATCTAGGCACTATCATCATATTGTACAAAGCTATCCTTCCCAGGAGTGTTAAAGGGAAGAAACCCTGCCACATTTGTAATCTTATTCTAGTCTCATTCAACAACTTCTTTACATTCCATGCATACACGTCTGTTAACTCCCGGGGGATTCTAACTCCCAAATACTTAAGGGCGTCCAGTTCCCACTCTATATTCATTGGCAGCCTCTGTTGTACGTTGTCTTCCTTTAGAACCTGCAACGCTCTTGACTTCTGAATATTCAACGTATACCCCGAGAGGTCACCATATTCCTTCACCACCTCCATAATTTTGGGGATCGATTGATCCGGTTCTTTTACTATTACTAACAGGTCGTCTGCAAATGCCAATGCTTTGATTATGCCTCCTTCTAACGCTACCCCTTTAACTCCTGCCTCTTGTTTCAGAGCTCACAGTAGTGGCTCCATTGATAGTATAAATAGGAGCAGCGACAGTGGGACATCCCTGTCGGGTTCCTTGCCTGATCTGGAATTGACCCCCCTCTTACCCCATTGACCAATACAAATGCCCCTGGCTTGTTATACAGGGCTCATAGTGCCTCATAGAACCATCCCTGGATCCCCATGTACCTAAGCACTCCGAACAGGAACCTCCAATCCACTTTATCAAACGCCTTTTCGTCATCCAGGCTTAGGATCAGCGCTGACATCTGTTCCTGCTTACATTTTGCCATTGCTAGTAGTAAGCGCCTAACATTACTCCCCGCTTGCCTGTTCTGCACAAACCCCACTTGCTCCTCTCCTATAAGGTTTGGTAGGATCTGCCCCAACCGTTTAGCCATGATACATGCTAGAAGTTTGACATCAACATTAATCAATGAGATGGGTCTATACAGTGCATTTTTCTAGCAAAAAAGGTACCGGTACTCAAATGCCAGGCCATTCTTCAGGGGTGGGGTGATGACTGAGGGACCCATCCCACAATAGCCAGGCCCCCTGCAACCAGTCACAAAATCCATGACAAGGCAGAATTGGTGTGTAGAGCCTGAGGTCTTTCATTAAAACTTGGGGACCATGGTTCAATTTTAGCAGACAATGGAAAAGGTGCCGGTACTCAGTACCCCCGAGTACCCCTTCAAAAAAAGCCCTGGGTCTATATGAGTCTGGGTTCGTGTCTGGTTTTCCTGGTTTGTGTATTAAGGTGATCAAGGCCTCATTTGCATTGGGGGGGAATTCGCTATCTTCTATCGCCCCTGTTCCCACCTTAGGCAGTTTCTTGTAGAATTCCCCCGTGAACCCATCGGGACCCGGCGCTGAATTAAGGGCCAGTGCCCCTATGGCATCTTGTATTTCCCTACCCGTCATAGTTTGATTTAAATGTTCTATGTCCTGCTTTTGTAACCGGGGGAATCCCATGTCCTCAAGGTATGTCTCTAAGTCTCCCGGGGCCTCCTCAGTTCTGCGATCATATAGTGAACTGAAGTAAGCATGGAATACCTGTGCTATCTCTTCACTTTTGTATTTTAGAGTTCCCTTTTGATTTTTCACTGTCATTATCACTCTGCTGGGTCTCTCTGTTTTCACCACTCTAGCTAACATCGCCCCTACTCGAATCGCTGTAGCTTATACTTATAATATATTGAGGAGCGCATGGTTTGCTTGTGAATTAGTGTGTTAAGGGTCACTTGCAGCTCTTGATATTGCTCTTTATTCGTTGCATTTGGTAACGCTATATACTTCTTCTTAGCCTTTTTGAGTTGTGTCTCCAAGTGCAAGATAGCTTTAGCTTGTTTTTTCTTGCGTGCTTGCACGAATGCTATTATGTCTCCCCTCAATACTGCTTTTGCTGCCATCCAGTAAAGTTTGGGGTTGTCCGCATGCTGCCTGTTAAACCTAACATTTTATTTGCTTTCCTAGCCAACACCACACTGAGCAGAGGGTTTCAACGTATCATCAGCGATGACACCTAGATCCCTCACTTCTTGTGCTCACTTAGGAGACTTTTTAACATCCTCCTACCAATCAGCTACCAAATCTGAGACTCCCTAGCAGGTGCCCATAGAAACTAGGAGATTAACTAGAAATCTATTGCAGTAAAATCTGAAGAAGAAACGAGAGTACAGGCTTTGAATGCAAAGGTAAAGCTTTTCTAAATGTGCAAGAGAGAGGCCTAGTATGGGTCCTGAGAGAGAGCCTGGGATCAATGGTCAGGACAAGAGGGTGTTAGGTGCAGAGGAGTTTTGGTGCTACATATTAATACAGGGTTTAAGATTTTAAACAGATTATTGATTGCAGGACTTGTGCAAATCTGATGAATAAATTACTTGACTCGCAAGATGTCCATGCAGAATGCTAGGATTGAAATTTCCAGAGGCCCAGCCAACTATGGCGTGGACGAGAGAATGCTCACATTTTGGAGAGGATGAAGGCTGTCTTTTGATCAAACCGAAGCCTGATCTATTCTGTCTCAGTACAGTGATGCCAAGATGAAATGAAATAAAATTATATAGTGGGACCTGCAGATTATTTCGTTCCTAAGGAACCTATTATTTGCTTCTTCGGCTTATTGGTGCAGGGGAGCTTATTGGTCTGTTCCCTTTGTGCTACAGAGTAGAATGACTTTCTCTAGTATTATGGTAGTGGAAAAATCTATCAAGATTTAATAAGGCACTTTCAAGACAAAGAGACCATTCACAGAACTTCAGACCAGAAAAGAGTAAATACCTTTGTTGTTGGGTCTCCCTTTCCGATGACATATCCTTTCAGTTAAATGCATATTTTTATAATACAGGAGAGACGACATAATGAGTCTTAAGCTGTAGGTGAGGCACTGTTGGGGCCTGGGGCCAAGTCAACCATGAAATCATATATCATATGCCCAGCACCGTGCTATTATCTTACAGCCTTGCTCTTCTGAGGTTCTTTCATTGTTTGGTATATAGGAAAGATTTGTCCATTTTTCCCTTTTACTTTCCTTTCCTCAAAGGTTTTCCCCTGTTTTGTAACCGTTCTATCTCCTCTGTCCATCTTTTATTTGTGCCCAACAGCTGGGTTCTGGGTGCATTGTGGAGGTGATGGGGGAAGGACAAGGACTCCTGTTTTCAGAGAATGGCCTTGAATGCCTTAGTCCTGAGGAGGCTTCTCTTTTAGTCCTTGTTAGCATTATTCACTTTCCATGTCCCAAGTGATTTTGTAAAGAATAAGGACTGAAATGGGAAGGGAGTTAGCAGGAGCAGGAGGGCAGTTTGCAGTCCTGGCTATGTGGAGATTGGGGAGGGAGTGTTTTGTGTCCAGCAAACTGACCACAGTGTGCCATTTCAACAGGAGGATCAGGATGCCATGGAGCCAGACCTGGACAAGGCAGAGATGCTGCAGCCCCAAATGGGTGAATTATCAGGGGAGAAGCTGCTGACAACAGAGTACTTGGGGGTGAGTATTAGCTCTTGTATCTCTTTAGTTTATATTATCCAGTCTTTGTACTGTAACTTTCCTAAAATTCATAGCCCCAAAACACAAGCGCGCCATATGGGGGGGAGGGGGGGGGACACAACATGGAAGCAGCAAACAAGAAGAAAATGATGATGAAAGTTTAATTTTAGTAATTTGCTTCTGGTGCTTCTCTTTTTATATCTTCCTTAGATAATGACCCATACTCAGAAATTAAAGAAGAGAATTCTCCCAGGCCTCCGCCAGAGCATTGACGAACCCTTCAGAGACCTGTCACACCCAGCTATCACAGGGCTGCCTGTCCAGTGTAAGTCATAACTTACCACACTGATGCTAGTACTGAGCAGTGGGTGTATAGTTATTAGCCAGTATACCCCAGTAACTACTAATTAGATTTAGGCCCAGTCCTGATTTCCTTGCCTCAAGCCTCTTGTGTTCTACTGAAGTAGGATAAGAAAGATTGAGTTAGAAACCAGGAGCAAGCCAGAACCCTTTGTTGGACTGGAACTGTTTGACATTTGTATGAAGAGGAACACACTGAAGCTTAGAACCCTAAGCCGTGTTTCATAAAGTATTTTCCTATATCTCTATCACAGCTGCCACCGTGCCACGCACCTCGACTCACCTTCCAATGCCAAGGGGGCGTTGGAGTTTGGTTCTGCGCTGGCTCTCTGGGCTGGATTGATGGCGTGAGGACCGCCCACTTGGTGTCTGATTTTCTTCCCTTGGTTCCGGCGCAAATGGGCTTAGGCGCACACACTGGAAGTGCACCTCTTAAGGGGCCAGAGACGGGAAACCCCAGTATGCCTTCCAGTGATGTTGGAAGCTGAGCCCTATATAAGGGTGTCTGGGTCTCAGCTTCCTTACCTTCGCAAAGAATTCTCCTGCCTTGCAAGGTCTTCCTGGTTTCCTTGTGTGTCTTCCTGCCAAGCTCCAGTCCTGCATTGTCCCCGAGTTCCTGCCAAGTTCCTGCCAAGCTCCAGTCCTGCCTTGTCTTTAGCCCTAGCTTTGTCTCTCTTGTCCCTTTTTCTAGTCCTTGTCCTGCATGTCGTGTCCAGTCTTGTTTTGTCTGTTTCTAGCTCCTGCCTTGTCCCTTGCTTTGTCCTGTCTAGGCATAGCTGCCTTTTCCAGTCCAAGTCCTGCCTGTCTTGTCCAGCCTTGTTTGGTCTGTTTCTGTCTCCTGCCTTGTCCCTTGCCTTGTCTGGATCTAGTTCTAGCCTTGTCCTGTCTAGTCATGTCTGCCTTTCCAGTCCAAGTCCTGCCTGTCTTGTCCAGCCTTGTTTGGTCTGTTTCTGTCTCCTGCCTTGTCCCTTGCCTTGTCTGGATCCAGTTCTAGCCTTGTCCTGTCTAGTCATGTCTGCCTTTCCAGGCCAAGTCCTGCCTGTCTTGTCCAGCCTTGTTTGGTCTGTTTCTGTCTCCTGCTTTGTCCCTTGCCTTGTCTGGATCCAGTTCTAGCCTTGTCCTGTCTAGTCATGTCTGCCTTTCCAGTCCAAGTCCTGCCTGTCTTGTCCAGCCTTGTTTGGTCTGTTTCTGTCTCCTGCCTTGTCCCTTGCCTTGTCTGGATCCAGTTCTAGCCTTGTCCTGTCTAGTCATGTCTGCCTTTCCAGTCCAAGTCCTGCCTGTCTTGTCCAGCCTTGTTTTGTCTGTATCAGTCTCCTGCCTTGTCCCTTGCCTTGTCTGGATCCAGTTCTAGCCTTGTCCTGTCTAGTCATGTCTGCCTTTCCAGTCCAAGTCCTGCTTGCCTTGTCTTCTGCCAAGCCTTGCCTAGTACTTTGCCTGGTGCTGTACCTAGCCCAAGTGACTCACCTGCCATAGTCGGATCCAGCTACGGTCCAAGGGCTCATGTTTTCCTTGAACTGTGACAGTCTCTGGGACCCAACTGAAAACAAGATACATGTTTTCATTTCATTTTCCCCATCAGCACATATGAAAAAGTGAAGTAAGGTCACCTGTTTACAGAGAGTTGACACTGACAAGTTTCACCATGTTTAATCAGACATAGCATGAAAAACACCAATGGTAATCTCAAAAGCTTTGTCATCTTTACAAAAGGTATCATCTTTACGCATTGTAATTTTCTTGGAGTATATTTTTGGCAGGTTTGTCAGGCAGTAAAAATGTCCCATCTCCTCATCCCATCTCCTCACTGGGAATACTGTTATCCACTCATTTTTCTAAGACTTTATTTTTATGTATTTCCAAGGCTTGATATACCACCAGGCACAATATATATGCTACTAAGCAGTTTACAAAAGAGAGCAAGGCAAAGAAAGAGTGATAGACAGAAAAGAGTCAAAAGGTTGCATGCAGGCTCTCAGCAATCCATAAGAACATAAGAGTAGCCATACTGGGTCAGACCAATGGTCCATCTAGCCCAGCATCCTGTTTTCCAAACAGTGGCCAAATCCCAGGGCAAGCAGTTGCTTCCCATAACTGTCTCAGTAGCAGACTATGGACTTTTCCTCCAGAAATTTGTCCAACCCTTTTTTGAAGCCAGATACATTAACTGTTGTTACCACATCATCCGACAATGAGTTCCAGAGCTTAACTATTATTTGTTTTAAAAGTATTTCCATGTAACTTCCTCGATTGTCCCCTAGTCTTTGTACTTTTGGAACAAGTAAAAAATCGTTTTTCTTCTACTCGTTCAACACCAATCAGGATTTTGTAGACCTCAATCATATCTCCCCTCATCTGTCTCTTTTCCAAGCTGAAGAGTCCTAACCTCTTTAGCCTTTCCTCATACGAGAGGAGTTCCATCCCCTTTATCATTTTAGTCGCTCATCTTTGAACCTTTTTCTAATTCCGCTATATCTTTTTTGAGATACGACAACCAGAACTGAATGCAATACTCAAGGTGCAGTCGCACCATGGAGCAATACAGAGGCATTATAGTATGTTCGGTCTTATTCTCCATCCCTTTCCTAATAAATGTGGCTTGTTTTAAAAAAATGAAATATTTCAAATCCAAAAATGAATACCTATTATACGATGTTGAAAGGAATAATTGGATGAGTGTGTGTGAACTGTTTTGAGACAGTATAGCGTTGGGTTATTGGAAAAGTGACTGAGGCATGTTTGAAGGCATAAAAAATATTGTTTTGGTAATAACTGACACAGACCCAGAGCTGTCACAGAAGAGGAGGAGTTGCTCATTAGCATGGCTGTTATTTAACACATGCAGTTCATTGATATTTGTGACTTATGAATTTTTCTGTTAGGCCAGAAAATGACATCAACCCTCCTCATGCAGCAATTTCTGTCCGAGGCAGCACAGTGCAGTCCCAGCACGGATCCCGACCACCCACACGCAGTGGCAACAGGACCAGAGCGTCGGAGTACTCTCTCTCCTCTGCATGTAAGCACAAGCTGTGTAATCCTGCAGATTGAGAAAATGGGATAACGTTGCAGTGCACCAAGTCAAGGTTTTGGAAGTGTGGGGGGGGGGGGGGGCATGATTTATTGAGGTTTTCAGAGCATCTGTACAACTTTGTTATGGCTGCTCTGTTCTGCATCTCGCATCCTACTTTCACAGCATGTGGTAAAGTGGTCAGCTCTTGAATCTGGTGGTGTCCAGAGAAAGGAGGAGGTAGATATGGCCATGAATGAGCACAATGAGCCCTGCTTCCATCAAGATTTGTATAGAGATTTTGACCAAAAGAGAACTTAATGTTGAGTTTTGCTGCTCTGAGTTGCAGTCGAGCAAACCTCTTCTTAGGAAAATTTAGTTCAGATGACTGACTGTCTTGCGCTTTGCATTAGAACATGCATACTTCCTACCCACCCCCCTCCTCCCACCCTGTCAGACTGTCATAGTAATGCTTGAATGTTTTCACTTATATACACTGTCAGCTAGCACATTTGCTTATTTCCGATCTGAGGAAGAAGGGCAACCTTCGAAAGCTAATCAAGAAATGTATTAAGTTATGTCCAATAAAAAAGGTATCATCTTATTTTCTTTTCCATGTTTTATTTTGTTTGATTTCTATTGATAACATTAGAACAGCTGAAACTCCTAATAGTCGATAAGGGTAATTGGTTCCTCCCTATTTTAAGGGTAATTTTCAAAGGCTCATAAATAGCCTCTAATGAAATTGTGTGGCCTTTCTGCAGGTAAAAGCATGCTTGTGTAGTGGACCTCTCAGACGCGACCAATTAGGCCAGTCTCAGTTTCCCCTTCTCTGTGCAGCCGTCATTGACATTCTCGCAAAACAAAGCAAGCAAACCTATGAGCTGCTGCATCCATGTTGTCATTCTTTAGCGTTTGTATTTAATCTCACTTATATTTCCAAACATGCCGACTTGTGCAGTATACGGATGTACACAGAAGTATAATAACAGAATAACTTTTCATAAGTAGAGTAGTAATTTGTTATAAATTGTAAACAATATGTATTTTAGGGGCACCCTAGCACCTGTTATAGTTGTGCAGAGATTTTTTTTTTTCTCCTGGTAAAGGGCCACTAAAACAGACATCATGTTATGAGAAGTAAGCAGTGCATTTTTTTCTGGAAAAAAAAGTTGCTGGTATTCAAATGCCAGGCTACCCTTCAGGGTTCAGGTGATCACTGAGGGACCCACCCCACAATAGCCAGGCCCCCTGCAACCACTCACAGAATCTATGACAAGGCAGAATTGGGGTGTAGAGCCTGAGCTCTTTCATTAAAACTTAGGGACCATGGGTCGATTTTAGCAGACAATAGAAAAGATGCCGGTACTCAGTACCCCCAAGTACCCCCTCAAGAAAAGCTCTGATTATTAGACAGTGTTCCAACGACTCCTCCCACCTAATTCACCTTAGCATCTGAAAATCTAATTTTGCTTGAAAGTCTGTAAGTCCTGTTGTTCTCATGTGGTCTTTCACGTCTACCCAATAATTTTAGTCAAGTTTTTCAACAGCTTTTAAGTTTAATTTTTTAGACCAGTGTAGGCCATTTTTTGGCCTTGTGCTCCCAGCTGGGATCTTTTGTCGTCATTGAGTTGTTTGTCACAGCAACTATTTTTCTGGATGAAGTGTCCCAAAAGAATCCTTACAGCCCTCCCCGCTCCCCAAGGAGTTGTATTCCTTTAGCTAGTAATAGACTGAGGAGATCTTGTGCGACAGTGGCAGGCAGGAACAGATGCACATGTATGGTACAGCAGTAGAATGGTAATTCATCTTTCCTGTTTTGCCTTTCACTTGCTGTAAGAACTCTGCCCATCAGCCAGGGAAGCCCAAGAGTATCTGGTGCCCGTGGCAAACGTTCATCTATATGCCCCCCCCCCCCCAATATGCAGGGGCAGTTCACAGCTGTATCCCCCACCCATAGTCTAGAATTTTGTGCCCCCAAGTGGCCAGCAAGCCATTTTCCTCTCTGTGCCTCCACCCCCCCCCCCACACAGGTGGCCCACATTTCCCCTTCCCCTCCTTAACCACACCTCCCAGCATCTTATCCTCCATAATAACCCCTCCCACATGGTCCAGCCTCTCTCCCTCCCCTGGTGGCCAACAACCCACTTCCTCTCTCTACTACCCTCCCCAAGTGGCAAGCATCTCGCCTTTTCCTTCCTACCAGGCTTCCAGGGTCCAGCATTTCTCTGTGTACTCTTTACCTCCCCCGAGGTCCAACATTTCATCTCCCCTTCCCTACCTTGGCCCCATATCCAGTATCTCTACCCCTTTCTTTTTTCCTGCTACTACCCTACCTCTTCCTGGCCACTCCAAAGCCATTCAGCGCCAGCACAGGGCCTTTCAGTGGTGTCATGTCCCCCCTCCCCTCCCCCTTCCGAGAGGAAATGTATTGGTGAGGATAGAACATGGCAGTACTTTTGAGGGTGGGTTACTGCTGAAAGGTTCTGCTCTGATACTGAGTAGATTTTGAATGGACAGGATTATATGTTCAAATACACAGGCAATAAATAGCAACTTCTTAAGGCTACATTATTATTCTGTCCACTGTGACCTATTTATTTTCTTCTTCCCTATCAATAGCAATTGAAACGGAGACATCAAGGATCTTCTCACCTGTTCCTAGAACAGATCAGCAACCATCAGCCTCTGGCTCTCTGTCCCCTCGGCTCATGAATTTGACACTGGATAAGGTTAACGAGCAGTCAAATGGGTAAGAGTTGCACAGGGAAGTAGCAAACAGAGGTTCAGATACAGAGTAACATAGTAACATAGTAGATGACGGCAGAAAAAGACCTGCACGGTCCATCCAGTCTGCCAGTATTTAACCACTGAGCTGTATATAGAGGGATACAGGACCTCTCTTAAACGCAGAAACAGAGGGAATTGCAAAGCATTTCACCACTGAACTGTACACAGAAGGATAGTAGCAACAAAATGTTGGGCTCCTTCCAGACCACAAACTACAGAAGGAGAACTTTCCCACCTTGGTCATGGAGACATATTCTAGAGAACTTTCTCTTCCTGCTCTGGACCTCCTTGTCTTTTCTCTGTTCTGCAGTTTTATCTCTTCTGGCTGAACCACGCTGCCGCTGAGTACTCTAGAGCTAGGCCTATTACTGTGACCCTGTGAGAGAGTGTGCTTAAGGGGACTGGCAATTTCCAATACATTCCATCTTACTAATATACTGTCATTTGCTATTTCCTCTTCTCCCAGGAAAGCCAAAGTCACTCTCACAAAAGCACTAATGATAAAATGATACAAGATATGTGTGGGGTGGGGGGGAAGGATACAGTTTTTGAAGAAAAGAGCACCTTGACAACTGTTTAGGATGGTGGTAGATCTGTTATGCTTTGGAGTTATGTGCCAGTCAGTAGCGTAGGAAATACAGCACAGGTGGAAGGAAGAATAGATTCTATCAACATATCCTAGAAGATGATACTCCACAGTCAGTGAAGAAACTAGAACGGAAATGAGTTTGGATATTTAAAGAAGACGATCCTGAAACATACCTCAAAATCAATCGGGAGGTAGTTACAGGAAAGAAAAGTTATCACAGTCCCCAGAGCTGAGCTCTATTGAATATCTGTAGGGGGCTCCCAAACATGCAGAACTAGAAGTGTTCTGCAAGGAAGAATAGGAACAAAATTGAAAATCAAGAATAAAAAAGACTCTTAGCTGGCTACAGGAAACATTTGGAAACTATTAAATACTTGAAAAGTATTAATATAAAAACAAACCTTTTCCAGAGAAGGGAAACTGTTAAAACTGGAGGTTGCGGGGTGGTAAACTTAGGCGTAATGTCAGAAAATTCTTTTTCATGGACAGGGTGGTTGGTGTCTGGAATACCCTCCCAAAGGTGGTGGTGGAAAAAAAAACTACGGCAGAATTCAAAAAGGCCTGGGATGAACACAGAGGATCTCTAATTAGAAAATGAATGATATAAAAAACAAAACTTAAAGGGTTGCATATGTGTTTGCAAGTCAAGTGGTGCTTAGATGGCAACTCTGGCTGCATCAACTAAGGCCAGTGCTGGGCTGGTTTGTATGGTCTGAGTCCCGCATATTGCAATCCATTTTAGGATGGGCTGGAGAGAGCTTTGACGGAAACTCTAGTAATTTGGAACGTGAGCAGACTTTTAGGGTCTTTGTCCTGCAAATGACAAGACTGATTTGGATAGGCTGGAATGGGCTTTGACGGCAACTCCAGTGGTTGGAACACAAGGACAAAGCCGAGCGGACTTCTATGGTCTATGTCCCAGAAACACCAAAGAAAGACCATGATCAAGTATATAATATCACATTCATTGTTGATTTCAATCTGTTGGGCAGACTGGATGGACCATTCAGGTCTTTATATGCCGTCACTTACACAGTGGCGTTCCTAGGGCAGCTGACACCTGGGGCGGATCGCCGATGCACCCCCCCCCCCCTGGCAAAACAACACCTCCCCCCCCCGGGTGCATTTTTACATGCTGGGGGGGGGGGGGTGCCGCGCACCTGTCGGCTTCACTCGTTCCATGCTCCCTCTGCCCCGGAACAGGAAGTAACCTGTTCCAGGGCAGAGGGAGCATGGAACGAGCGGAGCCGACAGGCGCGTGGCACCCCCCCCCTGCGGCTTGCACCCGGGGTGGACTGCACCCACTGCCCCCCTCCCTAGGAACGCCACTGCACTTACATAGTGTATATTATGGGTACAGTTATGAAATATGAACCATGGTTAAGGTCTGTAAGCGCTAAGGCCTAACAGCATTTAGGCTGATAGTAACATAGTATTATTTCTGCCAACAGAGGGGTTACAAGGTACTGACAGAAAGGGTGCCCAAATCTTTCCACTAGCCAAATGTTTAATCTATAAAAATCACCAAATAATAATTATGCATTAAAATTTACAAAACAATATGACGTCTAACTTTGCACCATGTAGAAGCTGTCACTGTGCCAGTTTAGGGATGCAGTAAATAAGTAAATAAATACATACGTATATAAATAAATTATTAATACAAAAAAGAGTGGGACCAAGAACAGAACCTTTTGGAACACCATGAGGGGAACGATAGATACATGATCATGTGGAAGGTAGCGAATGACCGCCCCCACTGCCCCCCCCCCCCCTTGATACGCCACTGATTCTCCTATAAATGTATTATAATCTGTCATTCTGTTACGTATGTTTTCTGTGACCCGACAAATCTAACATCTGATGCTTTTTCAGGAGTGGCTTGAGGGGTAATAGAAGAATTATTTGACTACTTTTTCTTTGTTCAAGTATGCCACCTTTTTTTCCCCGAGTTTTCTTCTTTTTTCTTCTCTGCTTAATGGTTATTGGATTTTCCCATACTTGTATTGGGAGATGAATTGGTTATGGAAAGTTGGATTTCTTGTTAGTATTTTTTCTTATTTTCAAAGTAATCAGTTTTGCTGTACAAGTTTTATTTACTTGATTGTATTTGTTTGAAATCCTTTTAAATAAAAATAAAAATTGAGCTAGAAATTCCTAGGGAACATAAGCGTTTTTGAACAGTCATGGTCAACTAAGTCAAATGCAGATGATAGATCCAGCAACACGAAGATCACCAAATGAGCCTGGTCTGTGATACAGTGTATTTCGTATAGGGAAGGAAAGGGAATGGGACTTGGTATACCACCTTTCTGTGGTTTTCGCAACTACATTCAAACCAGTTTACATATTATATACAGGTACTTATTTTGTACTAGGGGCAATGGAGGGTTAAGTGACTTGCCCAGAGTCACAAGGAGCTGCAGTGGGAATTGAACCCCGTTCCCTAGGATCAAAGTCCACTGCACTAACCACCAGGCTACTCCTCCACACAGAAAAAAAAATGCAAAAATGAAACTGAAGATCTACCATTAGTAATCTGTAACCTACCATTAAAATCAACTTCAGGTTTCCAGGGATGACCCAGAAAGCTATAGATCGGTCAGCCTGACGTCAGTGCCAGGTAAAATGGTAGAAACTACAGTATTATAGACAACAAAATCCGTGAACATAGAGATGTGGTTTAATGGGACTGTGGGGCATACGACCTAGACCACCATTTTATGTGCAGCACAGAACCAATCTAAGATGGATACTGATGCTCTACGTTATGGGCTTAACACAACAGATTTCCATTCAGCCTGTTTCTATATGAAATCTTCTGCCCAGTGTGTGGCGATGGTGGCCAAAAAAGCAAACAGGATACTAGGAATTATTAGGGAAATGGATGCAAAATAAGACCAAGAATATTATAATGCCTCTGTATCGCTCCACGGTGCAACCTCACCTTGAGTATTGCATTCAATTCTGATCACTGTATCTCAAAAAAAAGATATAGCAGAATTAGGGATGGAACTCCTCTCATATGAGGAAAGGCTAAAGAGGTTAGGGCTCTTCAGCTTGGAAAAGAGAAGGATGAGGGGAAATACGATTAAGGTCTACAAAATCCAGAGTAGTGTAGAATGGGTAAACGTGAATCGATTTTTCACGCTTTCAAAAAGTACAAAGACCAGGGGACACTCAATGAAGTTACATGGAAATACTTTTAAAACAAATAGGAAGCAATATTTTTTTCATTCAAAGAATAGTTAAGCTGTGAACTTACTGCCAGAGGATGTGGTAACAGCAGTTAGCATACCTGAGTTTAAAAAAAAAAAAAAGGTTTGGACAAGTTCCTGGAGGAAAAGTCCATAGTCTATTATTGAGATTGACAAGGGGGAAGCCACTGCTTGCCCCGGGATTGGTACCATGGAATGTTGCTATTTACTGGGTTTCTGCCAAGTACTTGTGAACTGGATGGCCACTGCTGGAAGCAGGATACTGAGCTAGATGGACCATTGGTCTGATCCAGTATGGCTATTCTTATGTTCTTACGACTGTACAGCTACCAGTAAACAGAAAACATTTCACTCCAAAAGCACCTTTGTCTTATCACATCAGAGCCACAGAACCTTGGATACGCACGTGGAGAGTATAAGCTATATTCTTTCGGCCAGCATCTCCATTCTGCAATATAACCACAGAGGTTGTGCACTGCAGGCAGTATTGGTTATTGAAATTTATGAAATGCTTTGCACAGGAAAAATCGGCCTCTCCTTGTGATTCTTCTCCCCCTTCCCCTCATTGCCCTTTCCTTTCCTTGTGTTCCTTATTCCCCTTTCCATGTGATCTTCCCTCTCTCAACTCCTTGATTCCCCTCTTTGTCCCCTCTTCTACCTGTATTCTCTGTCCTTTGCCTCCCTTCCCAGCACTAATCATTGAGATCAACCAGACACAGAAGAAACATCAGAAAACAAGTTTATTTTATGAAGTAAAATATAAGTTGATATTAATATGCCATTTATACAAATGAGCCACAGAATTGTCACAGACTCGACCCTTGAACTGCTGTAGGAACTGGGGATTTTGATTACTCTCAATGAGCTGTATCTTTGTCACCCCTCCATCCCAGACTGCTACTCTTATTTTGGAAAGATCACACTCCTTTCTCCACTGATTAGTTTTCTCCTTCACTATTTCTTTGGTAGTTTCAGCCCTGCTTATAGCAGCAGGTCCCACCTGTCTGGCAGCCCGGAGGCAGTGCTTCTGAGTCCCAGGAAAGGCCACACACCAACCATTGCACCACAGTTCTCTCAGTCTGGACCTCAGCAAACCAGTCGCCCCAGCTCTGCTGGATCATCCACAAGGAGCAGACAGAGTAAGTAGAGACCTGAGCGGTTCTGCATGGAAGATGCTTCATCGTAGGCATCGGAATGGGTTAAGTAGGGGTGCCATAACACCCCCAATATTTTACTTCTGTCTGCCTCCCCCTGCCCCCTCTCCCTTGAATTGTTTCCTCCTTTACTTTCTCTCCTCCAGGGTGGCAGCACTCAAACCAGCAGAACCAGTGGGGCCTTGAGCATGGGCAGATGCTGAAGGCCTCACACCCGCTGGCCCTGATGCTTTTGTTGTTATGCTAGTTCAAATGTCACAACCCTGGAGGAGGGAGGTAAGGTAATAAACATGTTGCGGGGGGGGGGGGGGGGGAGGTGAAAGGAAGGAGAAAGATGGTGGAGACCACAGGGGAGGAGGAGAGAAATACTTAGCACCATTGGCGGGGGGGGGGGGGGGGGGGGGGGGGGGGAGGGGAGAGGAGTTGAGAGAGAGGCAAGGAGAGATATTCAGGACACCATGGGGTGGGGGCTATGGGATAGTAGGTAAGGGAAGGGGAGATGCTTGGGCTGTCCTATGCAAAAAGACTTTCAGCTGCCCCCTGCACTGAATTTCCCCTCATTCTTATACCAAAGGTTTGAACTAGTCTGGTGTGGTTAGGTATAGATCAGGCAAACTTTGGAGATAAAGTTCAGATTATACCAGTGCTTCCCAATCTTTTGGTGGCTGTGACCCCATGATAGTGGCCAAATAAAACTGTGTCCCCCTGGAGGTGCAGAATAATGTTGCCTCTATGGAGAGCCCAACTAGGTCTGACCCCAAAGGCAGATTTAGTGACCCACAATTTGGGAAGCTCTGAATTATCCTCTGTCACTAACTTTCTCAGTATCCTCTGAGGAATAACACCGTATTTCCTTTCATCTCCCTCACTTTTGGAAACTGATCTATAATCAGACTAGCAGAAGAGTGTTGTCAGATCTTCCATCCTGGAGATAGCTGGCTGCATTTTATAACGTTTTAAAGTTCACTGACATTTTGATTGGAGGAAAGGTCTTACGTTCTGTGACTGCGCAGATAATACTGAGGAAATCATGCAGGCCAAGAGCCAAACCAGTACCCATGGAAACCGCCAGCACATTTTCAGCAAGAAAAAAAGTTATCTGGCCACACATCACATATAAGGTTGCCAGTGTTTACCAGAATTGAATTTAAGGTCTAACATCATAATGATGGCAGAGAAAGACTTGATGGTCCATCCAATCTGCCCAACAAGCCAGCCATATTAGTACCTGCCGCTCTGATGTAACTTCCTGTTATAGAAGAGTGAGACTGGCAGAGCCAGCAGGGGTGTGCAAAGGGCATTATCCCTACACTAGCCTTCCATTTCCTGCTGCCACCACCCTCTTGCAGACACAGGGAAGCAGTGGACTGAGTGGAGAAGCTGTCCAGCGAGTGAGGGAGGAAGCAGCAGGGAAGAGGAAATGGAGAGAGAAGCTGCAATGCTGGATGGTGGTGGAAGGGGGGGGGCAAGATGGAATGATGCTGGATGGAGGGGATAGAGATGGGGCAGCGATGATGCTGGAAGGTGAGAGGGAAGAGAGAGAAAGATGGGGCAGTGTTGTATGGGGAAATTAACTAGAGAGAGTGATGGTGGGGGATGAGGGTGACAGAGGTGTGATACTGGAGGAGGGATAGAGAGATACAGAGATTCTTGATGGCAGGGAGGCGAGAAAGATAGAGAGGAGAATGTTGCAAGGTAGGAGGGAGAGTTAACCTCTTGCAGGGTTGGAATTACTATAGTGGTGTACCCAAAAATAAAACTACCTATTGGCCGGTTTATGCAATTAAAAATTGTATTCATGATTGAGTGATTAAAAATTTTAATTGATGTGGAAGGTTAATTTTTTAGGGCGTTCCCCCTTTAGAAGAGAGGTATTGAATTAAAAAGTTGATGTATTTGTGTTTGGCTTTAACTCTGCATTTTCAGGTTATAAAACTTGCACAATGCCTCATGCAATATTTACATTTATAAGCAAATAAGATGATTGGTTTCAGAGGCCAAAATAAATGTTTGAAGTGGTAAACAGTCCTTTGTTTATGACAGTGAATTTGCACAATGATTACCATTATCACATTCTTTGCTGATCCCTTCCACTGCAGTGAAGCTGTGGGGTCAACTCTGTATCAGTGTCAGAGTCCCTGCTGGCTGATGCAGCCGTCCCTCCTTTTCTTAGCTTTCTCCTCAGTAAGACTGAATCTGAAATGAGAAAATGAGTGCCTGATCCTGTGGAAAACTGTTCTCCGAGGACAAGCAGGCTGCTTGTTCTCACTGATGGGTGACGTCCTCGGCAGCCCCTCCAATCGGAATCTTCCTAGCAAAGACCTTTGCTAGCTCTCGCGCGCCCGCGCGCACCGCGCATGCGCGGCCGTCTTCCCGCCCGAAACCGGCTCGAGCCGGCCAGTCTTCTTTCGTCCGCACTCGGTACGGCTGTGTTTTTTTGCCGTGGTGAGCCCGGAGAGTCCGACCTCGCGCGTCCGTTATTTAATCGACGTGTTTTTTCTTCGGAAAAGTTTCTTTTCGTTCGGAAAGTGCTCCGGAAACCCTCTTGGGTTTCGTTTGCCTCTTCCCGTATTTCCAGTTTTTGCCCCGGTAAGTTTTCTTTCGTTGTCGGGGTAGGCCTCTTTTCGGCCTCGGTCGAGATTTTTCTCCCTTAAAGTTTTGGTGCTCCAAATTCGTCATTTCGGATTTTGACTTCGCCGGCGTGATTTTTCCGCCCATGACATCGAAGCCTTCCAGCGGCTTCAAGAAGTGCACCCAGTGCGCCCGGGTAATCTCGCTCACTGATAGGCACTCTTCGTGTCTTCAGTGTCTGGGGGCCGAGCACCGTCCCCAGAACTGTAGTCTGTGTTCCCTCTTACAAAGGCGGACTCAAGTAGCGAGATTGGCCCAGTGGAACGTTTTGTTCTCGGGCTCTTCGTCGGCATCGGCACCGGGGTCATCGTGTGCATCGACGTCATCAGCGTCCAGACCTTCTTCCTTGGCTGCCAGTGCATCGAGTGCATCGAGGCATCGGCCCTCTGCATCGGCGCCGAGACATCGGATAGCTGCATCGACGTCGGTGGTACCGGGGACCTCGTCTCCTGATGTCGTCGGACGGTGGTGCATCGTGTGGAGTGCAGGTGAGGGCTGTCCATTCCCCTGCTGGTGGCGGTGAGCCCTCGGGTGGGTCTCCTCCTACCCTGAGGGCTCCTGCGGTACAGCCCCCCCGAGACCGCCTCCTTCGGCCTCGGCCCCGAGGAAGCGACGGCTGGATTCTACGTCCTCCTCGTCGGTGCCGGGGAGCTCCGGTGACATGCTTCGGAAGAAGTCGAAGAAGCATCGACACCGGTCCCCTCCCCGCGTCGGCACCGAGAGCTCTGGGTCGCCGAGGGAGTCGGCACCCAGCAGGCATCGGCACCGAAGAGGACCGCTCACCCTCTGTTCAGGAGGTGTCGATGCGCTCAACTCTGGACAGCCCGGAACAGCCTCCACGCCCGGAACAGGTTCTGACGTCGACGCCTGCATCGACCTCCATGCCTTTCTCTGCAGCCGCTCTGAACGAGAGCCTCCGGGCCGTTCTCCCAGAGATTCTGGGAGAGCTGTTGCGCCCTACCCCTCCGGTACCGGCGGTGCTTGCGCCTCCGGTACCATCGAGCGTGGCGCCGGCTGGCCCATCGCCCGGGGTGAGGTCCCCGACGTCGGTACCGCGTGCGGTGCCGACTGCGGCCACCTCCCAGGAGGGCTCCCCGACTACGTCGGCGGAGGGAGCTTCGCCGATGCGGGCGAGGGAGTCTACCTCTCGACGCCCCCATCGTGGACGTGGCTCCACGGAGTCGAGCCGGGCACGGTTGCAGACGCAGGTCCGTGAACTTGTGTCTGACACCGAGGGTGAGGCCTCGTGGGAGGAAGAAGACCCCAGATATTTCTCTGACGAGGAGTCTGAGGGTCTACCTTCTGATCCCACTCCCTCTCCTGAAAGACAGCTTTCTCCTCCCGAGAGTCTGTCTTTTGCTTCCTTTGTCCGGGAGATGTCTACGGCCATCCCCTTACCGGTGGTTGTGGAGGACGAGCCCAGGGCTGAAATGTTTGAGCTCCTGGACTATCCTTCTCCACCTAAGGAAGCGTCCACTGTTCCCTTGCACCATGTCCTCAAAAAGACATTGCTGGCGAACTGGACCAAGCCTTTAACTAATCCCCACATCCCCAAGAAGATCGAGTCCCAGTACCGGATCCATGGGGACCCAGAGCTGATGCGCACTCAGTTGCCTCACGACTCTGGAGTTGTGGATCTGGCCCTAAAGAAGGCTAAGAGTTCTAGGGAGCATGCTTCGGCGCCCCCGGGCAAAGACTCTAGAACCTTAGACTCCTTTGGGAGGAAGGCCTACCATTCCTCTATGCTCGTGGCCAAAATTCAGTCTTACCAGCTCTACACGAGCATACACATGCGGAATAATGTGCGACAGTTGGCGGGCTTGGTTGATGCTCTTCCCCCTGAGCAAGCCAAGCCTTTTCAGGAGGTGGTCAGGCAGCTGAAGGCGTGCAGAAAATTCCTGGCCAGAGGAGTTTATGACACTTTTGATGTTGCGTCCAGGGCCGCTGCTCAAGGTGTGGTGATGCGCAGGCTCTCATGGCTGCGTGCCGCCAACCTGGAGAATAGAATCCAGCAGCGGATTGCGGACTCGCCTTGCCGTGCGGACATTTTTGGAGAAAAAGTCGAGCAGGTGGTAGAGTCTCTCCACCAGCGGGACACCGCATTCGACAAGTTCTCCCGCCGGCAGCCTTCAGCTTCTACCTCTACAGGTAGACGATTTTTCGGGGGAAGGAAGACTGTTCCCTATACTTCTGGTAAGCGTAGGTACAATCCTCCTTCCCGACAGCCTGCGGCCCAGGCTAAGCCCCAGCGCGCTCGCTCTCGTCAGCAGCGTGCGCCTCAGCAAGGCCCCGCGGCTCCCCAGCAAAAGCAAGGGGCGAGCTTTTGACTGGCTCCAGCAGAGCATAGCCGACATCCAAGTGTCAGTGTCGGGCGACCTGCCAGTCGGAGGGAGGTTGAAAGCTTTTCACCAAAGGTGGCCTCTCATAACCTCCGATCAGTGGGTCTGCAAATAGTCCGGCAAGGATACACCCTCAATTTGGCCTCCAAACCTCCAAATTGTCCACCGGGAGCTCAGTCTTACAGCTTCCAGCACAAGCAGGTACTTGCAGAGGAACTCTCCGCCCTTCTCAGCGCCAATGCGGTCGAGCCCGTGCCATCCGGGCAAGAAGGGCTGGGATTCTATTCCAGGTACTTCCTTGTGGAAAAGAAAACAGGGGGGATGCGTCCCATCCTAGACCTAAGGGCCCTGAACAGATATCTCGTAAAAGAAAAGTTCAGGATGCTTTCCCTGGGCACCCTTCTCCCCATGATTCAGCAAAACGATTGGCTATGCTCTCTGGACTTGAAGGATGCCTACACACACATCCCGATACTGCCAGCTCACAGACAGTATCTGCGATTTCAGTTGGGCACACGCCACTTCCAGTACTGTGTGCTACCCTTTGGGCTCGCCTCTGCGCCCAGGGTGTTCACAAAGTGCCTAGCTGTGGTAGCAGCGGCGCTTCGCAGGCTGGGGGTGCACGTGTTCCCATATCTCGACGATTGGCTGGTGAAGAACACATCCGAGGCAGGAGCCCTGCAGTCCATGCAGATGACTATTCGCCTCCTGGAGCTACTGGGGTTTGTGATAAATTACCCAAAGTCCCATCTTCTCCCAGTGCAGAAACTCGAATTCATAGGAGCTCTGCTGGATTCTCGGACGGCTCGTGCCTATCTCCCAGAGGCGAGAGCCAACAACTTGTTGTCCCTCGTCTCGCGGGTGCGAGCGTCCCAGCAGATCACAGCTCGGCAGATGTTGAGATTGCTGGGCCACATGGCCTCCACAGTTCATGTGACTCCCATGGCCCGTCTTCACATGAGATCTGCTCAATGGACCCTAGCCTCCCAGTGGTATCAGGCTGCTGGGGGTCTAGAAGACGTGATCCACCTGTCCACGAGTTTTCTCGAATCCCTGTATTGGTGGACAATCTGGTCCAATTTGACTCTGGGACGTCCTTTCCAAATTCCTCAGCCACAAAAAGTGCTGACAACGGATGCGTTCTCTCCTGGGATGGGGAGCTCATGTCGATGGGCTTCACACCCAAGGAAGCTGGTCCCTCCAGGAACGCGGTCTACAGATCAATCTCCTGGAGTTGCGAGCGATCTGGAACGCTCTGAAGGCTTTCAGAGATCGGCTGTCCCATCAAATTATCCAAATTCAGACAGACAACCAGGTTGCCATGTACTATGTCAACAAGCAGGGGGGCACCGGATCTCGCCCCCTGTGTCAGGAAGCCGTCAGCATGTGGCTTTGGGCTCGCCGTCTCGGCATGGTACTCCAAGCAACATATCTGGCAGGCGTAAACAGTCTGGCCGACAGACTGAGCCGGATTATGCAACCTCACGAGTGGTCGCTCAACTCCAGAGTGTTGCGCCAGATCTTCCAAGCGTGGGGCACCCCCTTGGTGGATCTCTTCGCATCTCGAGTGAACCACAAAGTCCCTCAGTTCTGTTCCAGGCTTCAGGCCCCCGGCAGACTAGCATCGGATGCCTTCCTCCTGGATTGGGGGGAGGGCCTGCTGTATGCTTATCCTCCCATTCCTCTGGTGGGAAAGACTTTGTTGAAACTCAAGCAAGACCGAGGCACCATGATTCTGATTGCTCCTTTTTGGCCACGTCAGATCTGGTTCCCTCTTCTTCTGGAGTTATCCTCCGAAGAACCGTGGAGATTGGAGTGTTTTCCGACCCTCATCACGCAGGACGAAGGGGCTCTTCTGCATCCCAGCCTCCGGTCCCTGGCTCTCACGGCCTGGATGTTGAGAGCGTAGACTTTGCCTCTTTGGGTCTGTCAGAGGGTGTCTCCCGCGTCTTGCTTGCTTCCAGGAAAGATTCCACTAAGAGGAGTTACTTCTTTCTGTGGAGGAGGTTTGTCGTCTGGTGTGACAGCAAGGCCCTAGCTCCTCGCTCTTGTCCTACACAGACCCTGCTTGAATACCTTCTGCACTTGTCTGAGTCTGGTCTCAAGACCAACTCTGTAAGAGTTCACCTTAGCGCAATCAGTGCATACCATTACCATGTGGAAGGTAAGCCGATCTCAGGACAGCCTTTAGTTGTTCGCTTCATGAGAGGTTTGCTTTTGTCAAAGCCCCCTGTCAAGCCTCCTACAGTGTCATGGGATCTCAATGTCGTTCTCACCCAGCTGATGAAACCTCCTTTTGAGCCACTGAATTCCTGCCATCTGAAGTACTTGACCTGGAAGGTCATTTTCTTGGTGGCAGTTACTTCAGCTCGTAGAGTCAGTGAGCTTCAGGCCCTGGTAGCCCAGGCCCCTTACACCAAATTTCATCATAACAGAGTAGTCCTCCGCACTCACCCTAAGTTCTTGCCAAAGGTCGTGTCGGAGTTCCATCTGAACCAGTCAATTGTCTTGCCAACATTCTTTCCCCGTCCTCATTCCTGCCCTGCTGAACGTCAGCTGCACACATTGGACTGCAAGAGAGCATTGGCCTTCTACCTGGAGCGGACACAGCCCCACAGACAGTCCGCCCAATTGTTTGTTTCTTTTGACCCCAATAGGAGGGGAGTGGCTGTAGGGAAACGCACCATATCCAATTGGCTAGCAGATTGCATTTCCTTCACTTACGCCCAGGCGGGGCTGGCTCTTGAGGGTCATGTCACGGCTCATAATGTCAGAGCCATGGCTGCGTCGGTAGCCCACTTGAAGTCAGCCTCCATTGAAGAAATTTGCAAAGCTGCGACGTGGTCATCTGTCCACACATTCACATCTCATTACTGCCTGCAGCAGGATACCCGACGCGACAGTCGGTTCGGGCAGTCAGTTCTTCAGAACCTGTTTGGGCTTTAGGATCCAACTCCACCCCCCGAGGGCCCTGTTTGTTCTGTTCCAGGCTGCACTCTCAGTTAGTTGGTAAATTTTTTAGGTCAATCTCAGTTATGTCCTCGCCGTTGCGAGGCCCAATTGACCATGGTTGTTGTTTTGAGTGAGCCTGGGGGCTAGGGATACCCCATCAGTGAGAACAAGCAGCCTGCTTGTCCTCGGAGAAAGCGAATGCTACATACCTGTAGAAGGTATTCTCCGAGGACAGCAGGCTGATTGTTCTCACAAACCCGCCCGCCTCCCCTTTGGAGTTGTGTCTTCCCTTGAAATGTATTGTCTTGCTACATACTGGACTGGCCGGCTCGAGCCGGTTTCGGGCGGGAAGACGGCTGCGCATGCGCGGTGCGCGCGGGCGCACGAGAGCTAGCAAAGGTCTTTGCTAGGAAGATTCCGATTGGAGGGGCTGCCGAGGACGTCACCCATCAGTGAGAACAATCAGCCTGCTGTCCTCGGAGAATACCTTCTACAGGTATGTAGCATTCGCTTTCTAGTCTGTTGCAATCTTCCATGTTTGCTGTTTCCTCACAGGTCTGTTTGCAGTGTGCAGGTGTGTGGCTGTGATACCAGGAAAGCATGGACAGGGAGAATAAGCCCCAGGCTTTCCTTCTGCCATCCATTCCCTGTCAGCAGTGCTATAAAAGTGGTGAATTGCAGGGGGGGGGGGGGTCCTCTGGCAGAGGCTGGAGCAGCTCACATTGTTGAATGCTGAGCTATGAACCAGAACAGATGTTTCCCCTCTGATAGTTTCTTTAGTTGTCCTGTATGACCCAGGAACAAGGAAGTCAAAATTCCTTGTTTCAAACTATCTTTTTGATTTCCCTCACCAAGTTAAAAAAAACAAAAATAGGTACCGATATATAACCCCATGTGTAACGGATGTAACATTGTTGTCTGGTCTGAGCATAGGAAAACAGTCAAAGAAAACCAAACACTGAAGTCTGTTGCACAGCAGGAAAGTGTTGGAATATGAGAGCAAGTCAGGAAAGAGAGGGTTTTGAGTACAAAGACCAAAAGAAAGCAAAAAGCACACGTGGACCTTCAGGAACAGGACAAAGAAAACTGTTTATTGGATGGTCCCGACACGGTCCGTGTTTCGGCGACCAAGCGCCTGCGTCAGGGGTCTGAGTAAAACGTTATTTTGACTTAGCCTTTACTGAATGCATTTAGCTGCTGTGACCTGGCTGAGTCCAAATTACATATGCTGAGAAATTGCAAGGATTTGTATCCGCATTGGAGGAGGGGGCATTTTCAGAGTAACTTTTTACTCAGATCCCCCACGCAGGCGCTTGGTCGCTAAAACACAGACCTTGTGCGGTCCATCCAATAGAGTTTTCGTTGCCTTCTTCGTGCCTGAAGGTCCACTTGTTCTTTGTGTCCGAGTATAAGAGAGCAGCGTCTCAGTGACATCTGCGTGTTTTCTGTCATCTCTCTAGAGCTATGGAAGGAGAAACAAACCCCAAATACTTTTTGTGAGTACCCCTTCCCCTCCCCTCCCCCATCACTTTCTTTGAAGTGTTCTGGATTGAAAGTATAAGTTACTCAGGTATTTGCTTAGCCCAGGATTTCTTGAATATACTAAATGTGTCTCAGGCTGCAGCCTGGGAAGGTCTTTGAAGGTGATGATTGGGAGG
Source organism: Microcaecilia unicolor (assembly GCF_901765095.1). Classification (NCBI taxonomy): domain Eukaryota; kingdom Metazoa; phylum Chordata; class Amphibia; order Gymnophiona; family Siphonopidae; genus Microcaecilia; species Microcaecilia unicolor. The sequence continues at coordinate 217,866,683 of NC_044040.1, read as the reverse complement.
AACTTTCCCTCCTTTGGAATCTTTCACACTCTGCAGACTGCAGTCATAATAAAACTTGTGCTTCTGAAAAGTATTTAGAGTATCAGCACATTGAGATATCAGGTGAGTAAGGAGGATAGCTTTATTTATTTATTTATTTATTGCATTTGTATCCCACATTTTCCCACCTTTTTGCGGGCTCAGTGTGGCTTACAATAAGATATGAATAATGCAAATACATTTGTTACAACTTGGTTATGGATTACATTGTATAGAGTTATGCGAGACATTCGAGTATCATTAGGAATATAACAATGGGACATCAACATAGAAACATTGGAAGGAGACAATGGGAAGCTAAAAGGGCAGTGTTAGACACAAAGACATATGGAGGCATATTTTCAAAGCACTTTGGGAGGCTAAGTTCCATAGGTTTCTATGGAACTTTGGGAGGCTAAGTGCTTTGAAAATGAGCCCCATGGTGTACATAGTTCCGTGAATAAGTGTATGATTGACTGGATTACGGGATGAGGGATCAGAAGTGGATGTATGTTGCATTGATGAACAGTGAGTATGGACTCTATGTGTTTTGGCTCTTTCCGTAAGTTTTTTCAAACAGGTGAGTCTTCAGTAGTTTACGGAAGGAAGCTTGTTCGTTAATCATTCTTAGGTTGCACGGTAGTGTATTCCAAGACTGCGTGCTCATGTGGGAAAAGGTTGACGCGTGTAGCGTCTTGTATTTCAGGCCCTTGCAAGTAGGGAAGTGGAGGTTGAGGTGTGTTCGGGATGATCTTTTAGCGTTTCTGGGTGGTAGGTGTATTAAATCAGACATGTACGCTGGGGCTTCGCCGTAAATGATCTTATGGACTAATGTGCAAACTTTAAAAGTAACGCGTTCCTTAAGTGGAAGCCAATGTAATTTCTCTCGTAGTGGTTTTGCCCTTTCATATCTTGGTTTTCCGAAGATGAGCCTGGCTGCTGTGTTCTGGGCTGTTTGAAGTTTCCTCAGTATTTGCTCTTTGCAGCCTGCGTATAGTGAGTTGCAATAATCCAGATGGCTGAGGACGAGGGATTGCACTAGGCTGCGGAAGACGAATCTTGGGAAGAATGGTCTTATCCTTTTTAATTTCCACATGCAGTAGAACATCTTCTTGGTTATGTTGTTTGCGTGGGTTTCGAGTGTTAGGTGGCGGTCGATAGTGACTCCAAGGATTTTTAGCGTTTCTGAGATTGGGAGGTTTAGGTTTGGTGTGTTTATCGCGTAATTCATTTGTGTTGTATTGGGAGGTGAGTATCAGGCATTGGGTTTTTTCTGCGTTTAATTTCAGGCGAAATGCATCTGCCCATGTGTTCATGATGTGTAGACTTTGATTGATTTCGTTGGAGATTTCTTTGGTGTCTTGTTTGAATGGGATGTATATTGTCACATCATCGGCGTATATATATGGGTTGAGGTTATGGTTTGATAGGAGTTTTGCTAAAGGGATCATCATTAGGTTGAATATAGTTGGTGAGAAAGGTGATCCTTGTGGGACTCCACATTCAGGTGTCCATGCCTTGGACGTGGTTGAATTTGATGTGACTTGATACGAACGCAGGGTTAGGAACCCCTTGAACCAGTTCAGGACATTTCCTTCTATGCCAAAGTATTCAAGTATGTGTAATAGGATTCCATGGTCAACCATGTCGAAGGCGCTTGACATGTCAAATTGTAGGAGGAGTATATTGTTGCCAGTTGCAATTATTTGTTTGAATTTGGTCATAAGGGTGACTAATACTGTTTCTGTGCTATGATTCGAACGGAATCCTGATTGGGCATCATGCAGTATTGAATGTTTGTTTAGATAGTTTGTGAGTTGTTTAGTTACCATTCCTTCGGTTATCTTGGTTATTAGTGGTATGGATGCTATTGGCCTGTAGTTGGTTATTTCGCTCGTGTTTTTCTTTGTATCTTTAGGAATTGGGGTGAGTAAGATTTTTCCTTTTTCTTTTGGGAAGAGTCCATTTTGTAGCATGTAGTTTATATGGTTTGTTAGGTCTATTATGAATTGTTGAGGAGCAGATTTCATGAGGCTATTTGGGCATATGTCTAGTTTGCAGTTGGATTTGGCATATCTTTTGAGAGTTTTAGAGATGAGGTCTTCTGACAGTAGTTCAAATTCGGTCCAGGTTCTGTCTGCTGGGTGTGTTCCTTCTTCTGGATCTAGACAGTCTAGAAGAGTAGTGTATTCTATAGGGCTGGCGGGTATTTTGTGTCGTAATAGTATAATTTTCTTCTTGAAGTATTTCGCAAGGTTGTCGACACTTGGTATATCTTTGCCGTTGGTTGTAACTGGTGTGGTGTCTAACAGTTTGTTCACGAGGTTGAAGAGTTTATGTGTGTCTTTGTAGTTTGGTCCTATTAGTGTTTTGTAATGTAGTCTTTTTGTCTGTTTTATGGTATATTTGTATTTTCTCCGAAGTAGTTTCCAGTCGTTTAGTGTTTGTTCGTCTCTCTTTTTTTCCAAGCTCATTCTAGTTTCCTGACTTGTGTTTTCAGTTTTTTCAGCTCTTCGGTGAACCATGGATTTGCATTTTTCCTGTGTGATGTTCTGGTTTGGACTGGGGCGATTTTGTCTAATGTTGTTGTACTTATATCGTCCCATTCTTGGAGGAATTGGATGGTGTCAGCGTTTGTAGTCCATTCGTTCTGGTAGATCTGTTGCCAGAATGTTGTGGGGTCTATTTTTCCTCTCGTTGTGTAGGTTGTTCGCTCATGTTTATTGATCGTGTTTAGTTGTGTTTTTCGCCAGCAAAGAGTGACATTTGCTTTATGGTGGTCTGACCATAATGTAGGTGTCCATCTTGTGTCAGTGAGTATGATAGTTGAGTCCGGTTCGAATTTATTCGTTATGATATCTAGTGTGTGTCCTTTTTTGTGAGTTGGTTGCAGGTTGGGTGTTTGCAGATCCCAGAGTTTTAGGAATTCTTTGAATTCTCGTGTACTTGGTAAGGTGTCATCTTCTAGGTGTAAGTTGATGTTGCCTAGTATAAGGATGTTTGAGGCTGATACGCAGGTATTCGAGATGAAATCCATGAGTTGTGTTTGGGTGTCTTGCCATTTTCCTGGTGGCCTGTAGAATACGATTGTGTTAAGGTGTCCTATTAGGCTTGGATGGTTGATTCTTGTCGATGCAATTTCAAGTTGTGGTGAGGTGGATTCGCCTGTGATTGTGATGGTGAATTCAGGTTTGTATATTATAGCTATTCCGCCTCCTCTTTTTTTTCCATTTCTTGTCCAGTGCGTGATTTTGTATTCTGGTGGGCACGTTTCTAAGATGGCGGGTCTGTGGGACTATGGAACCAGGTTTCTGTGATAAATAGGAGGTCTAATTTGTCTGTGATGATCCAATCTAGTATGTCTACTGAGTTGCTTACTGCTGATCTTGCATTAATGTATCCTAGTTGGATTGAGTGATATGGTTCCAAGGTGGGGTGTGATGTGTTTATTTTTATTAGTTGTCTGTTTCTTCGGTAGTTGAATTTGTTGTTGTCATTGTTTTCCTCATTTTGTCGGTGGTGTTCATATCCGGAGATTATTCCAGTTGGATTGAGTGATATGGTTCCAAGGTGGGGTGTGATGTGTTTATTTTTATTAGTTGTCTGTTTCTTCGGTAGTTGAATTTGTTGTTGTCATTGTTTTCCTCATTTTGTCGGTGGTGTTCATATCCGGAGATTATTCCAGTTGGTTGGTTGTTGTGTCTTTGATTTAGTAGGTTGTTAAAAGGTTGTGCATAGGATTGGTGAGATGTAAGTGGGTTGTTATGGTTGTTGTTTTGGGCGTGCATTGTGTGTATGTGAGTGTTATGCGATTTATGAGTAGTGGGGTTGTTGTTGTCTAGGTTGTGGGTTGTGTTTGCGTGTAAGAACATAATGAGACACTGGATGGTTAGGAGTGTATTGCTGGTGTTCATGTCTATGTATTGGGCGCTGTGGCAAATATGCATCTGGTGTACATTTAAGCGAGTCAAAGTTTACAATTGCATTTGAGCTTGGCTACAATTCAAGCGAGGTAGTGCTGACATTTGCAATTAAGCTTAGCAACAATTTAATTTAAAGCTGGCAGCAGATCAATGCTAGGCAAGCCTACACTTAATGCTTGGCAACAGTTCACTACTAGGCAGACGAGGTAATACTTGCATTTGCATTGAGCTTAGCAACAATGTAATTTAAAGCATGGCAACAGTTAAAGGTGCTATATTGGCATAGGACACAGTTGCTTTCTATTTAAAGTAAGCAGAGCAAAGCATTACTTACAAAGGAACACAGAGTCTGATAAAGATGTAACTGAAGATATTAGCAGTGATCAGCTGGTCAAGAAACAAGATTACAGTCAACAGAGAATCCACAAAGCGTGGAGAACTCAAAGAAGACCCACGGATACTTTGTAAAACAAACAAAAAAGTGGGCACAAAACCAGGAGTCCCAGAGACTGGATCACAGTAAAGCTAAAACCAAATTTTATTAATTAGTATATTTGACTCGACACAACCGTTGTGTTTCGGCCAAAGGGCCTGCATCAGGAGTCTACAAATAAAAACAGTAAAAATAAACATTTGACATAACATAAAAATTAATTGATATATATATAAGACATATATATAAAACAACATAAAAACACTATAATAATATGTAGAATATTCATAAAAAAACAAACACAAAATATATATCAAATGATCAGAACAACAGCAAAATCATAATGATAATAATACATGCGTAACAAGATTGCCAGAAGGAAGGGATGCTTTTCTTTTCTTTCTGATTTCTTTGTGACTGGTGAGCGAGTGGATGATGCCTTTCCTTGAGGGACACAGTCTGCAGATTCTCTTGCCACTGACAGCCCTCTTTTCTCTCTTCCTCTGCAGGCAGCCAGTCTAACAGGAAGTGAAGACAAACTCCCTCAGCTGGGTTCAGCAGTGAAGACTCGGAGATAGCTTATTCCGTGCCCCTCAGCCACACAGAAAGAAGCCTTCAGAGTCTCCTGCCTTGTTTTGCAGATGCAAGCGGAGGCAAAACATTTCTATATTTATAATTATTTATTTTTGAAGGTTCAGTAAGGTAGAAACATTAAAGAGACTCGCTTCCAGTTTACTATGTGTCAAAAATTTCATCTGAGTAACAAGGAAAAGACCCTTATGTGAAATGCTTGAAGAGCCAGGGGGGGAGAGAGGATAGCTCATAGCAAGGGCAGAGGTCTGCCATCTCAGGGCGCACATTAATCCATCTTGAAGAACACAATAATATAGGCTGGCAACTGCCATTGGGAGTATTCACAATAAATTGAACCTCATAGCTCTAGAGTATTAAAAAAGCAGAACAAAATCGAACGGTAAGAGTGGGCAGATATGGGCTGCATGTCTTAAGAAATTGTTTCTTTCAAGACTTGAGAGTCCACAGACAGTCTCTCCATAGTAAAAAGCTCACGCATTTGGTTTCTGCACTTGTATTCACTGTTAAAGGATACAATGCTTAGCTAGTAGAGAATCCTTGTGGAGAAATAAACAAGATACTCGTGAGCCTACCACAATATCCATCATGTTATCCAAAATACAGTTCTGGGGGGTGGCATTCCACCGTTAATTAAACATTTGTCCAAGAGACCAGATGACATTCCAAAATGGACAAATTGGTGTACAATCCCAGATGCAGTGTTTATAAGAGGCATCCTGTTTGTCACATTTGAGACAGGTCCCATTGGTTGGGAGACCCATCTTTTTAGCTCTGGAAGGATGGCTATACACATGAGAAATGAATAATGTAATTCCTGTAATTGTACACTTTCAGCAAGGCGTGGACCGTCTTGCAAGCTCCTTTGTAAGGCCGCTAAGGAATAGGAGTCAGTCTCTAGTCCAGGGATCCACAGTCGTGTTTACAGCAGTCCTACCTAAAGGTTTTTTGATACCTTCATAATATCACCTCACCAGAGTCTTTGTAACTTCAGGCAAAGGCAAACGTTCATCAAATGGTGATTCTGTAAAGTCCTGAATAAAGACTGAAGATAATGGAGAAACTGCATATAGGAATATCAGTCCTTTGACTTCAAGTCATAAGTCAATGTTAGGGTATCATAAAGCAACATTGTAGGTTCATTGTCTTCTACAACATGCTGAACCAGAGCCAAACCTTTAGCTGTCTATTTTTTAAAACAATCTGTAGTAAGCCCTGGAAGTAAATCAACATTGCTAACAATAGGTAAGTATTTAGAACAATTAACATGTAGACCAAACCTCTTGCGAAAAGGGTCTATGCCCATCGCACATATTTAATCAAAATATGATTCTTTAATGATGTAGGAAGCTTTCTGGCTCTAGCATAGATTACGTAAGCTAAACTCAGTGTCCCACCTATATCAAACATCCTGGATTATTTCGGGATTGGAGGAAACGTACTTAGATGGTTCGAAGGCTTCTTTAACAGCAAGAACCTATCAAGTGATATCAAACTCAAAAACGTCAACACCCATGAAACCTGAATGCGGAGTACCACAAGGATCACCGCTGTCGCCGACCCTTTTCAACTTAATGATGATACCATTAGCCAAATCGCTATCCATCCAAGGACTCAACTCGTACATCTATGCAGATGATGTCACGATATACATTCCGTTCAAACAAGATATAGCCGAAATCGCAAATGAAATCACACACAGTCTCCAAATAATGAACTCATGGGCGGACGCATTCCAACTAAAGCTGAACACAGAAAAAACACAATGTCTCATCTTGTCTTCACAATATAATACAAACAAACCCAATACCATAAACACATCGGACTACACCCTCCCGGTCTCAGACAGCTTAAAAATATTCTGGGAGTCACAATTGACCGAAATCTCACACTTGAAGATCATGCGAAAAATATAGCAAAAAAAATGTTCTACTCAATGTGGAAACTTAAAAGAATCAAACCTTTCTTCCCAAGGAAAGTATTCCGCAGCCTAGTACAATCAATGGTGCTAAGCCATCTAGACTACTGCAATGCCATTTATGCTGGATGTAAAGAACAAATCATTAAGAAGCTTCAAACCGCTCAAAATACAGCAGCCAGACTCATATTTGGGAAAGCGAAATACGAAAGCGCCAAACCCCTAAGAGAGAAACTACACTGGCTCCCACTAAAAGAACGAATTGCATTTAAAGTTTGCATCCTGGTCCACAAAATCATTCACGGGGAAGCCCCGACCTATATGTCAGACCTTATAGACTTGCCTACCAGGAATGCAAAGAGATCAGCACGCACATTCCTCAATCTCCATTACCCTAACTACAAAGGACTAAAATATAAATCCACATACGCAACCAGTTTCTCATACATCTGCACGCAGCTATGGAACACACTACCGAAGGCCATAAAAATAACGCAAGACTTAACTATCTTCCGAAGGCACTGAAAACAGATCTGTTCAAGAAGGCATACCATAAACACCCATCTTAAACACCAAAAAATAAGACACTACACGACATAGACATAATTGAAATCTTATCATTTGACTGATCAACCTCCTTACCATTAATGAATAAGCATAACCACTTCAATCTCTGTCGAATATGGTCTCTCCATAGTCGATAACCTAAAGTATGATACAACCCAATTTCTTACTCAGGAACTTTCATGTATTACCATAATTTATTCTTCCTTAACATGTATATGCACGTGATATATATCTATACCATGATCTGTTCATGTATGTTATGTTACATGTATGTTACCATGTATGTATGCAACTTAACACATTACCATTTGTAATTCTGCTACCCGGAAATGGCAACCGCCATTACAGCAAATGTAAGCCACATTGAGCCTGCAAATTGGTGGGAAAATGTGGGATATAAATGCTACAAATAAATAAATAAATAAATAAATAAATAAAAATATCCTTTTTAAATTCCATATCACAGAAATATAAAGATTGAAAAACCCAGTCTCTGGCATATCGCAAATGACAAGCAATATTATAAGCTCTAAGGTCAGGCAAGCCCATCCCCCTATCCCTCTGAAGCAGTTGTACTTATCGCAGAGAAGTAGAAGGTTGTTTCATATCTCATAAATTGTCAAATCAATCTGTTCCAGTTGTGTAAATCTTTTGGTTTAATGATTAGCAGCAAATGTTGTAAAGGGCACATCCAGTTCAGCAATAATATCTTATTCAAAAGCTATATTCTACCCCATACCGAAAGAGGCAACTGTTGCCACCTGACAATAGTTTAGCGTCCTGCATCAGTTTAGAGATATTATAAGTACATAAATTGGATAAATTTCTCAGGATATATATGCCCAAATATTTCATCATCTCACCTACCCATTTAAGGGGAATTACCCCTGGCCACATTTTATCTAAATCCCGAGTTGAGTATAAAGCCTACGACTGGTAACGCTATAGAAATGATTTGTAGTAGTAGTAGATATATCTAGGTTTATCCACAAGCCAGAAAACTGGCTGTAAGCCATCAACAAATCTAAGGCCCTTGGTAAAGAAAATTTCAGTCATGTAAAAGCTGCTAACAAATCATCTGCGAATAACGCTAATTTGAACTTCTTCCGACCAACCCTTTGTCACAACTGTCAGGAATGGTGAGCCCTTGGACCAAAGCCGGAGCTTTGGCAGACAAATCACCAGGGCTGGCACAGGCAGGAATCAGAACAGACTGGACTAGGATAAACAGACTCAACAAGGCAGGACAGAGGTAACCAACCACAATGGACAACACAAGAACCGGATCCAGATGAGGCAAGGAAAAGAAGGCAAAGGGCCAGAACTGGAACCCAGACAGGACAAGGCACGACTTAGAACTGGATTAAAACTGGGACTGGGACCCAGAAATGCAAGACAAGGCAAAACACGGAAGTAGATTAAAACTGGGTCCAGAAAAGGGCAAGACAAGGACAAGGCAAGGACTGGATCCGGACAGGACTAGACTGAAAGAGACAAGACAAAGCACACCTAGACAGGCAAGACCAGGGTAGGAGCTAGGCGGCAACAAAAATAACAGAAGCAAGGCAATAAACAAGGCAGGAACAGGATTCAGGATTCTCAAACAGGCTTGGCTGGAACAGAATTCAGGATTCTCAAACAGGCTTGGCTGGAACAGGATTCAGGATTCTCAAACAGGCTTGGCTGGAACAGGATTCTGGAATGGGCTTGGCTTGATGAACTGGATTCTGGAATGGGCTTGGCTTGACTGGAACCGGATTCTAGAACAGGCTTGGCTTGACTGCAACCGGATGCTGGAACAGACTTGGCTTGGCTTGACTGGAACCGGATTCTGGAACGGGCTTGGCTTGGCTGGAACTGGATTCTGGAATGGGCTTGGCTTGGCAAACTCACGGAAACAAAGGAAAGCGTTGAAACGCAAGACTCAGAGAAACACAGCACATACCTTCAGGAGTAAAACACTCAGGAACAAAGCCAAGCATGGATATGAGCTAAACAGGTAACACAAGATTAAGAGACCTCTTGCAAAGGCAACGTAGGAAAGCTCCCTGGGTCCTTATAAAGGAGTAGACTGATGATGTCACAAGAAGGAAAAGAAGCAGAAGCAGGGAGACCAAAGCAAGGCTTGGCTAACAGGAAGAACAACAACAACAGGAAATGAAGCAGACTGGAGAGGTCACAGAGCTAGATACAGAGAAACAGTAGGTCTGAACATAAGGGCACGACCACAACCGTGACACCCTTATTCCATAAATATCTGCGTCCCCCAGTAATTTAAGAGCCAGAGGTTCTATACATAGAACAAAGAGAGTAGGGGACAAAAGGGGAGCCCTGATGTATGCTAAACTGAGGGGAGAGGATGCCAGAGATCTTTATAGATTATGCGGATCATGCTAGAATAGGACCATTGCAAAACATCCCAAAGATAGGGCTAGGAGATCATATCAAAGACTTTCTCAATGTCAAAGATGACCAGTAAGGAAGCGCATTTGTGCATAGTCCTTCATCCAAAGCAAGCGTCGCGCATTAGCAATCGCATTGTGACCTTAAACAAACACCACCTGGTGAGAATCCACCAAATTGGGAACTATATCTAACATTCTGTGAGCCAGAAAATTTACATAAAGTTTTGTACCCATATTTAATAGGGAGATTGGTGTATATGAGCTAGTTAAATGAGGATCTTGGACTTGTTTTAAAATGGGTGATACTGTGGCTCCTTGCATGGTATCAGGAAAGCTCCCACTTTGCAAGGCATCCGTATATGTGGGCAATAAGATTAGGGTGACATGGAGGGGCATAATCGAATGGCACTGGCCAAATAGATGGCCGGCCATCTATTTGGCCGGCGCCACAAAGAGCAGTCCCGAACCGTATTATCGAAAAAGATGGCCAGCCATCTTTCGTTTCGATAATACGGTTGGGGCCGGCCAAATGTCAGAGATGGCCGGGTTTCAGATGGCCGGCATCAGTTTTCGCCGATAATGGAAACTAATGCCGGCGATCTCAAACCCGGCCAAATCCAAGGTATTTGGTTGTGGGAGGAGCCAGCATTTGTAGTGCACTGGTCCCCCTGACATGCCAGGACACCAACCGGGCACCCTAGGGGGCACTGCAGTGGACTTCAAAAATAGCTCCCAGGTGCATAGCTCCCTTACCTTGGGTGCTGAGCCCCCTGTAGATAATACCTGAAGCTGTAAATAGCTGACATGATGGAAAGCTCATCATGAGAGCAAACAGCTAGAGGGCAGCATGACCATTGGGTCACGGGGGGGGGGGGGGGGGGGGGGGGGGAAATGTGAGAACAAAGAAGCAAAGTTGTGCAGGTGAGTGGGTGGAACAGGAGAAGCTCGGAAGGAATGTAGATGACCATTGCAGCACTAAACATTGATTGTAAGCTGAGTGAAAATATTGCTGACATGATGATATGCCAACCATTGTGTAGAGATGTATATAAGTGATCCTGTAAAGGCAGAAAGCTAAGCAAATGTGGATTTACCATTGCAGCTTGTAAGTATGTTGATTTTGCTTCCTGTATAATGTTCTTATACAGCCTCTGTCCAAGGGAGGACAGTTGAAAAAAATAAAAGTTTTTTTTATTCTTTCTTGCTGAATATTGTGAATGTGATTTGTATAACCTAAGAGAATAAGGAGGTTTTAAACACCCCCCAAATCCCACTCCCCACAACTGTACACCACTGCCATAGCCCTAAGGGGTGAAGGGGGGCACCTACATGTGGGTACAGTGGGTTTTGGGGGGTGGTTTGGAGGGCTCCCGTTTACCACCACAAGTGTAACAGGTAGGGGGGGATGGGCCTGGGTCCACCTGCCTGAAGTGCACTGCACCCACTAAATACTGCTCCAGGGACTTGCATACTGCTGTCAGGGAGCTGGGTATGACATTTGAGGCTGGCATAGAGACTGGAAAAAATATATATATTTTTTTTGGGGGGTGGGTGGGAGGGGGTTGGTGACCACTGGGGGAGTAAGGGGAAGTCATCCCGATTCCCTCCGGTGGTCATTTGGTCAGTTGGGGCACCTTTTTAAAGCTTGGTCCTGAAAAAAAAGGGACCAAGTGAAGCCGGCGAAATGCTCATCAGGGCTGGCTTTCTTTTTTCCATTATCGGGCGAAGCCAGCCATCTCGTGAGCACGCCCCCATCCCCCCCCCCCCCCCCCCCCCGTCCTGCCTTCGCTACCCTACCGACACGCCCACTTGAAGTTTGGCCGGCTCTGCGACGGAAAGCAGTTGGCGCCGGCCAAAATTGGCTTTTGATTATACCGATTTGGCCGGGTTCAGGATATCGCCAGTCATCTCCCGATTTGTGTTGGAAGATGGCCGGCGATTTCCTTCAAAAATAAGCTGGATGGTGACCCAAAATTTTATAGAATTCAATCATGAGTCCATCAGGGCCTGGAGTTGTTAAAGAAACAGAATTTGTTTTATAACATATTGTAATTCTTCCAGATGTATTGGGGCATTGAGAAGCTCTAAATCCTCCTTTTTCACAGTTGGTAAGTTCATTTCTCAAAGAAAGCCAAAGCAAAGGAATAAAACAAGGTCCAGATTCTGTACGTACCAGGCAGGCTAAACACATACCCATCCTATTCCCAAATTTGGAAAAATGGTGTCTCACAAATCACAAACTATTCTACTTTGATTGATTAAACCATTAAGGGAATGTTGTAAGTGGAAATACTGTTCCCTATTACAGGCTGGTTATTAATGCACAAGCTTAAGTTGCCTATGAAGGAGCAAGATCTGACAATTTAATTGTTTATTGACATTAATGAAGATATGATATTATCTTACCCCAGAGGACAGCCTTATCCGTTTTTCAGAAAAGCCCTGGGGGGGCGGGGGGGGGGGGGGTCACACGATGCTGATGATAAATATGGCTGCATTTTTATTGATAAGATGTTTTATGAAAGCCTTGTCATCCCTGATATTCATTAGCAAACACCACAAAGGGCAACGTTCCCTTCTAACATGAAAGATCATCAATTGAACCATTGCTTGATCAGATACCACTGTGAATAATCTCAGTGGACTCTACTTGTGAAAAGCCACCTCCAAAAGTAAAATATGATGTAAATGACTTTGAGATATGTGCTCTAGAAATATGCATGACTTCTTATTCCCTCGGATGCAATATACACCGTATATATATGAAATTCAGACTAGGGCATAAGATAGCTCTCCCCCCACCCCCACTCCCAAGGGCCAATAGGAATCCCACACCCCTTATACCAGCCATGGCGCATATAAACAGACAACATTGAAAATATTATACTATTATAAGCAGTGTGTTTTTCTAGTGAAAAAGGTGCCGATACGCAAATGCCAGGCCACCTTTTAGGGGTGGGGTGATCACTGAGGGGCCCACCCCATAACAGCCAGGCCCAATGCAACCAGTCACAGAATCTATGACCAGGCAGAATTGGTGTGTAGAGCCTGAGCTCTTTCATTAAAACTTGGGGACCTTGGGTCGATTTTAGCAGACAATGGAAAAGGTGCCGGTACTCAGTACCCCCTCAAAAAAAGCCCTGTATATTATTTATTTATTATTTATTGCACTTGTATCCCACATTTTCCCACCTATTTGCAGGCTCAATGTGGCTTACAAAGACCTGTTATGGCAATGCCACTCCGGGGAAGAAGATACAGTTGGTATTACAATGAGATTGAGGATGACAAGAACTATGTAGACAGTAAGAGAAAGGTGTCATTCAGAGTAAGGTGGAGTGATGCGGGGTTATAGTTAAGCTATGGATTCTCGTATATGGGTGTCAGACTTGAGTGCACAAACTCCCTTCCCCATATGGGTGAGTAGCAGCTTAAAGTGGAGTATAGGTGGAGGTGATGGGGGAAGACACAGTATGTACAACAGTGGAAAGTTTTCATTGATGTATGGATACATGTTTTTTTTTTTACATTTCTCTTAGACACAAGGTTGTGATTATCCATACATGGCCACACCCTGTTGACCTTTTCTCTTCCTCATAACATCAACCCCCAAATCGCTTACTACATTGGTGCAGGTCCTCCCCAAAGGCTCCTCAAAGGCTTTGCTGGGGCTCCAAAGGGGCATACCCCTTTGGGCATAAGTACATAAGTAATGCCATACTGGGAAAAGACCAAGGGTCAATCGAGCCCAGCATCCTGTCCACGACAGCGGCCAATCCAGGCCAAGGGCACCTGGCAAGCTTCCCAAACGTACAAACATTCTAGACATGTTATTCCTGGGATTTTGGATTTTTCCAAGTCCGTTTAGTAGCGGTTTATGGACTTGTCCTTTAGGAAACTGTCCAACCCCTTTTTAATCTCAGGCACACCCACTCAGGCATGTGACCACTGCTGTGTACTGTGGAGCAGTTCTACTTTTGTCTCCCCCATTAACCCTGGTGATGTAACTTTGGGGGTCTTTGGCGATACTGCTGCTACCCCCCCCCCCCCCCTAAGTTCTCTATGAGTGCCATAATCTTATTTTATATAATTAACAAGGGGAAAAAATCTTATCTGGATTGTACATTATGAATAAGTATACAAGGTTCACAGATATAACTAGGAACATTGTGAACAAAAACAGTAACTTATAAAGAAAATACCGTAAACTGAGTCCAACAGAAAGAAAAGATTGTAAACAAATGGAATGTCAAGGATGAGAGTTAGTTATTAGTAAGATTATCCTCCACAGGTTTCCATTTTTTTTATGACATGCTTTTTCAGATGCTTTCATTTCATATTTATAAGCTAAGCAAACTGTATTCTACCAAAACAATTAGATTAAAAGATGATCATATATCCTTCCAATTGCTTATAATTTGTTGAATAGTAATTGATATTAAAATATCAAAGTATCCAGGTATATAGGGAAATTTAAAGTGGAATTCAGAATGATAGCGTTATTATTTCTTTAGATTTTGCTCACACCTTTTCAGTGGTAGCTCAAGGTGAGTTAAATTCAGGTACGCTGGGTCTTTCATATATTTGTCTAGATGTTCTTCCAGAAGAAAAAATATTTCACATTCAAACAGGATATGAAAAAGGGTACCCTATGCTTTACTACGGGGCCTATAATTAAAAAGAACCAATCCTAACTGTTAAATAGCGAGGAAAATTCAGTATAGGCTGCACCTGCAGCAGGGCCATTAGCCAATAATTAACGGCTCATCTTTGATTGCTCTGTACATCATAAAATTACCCCCTCGCAATGTGGTGAAAAAAACGTCTTATAATTCACTACTCCCAAAAGTCACCACTCACAAATGTGTACAATAGTAAACATTACTGTCTCTATTGGAAGAGTGCAAATTCAACTCAAATTGAAAGACATGTTGGGAAGCAGCAGGCCTAAAACAAACCAGAATTCCAATAAAAAGAGGTACTTATCTCAATTCAACAAGCTGGTATAAGCGTCTGACAGGGTACTCTGTTCAAAATTCTGCTGCACGACTTATATTCCGCCAGTGTTGTTATGCTCATATTAGCCCTCTCCTCGTCACTTCACTGGCTTCCTATCCATTTCCACATACAGTTCAAACTCCTCTTATTGACCTATAAGTGCATTCACTCTGCAGCTCCTCAGTACCTCTCCACTCTCATCTCTCCCTACATTCCTCCCCGGGAACTCCGTTCACTGGGTAAATCTCTCTTATCTGCACACTTCCCCTCCACTTCTAACTCCAGACTCTGTTCCTTTTATCTTGCTGCACCGTATGCCTGGAATAGACTTCCTGAGCCGGTACGTCAAGCTCCATCTCTGGCCGTCTTCAAATCTAAGCTAAAAGCCCACCTTTTTGTTGCTGCTTTTAACTCCTAACCCTTATTCACTTGTTCAGAACCCTTATTTTATCATCCTCACTTTAATATTCCCTTATCTCTTGTTTGTCCTGTTTGTCTGTCCTAATTAGATTGTAAGCTCTGTCGAGCAGGGAGTGTCTCTTCATGTTCAAGTGTACAGCGCTGCGTACGTCTACTAGCGCTATAGAAATGATAAGTAGTAGTAGAATCCTTCCTCAGGGACATTAAGAGCCATGTGTCCCCAACTCATTCAACGCTGTAGTTATCTGGTGGCAGAACCCTGTTCCCTGAGGTCACCCACCAACAGTCCCACGGCCCACTGTGTTAGTACAGTGGCACCCAGAATTATCCATACTCAGACCAGCCTCCACTTTTACATGGTGTCCATGGTGTGCAATGAGCCATAATATTAGAGAGTGTAGGTCTATTAACGTTTTTTCCAAAAGGGGTGTGGGGGGGGGGGGGGGGGGGGAGAACTAGGTCCTTCTCTTTTCAATTGTAGATCATTTTCCCATACTGTGATTAACCTTTAAGTACTTTCTTATTACTGTTACTCAGTAATTTCTAGGGTATGGATACAGCTTATTTAATAATATCACTCCAGATGTGCAACACCTTTATTGTTAATGGAACAACTTAAAGTAGTGTGTGATAATTGTTTCCAATTGAAATATTGATTAGGTGGTAAGGTGGATTTCTGTTGTTAAAATTAACTTGCCTTCTCTAATTATTTGATCCAAAGACCAAATGCCAGACTTCTGCCATAATCTTAAACCTGCCCATGGGGCAGATGTCTGCACAGTGAGCCAGTGATACCGGAAGTTGCCTGTCTCTGAGATTATCCTGCCAGGACACTGATATTGTGCTGAAAGAACCAGCTTCCCTTCACTCAGCCCCAGTGTCTTATCTGAAGCCTGGCAGTACAGCTGACCTTGGCAGAAGCCGGGGGACGTGTCCCTGAGAGGAACAGATCACTTTGCTGTGTCTGTCCTTCCAGGGCTTGCAGGACCAGCCTTATCGCAGAAGCAGGAAACAGCCCTGTGAATTCCTGCTGAAAGGTGATGGAACCTTCAGCCAAGGATCTTATCTTGTACTTTACTGTGTCTCCACTTCCAGTTCTCCTCCCTTTTTGTCCACACATGAACCTGCAACCAGACCATTGCAGGTGAGAATGGAGAAGGGAAACTCCACTCCAGGACCTGAGTCAAAAACCAGCCTGGTTTTAAGTATAACCAATTATGGTAACAAAGAATATGATTATTATTTATCACTGGTATCTTGAAAACTGAACTCGGAACCTGAAACGAGAGACTATAGTCTCGTAATAGAGATATGAAGGCAATAAACTGGAAATCTCAGTGAGACAGACTCTGCATATACAGCAATACCAGAGACATAAAAACTGAAAAGCAAAAAGAAAAAGCTGACGTTTCCATTAGTAAATTAAAAATAAAATACTTGTTTCAATTTGGAGTCTGAGCATTTTATTTTTCCATTTGATTTGGTCCAAGTGTCTCTTCTGCTTTTCTCTGTTTTACCTGTCTTTCCAAGATCTCCTGTCCATTTGACACTTCTCTCTCTATATCCACATCCATCTATCTGTCCTGTCTAGTATCTCTCCTGTGTCCCTGTTCCTATACCCCCTCCCCACCCGCAAGTTCAGCATCTGCCTTCTTTGTGTCCCTACCCTCCCTTTATATTCAGCATTTCCTTGTGGTAGGCTGAGCTTATATATATCATTGAAAATGTTCCTATAAAGTTTATTACTGGGTCATTCTGTATTTTCTGGCACTCTCTCCTCTTCCCAGCAGGTCAAGCACGGAGATGCACTCTCTCCTCTTCCCCTCCTCCCTGGTCCAGCACAGCTCCATCTCTCTTCCTCACCCCCCCCCCCCCAAGCACATCATCTCCTTTCCTCTCCTGCCTGATTCAGCACATCCCCACTTCCCTTCCTCCCCCACATCCAACACATCTCCATTTCCCTTCTCTACACCCCAGTTTGTTGCATCTCCCTTCTCTACCCCTCCCCTGGTGCAGCACATCTCCATCTCCCTTCTCTTACCCCCCCCCCCCCAGGTCCAGCACATCTCCATCCCCCCACCCTCTCCCTGCAATTCCAGCATCTGTCCCCCACTGCCCTTGTCCTCCAAACTTGTCCTGATCACAGGCACCAGCAGTGATTCAAGCAGAGTGCGGCTGGCCAGTGTCTGGCCTTTTCTGTATTGTGTCCTGCCTCTTCTGATGCAACTTCCTGCTTTGGCACTGACGGGACCAGGTGGCCAGAGTCACTGCCGGTATCGGTTCTTGGGGCAGGTGTGTCCGATACAGGCAGGTGAGGAACAGATGACGCTGGTCTCGTGTTGGGGGAGGGAGGCAGGGAAGGAAGGAGGAGGAGAAGAAAAGAGACACTAAGTGGATCCAGGAGGGGGAGAGAGGGGGGCAAAAACCCAGCTTTTGCATTGCTGGTTTTAGGAGTCTGCCGGCAGCCAGCCAGGCCATCTCAATACCAATCAGTTGGAAACCCTATCTCTAGGATTGCAAGGACTCAGAGATACAGAACCCATTACCCCTAGGACTGGAGAGCTCAGGAAATGGAGACAGGGATACAGAGCCTGTCACCTCTAGGCAGGGGCGGACTGAGAATACTGTGGGCCCCCGGACACCGAGCGTACTCTGGGCTCACCGCTGCCACCCATCTGCCACCCCCTGCCCCTACCACCGCTGGCCCTGCCCCCCACATGCAGCCGCCCCCCCCCCCCTCCACATGCTACTGCCGTCCCCGCATATTGGAATCTAACTTGGTCCTGGATGCTCCTTATTTTTCACTTATCGATAAATCTGGTCATTACCTATAAAATTATAATTCTACGTTCTTCTCACCCAGATATTGTTCTGCCAATATCTGAACAGAAATTATTCAATATAATGATTGCTGTAGCCAAACACTTTATAATATGCAATTTGAAAAACAACTCTAAATTATGCTTTAATGAATGGTGGAGTTATATTTGTGTAATCAGAAAATATGAAACACTGTTGGCTTATAAATGCCTTGGGTCCAATTTGACTTCCAAAATTTGGGCCCCTCTGTATTCTTTTTGCCTTGAAATTCAAGCTAAGACCCACAGATAAACTTTCTAGAATTCTCATGCACAATATGTAAATGAAATATGTAAATATAATGCATTTATGTATGTTCTTTAAACACAGAAGCCATTGTTAACTGTTTTTAAATCTTTAGTTCTTTATTCTTTGTAACTGAAAATGTTTCAATAAAAATATATATTAAAAAAAAAAGAAATATGACTGGCAAAAGCTTGAATGTTTGGATATTTTAGTATCGAAGGACCAACATTGTTTTCAAACATCTGGTGTATCGGAAGCCGGTTGAAAGGAACACCTTTTTACAGTTTGGGAACTTCCACCCTTATGTCCTCAAATTCAATTTACCAGTCAGTCAATTTTTAAGACTGAGGAGGTTATGTACTGATCTTTCAGATTTTAAGTCAAAGGCAAGGGAATTGACTGTTAGATTTCAACTGTGGGGTTATCCCCGCAGGGCTTTAAGTCAGGCGTACCTCAGAGCACGTTTTGCAAACAGAGAACTATTGCAGGACAAGCGTCCAACTTCTGAGGATGCTTTGACTTATGTTATGCCATTTACTCCTTTATCTTCAAAATTTGTTCAGATTTTATGATCTCACTGGCATATACTAAAGGTTCTCCCGGTGTTTGACAGTTTTCCATTAATTGCATATAACCGAGGGAAAAATATAGGGGAGATGCTATCCAAATTAAGGTATGGTCAAGGTAGGGCCAACATAGATATTGGGATTCATAGCTCTTGTGGTAGATGTCAATGGTGTCCACTTAGTATGACAGGACCAGTTTGGAGGGGGTTAGAACTGCAGGCCAGAGGGGACACTTCTAGTATCAGTTCTAATGTAGTTTATATAATACAGTGCCCTTGTAAATTGGTCTATGTGGTCCATAGCAGTAGGTCCATAAAAATTCATCTTAATGAACATAAATCACAAATATACACCAGGACTGAACAGGCTCCCTTAGTTACTCATTGGATATTAAAAACCATTCAGTTTCAGACCTCCATTGGAGAATTATTGATCAGGTTAAGATAGGGTGGGAGGGTGGTAATCAGGAGTTTTTACTGAATTTCAAGGAACAATGGATTTTCGGTTTAAATGCTGAGATTGAGTGAATGTCTTTAATATAGATGTCCCTTTAAATTCAAGCTTTCCTGTGATTGGTGGGGTCCCATGAATCATCAGTATATAAGTACTGTTAAGACGCTGCCGACGCCATCTTGTCTAACACATGAAGTCGGCAGGCTGTGATATGTTGATTGTTAGGTAAGATCATTGATTGGGTTCCATAAATGTAGTTATTTTAGTATGAACAAGGGTTGGTTTAATTCTTTTACCCTTATTTTTTAGGGGACCTCCTTGAAAAAGCTTTAGCGAAACACGTGGCGTGTCGGAGCACTGTGTCCCTATTGCCAACAATATTTGAATTTTCCATCTTAAGATGAGTATACTGATCATTGAAAAGTCTAAAAAGTTTAAAAATTAAAAAATGAAAGTCACTTATAAGTATAAACTGAACACTTAAGGGTAGTGGAGGCTATTGAACCGATGATGATGTGAGCGCATAAGACTCTGCTGAAAAGTTGTGAAGGCAGTGCTGCGGTGGTGGCTGAGGTTCATAAGTACATAAGTGTTGCCATATTGGGACAGACCAAAGGTCCATCAAGCCCAGCAGCCTGTTTCCAACAGTGGCCAATCCAGGTCACAAGTACCTGGGAGAAACCCAAAGAGTAGCTACATTTCATGTAGAACCCCAAAGAGTAGCAAAGATTCTAGAACTCTGAATAACAAGATTCCATGCTGAATTTCAAAGTGTAGCAACATTCCATTTAGAACCCCAAAGAGTAGCAAGATTCCATTCAGAATCCCAAGTACATAAGTGTTGCCATACTGGGACAGACCAAAGGTCCATCAAGCCCAGCATCCTGTTTCCAACAGTGGCCAATCCAGGTCACAAGTACCTGGGAGAAACCCAAAGAGTAGCTACATTTCATGTAGAACCCCAAAGAGTAGCAAAGATTCTAGAACTCTGAATAACAAGATTCCATGCTGAATTTCAAAGTGTAGCAACATTCCATTTAGAACCCCAAAGAGTAGCAAGATTCCATTCAGAATCCCAAGTACATAAGTGTTGCCATACTGGGACAGACCAAAGGTCCATCAAGCCCAGCATCCTGTTTCCAACAGTGGCCAATCCAGGTCGCAAATACCTGGCAAGATCCCAAAACAGTACAATACATTTTATACTGCTTATCCCAGAAATAGTGGATTTTCCCCAAGTCCATTTAATAATGGTCTATGGACTTTTCCTTTAGGAAGCCAACCAAACCTTTTTTAAACTCTGCTAAGCTAACCACCTTTACCACATTTTCTGGCAACGAATTCCAGAGTTGAATTACACGTTGAATGAAGAAAACATTTCTCCGATTTGTTGCCTATCACTTAAAATGTATAAAGATTATGTTGAAGCTGATTGTGCTTGATATTCAATAAAAGACATTGGATATCTAGTAGATCGTATCTTAAGCACCAGGCAGAGAGCATTGCCAGTCATTTCATATAAGGTAGGTATGCCACTGCTGAGCCTGTCACCTCTAGGACAGGAAGGTTCAGAGGGATGGGCACAGGGATACAGAGGCTGTCACCTCTAGCACTGGAGGGCTCAGAGGATGGGCACAGGGATAGAGAGCCTAATCACCCCCAGTCAGCTACCATCTGGTAAGCACAGTTCACACTGCTTCATGACTATGTGGCAAACAGAAGTCCATGTTGATCCTGGTTGGCAGTTTCAGAATGCAGTGTGATATGCCTATCAGTATGACTCACTCTCCTGGATATACCGTTATCAGAAGCTGAATCAGGAAGGAACACTTCCACTGTCCCAATGCTAGTCTGGTAACTATTTGGATATCTCACAGACCCTACCTGCCTCATTCTCCCAAGAGTCAGGGTGTGGCACCTGCTCCTTGCCTCAGTCCTTTCGGAGGGGGGGGGGGGGGGGGAATAATTAGAGCACACGTCTGAACAAGTTCCACATTGCAACACAAAAGGACAGTTTTTTTATTGCATATAGTTTATACAAGGACTGCCTTTCTGGGCTGACCAAGGACTTCAGGATTTCAGTGTCTGAGTTAGTTACAGATACGCAAAGATAATGTTCGGATTCATTCACTGTTCCATATGAAAAAAAAAAGGTTCACTAAATCAAAGCAAAATACACTTCACTAAGAAGACAGTGAAATAACAGAAAATTACAATTATTATTGTAACTGATTTTTGAAAATATAAGCGAGGTGTGGGTGCTGGGGTTTATGGTAGCTGATTTCACAGTGCAGGAACTGCTTCCAGGGGAGAATCAACTGGAGGTGGATCCCGAGAAGGGCAGGAGGACAAGGAAGGGTCTTTATTTAGTTTGGGATACAGCCTTTCATAGCTTTTAAAAATCAGTGATAAGAATGGGTAGTACAGCACAGCCATACCAGTGACATAAAAGAGAGAGCTAACCAGAAGAAGAAAAAATGGGAAATTAAATACAACAGAAAAACTTCATGGAAAATAGAGCATTAGGTGGCCAGAAGGCTGGTTGTCAATCACCAATAGCTTGCACCAAGAGGAAGAAACAGATCAATCCCCAGAAACATTTGAGTCATATCTACCTAATATTCAATGTTGCACCATAAAATGAAGCAATGACTGACTTACAGAGACTGAGGTGGATGTGCTATCAGAGCCATGAACGGGTAGAAACCTCTACGTATATAGTCCAAAGTCCAAAGCAACAGTAGATGATGCCACAAAACACAACCAGACAACGGGATGAAGTCAGAGAGTCCTTTGTTTAATGTGAGCAAGTGCAAAGTGATGCAAGTGGGAAAGAGGAACCCGAATTATAGCTAAGTGATGCAAGGTTCCACATTAGGAGTCACCGACTAGGAAAAGGATCTAGGTGTCATCATTCATCCTTTGCTCAGTGTGCTGCTGCGGCTAAGAAAGCAAATAGAATGTTAGGTATTATTAGGAAAGGAATGGAAAACAAAAGTGAGGACGTTATAATGTTTTTGTATCAGTCCTTGGTGCGACCACACCTCAAATATTGTGTGCAATTGTGGTCAACACATCTGAAAAAAGTTATAGCGGAATTAGAAAAGGTACAGAGAAGGGCAACGAAAATTATAAAGGGGATGAGACGACTTCCCTATGAGGAAAGGCTGAAGCGTCTAGGGCTCTTCAGCTTGGAGAAAAGACAGCTGAGGGGATATGATAGAGGTCTATAAAATAATGAGTGGAGTGGAATGGGTAGATGTGAATCGTTTGTCTAGTGGTTAGGGTGGTGGACTTTGGTCCTGGGGAACTGAGGAACTGAGTTCGATTCCCACTTCAGGCACAGGGAGCTCCTTGTGACTCTGGGCAAGTCACTTAACCCTCCATTGCCCCAGGTACAAATAAGTACCTGTATACAATATGTAAGCCACATTGAGCCTGCCGTGAGTGGGAAAGCGTGGGGTACAAATGTAACAAAAAAAATACTAGGATTAGGGGGCATGCGATGAAGCTACAAAGCAGTAAATTTAATACAAATTGGAGAAAATGTTTCTTCACTCAACGTGTAATTAAACTCTGGAATTCGTTGCCAAGAGAATGTGGTGGGGTGGTTAGCTTAGCAGAGTTTAAAAAAGGTTTGGCCAGCTTCCTAATGGAAAAGTCCATAGACCATTATTAAATGGACTTGGGGAAAATCCACTATTTCTAGGATAAGCAGCATAAAATGTATTGTACTTTTTGGGATCTTGCCAGGTATTTGTGACCTGGATTGCACTGTTGGAAACAGGATGCTGGGCTTGATGGACCTTTGGTCTGTCCCAGTGTGGCAATACTTATGCACTTATGTACACCAGTAACTGGACCATAATATAACTCTGTTTTCCCTCTGCCTGTGAGCCAGTTCTTCAGATACAATCCATGAACCTGACTCCTGCTAAAAAAAAAAGCTGTGATAGCTTTAAGCATAAAAACAGAGAAAAATGAAGACAGATTACTACTACTACTACTACTATTTAGCATTTCTATAGCGCTACAAGGCGTACGCAGCGCTGCAAAACATAGAAGAAAGACAGTCCCTGCTCAAAGAGCTTACAATCTAATAGACAAAAATAAAGCAAGCAAATCAATTAATGTGTAGAGGAAAGAGGAGAGGAGGGTAGGTGGAGGCGAGTGGTTACAAGTGGTTACGAGTCAAAAGCAATGTTAAAGAGGTGGGCTTTCAGTCTAGATTTAAAGGTGGCCAAGGATGGGGCAAGACGTAGGGGCTCAGGAAGTTTATTCCAGGCGTAGGGTGCAGCGAGACAGAAGGCGCGAAGTCTGGAGTTGGCAGTAGTGGAGAAGGGAACAGATAAGAAGGATTTATCCATGGAGCGGAGTGCACGGGAAGGGGTGTAGGGATGGACGAGTGTGGAGAGATACTGGGGAGCAGCAGAGTGAGTACATTTATAGGTTAGTAGAAGAAGTTTGAACAGGATGCGAAAACGGATAGGGAGCCAGTGAAGGGTCTTGAGGAGAGGGGTAGTATGAGTAAAGCGACCCTGGCGGAAGACGAGACGGGCAGCAGAGTTTTGAACCGATTGGAGAGGTGACTAAGTGGGAGGCCAGCAAGAAGCAGATTGCAGTAGTCTAAACGAGAGATGACAAGGGTGTGGATGAGGGTTTTGGTAGAGTGCTCGGAAAGAAAGGGGCGGATTTTATGGATGTTGTAAAGAAAGAAACGACAGGTCTTGGCAATCTGCTGGATATGAGCAGAGAAGGAGAGAGAAGAGTCAAAGATGACCCCAAGGTTTCGAGCTGAGGAGACAGGGAGAATGAGAGAGCCATCAACAGAAATAGAAAACAGGGGGAGTGGGGAGGTGGCTTTGGGGGGAAAAATGAGAAGCTCGGTTTTGGTCATACAAACCATAGGGCCTATCAAATTGAGTAACAAGGGGCAACTCTCAACCCAGTCCTGGAGAAACACCTGGCCAGTCAGAATTTCAGGATATCCACCATGAATATGCATGAGATGGATTTATATGCACCGTCTCTACTATATGTAAATCGATGTCATCCATATTCATAGTGGATAAGCTGGAAACCCGACTGGTTTCTGCCATAGAGAACCAGGTTGTGACCTACTGTATTAAGTAAAGTCAAAAGACTCATTCTGCAAATTTTTTAAACAAAAAGACAAAAAAAGAATGAAACTTTGTTTTGCTTCATTTCAAAAATAAACCCTGCCCAGGAGCTAACCCACCCCCCCAAACCTTGCTAAGTCCTGTTCCTATAGCCCCCAGTCCTCCTGGTTCCACCCCACCAGCCCTTTATCCCTTCTGTGGACCAGTCAACATTCGCCATGGGGCAGAGTAAACTCAACTTACAGTAGTGGAAACTACCAGTGTCCAGTTAACCCAATGCCGTGCAACAGGGCATTGGAGGGGGTATGAGGCTGGGGTGCCTGGAGGTGTGATGGGGAGAAGGACTGGGGGGGGGGGGTTGTGGTGAGTAGGACCCATTTAAAAATGATCTAATCAATGCTGGGTTCTATGCTAGAAGGTAGTACTTGGAAGAAGGGGCCAGGAGTGTTTGTTTGTTTGTTTATTTGTTACATTTGTATCCCACATTTCCCACCTATTTGTAGGCTCAATGTGGCTTATATAGTACCGGAGAGGCCTTTGCAAGCTCCGGTGTGAACAAATACAGGGTGATGTTGTGGTAAGATCATGTGGCACAGCCACATTAGGGAATCGGAGAGCGGAAGACTTGTGTTATGTCCATTACGTGCTTTAGTTTGGTTGTTTTGCAGAGATTAAGCATTTAAGTTGGATCGGGAGGGTAAGCCTTTTTAAGCAGGTTGGTTTTTAGTGATATCCGGAAGTTTAGGTGGTCATACGTCGTTTTCAAGGCTTTTGGTAATGCGTTCCACAGTTGTGTGCTTATGTAGGAAAAACTAGATGCGTAAGTTGTTTTGTATCTAAGTCATTTGCAGCTTGGGTAGTGCAAATTTAGATAAGATCGTGTTGATTCGGATGTATTTCTAATGAACAACTTGAAAATCTAAAGGTGGACAAAGCCATGGGACCGGACGGGATCCACCCCAGGATATTGAGGGAGCTCAGAGAGGTTTTGGCAGGTCCTCTTAAAGATTTGTTTAATATATCCTTGCAGACAGGAAAGGTTCCGAGGGATTGGAGAATGGCAGAGGTGGTCCCTCTTCACAAAAGTGGTGATAGGGAAGAAGCTGGAAACTACAGGCTGGTAAGCCTCACTTCAGACCCAGAATTTATCTCCCACTTTACCCTCCTCTCTCTATCACCTGTCTCTACCTACCCATCCATCCTTCTATTATGTTACACTTAATTTCCTACTTTACATAACAAAATTCTGTGTTACCTATTACTATGTAAGCCGCATTGAGCCTGCTTTTAGTGGGAAAGTGCGGGATACAAATATAATAAATAAATAAAAGTAATGGAAGCGATGCTGAAGGAAAGGAATTTCCTGGAAGCCAATAAGTTGCAAGATCCGAGACAACATGGTTTTACCAGAGGGAAATCATGCCAAACGAATCTCATTGAGTTCTTTGATTGGGTGACAGGAGAATTGAATCAGGGACGAGCTATGGACGTAATCTACTTAGATTTCAGCAAAGCTTTTGACACGGTTCCCCACAGGAGGCTCTTGAATAAACTTGACGGGCTGAAGATAGGACCCGAAGTGGTGAACTGGATTAGGAACTGGTTGACAGACAGACGCCAGAGGGTGGTGGTAAATGGAATTTGCTCGGATAAGGGAAAGGTGAGTAGTGGAGTGCCTCAGGGATCGGTGCTGGGGCCGATTGTGTTCAAAATAATTGTGTTCAAAATAACGGAAGGAATGGTAACTAAACAACTTACCAACTATCTAAACAAACACTCAATATTGCATGATGCCCAATCAGGATTCCGATCAAACCACAGCACAGAAACAGTATTAATTACCCTCATGACTAAATTTAAACAAATGATTGTAACCGGTAACAATATACTCCTCCTACAATTTGACATGTCGAGTGCCTTCGATATGGTTGACCACGGAGTCCTATTACACATACTTGAATACTTTGGCATTGGAGGAAATGTCCTAAACTGGTTCAAAGGGTTCCTAACCAAGCGTTCATACCAAGTCACATCAAATTCAACCACGTCTGCCGCATGGACACCTGAATGTGGAGTACCGCAAGGATCACCTCTCTCACCAACCATCTTCAACCTAATGATGATCCCCTTGGCAAAAATCCTATCAAACCATAACCTCAACCCACATATATACGCCGATGATGTAACAATATACATCCCTTTCAAACAAGACATCAAGGAAATCTTCAACGAAATTAACCAAAGCCTATACATCATGAGCACCTGGGCAGACACATTTCATCTGAAACTGAATGCAGAAAAGACTCAATGCCTGATACTCACTTCCCAATACAACACGAAGGAATTTACCGCTATAAATACACCAAAACTAAACCTCCCAATCTCAGAAACGTTAAAAATCCTTGGAGTTACTATCGATCGCCACCTAACGCTCGAAACCCATGCAAACAACACAACCAAAAAGATGTTCTACTGCATGTGGAAACTGAAAAGATTAAGATCATTCTTCCCAAGATCCGTTTTTCGCAGCCTAGTACAACCCCTCGTACTCAGTCATCTGGATTACTGCAACTCGCTGTACGCAGGCTGCAAAGAGCAAATCCTGAGGAAACTTCAGACAGCCCAGAATACAGCAGCCAGACTCATCTTTGGAAAACCAAAATATGAAAGTGCAAAACCCTTACGAGAGAAGTTACACTGGCTCCCACTTAAGGAACGCATTACTTTTAAAGTACGCACATTAGTCCACAAAATTATCCACGGCGAAGCCCCAGCCTACATGACTGAGTTAATTGACTTACCACCCAGAAACGCCAAAAGATCATCACGAACCTTCCTCAACCTACACTTCCCTAACTGCAAGGGCCTGAAATACAAGACGCTACACGCGTCAACCTTTTCCTACATGAGCACGCAGTACTGGAACACACTTCCGCGCAACCTGAAAACGATTTACGAACAAACCAACTTCCGCAAATTACTGAAAACACATCTTTTTGATAAAATCTACGGAAAGAACCAAAACATATAAAATCCACACTCACTGCTCCGTTATACATCAACACATCCACTTATGAATTCTCAATCCTGAAATCGCACCACACTCATACCTTTAATCAAAGAAAATGTATACCATAGGCTATTCGTTTTTTATATGCTATATATTACCTCAGAACCTCTAGTTTCTCGTTGTTTTCCTTTCAATGTTTCTATGTTCTTTTCCATTGATATATTCCTTAACGATACTTTGATTTGTCTTGTATAACTCTTCACAATGTAATCCATAACCGAATTGGAACAAAATGTAATTTCCATTATTCATAATGTATTGTAAGCCACTTTGAGCCCGCAAAAAGGTGGGAAAATGTGGGATACAAATGCAATAAATAATAATAATAATATATTTGTGAGTGACATTGCCGAAGGGTTAGAAGGTAAAGTTTGCCTTTTTGCGGATGATACTAAGATTTGTAACAGAGTGGACACCCAGGAGGGAGTGAAAAACATGAAAAAGGATCTGCAGAAGCTAGAAGAATGGTCTAAGGTTTGGCAATTAAAATTCAATGCGAAGAAATGCAAAGTGATGCACTTAGGGAGTAGAAATCCACGGGAGACGTATGTGTTAGGCGGTGAGAGTCTGATATGTACAGGCGGGGAGAGGGATCTTGTGGTGATAGTATCTGAGGATCTGAAGGCGACGAAACAGTGTGACAAGGCGGTGGCCATAGCTAGAAGGTTGCTAGGCTGTAACCAGCAGAAGAAAAGAGGTTTTAATGCCCCTGTATAAGTCATTGGTGAGGTCCCACCTGGAGTATTGTGTTCAGTTTTGGAGGCCGTATCTTGCTAAGGATGTAAAAAGAATTGAAGCAGGGCAAAGAAAAGCTACAAAAATGGTATGAATTTGCGTTACAAGACGTTTGAGAAGAGACTTGCTGACCTGAACATGTATACCCTGGAGGAAAGGAGAAACAGGGGTGATATGATACAGACGTTCAAATATTTGAAAAGTATTAATCCGCAAACGAACCTTTTCCGGAGATACGAAGGCGGTAGAACGAGAGGACATGAAATGAGATTGAAGGGGGGCAGACTCAAGAAAAATGTCAAGAAGTATTTTTTCACGGAGAGAGTGGTGGATACTTGGAATGCCCTCCCGCGGGAGGTGGTGGAAATGAAAACGGTAACAGAATTCAAGCATGCGTGGGATAAACATAAAGGAATCCTGTTCAGAAGGAATGGATCCTAAGGAGCTTAGCCGAGATTGGGTGGCAGAGCCGGTGGTGGGAGGTGGGGCTAGTGGTTGGGATGCGGGGCTAGTGCTGGGCAGACTTCTACGGTCTGTGCCCTGAAAATGGCAGATACAAATCAAGGTCACATATACACATAAAGTTGCACATATGAGTTTATCTTGTTGGGCAGACTGGATGGACTGTGCAGGTCTTTCTCTGCCGTCATCTACTATGTTACTATATTTGGGTTGTTTAGTGGGGGCTCCAGAAGTCTGAGCAGACACCCATGCTGCCCTACACTGATCTCATTCATCCTGTGCAGAAGGAAGGGATCCTCAGGAGCTTAGCTTAGAATGGGTGGCAGAGCTAGTGGTTGGGAGGCGTGGCTAGTGCTGGGCAGACCTATACGGTCTGTGCCGGGGCTGGTGGTTGGGCGGCTGGGATAGTGCTGGGCAGACTTACAGTGGGGGAAATAAGTATTTGATCCCTTGCTGATTTTGTAAGTTTGCCCACTGACAAAGACATGAGCAGCCCATAATTGAAGGGTAGGTTATTGGTAACAGTGAGAGATAGCACATCACAAATTAAATCCGGAAAATCACATTGTGGAAAGTATATGAATTTATTTGCATTCTGCAGAGGGAAATAAGTATTTGATCCCCCACCAACCAGTAAGAGATCTGGCCCCTACAGACCAGGTAGATGCTCCAAATCAACTCGTTACCTGCATGACAGACAGCTGTCGGCAATGGTCACCTGTATGAAAGACACCTGTCCACAGACTCAGTGAATCAGTCAGACTCTAACCTCTACAAAATGGCCAAGAGCAAGGAGCTGTCTAAGGATGTCAGGGACAAGATCATACACCTGCACAAGGCTGGAATGGGCTACAAAACCATCAGTAAGACGCTGGGCGAGAAGGAGACAACTGTTGGTGCCATAGTAAGAAAATGGAAGAAGTACAAAATGACTGTCAATCGACAAAGATCTGGGGCTCCACGCAAAATCTCACCTCGTGGGGTATCCTTGATCATGAGGAAGGTTAGAAATCAGCCTACAACTACAAGGGGGGAACTTGTCAATGATCTCAAGGCAGCTGGGACCACTGTCACCACGAAAACCATTGGTAACACATTACGACATAAGGGATTGCAATCCTGCAGTGCCCGCAAGGTCCCCCTGCTCCGGAAGGCACATGTGACGGCCCGTCTGAAGTTTGCCAGTGAACACCTGGATGATGCCGAGAGTGATTGGGAGAAGGTGCTGTGGTCAGATGAGACAAAAATTGAGCTCTTTGGCATGAACTCAACTCGCCGTGTTTGGAGGAAGAGAAATGCTGCCTATGACCCAAAGAACACCGTCCCCACTGTCAAGCATGGAGGTGGAAATGTTATGTTTTGGGGGTGTTTCTCTGCTAAGGGCACAGGACTACTTCACCGCATCAATGGGAGAATGGATGGGGCCATGTACCGTACAATTCTGAGTGACAACCTCCTTCCCTCCGCCAGGGCCTTAAAAATGGGTCGTGGCTGGGTCTTCCAGCACGACAATGACCCAAAACATACAGCCAAGGCAACAAAGGAGTGGCTCAGGAAGAAGCACATTAGGGTCATGGAGTGGCCTAGCCAGTCACCAGACCTTAATCCCATTGAAAACTTATGGAGGGAGCTGAAGCTGCGAGTTGCCAAGCGACAGCCCAGAACTCTTAATGATTTAGAGATGATCTGCAAAGAGGAGTGGACCAAAATTCCTCCTGACATGTGTGCAAACCTCATCATCAACTACAGAAGACATCTGACCGCTGTGCTTGCCAACAAGGGTTTTGCCACCAAGTATTAGGTCTTGTTTGCCAGAGGGATTAAATACTTATTTCCCTCTGCAGAATGCAAATAAATTCATATACTTTCCACAATGTGATTTTCCGGATTTAATTTGTGATGTGCTATCTCTCACTGTTACCAATAACCTACCCTTCAATTATGGGCTGCTCATGTCTTTGTCAGTGGGCAAACTTACAAAATCAGCAAGGGATCAAATACTTATTTCCCCCACTGTATATGGTCTCTGCCAGAGCCGGTGGTGGGAGGCAGGGATAGTGCTGGGCAGACTTATGCGGTCTGTGCCAGAGCTGGTGGTTGGGAGGCGGGGTTGGTGGTTGGGAGGCGAGGATAGGGCTGGCCAGACTTATACGGTCTGTGCACTGAAGAGGACAGTACAAATAAAAAAAGTAGCACATATGAATTTATCTTCTTGGGCAGACTGGATGGACCGTGCAGGTCTTTTTCTGCCGTCATCTACTATGTTTACTATGTTTACAATGAGTTTTTCTCTTTTACAAATTCTGCCACTTTTTTCCCTCCTTGTTCTAGTGGACTCTCAATCGTTCCTTCTACTCATCGGAACTCTTGTCCAGGTTTAGAAATGGAAACTGACTCACGTCCGTTTGCTTCTGTAGGAAATACTTTTGAGTATTTTGTTCTGCCTTAAAGCATATGATGGTGGCTCTATATATGTGATCTATTTCAGCTGTTGGGAGATACAATCATGACATAACTCTGGTTCTTCTAGAAGAATTCTCTTGTTCTTAAGCTCCAGTTTTTCAAGATCTTTATGAGGCCAGCCTGCAACACCAAAGCTGTTGGATTGGAACAGGGATTGGAAGCTGATTGAAAGCTTGTGTCTTTTTCCGTTCTGCTAAAGCAATTTTCAATATCATTTTCAGAGTTCTGCAGCATTTGCTAATTTTTTTGTTTTCTCAGTTGTCTTATCTTCTTCTGTTGTTAGGTCATTTACACTTTCCTGCTCAAGTTCTTTCATACTTCCTGGTCAGAGGGACGTTTTCAGTTTTGTTCAATTTTCCTCTAAGGCAAGTTGCTTTGCATATTTGTCTAGTCCAAAAGTCATTCTGAGAAACTTTTCACTACCTGGAATTGTTCCATCATGTAGCTATACAGCTCAAATCATCCAAAGATTGTAAGTATGTATGTATTTATTTATAAATTATAGTTGTGATGTTATCTAAGAACTTTCACTGCTGCTAGGATTAAGGCTAAATCCTTTGCCGAGTTAATAAAAGCTTTGTTCAGCGTCGACCGTCTTTGGTTCTAAAGCTGCCTTTCATTGTCATTCTTTTCTGCTGTCACATAAATATTGATAAATGAGTATTACATTAACCCTGGAGAAGGAACCTCCTCCTCGACACTGCCCACCCAAGCACACACACCCCCCCACTACTAAATTTACCATGAAATAACAAACACATTAAGCCAAATTGGTATTACAAACAGGCCGCAGCTCACGTTATTTATAACATTTGATCAAATAAAGTGAAGACGGCATCACCCAATGCCTTGCCATGCCAGCTAAGCAGTTCGCGACCCCTGTCCTGCCTAAACAGCTAGGGCGAAAAAGAGAGTAGGGACCTCCATGCCAAATTAGCGTCCGGTCACTTGACCCACCTAGAGACTTGCTCCCAGAGTATTGCTTACGCTGGGGCTCAACCTTTCTGAGCCAGTCCCCTGTAGCTCGGGTAACTGCCACAGGGAGCCAGTCACTGAAATCACTGGCTGCCACCCCCTGGTAAAACTTGGAGTTGCGACTTAGGAGTGACGACAAGAACTGAACACTCGCTGAGTTCCTGGACATAGTTTAAAACCAGATCCAACCCGGTATCAGACAAGTGAGTACCATCCCAGCTGAACTGTCCAGCACATATGGGAGTCACCCAGCTATGCTGCAACTGCAGGCCTCTCCCCACTCCCCCAGCCAGTAACCACAGTCCTATTTACCTATTGACTTTTATCAGACACTTGGTCCATTTTTTAACTCCCAACCATCTAGGCTGAGGGATAATGTCTGATCAGACAATCCTGGTGCCAAAATACCAAGTAAAAACAAACTTCAGGTCATCTCAAACCGTGTCCATAAGATGCTCCCCAGTCAATCCATCCAGCTGATTGCCGCCGAGGTGGATAATGAACAGCTCCAGATGTCTGGCTCTCGGGTCCTCAATGAAGACAACAAAGGTAAGAGTTGACCCTAGTGCATTCCGTGCTCTCCCAGCCAGGAAATGAGCATACTACAATTTGACATGTCAAGCGCTTTCGACATGGTTGATCATGGAATACTACTACATATCCTTGAGTACTTCGGAATTGGAGGTAACGTTCTCAATTGGTTCAAGGGATTCTTAACCACACGATCATACCAAGTGACATCTAACTCTACTACTTCAGCCACATGGATACTCGAATGCGGAGTCCCACAGGGATCGCCCCTCTTGCTGACTCTATTCAACTTAGTGATGATACCCTTGCACTTCTAGGTTTGGACTAGGTTTGGTCCCAGGGTCCAGTTCACAGAGGCAGTGAGTTCGTAGAGGCAGTAGGTTCCCAAAGAATACACAATCCACACGAGTTTGGATATATAAAGTATATTATATTTGCATATATGTATAGGCTCACAGCACTTAGTACAGGTAAATGATACAAGGCTGTCTCTGTGTGTGTGTGTGTTTAGACAAAGAGAAAGAACAGCTAAGCCAGCAGAGCCATGTGCAGAGAGAGGGAAAGAGAGAAAAACTGTGCTCTGGGGCTCAAGATGGTGGTGGGCAGAGGGAAAGAAAGAGAGAGAAGTGCAAGCAGAGTGCAATTCATAAAGAGTGCATGTCAGACCTGATAGACTTACCACCCAGGAACGCTAAAACATCATCCCGCACATTCCTTAATCTGCACTTCCCCAACTGCAAAGGCCTAAAATACAAACTAATGCATGCATCAAACGTTACCTACTTGAGCACACAGTTATGGAACGCACTGCCGCGCAACTTAAAAACGACTTACGAACTAACCAACTTCCGCAAACTACTGAAGACCCATCTCTTTAATAAGGCATATCACAAAGATCAACAAATGTGAACACACACCACTCCTCCACATACAGTGGGGGAAATAAGTATTTGATCCCTTGCTGATTTTGTAAGTTTGCCCACTGACAAAGACATGAGCAGCCCATAATTGAAGGGTAGGTTATTGGTAACAGTGAGAGATAGCACATCACAAATTAAATCCGGAAAATCACATTGTGGAAAGTATATGAATTTATTTGCATTCTGCAGAGGGAAATAAGTATTTGATCCCCCACCAACCAGTAAGAGATCTGGCCCCTACAGACCAGGTAGATGCTCCAAATCAACTCGTTACCTGCATGACAGACAGCTGTCGGCAATGGTCACCTGTATGAAAGACACCTGTCCACAGACTCAGTGAATCAGTCAGACTCTAACCTCTACAAAATGGCCAAGAGCAAGGAGCTGTCTAAGGATGTCAGGGACAAGATCATACACCTGCACAAGGCTGGAATGGGCTACAAAACCATCAGTAAGACGCTGGGCGAGAAGGAGACAACTGTTGGTGCCATAGTAAGAAAATGGAAGAAGTACAAAATGACTGTCAATCGACAAAGATCTGGGGCTCCACGCAAAATCTCACCTCGTGGGGTATCCTTGATCATGAGGAAGGTTAGAAATCAGCCTACAACTACAAGGGGGGAACTTGTCAATGATCTCAAGGCAGCTGGGACCACTGTCACCACGAAAACCATTGGTAACACATTACGACATAAGGGATTGCAATCCTGCAGTGCCCGCAAGGTCCCCCTGCTCCGGAAGGCACATGTGACGGCCCGTCTGAAGTTTGCCAGTGAACACCTGGATGATGCCGAGAGTGATTGGGAGAAGGTGCTGTGGTCAGATGAGACACAAATTGAGCTCTTTGGCATGAACTCAACTCGCCGTGTTTGGAGGAAGAGAAATGCTGCCTATGACCCAAAGAACACCGTCCCCACTGTCAAGCATGGAGGTGGAAATGTTATGTTTTGGGGGTGTTTTTCTGCTAAGGGCACAGGACTACTTCACCGCATCAATGGGAGAATGGATGGGGCCATGTACCGTACAATTCTGAGTGACAACCTCCTTCCCTCCGCCAGGGCCTTAAAAATGGGTCGTGGCTGGGTCTTCCAGCACGACAATGACCCAAAACATACAGCCAAGGCAACAAAGGAGTGGCTCAGGAAGAAGCACATTAGGGTCATGGAGTGGCCTAGCCAGTCACCAGACCTTAATCCCATTGAAAACTTATGGAGGGAGCTGAAGCTGCGAGTTGCCAAGCGACAGCCCAGAACTCTTAATGATTTAGAGATGATCTGCAAAGAGGAGTGGACCAAAATTCCTCCTGACATGTGTGCAAACCTCATCATCAACTACAGAAGACGTCTGACCGCTGTGCTTGCCAACAAGGGTTTTGCCACCAAGTATTAGGTCTTGTTTGCCAGAGGGATTAAATACTTATTTCCCTCTGCAGAATGCAAATAAATTCATATACTTTCCACAATGTGATTTTCCGGATTTAATTTGTGATGTGCTATCTCTCACTGTTACCAATAACCTACCCTTCAATTATGGGCTGCTCATGTCTTTGTCAGTGGGCAAACTTACAAAATCAGCAAGGGATCAAATACTTATTTCCACCACTGTATATTCAGAACTGTCTTATAATATCTGCTTGTTATATTACTATCATGTTTTATCATTATCATGTTATCCAAGATTCTTCTGTAACACTAACCAGCTTATTTTCAAAACAGAAAGACGCCCATATTTCGACCCAAATCAGGAGATGGGTGTCCGTTTCCCGTGGGCGCCCAAATCGGTATAATCGAAACCTGATTTTTGGCATCCTCAACTGCAGTCCGTCACGAAGGCGGGACTGGGGTGTGGTTATCGGCCGAGGAGAGATGGGCGTCTTTAGCTGATAATCGAAACAAGAAGGGCGTTTTTGGCGAGAATTTGGTCCGCTTTATTTGGACCCTTTTTTTTCAGGTCCAAGTCCCAAAAAAGTGCCCCAACTGACCAGATAACCACCGGAGGGAATCGGGGATGACCTCCCCTGACTCCCCCAGTGATCACTAACCCCCTCCCACCAACAAAAACCCACTTTACAATCTTTTTTCCCAGTCTGTATGCCAGCCTCAAATGCCGTACCCACCTCCATGACAGCAGAATGTGGTCTATCCTCTGACAGCCTTTCCCTGGTTCTGATGTGGGTCTTGGGTGAGTGTGACACCTTTTCTGTTAAGGGCACTGCAGTGTCACATCAGCAATGCATTGTGGTGGGTGTAGGGTATTGGGCTCCGTGATTCCACTAGCTTGTGTTAAATGCTCACTATGTTGGTAGTTGGCAGGCTCTATTCCCATGGTGTTTTTCCCTCTGCTTACTGGGTCAGAGTGTGCCCTGTTTTGTTTCCGGTAGTTCATGAGGTAGTTGCCATTTGTGTAAGACACTTTTAGATCCTTTTCATGTGTTAGCCACGTTACAGCACTTAGTTCTTACCTTGAATGTTGCTGAAAGAGGGCATTGTACACCATTCTGCCAGTTCAGACCTACTGCTAATCTCAGTACCAGCAAGACTCGCCAGTGGGGCACAACCTCTGATCTGCAGTTAACTGTGAGTAAAGGTGCTTATTCAAATGAAGGACGTTTTCAGCGAGATTAGTCTTCAGGTGTCAACTGCTATGCCAAGGTTATACAGCAGCAACAAGTCCTGTCCCTGGAGCACTTTTAGTGGGTACTGCAGTGCACTTCAGGCAGGCAGACCCAGGCCCATCCCCCCCACCCGTAACACTTGTGGTAGTAAATGGGAGGCCTCTAAAACCCACTGTACCCACATGTAGTTGCCCCCTTCACCCCTAAGAGCTATGGTAGTGTTGTACATTTGTCCCTCCCATGACCAAATGGCTTGGATTGGGACGTTTCTGAGCTGGGCGTTTTTAGTTTCCATTATCGAAAAAAAAACAAACAAACGCCCATCTCAGAAGGGACCAAATCCATGGCATTTGGTCCATCCAAACCGTATTTTCGAAACAAAAGATAGACGCCCATCTTTTTCGATAATATGGTCTGTCCCGCCTCTTCACATATCCGTTTTCGGACATAGACGCCCATGGAGATGGGTGTTCGCGTTCGATTATGCCCCTCTAAATGACTTTTTCCTAATTATATTTCCACCATTCATGATGTATTGTAAACCACATTGAGCCTGCAAAAAGGTGGGAAAATGTGGGATACAAATGCAATAAATAAATAAATACCCAGGTGAGGCAGGCCTAGATGGGGCCCACCCGGTCGCTGCATTGCTTTGTGTTACCCAGGGAATGTAGGAGTGACTCACAGATTGAATGTACCTGGCCATCTGCATCCGAAATCAAAGGAAACAGAATGTGGCAACCAAAACAGAAAGATACAGAGGAAGGCATGCCTAGCGAAAAAGCCCCCCCCCCCCCCCAACACACACACCTGGAGAGAAGGAGGGCAAAGGGTGGGAGGGAGAACAGCGTTCCAGGTGTTACAGGAGAAGGATTAAGAGGAGAACCCAGCCAACATAGCAAAACCTATCCATAACCACACCCTGTTAATCCACGTAGTCCCTGGAGTAACCCCATAGAAAAGACCAATTGCTACCTCTGGTCCTGTGGTCTACCTTCAAGTACACCAATCACCAGGTAACAACCCGGACCACGGGGGGGGGGGGGGGGGGGGGGAGCACTCACACTGCAGTCTTGCTTGGCCATCTATTAAATGTACCTAACCTGGTCACCTGCCATCAGAGAAAAAACCCCTGCCCCCAGGGCTGCCGAGAGACTGGGCCAGGCCCGGGACAAGGCCGCCACCGGGCCCTCTCTCCACCCCCGGGCCCTCTGCACTGACCTTAAGCACCTCACCTTCGAAAGCACAGCAACAAGCAGCGGCAGACCACTCCTTCCTTCCGTGACACCGCCCTCATGGAAGTTACGTCAGGCGACGGCAGGACACGGATGGAAGGAGTGGTCTGCGGCTGCTTGCGCTTTTGAAGGTGAGGCGCTTAAGTTCAATGCCAAGGAGCGACGGAGGGCAGGCGGGCCGGACTGCGGCGGCGGCGCCGGGCCCTCCCCGGAGGCCCGGGCCTGGGGAATTTTGTCCCCCCTGTCCCCCCCTCTCAGCGGCCCTGCCTGCCCCTATGTCCTTTGTAGGAGTTACTGAGAAATGGGCCAGATATTTATTTATTTATAGCATTTATATCCCAGGCTCAATATAAACCCTATAGACCACCACCACCCAATGTGCCGGATCACCTCAGCACTAGGACTCATCATCACAGCTATGCGGAACGAGTGCAGATATACTGCCATCATTTTGCCCAGAATCCCCCCCTGCATCCTGTCTCTTGGACCAAAGAAAAGCCACCACTGTCATATCCAGGTAGAAGGCACCACAGAAAGTTTCAGCTTCCCTTATACTCCAAAGCTGTTCTGGCGGCCTCGGGTGCCAAAGTCCGAAAGAGGTTGAACTGAAAGCGAGAAAACGCATCCGCAATTTGATTATTAGTTCTAGGAACATGGCAAGCCCTAATAGAAAGGTTAAGCTTCAAGCAGCGCAAATACCAACTCCCTTATCAAGGAATTCACCAACTCCTTAATAACCACTTCAACCACGCCTAAATTATCACACCAAAACAACACTCGCTTATTGCACAGGCAATCCGGACACAACTCACATGCTACAACGAAACAGCTCCAGATGAGTAATGTTCTGACAGAACAGTCCAATGGCCCCTGACAATAAAGGCTGAAACCCAATCTCCCTGCTGCATCGGAATGAAGTTCCAGATTCACATTGGAAATTTCTTTGCTTTGAACGTTTACTCCTCCTGCTCTCGTGTACTTTTCCCCCCCTCCCCTCCCCTCCCAACCCTCCTCATCCCCTTAGTCCTCATCCATAATCCTTAGAAGCAGGGCAGTATTAGGGGGTGGCAAACACGGCAATTGCCCTGGACCCCCATACTATAAGGGGACCCCAAACCTGCCTCAAGCTAAAGGAGGCATATGCTGATGGCCAGTTTTTGGGCCCCTGAACGTCTAACACCAGTCCTGCTTAGAAGGTCAGTAGAACCCGGAACAAACCCACCGCAAAGATGGGTCGCCCCTCCCAACTCTCACATCTGTTACTTCCAGTGATTAACAACTAATTGCAGAGCTATAATAATAAGAAAATCAAATAGAGCTTTATCTTCTATTGATAAGATGGAGTTAAGTACATAAGTATTGCCACACTAGGACAGACCAAAGGTCCATCAACCCCAACATCCTGTTTCCAACCGTGGCCAATCCAGGTCACAAGTACCTGGCAAGATCCCAAAAAAGCTCAATACATTTTATGTTGCTTATCCTATAAATAAGCAGTGGATTTTCCCCAAGTCCATTTTAATAATGGTCTTTGGACTTTTCCTTTAGGAAGCCATCCAAACCTTTTTAAAACCCTGCTAAGCTAACCGCCTTTACCACATTCTCTGACAACGAATTCCAGTGTTTAATTACATGTTGAGTGAAGAAAGTTTTTCTCAGATTCATTTTACATTTACTACTTTGTAGCTTCATTGCATGCTCCCTAGTCCTAGTATTTTGGGAAAGAGTAAGCAAACAATTCATGTCTACCCATTCCACTCCACTCATTATTTTATAGACCTCTATCATATCTCTTCTCAGCCGTCTTTTCTCCAAGCTGAAGCGCCTTAGACGCTTCAGCCTTTCCTCAAAGGGAAGTCGTCCCATCCCCTTTATCATTTTCGTTGCCCTTCTCTGCACCTTTTCTAATTCCACTATATCTTTTTTAAGATGCGGCGACGAGAATTGAACACAATATTCGAGGTGCAGTTGCACCATGGAGCGATACAAGGGCATTATAGTGTCCTCACTTTTGTTTTCCATTCCTTTCCTAACAATACCTAACATTCTATTTGCTTTCTTAGCCGCCGCTGCACACTGAGCAGAGGGTTTCAACGTATCATCAACAATGACGCTTAGATCCCTTTCCTGGTCGGTGACTCCTAACTGGAACCTTGCATTACGTAGCTATAAGTGATAGCGATTTTCAAATAATGTACTGTAGAGTGAGGTGTTCAGAAAAATAAAAGATTTTCTGAATCTTATCTCAAACGCCCCACTAGTATAGCTGTAAATTGTCACATTGGTACAGTAGGTGAACAAGAGTTCCAGTTACCTTGTGCCAAGACCAACAAAAGGTATGAAGAGACGATCTGCCGAGTTTGAATTTCCTGGGCGTCCATAATGCACGATGTTGTAAAATGTAAATGGACCGAGTTAATGAGGAGGATAAGGAAGCCCTGGGGCCGAACTTCGAGAAATTGTGCCAATCCTCTTGAGACAGCTGATCATTGATGTCTTTTTCCCCAGACTGTCTAGTACCGGCACAAAAGTTTCTCTTGTGTAACTGGAGAGCTTTATAAAAATTGATGCTTTTTTGCTTTTTAAACACAAATGTTCAGTTGATGTCTTTATTGATATCAATAGAAACCAAACAAAATAAAACATGGAAAAGAAAATAAGATGATACCTTTTTTATTGGACATAACTTAATACATTTCTTGATTAGCTTTCGAAGGTTGCCCTTCTGCGTCAGATCGGAAATAAGCAAATGTGTTAGCAGATAGTATATATAAGAGAAACATCAAAGCATTACTTTGACAGTCTGACAGAGTGGGAGGGTGGGGGTATGCATGGGGACATCAAAGCATTTCATTGATATTCTTACAGGATGGGTGTTGGTAGGTGAGAGGAGGGTAATAAACAGAGAAATACAACTTTATGGTTTATAATGGGTTAGAAATCCCAGATCCTTGTTAAGTCCTGTCTGTTGGGTGTTAAAATATTCAATAGACAAACCCAACCCGATCTGAAGCACTTTAGTCAGTGAAGGATTGATCACAGTGAGCTGGAGAGCTTGTGTCAAGACTGCCTTAAAATACAAAGTTTGATAAAGTGGTCAGAAACTGACAGAACAGGCAGAAACTTAAAACAGTGTTAACAGCTAAAGTTTCCATATAAGAAATTCTCTGAGCAGTCCCTACAGGCTGCCTTTGGCAACAAACACTGTGTCAATTGTAGCACAGCTAAGCTTAGGCCACTGAAGTCCTCAAAGCTTGTAAAAACATTGTATCAATTCTAGCACAGCTAAACTGGAATTACAACATTAACACACATTCCAATTAGAAATTAAAATACAAATTACAGTACTTCAGAAGTAAACCCTTTTCTATAGTAGTTTATGGCTATGGAGGGACATTTTGAAAAAACCTCCAAGTCAGACTTGGGAGGTCCTGCTCATAACATTGAAAAAACAAACCTGTCTATCTTACAACCATTTTCAAACAGGAAAACATCCAGCTTTTCTGTTTGAAAATGTCTGTGAGATGGACGTTTTTGTGCTGAGAATGTCCAAACTGAATAGCCATTTTCCAAAATAAAATGTCCAACTTATGAATGGCAAAAGAACAAGGATAGGGACGTCCGTCTGGCATCATTTTGTCCAGGCAGAGCAGAGGGGTAGCCAAGGGACCCTGGTTCAAATCCCATTTTAACTCTTATTTTGTAATTGTGAGCCCTCCAGAAACATAAAAATACCCAATTCTACTTGAATGTCTAGCATTTCAACAGCCTTCAGTATTGCATGTGGATTATATATTCAGGTACAGTGGGGATATTTCTGTTTCTGGAGGGCTCACGATTTTAAACAAATTGAGCTAATGTGGGATTTAAATTGGGGTCCCTTGGTTTCAAGCCCACTGAACTAACCATTAGGCTACTTCTCACACTTGCCTCTTGCTTTGGTCAGAATACCTGTGATACCTGAGGCTGTCACAGCACCTGGTATTCCTTCCTAGTTTCACTTTCAGGGGAGAGGGAGGGGGGTCAGTAACCACTGGGGAATTACAGAGGGATCATGCCTTAATCCCTGCAGTGGTCAGCTGCTCAATTACCTTTTTAAAACCTAGACGTGATTGAAACAGGTCTAACTTCGGATTCCTAAATCTAAGAGTTGGATGTTTCTTCCCGTTCGATTATCGCTGTTGGACATCCTGTTTTTGAGTCCTTCCTAGTACTGCCCAAAACACACCTCCTACCCTCACCCAACACCCAACAAATTGCAGTGTTGGGCTTTTTTCCCCTGACTTTCCAAAATTGTTATTTGGACATTTTTTGGCAGGTAGACAGTTTTTTGGGGGGTATTTTGAGACATCTATGTGCTTTGAAAATGAGCACCATAGATACCCAGAAAATTCCTTCGGCGTTCTCCAAGCTAGTTCCTAGCAGACTCTTCAGGCATCTCCAAACCTTTTCCCAAAACTGTTGGAAGTATGTGCTTTTTGGGTCTCCATGTTTATTACAGTCTATGTAGGATTTTGAAGTTGGTTTCCTGTAATTAAGCACTTTCTACTAGTTGCATTCCCTCCACCACCCCATCTTGAAGATCTTATCACAGTATTCAGTCCCCATATCTTCTGCCCATTTCTGGACCGTAATTTTAAAGGCCTCTGTCCTGGGTCTTTCATAAACTCGGTTCCTTAGCGTTGCAGATTTTACATTTTATTTTTTGCTTTGCTGTGTTTGCGAGTCTTGCATAGATTCCTGGTTTTCTTGGGATTGCATCTTTGTCAAGATGGTTTTCCAGTGTTCACAATTGACTATATTCTTCAGTGATCTTTAAAGACAGATCCCTGATGTAGGCTCTTTTGCCGAAACACAGTGCTGTGTCAGGTCTCTTGAAGAATAAAAGTCTTATTTCCTCAATCAATCATCCTGCTGTTTTCCTACGGAAGAGCCTTGCTGGTTATTCCTTTTCCCTTGTGCTTCCGTACATACTGCATTGCGGTGCTCCCCCTTTTCATAAACTCGCCATAATAAGTTCTAAGTCCTTTAACTCAGTCCTCCTGTGGCCGCATTAAATCAAAGACAGAACGATGCTCAATGAGGTCATTAACATAATGTCTCATCTCCTATTGCCGCCATCTTTCCCCTTCCCCACACCTGTAACGTGTTTTGAACTCAGCAAAGGTTGGGACCTGGAACCTCATCTTCAATACAGTCATTTACTGACCCTTGCTGCTCTTTCTGCCATCCCCCAAATCCCTGTCCCTGTGGGAAATTTGGATGCCCTGAATCAGGGGCATAGCCAGACACCCAATTTTGGGTGGGTCTGGGTCCAAAATGGGTGGGCAGAAGAACCTCGCCCCGTCCCACAGGTGATTTGGTCTTTCCTTCTCTCGCCTGCATCCCATATTGTCTCTCAAACATCCCCCCTCTCCCGTATACCTTTTAAGTAGCAGATTTTCATTGCTCATGTTGGCCCCACACCCTTCCCTCTGATGCAACTTCCTGTTTCCGCCTAGGCAGAAATACATCAGAGGGAAGGCTGTGGGGCTGGTGCGAGCAGTATGTATGTCACTGCTCACTGCAGGCGAAGATCTGCTACTTACAAGGTATGCAGGAGGGACACTTGTTAGGAGTTTTCAGCTGGTGGGGCTTGGGGATCCCTGCCAACCACATCATAGGTGTGCTACTACTGGGTGGGCCTGAACCCAAAGTGGGTGGGCCTGGGCCCACCCAAGCCCACCCTTGGCTACGCCACTGCCCTGAATGGCAAGTATTTGGAAACCTTGGGATTTTTTTGAAATTGTGTCTGTGCCTGTTGCCTTTCTCAAAGGATTGACTTAACTAGAGGATGTCTTTTGTATTGTAGGGGCAGTGAGGTAGATTTTGAATGCAACAGATACGTCAAATGATATGGTCTACTCATTCGGACCTCCAGTTCCTCATTACAAAATTATCTGCTCTTTTTATAATGCCATTTTCTCTGTTTCCGTATAATTCAAGCATTTTATCTGGAAGGATCTGATGTACCTCATTTGTGGAGGAATGCAGAATACCATTATGAGACTCTGAGGGGCATTTTTGAAAGAAACGACTAAGTCGGAATTTGGATGTTTTACAAAGACGTCCAAATTTGGAGGCGGGGAGGTCATTTTCGAAAAAAAGATGGACGTCCATCTTTCATTTAGAAAATACCAAGGACATCCTTAGATTTGGACGTCTTTGATTTTCAGTGATTTTCAAAACCAAAGACGTCCAAAGTCTAAAACGTCCAAATGCAAGCCATTTGGACGTGGAAGCCAGCATTTGTAGTACACTGGTCCCCCTAACATGCCAGGACAGCATTGGGGGCACTGCAGTGGACTTCATAAAATGCTCCCAGGTATATAGCTCCCTTACCTTAAGTGCTGAGCCCCCCCAAAACCCACTACCCCCAACTGTACACCATTATGATAGCCCTTACGGGTGAAAGGGGGCACCTAGATGTGAGTACAGTGGGTTTCTGGTGGGTTTTGGAGGGCTCACTGTTTTCTCCACAAATGTAACAAGTAGGGGGGGGGGGTATGGGCCTGGGTCCACCTGTCTGATGTGCACTGCAGTACCCACTAAAACCGCTCCATGGGCCTGCAAGCGCTGTCATGGACCTGAGTATGTCATGTGAGGCTGGCAATCAATATTTTTAATGTTTTTTGAGGATGGGAGGGGGTTAGTGACCACTGGGGGACTAAGAGGAGGTCATCCCCGATTCCCTCTGGTGGTCATCTGGTCGTTTCGGGCACCTTTTTGTGCCTTATTCGCAATAAAAACAGGTCCAGGTGAAAACATCCAAGTTTTAGTCTTGGACGTCTCTGCTTTTTTCCATTATGGCTCAAAGACGTCAAAGTCTTAGGAACGCCCATGTCCCACCTACACAACGCCTCCGATAACCCCCCCCCCCACACACTCAGATTTGGACGTCCTTGCGACGGACTCTCGCTAGAGATGTCCAAAATCGAGTTTCGATTATACCGAGAGATGGACGTCCAAATGCCGATTTATGTCGGAAGATGGACGTCCATCTCTTGCGAAAATGAGCCTGTATATATTACTGAAACGTGACTACCTGAGGAACACTATAGACTGATTTGCAAGCCAGGGCTTCACTATTTCTTCA
Organism: Microcaecilia unicolor; assembly: GCF_901765095.1. Lineage (NCBI taxonomy): Eukaryota > Metazoa > Chordata > Amphibia > Gymnophiona > Siphonopidae > Microcaecilia > Microcaecilia unicolor. The sequence continues at coordinate 217,822,026 of NC_044040.1, read as the reverse complement.
GTGACTCCGGTAATTTCTCTGTTATATGCAGCCGTCTTTGCCTGCTCCACAGCAGCCTGACCTCCCCCGTCCTGTGCCCTGCCTCAGGTCAGTGGAGGGATATGTCCTTAGCCTGGGCCAGGAGACAGCTCTTATCCTTTCCAGGAAGTTGTTAGATGCCTAGCCATGAGCAGGAGCCTCTGCTATGTGCTGGTGGATTGCCAGGGGGTGGGTAATATGCTCCCCCACTCCACACCCAGACAGAGAAGTATATATCTATAGCTGGAGGGAGATTCTGCTTTCACTTTGAACAGGCAGAGAGCCAAACCTCCATAGCCCTGCAGAAGAAAAGCAGCAGTGTGCCTCGCAGGCTGCCTTTCCCCAGGGTAATGGAGGTAGGAAAACTGTGCAAGTGTTCCCAGTTAATGCTCTGAAAGGCATCAGTGTGTCAGCAGGTCCTGAAGTTGGGCAGAAGTTATGGGCCGAGCGGGAAATGACAGGCCAGAGAACCAACCCAGTGGCAGGACCAGGAGCGTTAGAAGATCAACAACCAGATGCACTAACCCAACGGAAAGAGCCCTTCCCTTCCCTTACCGATCCCTTAGCGGATCGGTAAAAAACGGGCATGCATGAAGGAAATCGCATGCAAATGAGCTGCTCGCTGTTAGCTCATTTGCACGCGATTTCCTTCCTAAGGAGGGGAAGCCAGTCGGCCAGCTGAGCATGCGCAGAGCAGCCAAGCGTTATGCTGCGTGTATAATAGCCGTCAATAAATTGCCGAGCATTTTGTGCAGCAGAGGGAGACAGCGTGAGAGAGAATCAGGGATCGGGACGTGCGAGGACGCCCAAATCAAAACTATTTGGACATCCCTTTCGATTATGCCCCTCTAGGTCTCTCTCAGGCAATCACAGCGCATTTAACTGACACCAGTGGTCATTTCGGTTCGGGCACCTTAGTTGTAAGAAAAATGCGTCCAAGAGAAGGATGCCCATCACAAAATCTGAAGAAACAAACGTCCAAGTGTTCGTCAGGGATGTCCTTTTTTTTTTTTTTTTTGAGTGAAGGACGTCCAAGTGTTAGGCACTTGAAAGGACGTCCCTGACGAGCACTTGGACGTTTTTTTCTTCCAATTTTTGCGATGAGCATCCTCCTCTGTTTGGGTCCTGCTCACAGCAGCCCCAACGAGAGGTGCAGACCTCCTGTTAGGTTTTCCACGGTGCATGGGGTCGGAAACGGTACTGCATCGGATCACATTCACATTATAATAGTAATTAGCTCGTTTTCGTTAGCTGCTACCGTGACAGGAAAACCCTTTTGTGCATGTCCCGGTTTAGTACTTGCGCGCTAAACTGGCTAGAACCAGTTTAAAACCAGGTTGCTGGCTCGTTAAGTTTAGTGCATCTGGCCCCTAGTCCTGTACACTCCCCTACCCCCCCCCCCCCCCCCCCCGGTCTGTCTCCATTTATCTGCAGCCTCCTTCGAAATCATTCTTTGCACAGGTTTTGCCTTTGCCCACTGCACTCACCTTGTCTTCAGTACTTTTCCTATAGCATGTAACAAGCTTACACCTCCTGGCCAGCTATTCCCCACCTCCCATTCATCAGTAGGTCTCAGCTATGGAATTCCTTCTGTCCAGGGATATAAATGCATTTCTTTGTTCTTCCCAGCGATCCCAAAATGCTATGACTAATGAAAATTCTCCAGAAATAAAGCTTGTCAGAGGCAGCATAACCCTGTTTCTGAACCGGCAACTCATGTACACGTCCTAACCAAGTATAAATGGTGACTTTCAAGAAACATTTTAACGTTTCAATAATTTTTATTGATGATGAGCACATTAGACAGGACCGTAACAATTCAAATATGACCTTTTGAATATTATAACATGCTTGTAAACATAAATATAAATCAGGCAACTTTTATCATCAAAGATTTTACCTTTTCTCCCTCCCGCCCCCCTCCCTATGGCCTATAGTTCCCAGTAGTTGACAACCCAGCGACACAAACAGCTCGACACAGCAAGTGTCTTAATACGTAACATAATATAGTGCATTAATCAGACAACAAGTGGTCCTTAGTCTTTAGTCGTTAATCCTACTGTCAAGCCCCTTTCCCTCTCCCGCCCTCTACCCTCCCATCCCTCCACCCCTCTCCCATACCCCCCCCCCCTTAGCGAGCAGGACCAGATTCCCCTCTGCTAAACCGTTAACCATACCTTTGGGTTAACCAGAGTTGAGGAGTAAACTACGTCCCCTGGGGCTCAGCTGCTGTAGGTACGGGGCCCAAACCTGAAGAAATAGCTTTTTACGTTTAGCTGATCGCTTTGAATCCCGAGCTTCCCATGTAGCCAAAAGATGTACCTGTTTTCGCCAATGCCAATAGGCGGGAGCCTCCGGGGAAGTCCAATATTGCATAATGCACTTACGAGCAACCAAACTCAGCTTCCTACAAAATAGAGCTGCAGGGCACGCGAAGAGGGGCAAAAGCCCGGGGCTGGTCTAACAAAAATTGCCTTTCTGTTCCTGTAATTTTATTCCCCATCCGAATCAAAAATCCACATACCCTCTGCCAAAATGCTCGACTTTTCGGGCATTGCCACATGGCATGATAAAATGAGCCTGGGCCCCCTCCGCACTTAGAACAATTAGAGCTCTCCGTTCCCATCAAATGAGCCAGCTGTGCCTTGGACATGCATCCTAATTTTAAAAAAGGAAGAACACACCAGTTTGGGCCTGATGGCATTTTCCACCCTTCACTCAAGCCACAGTGGGGAAAGGAAACAAGTTAAAAAAATGTTCCAGGTCAGTGACTGGGCATAATCTGGTAGAAAATCAGCCCTGAGTGATTCATTTCAAGACAGGATCAACCTGAACCTATGTTTTACTTATTTATTTAATTTCATTTTTTACTCCGCCCTATTAACTAAGTGGGTACCAATAAAGCATTCATGATAAAATCAATAAACGGACATACAACACAGACATTTTGTACAGAACCCTTTTGGCCGTCAAGCAGCTTTCACATCAACAATGTGTTTGCTAATGTTAATGTTTAATTGTGCTGGGAACTCGGCTATTTGAGAGTGGTGTGTCATGTGGGCAGAGAGTTGTATGTTTTTCAGTAAAATAATTAACTTAACAAGACGCTTGTATAACCAAATATGCTTGTAAATTCTTCAGTAAAAAAGGTATCATCTTATTTTCCTTGCGGGGTAGACAAATGCTTGAAAAATAAGGTCTTTCCGAGCACTCTACCAGAACCCTCATCCACACCCTTGTCACCTCTCGTTTAGACTACTGCAATCTGCTTCTTGCTGGCCTCCCACTTAGTCACCTCTCCCCTCTCCAGTCGGTTCAAAACTCTGCTGCCCATCTCGTCTTCCGCCAGGGTCGCTTTACTCACACTACCCCTCTCCTCAGGTCGCGTCACTGGCTCCCTATCCACTTTCGCATCCTGTTCAAACTTCTTCTACTAACCTATAAATGTACTCACTCTGCTGCTCCCCAGTATCTCTCCACACTCGTCCTTCCCTACACCCCTTCCCGTGCACTCCGCTCCATGGATAAATCCTTCTTATCTGTTCCCTTCTCCACTACTGCCAACTCCAGACTTCGCGCCTTCTGTCTCGCTGCACCCTACACCTGGAGTAAACTTCCTGAGCCCCTACGTCTTGCCCCATCCTTGGCCACCTTTAAATCTAGACTGAAAGCCCACCTCTTTAACATTGCTTTTGACTCGTAACCACTTGTAACCACTCGCCTCCACCTACCCTCCTCTCTTTCTTCCCGTTCACATTAATTGATTTGATTTGCTTACTTTATTTATTTTTTGTCTATTAGATTGTAAGCTCTTTGAGCAGGGACTGTCTTTCTTCTTCTATGTTTGTGTAGCGCTGCGTATGCTTTGTAGCGCTATAAAAATGCTAAATAGTAGTAGTAGTAGTAACAATTAGCATTTGAGGTTTCTTCTGGTTTCTTGGACCTGTTGGAATCCTCTCTTTTTCTATAGGATAATAAAACCTTTTCACTACTGTATTTCAGACCCTCTGAGATTTTGGGAGCAAATATTTCCTGATGTGTCAAGATAGACTCAAGAAGGAAGAAAATTGTTGTTGTTTTGCATCAGGAACTGCTTTGCTATAGGTGTTAAGTTTCAACTTAGGTCTCCCTGTAAATGTTTTGCACCTTTTGAGAATACTTAACAATTTCAGCTGAGATTCTTCTTGGACTCTAAAGGGAATCCAGCAGGGGGTACAAAGATAGTCCTTAGGGAGCTGGGATTTATTGATAGCTTCCTTTAATTGCCCATCCTTTTTCTGGCATATGATTCTTCCCTTTCATGGTCTAATTGCCATAAATTTCTAGATAGTTTCCTTTGGGATTTTTTCTTTTGGGTTTCTTTTGAGGATAGGAGTTTGTTTCTTTATCAAATGTTGTTTTGATATATTTATTTATTGGGATTTATTAACCGCCTTTATGAACAGATTCACCCAAGGCAGTGTACAGCAGGTTCAGTTTCACATAAAACTTTGTTAACATCATAACAGTGATAAAATGAGCAACTACAAACAAACATACCATAAATGAGATAAACTTCAATAGAACATTGAAATAACATAGATACGATGGTAATACTTTTCTATAGTTACATAGTAACATAGTAGATGACGGCAGAAAAAGACCTGCATGGTCCATCCAGTCTGCCCAACAAGATAAACTCACATGTGCTACTTTTTGTGTATACCTTACCTTGATTTGTACCTGTCCCGTTCAGGGCACAGACCGTATAAGTCTGCCCAGCACCATCTCCGTCTCCCACCACCGGCTCTGCCACCCAATATCGTCTAAGCTCCTTAGGATCCATTCCTTCTGAGCAGAATTCCTTTATATTTATCCCACGCATGTTTGAATTCCGTTACCGTTTTCGTTTCCACCACCTCCCGCGGGAGGGCATTCCAAGCATCTACTACTCTCTCCGTGAAAAAATACTTCCTGACATTTTTCTTGAGTCTGCCCCCCTTCAATCTCATTTCATGTCCTCTAGTTCTACCGCCTTCGCATCTCCGGAAAAGGTTCGTTTGCAGATTAATACCTTTCAAATATTTGAACGTCTGTATCATATCACCCCTGTTTCTCCTTTCCTCCAGAGTATACATGTTCAGGTCCGCAAGTCTCTCCTCATACATCTTGTAACGCAAATCCCATACCATTCTCGTAGCTTTTCTTTGCACCGCTTCAATTCTTTTTACATCCTTAACAAAATACAGCCTCCAAAACTGAACACAATACTGCAGGTGGGGCCTCACCAACGACTTATACAGGGGCATCAACACCCCCTTTCTTCTGCTGGTCACACCTCTCTCTATACAGCCTAACAACCTTCTAGCTACGGCCACCGCCTTATCACACTGTTTTGGCGCCTTCAAGTCCTCAGATACTATCACCCCAAGATCCCTCTCCCCATCCGTACCTATCAGACTCTCCCCGCCTAACACATACGTCTCCCGTGGATTTCTACTCCCTAAGTGCATCACTTTGCATTTCTTCGCAATGAATTTTAATTGCCAAACCTTAGACCATTCTTCTAGCTTCTGTAGGTCCTTTTTCATGTTTTCCACTCCCTCCGGGGTGTCCACTCTGTTACAGATCTTAGTATCATCCACAAATAGGCAAACTTTACCTTCTAACCCTTCGGCAATGTAACTCACAAATATATTGAACAGAATCGGCCCCAGCACCGATCCTTGAGGCACTCCACTACTCACCTTTCCCTCCTCCGAGCGAATTCCATTAACCACCACCCTCTGGCGTCTGTCCGTCAACCAGTTCCTAATCCAGTTCACCACTTCGGGTCCTATCTTCAGCCCATCCAGTTTATTTAAGAGCCTCCTGTGGGGAACCGTGTCAAAAGCTTTGCTGAAATCTAAGTAGATTACGTCCATAGCTCGTCCCTGATTCAATTCTCCTGTCACCCAATCAAAGAATTCAATGAGATTCGTTTGGCACGATTTCCCTTTGGCAAAACCATGTTGTCTCGGATCTTGCAACTTATTGGCTTCCAGGAAATTCACTATCATTTCCTTCAGCATCGCGTCCATTACTTTTCCAATAACCGAAGTGAGACTTACCGGCCTGTAGTTTCCAGCTTCTTCCCTATCACCACTTTTGTGAAGAGGGACCACATCCGCCATTCTCCAATCCCTCGGAACCTCTCCCGTCTGCAAGGATTTATTAAACAAATCTTTAAGAGGACCCACCAGAACCTCTCTGAGCTCCCTCAATATCCTAGGGTGGATCCCATCCAGTCCTATGGCTTTGTCCACCTTTAGCTTTTCAAGTTGTTCACTCTCTTCTGTGAACGGTGCTCTATCCACTTCAATCTCATTTGTACTTTTTCCAGTCCATCGCGGTCCTTCTCCAGGATTTTCTTCTGTGAAAACAGAACAGAAGTATCTATTTAGCAAATTTGCTTTTTCTTCATCATTATCCACATAGCGGTTCGCAGTATCTTTTAGTCTCACAATTCCCTTTTTATTCATTCTCCTTTCACTTATATACCTGAAGAAAATTTTGCCACCCCTCCTTACATTTCTAGCCATTTGTTCTTCCGTTTGCGCTTTCGCCAGACATATCTCTCTCTTGGCTTCTTTCAGTTTCATCCGGTATTCCTCCCTGTGTTCCTTTTCTTGAGTTTTTTTGTATTTCTGGAACGCCAACTCTTTAGCCTTTATTTTCTCAGCCACTTGCTTGGAGAACCATATCGGTTTCCTTTTTCTCTTGCTTTTATTTACTTTCCTTACATAAAGGTTCATGGCCCTATTTATAGCTTCTTTCAGCCTGGACCACTGTCCTTCCACTTCTTGTATTTCCTCCCATCCCATCAGCTCCTTCCTCAGGTATTCCCCCATTTTACTAAAGTCAGCACGCTTGAAATCCAGGAATTTGAGTTTTGAGTGGCCGCTCTCCACTTTAGCTGTTAAATCAAACCAAACCGTTTGATGGTCACTGCTGCCCAGGTGGGCACCCACTCGGATATTTGACACGCTATCCCCATTTGTGAGCACCAGATCCAGTGTCGCTCCCTCCCTCGTGGGTTCCGTCACCATTTGTCTGAGCAAAACACTTTGGAAAGCATCCACGATCCCTCTACTTCTTTCCGATTCTGCAGACGGAACCTTCCAATCTACATCTGGCAGATTGAAATCTCCCAACAACAGCACCTCTCTTTTCTTCCCCAACTTTTGAATATCAGCGATCAGATCTTTATCTAGTTCCTCCAATTGTGTCGGGGGTCTGTAGACAACACCCACGTGGACCAAGGTTCTATCCTCTCTTTTTAAGGTGATCCATATTGCTTCTTCCTTTCCCCAGTTCCCTGTCATTTCAGTCGCTGTGATATAATTTCTCACATACAGAACTACTCCTCCACCTTTACGCCCCTCTCTATCCTTCCTAAAAAGATTATAGCCTGGTATGTTTGCATCCCATTCATGGGAACCATTGAGCCATGTCTCTGTGATTGCAACTATGTCCAAGTCTGCCTCCAACATCAGGGCTTGAAGGGGCCAAATGCAGATATATAGATGGGGACAAGATGGGTGGTACACAGTCAGTTGGGATAAATAGATGGGTGACTAACTTAGACCAGCTACTCCTATACAAAGATTTTGCCTTGAGTTTATTTATTTATAACACAGTTTATAGACCACCCTATCCTAGGTCCTAGGCAGATTACAGGATGTGCAGGCAAGGTAGTCCAGCTTTTTGTCTCTCGGCGACCTTGCTCCTTCCAACAGGAAGTTTGCATCAAAAACGACAGAATCCACAGTAGCAAGCCATGAACACGTATGGTGCTGGAAAACCCACCATCATGCTGTTTGTTTTTGATCAAGGCTGTGGATCTGGAGGACAGAGGTAGGAAGACTCAGAGCAGCAGTTGCTGGGGAAGGGAAGGGAGAATAGGCTGGATATCTGGGGAGAAGGGATAGGAAGGAGAAATGCTGGACTACAGCCAGGGTGGGGGTCAGGATAGGGCTTGAGTCACCCCTGGAAGGGTGTATGGCTGAAGGTTAGTCTAGGGCATCAGATAACCCTCAGTCAGCCCCGAAGACCTGCAATGTCCCACTTCCTCTACCTACACAAGTGGAGGGGGGAGGGCTGAATTCCAGTGTAGGATTTGCTGTTTCTGCTGTGCAGAACAGGATTCCCAGGGCCTGAGGCTCAAACTGAGGTGTAGCATTAGCAGTGACACTAAATCACTTATCAAAATTTGGCACCAGATACAGTTATCTATGTTACCTATCCAAAATCTTGACCTGATTCAAGGATTTACCCCATCAGGTCCTGGTATGGACTTGTTTACTTTCAGTTGCGGCAGCTTGTTGAACGCTGGCACAAAAGAGAAGTATGAGACAGGAGGCAGGAGAATGATAAGCACAATGCAGGAGAGAGACCTTGGGGCGATAGAGTCTGAGCATCTCAAGGCAGCAAAACAATGTGGCAAGGCAGTGGCCAAAACCGGAAGGGTGCTAGAGAGAGAGGCATAACCAGCAAAAGAAAGAGGTGTTGATGCCCCTGTTCAAGTGAATGGTAAAGCCCCACCTGGAGTACTGTGTTCAGTTTTGGAGGCCGTATCTTTGCTAAGGATGTAAAAAGACTTGAAGCAGTTCAGAGAAAAGCAACGGAAATGGTATGGGGTTTGCGTTGCAAGACTTATGAGAAGACGATGACCTGAATATGTGTAACCTGGAGGAAAGGACGGATATGGGTGATATGATGCATGCATCATTGAAATATTTGAAAAGTATTAATATACAAACAAACCTTTTCCAGAGACAGGAAGACAGTTGAACCAGAGGACATAAATTGAGGTTACAAGGGGGTCGACTTAGGAGTAATGTCTGGAAATACTTTTCCATGGAGAGGGTGGTCAATGCCTGGAATGCCGTCCCATAAAGACAAAAACAACAATGGGATAAATACAAAGGAATCCTAGAGCTATGTCTGCTGCTGCAAAATATAGAATTCATGAGTATGGATCTTTCTGGGGCTGGCTTTAAGGGGTGAGCTGGTGAGGCACAAGCTCAGGGGCATCAAAAGCCTACCTGGCCAAATCGCCCTTTCACAGTGGCAGGAGCATGTTCCTTCCCACAGCTGTACTGCTCCTCTGCACTGAGCTGCCCTACAGATTTGAAAGGTGAGACTAGGCACTTCATATTTCTAGGGGGGCAGCAGGGGGCTGATGCTAGGAAAGGAGGACAGATCCCCTGAGAAGGCAAGTAGCAAAGTCATCTACAGGAGGACAGATCTGAAGGTAAAGGGCTGCAGGAGAGCAGGGTCTCAGACTTAAGCGGAGACATTAGGAATTGGGTAGGAGACCAACGGAAGACACTGTGGCTGAGTATTGGAAATGTAAGTGGGGACCTGGGGCTTGAGATGGATTCTGAGTGAGGACTAAGAAATTGACCAGGGATTAAAAAAAACAATGGGGATGGTTTGAGGGGCTGTGGACAGGGGGCTAGTCTTTGAAGTGTTGGAATGTATTGTATTTTTTACATGCATTGCCTGTCACCTATTATTTCTCTGCTATTACTCTGTGACCTCTGATGTGAATTACTTAGAGAGGTCACACAGCTATGCAACTTCCTGTGGGGGTTAGACACTGCACATGCAGCACATGGAGCACATGGAGCTCATGATCTCTCCTAACCTGAGAGGATCTATGGTGGTGTGAGCATCCATTACCATCTAAGCACATGGAAGGAGCTGATAATACAAATGTATAGTAATATGTATATATAAGCCTGTCTGATTATAATCTAACTACAAACTGTGAGTAAACAGATGTTTTGTTACTTCAACTTTAAAGTGACTCAGCAGTGAATTATTCAGGGGTGAATGAGAGAGAGATGAAGAAAGAAATTAACATTTCTAAAGCTGAAGCTGTGTGTACTAAAATCTGCTAATTATTTACTACAAATAATCCAACAAAAGGGTTATGGGCCCAGGGCCAGGAATTGAAAAAGAAGAGAAATATTACCAGGCAGAAAAAAAAGGCCACATTTTTCTCTTAAGTTTTAAAGGAAAGATTCAGTCTGTCTCTCTCTCCCCCCACACAGCAGACAGAAGGCTAAGAAAATGGCTGAGGGAAGAAATTTACCATTGTTCTATTCTCTCAAGGTGCCTAAATTAACTGAGTTTAATTATCAGCAGTGGGAACTAAGATTCATATGTCTCCTTCGAGCAAAAAGATTAAATATATGCTTAGACCAAGACAGAACAGCTGAAAATATGGCTGAATGGGACAATGCAAACTATTATGTGAAGTGCATGCTTTTGGAAGCTCTCTCAGAGAAACAAGCCATATTAGTGGAGGGAAAAGATACACCAAAGGACATTTTACATAAACTGAGAACTATGTATGCAACTACATATGCAAAGCAGCAACCAATTTGGTTGGCAGAGTTGAATGAAACCAAATTAAGGGATAAAAGTAAATGTAATGATCACATTATGCATCTTATGTCTTCATTTCAAAAGTTAGAACTTTCTGGAATTCCCATGTGTGATGCATTGAAAAGAGCATTTCTTTTTACCTCACTATCAAAGAAGTTTGATGTTTTTAGGTCTGTAAATGAGGCCATTGAAGGGCAATCTTTTGAACAGGCAACATCAAAACTAAGGCAGGAATGCATAATAAATGATTCTGAGGAGATGTGTTCTCAAAGCAAGTCAGAGAGAAATGAAACAAATTTCTTGGCAAAGAACAGAGGAAGGCGGAGCTATGAGAAAACTCCACCCAAGGGCAAGCTGATTTGCTACTCATGTGGAAAGGAGGGACATGTATCTAAATGGTGTAAGGAAACACAAAACACTCCCTCTAGCTCACCTAAGCCAATGGAACTAAAGAATTTTCAAACCAGGAAATGTATGAAGGACAAAGATAAACACAAGGGCTTTCTAATGGCAGAAAAATCTTTGACTATGGTAAATAATAATTCAAATGAAAGTACTTGGATTTTGGATTCGGGGAGCACATGCCATTTAACCAATTGTAAGGATTTCTTTCAGGAAATGTGTCCAGAGGAAGGTATTCTTAAAACTGCAAACGCAGGGACTGCTAAGATCCAAGCAAAAGGTATTGGATTCTTAAAATGCAAAGTGTCTAATGAAGTTAAAGAAATTCCTGTAAGTGATGTCTTGTATATTCCCCAAGCAGTTTGCAATATGCTTAGTGTATCTACATTAGATAAGAAGGGTTTTGTGATTCATTTTGAAAACAGTAAGTGCACAATCTCTAAAAATGATGAAGTGTATGCTGAAGCTTTTATGCATAATGATATTTATAAACTGAGCATTTCAGGTGAAGCCTCACATATGGTGCAAGTAAGGAAGAATGATGGTAAATGTAGTCTGGAAATCTGGCACCGCCGCCTGGGACATCGTGATTCTAAGGTGATCCAGGATCTTTACAGTAAGCAACTGGCCACCGGCATTCAGATAAGTGCAGATGCTGGTAAAATGGAGAAATGCATAGACTGTGTTACTCAAAAAGGTGTGAGACCCTCATTTCCTGCATACACAGGAAATAGGAGTAATAAAGTGCTGGACTTAATACACAGTGACATATGTGGACCGTTTAATATCCCATCATTGGGAAATAACAGATTTGTGCTAATATTCTTGGATGATTTCTCTAGATATTGTGTGGCCTATTTGCTGAAAGAAAAAAGTCAAGTCACAGACATGCTGAAGAAATACGTAGCCATGGTGAGCAACAAATTTGAAAGAAAACCAAAGGTTCTTCAGACCGACAATGGTGGTGAGTTCACTTCACAAAGCATGCGCACATTTCTAGAACAAGAAGGCATTCAGCATATCACAACAGTAGCTTATACACCAGAGCAAAATTCTGTTGCAGAGAGAAAATTTAGGTCAATTGTGGAAATGACCAGATGTATGCTGTCAGATAGCAATCTCCCTAAAAGACTATGGGGGGAAGCCATTCTCACAGCAGTGTACCTACAAAACAGAATGCCAACTAAAGGCGCTGAGCGCACACCACATGAGACATGGCATGGTAGGAAGCCAAACCTGTCACACATAAGAACATTTGGAAGTACAGCATATGCTCATGTACCAAAGCAAAGAAGGCATAAGCTGGATTCCACAACAGAAAGGGGCATTTTAGTTGGCTATGCTCCAGGACACAAAGGATATAGAATTTTGAATCTGAAAACTGGCATTGTTGGCATAAGACATGTTACATATTTTGATGAAAACAAGAGGGTTGATAAAGGCTGGATTATCCCAGATGAGCCTTATCATCCAGAATATGAAACTAGAACCATAATAGACATGCCAGTGTATATAAATGCCATACCAAGGCAGATGTCTGAAAGCAACTCACCTGTATCTAACGAGGAACAGGCAGAGGAAGCAGACACAGAAAGGATCATTGAAGAAGACAGTACAGTTGGAGAAGGGGAATCAATTGGAGAAGGACTCTCAGATTTAGAGGATGCGGAAAGGTCAGACCAACCTGTTGTCAGACGCTCATCCAGGGAAAACAAAGGTGTTCCACCCCCAAGACTGTCTTACCTAACAAAGTCAGCAGAAGCTCAAGAGCCCTTAACATGGGATGAGATTGAGAAAATGCCAGCAGAAGAAGCTGCTGAATGGCATAAAGCTGCACAAGAAGAAATTGATGCATTGGATAAAAATAATACTTGGATTCTTACAAAATTACCTCCTGGCAAGAAAGCTATAGGATGCAAATGGGTATTCAAGTTAAAAAGGAATGCACAAGGAAAAGTGGAAAGGTATAAAGCCAGATTAGTGGCAAAGGGATATCTTCAAAAATATGGAGAAGATTTTGATGAAGTGTTTGCACCTGTAGTGAAACACACGACAATCAGAACACTTCTGAGCATTGCAGTCTCAAAAGGCATGCAAGTAAACCACATTGATGTGAAAACAGCGTTTCTTCACGGAGATATAACTGAAGACTTGTACATGGAACAGCCAACAGGTTTCATAAATACAAAACAAAGACAGCTAGTGTGTAAATTAAACAAAGGTCTTTATGGATTAAAGCAAAGTGCAAAATGTTGGAATGAAAAATTGCATGAAATATTGACAAATTTAGGATTTAAGCAAGGTGAAGCAGATAAATGCTTGTACACTAGGTGCACAAATGGACAATATGCATACATTTTAGCTTTTGTTGATGATCTGCTCATTGCAAGCAAAAGTGAGCAAGAGTACAAGGACATTGTAAAGTGTTTAAACCTCAATGTTGAGATAAAAGAACTGGGTAATGTGTCATACTATCTTGGTATAGAAATTGAGAAACAAAATGATGGTTCTTATCTTCTAAGCCAGAAGCAGAAAATAAATGAGCTTATTGAAAGTTTAGGTATGCAAGATGCCCAAGTTGTAAGCACTCCCATGATCACTGATTTTCTGAAGGATGAAACAGTAAGAGAACCTTTACCAGATAACATCCAATATAGATCAGCCATAGGTAAGCTTTTATATCTAGCTACCACATACAGGGCTGATATAGCAAATGCAGTAGGAATTTTGAGCAGAAGGGTCAGCTCACCTACCAAATCAGATTGGACTGCAGTTAAAAGGATGGTAAGGTATTTAAAGGGTACCATTGATTGTAAATTAAAGATTTCAGCCAATAGTAATCCAAAACTAATATGTTACTGTGATTCAGATTGGGCAGGGGATCATTCTAATTATAAATCCACAAGTGGATATGTGTTTATGTATGGAAATGTACAAATTTCATGGGCCAGTCATAAACAAAGTATTGTGAGTTTGTCTTCTACAGAAGCTGAATACGTGGCCGTATCGGAAGCGTGCAGAGAACTGATGTGGATTGAAAAACTTTTGCTGGATTTCGGAATAGCTGAAAAGAGACCAATCCAGATAATGGAAGATAATCAGAGCTGCATCCGACTGTCACAGAATGACAAGGTTCAGTCACGCACCAAGCACATCGCAACGAAATACCACAACGTGCGAGAGTTGGCAAAAGAAGGGGTCATCAGTCTACACTATTGTCACACCAGTGAGATGACAGCTGACATCATGACCAAACCGTTACCCAGAGAACATTTTGTGAATCTGCGTATAAAGCTTGGACTTTGTATGAATAAATAATTGCATGACAGTTATGCATGAGAAGGGGTTTGTTGGAATGTATTGTATTTTTTACATACATTGCCTGTCACCTATTATTTCTCTGCTATTACTCTGTGACCTCTGATGTGAATTACTCAGAGAGGTCACACAGCTATGCAACTTCCTGTGGGGGTTAGACACTGCACATGCAGCACATGGAGCACATGGAGCTCATGATCTCTCCTAACCTGAGAGGATCTATGGTGGTGTGAGCATCCATTACCATCTAAGCACATGGAAGGAGCTGATAATACAAATGTATAGTAATATGTATATATAAGCCTGTCTGATTATAATCTAACTACAAACTGTGAGTAAACAGATGTTTTGTTACTTCAACTTTAAAGTGACTCAGCAGTGAATTATTCAGGGGTGAATGAGAGAGAGATGAAGAAAGAAATTAACATTTCTAAAGCTGAAGCTGTGTGTACTAAAATCTGCTAATTATTTACTACAAATAATCCAACATGAAGAATACAAATGGGAGAGGTAAAAAGAGGGCATGGGGGTAAGATGTAAGAAAGGGACTGGAGGTGGGAAGGGGTTGACTGCTGGGCAGACTTCTACAGTCTGTGCCTGAGAAGGGCAAGGACAAATCAAACTCAGGTATAGAATATGACACATGGAAACAGGATGAAATCAAAGCAAACGCAGTGGTGCTTAGAGTCATAGTTGGGAAGTAAAGGCTAGTGCTGTCTTAATTATGGAAAGAGAGATCTGGATGGGATGGAATGGGTTTTGACCGCAACTCTAGCAGTGCCGGCAGACTTCTATGGTCTGTGACCCCAAAATAGCAAAAACAGAACAAGAACTGGTATGTTTATTTTATTCACATTCAACGGCTCTGCCTTGTTGGGAAGACTGGATGGACCTCCTGAAGAAAGACTAAGGAGGCTAGGGCTATTCAGCTTGGAGAAGAGACGGCTGAGGGGAGACATGATAGAGGTATATAAAATAATGAGTGGAGTGGAACAGGTGGATGTGAAGCGTCTGTTCACGCTTTCCAAAAATACTAGGACTAGGGGGCATGCGATAAAACTACAGTGTAGTAAATTTAAAACGCTAGCAACATTCCATGTAGAAGTCGGCCCTTGCAGATCACCAATGTGGCCGTGCAGGTCTGACGTCCTGCATGTATGTGCAGGACGTCAGACTCACAGAAACAGAAGCCTGCGCAGCCTTCTACATGGAATGTTGCTAGTGGAATAGCAACATTCCGTGTAGAATCTGCAATAGTAGCAACATTCCATGTAGAATCTCCAATAGTATCTATTTTATTTTTGTTACATTTGTACCCTGCGCTTTCCCACTCATGGCAGGCTCAATGCGGCTTACATGGGGCAATGGAGGGTTAAGTGACTTGCCCAGAGTCACAAGGAGCTGCCTGTGCCTGAAGTGGGAATCGAACTCAGTTCCTCAGTTCCCCAGGACCAAAGTCCACCACCCTAACCACTAGGCCACTCCTCCACTGTTCCAAATAATGCTATAAAATTAGCACAATAGCGCCGGGAAACAATGCCCCAATGATCAAAACTATTAGCATTCAAATTTATACATGCTATTACAGTGGCCTAGCCACAGGTGGGCCTGGGTGGGCCAGGACCCATCCACTTAGGGCTCAGGCCCACCCAAGAGTAGCTCATGTTTAGCGGTAGCTGGTGGAGATCCCAAGCTCTACCGGCTGAAGACTTCCCTCTGATGGTAATGAAAACACTACTCTCCGTGATACTGGCACCTGTGCATGTTCAGTTTTCAGCTCATGCCTGCTGCAGATTGCCAAGGTGGAAAGAAGCATTTTCCTGCCAGCTGAGAAAATTTTTCTTCACCCAACGTGTAATTAGACTCTGGAATTCGTTGCCGGAGAACGTGGTACGGGCGGTTAGCTTGACGGAGTTTAAAAAGGGGTTAGATAGATTCCTAAAGGACAAGTCCATAGACCGCTATTAAATGGACTTGGAAAAATTCCGCATTTTTAGGTATAACTTGTCTGGAATGTTTTTACGTTTGGGGAGCGTGCCAGGTGCCCTTGACCTGGAATGGCCACTGTCGGTGACAGGATGCTGGGCTAGATGGACCTTTGGTCTTTCCCAGTATGGCACTACTTATGTACTTATATACTGAGATATCTTTTGGTGGTGGTGGTGGGGGGAGAACATTTGGTGCCCACCCAGTTCTTGCCTAGGCCCACCCAAAATCTGTTATCTGGCTACGCCCCTGTACATCCTTAGTACAGTCTAAGTTTATACTGCATACTACTCTGATTCTATGCAAATCTATTTGATGCATATTCATTAGGCATATCCTGAAAACCTGACCTGCTTGTGGCCCTCAAAGTCTGACATTGTGCACCCCTGAAATGACAGCAGTCCTGTCCTGGGGGACCTTTGCTAGTCAGGTTTGCAGGATTACCACAATGAATATGCATGATCTAGATCTGCATACATTCTGATGTCACTATATGCAAATCTGTTTCATGCTCATTCATTATGAATAGATGAAAACTAGGTACAGCAGGGTTGGGACACACAGGGAGTGAGGAGAGGTGCTTCTGGTTGCTATTTGTTTTGTGACAGGGTGGGAAAGACGTCGTTGTACGTTGTACGTGCTGCGACGTCAGACTCCGAAGTGGATTTCAACAGCGCCTATCACAGCAGCACGGCCACGGAGGCCGAAGATGAATTTTAAACACCGCGGGGCGGCTGGCGGGGGTTTGGGGTCCTCCGCCGGCTGAAGAAGAAGTTTTTACGGCAGCGGCAGGTGGAAGCAGACCTCGGCTGGCGGGGGTTGGGGTCCCCCGCCAGCAAAAGTAAGAACGGCAGCGGGGGAGGGTTGGCGGCGGGAGGGGGGTGGAGAGAGTCATTGGTGGCGGTGGGGGCTCGGCGGCGGCGGCGGCGGGGGGGGGGGGGGCTAAAATGTGCCCCCTCCCTCTGGCTCTGGCCCCCCCCTACCGCCGGAGTCCAGATACGCCCCTGCAACATACTCTGATTTCATTTATAGAAGGTTATAAGTTCAAATCTCAGGTTCACTGGTAAGAAAATCCCCCAAATTCTTGTCACAGATTCTGTTTCAGTGAGATTCCCTGTAAGAGGGGCTGTTCCTTCCCTCTTTTGGAGTGGAGGAGTAGCCTGGGGAACTGAGTTCAATTCCCACTGCAGCTCCTTGTGACCCTGGGCAAGTCACTTAACCCTCCATTGCCCCTGGTACAAAATAAGTACCTGAATATATGTAAACCGCTTTGAATGTAGTTGCAAAAACCTCAGAATGGCGGTATATCAAGTCCCATTTCCCTTTCCCTTATGACATCACAATATCAGAAGTGAGCCAAGTATCGGGCAATCAAGCCATTGTGACATCACTGATGAGGTTGGCTCTTATTGGTGGAATGAGTGGAGGAGTAGCCTAGTGGTTAGTGCAGTGGACTTTGATCCTGGGGAACTGTATCGGGCAATCAAGCCATTGTGACATCACTGATGAGGTTGGCTCTTATTGGTGGAATGAGTGGAGGAGTAGCCTAGTGGTTAGTGCAGCGGACTTTGATCCTGGGGAACTGAGTTCGATTCCCACTGCAGCTCCTTCTGACTCTGGGCAAGTCACTTAACCCTCCATTGCCCCTGGTACAAAATAAGTACTTGAATATATGCAAACTGCTTTGAATGTAGTTGCAAAAACCTCTGAAAGACAGTATATCAAATCCCATTTCCCTTTCCCTCCCCGGGTTCCTTTTTGTTGGTTCTCTTTTCTTTATTGATTTATTTAACAAAATTTATAAGCCATTTCACTGGCTAATTGTTGTTGGGAAGTGGCCTGACTCCACAGTGCAACATTCATAGTTATCTAATAAACATTGAGCTGGACTAAAGGTCTGTACGGTATGTTTTCTTCTGATCCAGTGTTGACTTTCGGCTTTCATCTCTGTGTAACACACATACAAGGTCATTGTAGAACTTGGCACCTCAGTTAAGGTGCTGGATGCAGTGTTGCTGAGATTACATTATTCAATGATAGCTTAAACTGGAGGTGTGGAGGAGTGGCCTAGTGGTTAGGGTGGTGGACTTTGGTCCTGGGGAACTGAGGAACTGAGTTCAATTCCTGCCACAGGCAGCTCCTTGTGACTCTGGGCAAGTCACTTAACCCTCCATTGCCCACCGCATTGAGCCTGCCATGAGTGTGAAAGCACAGGGTACAAATGTAACAAAAAACTAGTTGTGACCATTTACACCAGGTCAATGGCAGGCATAAATCAATGAGCCTACCTGCACAACACAACACACATAACTTGTGTGTGTGTGTGCTGGAGAGGATCGTTTGGGACTGATCCGAGAAGAACCACCCTCCAGTTGTCCTGCAAGCTCATCAGAGTTTTGTTGGCTCTGCCCCTTGGAAGCAGCCCGAAGGTGGCTATATTGATTTTGGACCATTACCTATTGTGCGTGTGCTGGAGAGGATCGTTTGGGAATGACCCGAGAAGATCCGCCCATTAGTTGTCCTGCAAGCTTGTTGGAGCAGTTGACTCCACCCCCTGACATCATCATCCCTGGCTTTAACCCCCGGAAGCAGCCTGATAGCAGCTTACTTAAGGTGCGAGCAGAAGGCGAACACCCCTTAGTGATCCCCTTGGAGAGACACTGGGGATTTTGAAGGTGACTAATGAGTAGTGGGGGCTGTTGATTGAAATGTATTTTTTTTTTTCCTATTTCTGTGTTAAGTGGACATGAGCGCTATGGAGAGTTGGTTGGTAGTCGGAGGGTGGTCAGGAGGGATAGGGTGCTGTTAACCAAACCATTAAGTGGGGGGGTGAGTCGGGATGAGGGTGTATGTAGTTCTGTATATGATTTGCCTGTTGCTCTAGTTAATGCCCGGTCTGTACGTAACGAGGTTCAACTTATATATGATATACTGGTGGATTTATCTCTTGATGTTTTGTGTGTTACTGAATTCTGATCTGGCGTTACTCAGTTAACACCTCCCGCTTATTCTGCCACACTCATTATCCAACGTGAATTTCAGTGTTTTTCTTTTTTTTTTTTTTGTAAGTATTTGTGTTGAAATTATTGTATTTCCGGTGTACAGGAATTAGATTAGAAATAAGAGTGCAAACCTAAGTTTAACCTTTAAACTTACATTGCTGTGTTTTCTAATGTTAATTGACAGGAACACATTACGTTATAATTACAATACTATACTCATACACTTGGAGTGTAGGTTATTGGGTAGGAGTTTGAGGATTTGCAAAATTTATCCAACAGTAGCCACATCTTTCTGGATTGAATTTCAGTGTTTTTCTAACCATTATAAATATATATGATTTATTCATACAATAATGATATGTCTTAGCCCTTATTGAGTCTTAATGTCTTGTCAGTTAAGCACGGATGGGGTGAAACTCACCATTGTTGGGCTGTGCTTAGGATATTAGTTTGCCTTAAACCAGTCCTGAAACAGAGGTACAACCTGCAGGCAGCTAAGGACAAAACCTGGAGTGGATTCCTTTAAACCATGCTAGTGGACTTCACAGGAAGTTGCCAAATTCACTCTGACAGAGTTAATTAAATGAATTCTGGGATGCTGCTGTTACAACAGGAGTGTGTCAGTTGAGAGCTGAGAGCCAGCCAGAACAGAAATTGGAGGTGGGGCAGCTGGGCCTCCAAAATCCTCAACAGGATCTCTTGATTCCCTGGGACTCAAGCTAGCCTGAGGATTCCCAAAACAGAAAGCAGATCTGAACTGTCCAGGGCCGCCGAGAGACTGAGCTGGGCCCGGGGCCCCGATGCCGCTGCCCCACCCCCCCAATCACCACTCAGGCCGCCCAGCGCAGCAGTCCTTGGTCTCACCCACCCGCCCTCGGCTCCGTCGACCGTCCGCCACCGGGCCCCCTGCATTCAAATCGGTAGCACCATGGCCTCACCTCCCTGTGAAAGCAGCAGATCGCCTCCCTTCGGGCCTTCCCTCCCTGTGTCCCGCCCTCGTCTGATGTAACTTCCTGTTTCCGCGAGGGCAGGATACAGGGAGGGAAGGCCCGAAGGGAGGTGATCTGCTGCTTTCACAGGGAGGTGAGGCCGCAGTGCTGCCGATTTGAATGCAGGGGGCCTGGTGGCGAACGATCAACGGAGCTGAGGGTGGGTGGGTAGAGGCCTGGGCCGTCTCCCCTGCCCCCCCTCTCGGCAGCCCTGGAACTGTCACAGTTTCAACAGAAAGGAGAGGTATCTAGAGAAATGGATCCCCTAGGTCCAGAGTTGAGCTGCAGACCCGGACTGGATCAATGTGTCCTGCTTTTTCTGGAGCCATATGGTAACCCTGAAAGCCAGGATAGACCCAGAGAGATTTCCAAGGAAATCCCCACCACTAACCAGAGGAATTTCAGTCAGTGACTGGGAATAGGAAGGAAATGAATTTGTGATCGGCCTTCTCATGGAAGAACATTGTCCCCGGGTTGCTCTAAAAGGGTTGTTTTCAACACCGTGTCAGAGGTCAAATGGTTAAGAGGTTTCTTTGCCTAAATACAGATTTCTTCAACTCTAGAGAGCACTCAAAGAACTGTTTAGGATTAGGTTTGCCCGACAGGGTTGATGCAGTCCTGGCCTTTCCCTATTACACCATTGGATTCCCCTAAGAAAAGCAGGGCTACAAGTCCCTGGATGGACTGGGGTAAGATCAGGACTGAATCAACCCTGTCAGGCGAATCTGGATCTAGTTGGCAGCCCTACATAGGACAGTTACAAATTCCAAAAACCTTAGCTATTGTTGTTTGTTAACTTGGCCTGAAACTAGCACTACCAGGCCAGGGTTTTCTTAGGTTCAAATCTAATTTTGAATGTTTTATGTTAATATTTGTTTAATGTTTAACCTGCTTATTCTCCTCTGAATACATTTACTTGTTAAAGTGCACAGCATAGTTAACAAGTGTATGTGTGTAAAGCTGATTATTGTTGAACGCTGTTCTTTGGCAAATTCTGGGTGCAAAGGCTTGAGGACCCACTGTCTTTCTTGATATTATTATTTATTACATTTGTACCCCACATTATCCCACCTTTTTGCAGGCTCAATGTGGCTTACGTGGTGTTAATATGATATCACCCTATATAATAAAAAGCACCTCCAACATTCTGAAGCTGACTCCGTGGCACTGTAGGGTTCATAAGTCTGTAGTTCAGCGTTTCATTGGCTCTCACTGTCAACGAAGAACCAATCAGACAGAACAGAACTTGGAGGAGGGAAGTGGAGTGGATTGAATCTCTAACAAACAATCATATACAGGGAGGTACGAACATCAGTGGAGGCAAGAACGGAAGGGAAGACAAACATTTAATCACTTTGTCACTCACACACATCACACACACACTCAATCACTCTGTGTATCTCTCTCTTACACTGTCTGTAAAACACACTGTCACTCTCAGTCTCTCACATGGGCAACTGTATGTTGCATTCTCACGAGTAAGGAGCTCTTCTGATGTGATTGTTAAACTGATTGATGGCCTGAACAAGGAAAACTTTTACCACATTGTAACACAGTTTACACAAAAAATATTGTATATAAAGAAATCTTACACATGTAAACAACAATTATATTCAGAATACAACCGTGGAAACATTAATGGCAGGAACTCATTACATTGCTAGCGCCCGTTTCATTGCGTTAAGAAACGGGCCTTTTTTACTAGTCATTACATAATCTTAGATACATTCGGTAATAGGCTGGAGGTAAAAGAATAATTAGTTAGAAGGTGTTAGGTAAGGTTGTGTGAGGGGTGTTTAAGGCATTTGGGTGGTGTAGGGAGTGATTTGTTTCATTAAGGATGACTTTTGTATGCCTTGTTGAAGAGATGTGTTTTCATAGATTTGCGAAAGCTGGTTAAGTTGTTCGTGGTTTTTAGGTCCATGGGTGGTGCGTTCCATATCTGTGTGCTTTTGTACGCAAAGGTAGTAGCGTATGCCTGTTTGTATTTAATTCCTTTACAGCTGAGGAAGTTCAAATGGAGGAACTTGCGGGCTGATCTTCTGGCATTTCTGGGTGGTAAGTCTATTAGGTTTAGCATCTAGAGTGGGGCATCCGCGTAAATAATTTTGTGTATGGTCGTGCAGATCTTGAACTCAATTCGTTCCTTGTGTGGGAGCCAGTGCAGTTTCTCTCTTAGGGGCATTGGCTGCATTGCGCTTTAGTATTTGGTTTTTCCAAAAATGATACCAGCCGTTCACACTTTTTCCAGCTACTGGAGGGTTCATCCAGAGCTGTTCAGGTCCTGCGGTCTGCAGGGTTCAAGGAGCCACAGGGTGGGTAGGATGGGCTCTGAGATTACGTACATAGAATCAGTGGCACTGAATATGGGCATTATATGGTCACTAATGTTCTATAAAAAGAACAGTGGCTGAATTAGCCAATATAATTTATTTATTTAAAAAATGTATATACCTCACAATCTATTATTCTTGGCGGTGTTCAAAGAACGATAACAATAATTACCATCCTGGAAATCACAGGTAACTATGTCAGTTCCATAATAACATTTGTGCAGAACATTGAGCAAGAATAATAACATGATTAGAAAAAAATAAAAGTAAACCAAGTGGAAAAGAATTGATAGTGAGAAAGAAAATAATGACAATGAATTAAAAAAAAACAATGATGGAATAGTCATACTCTGATTTGTAAGGAATGTTCCAGAGGTTTCATATGGATAATATCTTACGGACCCTGTTGGTTTTTTCCTGATGCTTTAATTTCGCTTTTATATACAAGGCAAAACGTATGCCGACAAAATGTTTCATTTAAAGTGGTTGTGTTTTTCCATGATCCTAAAATCATTTGAAGAGCAATTGAAAGAAGTAAGTTCAGTAAAGTACTGTGATTTTTTTTTTGTTACATTTGTACCCCGCGCTTTCCCACTCATGGCAGGCTCAATGCAGCTTACATGGGGCAATGGAGGGTTAAGTGAGTTGCTCAGAGGCACAAGGAGCTGCCTGTGCCTGAAGTGGGAATTGAACTCAGTTCCTCAGGACCAAAGTCCACCACCCTAACCACTAGGCCACTCCTCCACTGTTGCTACTATTTGAGATTCTACATGGAATGTTGCTATTCCACTAGCAACATTCCATGTAGAAGTTGGCCCTTGCAGATCACCAATGTGGCCGCGCAGGATTCTACATGGAATGTTGCTAGTGGAATAGCAACATTCCATGTAGAATCTCCAATAGTAGCAACATTCCATGTAGAATCTCCAATAGTATCTATTTTATTTTTGTTACATTTGTACCCTGCACTTTCCCACTCATGGCAGGCTCAATGCGGCTTACATGGGACAATGGAGGGTTAAGTGACTTGCCCAGAGTCACAAGGAGCTGCCTGTGTCTGAAGTAGGAATCCAACTCAGTTCCTCAGGACCAAAGTCCACCACCCTAACCACTAGGCCACTCCTCCACTGTTGCTACTATTTGAGATTCTACATGGAATGTTGCTATTCCACTAGCAACATTCCATGTAGAAGTCGGCCCTTGCAGATCACCAATGTGGCCGCGCAGCCTTCTACATGGAATGTTGCTAGTGGAATAGCAACATTCCATGTAGAATGTCCAACAGTAGCAACATTCCATGTAGAACCTCCAATAGTAGCAACATTCCATGTAGAATCTCCCATAGTATCTATTTTATTTTTGTTACATTTGTACCCTGCGCTTTCCCACTCATGGCAGGCTCAATGCGGCTTACATGGGGCAATGGAGGGTTAAGTGACTTGCCCAGAGTCACAAGGAGCTGCCTGTGCCTGAAGTGGGAATCGAACTCAGTTCCTCTGTTCCCCAGGACCAAAGTCCACCACCCTAATCACTAGCCACTCCTTCTAACATAAGATTAGAATGCAGCGATCGACGAATTGTTACGGGAAATGAGATTGGTACTTCAATATTCAGAATCTTTTGTATGGTTTTCCAAATAGAGCACCAACAGCCATGTGTGATGAGATGTTCATAGAATATAAGTTGTAACGTTCCAGCTGAAGAGTTACAATGCCAGCAAAGATTATCAACGTGCAATTTTGCTTTATTTTTCTGTTCTGGAGTCCATAAAGCTGTAGGCGCTAAAAAATACATAGATTGGAGCAAGCTGGCTGATTGTGTTGATCTGGAAATTCTGGTCCAGAAGTGTTCGCATGGTATTGACTGTATTGTGAAAAGCAGTTCTTTCATCAGTTTGTAGATAGATGAGATCATTTTCCCCTTCTGTCATCAGCTTTGTACTAAGAACATGGATAGAAGATGCATCAAACAATGTATTTATTTCTATTGAGCTTCTTTTAATCATCTGGGCAAGTTGTAACCTGTTGAAATATTGCGAAGAAGGCAGCTTGGATTTTAGGGACAGTTCGGCAAAGTTACAGACGTTGTTTTGCATAAGATGATCAAGTGAGTGAATTCCAAGAGAGTATAATGGTCAATGAGAAATTTAATTTTGTATAGTGGAGCTGTGATAAAAGGGGGCCCTGCACTAATTGCGTTGGCAGTTTTTGCTGCCCGCTAGGGCCCCTTTTAGTAACATAGTAAATGACGGCAGAAAAAGACCTGAATGGTCCATCCAGTCTGCCCAACAAGATAAACTCATTTTACATGGTATGTGACACTTTATACCCGAGTTTGATTTGTCCTTGCCTTTCTCAGGGCACAGACCGTAGAAGTCTGCCCAGCGCTGTTCCTGTACTAAACGTTCTGAAGATTCTGGAATCCTAAAGAGTTACAAGATTCTGGAATCCCAATTAGTAACAACATTCCATGTAGAACCCCAAAAGAGTAACATAGTAAATGACAGCAGATAAAGACTTTACGGTCCATCCAGTCTGCTCAACAAGATAAACTCATTGTACATGGTATGTGATACTTTATATGTATACCTGAGTTTGATTGGTCTTTGCCTTTCTCAGGGCACAGACCGTAGAAGTCTGTCCAGCATTGTTCTTGTACTAAAAGTTCTGAAGATTCTGGAATCCTAAAGAGTTACAAGATTCCGGAATCACAATTAGTAGCAACATTCCATGTAGAACCCCAAAGAGTAACATAGTAAATGACGACAGATAAAGACCCTGAACGGTCCATCCAGTCTGCCCAACAAGATAAATTCATTTTACATGGTATATGATACTTTATACCCAAGTTTGATTTGTCCTTGCCTTTCTCAGGGCATAGACTGTAGAAGTCTGCCCAGCTCCCGTTTTGTTTCCAATTACCGGCGTTGCCACCCAATCTCCGCTAAGATTCCATGGAACCATTCCTTCTAAACAGGATTCCTTTGTGTTTATCCCACACATTTGAATTCCATTACCGTTTTCATCTCCACCACCTTCCACGGGAGGGCATTCCATATATCCACCACCCACTCCGTGAAAATATACTTCATGACATTAGTCCTGAGTCTGCCCCCCTTCAACCTCAATTCACGCCCTCTAGTTCTACCGCCTTCCCGTCTCTGGAAAAGGTTCGTTTGCGGATTAATACCTTTCAAATATTTGAATGTCTGTATCCCGTCACCCCTGTTTCTCCTTTCCTCTAAGATATACATGTTGAGATCAGCAAGTCTTTCCTCGTAAGGTTTGTCCCATACCATTTTTGTAGCTTTTCTTTGCACCACTTCCAGTCTTTTTACATCTTTAGCAAAATATAGCCTCCAAAACTGAACACAATACTCCAAGTGGGTGAAAATAGCCAAAAATGAAATGGCCGATTTTCATAAAGCTTTTGACAGAGTTCCTCATGAGAGACTCCTGAGACAGTTAAGGAGTCATGGGATAGGAGGCAATGTTCTGGTGTGGATTAGGAATTGGCTATTGGACAGGAAGCAGAGGGTAGGGTTAAATGACCATTTCTCTCAATGGAGGAGGGTGAATAGTGGAGTGCCACAGGGATCTGTACTGGGACTGGTGCTATTTAACATATTTATAAATGACCTGGAAATCAGAACGACGAGTGAGGTGATTAAATTTGCAGATGACACAAAACTATTCAAGGTTGTTAAAACACATGCATACTGTGAAATATTGCAGGAAGACCTTAGGAAATTGCAAGTCTGGGTGTCCAAATGGCAGATGAAATTTAATGTGGATAAATGCAAAGTGATGCACATTGGGAAGAATAATCCAAATCATAGTTACCTGATGCTGGGGTCCACCTTGAGGGTCAGCACCCAAGAAAAGACCTAGGTGTTGTAGATAATATGCTGAAATCCTCTGCCCCAGTGTGCGGCGGTGACCAAAATAGCAAACAGGATGCTAGGAATTATTAGGAAAGGGATGGTAAATAGGAACAAGAATACTATAATGCCTTTGTATCACTCCATGATGCGACCTCGCATTGAATATTGCGTACAGTTCTGGTTACCGTATCTCAAAAAAGATATAGCGGAATTAGAAAAGATTCAAAGAAAAGTGACCAAAATGATAAAGGGGATGGAACTCCTCCCATATGAGGAAAGGCTAAAGAGGTTAAGGCTCTTCAGCTTGGAAAAGAGATATGATTGAGGTCTACAAAATCCTGAGTGGTGTAGAACGAGTAGAAATAAATCAAAATGTTTTTTTATTGTTTCAAAAAGTACAAAGACCAGGGGATACTCTGTGAAGTTACATGGAAATACTTTTAAAACAAAAAGGAGGAAATAATTTTTCACTCAATGAATAGTTAAGCTCTGGAACTCTTTGCCGGAGGATGTAGTAACAGTGGTTAGCGTATCTGTTTAAAAAAGGTTTGGGCAAATTTCTGGAGGAAAAGTCCATAGTCTGTTATTGAGATGGACATGGGGGAAGCCACTGCTTGCCCCGAGATTGGTAGCATGGAATGTCGCTACTCTTTGGGATTCCAAATGGAATGTTGCTACTCTTTGGGATTCCAAATGGAATGTTGCTACTCTTTTTGGGATTCCACATAGAATGTTGCTACTATTTGGGTTTCTGCCAGGTGCTTGTGACCTGGATTGGCCACTGTTGGGAATAGGATACTGGGCTAGATGGTCTGACCCAGTATGGCTATTCTCACATTTTTGTGACCACTGGCAGCAGCCCCATCAGAGCTGGAGAGCAATTGCTGTATGAGTCACCAGGCTGACCAAGTTCTCATAGATTTTAACAGTGGACCGATACAAAAGGCATTATAACATCCTCATTTTTGTTTTCCATTCCTTTCCTAATAATACCTAACATTCTATTTGCTTTCTTAGCCGCAGTAGCACACTGAGCAAAGGATTTCAAAGTATCATCAACGACGACACCTAGATCCCTTTCTTGGTCCGTGACTCCTAACGTAGAACCTTGCAACATTTACTGCTCACTATCAAACCGAAAAACTTACACAATTGGAATAGATTGATCAGGAAATATATATGGGGAACAAGGTAACCACATACTTCTCTCTGACAGTTGCATCTTCGGGATGGGGGGATTGGTTTGCCCGACCTTAGAGTTTATAATGTAATAGTTTTTCAGTCCTCAGACTTTTGTGATAGAGAATTTGAACAGGAAATAGGACGGCCCTTGGACTTAGTGTATGTTCGTCATGCTAGAGCTAATAAGCTTATCATATGTTGATGAAACCAGTGCATTGAGCCTGGACTTTTTTCCAAAAGAGGTTTGGATTACATGCGCATTGTTCAAAATATTTGCCTGTATTAGGCAATGCTGATTTTCCTCCAGTTCTTATTATTTTTCTTTAAATTTTATGCAGGACTTATAACCTGTTAATACCAGTACAGTTCACTGCAGGTTACAAAGCAAGAAATTGAACACAGGTCTGATATCTGTAGGTTTTAAGCAGTGAACAGCAGTGGGTATAGTATTGATTCAGAATGTGGTAGAAGACAAAGAGCCTATAATACTCTGCAAAAAAACCTCTGATTTGCATCCGAAGAACTGGAGTCCCTCTAGGCAGCTTCACTCATTATTTCAGACATGTTGTAGAGTCAGTTTTACTGAGTCATAATTTGATGAATGTTGGCCCTCTATCTGCAATGGTGGGAAGTATTATGAAGGTATTAAAAAGCCATTTGGCAAGACCTGCTGTGAATAAGATAGTAGGATCTCTGGATCCGAGACTTTGATTTTTATTCTTTTCAGGCTTTACAGAAGAGCCTGAAGGATGGTCCGTGTCTAGCAGGCAAGTGTCCAATTCCAGGAATTGCATTATAAATTTCTCCTGTGGATGTATGTCCATCCTTCTAGGGCTAAAAATGGTGGGTTTCCCAACTGATGGAACCTGTCATAAATGTGGCAACACAAGAAGCCTGTTATAAACACTGCATTTGGGACTGTCTGCCAATTCATCAGTTTTGGAATGATATTTGGTCCCATCTTGGTCAGAGATTTCATAAGCGATGGGATCCCACCCCTCAGAAGTGTATTTTGGATAAAATGCTGGATATTACTGAAGGCACCAGGGTATCAAGAATATTTCTCCCAAAGGCAACCTTAATAGCTAAGCGCTGTTTCCTGTTGCAGTGGATAAGAGACATGCCTTCGACTTTAATGCTGTGGAGAAATCAAACGGATGAGCTTCTTGCAATGGAAAGACTTTCAGTGGACTCTCAGGGCCTGAAGGCAAAGAAATTATTCCTTAAGTTGTGGAGCTCATACTTGAAGACTCTCACCACCCGGGTGCAGCCCACATTTTTAAATACTATGGAACTATGATTTTGAATACTTTTGCTGGACATCCTCAATCTACACTATAGTGGATTTGCAACTTATTATTCTCTGTCCTTGCTAAGTCTGCTTATCAATATTTCTGATATGTTTCTTTACTGGTGTATTTGGATTGAGATGTTTTACTGTTGCTCTATGCAAAGACACTACAGGTATTTTAATATAAAGGGTACAAAGAAAGGAACACCAATATATCTGTTTGAAAGTGTGGTCTCCAGAATTGTACACAGCACTGTAACTGAGACTTTTACAGAGGCATCATCGCCTCCTTTTTCCTCTCCTTATGCACGCAAGCATCCATGATCCTTTACCTGTGTAATTATGATGAAGTTCTGCTCTGAAGGTGTCCTGTCAGCTTCAGATAAAGCTATGTTCTTCAACCCTCCGTGCTGTATTCACACTTTCTTTGTATGAGTATATGATGCCTGGCCCTGCACTTTCCTTGTACTTCTCCCTCCATATCCTGTCTGATTTCCTATTTTATCACGTCCTTCTTTCATTAGCCTCTAAGCTGCCCAGAGGGCTTTTCTGATGGGCAGAGTAGTAAGTTCTCAATAAACTTGAAACAAGCAGATATTCATAAGAATCCCAGTGCAGGCATCACATTCAGACAAAGCATGAACACAGCACAGAGAGCTGATGAGCAGAGCTTCATCAAAGCCAAAATGCACTCAGAGTGGTACACAAAAAGCCCAATGCAGCTAAGGAGGTAGCAAAGGTGACTGATTAAAGGTGTAGCACGGGAGAGAAGGGGGCCAGTTAAAGTGGTGTATTAGTGCTTTTTAAGTACCACTGTGCCTGTATTTTGGCTTTGATGAAGCTCTGCTCTTCATCGGTCTGTGCTGTATTCATGCTTTCTGCGTTTGAGTGTGATGACTGCATTGGGGTTCTAATGAATGCCTGCTGGTCAGCCCTCCATGCTGTATTCATGCTTTCCTTGCGTCACTTTGCCTGCACTGGGGTTCTAATGATTGTCAGCCCTCCATGCTGTATTTATGCTTTCTGTGTATGTGTGCTGCCCACATTGGGGTTCTAATGAATATCTGCCTGTCAGTCCTCGGTGCTGTATTCATGCTTTCCTTGCGCCACTTTAATGTTAATGCCTGCATTGGGGTTCTAATGAATGCCTGCTCGTCAGCCCTCCGTGCTGTGTTCATGCTTTCTGTGTGTGTGTGTGTGCTGCCCGCATCGGGGTTCTAATGAATATCTGCCTGTCAGTCCTCGGTGCTGTATTCATGCTTTCCTTGTGTCACTTTAATGCCTGCATTGGGGTTCTAATGAATGCCTGCTCGTCAGCCCTCCGTGCTGTGTTCATGCTTTCTGTGTGTGTGTGTGCTGCCCGCATCGGGGTTCTAATGAATATCTGCCTGTCAGTCCTCGGTGCAGTATTCATGCTTTCCTTGCGTCACTTTAATGCCTGCATTGGGGTTCTAATGAATGCCTGCTCGTCAGCCCTCCGTGCTGTATTCATGCTTTCTGTGTATGTTGTGTGCTGCCCGCATTGGGGTTCTAATGAATATATGACGAGGATTAGCCCAGCAGCTCTTGATTTCTGAAACCTCTTAAAGCTAGGCAAGCCATCGGTGAAGAGAAAGGTGAGTGCGCTGTGTCCAAGGTAGGCAGTTCTTGCTCTGAAGCTGCTGCCTCGCCTACTTTCACGTGAAATCCGAGGGTGAGAGGGGAGGGCTGGAAGGACAAGTTTCTGTGCCGCGACTGCTCCTACATCCCTGTACCTAACAAGCAAACAGGTTTTCTCCATCCTGTCCAGGGCTGCCGGCAGTGAAAGGGTAAACTTCCTGCCTGTGGCTCCACCTCAGGCAGGGGAGGAGGAGAGACTGTCCCTCCCTGGAGATCACCAGGAGTCCAGGACTGGTCAGTGGTCATCAGTGCGCGGCTCTGGCTGGAGCAGGGAATGTGTGTCTGTCTGTCTGTCTGTGGACCCTGAGCTGCCCAGTTACCCCTCCAGGATGTTCCAGTGGTGAGTACCTGAGGGGGTCCATTGCACTGTGCTTCCCTTGATTCTCGGAGAGAGAGGGGGGGGGGGGGGGACTCAATGGTCAGAAGCTGGATGGGGAGGGGAAGTGGGTTTTTTTTTTAAACAATTTTATTTCGTGGAGCCCCAGACAGTGATTTCAAGATTACAAAGCAGGAGTTAATTATGCAGATGGGTGTAACGACTTTATACTGGTGGGGTTGGGGGGGGGGGGGGGAATTGGGAATCCTACCCACTCTCTTCCTTCCTCCGTGTTTCGCTTTCTGTAACGCCAAAAAGCCTCTAATAAATTGAAACGAATTAAACCAAGATTTGAAAGCAATTTTGTGTAACCTCATAATGCCAAGATGACCAGTGATGTCACCAAACGACATCTCGTTGGTTTCTAATCAGTGCACAGACTATTTTAAAAATCGTCATTACGAAATATTAAACAAAAACTGCCTAAGATACAGTCGCAGTTATTGATTTAAACATTCACATTATATCTTGACGTGATCTGGGTACAAGAAATCCATATAATTTGGTCTTAATTTAACTTAGGCATAACATTGCAGGTCCCCAACGTGAACCATGTTCAACAGGTAACACTCACAAGCTCTTCTATGCTGGAGGGCAGTGAAATTGTCTGGGTGAAGATCTTTTGGGGTCTGCCACTTTCTCCCTGAAGGAACTTGTTAGGCAGCTGCAGCTTTATTCCCAAGGAAAATTAAGAACAAATTATATAGTAACCTAGTAAATGACGGCAGATAAAGATCTGAACGGTCCATCCAGTCTGTCCAACAAGATAAACTCAGTTTACATGGTATGTGATAATTTATACCCGAGTTTGATTTGTCCTTGCCTTTCTCAGGGCACAGACCATAGAAGTCTGCCCAGCACTGTTCCTGTACTAAACGTTCTGAAGATTCTGGAATCCTAAAGAGTTACAAGATTCCGGAATCCCAATTAGTAGCAACATTCCATGTAGAACCCCAAAGAGTAACATAGTAAATGACGGCAGATAAAGACCTGAACGGTCCATCCAGTCTGCCCAACAAGATAAACTCATTTTACATGGTATGTGATAATTTATACCCGAGTTTGATTTGTCCTTGCCTTTCTCAGGGCACAGACCATAGAAGTCTGCCCAGCACTGTTCCTGTACTAAACGTTCTGAAGATTCTGGAATCCTAAAGAGTTACAAGATTCCGGAATCCCAGTTAGTAGCAACATTCCATGTAGAACCCCAAAGAGTAACCTAGTAAATGACGGCAGATAAAGACCTGAACGGTCCATCCAGTCTGCCCAACAAGATAAACTCATTTTACATGGTATGTGATACTTTATACCCGAGTTTGATTTGTCCTTGCCATTCTCAGGGCACAGACCGTAAAAGTCTGCCCAGCACTGTTCCTGTACTAAAAGTTCTGAAGCTAACGTCGAAGCCCCTTAAAATTTACACTCCAGCCCATCCCTATCTATTCAGTCACAATCAGGGCACAGACCATGGATCTCTTGTACCCAGATCACAAATCCAGAACTGGCTAAAGGTTAGGCAGCTGTGGAAGTATCCGAGTACCTTGCTGCTATGTGTCTTAGGAATTTACCCTTTTATTATTTTATAAATAATTATTTAAAATGATAAGTGTGCATATTTGCCTCCACAATGAGTCATTGCTGCAGATTTCTCTAACTCTTGGATTTAGGTTTTAGATGGTTTTATTTGTTTGGATTTTGCTCACACCTTTTTCAGTAGTAGCTCAAGGTGAGTTACATTACTACTACTTAACATTTTTAAAGCGCTACTAGGTTTACGCAGCGCTGTACAATTTAACATGGAAGGACAGTCCCTGCTCAAGGAGCTTACAATCTAAAAAGACAGGTGTACAATCTAAAGACAAGTGTAGAGTCCGTCTGGTAGGTAATACTATATTTCATGAGAGGTTAGGTGCCGAATGCAGCATTGAAGAGGTGAGTTTTAAGCAGAGATTTGAAAATTGGTAGGGAGGGAGCTTGGCGTAGGGGTTGAGGAAGATTGTTCCAGGCAAAGGGTGAGGCAAGGCAGAATGAGCGGAGCCTGGAGTTGGCAGTGGTGGAGAAGGGAACTGAAAGGAGGGATTTGTCCTTGGAGCGGAGGTTACGGGCGGGAACATAGGGGGAGATGAGGGTAGAGAGGTAGTGAGGAGCCGCAGACCGGGTGCATTTGTAGGTAAGGAGGAGAATCTTGAATTGAATGCGGTATCTGATCGGAAGCCAGTGAAGTGACTTGAGGAGAGGGGCGATGTGAGTATATTGGTTCTGGCGGAATATAAGACGTGCGGCAGCGTTCTGAACGGATTGAAGGGGGGATAGATGGCTAAGTAGGAGGCCTGTGAGGAGTAAGTTGCAGTAGTCAAGGCGAGAGGTAATGAGCGCGTGGACGAGAGTTCGTGTGGTGTGCTCAGATAGGAAAGGGCGAATTTTGCTGATGCTGAAGAGGAAGAAGCGACAGGTCTTCACAGTCTATTGGATATGCGCAGAGAAGGAGAGGGAGGAATCGAAGATGACTCCAAGGTTGCGGGCAGATGGAACGGGGTGGATGAGGGTGTTATCAACTGAGATAGAGAGTGGAGGAAGAGGAGAGGTGGGTTTAGGTGGAAAGACGAGGAGCTTGGTTTTGGACATGTTCAGCTTCAGGTGGTGGTTGGACATCCAGGCAGCAATGTCGGATAAGCAGGTTACATTCAGATACACTGGATATTTCTCTGGCCCAGGAGGGTTCACAATCTAAATTTGTACCTGAGGCAATGGAGGGTTAAGTGACTTGCCCAAGATCACAAGGAGCAGCAGTGGGATTTGAACTCTGCTGTCCCAGGTCCTCAGTCCAATACTCTAATCATTGGGTTACTCAGCCACAAAATCTAGTGTTGAGCTGCTGTAGGAAACTGAATTCTAAGTTCCTGAATGTTTCTTAATTGGTTGATTTTATTTCGACTTTTGCTCACACCCTTTCGGTAGTAGCTCAAAGGTGACTTACATTTAAGGTCACTTAGCTTTAGACAATGTCTCTCTTCTATCTTTGTATTTCTCTGCCAGTGGAGTAAGGCTTGTCGGACTTTCCTATTCGGTTTTGTCTGCCTGTGGTCCCTTATTCGGTATTTCCTGAGGGCCCCTCTGTGTTCAGCCTGCATGGCCGAGGTGAGGGACATTGCTAGTGTGTAGATTAAGTTTAGGGTTCGGTCAATCCACCTTCTTCTTTATTCCCAATGAAAGTGTATTGGTGGTGTTCTAGAGCTCAGTTCTACATGTGTAAGTCTCGATCCGCCTTGTTCTCTTTTCCCAATGAAAGTGTATTGGTGGTGTTCTAGAGCTCAGTTCTACGTGTGTAAGTCTCGATCCGCCTTGTTCTCTTTTCCCAATGAAAGTGTATTGGTGGTGTTCTAGAGCTCAGTTCTACCTGTGTAAGTCTCTATCCGCCTTGTTCTCTTTTCCCAATGAAAGTGTATTGGTGGTGTTCTAGAGCTCAGTTCTACGTGTGTAAGTCTCGATCCGCCTTGTTCTCTTTTCCCAATTTGGAAGTGTTGTAGGGCTCAGTGTTTTGTGTGTGTGTATACAGATTAAAGTCTCGATCTAGAGATGGGAATAACATAGTAGATGACGGCAGAGAAAGACCTGTACGGTCCATCTAGTCTGCCCAACAAGGTAAACTCATATGTGGTACTTTTTGTGTATACCTGACTTTGATTTGTATCTCACTATATTAAACTTGGGTTCAAAATAATTTATCTTTTTTTATTTTTATGTATGCACTTTAAAAAAAATACTATAAAGTGTTTTAAATTATTTTAAATGTGCTCAGACCATACCGTTTACACCCATTATATCCCCAAGAGGAATATGTGGTGGTGTCACAATGGAACCATCATTGCACATATGATGTTCCACCTCCTAATATTTGTGTATGTACATACAGCTGAGCCCAAGTAGATCTTAATCACCGGTGTATGTGTATATCTATAATACATATGTATAAGTCATAAACTACTCACATTAAATATTGCTAGACTTGAGCTCAAACCTCCACCCATAAATTATGGTGCTTTCCTTATTACCATCTAATACATGGATAATAAAACATACCATTCAACATTTGTTTGAACCTAAAGGAGGTAAATGTTAATTCATGACACCCTGATCTCACTTCCCCCATATATCTTACATAAACCAACCCACAATGCGATATACACCAATATTCACATAATTATTTCACTTCCCTTGGGGTATATTGTGCTCGTGCTTCGTGGAGTGAGGAAGGGTTCCAGAGGCGATCCTACCCGGGGGATTTATGATGCCTGTAAATTGGTTTAAAAGATTAGTATTTTTCCCTTTCTGATGAAGACTTTTGAAACTCGGCCAGAGTTAAAGGGAGCAGTTATTTTGATGGCAAGATTGGAATGGATGAATGATATGTGATTTTAATGAAGCAAATATTGA
This sequence comes from Microcaecilia unicolor, assembly GCF_901765095.1. Classification (NCBI taxonomy): domain Eukaryota; kingdom Metazoa; phylum Chordata; class Amphibia; order Gymnophiona; family Siphonopidae; genus Microcaecilia; species Microcaecilia unicolor. The sequence goes on along the minus strand of NC_044040.1, from coordinate 217,786,737 downwards.
ATGGTATGTTTTATTATCCACTAGTAAAAAAGGCCTGTTTCTGACACAAATGAAACGGGCGCTAGCAAGGTTTTCCTCGGAGTGTGTATGTTTGGGAGAGTGTATGTGAGAGTGACTGTTTGAGAGTCAGAGTGAAAGAGTGAGTGTGTGAGAGAGAGAGTGAGTCTCTCCCTGAGCCCTGCCCTCCCAATCCATGGCCATCCATGTTTCTCTGTCACCTGCCCCCTCCATTCATCCCTATCCTGCATTTCCCCTCTCTGCCTGAGGCCTGCCCTGCAATCCATATCCATCCATGCCCATCTGTCCCCTCTATTCATCCCTATCCAGCAATTTCCCTCTCTCCCTGAGTCCTGCCCTCCCAATCCATGCCCATCCATGCTCCTCTGTCCCCTGCCCCCTCCATTCATCCATTTCCAGCAATTCCCCTCTCTCCATGGGCACTGCCCCCTCCATTCATCCCTATCCAGCATTTCCCCTCTCTGCCTGAGGCCTGCCCTGCAATCCATATCCATCCATGCCCATCTGTCCCCTCCATTCATCCCTATCCAGCAATTCCCCTCTCCCTGAGTCCTGCCCTTCCAATCCATGCCCATCCATGCTCCTCTGTCACCTGGCCCCTCCATTCATCCCTATCCAGCAATTGCCCTCTCTGCCTGAGGCCTGCCCTGCAATCCATATCCATCCATGCCCATCTGTCCCCTCTATTCATCCCTATCCAGCAATTTCCCTCTCTCCCTGAGTCCTGCCCTCCCAATCCATGCCCATCCATGCTCCTCTGTCCCTTGCCCCCTCCATTCATCCCTTTTCAGCAATTTCCCTCTTTCCCTGAGCCCTGCCCTCCCAATCCATGCTCCTCTGTCCCCTGCTGCCTCCATTCATCCTTTTCCAGCAAGTCCCCTCTCTCCCTTCCATGGCCCCCCCCTCGCATCCATGCTCCTCTCTCTCCCATGTCCCAGCCTGGCCCGCCCCCCCCTTCGCATCCATGCCCCCCCCTTCGCATCCATGCCCCCGCCCCCCTTCGCATCCATGCATCCCTTTTTTGTTTTTTTTATTCTTTTTAACTTTACCTCCGTGGCGTTTCCGGCAGCGAAGCGTCAGGGAAGGAGGCGGCGCTCCCGACGTCTAGCTTTCCCTTTGCTGTGTTCCGCCTTTTTTTGAAGGCGGAACACAGCGAAGGGAAGACTAGACGTCGGGAGCGCCGCCTCCTTCCCTGACGCTTCGCTTCCGGATTTGTTTGTTTAGACGCGAGGGCGGGGCAGAGACGGCTGGCTGGCTTGAAGGCTTCACACCACGAATCCACGAACCCTTCAGCCTGGGAGTGACGTCAGATGGCTTCATGGCTTCATGGCTTCACAGAACGTTGTCCTCAGAACGTTGAGGGTGCGTTTTATTATATTAGATGTATTAGATGGTAATAAGGAAAGCACCATAATTTATGGGTGGAGGTTTGAGCTCAAGTTTAGCAATATTTAATGTGAGTAGTTTATGACTTATACATATGTATTATAAATATACGCATACACCGGTGATTAAGATCTACTTGGGCTCAGCTGTATGTACATACACAAATATTAGGAGGTGGAACATCATATGTGCAATGATGGTTCCATTGTGACACCACCACATATTCCTCTTGGGGATATAATGGGTGTAAACGGTATGGTCTGAGCACATTTAAAATAATTTAAAACACTTTATAGTATTTTTTTTTTTTAAAGTGCATACATAAAAATAAAAAAAGATAAATTATTTTGAACCCAAGTTTAATATAGTGAGTTTAAGGTTTTACTTGGTTTGTGGATTTGTTCTTCCTGATTTTTTGTGATTTGATTTGTATCTGCCATTTTCAGGGCACAGACCGTAGAAATCTGCCCAGCACTAGCCCTGCCTCCCACCACAGGCTCTGCCACCCAATCTCCGCTAAGCTTCTGAGGATCCATTCCTTCTGAACAGGATTCCTTTATGTTTATCCCATGCATTTTTGAATTCTGTTACCGTTTTCATCTCCACCACCTCCCACGGGAGGGCATTCCAAGTATCCACCACTCTCTGCATGAAAAAATACTTCCTGACATTTTTCTTGAGTCTGCCCCCCTTCAATCTCATTTCATGTCCTCTAGTTCATTTGCAGATTAATATCTTTCAAATATTTGAACGTCTGTATCGTATCACCCCTGTTTCTCCTTTCCTCCAGAGTATACATGTTCAGGTCAGCAAGTCTCTCCTCATATGTCTTGTTATGCAAATCCCATACCATTCTCGTAGCTTTTCTTTGCACCGCTTCAATTCTTTTTACATCCTTAGCAAGATATGGCCTCCAAAACTGAACACAATACTTCAGGTGGGGCCTCACCAATGACTTGTACAGGGGCATCAACACCTCCTTTCTTCTGCTGGTCACACCTCTCTCTATACAGCCTAACAACCTTCTAGCTACAGCCACCACCTTGTCACACTGTTTCATCACCTTCAGATCCTCAGATACTATCACCCCAAGATCCCTCTCCCCATCCGTACATATCAGACTCTCACCGCCTAATACATACGTCTCCCGTGGATTTCTACTCCCTCCGAACTGCCACCCATCCTCCAGAGCCCATCTGTGGTCAGTAGTTTGCCAGCCCAGACCTCCTCAGGCACCGCGAGCGGCGGGACAGCAGAGGGCGAACAGAGAGGATGGCTTGAAGAGCGGAGACACGTGGCGACTGAAGCAAGAGAGAGATCGAGAGACGACTCCATGGGACGCCGATCACCCAACCAAGGCGACTATCACTGGCATATCGGGAGACCTAGTGCCCCGGATAACACTGGATGAAGAGAGACGCGAGGCGATTCAAGCAGGGTTGAGCAGATGAACAAGACAGGCCTAGAGGTGCGGAAATCGGGAGACGCCATCGGGGGGAGCCAACCATCCAGCCGAGGACGCCCTGGCTTCCAACACTCGCTGAAGAGAGGATCGACCAATCGATTGATGGAGAGCTGCAGAGCAGAGACTACCTCTGAGTTGCTGCCGGTAAATGCTCCCTCTGAATGACTTAAACACTTCACTTGTTTAACAACGCTACAGCATGCTGAAAGACTTCCTTTAAATGCTCCTTTAAATGATTTAAATGCTGTGCTTGCTTAGTAACACTGTAGCATACTGAAAGTCTTCCTTAAATGCTCCCTCCAAAGGTCTTAAATGCTCCTTCTAACTGCTTTGAATGCCTCATTGCTTAGTAACACTGTAACATGCTGAAAGGCTGCTTTTAAAAGTGTTAAATGATCTATCTGCTCAGCAATGTTGTAGCATGTTGTAAGACTTCCTGAAATGCCCTAAAAACTTTAAGTGCTTCCTCTAAATGCTCTAATATTAATGCACTAAACACTGTCTTCATAACTAACAAGTATAATACTCTAAAGCAATAGCATTACTGTTTGATAACCGAATCCTCTAACGCTTTAAACACACAAACTAACACTGATATGAACTCCAGCAAACTATTCCTAATTACCTACTGTCTCTCCTTAACTCACCACGCACTCACAACCCCTAATATAAACAACACTACTCCCACAATTCACAAACCATACACAACATGCCTATCCAAAATATGAAACAATGGCACAAAAAACCTACCAGCCACGATCACCATCAACAGACAGGAAATAAAGTACATAACAAACTCACACATCAAGAAGACAGACGGCTGATAAAAATTATCACTACCTCAAACCCAACTGAACATCACCAACAAATACAAATAGGATACATCAATGCCAGATCGGCAGTTAATAAAACCACGATACTAACCGACTGGATTACAGCCGACCACCTCGACTTCCTACTCATTAGCAAAACTTGGATCCATGACTCCAAAGATCCAATAATTTTAGAGCTCCGTCCCCCAGGATACAAAATTACCCACTGGACAAGAGAAGGAAAAAGAGAAGGAGGCAAAGCAATAATCTATAAATCTCAATTCACAGTCACAACAATAGCAGAAACTATTCTTCCCCAACTCGAAATAGCCTCAGTCAGAATCAACCACTCCAACCTACGTGATCATCTAAACCTAATCCTGTTTTACAGACCCCCAGGCAACTGGCAAGATGCACAAACGCACTTTCTGGATTTCATATCGAATACTTGTGTTTCCACCCAGAACCTTCTCATAGCAGGAGACATCAATCTGCACCTTGAAGATACCAACTCATGCAATGTACGCGAGTACAAGGACTTCCTCCAACTATGGGAGCTCCACTGGTCAAACATAAAACCCACCCATAACAAAGGTCATACACTAGATATCATCACCCACAAATTCTCATCAGAACAAAATCTCACACTAACAGACATAAAATGGACAGCCACGCCATGGTCCGATCACTACAGTGCAAACCTTTCCCTCCACTGGAGAACAAAAAAGACACAACAAAAACAAGAACAACAAACATATACTACGAGAGGCAAAATAGACCCACTAACATTCTGGCAACAATTCTACACCGACGAATGGACAACACCCACAGACTCACCCCAATATCTCCAAGAACGGGACAACAGATGCAGAACAGTTCTAGACAACATAGCACCACTTCAAACCAGAACCTCACATAGAAAAAACTCAATACCATGGTTTAACGAAGAATTGAAAGAACTAAAAACTCAGGTCAGAAGATTAGAAAGAGCATGGAGCAAGAAAAAAGACGAACACACACTCAAAGACTGGAAACAACTACAAAGAAAATACAAATACACCATCAGACAAACGAAAAGGACGTACTACAAAACCAAAATAGGACCAAATTACAAGGATACACACAAACTCTTCTCACTCGTAAACAATCTCCTAAATACTACAGTGGTTACCTCCAACAATACAAACACCCCATCAGCAACTAATCTTGTGAACTACTTCAAAGAAAAAATCATAAAACTCCGACTCATGATACCCACTAATATTTTTCAATCATTTTTATTAAGTTGACATAATCAGCTGTAACATTTCACATTACACAAGTAAGTTCCAGAACAGCAGTTGGCATATCTTCACATTTTGTATTTTTATTAATATTAGTAGTTTCCCCCCCTAAACTACTCCCCCTCCCCTCCCCTACCCCCCCTTCCCTCCCCCTTTCCCTTCTATGTCCAATAACAAGCAGAGGTTGATACCCACCAATATTACGGACTACACAAACATCCTTGAATGTCTAGACCCAAAACCTGGGGAAAGCCCAGCAGATCGATTATGGACCAACTTTGACATGCTCTCATCAGATGAGATCTCACATTGGCTCAGAAAATACGCCAAATCACGATGCAAATTAGACATTTGCCCTACCAGTCTAATAAGATCTGCACCCAAACAATTTAAAACAGACCTCACGGACCATGTAAACCACAGGCTGCAAAATGGGCTCTTTCCCACAGATAAAATAAACATCCTACTTACCCCGCTTCCAAAAGATGCTAAGAAAAGCTCAATGGACCTAACTAACTATCGCCCAGCAGCATCTATTCCGCTCATAACCAAACTCATGGAGGGCATAGTGACGAAACAACTTACTGAATACCTAAATAAACACTCAATTCTGCATGAGTCTCAATCAGGATTTCGGTCAAATCACAGCACTGAAACGGTTCTAGTGTCCGCAATGAACTCATTCAAACAAGCAATTGCAACTGGCAAAAACATACTCCTCCTACAATTTGACATGTCCAGTGCCTTTGACATGGTTAATCATGGAATACTACTACATATACTAGAATACTTCGGAATAGGAGGTACAGTTCTCAAATGGTTCAAAGGATTCCTGACCACAAGATCATACCAAGTAACAACGAACGCGGATAGATCACCCCCATGGATACCTGAATGTAGAGTCCCCCAAGGATCCCCCCTCTCACCAACCTTTTTCAACCTAATGATGATACCTTTAGCCAAACTTCTAGCCAATCAAAACCTCAACCCTTACATATATGCAGACGATGTCACAATTTACATCCCGTTCAAACATGATCTAAATGAAATCACCAACGAGATCAACCATGTAAGCCGCATTGAGCCTGCCAAGAGTGGGAAAGCGCGGGGTACAAATGTAACCAAAATACAAAAAAACAAAAAAAGCTTCCACATCATGCACACCTGGGCGGATGCATTCCAACTAAAACTTAACGCAGAAAAAACACAATGTCTTATATTCACCTCACAGCATAACACAAAAAACTTCTCCACCATAAACACACCATACTGTTCTCTTCCTGTGTCACAAAACTTGAAAATTCTTGGAGTTACCATTGATCGAAACCTCACTCTCGATGCCCACGTGAAGAACACGATGAAAAAGATGTTCCACTCCATGTGGAAGCTCAAAAGAGTAAAACCTTTCTTCCCGAGACACGTCTTCCGAACCCTGGTACAGTCAATGGTAATATGCCACCTGGACTACTGCAATGCACTGTATGCTGGCTGCAAAGAACAGACTATCAAAAAACTCCAAACAGCCCAGAATACTGCCGCCAGACTCATATTTGGAAAAACTAAATATGAAAGTGCAAAACCCCTAAGAGAGAAACTTCATTGGCTCCCACTTAAGGAACACATTGCGTTCAAGATCTGCATGATTGTACACAAAATCATTCACGCAGACGCCCCAATCTACATGCTAAACCTTGTGGACCTACCTCCCAGAAACGCCACAAAATCGTCCCGCAAATTTCTCAATCTGCACTTCCCCAGCTGTAAAGGTCTAAAATACAAGCTGATGTATGCCACTACCTTCTCGTACATGAGCACGCAGTTATGGAATGCATTACCCACAGACCTGAAAACAATTGAGGAAATAACTAACTTTCGCAAATCTCTGAAGCCATATTTCTTCAACAAGGCCTACAAAGAGGACCTATAGCCCAACAATCCACCTCACCAATCCATCCAGTTATGAAAGTCCACCTTCTAATCTTACCCGCCCAATCACTTCCTTCTTCTTCCCCTTACTTAATTTCTACATCTTACTAATTGTATCTGATATCCTGGAATGACAATATCATTACTAAACTATGTAAGCCACATTGAGCCTGCAAATAGGTGGGAAAATGTGGGATACAAATGCAATAAATAAGTGCATCATTTTGCATTTCTTCGCATTGAATTTTAATTGCCAAACCTTAGACCATTCTTCTAGCGTCTGCAGATCCTTTTTCATGTTTTCCACTCCCTCCTGGGTGTCCACTAGTGTACCACTAGTGAGGTAATTACATTTGCTGATGACACAAAGTTATTAAAGGTTCTTAAATCGCAAGAGGATTGTGAAAAACTGCGAGAGGACCTTACGAAACTGGGCATCCAAATAGCAGATGATGTTTAATGTGAGCTAGTAAAAGTGATGCATGTGGGAAAGAGGAACCCGAATTATAGCTACGCCATGCAGGGTTCCACATTAGGAGTCACCGACCAGGAAAGGGATCTAGGCGTCACTGTTCATGATACGTTGAAACCCTCTGCTGAGTGTGCAGCAGTGGCTAAGAAAGCAAATTGAATGTGAGGTATTATTAGAAAGGAATGGAAAACAAAAATGAGGAATGTTATAATGCCTTTTGTATTGGCCCACTGAGCAACCACACCTCGAATATTGTGTTCAATTCTAGTCACCACATTTCAAAAAAGATATACTGGAATTAGAAAAGGTGCAGAGAAGGGCGACGAAAATGATAAAGGGGATGGGACGACTTCCCTATGAGGAAAGGCTAAAGCGGCTAGGGCTCTTCAGCTTGGAGAAAAGGCGGCTGAGGGGAGATATGATAGAGGTCTATAAAATAATGAGTGGAGTGGAACGGGTAGATGTGAATCACTTGTTTACTCTTTCCAAAAATACTAGGGCTCAGTGTTGTGTGTGTAGATTAAAGACCCAGTCCAGAAGTGTACTGGTGTTCTAGGGCTCAGTGTTGTATTTGCTGGTTTTTCGTTGGTAGGACTGGTGCTGTGTGTCTGGGCAGTTGGTGCTTATATGGTTTGCAGGATTTTACATTATTTTACTCTCTCTCTCTCTCTCTCTCTCTCTCTCTCTCTCTCTCTCTCCCCCTCCCTCCCTCCCCTCTCTCTCTCTCTCTCCCTTGCTTCCTCTCACCCCAGGAGCTGGCTGTGGAGATGAAGACTTTGGTGGCCCTTTGGCTGCAAACAGTGTTTGGCTTTCTTGGCCTGAGATGGAAGTTGCTTCCTGATTAGTTTCTAGGGACCCAGAATTTCCAGGGTTCTCTCTACACTGTTCTACTTGCAGCACTGGTTCTGGTACCTCTAGCATGGGTTTTGCCCACTATTAAAGGTGTGATTCTCTCTGTCTCACCCAGTCACTGAGTAACTAGATGGGCAGGACATAAGAGCATCCATAATGCAGGCAGCTGTTTGCGGGGGATTAGTTGCACGGGCCTGTTTTCATTGGTCAGAACACATTTTGGACAGAGATTCTGATGAACATAAGAGTAGCCATACTGGGTCAGACTAATGGTCCATCTAACCCGGTATCCTGTTTCCAACAGTGGCCAAGCCTCGTCACAAGTACTTGGCAGAAACCCAAATCCCCATGTCTGTCTCAATAGCAGGAACTTGTCCAAACCTTTTTTAAACCCAGATACGCTAACTGCTGTTACCACATCCTCTGGCAAAGAGTTCCAGAGCTTAACTGTAGTCTTTACTGAAACAAATGATTCCTCAAATCAAAAAGTGGCTATGGGACCAGGTTCGGCTGCAGCTTCACAGCATAACAGGGGTTTGGATTCTTTCTCTCACATACTCCAGGGACACCCTCCTTCCCTTCCTTCAGGCTTTGCGTTCTGCTGGGTTTTTCTGACTTTCCAAGGACCTTTCTTGGTACTTGTTCCCCACTCCCCCCCCCCCGGGCTTAAATTTTCCTCTCCATTTCATCAACTCCTGTGGTCTCCTGCATTAAGTACCTGTTGGGATCCACTCCGCTGGATCCCTCAGGAACCATTACTGGGTTTTCTGACTCCCCAAGGATTCTTGCTACTTGTTCCTCCCAGGACTTGAATTTTCCCCTCCATTTCATGGCCTCCTCTGGTCTGCTAGATTAGGTACCTGTTGTGTAGATCTTAGCTTTCCAGTCTCCACTCCACTGGATCCCTCAGGAACCATTACTTCAGTAAGTGCCAATAGTAGCATTAACACTGGCCCTCTTTGCAAGGTCCACTGACTCCCTCCCTGTCCAGCACCAAAAACCTTTCAGGACCAGGAAACCAACTTTGCCTTTCCTGCTCCCTTTCAGGCCTAGGGTCCAGAAGTCTGATCGTCCCCTATCAAATCTAGAACCCTTCTTCCCAGAATCTTTATATGAATCCCCTGGCGTAACCCTGAGCTCTGCTGTTGCAGTCACTTAACGCCTGGAAGGGAGAAGCCGAGCAGCATCATTGAGTCCGTTGTCTTCTCACAACCACCTCCCAGGAGGCTCCTTCACATGTCTAGCAGCTATTTGCCTATATTGTGTCAAGATCTGGAAAAGACACAACAGTGATCTGTGTGCAAGGACCATGTTAAAACCTAAACTTTAGTGAGCAAGGGGAGGCTGTTTTGGATATTGGCTTGTTAATTTTGATACCTCCATGGAAGGAAGTCAAGGTGTTGGATTAATTAATTATTTGATTTGTAAGAATCAGTGACCTCACAGTGGTTGGGGTGTGTGACTGTGCTTTAAGCAGATACTGGACTTGCCTGGGACAGATTTGGAGAGCAGAGATGAGTAAAAGACTAGATGGGGAGGGCACTTAAGTGTTGGGTTGTATATTTTCATTTCATTTCAAACTTATAGACCCCCTTCCTAATTAAAACATTTACAATACAACAAAATATAATCGGACTAACATACATCCAGCTAACACATAGACCAACTGTACAACAGTGAAGCCTGTGAAATGCAGTCATTTGATTTACAATTCTAGCAAAGTAAAGTGAAGTACCTGGATGCTGGACTTCAAAGAGCGTCTTCCCCTTGTTCTCAAGATTAGAAAGCTCAAAATAGTTTTCCTCTGCTGTGGATGAATAAGCATTTCACAGGGCTGAGAGACCACCCATCCTCCTGGAGAATCTCAACCCTCCAAGAAGGGGGCACTTCAAAGAGACTCAAACTTTCAGCAAGTACTGTTTGCAAAATTAACACCTCCCTGTTCATTGCTGCCATGGACAAGCTGGCTTTTTGTCATACTGCATAGCAAGAGCTATGCAATCTGTTATTTAAAGAAGAAAGCTTCAACCCAGTAAACCAAAGATCCTCCTCAGGGCCGCCGAGAGACTGAGCCGGCCCCCCCACCATCGCTACCACTGTCGCCTCCCTTTCCTGTTTCCAGGCCACCGGCGCCATAGTCCCCAGTCTGCACCCGTCCATCTCCCACCGGGCCCCCTACATTCAAATCGGCAGCGCCAGTGAGCGGCAGATCGCCTCCTTTCGGGCCCTCCCTCACTGTGCCCCGCCCTTGTGGAAACAGAAAGATACATCAGACAAGGGCAGGACACAGTGAGGGAAGGCCCGAGGCGATCCGCCACGCTCGAACAGACGCGAGGCGCTGTGCCGCCAATTAGAGACTCTCAGGGGGCCCGGTGGCAGACAGAAGGGGGCCGCTGATGGAGCTGAGGGCAGGCAGGTGGAGACCGGGGGACTGCAGCGCCAGCGGCCTGGGAGCAGGAGGAGAGAGACCCCGGTGCCAGGCCCCCCCTGGGCCCAGGGAATTTTGTCCCCCCTGCCCCCTCCTCGGCGGCCCTGATCCTCCTACATCCAGTATCGACTAGGGAAGAGGAATCTAGAGACTCCCCACCCCCTCCATCTGCCTACAGATGCATACAAGATGCAAAACACCATGTGACTATACCCACATGACTATCTGCCTATCACCAAATTGCCACTGATGTTCCTTGGATCGCTGCTGCGCACCCCCCACCGGGTGCAGTACTCCCCCGGCGCATCACCTCTAACCCCCCCCCTCCCCGGTTGCATTTCTCTTACCTCCTGGGGGCTGCTGGGAGCAGCCACGTGGCTTTCAGCTCCGTCGGTTCCCTGTCCTGGAACAGGAAGTAACATCAGAGGGAGCAGGGAACTGGCTCTTCACAGCTGCTCCCTGCACCCAGGGCGGACCGCCCCCACTGCCCCATCCTCATTATGTCACTGCCCCAATTGCCCCTACAGCTACCAGACCGCTACTGAAAAGTCAGGGTCTGTGTTATATAAATGTTTTTCCATTAGGGTATTATTTCTATTCTGACATTTATCACATTTCTGTTATATGATTTTATTACCGTGCAGTTAAATGTATATATTTCTGACACTGTTTCATGTTAATCCTTTTACTAGGATTCAATTTGCTGTTTCCAAGTTTACCTCATTTCATTGACTGTATTTATGTTTATACTTGTTCATTTTACTATTGTTATGCTGTTAACAAAATTGTAAGTTTTATGTTAAACTGCACCTGCTGTAAACTGCCTCAGGTGAATCTCTGCATAAAGGTGGTTAAGAAATCCAAATAAATAAATAATAGTAAACCCCAGTATCCCAAAACACATACGTTTTAAACTAAACTTGTCCCAACACCACATAAATCTCCAAAATGTTATCCTTGGTGTGATCGCCAGACTCCCACATAGGCCCATAAGCAGCATGAGGATCATGTGTGTGTATTTCTGGATCTGGGTTTGTGTTAGCCTGGATTTTGTGACAGGTATAGTTTAGCTTCTGTCACGTAGATGCCACAAGGGGGAGCTCTGACTCCCTGATTACTGGTTGGGGTTAAAATAAACCAGTGGTCTTCATTAATTTTTAAGCTGGGGCCACTTTGGATTCTAATGAGCTGAAGAGGAGAGGTGCCACAGCCACAACACTGCTGACCACTGAGTGTAAATGACATTCATCCCCATCAGCCCACCTTCAGACTTGGGTGGGGGGGGGGGGGGGGTGGGGGGAGGGGGTTACCCTCAAGGTTATGAGCATTTCCAAATGTATTCTCTTTTGTCTATTGAGAAATACCTTGTCCTTCAAGCATATTGCTCTCCCCCCCCCCTCCCCTTTCACTTTCAGTCCTGAGCCTGGGTGTGTGTGTGTGTGTGGAGGGGGGAGGGGTGATGGGTGACAGCAGAGCTTCCAAGTTGCCCAGTTCCAGGAGGGAGCTTTTAGGCCAGTCCTGGATTTCTCACAACTCCATTCTGATGCATTATGGGACTTGCAACACTGATTTCAATGGATAGATTCAGGGTCTACAAATACCAAACTACTTTGGGGTGTAAGTTTAAAAGCAGGACTGGCTAAAAAGTCTCCCTCTTGGAACTGGGTAACTTGAAGGTCTCAGCAGGTAGGAGGAGTCTCAGTGTGGGGGTGTCACAGGGCGTGCTGGGTGGTAGTGTGTTTGTTGGAAGTTTCACTGTATGTGTGTGTATTGGGGGGGGGGGTAATGGGGGCAGTGTGTTTGTTGGAAGGTCTCAGTGTGGATTGGATTGGATTTATTAACTTGATATACTACTTAATTCCAAGGCTTTAAAGCAGTTCACATTAGAATAAAAATAAACAACAGAAGACGTTCAAATATTTGAAAGGTATTAATCCGCAAACTAACCTTTTCCGGAGATGGGAAGGTGGTAGAACGAGAGGGCATGAAATGAGATTGAAGGGGGGCAGACTCAAGAAAAATGTCAGGAAGTATTTTTTCATGGAGAGAGTAGTGGATGCTTGGAATGCCCTCTCGCGGGAGGAGGTGGTGGAAATTAAAACGGTAGCGGAATTCAAACATGCGTGGGATAAACATAAAGGAATCCTGTGCAGAAGGAATGGATCCTAAGGAACTTAGTCAAGATCGGGAGGCGGGGCTGGTGGTAGGGAGGCGGGGATAGTGCTGGGAAGACTTATACGGTCTGTGCCAGAGCCGGTGGTTGGGAGGAGGGGCAGGTGGTTGGGAGGCGGGGATAGTGCTGGGCAGACTTATACGGTCTGTGCCCTGAAGAGCACAGGTACAAATCAAAGTAGGGTATACACAAAAAGCAGCAAATATGAGTTATCTTGTTGGGCAGACTGGATGGACCGTGATGGTCTTTTTCTGCCGTCATCTACTATGTTACTATGATTGTAACATAGCAGGACACATTAGATCAGTGATTCCCAAAAAGTTTCTCAGGTCACGGCGCCCTTACCAATCAGGATTCCAAGCACATCATTGCAGGGGCATAGCCAGACAACAGATTTTGGGTGGGCCTAGGCAAGAAGTGGGTAGGCACCAAGTGCTCCCTCCCTGGCACCACCACCAAAAAAAAAATCTCAGCTGGCGAGTAAACGCTTCTTTCTACCTTGGCAGTCTGCAGCAGGCATGCGCTTAAGACTGAGCATGTGCAGGTGCCAGTATCAAGGAGAGTAGCGTTTTCATTACCGTCAGGGGGAGGTCTTCAGCTGATAGAGCTTGGGATCCCCACCAGCTACCACTAAATGTGTGCTACTGTTGGGTGGGCCTGAATCCTAAGTGGGTGGGCCCTGGCCCACCCAGGCCCACCTGTGGCTATGCCACTGCATCATTGCACTGAAATGCTGCTTGCACTCTATGATCTCATTTGGGCCTCGGTTTCCCTCGACCTTTCCTCTGCTTTTTGATCTCTTAAATCACTCCCTGCTTCTCCAGCGTCTTCACTCCATTGGGATCACTGCACTGTCCTCTGCTGGTTCTCCAGCTATCTGTCTGTCTGATTGCACCTATCAGCTTTCCTTCCAAACCACCGCAATCTCTCCCCTTTGTGCCCTTCCCCTTCCCTCTGGAGTTCCTCAAGCCTCCATTCTCTTTTCAACATCTTCCTCACCCCCCTTCTGTCATCCAAGACCATGCCTGTTCACTAATCTACTATGCGGACGATATTCAGATCTTCTGCAGGGTGTCTGATGCTTTCTCTATTCTCCAACTAAATAACTGCCAGACACAGGTAGCCACGTGGCTTGCAAATAATCTTCTGTACCCTTAACACATCAAAGTGCCAATCCATCTTATTCCCCTGCTCCGAGTGCCCCCCCTCCTCCTCTGCAACTGAATGATACCCCACTTTCATTCAAAGACTCTCTCAAAATGCTAGGTGTCACCATTGACTCCCACCTCATCTTCAAGCCTCAAATTGACTCTGTCCTCTGATCCTCCTTTTTTTTTTTGCACTTCATAAGGTTCAATATTGGCCCTTCTCTGCTCTGAACACTGCTTTCCTGTCTATGCCCGAATAACATCTAAGATACTTCTCATGGTCTAAAAGGCCAAGTCTCCACTTGCATCCGCTTACCTCAACAAACACCTAATTCCCTATGCATCCTTGCATTTCCTGGGTTCTGTTATTTATTTATTTTATTCATACTTGTATCCCACAATTATCCAAAACTGAATTTCAGTTCAATGTGGCTTGCATTTTAACGGTTGTTAGAGATGACATTGATTCAATTACATTTACAAGGTTGTATGATGCTGTGTTTTACAGTGGTTGGCAAGATAACTATTAGTGCATATGGAATAGTCATTGGGTTTCTTGAGATGATAAATGAAAAGATGCGTTACAATTAGAGGTTGGGTTGTGTATTGTTGTTCTAGAATGATCAGTGTATATTTTACTCATAGAATTTCCTGAAGAGGTAGGTCTTTAGGTCTTTTCTGAACTGGAGGTAGTTCATGAAATACCTCCTGGTTCTTCCCTCCCCCCTCACCACCTCCCGTCACACAGCCTTCCGTTATATAGGACCCAAATTCTGGAATGATCTTCCCCTGTACATCAGGAGCCAACCCTCCCTTATTGCATTTAAACAAGCCCTCAACACTCATCTCTTCACGCTTAACTCCCCCCCCCCCCATTGAAGATTGTATCCACTATTCTGCTACTCCGTCATTCTCTATTTTTATGATTATGTAAAAGCTGTAGACCCTCTAGCAGTATATCAAGGGGCTGGAACTAAATGAATAAATATTCAAAATTAAATCGTGATCTGTCAGCCAGTTCTCTAACAGAACAAGTTTTACAATTGAGATCTGACATCACCTGAAACTGATCCTCCTTCATGAAAACAATTATTTGTACGTCATCAGCAAAAAGGTGAAAAGTAAGCCGCCAGCTATTAAGCAATTGAGCTAAAGGAGCAAGATGTAAATTGAACAGCATGGGTGAAAGCAATGAAGTGTTCCTCTCTAAATGCTTTTAAGAAGATGACTCATAGTTCCAACATGGTAATTGAGGGTGATTAGAGGAATAGGATTCAAACCAATGCAAAAACATTGTATTAATTCTGTGATACTTTGTACCACACCCTATGTAACTATGTCATCTCGGATACTTTGTTCCATACTTTGTATTAACTCTGTGCTACTTTGTACCATACCATGTAAGCCGCACTGAACCTGCTATTGAGCGGGAAAGAGCAGGGTATAAATGCTACAAATAAATAAAACAGTGGAGGGAATGCCTCACTTACATGCTCAGAACTCCTTCGGTAAGCCAACCGCTGAAAGCGCAGAAAATGAGCTCACCAGTGCTCACAGGAAATGGTATGGTCTTATCTTCCGCCTGGACCGATATACTCACGTCTCCCCCCTCCTCAAACCACTTCACTGGCTACCGATCAGGTACCGCATACAGTTCAAGCTTCTCCTCCTAACCTACAAATACACTCGATCTGCAGCCCCTCCTTACCTCTCTACCCTCATCTCCCCTTACGTTCCTACCCGTAACCTTCGCTCTCAAGACAAATCCCTCCTTTCAATACCCTTTCCACCACCGCCAACTGCAGGCTCCGCCCTTTCTGCCTCGCCTCACCCCATGTGTGGAATAATCTCCCTGAGCCCATACGCCAGGCCCCCTCCCTGCCCATCTTCAAATCATTGCTCAAAGCCTACCTCTTCAATGTCGCCTTTGGCATCTAACCACTACTCAAGAAATCTAGACTACCCCAACTTGTCATTTCGTCCTTTAGATTGTAAGCTCTTTTGAGCAGGGACTGCCCCTTTTTGTTAAATTGTACAGCGCTGCGTAACCCTAGTAGCGCTTTAGAAATGTTAAGTAGTAGTATGAAAATTATATGTGCGCTGTGAAAGCAAAAGCAAGGAGGGGAGGGGGGACGTGCGTGGTGTATACGCAGAAGAGTTTCGGGGTAAGCATACCTGATCGTGGTGTCTGTTTTCTGTGCCTTTAATATATAAGCTTTTCAGTTTTTATTTTTAACTTGAGTAAAGTGACGTGGTCGCCCTGTTAGCTAGTCAAAAAATGTATTAAGTTAGTATCATCACCATCAGGGGGGAGGGGTTGGGGGGTGGGAAGGGAAGAGATGTAAAAGGAAGCATAACGGAGCTATTGGGGAGATGGATACCATCGGGGCAAAGAATTTAGTATGGGACTGTAATTTTTGCCAATATTAATATCGTTCTGGGATGGATCTATAAGTAATGTCTAAAGGTTGAGACACATACTAGTCTCTGGGGATGACCTGGAGACTTGACTCCCTTGTTTATGTCATTGAAGAGTTGGTGTCCTAACTGCATTGCTGTTTTAGTGCTGGATGTTGATTTTCTCCAGTATTGCTTGATGATTGTAAGACTATGCTTCGCTAAAAAAAGGAAGAGAGTGATAATGTAAAGGGGGGGGGGGGGGGGGGGGGACTGAACACTTGACACGAGTTAATGGTTGCATTATTTTAGTGTATGTTCAATAAAACTTGTTTAATTAACAGTTGAAGAACACATAGAGGGAGGGGAGGGGGGGGGAGATAAAATGATAAAAAAAAAATTTGATGACTGATTCACTTGTTTACTTGACCCGGAATGTATCTATGTATATTCAGAATGTGGAATGTGATTTCTGTTTGAAGTGTCATCAATAAAAACGTTGAAACATAAAAAGGTAACATCACCTTATTTTCTTTTCTATGTTGTTTTATTTGTTTAACTTGGAAGGCTTATATTTAAACACAGGAAACAGGCACCGACGTGTGGTTTCACCTTTGGGTTTGCTTGGACTCGTGCACATTTGTTTCTCACTACCAGCGCTTAGGGGCTTGCACGGGCTTCCTTCTGCTTCAAAATGAAATGAAAAGCGGCAGATTTAAAAGAAAGAATCATGAGAAATCCTCTCTTCAAACACGCTAATGTCTGCTCTGAGCTGGTGTTATTTTTTCAGCGCTGTTAGGGGAATAGGAAATGAGCTCATTAACATCCATTTACATAGTAACATAGTAGATGACGGCAGAAAAAGACCTGCACGGTCCATCCAGTTTGCCCAACAAGTTAATTTCACGTGTATCATTTTTTGTGTATACCTTACCTTGATTTGTACCTGTCTTTTTCAGGGCACAGACCGTATAAGTCTGCCCAGCACTATCCTCACCTCCCAACCACCAGCCCCACCTCCCAACCACCGGCTCTGGCACAGGCACAGACCGTATAAGTCTGCCCAGCACTATCCTCACCTCCCAACCACCAGCCATGCCTCCCACCACTGGCTAAGCTTCTGGGGATCCCTTCCTTCTGAGGAGGATTCTTTTATGTTTATCCCACGCATGTTTGAATTCTGTTACCATTTTCATCTCCACCACCTCCCCCGGGAGGGCATTCCAAGCATCCACCACTCTCTCCGTGAAAAAATACTTCCTGACATTTTTCTTGAGTCTGCCCCCCTTCAATCTCATTTCATGCCATTTGTGCTATTCTTTGGCGCATTCATTGTTTCCTGCGCTACAGCCTCTGCGCACTCTGCGCTGTCTTTACAGGCCACGCTGGCTTCTGAGCATCAGATCCCAAGGAACTTTGAGTGAGAAACAATATGGAAAGCTGCACTGAGATCTAATTGTATCCAGGTAGCATCGTACCAGGACATGGGTAACAACAAACACCAGAAGAGACTGCTGTGATGAGACCTGTACCCCCACTGGGGTGGTGCTGGGTGACAGTGTGTGGGTTGGAAGGGCTTCGTTTGATTGTGCTCAAGTCACTTTACCCTGCATTGTCTCAGATAGAAATTTACATTGTGAACCCTTGGGGGCTGATAAATATTTACTGTACCTGGATGTAACTGGCTTTGAGATAACTGCTGAAAAAGGTGTGAGCTAAATCCATAACAAACAAAAGCATAATGTAAAGGATTGTTTCTGCCCTAGAAATGACTTTGATTAAAGCACTTTAACTACACAGAGACTTCCTTGTGACCCTACCTTACCTTCTACCTCTATTGCTTCAGGCAAAAGATTTTGAGACCTCTGTAGACAAGGAAATACTGAGGCCCCGGTACTCAGAAGCAAATCCAGGCACGAGCGGCCGTTAGCGCTGGATTAGCTCCCGCGTTTGCTGGTACAGCATGCTCAAAAGCCCCTACCACTGGGAATAAGGAACAGGCCAAGGGGTAACACAAATAGCATTTAAATTATATTAAAATGAGGTCATTCCCTATTCCCCCCCTCCCTCCATGTTCAAAAAACAGCGCAACTAACTAGGGCACCCTTATAATGGGAAACCCTACGCCAGCTCAGATCTGGCGTTAGGATTTCTCAAGAAAAGCGGAGAATTGGCGGTGAGCTTTCCAAATGCCATTCTGCAACTGGAGTGGAGGAGTGGCCTAGTGGTTTAAGCACTGGTCTTGCAATCCAGCGGTGGCCAGTTCAAATCCCACTGCTGCTCCTTGTGATCTTGGGCAAGTCACTTAACCCTCCATTGCCTCAGGTACAAACTTAGATTGTGAGTCTTCCTGGGACAGAGAAATATCCAGAGTACCTGAATGTAATTCACCTTGAGCTACTACTGAAAAAGGTGTGAGCAAAATATAAATAGGTCTCCCTGGCCGCTCCTTTCCCACCTGCAACAACCAAAATCTGGGGAGAAAAGACTGAAAGTGGGTGAGGAGCAGGAGCTGCAGCAGGTCTCCCCCCTTCCTTTCGTGTACTGCAAACGTCTTTCAGGTAGAGAAATTGCCAGCTTCATTGAGAGAGTCCTTTACACCCTTCTTCCTGTATCCTCTTGCATTTTAAAGTGAGCTGATCACTCGCACTGCTCCTGAAATGTTGCTTTTTCTTTTGCTGTAGTAAATCGAAGCAAAGCTATGTCTCATTGCGGTAGAATTATAATAACGAATGGCCGTCGGGTCAGAACGTTCTGGAACTGCAGCAGTCGTAAGGGAGCCTTCGTGCTGGTCTTGTGCACATGTGCTGAGCGTGTCCTTCCCGCCTTATTTTCGGTGCACATTAAAATTCGCACACCATTAGTGGTGAGCATTGTTTTGTACAGCACTGGCCCATAATTGGCAAGTGAATATACTTACCTTGAGCTACTAATGAAGAAAAGTAAGCTAAATGAATGTGGTGGTGAATGGAATTTGCTCGGAGGAGCGAAAGGTAAGTAGTGGAGTGCCTCAAGGATCGGTGCTGGGGCCGATTCTGTTCAATATATTTGTGAGTGACATTGCCAAAGGGTTAGAAGGTAAAGTTTGCCTATTTGCGGATGATACTAAGATCTGTAACAGAGTGGACACCCCGGAGGGAGTGGAAAACATGAAAAAGGATCTGCGGAAGCTAGAAGAATGGTCTAAGGTTTGGCAATTAAAATTCAATGCGAAGAAATGCAAAGTGATGCACTTAGGAAGTAGAAATCCATGGGAGACGTATGTGTTAGGCGGGGAGAGTCTGATAGGTATGGGCGGAGAGAGGGATCTTGGGGTGATAGTATCTGAGGATTTGAAGGCGACGAAACAGTGTGACAAGGCGGTGGCAGTAGCTAGAAGGTTGTTAGGCTGTATAAAGAGAGGTGTGACCAGCAGAAGAAAGGGGGTGTTGATGCCCCTGTATAAGTCGTTGGTGAGGCCCCACCTGGAGTATTGTGTTCAGTTTTGGAGGCCGTATCTTGTTAAGGATGTAAAAAGAATTGAAGCGGTGCAAAGAAAAGCTACAAGAATGGTATGGGATTTGCGTAACAAGATGTATGAGGAGAGACTTGCTGAACTAAACATATATACTCTGGAGGAAAGGAGAAACAGGGGTGATATGATACAGACGTTCAAATATTTGAAAGGTATTAATCCGCAAACGAATCTTTTCAGGAGATGGGAAGGCGGTGGAACGAGAGGACATGAAAGGAGATTGAAGGGGGGCAGACTCAAGAAAAATGTCAGGAAGTATTTTTTCACGGAGAGAGTAGTGGATGCTTGGAATGCCCTCCCGTGGGAGGTGGTGGAAATGAAAACGGTAACGGAATTCAAACATGCGTGGGATAAGCATAAAGGAATCCTGTGCCAAAGGAATGGATCCTCAGGAGCTTAGTCAAGATCGGGAGGCGGGGCTGGTGGTTGGGAGACGGGGATAGGGCTGGGCAGACTTACACGGTCTGTGCCAGAGCCGGTGGTGGGAAGCGGGACTGGTGGTTGGGAGGCGGGGATAGTGCTGGACAGACTTGTACGGTCTGTGCCAGAGCCGGTGGTTGGGAGGTGGGGCTGGTGGTTGGGAGGCGGGGATAGTGCGGGGCAGACTTATACGGTCTGTGCCCTGAAGAGCATAGGTACAAATCAAAGTAGGGTATACACAAAAAGCAGCAAATATGAGTTATCTTGTTGGGCAGACTGGATGGACCGTGCAGGTCTTTTTCTGCCGTCATCTACTATGTATGTTACTATGTTACTTTGAGACTACGAAACAAAATCTTGTATCCAAGAAGTGCACTCAGAACTCCCAAGTACCTGGCAGAAACCCAATATAGGAGCAAGATTCTATGCTACCAATCCCAAGACAAGAACTTGTGGGGGGCTGGGGTAGAGAGTGAGCTTCTCACTGCAGGGTTAATTGGAAGACATTCCCTGAGTTGGAAATTTCAAGTGTGCAGAAGCTGGAGTAAACCTGCCCATGCGTGTGGACAATGGCTTGGTGGTACGGGGCTCCGACAACGAAAGTGCCAGCTCACGTCTCCACATAAATATTAGCCTGGCAAACATTTCTTGCACATAAGGTCTGGATCCTATAAATGGTGTTCAAAAATGAGAACCTGAAATGTCAGTACTAAGTGCAAGTCCTGGAGGCGAAGACAACAGATTTGTGCTGTTTGTTTCTTCTCTTTGCCCCTGGGCCCGGACTATAGTTTTTCCTGCTCAGTCTGTTGATTGATTGGGATTTATTTATCTTTATAAAGAGAGTCTCCCAAGGCAGCATACAGCAGACGCAGTTTGACATACCTTATTCTTTCAAAAAGTACTAAAATCGGGGGACACGCAATGAAATGGCCTGGAAATACTTTTAAAATGAATAGGAGGAAATATTTTTTTCTTTCAAAGAATAGCTAAGCTCTGGAACTCGCTGCTGGAGGATCTGGTAATAGTGGTTAGCGTACCTGGATTTAAAATAAGGGTTGGACAAGTTTCTGGAGGAAAAGTCCATGGTGTGTTATTCAGATGGACATGAAGGAAGTCCCTGCTTGCTGTGGGATTGGTAGAATGGAATATTGCTAGCTATTGGGTTTCTGCCAGGTAATTGTGACCTGGATTGGCCACTGCTGGAAGCAGGATACTGGGCTAGATGCACCATTGGTCTGACCCAGTATGGCTGTTCTTATGTTCTATTGTTATATTAAACCCAGATATGTTAAACCCAGTGATGTTATGTTAAACCAACATTACCACATCCTCTGGCAGCGAGTTCCGGAGCTTAACTATTCTTTGCATGAAAACAATATCCATGCAACTTCCTAATTCTGCTTTGTATTCCTTGTTGGCTGTGTTTCTGTGGATGCAGAAGTGGAGGAGCAGGATTTCTACTGAGATTCTGTTCCAGTCTCTGTAACCTGGGGTTAGTGATGGTGAAGTCTCTACCATGAGCACCACAAGGTCTGTTTTACTATTCTGGAATGTTGCCGGGTATTTGTGACCTGAATTGTTACAAACGAGATACTGGGCTTGATGGACTGTTCTGTCCCAGTGTGGCAATCCTTATGTTCTTATCTGGTCTTATCAAATAGCTGTGTGTGTACTTAGGAGTTGTTGGCTATGGGGCTGATACACACTTTCTGTTGTTTTTGTAGCAGTTTAAATGTTTGCTTCTCCCACATTAAATGCATCGAGTCATACCTGGATCTGCGTGTTTTAAGCAACAGTTAAGGAGTTGCTCCTTTCAAACTGCCTCTCTTATCTTCTTTACTCTGTGACACACACACACACACACACTCTCTCTCTCTCTCTCTCACTCACTCTCACACACTCTTTTTCTCTCTCTCACACACACACTATCTCTGTCTCTCTCACTCTCTCACCCTCTCTCTCATTCACACTTTCTCTGTCTCTCTCACTCTCTCTCACCCTCTCTCTCATTCACACTTTGTCTGTCTGTCTCTCTCACTCTCTCTCACCCTCTCTCTCATTCACACTTTGTCTGTCTGTCTCTCTCACCCTCTCTCTCATTCACACTTTGTCTGTCTGTCTCTCTCACTCTCTCTCATTCACACTTTCTCTGTCTGTCTGTCTCTCCCCCCCCCCCCCCCCCACATGAATCAACATTTCACCCTAACAAAAGGCTGCATCATTAAAATACAAGATAAAAAGATAAGCCATCACATAAAAAAATACAAATACTAAAAACATGAACCAAAAGGAAAATTAAGAAATTCCCAGTAATCCAGTCCCTGACATTAAAAGATCATTGTTAAAAGAAGTACAGTTCACAGTTCTGTGCAACACAACAAAACTAAAGTACGTAATGGACATAACACAACTCTTCCGTTCTCCCGATTCCCTAATGTGGCTGTGCCACATGAACTTGATCTTACCACAACATCACCCTGTATTTGTTCACACCGGAGCTTGCAAAGGCCTCTCCTGTACTACGTAAGCCACATTGAGCCTACAAATAGGTGGGAAAATGTGAGATACAAATGTAACAAAATAAAAATAAATAAATAAATGCGCTTGATCACGTAAAACAAATAAAAATTAACAAATCAGTTTCTCAATGCAAAACAGTGTTAGAAACAGACGACTAAGGCTACATTAATGTTAGTGGATAAAATGTTAAACAGCTCATCCAGCAGTTGTATCGGAGGCAGCACCAACATGTACAAAACTACACAGCCTATGACGCACACCCTTAACTACTTCCTCTCATAGGGTCAAAGTTCATTGAATCAAAATGTATAATAAGCTTAAAATTAAGACCCTGACAGCATAATCCGACATAAAATAACTGCAAGCCATTAAATAATTGTTTCACGAGTATTTACGTCCCAGCTACAACTAACTGTCAGATGTGGATTTTGTTTTCTTTGTAGAAAAGTCATTGTGAAACCTTTGTAATGGTTGCTACATACAGTGACACCTAGTGACTGAACTGTGTAATTTGCTACATAGAAAGAGAGAAAATGTAGGCAGATAAAGACCATATGGCCTGTCCAGTATCCACTCCCTTAGAGATCCAATGTACTTGTCCCAAGCTCGGTTGAATTCAGATATTGTTTTTATCTCCACCACTTCCACTGGAAGGCTGTTCCACGAATTCACCACCCTTCCATGAAGAAGTATTTCCTCAGGTTATTTCTGAATCTGTCCCCTTTACCTTCATCCTATGCCCCCCTCGTTCAACAGCATCCTTTCAATTGAGAGACTCTCCTCCTGTGTATTTATGCCATGTAGGTATTTAAATGTCTCTATCATATCTCCCATCTCCCCAGTGGCGTACCAAGTGGGGGCGGTCCGCCCCGGGTGCATGCCGCTGGGGGGTGCCGCAGCGCGCGCCTGCTGCGAGAGTTCGCTAACTTCTCTCGTTCGCTGCCGCTCCCTCTGCCCCGGAACAGGTTACTTCCTGTTCCGGGGCAGAGGGAGCTGCAGCGAACGAGCAAAGTTAGTAAACTCGCAGCAGGCATGCACTGTGGCACCCCCCCCAGCAGCATGCACCCGGGGGGGTGGCTCTTTCACGGGGGGGGGTCCGCGCTGCATTGGGGGGGAACGCTGCACCCAGGGGGCGGGGCGCCGCCCCGGGTGACCACCCCCCTAGGAACGCCACTGCATCTCCCAACTTTCTACCAAAGTATACACATTTGAGATCTTTTAGTCTGTCATTGACATCTTTAAATCTATCTGTAAGGAAGCACATCAATACCTATTGTACTAGGACAACGGCACTCAGTGGTTAAACTGTAAAATTCATCCTTTGAAATATGTTAACAGTGACATCTAATGGTTTGATGCATTATCACAGTTGGTTTCGTTATTCTTTCCAAACCAACAGAATATTTGGGTGCTGCCCATATTTCAGTCACTTCACCCCTCTTCCTTCCAGTCAAAGGCACTCACAGATACAACTCTGATTCACACAGAAGTATTGAAAAGAATTCCATGAGCCATGCTGTGTATGCTTTCCCTGCTTGTTTATGGAGAATTTGAAGTTGTGTTAAGTACATAAGTATTGCCATACTGGGACAGACCAAAGGTCCATCAAGCCCAGCATCCTGTTTCCAACAGTGGCCAATCCAGGTCACAAGTACCTGGGAGAAACCCAAACAGTAGCAACATTCCATGTAGAACCCTAAAGAATAGCAAGATTCTGGAATCCTAAAGAATATCAAGAGTGGAGGAGTGGCCTAGTGGTTAGAGCACCGGTCTTGCAATCCAGAGGTGGCTGGTTCAAATCCCACTGCTGCTGCTCCTTGTGATCTTGGGCAAGTCACTTAACCCTCCATTGCCTCAGGTACAAACTTAGATTGTGAGCCCTCCTGGGACAGAGAAATATCCAGTGTACTCAAATGTAACTCACCTTGAGCTACTACTGAAAAAGGTGTAATCTAAAATAAGTAAGATTCCATGCAGAAGTTCAAAGTGTAGCAACATTCCATGTAGAACCCCAGAGACTCGCAAGATTCCATTCAGAATCCCAAGTACATAAGTGTTGCCATACTGGGACAGACCAAAGGTCCATCAAGCCCAGCATCCTGTTTCTCTCTTTTCCAGGTTTACATGTAGGGCACAGGATTTGCAGAGCCTCCAGCAGGTTTAGGTTGTCTTGTAGATCTTTATAGGTAGATGATAGAATGACCAGAACATTTGCATATTGCCCAACCTGACCTTTTGAAGTAATTAGTAATTTTGTAACAGGAAATGAATTTTAATATATAAAGCACAGGTAGCTAGCAGCTGTACATGGTGGTGAAAGAGATTCTGGCGCTGCTGTGTGTTTTATAATGGGATCGGCAAAGTTTACAGCTTAAGACACAACCTTCCCTCTCATTCCCTCTGTTCCAGCTCAGTGAGAACTGGAGGCTGAGTATTTCACAAACTCTTTGGTTTCAAAGCAATTAAAGAAGAATTTAAGATGAAAGACTGTTTCTTGCCAGGTTAGAAGCTCAACTGCTGGAATAAAAAGGAGCAGTCTTAGGACAAGGGAAAGGGCTGGACACGGCTAACGTGAAACACACACCGAGCCTGAGGAGCTGCATTCCAGAGCTGAAAATAGGACAATATGTAGTTTTCTGTCCCCAGTGGGGTCGGGTAGCAAAGCATCAACACCCCATAATATGCAGTTTCTCAGTGTCAGCTAAAAAGCAACATGGGCTGCCCTCAGCAAGACTGGCACAAGGGTATTAGATACCCTACACGAATCTTCAGCCTTTGCCCTCCTTCAATGAATTTTGAGGCCTTAGTGCCCTCCTCCAAGATTTTGATAATTAAACTCAGTAATCATGATTGTCCCAAACACTGTCCCATTGGCAATGTGACTCACAGCTATATTGAGTAGTATCAGCCCCAGCAGCGATCCTTGAGGAACTTCCACTACTCACTTTTGCTTCCTCCAAGTGAACTCCATTGACCACCCCTCTCTGGCGTCAGTGTGTCAACCCATTTGTAATCCAGTTCACCACTTTAATTTCATTCAACAGCCTTCTATGAGGAACCATGTCAAAGACTTTGCCGAAATTCAAGTAGATGTCCTCGATACAATTCTCTGGTCACCCAATCAAAGAAATCAATCAGACTTGTTTGGCACAATTTACCTTTGGTACAACCATGTTGCCTCGGATCTTGTAACCCATTGGAGTCCAGGAAATTAATTATCCTTCAGCAGTGCTTCCATTATTTTTCCAGTGACTGAAGTGAGGCTCGCCAGCCTGTAGTTTCCAATTTCTTCTCTGTCACCACTTTTGTGAAGAGGGACCACATCTGCTCTTCTCCAGTCCCAGGGAACATCTCCCATCTGCAAAGATTTATCAAACAAATTGTTCTGCTCCCATGCTGCATGGAGGCAGGTAACAGTATTTGTATATGTATATATTAGGCACTGTTTGTACTAGATTGCATTATCTGTAAATGGATAGCACTGTGTAGTTTCCTGTAATAGACTCCTTTTGAGCACACGCTCCAGCTTCCTGTGTCTAATGGGGCTTTCTTATTGGGTACTGAGCAAGTGGTCTGCCCTGCTCCCCACCTCTCTCTTCCCTTGGGGTTGTAAGAAGTTTCACTTAACTGACCTTGCTGTGCATGCTTTGAAGTCTACTGTGATTCCACCAAGTTTTCCATCTCTCTTATATAATTATAAATGCTCGACATGTGCTGAGCCCTCTCCCAGCCTCTCGTGCCTAGGGAGCTCTGGTTGAAATTGGACTCTGCCAGCAGAGGCTACAATTCTTTCCAAGCAACTAAACTGTAAGTCTCTTTTCTCCTTGTTTTTGGTTGCTAAATTAAAGAAGAGTTGAATCAAGAATTGGGAGTCTATTCTGGGGTTGTTATAAACGTCTTTGGGTTTGACTGCATGCCAATCACCACATGCGAGGGCAGAACACAAATAAATCTTTGAGGACCCAACAGAACCTCTCAATATCCTGGGATGGACCTCGTCCGGTCCCATGGCTTTGTCTACCTTCAGTTTTTCAAGCTGTTCATAAATACTTTTTTCTGTGAATGGTGTGATATCTACTTCATTCTCATGTGTCAGCCAACCATGGTCCTTCTTCAGGATTTTCTTCTTAGCACATTCACTTTTTCCTCATCACTTTCCACATAGTGGTTCACGGTATCTTTTCAATCTTAAAATTCCATTTTTAGCCTTCTTCCTTTCATTAATATACCTGAAAAAAGTCTTGTCATCTCTCCTTACATTTCTAACCCTTTCGTTCTTCCACTTGTACTTTTGCCAGCCGTATATCTCTCTTCACTTCCTACAGTTTCATCCGGTATTTTCTGTGTTCATCCTCTTGAGGTTTTCTGTATTTCATGAATGCCAATTCTTTTACCTTTATTTCCCATCTGGGAGCATAATGCCAGGATTCATTCTCAAGGGGCCAATTTGGCCTCTAGGATTTAGGGACAAGATCACAGATTGGGCTGGAATGAAAGAAAGATGCTAGTTTTGACTATCAAATAAATTTAAACCTCCTCTCTCCTGTCTGACAGGAAAGACAGCAAAGTTGGCCAGTTGGACAAAAGGATAAGAACATGCAGAAATTGGTCAAGGGGTCCAACATAGTGGTATTCAGAAGAGGACTAGACAAGTTCCTGGAAGAAAAATCCATGCAAAGTTATTAGCCAGGTAGACTTATTAATTTCTCAAATTTATATACTGTACAATCTACCATTCTCTAGTACTCACTGTTCATCCCTGGAAATGAGCTATGGGAAATAGATCTACTAATTTGGGATCTGCTGGGTTCTTGCGATCTGCACTGGCCCCAGACAGAGCTAGGATGCTGAACTCAATGGTCTGACTCAACTCAGCCTTGTAGCGCTATAGAAATGCTAAATAGTAGTAATAGTAGTAGTAGTAGCTTTTCTTATGTTCTACAGATACCACCATGCAGCAGAATAACATAGATGATACAGGTGCTTGTGTTGATTCTGTGTGGTTCATTGATTTGTAAAATTCGTTCATTGTTGGTGTGGGCACGTATGAATATCAAAGAAGTATATAATAATAATGGAATTCTACTTCCACAAGAAAAAAGATCTTTATGATGTTTAGAGCACTGTGAAAGAGTTGGTAGGCTCTAAATACCTCAATATCGTTCTATGGTACAACTTGCAAGAGGACAGTTTGTAAGTGAGAAGATTAAACTTCATGTAACCACCTAAGGTAGCATTCTGTCAGGCTAGGACGTCATCTTTTCCAGACGCTGAGGGCTGAATTTTTACAAGTCGGCTTGTGTGAGGGATTAAGTAGCATGCCTCTGCTCCTTACGATGATCACCTTTCATGAGTGGATCGCCTTTCATGAGTTTCTGAAAGTGATGTTGTTTCTACTGTTGAATGTAGAGGGGTGTTCTTGACATAATCCCTGTCCTTTTGGGGTGGTCAGGGTGTCTAAGAATGGCATGTCCTTTTTTCTTAGTAAATTACTGGCTGCCTCTTTGGCTGCTGGCTTTCATCCTGAATCTATGAAGTAGACAGTCAACTTGTTCACCCTTTGTTAACAAAGTTTGCCTGTAGCGTAGCAGATCCTGTTAGCTATTGACCTGTGTCAAATTTGCCATCCTTAGCTAAGCTTATGAATAATTTGTGTTATATCAATTTAAAAGATTTTTTTTTTTTTTTTTGAAAGATCATTTCCTGGAGGAATAGCCTAGTGGTTAGTGCAGTGGACTTTGATCCTGGGGAACTGAGTTTGATTCCCACTGCAGCTCCTTCTGACTCTGGGCAAGTCAGTTAACCCTCCATTGCCCCTGGTACAAAATAAGTACCTGAATATAGGTAAACCGCTTTGAATGTAGTTGCAAAAACCTCACAAAGATGGTATATCAAGTCCCATCCCCCTTTCCCCTTATGACATCACAATATCAGAAGTGAGCCAAGTATTGGGCAATCAAGCCATTGTGACATCACTGATGAGGTTGGCTCTTATTGGTGGAATGAGTGGAGGAGTAGCCTAGTGGTTAGTGCAGTGGACTTTGATCCTGGAGAACTGAGTTCAATTCCCACTGCAGCTCCTTCTGACTCTGGGCAAGTCAGTTAACCCTCCATTGCCCCTGGTACAAAATAAGTACCTGAATATAGGTAAACCACTTTGAATGTAGTTGCAAAAACCTCACAAAGATGGTATATCAAGTCCCATCCCCCTTTCCCCTTATGACATCACAATATCAGAAGTGAGCCAAGTATTGGGCAATCAAGCCATTGTGACATCACTGATGAGGTTGGCTCTTATTGGTGGAATGAGTGGAGGAGTAGCCTAGTGGTTAGTGCTGTGGACTTTGAACCTGGGGAACTGAGTTCCATTCCCACTGCAGCTCCCTGTGACTCTGGGCAAGTCACTTAACTCTCCATTGCCCCTGGTACAAAATAAGTACCTGAATATAGGTAAACCGCTTTGAATGTAGTTGCAAAAACCTCACAAAGGTGGTATATCAAGTCCCATCCCCCTTTCCCCTTATGACATCACAATATCAGAAGTGAGCCAAGTATTGGGCAATCAAGCCATTGTGACATCACTGATGAGGTTGGCTCTTATTGGTGGAATGAGTGGAGGAGTAGCCTAGTGGTTAGTGCAGTGGACTTTGATCCTGGAGAACTGAGTTCAATTCCCACTGCAGCTCCTTCTGACTCTGGGCAAGTCAGTTAACCCTCCATTGCCCCTGGTACAAAATAAGTACCTGAATATAGGTAAACCACTTTGAATGTAGTTGCAAAAACCTCACAAAGATGGTATATCAAGTCCCATCCCCCTTTCCCCTTATGACATCACAATATCAGAAGTGAGCCAAGTATTGGGCAATCAAGCCATTGTGACATCACTGATGAGGTTGGCTCTTATTGGTGGAATGAGTGGAGGAGTAGCCTAGTGGTTAGTGCTGTGGACTTTGAACCTGGGGAACTGAGTTCCATTCCCACTGCAGCTCCCTGTGACTCTGGGCAAGTCACTTAACTCTCCATTGCCCCTGGTACAAAATAAGTACCTGAATATAGGTAAACCGCTTTGAATGTAGTTGCAAAAACCTCACAAAGGTGGTATATCAAGTCCCATCCCCCTTTCCCCTTATGACATCACAATATCAGAAGTGAGCCAAGTATTGGGCAATCAAGCCATTGTGACATCACTGATGAGGTTGGCTCTTATTGGTGGAATGAGTGGAGGAGTAGCCTAGTGGTTAGTGCTGTGGACTTTGAACCTGGGGAACTGAGTTCCATTCCCACTGCAGCTCCCTGTGACTCTGGGCAAGTCACTTAACTCTCCATTGCCCCTGGTACAAAATAAGTACCTGAATATAGGTAAACCGCTTTGAATGTAGTTGCAAAAACCTCACAAAGATGGTATATCAAGTCCCATCCCCCTTTCCCCTTATGACATCACAATATCAGAAGTGAGCCAAGTATTGGGCAATCAAGCCATTGTGACATCACTGATGAGGTTGGCTCTTATTGGTGGAATGAGTGGAGGAGTAGCCTAGTGGTTAGTGCTGTGGACTTTGAACCTGGGGAACTGAGTTCCATTCCCACTGCAGCTCCCTGTGACTCTGGGCAAGTCACTTAACTCTCCATTGCCCCTGGTACAAAATAAGTACCTGAATATAGGTAAACCGCTTTGAATGTAGTTGCAAAAACCTCACAAAGGTGGTATATCAAGTCCCATCCCCCTTTCCCCTTATGACATCACAATATCAGAAGTGAGCCAAGTATTGGGCAATCAAGCCATTGTGACATCACTGATGAGGTTGGCTCTTATTGGTGGAATGAGTGGAGGAGTAGCCTAGTGGTTAGTGCAGTGGACTTTGATCCTGGGGAACTGAGTTCGATTCCCACTGCAGCTCCTTGTGACTCTGGGCAAGTCACTTAACCCTCCATTGCCCCTGGTACAAAATAAGTACCTGAATATATGTAAATCGCTTTGAATGTAGTTGCAAAAACCTCAGAAAGGCAGTATATCAAGTCCCATTTCCCTTTCCCTCCCTTTTTCATTGGGCTGATAGTGGATTTAGGCAGGGCCAAAGCACAGAAACATTGTTCATCTCTGTGTTGCATCATTTCCTGTGTTGCTCCTTTATGCCCATCTCTTCTGCATCTCAAACGCTTCTTTTAACTCAGGTAAGTACATGTGGTCAGGTTAGGCAGATTTCAGCCCTATATGGTGGTTAGATGCCAGAGGACTTTTAAAGAGGTGAGTTTATCAGGTGCAGAGAAGGGCGACAAAAATGATAAAGGGGATGGGATGACTTCCCTATTAGGAAAGGCTAAAGCTTCTGGGGCTCTTCAGCTTGGAGAAAAGGCAGCTGAGGGGAGATATGATACAGGTCTATAAAATAATGAGTGGAGTTGAACGGGTAGATGTGAAGCATCTGTTCACATAGTAACATAGTAGATGACGGCAGAAAAAGACCTGCACGGTCCATCCAGTCTGCCCAACTAGATAAATTCATATGTGCTACTTTTTGTGTATACCGTACCTTGATTTGTATCTGCCATTGTCAGGGCACAGACCGTATAAGTCTGCCCAGCACTAGCCCCGCCTCCCAACCACCAGTCCCGCCTCCCACCACCGGCTCTGCCTCCCAATCTCGGCTAAGCTTCTCGGGATCCCTTCCTTCTGAGCAGGATTCCTTTATCTTTATCCCACGCATGTTTGAATTCCGTTACCGTTTTCATCTTGCATATAATGTGTACAACGCTGCAGTAAGAGCTTTAGAATGTTTTGGTTTTGGATTCTTCTCACACACTGCTGTATTCTTTTTAGGGGACAGTCCTTGAGACAGCCCATGGAGGCGAAACACGCATGTCGGATGTAGTGCCCCCCAGTCCGACAATATTTAAGAAGAGTATTGAATAATTAAATCACTTTTAATTGGAATAAGAATTAAATATAAGTGTACTCAATCGGGTGAGCCAATATCTTGCTAAAGAGGTTTCACAGGCAAGAAGCACCCGCTGAGGTCACCACTTGAAGTTCTTAATTTAATTATGCTCAATTATTTGCTGAATACAGTGTATACATAAGACTGACAATATAATCCATAGAGTGGGAGTGAAGAGACGTATTCATTTAAAGGGCTCGAGTGACACAGACCATATCACCATTTTGCAACCCCATCATACTTTAGCCTATTTAAATCATGCAACCCCCCCCCCCTCCTGAACCCAATCAAGCTGCTTATCCCAGAAATAAGCAGTGGATTTGCCCAAGTCCATTTTAATAATGGTCTATGGACT
Organism: Microcaecilia unicolor; assembly: GCF_901765095.1. Classification (NCBI taxonomy): domain Eukaryota; kingdom Metazoa; phylum Chordata; class Amphibia; order Gymnophiona; family Siphonopidae; genus Microcaecilia; species Microcaecilia unicolor. The sequence continues at coordinate 217,754,632 of NC_044040.1, read as the reverse complement.
TTTCCTTTAGGAAGTCGTCCAAACCTTTTTAAAACCCCGCTAAGCTAACCGCCTTTACCACATTCTCTGGCAACGAATTCCACAGTTTACTTACACGCTGAGTGAAGAAAAATCACGCTTTCCAAAAATACTAGGACTAGGGGGCATACAATGCAGCTACAATGTAGTAAATTTAAAATGAATCGGAGAAAAAGTTTCTTCACTCAGCGTGTAAGTAAACTGTGGAATTCGTTGCCAGAGAATGTGGTAAAAGCGGTTAGCTTAGCAGGGTTTTAAAAAGGTTTGGACGACTTCCTAAAGGAAAAGTCCATAGACCATTATTAAAATGGACATGGGGAAATCCACTGCTTATTTTTGGGATAAGCAGCATAAAATGTTTTGTAGTTTTTTGGGATCTTGCCAGGTATTTGTGATCTGGATTGGCCACTGTTGGAAACAGGATGCTGGTCTTGATGGACCTTTGGTTTGTCCCAGTATGGCAATACTTATGTACTCATGTAAGTCTTTTTTGGTCCTGTGAGCTTGTTTGCTTTTGTTTTTGTTTCTTGCCTCACTGGTTCATCTTGTAGCCCTCAGTATGGGCTTTAAAGTGACCGGGTTAGGAACTAGTTGAGTGGAAGGCGACAGAGGGTAGTGATAAATGGAGCTCATTCTGAGGAAAAGAATGTTACCAGTGGTGTGCCACAAGGTTTGGATCTTGAGCTGATTCTTTTTAACATTTTTGTCAGTGATATTGCTGAAGGGCTGTCTGATAAGGTTTGCCTCTTTACGTATGATACCAAAATCTGCAATAGGATAGACACCCTTGATGGTGTGGACAACATGAAGAGGGACCAAATGAAGTTTAAAGAAAAGGTCCAGAATTTGGCAGCAAAGATTTAATGCTAAAAAATGCAGCAGGGTCATGTATTTGGGCTGCAAAAAACCGAGGGAACAGTACAGGTTAGAAGGTGAAGACATTTTGTGCACAAAAGAAGAGCAGGATTTGGATACAATCATTTGTAATGATCTGAAGGTGGTCGAACAGGTAGAAAGGGTGACTGCGAAAGCTAGAAGGATGCTTGGGGGCATAGGGAGAAGAATGGCCAGTAGGAGAAAGGAGGTGATGATGCCCCTGTACAAGACTCTGGTGAGACCTCATTTAGAATATTGTGTACAATTCTGGAGAGGCACCTTCAAAAAAATATATAAATAGGATGAAGTCGGTCCAGAAGGCGGTTACTAAAATGATCAGGGGTCACATGCCTATTTTGGAAGAAAGGCAGGAGAGGGGAGCTATGAGAGACATTTAAATACCTACATGGCATAAATGCACAGGAGGCGAGTCTCTCAATTGAAAGGAAGCTCTGGAACGAGGGGACATAGGATGAAGGTGAAAGGGGACAGACTCAGAAGTAACCTGAGGAAATACTTCTTCATGGAAAAGGTGGTGAATTTGTGGAACGGCCTCCCGGTGGAAATGGTGAAGACGAAAATAGTATCTGAATTCAAAAGAGCTTGGGACAAGTACATAGGATCTCCAAGGGAGTGGTTGGGAGAGTAGATGGTATGGATGGGCAGACTGGATAGGCCATATGTTTCTTCACCTCCTGCTTGAGATTTAATTTTAGGAGGAAATAAAGAAGGGATGTTAGAAACCTCGGCAGGCTTCCATAGTTCTGCCAGTCATCATCAGTGGAGGAGTGGCCTAGTGGTTAGAGCACCGGTCTTGCAATCAATCCAGAGGTGGCCGGTTCAAATCCCATTGCTGCTCCTTGTGATCTTGGGCAAGTCACTTAACCCTCCATTGCCTCAGGTTCAAACTTAGATTGTGAGACCTCCTGGGACAGAGAAATATCCAGAGTACCTGAATGTAACTCACCTTGAGCTACTACTGAAAAAGGTGTGAGCAAAATATAAATAAATAAAAAATCTTATAGCCCAATAAATGTTCCAGCCATGTTTGTGGTGTAAGTTTAATGTAGCACCAGCCAGTCACTCTTGGATTGCAGTTCAGAAGTACTCAACTTCCTTCTGCTACTGACTTTTGTGACCTTGGATGTCCTTATGTTTCCCTTTGCTCAATTCTAATCTCAGCTCTGTTACCGATTCTGTATTACCTCAGGGTGATACACAGTAAGCCATGGGACCCAGTTCTAATCCCAGCTTTGCCAATAACTTCACTGTGTGACCTTGGGATGAGTTACTGTATCTCTCTATACGTCAGTTTATCCATTTGTAACTTGATAATTATGGTGATCCTTGTTCGGCCTTCATTCTTCTCTTTGGAAAGTAACCTACTGACTGGGTATTTGCAGCAAGATATTTATATGTCATACTATGGGAATTATGTTTAGTATGTGACACACTGAGACTCGGGGGTGGCAGGCTAACGAAGGCCAAATGTGATTTACAATGATAGATTTCCTTCTTTTTGCAAGTGAAGGTCACAGTCTCATGTTCTGAAGATGTCCTTTGTCTTTCCTTACAGGAAGAAGACCATTTACAGAAGTGCTTGTTTATCCTTCCTACTTGTCATTACCTTGACCATTCTACAGAGGGGGACAAATCCTGGAAGCCTCTTTCAAGATCAGCAGTTTTCCCAAGATGCTGTGAAGATCCAAAAAAAAGAAGCTTCTCCCCCTAACAATTTCTGGGGGGATAAAAAGTTGGAAATGACCACAGAAATGATAGACGTCACCGAGGAGCAAGTGAAAACCTGGGATGTGACAACCATCAACTGCACTGCTAATGGCAATTTCACTGCAATGGACTGGTTCAAAGGGCTGGAACCCAACTTCCAGCAGTTCTTGCTTTATAGACACTGCAGGTACTTCCCAATGCTTATCAATCACCCTGAGAAATGCAGTGAGCGTATCCATCTGCTGATTGTGGTGAAGTCCATCATCACCCAGCATGATAGGAGGGAAACTATCCGTAAAACATGGGGCAAAGAGAAAGAGGTGGATGGGAAGAAGATCAAGACAGTGTTCCTCCTAGGGACAGCCTCCAAGGATGAGGAACGAGCCAATTACCAAAAGCTCCTGGATTATGAGAATTATATATATGGGGACATCCTCCAGTGGAATTTTTTGGATACATTTTTCAACCTGACTCTGAAAGAGGTTCACTTCCTGAAATGGCTGTCCATCTACTGCAATGACGTTGACTACATCTTCAAAGGGGATGATGATGTCTATGTCAGCCCTGACAATATTCTGGAATTTTTGGAGGGTAACGCAGGTGAAAACCTCTTTGTAGGGGATGTGCTACACAACGCCAGACCTATCCGAAGGAAGGATAATAAATACTACATTCCTAATGCCCTTTATGACAAGAGTCTTTACCCACCCTATGCTGGTGGTGGAGGCTTCTTGATGGGCGGCTCTCTGGCCAAGAGATTGTACAAGACTTCAGAGATGCTTGAACTATACCCGATTGATGATGTTTTCTTGGGGATGTGCCTGGAGATCCTCAAAGTAAATCCTATCAAACATGAGGGTTTTAAAACCTTTGGGATTGTAAGAAACAAGAATAGTAAGATGAACAAGGAGCCCTGTTTCTTTCGCGGCATGCTGGTGGTACACAAGCTACTACCAGCTGAGCTGAGCCACATGTGGGATCTGGTCCACAGTAACTTAACCTGCTCCAGAAAACTTAATCTGCTCTAGCTCTGGCAATTTAAACACAGACACTTGTATTGATGAGACTAGGAGCTCTCGAAAAAGCTTGGGACAAGGGTGGAGACTGTTTTTTGAAGTAGGGAGAGACAGCAATGGTCTGACTGGAAAAAGGACACTGAGGTGCAAATCCCCTTCTTGAGTAACTTTGTTTACAGCTCTAGCTTGTGTGTGTATGTTGGGGGTTGGGTGGGTGGAGAGGGTTTATACCAGGGTATGGGCGTAGGTCTGTGCCCACAGATGACCAGATGCAAAAGAGGACAGGATCATGTAAAGTCACCACTTGCAATTTGCAGGAACCCTCCTTCCTGTTCTAAAACCGGGCTTGTGTGTGTGTGTCTCTCCCTGCATGCATGCATTCCTAAACACATACCAATGCATGCATGCATGTATAGACTGGAGTCACAGAGAGAGCGGCAGAGACCTAGGAGAAGAGATGGGGAGCAGCTTGGCTTGATTATGCCTCACAGTTAACCCTTTCCTCGGAAGGTTGTGCTGCTTGTGGTTGACTGCACCTGTGAGCCATCTGGATGTCGAACTCTACAGGCATCAGTCAATTCAGCTCCCTGAGGCCAGAAACTGTGAAGAGAACTTGGGCTCATTTTACGCTTTTCTATTTAACCACAGTACTGTTATGGGCAGTCACTGGGTAGGGGTGGATTACAAGCACCCCGTCCCGTTCTGATCCCCCTTATCTGGCACTGATTGAGGAGGATTCAGACAACTGGAGAAAGATGAAGTCTTGACAAACTTCATTCTACCAAATTCAATCTGCTCTTCCTAGTTTGAGTGACTTTTCATCCAATAGGCTTCTATTACAGATGAAATCTCTTGGCAGGAAACTTGAGCCAAACCCATAGTACACAGGGAGACTTTTTTGTTTTCAATTGTAAGAAGGTTTAAAGCTTTCTGAACTTCAGGCTGCTATTAGACACTTAAGAAATGGATCCTCTCACTTCAGATTCTAGGCTTTCACTTTGGTTTACCCAGAGGTTGCCAGCTTGCTCTAGTTTAATCAGAAGCAGGGCTGAGAAATGGCTCAAGGAGCCTTCGCTGGCAGTTCCTCAGAGATTTCCCTTCACCTTCCCCCAGTACGATCATTGTAGTCTTTGGCCAGAGGTTCTAAATCCATTTACTATAACCCCAACGCAGTGACCTAGAACCCCCCACCTGCCCCCTCAGGGGCTGGGAACACTGTCCCTGCAGCTGTTCCAGGGGGTGGAAGAGCAGACCTGGGGACTGTGTGGATGGCAATGCACAGCAGTGGTGCTCAGCTGGTACTATTTTTACTCCCCAGGTTCCTGCCCTAGGAAATCTCCCATTTTTACCCCATCCCATAATCCTTCACGCCCTCTCCATTACCTCTTTTTAATGGTCCTGCTAGGGGTATGTGGAACCTGAGAGAGAATCAGCGTGGGACCAGTAAGTTGTGAAGAATTCCTGCTCACCAGGAAACATGTGTGAGGGTGGGTGGGGGTGCATTTAAATTATTGCAACATGTTACCCAGCTGTAGGCTGGAGATTTTGGGCAGTTTTGGATTCCTGACCACCCCATCCTGGTGCATTATAGGAGCTGCAGCACTGATTTCATTGGGCAGGATCAGGCACTACAAATCCCACGCTGCTTTGGGATGTAAGTTCAAAACCAGGACTGTCCCAAAATCTCCAGCTTGGAACTGGATAACTTGGCACCACCGAGTTTATAGGATACAAATACGCAAAGTTGGGCTTTGGAGCATGAAATATGGCGAAGGATCCTCATTCTGGTATCAGCTTCCACCACATGTACGTTTTACCTTCAGACTTATATGTTTTGTGTTTAAGATTGTGAGTAGGTTTGCTCTGTGTCATAGTTCCACTGCTTTGTTTTCCATTGCATAAGTAAGTTATTACAATTGCGGGGCAATTTGTTCTAATATTTTTCAGACAGATATATACTTTGTGAGAATTTGAGAAACGTCTTCCTGTTTCTATGAGATTATGTGTAAATAATTATATTTTGACATGTGTTGAAGACTTATTTATTTAGGAAATTGCTGTTAGCTAAAGATCTGATTTGGTTCACCGTGTACTGTATTATTCCCAGAAATGGCTGGATTTGTTATACTGTAACCTGCCTTGAACCACATTGCATGGGTTTTGGTGGGATAAGCCATCGATAATATAACACCAACACACAGATCCCATGTACCAGATTCTCTCTCACTTCCTCTGCCTGCAGCCACCTCCTGAAGCAGGAGCCACACCACCTTCGCCTCTAGGCACAGCTTTTCGGACACTAAACTGCTGAGCTCTGGATTCTCGGTGGGTTCTGGTACCTTTTACTGTTGAAGTTGCAGGTCAGCTTTCCAGACTACACCAGCCCTTTCTCTACCTGCAGCAGGAACCAGTACAGTTACAAAGACTCTAGTATATAATTTTATCACTATCATCTTGGTCCATTGGAGCCAGGCTGGCCTGTGATGGGAAGCGAGGGGCTTGTCACCACCGCTGCTGAACCCTTTGCCCACCCCCCCCCCCCCCCCCCCCCCCCCCCCCCACTCCCATCGCTGCACTGCTACCTCACAGAGCCCTGTGCTTCTGTTTCCAGCACAGATCCTGTGCTCTGCCTCCAGGCTGTTAGGTCCCAGGAGGAATTTGAGGAAACCAAAATCAGCGGGCCCCCAATTTACACCACGTAGTTTAACTAACGCTCAGAAGACAGGATGTTCTGTCTCTTTGTATTTTACTTATGCAGTGACTGTGAAACTTTATTTGTAAATGTTGGGCCCGATATTCAAAGGGATTGAGCTGGCCACTGACCTGTGAAATTGCTTGGTCAGTGCTAGCTGCTAATATTCAGCGGCACATTACTGGATAAGTGTCACTGAATGTCACGGGTAGTGCCTAAGTCAAAGCCGGCTATGTTGGGGGCGTTCTGGAGGGAGTGGTGTCAGCACTTGGCCTGCTTAAGGGCCGAGATTCAGTCCTTAAGCAGCCAGGTTTACTGCATAAATGGGCCACTTAACTCTGTCCTTTTTTTATGTGGTAACCCACCACCACCTAAGTCTTGAATATCGACTTAAGCGGCTACGTGTCAGCCGTCTTAAAAATAATGGATATTCAAAGTCAAAGCCCCAGGCCCGGCCTGTCCATTAGGTCACCTGAGGCGGAGGCCTCAGGCTTCACTCTTCCGGGAGTGACATCTCCCCCTTCCTTCCTCTACCCCATTCCCTGAGTTTACCTTCTTTATTCATGCTCCACAAGATGGTGGGGGCGGCAGGCCTGATTCACATATGCTGTTCTGCCGCTGGCACCCGCCTCTTCTGTTTACTGTGGCTGCCTTTCTGCTGTAACTTCCTGTTTCCTCAGAGGTGGCCGCAGTAGAGAAGAGGCAGGTGGCAGTGGCAGAATTGTGCCTGCCGCCATCATCTTTTGGAGCAGGGGCGTAGCTAGGTGGGGCCACAGGACCATGGGCCCCCACAGATTTAGCCCTGGCCCCCTCTACTTTCAACCCCTCCCACCCACCGCCAGGTACCTTTGCTGCGGGGGTCCCCAACCCCTGCCAGCCGAAGTCTTCTTCAGCGCCGCGTTCGCTGATCTGTTTCTGTGAGTCTTGATTCCTGATGTCCTGCGTGCGCACGTGTAGGACCCACAGAAACAGATCAGCGAACCGGCGCTGAAGAAAACTTCGGCTGGTGAAGGTTGGGTCAGCGGTGGCAGGTCGAAAGTAGCAGGGGGTTAGCGGCGGGCTAAACTGTGCCCCCCCCCCCCTGCCAAGGTCTGGCTATGCCCCGGTTTTGGAGCATGATGGAAGAAGGTAAACTCGAGGAAGGGGATGAAGGAAGGGGGCAGATGCCAGAACTTTCCCCGGGGGGGGGGGGGGGGGGGTGGTGGCATCTTGCCTTGGGCTTCCCATGCGAAGCCCACACAGGTCCTGTATATCTGGGAATAACACCGTCTGTGGTGAGCAAAACATTCACCACCACTGGCTGAATATCGGACTCAATTTTTATTTTGCTGGGGAGCATTAGGTGGGAATAAATTATTATTGAGTATTTAGTGCCCTCAGATTAAATGGCACTTTGAATTTCTAGTTGAAATTTATATTGTTCATGATAATAATAATGATAAAATGATGATAATAAATCCCAGCATGCTTTGCTGCAAGCACTGGCTGATCTTGTAGTATTTATGAATATGTGTGTTCAATGTATAGAAAGAAAAAGACAGAGACACATTTAGATGTTGTGTGCCTGGCACTGCCTTTTACACACTGGTACAATCACATGGGAGAGGGCTGAAGATGCTCATTTCTAAATAAAGGTTCTGAAAATTACAAAGCTTAGAGCGATTGGTTGTTTTCCCTGTTAGAACCTGAGAAATCTCTGTCAATTGTTGGGGTGAGAAATATAAAGAGGGTTTCATTGGACAAAAATGATACAACTTGCACCCTGCAAAGCAGGTACAGAGACTCCCAGGTTTTTAAAGAATATATATATATCTTCAATTCAGGTACAGGGGTCCAGCGGTTCTCTATTAAGAACATAAGAATAGCTTTACTGGGTCAGACCAATGGTCTATCTAGTCCAGTGTCCTGTTTCCAATAGTGGCCGATCCAGTTCAGACGTACCTGTCAGAAATCCAAATTGTGACAACATTCCATGCTGCCAATCCCAGGGCATAGTCATAGAGGATCCCTAGTTATGAAGAAGTGAGAGGAACCCTAGAGATGAATTGGGCTCACTGGCATTGCGAATAAAAGAGGACATTTTAGAGGGAATTAATGAACCTTTTTCTACTGTCCCTGCTTTGTAATGTGTAGGGAAAGACTCACTCACTACAACAGCAGTGCCTTAGGATGTAATTGAGAAGTGCTAGAAATCTGGAGCTTTCTTCAGACTAGCCCCGTGTCCGAGGCTATGAACTAGTTCTCTCACGGCTGCTCTTATCAATTACTCCCTGACACTTAAACCAGGAGAAAAGGGCAGAAGAAACTCGTACAAGTGCCAACACTTTGTGCCTTGCTATTGGCACAAGGTCTGTCCACCTCTACCTCCAACCTTCTGGGCTTATAATCTGTTGAATCATTATTCTGGTATAAACCTGCAAATATTCTGCCACAAAAGAAGACGGCTATCCTCAGGAACGCAGCCACATTGCAGATATTAATGACGCACCTCCAGGCCAGGTTCTTCTCTATCCTCAGTAATTTGGTGTGGAGGAGTGGCCTAGTGGTTAGGGTGGTGGACTTTGGTCCTGGGGAACTGAGTTCGATTCCCACTTCAGCAGTTCCTTGTGACTCTGGGCAAGTCACTTAAACCCTCCATTGCCCCATGTAAGCCGCATTGAGCCTGCCATAAGTGGGGAAAGTGTGGGGTACAAATGTAGCAAAAATAAATAAATGTGGGTAAAACTCTCACAGCTTTCTCAGAAGTTCAAGGTTAGTTATATTCAGGTACGGTAGGTAAATTCCTGTCTCCAGCGGGTTACAATCTATTGCTATGACTCATGTGTACCCCTGTCCATGGAATTAATCAGGGTTCGACACATTCCTAATCTCAGGAATTATTGACCTAGCTCAGGGCTCAGATGTCTCTCTAACCTTGAATGACAAGGGGCTGGTGATATCTCAAAGACTACAGGATTTTGGGGACAAGAGTTCTCTTTGTCAGATGTATGAACTGTAATTCTGACGAAGTGACTCGTCCTTAAAAGCTGTCACCTCAGATGGGTTAGTGCGAGGTCTCCACCAGCGCCTTTGTTATATTTGCTGTTGCAGACATCCTGAGATCAATCACTAATTCCTACAGGTATGGAAAAAAAACTTTCAGAGGGGTAGCTGTGTTAGTCTGAAGCAACAAATGGAAGACTGAGCCCCTTCCTAACAGTAGTACTGTGAGGCTACCACCCGGGGGCAGTAGATGCAATTTTGCACCCTGAGACCTATGGAGCTGGAGCAGTGGGAAATCAGTGCTACCCCATTCCCTACCACCACACCACAAGGGCTGGATCCTGGGAAAGTCCAGAGTGTTCTTAAGGGTTGGTGTGGGCATTGAGGGAAGGAAGTGGATTGGCACCTGGCGGTCATGACCTGGAAGTTATACAGGTGCCAGCATCTGAACAGATAAGCAACCTAAGTTTTGTGTGGTCCTATCTGGATCTATGGACACTGGCACTGAAGATTGCTGGTACATAACTCTCAGCTACCTTCCTGACTCTGCCCTCGACTGTCGGGTTTTGACATGGGAGGTTAGAGCTAATATTCAGAGCTGCCCAGTTAAATTGCTGTGAATACTGCCCCCCCCCCCCCCCCCCCCCCCCAGTTTGTACTTTAAGCCGTTGAGGGTGAAGTGACTTGCTCGAGATGACAAGAAGCTGCAATGGGATCTGAACCCACTTCTCCAACCATTAGAGCTACTCCTCTAATCTACAATGCCAAACCTCAATGAGAGTATGGGGATTGCAAGCTGATTTATGGCTTGTATCTTCCACAATGTTAAAGCACTTTTCAATAGCAGTTTGAAGCTCCTGCAGTATTCAGTACTGACCTTTTCTCCTAGTGATTTCTGCTGAATTATTGCTCCATTCTTTGCGTTTAGTTATTTATACATACCTTCCTGCTCACATTCCTTTATGCCAAAAGTCATCATTCAGAAAGATCTATTCAATTCTGTTTGACTTTCCTCTTTGGAAAGTTGCTTAAGCACATTTGTTCAGTCGTTCCACTGGCTGTTGGTAACTGGGACTCTGTATGTTCAAATCATGTACAAACAATAAATTATGTTACCTCTGGGTCTAGAGGGTGACTGAAACAGGTTTGTTTTTTTTGGTCGGTTTCAGCTGAAACCGAATCAAAGACCGAAATTCACGGCACGGTTTCGGACAAAGCTGAAACTGAAAATAGTATGTCATGCCCTCTCCGCAAAGAAAAGGAGGCCCCCACTCCAAACCCTCTTGAACAAAATTGCCCCCCCTCCCCAGTTGTTCTTGCCCTTGCAGGCTCCACAATTAAAATGACTGCTGTGACTTCCTACACACCAAAAGATTTAGGCCGGGTGAACCCTGGCATCTCTGAGCTGGTGTTCATGGGCCAGGCCTTCTCCTGGAACCTTACAATCCCAAGCCCTAAATGTGTCCATAACTTAATGCCATTCAACAATGAAGGAAGACTTTTTTTTTTTTTCTGCCCCCATGGGCAAACTGCAGGGGATAATTTTTTTTTTGTTTTGTTACATTTGTACCCCAAGCTCTCCCACTCATGGCAGGCTCAATGCGGCTTAGGTACTTATTTGTACCTGGGACAATGGAGGGTTAAGTGACTTGCCCAGTCACAAGGAGCTGCCTGTGCCTGCAGTGGGAATTTGAACCCAGCTCCCCAGGACCAAAGTCCACCACACTAACCACATGATTTCAAACTGCCTTCATTATAGCAGACGTCACATGTACTGCAAGCTTTGCAACCCATTTTCAAAGAGAACCAATGTGCCCATTATTTAATTGACAGTACATATGCTCACCCACGTCCGATTTTCAATAGAAAAGTTCAGGCAAAAATTCGAAACATCCATCTTTGTACATACTTTCCCATCCTCAAAAGTCCACCCAGCCCTGTCTTTACATTCCAGCTACTGAAGTTGCCGTCGTCGAAGCTCACTCCAGTGTATCCAAATCCATCTTGTCATTTGTGGGACAGACTGTAAAAGTTTGCCCACCACAGTCTGTCCGGCACTGTCCTCACATTCCAAATACAGGAGTTGCTGCCAAAGCCCTCTCCAGCCCATCCTAAACTGCATTGCCCTATACGAGACACAGACCCTACAAGTCTGCTCAGCATTGGCCTTGCTTCTTCAAACTAGACGCCAAGAGCCACTGGACACATTCACACACATGCAGCCATTTAAGGTTTTTTTTTTTTTTAAATACTGCCTATTTTCTAATTAACAATCCTCTGTATTCATCCCAGGCCTTTTTGAATTGTCATCATTTACATCTCTAACGTCCCTTGGGAGGGCATTCCAGGCATCTACCACCCTCTCCGAGAAAAAGCTCCTGCCATTAGGCAAGCGATCTGCAAACTCCAACGTGGAAAATAACACATTTGTAATATGTATATTCTTACATACAAAAGACTTGGATTGAGGCATCAACACCGCCTTTCTGCTGCAGTCTAGTATCCTTCTGGTTACAGCAACCACGTTGTCACACCATTTCGTGGCCTTCAGATCTTCTGACACTATCACCTCAAGAGACCTTTCCTTTAGGCTAATTTATACATCAGTCACTGATGATCCCTGACTAGCTTTTCAGAGTTAAGCTGATCAGCAGGTGTAGCAGGGACTCTGCACCCAAGTGCAGCTCTGCATCTTAGGACCTGTTTGAATAGCAATGCTGCCACCTGCTGCTCTCCCACAAAAGTGCACCTAGGGACCTGCATCCATTTCCTGGCACCCTGGCTCTTAACCACATTTATACTTCCCCAAAATGGCTGAAAAGAAATGAGTCTGTAGCTACAGCAAGAGCTGTCAATAATGAGCACATATTCTCAGTTGGGTCTATCATTCTTTTTAAGCACGTACTAACATTCTGTGATGATATTTCCATGGTAGCCTGTATTTTTCCCTAATGACTTTAAAATTAGATTAAGCATTTATAATGGTTTCTGCAGTGGTTGTATTTTAAACGACTGCCCTGGAGTGCCTTATGGCCACCCCACATCATTTTAAGACAATAGACACCAGGGTGTCCCCAAAGTACTAAATAAAAAGAGACACAGGTACTTGGAAAATAAGATTCCCAGTGTACCTGAATGTAACTCACCTTAAGCTACTACTGAAAAAGGAGTGAACAAAATCCACATGAATACATGGAAACTAACACAAAGAAAATATAAATACGCAATAAAGCTGACCAAAAGATCATACTATAAAACCAAAATAAGGCCAGATTTTAAAGACACAAAGAAACTATACCAACTCGTACAAACTCCTAGACACCAACCTGGTCACCACAACGAACTCAGACATCCCGTCTGCTGATCAACTTGCCAAGTACTTCAATGATAAAATTATAGACCTTCGCAACACGCTAGCTCAAGACACCACTGACATCGAACATTTCCTCAATGAGACGGACCCAACCAGTGAAGGATACCCAGCTGAGTATCGCCCCCCCTTACCATCGAAACAGTAACCCAGGCAATCAACAAGTTCTCCAACACCCACTGCAAACTAGATACCTGCCCCAGCTATCTACTGAAATCCACCCCCGATTGCTTCCTAGTGGACCTCGCATCCCACCTAAACTACATGCTTCAGCAAGGTCTCTTCCCCAAGGAAAATGGAAATATCTTACTCACCCAAATACCAAAAGACACAAAAGAAAAAATCAAATGAAATCACCAGCTACCACCCAGTAGCATCGATCCAGTTAGTAGTCAAACTGATGGAAAGCATGGTTACCAAGCAATTCACAGATTACATCTACAAATGCTCAATACTACACGTATCAGTCAGGCTTTCGCCCCTCCACAGTACTTCTCATTCTCCTAGCCACCCAAGCGTCTTGACCGGTCTGGAGGGTCGCTGAGGAAAAGCTGTTTGTCACACCAGGCTTCACAAATAGGAATCTGGCAGGCAGTCATGTTCTGTGGCTGGCAGGTGGCATATATCTTTTACAATATATATATACAATATACAATATATACAATATATATATTGTATACAATATATACAATATATACAATCTTTTACAATATATATATACAATATGGGCAAAGTAATTAGGCAGACTGGATGAGTTAGTTGTGTGGAGGAGTAGCCAAGTGGTTAGTGCAGTGGACTTTTGATCATGGGAACTGGGTTCAACTCCCAGTGCAGTTCCTTCTGACTCTGGGTGTCACTTAATCCTCCATTGACCCAGGTACAAATAAGTACCTGTATATACTATGTAAACTGCTTTGAATGTAGTTGCAAAAACCACAGAAATAAGATGAGTGGAACAGGTAGATATGGATTACTTCTTTACTCTTTCCAAAATTACTAGAACTAGGGTGCATGCAATGAAGCTACAAAGTAGTAAATTTAAAATGAATCCGAGAAAATATTTCTTCACTCAATGTGTAATTAAACTCTGGAATCCATTGCCAGAGAACATTATAAAAGCAGTTTAGCTTAGCAGGGATTAAAAAAAAAAAAGGGGTTGGCTATCTTCCTAAAAGTCCATGAGACTTGAGAAAATCCACTACTTATTTTATTTGCACTTTGATCACAAAAAGCAGCAGTGGTATTTGAACTGGACACCTCTGTATGTCAAGACTGGTGCTCTAAGCACTAGGCCACTCCATTCAAGATACACACAATCCTAGAACAGGACAGCACAGTCACACAATCCAGGCCCCTTACACAGAAATATAGAATGGCCTAAAAAGGCACCCAGGACATTTCAGAGTGCCCCAAGAACACCATGGGGCTCAATTTGAAAGCACATAGACTTACAAAGTTCCATAGGTTACACCTCAACTTTTGTACATTTAACTTCTTTGAAAATTCACCTCTGTGCCTACAGCAAACCATCATAAATGAGAGCCTTTTATCAGGACAGGAGGGTCCAGCACTGGCAAGGTTCTGCTTACTTAGTCTCTCCCCATGCATGCCAGGTACCCAGGTCTGGCTCTGTCGTGCAGCAGCCCTGGCCTTTGAAATCAGTCCCAGTACAGGCAGTAAGTGCCACTACTGCTCACCCAAAAAGTGAGAAAGCAGTTGTGAATCTAACACAGTATCACATATAATGAACTGAGTCACAATCAGGCTCATGGATGTTGGTCCTAGCATAACCCGTTTCATTAGAAGCCAGAAGGAGAAATTAGATCCTACCTGATAACTTTCTTTCCTTTAGCCCCGCCCCCCCCCCCCCCCCAAGATGTGCAAGTTTATGCATTTTTATAGCAGATGGAGAGAGAACCACTGACTTAATGATGTCACACTTAAGTATCCTGTGCAGCCCTTTTACCATTCAGCATTTTGATAAAGAGGTGATTTAAAAATAAAACCCATCAACCTAGGGAAGACGACAGACAACTAACAGCCTGCAGACAGTTTTACACTCCTACAGCAGCCTAACACTATCATTCACTGCCTTTTCACAAAGCCAATATTCTCTCTCTAAGGCCCAGCATTAATTCTATACAAAAATGTGAGCCGATGACCAAATTACTGCTTTATACCACCCATTTGGAAGCAATGGTGAGGTTTACTTCAGAAGTGTGTTTCACTCAGTTATGGATTCTGGCACAAGGGCATGGTAACCCCATTGCTGTATAGCAAAAACAGATGGAGTCTGATAGCCAGTGAGAGGATCTGGAATTGAGCAGCTAAGAGCACTTCTTCAGTTCTTGCATGTCTTACAGAGTCCAAAAAAAAAAAAAAAGGCTTTAAACATTATTCTAAGATTATTGAAGGAGCCTCAACGTAAAATCAGGCCAAATCTGTTCTACCCTGTATTGGTTGTGATAAGCTAAAACAGGCAATAGCTGGATATGTAGAGCTGTAGTTTTTAAGACCAGAGTTAGAAAGATAAGATGCCTGCAGTAACAAGATAGGAGACAAGAGTCCAGTTTAAGCAAACCCAAATACAGAATGCAGAAAAACATTTTAGCCAGTTCATAAAGTGTGCAAGATGTTTGTGTAATTTCAAGAGCACTGGCATTCATGGCCTTAAAAATTGGTACTTTACTAGTCTTCATAATTAACTACACAATTATTCAGTATTGTCATTTCAGTTATTAAAGCATCTAACATAAGTGAAACATACATCTATACCTTGCAATTTCAGCATGGCTCAGGGTGGCTATGACATACCTTTATTCTAATTATATTTAATTTAAAAATAAAAAGGACCCCCCCCCCCCAAAAAAAAAAAAAACAGGCATATATTAAAACTTACTCCTAATTTTAAAATCATTTCACAATTAAATCTGAAACATCCAATACACACATCAAGCAATACCTACACAAGAATGCCCCAGAATCATTCCCAATGTAGAGCAGACAGGTACGTTTATAAGGAGAAATCAGGCCTTACCTATTAAATTACTTTCCTTTATGGCAGGGGTTCTTCAAGCCAGTCATTTTCAGGACACCCACAATGAATGTGTGTATGAGCGATCTGTATGCCCTACCTCCACTGTATGCAAATCTAACCTCATGCATATTCATTGTGGTTATCCTGAAAACCTGACCGGCTAGGTGTGTTCCAAGGACTAGATTGAGAAGCCCTACTTTAGCCTCACCTGCCCATTCCAGACAGGTAATCCTATACAGTGCACACCCCAGCAACATTTTCATACATAAGCAAGACTGACCTACATAACATACTAACCCCCACCCCTATTCAACAAGGGATTAATTCAGAACAAGTTTGTAACAACTAATTTACAATGGACTCTCAAGTGATGAGGACAGAACTAAAACTATAACAGCCAACAGATCTCCTAAACATTTGTCTGGTCAGGTTCTGGAAATAAAATAATCAGGTTAAAACTAATTTCTCCTTCCTTAGCATCCTGCCAGACCAGACCTGTAGGAAGTACAAAAGCAGTATTTCCTATGGGGAGGGGGAAGGGATAACCCAGTCAACCCTGTAACTAGTACCCAACTCCCAAAACCTGCAATAATCAAGCAGCCAACCCACAAATTTCCAGTAGAGGAATAAAGCCATGCTTTGCTCAAGTGACAGCCTATGCCAGCGGCACCCTGGTGCACCGAAACAAACTTGCAGGGGTGCCGTGGCAAATCCTGAACTCTCTCCCACCACCCAAATTGCTGCTGCTCCTTCATTGTCTGACAAGTTCAAAACTGTACATGATAGCTTGTCTACCACTGACTGGAGACTGAGATACTGACTAGCTGGGAGCAGAACAAGATAATTATAAGGTTTAAAGCCTGTAGCTGTGTCTCCATCTGCTGGTAGGGATGACTGGAGGAAAACTAAAGAACTATACATTTATACTCCAAGTGTACCTGAATGTAATTCACCTTGAACGGCTACTGAAAAAGCAGTGAGCAAAAATCTAAATAGCCTGCCACCAAGTACTGGTGATTGGAAGGCCCACACCCTGTGGAAAAGGCTAGGAAGGACTTCAGAGAAAGAAGAAAAATATAGCAAACCTAGTTGAAAGACCATTTATTGGTAAACAGTTTAAGTTTATAACCAATTAGTATCATTAAAAATAAAAATAAAAAATGAAATGTGTATTAAAATGGAGACTTCTGCTTTGCAAGAATGAATCCATCCTGGTAGGGAATGCACACGAAACCCTTCCAGGGAGTAGGATGTGCTTCTAATAGGACAAGACATGAAGATATGTGCTAGACTAGGTATAAGTATGTGAAAACCTCTGTCAAGTTACCCAGCTCCTGCATCAGGGCACATTATCTGTGGTATTACACATGATGCAAACCCAAGCAAGCTACATATGCTCTACAGATCATGCAGTTAGGGGTACTGTCAGACATACAAGTATTGGGCATAACATCCACTCACATACACCAAGCTCTCTCACGATAGATGTAAAGGCTAGCAACCGCATCCAAAAGCCCAATGCAGCTTGTAAAACAGGACTACATCCACTTACTTTCAACATAATTCAGAACACTGGTGCTCACAAGTTAAGGCCCTCCTCCCATCCAATGAAAGAACTGCTGTGTCCTATGGAGGGTGACATGCCCATCTGATGTGACACAGTAGCCATCATGCCCTCTCCTGCGCAGGGACGAGTAGCCACGCTAGCTGTGTGTATAAGGCTCATTACAGGAGGCTGCTACAGATCCTAATCTCACACCCCAATCTATTTACACTAAAAATCAAATTCATTCTGGGACCCCAGGGAATAGCTGAAGGACTGCTACAAACTGCTGCGTGTCCCAAATACAGTCCTTTGCCAGTAATGTTATACTCTGTGATGCTGCGTAGACTATAAATATCCCTCAAGGGTTATGCCAGCTGCCACCAGGCTCTCTTCAGTAGCATGCTGCCGACAAAGAGTAGCAGGGCTCTGAGCCCCAGGGGAAAAAACCCAGAAGGGCTTTGCAGGCAGCATCCATCCAGTTCACTATGCACCAGTATCCTATCATAACAAATCAAATTATCCCCAGCCTCTTGAGTTACTCAGCATCCAAGATGGTCATTCAAAGGCAAGGTGTCCTGCTTCAGGCTATGTCAAGCACACAGCCCTGAATGTTAGCATCGTACGATCCTTACAATTTTGCTCTGAGTCCTGTATAAGTGTGTCACCACCAGAAGTCTGCCCAAGCCACAGTCCAGTATATCATCTCTATGTGCACAGGAAAGACCGCTCCATCCCTAGCACCAGTCCAGGTTCTTTAATATGAAGAGGGATAAGTGGCTGAAGCACAAACAAAAACATTCTGCCTTTTTACAGAAAAAATACTACAGAAAATTGGAAAAACACTTTGTACATTGGGTAAAACATTATAAATTTATGACAATTTAGACAAAGGTCACATCTGGAACCCCAAACACACACAGCTCGTTTAAAAAAAAAAAGTCTTAAAGGTGTCATGAGCACAGCGGAGACAGCTGGGGTACCGTCTCCCTTGCTCTGCTTTATACACACTGGCCAAGTGGCCATACACAGGGACATCTTCACAATGGAATGTCCTGACAGAAGTCTGTCACTTGCGAGAGAGGGGTGGGGTGAACCAGTTCCCGCACCCGAGTCCTGTATAGAAGTGGGGATAGGAAAAACGGCTCACTCAAATTTGATTTTCTTCCCCTGGGGTTTGTTTCCTCCTCTGAAGCCACCGCCACCTCCTCTACCTGGGTGAGTGAAACAAACAGGGCATTAGAAAAGAGCATAACTGCCACTGTTAACCTCAATGCAAAGGTACTTTACATATTCCACTGCTGAACAGGCAAAACCACCTTTGCTTGAACAAAGTAATTTGCACGGTTATCACACAGAGTACTGATGTTACGCTGTTCTACAAACAGCATACCAGCTTATGTTATAGCATTCTCACCATGGGCAGCTCAAACTCACTGATGAGTCCCAGTTGCTCTAGAAGTCACAAATTTCACAAAGGCACAACAGCCTACCTCTGCTGGAAGACAAATACTGAGCAGTTCAGGACTGCACAGTCCCTCATACAGATAGTTCTCAGTCTCCCTCTGCTGGTAGGAGTGCATATTACCAGCTCGTCTGGAACGGTTTGGGGGAAGACAATAAGGAATCACAAATTTCACAAAGGCACCATCTGCCCAAATCTTACCGAATCCTCCTCTGCCTCTGCCTCCACCGCCACCTCCTCCCCGGCCAAAGCCGCCTCTGCCACCTCTGCCGCCTCCTTTGCCCCCGAAGCCACCCCTGCCACCACGATGGCTGTCACCCTTTGGCTTTGCAAAGTCCAGAGTCACTTTGTTTCCATCAATCTCTCCATCCTCCATGGCTTCTTTGGCAGCTTTTGCTTCCTCCGCAGAAGAGAAGTCCACAAAGCCAAACCTAAGGCACAAAGTAGAAAATGAGTGATGTTTCATCATCTTGCCCCTCCCATGTTAACTGAAAGGTCTTGCAACTATAGAATCTTCAATGCTCAGCATATCAACTGCAGAAGAGACCATACACCACATTCTACAAAGACAGATGTAAGCTAAAAGCTGCTTGTACACCCCAAAGATACATGCCATGTACGCTTCCTAACATCTGGTTTGCATGAATCAGCACAGCATGGGGGGGGGGGGGGGGGGGGGGGGGGAGAAGAGTAAACAGAGCCAATGACAGATTAATTTCATTTACTACCTCTCACCACTAGTTTCTATGACCCACTTAAAAACCTCATCAACTTTTTTTTTCCTTATTAACTTTATTTCGATTGCAATATTAAACATTCCTATACAGCTTCCAAAAATCATCTCTAGCACATACCCATCAAGGATCTAATTCATCGCTGAAAATTACAAATAAAAGTTCCAATTTGTTATGGCTTGGCTTCTTTGAACCATGACTTTTCAACCTCCTCTTGATAGACTGACATGGAGACAAGAAGGTGCAAGTCATCTTTTGGTTCCTTCTCACACTAGCCATTTGGGTAGCCGGAGTGCAGCATTTTGTTAGATCTGTGGCCCTTTTATGAAGAGTTACTGTAGTGGGTCCTTAAGTGGAGTGTGGTATGTTGGCTGTACAGCAGCTGCTGGGTGCTGTCCTCAGAGTTAAGGAAAGGATGACTCAGTCATAACCAGAAGCCCCTAAATTTCCAAGTGGGTGTTTTTGCTTTTAGGGGGGGGGGGGGGGGGGGGGAGTAGGTTATAACTGCCATTGGGTGGCAGAGCCGGTGGTGGGAGGGGAGGCTGGTTGGGAGGCGGGGATAGCGCTGGGCAGACTTATATGGTCTGTGCCAGAGGCAGGGATAGTGCTGGGCAGACTTATATGGTCTGTGCCCTGAAAATGACAGATACAAATCAAGGTAAGGTATACACAAAAAGTAGCACATATGAGTTTATCTTGTTGGGCAGACTGGATGGACCGTGCAGGTCTTTTTCTGCCGTCATCTACTATGTTACATATGCAACAATGGGTCAACATTCCCTCTAACACTCCTCACCCCATCTTGGTAACAGCAACATTATTCTGAATGTATCTTTGAAGTTAGAACGCATGGCTTTCCCCTCCCTGGCTGCAAGGGGAAGTAAGACTGTCACACAATGTGCTGTTCACTCCCTCAGTAGACCAGGTGAAATGAACAAGCTACAATTGTGTTTTAACTTTTCTTCTCGTGCGAATCCATCATCTGCCATGGCAGTAAGACAGGAAGGAGCTCATTGAGAAGGATCATGGATACCCCCCTCTTCACCTGCACAGGGAAGTTTCCAACCATCCACTCAGATATACTGTACCCATTATCACAGAAGACAACACGGGCAGAATACACTGGCCAGGGCTTAACATCCACTTTACAAATCTGTGAAAATGTCTCAATTAACTTAAAAGTTGAATAGTTCTCTCTTACTTACCTGGTTCTCCGGACAGCAGGGTAAATCCAGCCACACAATCTTATCCACCTACCATTTGACTGAATCAATTTAGCTCTGCAGTAGAGTGAGGTGAAGCAACAACCCAGATGCTACTCAGGTAATTCACACATGCCCAGATAAGCCTAGAAAGCCAATCATGTTTTCAGGATATTCATAATGAATATTCATGAGATCTGCATGCAGTGAAGGCAGTGCATGCAAATCTCTCTCTCTTGTGGATATCCTGAAAACCTGATTGGCTGGGGTGCCTTCAGGACCAGTTTGGGAACCACTAAACTAACCTTTACTCAGTAACTCGGATACAAACTTAGGGGGTCTATTCCCTAAAGGTTTTCTCCCATGTTGTGTCTATGGAAAACAGTGTAGTAAATAGGGCAGCAGACTGTCAAGCTAGGAGGAGTAAGGTGAAATTAGGCCTTACCTGCAAATTTTCTTTCCTCTAGACTGGTCAAGACGCTTGGGAAGTACCAAAGCAGTAAATAGTCTAAGGGCGGGAACCCCGAAAACCAGAAGTCAGAACTGCAGCACCAAAACTGGCATCCTCTCTAGCCTGAACATCAATCCTATAATGCTTCACAAAAGAATGTAGAGAGGACCACACAGCCGCCCTGCAAATACCTTGAGGGGGAATCAAACTGCTTTCAGCCCTGGAAGAAGCCACCCCCCCCCCCCCCCGAGTAGAATGTGCTTTAAGTACCAAAGGGCACTTCACGCCTGTTGACCAAATGTGCCGAAGAAACTGCCTCTTTCAACCATCTGGCTATCATTGCTTTAGAAGCGGCAGCTCCCTTCCTAGGGCCCCCATACAACACAAACAACCAGAGGTCGAAAAACTTGAGTCCTCGCCAAGTAAGAACGTGAAACCCGTCGAACATCCAGTTTAGCCAAACGGCGTTCTGCCGAATCCCCCGACCTATTGCACAAAACCGGCAAAGAAATGTCCTGATTCACATGAAAAGAGGAAAACACTTTGGGCAAAGGATGGCACGGGCCTCAGAGAAACCTTTTCCTTAGAAAAATCAATTCAGAAAACTCATCCCTATGAAAGATCCGCACTACCGAGGGGTCCTCACCTGGCAAGGAACCCTCCTCCTCTGGACCGGCGTCTCAAAGAACTTCATCCCCGAGATCACTGCACTCCTCTTCCTGAGTGCTGCAAGGACAACATCTCAGGGTCCTCTGACCAATCCAGACGTGGACGCTTGGAAACTAAGTGACCTACCCCCCTTAGGAAGGTCATATCGCTCAGGACAGGAAAGAGGTAAGTCAAACAAGTGGCAGCAGAGTCCAGCACTGTCCAGTAATCACTCGTCCTCAGAAATTGGCCAGCCCAAAACCAAACGAACCAAGTTCCCCCCCCCCCAAGCCCGGTTGCTGAAAGCCAACAAGGGCAAGGCACCCAAGGTTCCTGCAAGAGCACAGGAGCAGAGGCACAGGGCTGACTGCTCAGGAGAGCATAGCAGGGGGAGGGACCAAGCCACCTGGTGTAAAACCCGAGGAAAAACAGAGCCCACCGGACCCCCTTCCCCGAAGCACAGAGAGTCCCAAGTACAAGATGCTAACCAACACTAGATGCCTAGAAACAAACCCTAAGCCTACCAGACCAGACTGCTCAGGCTGCAGGTCTACCCTCTGCTTGAGACTGAGATTTACTGGCTGCTTGGGGGTTGGCAGGTGGCATATACAGTGTCAAGTTTTAGTGTTTTCAGTCTCCCTTTGCTGGTAGGCGTGCGTAACCCAAGCGTGTTGACCGGTCTGGAAGGGCGCCGAGGAAAGGATAATTTCTTAATGGAGCCACAATATTAGCTTTCAAGCATCCTGCTCCCCACAAACAAGTGGAAACAAGGTGTGTGCATGGGCAAGTGCCACAAACGTCGGTAAGCTACGGACAGGTGTACATTAAAGTTAAAACTAAAAACAAAAAAAACCCTTTTAATTTAAAATGAAACTACTCCAGGGCTCCCCCTGTGCATGCAACACTACCCCTTAGCTTCCCCAACTTACAATTAGGCAGGAGCGGTTTTGGCACACTCACACCTTGCTGTTGCCGTTTCTCAAAATGGTGCTGGCCAAGCGACCCAATATCAGCGCTGTCGCCCATTTTGAAAAACAGCAACAGCAGGGCAGGAGTTACTGGGGATCACTTGTGGCCTATTTACATCTATAGATGATATAAAAAGGGTTTGAAGGGCTCTGGAACAGATACTATCATTTCTTTTGGTTAAAGAAAATGAAATAGAAAAACACTGAAAACAATGGGGGGGGGGGGGGGGGGGGGGGGGGGGGGGGGGGAAGAGAGGAGGAAGGGGTGCTGCCACAGGCCAGAGGATCCTCTACTCCTACCGTAAGGAGAAAGGACATATACACATGACCTGCAGTTTGTCTTGAGCACGACTGGAAGAATAATTAAACTCTAAATACAAAACTTACTGCCCGCAAACTGGAGACCATGTAGACATTAACCCTGTCGCAAGCAACAGCCAGGTGTTACCAAAAAAACAAGTGTGTCTTGACATCTACACACAATCCATAAGTGAGACAGAGGTGATCTGGTTCCAAGTCACCGACCAGAAACCATTTTCAACTTCATTTCAGCAGTAATGGCGGAAAGGAAGCAAAAGCAACATACCCTTTCGATGCTCCAGTATCACGGTCTACAGCTATTCTGGCACCCACTGATCCCTCAAAGGCTTCCCTTAACGTCTCTTCAGTAGTCTCATCCGAAAGGCCTCGGACAAACAAGGTTTTTGTTTGACCTGCAAAAACATAATTGCTGTGGATTCAGATCAAGCAGCCTCCAGATTAGATCTAAAGGATTAGTAGATACTGATCACATTCATCTGTGTCTGAATCTACAAGGGTAGCAGTATGGCACAAATGCACACACTACTGCCACCTCAAACCTGCTTCTTTCATTCATGCAGTCGTTGCATGGTGAATGCAACGGGAAGCTCGGATCCCTATGCAGAGTCCCATTCTACTTCCCCTACACCTGCTCTTAGAGGTGATGTGCACAAAACTTTTAAAATCTTTTAAAGCACTGATTGCCCAATTCCCCTGCAGACTTACCCCCACCAAATCCCCGGGAGTTGCCCCCACCCTGTGGCCCAGCAGTTTGGCTGAATTCCAGTCGTATCGATCGGCCTTCGATCTCCGCGTTGTTGTGCGATTCCAGGGCTTCTTTTGCATCTTCTAAGGTGGAAAATTCCACAAAGGCAAACCTGAACGAGGAACAACACAAATTACAACATTGTTACTTTTCCTTTTAAGAGGGGGTACGAGTTCTCACAAACTGCAATACCATTCCCAATAACCCCTATGCTGGATGAATTTCCGATAGTCAAGTTCACCCTCTTTACTCATTCAGATCAGCCACAGCGGTTTTCTTGCACAAGCGAGACAGCAAAGCAGATATGAAGCAACCTGGTGGCATCAGATTATACTACACCATTTCACATCTTATCACTCAAAAGCAAACCCCTCTCCAGATCCCAAACAGCAGGCTGCCTGCTGACCCAGGACTGCTGCTCACCCTTTCGGCCTGCCTTGATTGTTCTGTGGAACGCGAATGGATGCTGCTTTCTGGAATAATTCTTGAAGGGAATCCTCTGTCGCACTGTAGGATAAGTTGTTCACTATCAAGATTTTGGACTCTGGAACACAGGTGGAGATGACATTATAATCAGTCAAATAGCATATTTTTGAAAGCATTACTATTTTCGAAGTACAAAGCAATTTTTCTTGCAAGCTGCTACATGTACAGGGTTTCAGAACGGAAACAGAGAAGGTCAATAGCCAAGTCACGTCCCCCCAGCTCATACAACTTCTTAAAGTGCAATTTTAATACAGTTGCAATATGTCTGTCAGTAGTGCGGTACATTGTTGAGTTACTAATGTCTTAAAAAGAAAGATCGCCCTGTTATGAGCGCAGAGACCAAATACCCCCAGTAATTTAAGAAATTAAATGGGTTAGGCCAACCGTAACATGCCCTGCGAACAAGATTATCCCATGTAAAGATGTGAGTAAAATTATATTTCAAAATACTGGAAGACTAGGCCATAGGTCCAGACTCCCCCATGATTATATTCACATTGTGGAGACCAGAAAAGGTGTAGGAGTTGGACAACGAAGTTCTGTTTTTCCTGTCCTCGTTTTCTCCATGCCAAGGACAGCAGCTTCATTGCGTTCCCACCACCAGGATAGCATCAGAATATTGAGTTAGGCTGATGATGAGACTGTGCACAAGTGGCACCAATAAAATGCATCCCCCTAAAAAGTTAGCGAAAAATGCACAAACGGCAAAAAAAAAAAACAAAAAAACCACAATATTGCTGGATTTGGCAGCCTTGACAGTCAAGGGAAAGAGACTGGATATACCACCTTACAATTTTGCACCTGGGGTAATGGTAACGGGAGGGGCCCGCTGAAGGATGTGTTTTACATAAAGTACTGCAAGCTTACAGCTAAGGGGCAGTACCTGCAGCACGCTGTCAGGAGAGGAGCAGCAGGATCAGTACTTGACTATCTAGAGGAATTGTTCAGTTGTGTATCATCACATTTCTCAGATATTCAGTCATCACTTCCAGCTGCAGAAGGACCTAGAACAGGAGAATCTTCTCCGACAGCACTCTTATAGGCCTCTAATTTTAGGAGCATGGGGATAACGTCATGCCTGACTGCTGCAGCCTTATCAATTGGGTACAGACCTCTCTTTCCACCCCCTCCTTGCTGGCTCTTCTCCCCTGTGTGGTCCAGCAGGATTGCACGACCCTCAACTTCTGTGCCCTGTTTTGCTTCAAGAGCTGCATCTGCTTCTGCTTCAGTTTGGAATTCTACGTAGGCAATACTGCAAATAAGAGGTGGAATAAAAGGCATGGTTGCTCTTTCTGAATAACACCTAATTCATTGGTATAAACTCTGGCCCTGAAATCAATGGCAAACAAAAATGCAACGGTGGCCCAGGCTACATCTTGAAATTTCCATCCGTGTGTTGACTGCAATGGGATAAATGTACTCACTCGTGATACAAAAGAAAGCAATTCAATGATAAAACTGTCAGAAGGCTCACTCAACCTTCATTTTTAGCACCTCGGTCACAGAAAATTGATACAGGCACTGCAGAGTAATGGGTTAGCTAAGGTAACACCTTCTCAACTAATCTGGAAACAGGCCATCTGTAGGATTACAATCAATATGTAGTCTTAGGTAGGGAAGGAGAGATGGTGAAAGGAGAAAAATGCAGCCCACTAGCCAGGTTGCCCGCTATACCATGCATCCTTTACAACTTTATTCAGAGGGAATATTCGGTATACCCTGATGCAGGGTTTCTGCCAATACTGCATGGTCAGAGTCTGAAAAGTATCAACTCAAAATACACTAGACATATGGAGGAAACAGTACAGATTGTCTGCAATCTCCATAACCCCAACTCCCCTGCCTCCCAGCGGCAGTACAGTGAACCCACCCTTTGCTAGAACCGTCCATGCCAAGTGGCAGTCTGACATCAACCGCGTTGTCAAAGACCTCTTTCAGATCATCTGCCGTTGTGCTGTAGGGGAGATTCTTTACAAAAAGAGTCCGTGCATCTCTTTCTACAAAAGAAAAAAGATTTACATAAATAAGAAATCAACTATTGTATGACAAAAACTTCCTGTTTCAGATGCACAGAACAAGCTTCTGGAGAGCTGAGGAGCCTTCTGAAAAGAGGTGTAAAACCTAACTTGTGCAGACTTAGGATAACACTTCACACACACCTCCTCCCACTCCCCCCCAAGTACCTTGTTTTGATACTATCAGCATTTTATGGCCTTCAAAACCAGAGCTTTAAAAATAAACAGAGGCAGACTGTGAGGACAGATGAATCTGGAAAAATGCTTCCTTGTGGTTCTGCTGAGTAACTGAATTCTCATATGTCAGTTTGAGGTTACTTGCAATGGTTTGTGTTTTGGGTCTGTGGGTATTTTCTAAGAGTTCTGGTATCTCTGGGATTGGGGTCTCAGTGTCCTTAGAAACCACCGGGGAGATAACCTGTGGGTGGGAGAACTGCCCAGACAAACCCAGTGTATATCAGTGTAGAGCACGGCCACAGATGCAGGTGGACCTGAGCAGTGCTGGGACAGCCCCTTGAGGAGGCCGCAGGGTTAACCCTAGGTGGATGCTAGGCATTTCACGACAATTAGCACTAAGGATGTTTGACCAATGACACTGCAGCTTACTTTATCCTTTTGGGGAATGTAACTAAAAAGAAAACAGACCTGTTACAGCTATAATGCAGAGGTCAAAGGTCAAACAAGAGAAATATCCTGAAGAGAAAAAGCGTCAAAGGGCAGCAATACAAATCAGAAAGCATGGTAGCCCGTTCCACCACACCACCCTGCTGGGAACCTTCATAGATAATTGGAGAGGGCATGGGCTGCCATTTCCACTAGCCAGGTAGGGATGTTCTTTTCATTTGGCAGACTTTGTGGTGGAGATCTCTCACATTAGTTCAATTTCTGGCCTTAAAGGAGAGTGCCGCCGCACTCTCGTAGGAAGATTAGCTGGGGACAGGACCAAAGTGCCCGTGTGGAGACCCCAGTGGAAGGGATTGAGAACGTCCCGGAACTTTCCCCCGAGATAACTCAGGATTCACCGCTGGAAGCTAGAAAGGGCATAGGCCCCGCAGGTTGTCGAGGGTAAGCTACCTTAAGTTACAGGTTCAGTGGAGATCACTGGTGTTGAGGGCCTGACCCTGCCTTCTGCTCCAAGGAGATCAGCATAGATAAAGGGAGATCTCCTAGATTCATGCAGGCAGGCCTGCTGGATTCCACCCACCCATCCTTAAGACAGTCCCTGGAGGGACTGATCATCTTGACTTCACTGCAAATGACTAAGAGCAAATTAAAATGAAAAAGGAATAGAAGAAAACAGAGAAGAGCAGGCATGTCTGCCTGGCAGGACTATCTGTCCATGGCGATCAGATGACATAACAGTGTGTGGATGATTCATCTTGCTTGTCCATTGAAAACCTTCCATTATATCCTCATTCACAGTTTCATTTATATACTACAAATCAAAGCTTGTATGCAGTTTATGAACAACAACCACAATTAAAAAAAAAAAGTACAGCATCAAAACATAAACAGAAAAACACTCTACATTGACTGAAAGCCTTATGAAAAAACCCCCCACCTAATTTCTGAAATGCTAGGCACATCTGAAAGTGGCAGTAATATAAGATGGTGCGCATCTCCTCTCCCCCCCCCCATCCCAGATACCTGGGCCGTTTCCGGTGACCGGCCAGTTTAAGGATAACCAACTAAGTCGCTATCCAGACTTATCTGGTTATCTTTAAACCGACCAAATATATCCTATGTTTTCACCAGTTTTAAGAAGGCTGATAAGCCAGTTAAGCGCTATTAACCAGTCAGCAGCCTTTCTGGCCGGTTAAAGAGCACTGAATATTGAGGAGATCAAGTTATCTCATTACCAGACTAAAAAGTTCCAGAATACCTTTCTTATGCTCTTTGATGCCTTCTTTGCTTTTGGCTCTCTCTAACTTGACCTCAAGGCCCAGGACCTTCTTTCCAGTTAACTCAAGAGCTGCTGTCAGGTTTTCTTCAGAAGAAAAGTCAGCGTAGCCAAATTTTCTGAGGAAAGATACATATTGCTGAAGTTAGTATTCAGATCCGTCCACTAAACAAACAAGGCTATGCTACAACTGATCGTTTTTATAGTGCTACTCAACTTATGCAGTGCTAATATGCATGACATACACACACAATTTATACTTCTATCCCGAAAGAGTTCAAAGCGAAGTACAATCTAAAAGATACCGGGCAATGTCAGGATGCAATTACAAAATGACAAATTAAAAAAAAAGACAATAAAAGCTTATAAAAAAAAAAAAAAAAAAAAAAACAGGGCATCAATGTATTTTTTTCAGCCCGTCCATGCACTCACCCGTGAAGTAGGAGATCTATGGGAGTACCTCTTCAGGGCAGGAAAGAATCCCACTCTCTCCTGCCCACTGCCAAGGAGGTCAGAGGTGCTGACACTTTTTCCAAACGGCCACGAGACTTCCAGCGGCAGTCTCACGAGATTACTGCTTGAAGTCTTGGCAGCCATTTTGAAAAAAGTGGCAGCATAAGCCAGAGAGCGGGCAGAGAAGAACAGGGCTCTTTCCTGCACTCGAAGAAGCCACTAGACCACCAGGGTGTACTCAGGTGGGCCTGAGAGGGCGGCAGGGGAACCAACCTGCCTTTGCCATGGGCTGGGAAGGGCAGCCATCCAGCCTCAGAGCACAGATTCTGCTCCCCACACACCCGTTCGCCCCCTGGTGGCAAATGGGAAAATCGCAGCGAGATTTCATGTATTATCCAGGGATTGTCACTTACTTAGACGACCCAATTCTGACATCGACGACTGGCAGGTTCTTTTTTGTGAAGAATCGTCTTATAGCTTCTTTTATTTCATCAAAGTCCTTACTAGCATTCAGGTTGCCAATAAAGACAGAGAAAACTACAAGAAAACATAACATGGTGTGTGTTAAATGTCAATAGCCAATCAAGCCAGACAACAGCAGAATCTTAGTACTAAATACCTGTAACACCAGCAAAGGGTACAATCAAAGCATTCCCTCTGCAGCACCTCTCTACCCTCATCTCCCCCTACGTTCCTATCCGTAACCTCCGCTCTCTAGACAAATCCCTCCTTTCAGTACCCTTCTCCACCACCGCCAACTCCAGGCTCCGCCCTTTCTGCCTCGCCTCAAGCGTGGAACTCCCTGAGCCCATACGCCAAGCCTTCGGCACCTAACCACCTATACTCAGAAATCTTGACTACACCAACTTGACATTTTGTCCTTTAGATTGTAAGCTCATCTGAGCAGGGACCGTCCTTTGTTAAATTGTACAGCGCCGCGTAACCCTAGTAGCGCTCTAGAAATGTTAAGTAGTAGTAGTAGCACCATATTATTCACTGTTGCTACTCAACAAAAACAGTAGGAAAAATAAATGTATAGACCCCCCCCCCCCCCCCAACCCAGTTTGAGAACGTACACTGAGCTTTGCTTATAACCGTCTCCTGCTTCTCCCTTGATGTTCTCGGTGAGGCCTATGAACAGCTGCTGAACTCCCAGCTGGATTCTTTGATTATAAGGAAAGCAAGACGAGGTCCCTAGTTAAAAAGCTTCGTGCTATTAACACTATGATGCAACTTATTTTGACCGGAAACCGACGATACTGTGCTATACGTACTCTGCGATCTAACCAGCTGAAGTGTTAAAAGGAATGCACTAGTAAGGCAAGAAAAGTTATTCAATTCAATCAGAACCAGCCATTACGGTGTTTAAAGAGCACCAGCTCTATTGCTCTTACCTTCTTCTGTTTTTGGCTTCTTGGCCTCTGGAGTACTCTTTTTGTTTGGCATTTCCTTCTTCCGCTTTCCAGAGGCCTTTGGAGCTTCTGAAGTCCATGAGGGAGTTGGGGGGGGGGGGGGGGGGGGGGGGGAGAAAGAAAGAAAAGTCAGCTGAATACTTTGCTCCTACAGGTTCCAGAATATATCATGACAAGGAAGATATGGGTAATGTAGTCTGCATAGCTGCACATGCCCAACCACCACAAGCTTTTATAGGATTTGTGAAACAATCTATGGAAGATCTAAAAGAAAAACAGTTCTTTATGAGTTATACGTTTAAAACTAAAATGACATGTAACAAACAGCTGGAAGGACATGTCCCATCAGGGAAACTGCCTGAATTGACCTTTACCTTCCGACTCATCCTCATCAGAATCTTCTTCTTCCTCATCCTCCTCCTCCTCCTCATCATCCTCCTCAGACTCTTCCTTGGGCTTCACTGGGGTTTTCTTTCCTTTTACTGCTGGAGGAGTTGTATCCATGGCTTCCTCTTCTGAATCTGTGCACAAGAAAGTCCACATCAAAACTGATCTAAACAGCAGCACCCGTGAACCTCTGGTTAGCAGCAGCCTTTGACTGGGGGTGGGGGGGTGGGAAAAATCAAACATGCCTTGAAAGCCCAGTTAAGGATAACACACCCATGCAGGGTAGTTTGTGTACCATGGCACGATGCTTTCTACAATGACTATCTGTGCAGCCTCAAGCTAAGAGGAGGCACAAGAGAGAAGTCGAGACACACTGATAAACGTTTCCATGCTACACAAAAACCCATCATGCACAATATTTAAACTAAGTGACTCAGGAGACCTGTATCCACCCACCCTTCCCTGGCAGCTAATAGAGCAGAAAAGACCACTTACGAAGTTGTCTCCTACAGCACATCAGTCAGTATAACAGACATCAGAGTCCTCAGTATTAAGTCCCTAAGTTCACATCATCTGTGCTGAGGGGGCACTTTTTGCTAAGGCCAGCGGTTAACTAGTAATAATGCAGTGGCTCATAGGGCACCAAAGTCACTACAAGGTCAATGATGCAGCAGTTAATAGGTAAATTCTACACAACCCTCTCACAAGAAATGTGCATTTAAAACCTCTCTTCAGTTTGCAAGATGTTGCTCAAGTAGGACTAATGGTTATTAGACAAGTTTTTAAAGCTGCCACCAATTTCTACCAAGCTAGACGTCACAGTTAAGCTTCAGAACAGGGCAAATTACACGCCTAGCACAGGGCTCAGTTTTACCACCACTATTTTTGAGGCAGTATAAAACATCAAGATTCAGGGGATGAACTACTGTGAGATATGGACACTGGTGCGCCACCTAAACTGGGTTGCTCACAGCTTTGTAAAGCGTGCCTTGCGCTACTCACTAATCTGCCACCAGAAAACACACACCATCATCGTCGTCCTCGTCGTCATCATCATCGTCATCCTCCTCCTCTTCAGCCTTCAATTTCTGCTTGGCAGCAGGTTTCTCTTCCTCAGATTCTTCTTCTGCAATAGGAGAAGCATTAGAGCTGGACATTTCAAGTTAAAAGGAACTGAACTTTCAGTCTACAGTTTTATACCAATCCAGAGACTTATAAAAAATCGGTTCTCTTGCTTCATATGCACTCCAAGGGGCTGGGATTTCCAACTTGCCTCTTGAAGGCAAAAGAGACCCTAGCATATCAGGACAGCTTAAGGCTAGCTGTTGATTACGATCCTTCCCGTTTGCAACTATGCAACTTTAGGGTGCTTGTAAGAAGCCCCTATGTCTTGCCTCATCCGTGGCCACCTTTAAATCTAGACTGAAAGCCCACCTCTAACATTGCTTTTGACTCATAACCACTTGTAACCACTCGCCTCCACCTACCCTCCCTCTCCTCCTTCCTGTACACATTAACTGATTTGCTTACTTTATTTTTTGTCTATTAGATTGTAAGCTCTTTGAGCAGGGACTGTCTTTCTTCTATGTTTGTGCAGTGCTGCGCACGCCTTGTAGCGCTATAGAAATGCTAAATAGTAGTAGTAGTAGAAGGCAATTTTAAGCATCAGGAACATGACTAAATGATGTTAAGTAGGCACCTACTGTTTTTTATACACAGATTACTACCATTAGCACTTAAAATACCTGCATGTTATTGTGCATGACCACTTATGCCATATGTACTTATAGAATACTGCGCAGCCGGGTTATTGTTATTTAAATGTGTGCAATCACATACACCTGAAAAATGACTAGAGTACAGGCATTTACACGCACACTTGCTCCCTAAATTCAGGCAGCTCTTTGTAGAATAACCCCCCCCCCCCCCCCCTAGTCGGCATTTACCTCTAACCTCATCTGAAAGCTCACAAAAGAGAAAGTAGGTCCTACCTGCTATTTTGCTTTCCTTTAGTCTCTCCAGAACGGCCCAGAACGACTGTTGGGTTGTGCACGCCTACCAGCAGATGGACTAATTTTGAGCCAGACAATAAGAGCCCTGCTCAGCCCCCTGGACATCTCAGTATTTACATATCAAATCAATAGGAAAGACAGAAACCAGACATCTGTGCGCTAATTGGTTCACGCATCCACATACAAAGAGACCCTGCCGGCCACTGTCAACAAGTTCGACCACCCCAAACTGAATCAGCAACATCAGTAAGGTATTTATGTGCAACTGTGTATCATCGGTTGAGGAATTGGTTTCTTTGGTATATAGACCAGAACCGCCTTGTGGCTGAAAACAATAAGCCAGATTCAAATAGGGAGGGATCTAGGCCAGTCCACAGGGACTAAAGGAAAGCAAATTAGCAGGTAGGACTTCATTTCTCCTCCCTTAGCATCCTTCCGGCCCGGCCCAAAATGACTGTTGGGAAGTACCACAGCAGTAAATCACAGGAGGGACACAAAATAGAACCACTGACAGAGCACCTTGACCAAAAGAGGCTCAGCGCACCTGGACATCTACTCAACAATACCAAACAACTAAAGATTCCAAGGACACCTTTGTACAAGAACACCCAAGCTTAGAATAACTCTCGCCAGAGAACACGCCGTCTTCACTGCCAACTGAGAGACAAGAGACCCCAATTGGACCCCGCAATTCTCCGAGGAAATGGCCCCAAAGCCAAAACAAAATACAGTGTGCACTGGAAGGTCCACTAGAGAAAAAGGAGTAAACTAAGGTCTTCTCGATAGACACAAGAAACGAACCTGTACAGAAATCTCACAACCTCAGAAAGACTCACCAAGAGACACCCAAGGGGTATTCCGAAAGAATCTAGGGCTTGGAAATTAAATCGAAAAAGTGCCTCTCCATTCACAAAAAAACCCCCCTCATCTAAGGTGAGGAACGACAAACATACAGGAAGCTCTGTGGCCCACAAGGAAAGCCCACAGCCCTTCAAACAGACGATAGGGATCCATGCCATTGGCAGGCAAATGATCCTGTTGCTCCAACAGATGAGAATAGAAACACAGCTGCGTCAGTGACCGATCAATGAAACAAAACAAACTGTCGCAGACCAAACACTGGAACCTGAACCATCATCCCAGCTAAGCCAAGAGCAGGTTCCCCAAGCCAATAGACTGGCATCAGAGATACTGTCGACCACAAATTGGGCTGCAGAAGTGCTCACTGGAACTGTGAAGCTGAGCAGGCAAGGTCACAAGCATAGCAGTCTAAGGAAGAAGACAGAGTCGACCACTGTGAGAGGAGAAACTACAAATGGGCTAGGCGGAAACCCCTCAGTCCCGACAATCCCTATACAGTGAAAGACATGTTGGAAGAAAAGTAGCGGAGTTCCCAAGAGGACTCTTGGGAAAAGAAAAAAAATGCTGGAATTCAACTGGACTCCAGAGACCAAGAAAATAAGAAACGTGCAAATCCAAGTGAGGAAAACATCACGTATAAAATCAGACAAAAAAAATATTAAAAGGTTAGGCTCATTGCGCAAATAATAGAAGTCAAAACAAACATACCTAACCAAGGACAAAGAAAGACCTTTTAGTCTTTTTTGTTCTGATTTACACGTGATGTTTAAAAACAAAGATTTTTATTGATGCGTTTTTTATATATCCTATAATTGGATTTTATGTAAATGCCGTTTTTTTTAATTGTTTTATCATTTAGTGATATACCCCTTTATTTCTTTATTAGCCTTAATTGGCAAAACGGGGCCACGTTGGGTCTGTACGAATAAGAAAAACTGTTTGGACTTCCAGTGTCTGCTGTTGGACGCTCATTGCCTCTTTGCTATTACCTTGAGAAAATTGTTTCCCTATGCATTGCACATCAGCCAGGTTTATGAATTCTCTGCCATTCAAAATAAGGCATATTTTTAAATATACTTTTAAGTAGGGAGTGAAAACGTTATCTAAACATGTAATTAGGAAAATACTGCAATTATTTTAGCGACTACATTGTTTGTGCAAAGTATATTGTTGACTGCGATATTAATATTTATGGCAACCTTGAATTAATACTGTTAGATCCTCGACTTATTGTGATCTAGTATGTTAGTTGTAATCCGCTATGAACTATGAATTCTTAATGTACACTGCCTTGAGTGAATTCATTCAAAAAGGCGGTAAATAAATCCTAATAAATAAACTATGTAAATGGTATTAGAGGGCTATAAATGAACTGTATCTTCCAATGCAGCTCCTCCTGGTGAGTGTCGAGGGAGGCTGGAAAATCTATGGATGGTGTGTGGGTGCAAGGGGGGCTGGAAAACAGGTGCACAGGGAGGGAGGGGAGCTGTAATATTGTTTAAATTATAAAGACTAAACTTTGCAGAATTCACAAATTTTCTTCTGGCGGGAGTAACACACTGATCAACTGAGTCGCCTCTTGGATTGTCCACCTGTCTTGAGCCCTCCGCAAAGGAAGCCTGGTTTACAAGGGCTGCGACTGCAAAGACCACTGGGAAAGGTGGTCAAACTGTAAGGATCTCACATGCGCCCTGGCCCACCCCACCACCTTCAGCAAGGCAGCAATGGAACAGAGCACCTGCGAGTACTCCTTGGCCTGCAAATTCCTTGAGCACAGAAGGGACCGGATTTCACACTGAAGCTTCAGAATCCCGGACACCAGCAGAAAGCTTTGCCCATTCTGGTTTCAAAATGAACCCCCAAATATTCCAAGGTCTGCAGAACATGCACCACTCGCCTCTACCCCAGACACGCTCCTGGTACAACTTCCCCCAAATGAGCCTGTCATCCAGATAAGGGCGTACCAAGCTGCCCTCCTTGCAAAGCGCAGCTGCCACCACCACTACCACCTTGGAGAACATGTGAGGAGCCTTTGCTAAGGAGAAGTGCACAAAACTAATAATTCTGCCCCAAAATTGAGGAGCC
Source organism: Microcaecilia unicolor (assembly GCF_901765095.1). Lineage (NCBI taxonomy): Eukaryota > Metazoa > Chordata > Amphibia > Gymnophiona > Siphonopidae > Microcaecilia > Microcaecilia unicolor. Next base: position 217,719,225 of record NC_044040.1, on the reverse strand, counting down.
GCTGATGAGCTTGACCAACAGGGATATGAAGGTATGCCTCATTCAGATCGAACGACAAACTCTCAGGTTTCCACGGCCAGAATAACCAAGCAAAAGGTATCCATGTGAAATGAGGGCAACCGAAGAGCTCGATTCACCCTCTTCAAATCCAGCATGGAGCAGAAGAACCCTCTTTCTGGGGAACCACAAAATAGATGTAACAAGCTAATCCCTCAAAGGCTGCTCCTGGTCCCTGGTGTCCTCATCCTCAGACCACTCTAGCAAGGCCTCAGATACAGGGGAATCATAGGCCATCAGGTCCTCCTCCTGGAGTGCAGCCCCCTGCTGCAGTCCAGCTAAAGTTCTAGCCTGCTTTAAACAAAAGGCCTTGTACATTCAGAAGGGAAATCCACCCCGAGGGACCCAGCAGAGCCCCATGGGATGAGTGTGGCTCCAAACTTGGCCTTGACATGCCAGGTAAGACGGTGGCGGTTCCAGCCAAAAATGGTCAGCCCCGATGCCAGTCCTGCCTCGACTCTCCCCGCCCATCAGCCTGCTCCAAGGCCACAGTACAAAAGCCACAGTTCCCTGCTGAATCTACACCCTGGTACTGACAAACAGCATAGAACTTGTGCCACAGAAAGGCCGCACAGAAAACATACCGCCAGGGAGACCAACTGCCGGAGCAGCAAAAGGCAGAGTAACAACAACAACAACCATTTCTAAAGCGCTACTAGGGTTACGCAGCGCTGTACAATTCAAACATAGAAGGACAGTCCCTGCTCAAAGAGCTTACAATCTAAAAGACAAGAGAACAATCTAAAGACAAGTGAACAATCTAGAGGACAAGTGAACAGTTAATCTGATAGGGTGGATGGATTGGGGTATTTTATATTTCTCGAGTGGTTAGGCGCCGAAGGCAGCATTGAAGAGGTGAGTTTTAAGCAGAGATTTGAAGATGGGTAGGGAGGGGGCATGGCGTATGGGTAAAGGAAGATTATTCCAGGCATAAGGTGAGGCAAGGCAGAATGAGCGGAGCCTGGAGTTGGCAGTGGTGGAGAAGGGTACTGAGAGAAGGGCTTTGTCCTGTGAGCGGAGGTCGCGGGCGGGAACATAGGGGGAGATGAGGGTGGAGAGGTAGTGAGGAGCCGCAGACTGAGTGCATTTGTAGGTAAGGAGGAGGAGCTTGAATTGTAGACTGAAAGGGCAAAGGGAAAATGAACTACCGTGCATTTTTGTTTTACAAGAGAAACATGACTATACAGACTTCCGTATGCACTCCAAATTGCTGTCTGCCACCAGACAGATCCAAGTAGCTGAGACTCACCAAACCAGGGTACCACAAGAAGTCCTGGGAGGGGGAAGGATCCTGGGGCAAGAGACCTCCACAGGCCTCAAACCTGATCATTTATACCAAGACCACCACCAAGAGAACCCCCCCTCCTTTCTTCTATCATCTGCTGAGAACAGACTGGCTTTCTGGGGACTGCAGAGCCCACTTATAGGCTTACTTGAAGCTCAGTTTGTACTCTGTTGCCATCTGCTGGTAGGAGTGCATATACCATATGTGCCGGTCTAGAGGGATACTAAGGCAAGAGGGAAATCCAGAGGTGGCCAAGATCTAGAGAAATCCAAATCTGCTTTAAAATTAATCCAACATGCACCTGTAGAATCCCAAGCAGCAATGCCACTTCAGATCACTTAACAGTGGTGACATCAAGGTGCCAAGGACCCATAACAGCACTAATGCCTCAAGTGTTTTGTGCACAAAGTTAATCACATCATACAGCTCAACATTTCCTGTATAAAACAAAGTAATGAAGCTGAGTGAAGAAAAGCTCCAAAAGCAGCAGCAGTCTGGGATGAAGAAACACCAGGAATCTCTTCAAACTGCCTTAGGGACACAATTCAAGTGGCCCTACTACTACTACTAAACATTTCTAAAGCGCTACTAGGGTTACGCAGTGCTGTACAGTTTAACAAGGACAGTCCCTGCTCAAAGGAGCTTACAATCTAAAGGACAAAATGTCAAGTTGGGGTAGTCTAGATTTCCTGAATGTAGGTGTAATGGTTATGCATCGAAGGCGACATCGAAGAGGTGGGCTTTGAGTAAGGCCCGAGGTAAGCAGAAGATCCTGGACTACAAACTGATGGCGGAGACAGATCGACAAATGAGGCTCCATGGCAGAAGATTCTTATCCTCATAGGAGGGACAATCATTTGTTTTCTGAATTTCCACATTTATTAAATCAACCTACATACAGAGATCTAGTATAAGCAAGCCTCATGCATATTCACTGTGGCCCTCATGAAAATCCAACAGGTATGTACAGCATGAATGGTAAGCTCTTTTGAGGAGGGACTGTCTCTTTGTATCAGGTGTTCAGCGCAGCGTGCGTCTGGTAGCGCTATACAAATGCTAATAATAATAATGCAATAAACACACTGGGCAGACTTAGCCTTATATTTCTATGCTATGTTGCTTTGTAAATATAAACAGGGGAGACGTGCAAATAGAAAAAGAAGCCTGTCATTCTAGAAGGAAAAAAGTATGTCAGGAAACAGCTACTATAAGCTGCTTAGTACCTCTGACCCATCTTATCAACAAAAAGTAAAAGTTATGAATGCAGCAGAAAAAAAAACACACAGGCAGATTAGGGAATTATGTTACTATCTCCCTATACCAAACCAAACCTTAATGGTGATTTACCAGAGTCATCGTCGTCATCATCATCATCTTCATCCTCATCGCTAGCTTCTTTTTGGACCTTCTTTCCATTTTTGGCTGTTGCGGCACCCTTCTTCCCTGTCACAGCAGCTGCTTTTGCTGGGGTAACAGCTTTCACGGATGGAGTTGTTGCTTTCTTCGCGGGTGTGGCAACCGTCTTTGCGGGTGTGGCAATCTTCTTTGCTGGAGTTACGGTTTTTTTCTTGGGGAGTACCTGATAAAATAACAGGTTGGGTTTAACATACTTTCCAATACAAAAAGGCAAGCAACTAATTTTTAGTCTTCCCATAAAACAAAGACCCATCACTTCACAATCTTGGGCAAGGCTCACAAAATCGGTTCAAGGTAGAAAGGCAGAACGCTTGTGTTAATTTCCACCAAGCCCCTGGCTCCAGACAGAAAAGCCACCGACAATCTGGAGTCAGCTGTGAGACAGGGAAGCCCCCTAAGTGAACATTACTTCTCTCAGACTCTGTGCAAACGCCATCTGTAGCGCACAATGCAGGAGTTTTACGCATAAGCTAATTTGCACAAAGCCATGGGTGCAGCATATTCAAAATTATAGTGTATTTGCTACAAAGCACAAATGCAGAGAAATGCACAGAAAAGTGAAAACCTGTAGAACACTGGGGTTTTAATGCAGAGTCACAGCGGGTGCAAAGAACCAGCGACTTGGCACTGGTGATATGAGAAGTGGAGCACTTCACCTCCATCATAACATAACCCCTGGACCCTCACCTCCATCCCCAACTCCTCCTAAAAAGAACTCTTTGTGTTCCAGTTGTCCCCCGACCACAACATATCAAAGGTGAGAGGAGGGAGCAATGTCCACTCGCTCTTGTACCTGGGTCGCAGTCTTTCAAAATGGTGGTCCACACAGTGCATCCAAGGACGCACTGCATAATGCCAGTCTGCCGAAGTGTCATTACTCTGTATTAGTGTGAAGCAATGCATTTGTTTTGATATATGTTTTCCTGACTCAACACTATGCAAGGTTACACTCCTGGAGCTCTTAAATGTCACAGAATGCAGCGTGAATAAGTAGCACGTCAGAGGAGGATTTCATGCTCCTTTGCACATCCAAAATATCTGGCCTTCTCCAGCTGTTTATCTTGCACATTCACGGCAACCTCTCCTTCTCCCATCTCAAGCTTTTACGGCCATTGCCCCCCACCCCCACCTCGGCTGTACATTCCTCACCCACAGCAATATCTGGTACATCATCCTCGTTTCTACTAAAAACACCCGACTCCATTAAGGCTTTGCAGTTGGTTTAGCGCATAAACTTGGCCAATGCCAGATCTTTTAGAATATGATCTTTCTGGTATTTTTGAGACATAGCTAAAGGGAAGCAAGTCTTTTACCTCAAGTAATATTGTACACCAAATTACACCCTCTTCTCCTGTTGTTCTTTTCAGCTTCGCCTCCTATATCCTGTCTTATTGTGCAATCCTGCTGCCCCTCCCCCCCAGTGGTGTTTTCTTTTAATGATCCCAGGTCAGGTTACAGATTTTGCTTTGTATTCTGGCTCTTGTTTGGTACTTTCAACCCCCACAATCTTGCCTTAACCATGGCTTTCTGAATCTCCTTAAGGACCCGAGTGTCTCACTTTTTTGTGCTCTACATACTGCACCTGCCAAAACATTGATAGAGACCAAAGTCCTCCTGTAGCCAGGACCTGCCCACCAGGGGATGCACTATCCTGTAGCACTGAAGATGTGTTTCCAAGAACTTCTGAACAGGAAAAAGTGGGTGATGGATCAGTTTCCAAAGAAGAGAGACACAACCTTTACTGGTAAAAGACTCAACACAACGCTGTGTTTCAGCTGTAAGGCTGCTTAGATTGAAGTTCACCTGGAATGTAGAACAAATCTCTGTTTCACCCGATTTACCAGAAAGCACATCAGGATCTCTGAAGTTTATCAATCAAAAAATAGACAGTCCTGAAGCACAGCAGTATGTCGAGTCCATCACCCACTTTTTCCTGTCGCGGACTATCCTTGTGGAAATGTACTAAATTAGATCAAAAGCCTGAGAACTACTGTCCAAACCTGTGCGTTTCCACATGGCCAATATACAAACATTCATCTGTATAAAACACAGCAAAGAATAAAAATAAGGGAACTACAACCATCTGATTTCAAAGAGTCAGGTGATATGACCACCCTGTAAAGGCAGTAATTAAGTGCTTACAATGTCTTCCTCCTCCGCCTCACTGCTGTCCTCATCCTCCTCAGAGTCTTCCTCATCACTATCTTCTACCTCCTTTGGAGGAGGAGCCTTCTTCAGCTTGGTTTGACTTTTGGCTGCCTGGAAAAGAGAATATAAAATATACAAAACTGACTAGGCTGAAATCAAGAACAAAGTTCGATGATACGCTGAAACCTTCTGCTCAGTGTGCTGCTGCGGCTAGGAAAGCGAATAGAATGTTGGGTGTTATTAGGAAGGGTATGGAGTCCAGGTGTGCGGATGTTATAATGCCGTTGTATCGCTCCATGGTGCGACCGCACCTGGAGTATTGTGTTCAGTACTGGTCTCCGTATCTCAAAAAAGATATAGTAGAATTGGAAAAGGTACAGCGAAGGGCGACGAAAATGATAGTGGGGATGGGACGACTTTCCTATGAAGAGAGGCTGAGAAGGCTAGGGCTTTTTAGCTTGGAGAAGAGACGGCTGAGGGGAGATATGATAAAAGTGTATAAAATAATGAGTGGAATGGATCGGGTGGATGTGAAGCGACTGTTCACGCTATCCAAAAATACTAGGACTAGAGGGCATGAGTTGAAGCTACAGTGTGGTAAATTTAAAACGAATCGGAGAAAATTTTTCTTCACCCAACGTGTAATTAGACTCTGGAATTCGTTGCCGGAGAACGTGGTACGGGCGGTTAGCTTGACGGAGTTTAAAAAGGGGTTAGATAGATTCCTAAAGGACAAGTCCATAGACCGCTATTAAATGGACTTGGAAAAATTCCGCATTTTTAGGTATAACTTGTCTGGAATGTTTTTACGTTTGGGGAGCGTGCCAGGTGCCCTTGACCTGGATTGGCCGCTGTCGGTGACAGGATGCTGGGCTAGATGGACCTTTGGTCTTTCCCAGTATGGCACTACTTATGTACTTATGTAAGTTATTTCAAGCCAGCTCAGTCAACTACTTCTTTGGTGCTAACAATGTATAAGCAACAACAGGGAATAAAGTTATTCAAAGCGCTTCCTCTAGCTCAATATGTAGGAACTGTGTAGGAAAACTTTCTAACGTAACACTTAACAGATATGACCTGACACTACAACAGCAGCAGTCATGCTACAGAGCTCAAATAAGAAAGCTTTTAAAGCAATACCTAAGCTATGGTTTCTCATATTGTACTGACAATGCAAGATTAAAACACACACAAATTAACATTTCTTAGACCAGATGTCTGAGGAATATTGTTCATATATGCCATTAAAAGACACACCCAACACAAAACATGTTCTAGGGCACTGACCTTCAATGAAGGAGACATTAGGCCTTACCTGCTAATTGACTGATGGGTTGTGCATGCCTTCCAGCAGGTGGAGACAGAAATCTGACTCATCTACTAGAGCCAGTAAGAGCCCTTACCAGTATTTTTTTTTGCTACATTTGTACCCTCTGCTTTCCCACTCGTGGCAGGCTCAATGCGGCTTACATGGGGCAATGGAGGGTTAAGTGACTTCCCCAGAGTCAGAAGGAGCTGCCTGTGCCTGAAGTGGGAATCCAACTCAGTTCCTCAGGACCAAAGTCCACCACCCTAACCACTAGGCCACTCCTCCACTAGGTCACTCCTCCACTGTTGCTACTATTTGAGATTCTACTTGGAATGTTGCTTTTCCACTGGCAACATCGGCCCTTGCAGATCACCAATGTGGCCGCGCAGGCTTCTACATGGAATGGTGCTAGTGGAATAGCAACATTCCATGTAGAATCTCCAATAGTATCTATTTTATTTTTGTTACATTTGTACCCCGCGCTTTCCCACTCATGGCAGGCTCAATGCGGCTTACATGGGGAAATGGAGGGTTAAGTGACTTGCCCAGAGTCACAAGGAGCTGCCTGTGCCTGAAGTGGGAATCAAACTCAGTTCCTCAGTTCCCCAGGACCAAAGCCCGCCACACTAACCACTAGCCCACTTCTCCACTCATCACGTAGCAAAGCAGGAAAGAAAGCCCTCATTCTGTGCACTCGTGAGTCTGAGCAGCCACCCCACAGATAAAAGCACATCTGTGGCTTTGGCAACGCGTCAGCTCTCCTAGCCTTTCACCTTCTTCTAGAAGGCTGAGCAGTGCGCATAATGAAAGACGCCACGGCCGCCTACTTCAAAAGAGAGACACACACAAAGGCCGGGTGATTGTGATAGCTCCGCCTCGTCGGCCATGGTACGCTGACCTTCAAAATCTGCTTCTCCAGCCCCCTCTCAAGTTTCCAGAGGACCCAGGGCGGTTGGTAGAGGCTCCAGTTGTGCATCCGGAGACCGCTCGATTTTGTCTTACAGCCTGGCTCTTGAGCGGTTGAGATTGTCTAGGAAAGGGTAATCGACCAGTGTAGTGTCTACAATGCCACGTTCTAGGTGACGTTCCACGTCTCTCAATTATATTCAGACCTGGAGAGTTTTTGAGGTGTGGTGTATTGAGGTGCATATTTTCCCTTTTTGAGCTTCGATAGCCCAAATTCTGGATTTTTTACAGCAGGACTCGAAGGGTTTGGCTTTGTCTTTTCTTAAGGTACAGCTAGTAGCCCTGTCCTGTTTTCAGGGTCTGGCTTCTCATCCGGATGTGCTTCACTTCATAAAGGGAACGGGTCTTTTGCGACCACCCACTCAGATTATTTTTCCCTTGTGGGATCTTAATCTGGTTCCAGGGGCACTTTTTTCTCGTTCTCAGTTTGAGCCTTTGTCTTCCTGTACTTTGAAAGATCTGACTCTCAAGGTTCTTTTTCTCATTGCTATTGCTTCAGCTAGGAGTTGCAAGTTTCCGAGTTGCAAGCACTTTCGTGTAGGCCGCCATTCTTGGACCAGTGCCTTCTTTTCTCTCCAAAGTGGTGTCGCGTTTCCACGTGCCTCAATCCGTCATTTTGCTGGTTCTTCGTCCGGTTTGGAGAAACAAGACAGCGAGGCGGGCGTGCTCCTGCACCGAACCTCTGTGGCCTTCAACTAGAAGCACTAGCTCCGAATGACTGGCGACTCAGTGAAAACAAAGCACAAAACTTTACAGCCAGCCAAGAAAGCAGGAGAGCCGCCTCATCAGAGAACAGCTGAGACGATTCTTTTTTTTTTTTTAAACATCTCAGCTGTCTCTCCCTTAACTCAAAGATCTCTTCCCATGAAGAGCGAGTTTCTAATAGCCCCAGCCAGCAGCAAAGACCCAAGGAAAGCTGGGGAGGGAGGAGGGGGGGGGGGAGGGACCTAGCCACTAAGGTGTTACACCACCGAGGCACCAAGAGGCCCCTTCGGACCTCTGCCACAAAGAATCAGGCTCAACTAAACGAAATGCACAGAAGGAAAGGCTCTGCTATCTCTATTTTTTATTTCGTTTCACTAACTTCCACCTGCTGGAGACTGAGAAAACTGAATCTTTCTACTCCTGGTAAGGGCTCTCAATGGCTGATGAGTCAGAATTCTCAGTCTCCACCAGCTGGAAGGCATGCACAACCCCATCAGTCAATTGCTGGGCTGGTCCGGAGGGACGCTAATGAAAAGCTTATTATGAATTTCAGTGTTCACTAGAAATTGTATTTATGCCTGTAGTGAGTAAACTATCAATATACAGATGTGATCCGCTGTGATATATATTGGAAATGCAAAATAAGAACAGCAGATTAAAGATGAAAATGAATAAAAAGGTGGTTGAATAAGATATTACGGGATATGGTTAGGATCGAGAGGAAGGTGGCACCAGATGGGGAGAATTTGAAGAGACTGGATGCATAAGATTTAGGATGTCAAGATGAATCAACAGCTTGGGAGAACAGTCAGCTCTCCTTCAGCTTCTCTGTATCCAAAATGGCTCCCATGTAAAAATTGACACAGACCACAGTGCTAGGGCAGGTGTTCGCAAACCTAGTCAGGTTTTCAGGATATTGATAATGAATATTCATGAGAGGCTTACATGCACTACCTCTGGCTGCAATATTTTATTATTTTTTTTTGTTACATTTGTACCCCGCGCTTTCCCACTCATGGCAGGCTCAATGCGGCAATGGAGGGTTAAGTGACTTGCCCAGAGTCACAAGGAGCTGCCTGTGCCTGAAGTGGACTCAAACTCAGTTCCTCAGTTCCCCAGGAACTAAGTCCACCACCCTAACCACTAGGCCACTCCTCCATGGTTGGGTGTTCCCTGGAAGATGTTTATAACCACTGGTCTAGAGAGTTTATCCTGAAAACCTAACTAGCCAGGTGATTCCAGAGGACTAGGTTGAAAACCACTGGTCTAGAAGACCACTATGAGACATTTAATCTAACATCAGTTCTATATACCTGAAAGAACAAATCAGAAAAATATTAGCAGATTGAGTTTTCTATAGGCTCTTGGGTCGGGAAAGACTCCATGTACAAGACTAATTTTTTTTGGTGAAGGGAAGAGGGGTATGAAGCAGCAGCACTAGGTCACCAATTCACATCTGCCATCAATCTTATGGGAAATAATAAACTTGCAATCGGAAGTATAGACTACTAAGACCACCAAGAATAAGCATAGACCACAATCCAGCTTATTTTCGAAGGAGAAGGGCGCCCATCTTCCGACACAAATCAGCAGATGGGCGCCCTTCTCCGAAGGGCGGCCAAATCTGCATAATTGAAAGCCGATTTTGGCCGCCCTCAACTGCTTTCCGTTGCAGGGATGGCCAAAGTTCAACAGGGCGTGTCGGTAGTGTACCGGAGGAAGAACAGGGTCGCGGTTAAGAGATGGCCTTCCTCGGCCGATAATGGAAAAAAGAAGGGCGCCCCCAACGAGCATGGCAGACTTTACTTGGTCCCTTTTTGTTCACGACCAAGCCTTGAAAAGGTGCCCGAACTGACCAGATGAACACCAGAGGGAATCGGGGATCACCTCCCCTTACTCCCCCAATGGTCACTAACCCCCTCCCACCCAAAAAAATTTTTAAACATTTTTTGCCAGCCTGAAATGTCATACCCAGCTCCACCACAGCACTGTGCAGGTCCCTGGAGCAGTTTTTATTGGGTACTGCAGTGCACTTCAGGCAGGCAGGCAGGCAGGCAGGCAGACCCCCCCCCCCCCCCAAGCCACATCTAGGTGCCCCCATTATCCTTTAAGGGCTATGGTAGTGTTGCACCTGGGAGCAATTTGTGAAGTCCACTGCAGTGCCTCCTAGGGTGCCTGGCTGGTGTCTTCATGTTCAAATGTACAGCGCTGCGTACGTCTAGTAGCGCTTTAGAAATAGTAGTGTCCTGGCATGTGAGCAGGACCAGTGCACTACAAATGCTGCCTCCTCCCATGACCAAATGGCTTGGATTTGGCTGGTTTTGAGATGTGCCCCCTTAGTTTCCATTATATGCGAAAACCGAGGTCCGCCATCTCTAAGGTTGACCCAAATGTTGAGATTTGGCCGTCCCCGACCGTATTATTGAAACGAAAGATGGCCGCCCATCTTGTTTCGATAATATGGCCGGGGACGCCTCTTTACGGGGCCGTCCTTAGAGATGGGCACCCCCGTTCGATTATGCCCCTCCACATTATTTGTTACATTTGTATCCCACATTTTCCTACCTATTTGTAGGCTCAATGTGGCTTACATAGTACCGGAGAGGCCCTTGCAGGCTCCGGTGTGAAGAAATACAGGGTGATGTTGTGGTAAGATCAAGTTCATGTGGTTGCAGGGAAAATGTGTGAGAAAAAGGCTTAAGTACTTTCCTTCTAAGTTACTAAGAACTTAACTGTCATAATGGGTCAAACCAAAGGTCTTTCTACAGAAAAAATGAAGAGAATTAATAGAAATATATCAGCATAAGAGCACTATTTTATACCTAGGAAGGAGAAACCAAAGTCCATCTGGGTCATATAAACATTGAACAAGATAGGTGACAATGGAGAACCCTGTGGGACTCCACATGGTTGAATCAAGATTCTGAAAGCATATCTTTCACTTTGATTCTAAGGTCTGTTGACCAAAAATTCTTTAAAACAATATAATACAATATCCGCGATGCCAACAGAATTAAGCTTAAAAAGAATATCAATCAAATGCAGCAGTGAAAAAGTGGAATACTTCTAGCCAAAGACATATAAGTACATAAGTACATAAGTAGTGCCATACTGGGAAAGACCAAAGGTCCATCTAGCCCAGCATCCTGTCACCGACAGTGGCCAATCCAGGTCAAGGGCACCTGGCACGCTCCCCAAACGTAAAAACATTCCAGACAAGTTATACCTAAAAATGCGGAATTTTTCCAAGTCCATTTAATAGCGGTCTATGGACTTGTCCTTTAGGAATCTATCTAACCCCTTTTTAAACTCCGTCAAGCTAACCGCCCGTACCACGTTCTCCGGCAACGAATTCCAGAGTCTAATTACACGTTGGGTGAAGAAAAATTTTCTCCGATTCGTTTTAAATTTACCACACTGTAGCTTCAACTCATGCCCTCTAGTCCTAGTATTTTTGGATAGCGTGAACAGTCGCTTCACATCCACCCGATCCATTCCACTCATTATTTTATACACTTCTATCATATCTCCCCTCAGCCGTCTCTTCTCCAAGCTGAAAAGCCCTAGCCTTCTCAGCCTCTCTTCGTAGGAAAGTCGTCCCATCCCCACTATCATTTTCGTCGCCCTTCGCTGTACCTTTTCCAATTCTACTATATCTTTTTTGAGATACGGAGACCAGTACTGAACACAATACTCCAGGTGCGGTCGCACCATGGAGCGATACAACGGCATTATAACATCCGCACACCTGGACTCCATACCCTTCCTAATAACACCCAACATTCTATTCGCTTTCCTAGCATCTGAAACCACAGAAAGCAAGGCCAACTCTGTACTATGAAAAGACAGGAATCCAAATTGTAATGGACTTAATTGTGGGAGTGGAAGAGTAGCCTGGAGGTTAGTGCAGTGGACCATGATCCTGGGGAACTTGGTTTGATTTCCACTGCAGCAACTTGTGACTCTGGGCAAGTCATTTAACCCTCCATTGCCCCAGGTACAAATAAGTACCTGTATATACTATATAAACCGCTTTGAATGTAGTTGTAGTTGTAACCCCCCCCCCCCCCCCCTCCCACACACACAGAAAAGGCTGTATATCACATTCCATTTCCTTTGGCTGGAAGAGTAGGATCCAAAAGATATGTCAAGTAGTAATTATAGATGTTGTAGCGTTCATAAGACATGAAGGGCAACTGTCCAATAAAGAAGAAAGTTTGGGTAATAGAACTCATGGATGGGCAGACTATAGCTTTTATCTGCCTTCATTTTTCTGTTTCTACAAATATCCTTGCTCTGTGGGCAATCTAGGTCACAAAACCTGACACAATCCCCAAAAGATTCCACACCACTAAGCAGGGTTTTCCCCAAGCCCACATGGTTAATAACGTATGGAGTTTTATTTCCAAAACTGAATTCTACATCTTAGTTCTACCTTAAATGAAATATATTTTCTGTAATTTTAAATATACTTAGTAACTTTTCCAGGATTGACCCCCACCCAAGTCTTTGTACTTTTTGAAGAAGTAAATAACTTGTTCATCTTTACCATTTTCGTTCCTCTCAAGATTCCATTAAGTTTCTTATACCCCACAACTGCCCCAAACAGGGTTCAATGAGGTTACAAAAAAAAAAAACAAAAAAAAAACACTCAGCATACCCAAGATTTAAAAACTTACATTCGACATATTTAATACAAAATATTGTAGGTTTCTCTCTCTCGGCCGTCCCTTAACGGGAAAGATGCCTAAACCTGTTTAGCCTTTCCTTCTCTATCAATTTGGCTTCTATCTCCGCTCTATCCTTGCGGCATCGCAACCCAACAACTAACTGAAAGCGTGGTCACATCATGGAGACATTTTGTTTTTCAGCCATTTTCTTGCAACTCCTGTTTGTACAGCCACCAGCGCGCAGAATCAAAGATCCTAAAGAACCGTAGCCGATCACACTGGACCCTTGTCCTTGGCTTTCAACATGCAACCCAGCATCACAACTTTAGTTTAAATACTACTGGGCGTCATCAGCGTACGCGGTTCTCCTATACCCCCCCCCCCCCCAATCCCCTTCTCTGCTGCTCCCCCCCCCCCCTGTGCAATTCAGCCGCCTCGGTGCAGAGAAGAGCCACGCGCAAGGCCCGAAGCCACGGCAGAGCAGAACCGAGACGGCCCCCCCCCCCCCCACGTGCTGCAGAAGAAAATCGGCCGGAAGTGCCGCCGCCGCCGCGTGCATCCTTCCCTTCACCTGCGCAGGCGCAACGCCTCAGAGGCCGCCGCTCGCGCCAATTTCCTTGCACCTCTTTCCTGTGACCGCAAGGAGCACCGACGTTCTACCGAGAAAAAATGCGCACGCGCGCGAACACTCAAAACCAGCAGCACCTCACGCGGGGGGGCAGCGCGTGCGAGTTCAAAATAGACTATTTCTCCCCCCCCACCCACAAAAATCATCTTACTAGAATGTTAACGGTGCTACGCGAGCCCCCTTGCACACATACGTCCTCCCCTTCCCATAAACGATGGGAGTAAGTGAGCAGGAAAATCGGCGGGACACAGGCCTCGGTCTAGCGCGCTCCTCCTCACAGGCCTGAAACCCCGAGTCGGCCGAAGAAGAACAACTCTGCGCTTACCTTGGCGAGTTTCACCATCCTGGCGGTGTCGGGTGAGTCCTCGTGGTGGAAATGGGGCAAAGCTGCAGCGGCTGCACGTGGCCTGTGCTGGCGTCTATGGCGGGCGCGCGGGCTGAAAGAGAGAACGACAAGGACTGCTCGCCAGCTCCCACACTCGACTCTGCCTCACGTGACCGTACCCAGCCAATCCGGCACGGCTTACCAGAAAGCCCGCCCTCATTCTTCTCCGCTCCAATGGCTCGACGTCGCTGGCTTCTCCGGCCAACTAGAGATGTCTCTTTGCTTTGAATTGCTGATCCTCATCCAATCAGAAATACGCGAGGAGGCACGACCATGTCGTCGGGACGTTTTGACATTCGTGACCAATCAGGAGCTGGATATCCGTTTCCTTGCCCTTTGGGGTTCGGCGCGAGCTCTGTGTGTTCAAGTAGAACCCTGCGGGCAGGCTGAGGCTCGCGCTTTCTCACTGTTGTGCATTTGTGCTGTAGACGTGCTGCTGGTGGCGCGCGGTGACAGCAGACGTCAGCGCTATCATAGAGGCTCTGTCTGCACTGTCTGTTACCATATTCTTGGTGTGAGACAAGTGCATAAAACGGCTTTAAAGGACCCCGAGGGTTTATGTTTGTTTAACAGAGGATCTTCAGTCCTCGTGCTTTAACCATGATATTGTGTAAGGTGCTTCCCATCTTTTTGCAGTAACAATATCGAAGCAAACATAGAAACAATAAAACTATCAATAAACTGTTGGATTAGGTTGGGAAGAGAGATAATGAGATACCTAGTAAGTAAAGAAGGAGATGATTATCTAGAACAGACCATGTTCTTGAACAGGAGTTAAATAGCCTCTTTTCAAAGCTAACTCTTCATATCTTCTAAAGGCACATAGAAACCGCCACTATTCATAATAAGAAGCGTTTAAGTTATTTTTCCAATTAACCATATTGCTTTAATCATTCCCTTCATAAATATAACTTAGTAGTTCCTTATGAGGCTTATTTTCAAAGCACTTAGCCTCCCAAAGTTCCATAGAAACCTATGGAACTTAGCCTCCCAAAGTGCTTTGAAAATATGCCTCTATGTGTCCTGTTTGTCATGAATAGACTTAAGTAGAGGAGTGTGGTAGCCGTGTTAGTCCACTCTTAAGGTTATCAATAGAAATCAAACAAAATAAAACATGGAAAAGAAAATAAGATGGTACCTTTTTTATTGGACATAACTTAATACATTTCTTGATTAGCGTTTGAAGGTTGCCCTTCTTCGTCAGATCGGAAATAAGCAAATGTGCTAGCTGACAGTGTATATAAGTGAAAACATTCAAGCATTACTATGACAGTCTGACAGGGTGGGAGGATGGGGGTGGGTAGGAGGTATGCATGGGGACATCAAAGCATATCATTCATATTCTAACAGGATGGGTGTGGATAGGTGAGGGGAGGGTGATCAACAGAGACATACAGCTTTATGGTTTATAATGGGCTAGGAACCCCAGATCCTTGTTAAGTCCTTTCTGTTGGGTGTTAAAATATTCAATCATTCTGACTTTAAGGGGCAGATGCACTAAAGCTAAATGAGCCTTTAATGACTCTCCAACGAGGAAAATTTGATCCGTTGCATGCATCAAAGGGCTTTTACCGAGGAAGCCAGCAGCTAACGAAAACGGAATGGAGATGAGCAATTAGTGTGAAAACCCCATTGAAACGACATGCACTAACCTTTTCCGATTGCCTTTACGCAGGAAAAAGGCAGGAAATCTAACGAGAGGTCTGGACCACTCGTTAGGACAGCTCTGTGCCAGGAAAAATCATTAAGTAAAAAAATAAACAAACTTTGAGCCAATCCCAGCGCATTAGCAGAGCTAAAAGCGCTGTGATTGGTCTAAAGGACGTCAGAAAACACATAAATAAATAAAAATAAAAAAAGGATCGGGAGGGGGCAAGGGCGCTCATCAGGAGCGTCCTGTACGGACGGCCTTGCCCCCCCCCGCTGCTCCCCACTTTCCGCCGCTCCCCCCACCCCGAAAAAGCAAAATTCAAGCAGCCCCTGCCCCCCTCCCTTCCTCACTACTCTCTCACCTCAGCTCCGCCTCCCGACATCCTCCGTCCTGTGCCCCGCCCCCTTTTGGGGTCGTCGCCGCCATTCCCCTCCTCCATCGGGCCCCCCTCCCTCTTACCGGGCCCGTGCAGCGCCTCTCTCCTCTGTCCGAAGGCACTGCACGGGCAAGAAGACAGCTGATGCCTGCCTTCGCCCAGCTTCGATGGCGCGTCTTTCTCCTGCTGGGCCCGCCCCTGTCTGACGTCGGTAACCTACGTAGCAGCGGGGGGGGGGGGGGGGGGGGCAAGGCCGTCCGTACAGGACGCTCCTGATGAGCGCCCTTGCCCCCTCCCGATCCTTTTTTTTTATTTTTGTTTTGATTTGGGAGACGTGCTTGTGATTTGACTGTGTTTTGACTGTTTGTGGCATGCGCAGAGCAGCTAACATAACGCTTGGCTGCTCTGCGCATGATTTGGGGGCCGATTAACGATGTGTATTGTGATTCTTTGATACATTGTACGTTTCTATACCGATCTGAGCATGTGTGACTTTTTTTTTTGGTACATTCTTCGTTTTTTAAAAATCGTTAGGGCCTTTAACGATTTTGATTTTTTTACGTTTGCTTGATGCATCTACCCCTAAAGGTCTTGAATAGACTGAAAGCTCTGTCAGGCAAGGACTTCCTTTTACCTGTTTTGTGAACAGAGCTGCCTAGAAATGTAGCACCATAGAAATGATAAGGGAAATGGGACTTGGTATACTGCCTGTCTGAGGTTTTTGCAACTACATTCAAAGCGGTTTACATATATTCAGGTACTTATTTTGTACCAGGGGCAACGGAGGGTTAAGTGACTTGCCCAGAGTTACAAGGAGCTGCAGTGAGAATTGAACTCAGTTCCCCAGGATCAAAGTCTACTGCACTAACCACTAGGCTACTACTGAAGTATTAGAGTTGGGTGGTAGGGCTTTAACACCCAACTCTTAATACAGACTGTCAGTCTCACTCAAGTTAAGAATGGCCGCTCCAGACCACTCAAAGCACGGCAGCTAGACTTATATTTGGAAAATCACAAAATGAAAACACAAAACCCCTCTGTGAAAAACTACATAAACTAATAATACTAGGGTATTATTATGGATTAAGAACTGGTTGAAAGATAGGAAGCAGAGAGTAGGATTGCGTGGCCAGTATTCTCAGTGGAGGAGGGTAGTTAGTGGGGTCCCGCAGGGGTCTGTGCTGGGTCCGTTGCTTTTTAATGTATTTATAAATGACCTAGAGATGGGAATAACTAGTGAGGTAATTAAATTCGCCGATGACACAAAATTATTCAGGGTCGTCAAGTCGCAGGAGGAATGTGAACGATTACAGGAGGACCTTGCGAGACTGGGAGAATGGGCGTGCAAGTGGCAGATGAAGTTCAATGTTGACAAGTGCAAAGTGATGCATGTGGGTAAGAGGAACCCGAATTATAGCTACGTCTTGCAAGGTTCCGCGTTAGGAGTTACGGATCAAGAAAGGGATCTGGGTGTCGTCGTCGATGATACGCTGAAACCTTCTGCTCAGTGTGCTGCTGCGGCTAGGAAAGCGAATAGAATGTTGGGTGTTATTAGGAAGGGTATGGAGTCCAGGTGTGCGGATGTTATAATGCCGTTGTATCGCTCCATGGTGCGACCGCACCTGGAGTATTGTGTTCAGTACTGGTCTCCGTATCTCAAAAAAGATATAGTA
Organism: Microcaecilia unicolor; assembly: GCF_901765095.1. NCBI lineage: Eukaryota > Metazoa > Chordata > Amphibia > Gymnophiona > Siphonopidae > Microcaecilia > Microcaecilia unicolor. Next base: position 217,701,956 of record NC_044040.1, on the reverse strand, counting down.
GAATTGGAAAAGGTACAGCGAAGGGCGACGAAAATGATAGTGGGGATGGGACGACTTTCCTATGAAGAGAGGCTGAGAAGGCTAGGGCTTTTCAGCTTGGAGAAGAGACGGCTGAGGGGAGATATGATAGAAGTGTATAAAATAATGAGTGGAATGGATCGGGTGGATGTGAAGCGACTGTTCACGCTATCCAAAAATACTAGGACTAGAGGGCATGAGTTGAAGCTACAGTGTGGTAAATTTAAAACGAATCGGAGAAAATTTTTCTTCACCCAACGTGTAATTAGACTCTGGAATTCATTGCCGGAGAACGTGGTACGGGCGGTTAGCTTGACGGAGTTTAAAAAGGGGTTAGATAGATTCCTAAAGGACAAGTCCATAGACCGCTATTAAATGGACTGGAAAAATTCCTCATTTTTAGGTATAACTTGTCTGGAATGTTTTTACGTTTGGGGAGCGTGCCAGGTGCCCTTGACCTGGATTGGCCACTGTCGGTGACAGGATGCTGGGCTAGATGGACCTTTGGTCTTTCCCAGTATGGCACTACTTATGTACTTATGTACTTATGTACACTGGCTCCCAATCAAAGAACGCCTTGCTTTCAAAATCTGCACCCTGATTCACAAAATTATCTACGGTGAAGCCCCGGGATACATGACAGACTTGATCGACCTACCAGCTAGAAACACATCCAAATCAACACGAACATATCTAAACCTGCACTACCCAAGCTGCAAAGGACTAAAATACAAATCGAAGGGCGACTAAAATGATAGCGGGGATGGGACGACTTCAATATGAAGAAAGACTAAGGAGGCTAGGGCTTTTCAGCTTGGAGAAGAGACGGCTGAGGGGAGACATGATAGAGGTATATAAAATAATGAGTGGAGTGGAACAGGTGGATGTGAAGCATCTGATCACGCTTTCCAAAAATACTAGGACTAGGGGGCATGCGATGAAACTACAGTGTAGTAAATTTAAAACAAATCGGAGAAAATTCTTCTTCACCCAACGCGTAATTAAACTCTGGAATCCGTTGCCGGAGAACGTCAGAAGGCGGGACTAAGGGCACAAACTCATCAGAAGCAAACAGGGAAGGCTAGAGACGGGCTTTAAATAACGCGGTGCTTCAATGGAGGTAATAAAAAAAGATGGAGGGGAGGGTGGGGCGAAGGACAATCGCTGTTTGGGAGCGGGAGGGGAGGTAAGCATGGTCTGTGATGGCGCCCTCCTGCCATGCTTACCTCATGTAATTGAGCTGGCTCGCCCCGAAGAACAACCGGCTCGCAAGAGCTGTCAAAATTTAACAAGCGGCTCTTGCGAGCCGGAGCGAGCCAGCTCCAGCACACCACTGAAGAAGGCTAAAAGAGAATATGAAGAGAAACTTGCCACAGAGGCTAAACCTCACAGTAACAACTTTTTCAAGTACATCAGAAGCAGAAAGGCTGCGAGGGAATCTGTGAGACTGTTAGATCATGAAGGAGCAAAAGGGGTGCTCAGGGAGGACAAGGCCATAGCGGAGAAACTGAATAAATTCTATGCTTCTATCTTGATGGAAGAATTTGTAAGAGATCTGCCTGTACTGGAAATTGTTTGCAAGGGTGATGATGCGGAGAAACTGAAAGAAATCTCAGTGAACCTGGAAGATGTACTGAGCCAAATAGACAAATCAAAGAGTAGTAAATCACCTGGACTGGATGGCATACATCCAAGGATACTTAAAGAACTCAAGCATGAAAATACTGATCTGCTGTTAGTAATATGCACTACTACTACTACTACTTAGCATTTCTATAGCGCTGCCAGGGTTACGCAGAGCTGTACAAGTTTAACATGGGGAAGGACAGTCCCTGCTCAAGAGAGCTTACAATCTAAAGGTTACAAACTATGTAGTCAGTGTAGGTAACATGAATGGGGAGGGTGTACCTGTTGTTAAAATCATCCGTAGTACCTGAAGATTGGAGGGTGGCCAATGTGACGCCGATTTTTTTAAAAAAGGGTTCTATGGGTGATCCGGGAAATTACAGACTGGTAAGCCTGACGTCAGTGCCAGGCAAAATAGTGGAAACTATTGTAAAGAATAAAATTATGGAACACGCAAACAAACATGGTTTAATGGGACAGAGTCAGCATGGGTTCAGCCGAGGGAAGTGTTGCCTCACCAATTTGCTTCATTTCTTTAAAGGCATGAATAAACATGTGTATAAAGGTGAGCTGGTAGATGTAGTGTATCTAGATTTTCAGAAAGCTTTTGATAAAGCTCCTTGTGAGAGACTCCTGAGTAAATTAAAGAGTCATGGGATAGCAGGCAAGGTTCTGTTGTGGATTAGGAATTGGTTATTGGACAGAAAACAGAGGGTAGGGTTAAATGGTTATTTCTCTCAATGGAGGAGAGCGAACAGTGGAGTGCCGCAGGGATCTGTATTGGGACCGGTGCTATATAGCATATTTATAAATGATATGGAAATCGGAACAACGAGTGAGGTGATTAAATTTGCAGATGATACAAAACTATTCAAGGTTGTTAAAACGTATGGATTGTGAAAAACTGCAGGAAGACCTTAGGAAATTGGAAGACTGGGTATCCAACTGGCAGATGAAATTTAATGTGGACAAATGTAAGGTGATGCACAATGAGAAGAATAATCTGAATCATAGTTATCTGATGCTAGGGTCCACCTAGGCTGCTTGTATTACTTCCCAAATTAGCATGAACCAGCCTTTCTCAACTGGGAGGGGTAAAAGAAACCAATGCTAAGGGCATATGAGAAAGTATAATTTTATTCACTTACCAAATACAAATACAATAGTTTCTCATGAGAGATCAGTTCAGTAACATAACAAGATGTTTTTCTGTCTGCATCTCTGAAATATTCTTCTGAGATGGGAGCTTATATCCTTTGTTTCAGACAATGATTTACATGACTCTTTTTCTGCAAACTGTCCCTCTCACAGATTATTATCTGATTTCCAGCATCTGGTTCTCTTAAGCTGTTAGGCAACATTCTTCTGATGTTTATACTAGTTTATTTCCCAAGGCCTCCCTTGCTCATAAGGGTATCATAAATACCAGAGATCATGCAGGCTCATCAATCTCTGATAGACTCAGAGTCATACAGACTTATCAATCTCTGGCCTTTTAACCCATTCCATAATGCATAACTTGTGCTCATATTTTTACATCTCCCCCCTTGAAGGCTTTGTAATAAGGACTTCATTTATATTAGGTTTGTGACCCTGGTGTTACAGAAAACATAAACCACAGCCTAGTCCTGCACCTAGGACCCGTATCTCACCTTTATTTTGTTAACTTATTCTATATATTCTGTCTTAATGCTCCGGCCGCAGGCTGGCTTAGGTTGCAGGCCACTCAGATTCCCTTAGCAGGATGAGAATCCTGTTCCTGTCTTTACCCGTCATTGCCATACGACCTCATGAGCACTAAAGGGCGATTTCAGTTTCCTGCATAAGTGTCTAGATCTTAGTCACATTGTTAAGGTTAGGGAGTAGGTACGAGTCACAATTCATGCCAGCTCTATATGCTATATATGACAGGTATTGGGTTATGTGTAACAAGACAAGGTGTGTTAGGATTATGGTAGTGAGCCCTTGTGCCCTGCCTGAGCACGGTAGACAGAAGAGTAGCGCCGCACTCAGCCGGGCAGCCGAACAACCCCAGCTTCACCTGGGAGCGACCACCGTTCCCCAGAAGTTGAGCCCCCAGGTGCAGGTGGCCACCAGGACTTCTGGATACCAATGGGGTCCGGCGGCCAAGCAGAGATCAGTAGGTCCAAACCAAGAGTCAGGGCAGGCGGCACAGCAGAGAATGGTCAGGTTCAATCCGAGAGTCAGGGCAGGCAGCAAAGCAGAGAATGGGCAGGTTCAATCCGAGTGTCAAGTCAAACAGGAAAGTAGACTGCAGGACGCTCAATACAAGCACCAGACCTCCACAATGATAGACTATTGTAACTTGCTTCTCACAGGTCTCCCACTTAGCCATCTCTCTCCTCTTCAATCTGTTCAAAATTCTGCTGCACGACTAATATTCCGCCAGTGTCATTATGCTCATATTAGCCCTCACCTCAAGTCACTTCACTGGCTTCCTATCCGTTTCCGCATACAGTTCAAACTCCTCTTATTGACCTAGAAGTGCATTCACTCTGCAGCTCCTCAGTATCTCTCCACTCTTATCTCCCCCTACATTCCTCCCCGGGAACTCCGTTCACTGGGTAAATCTCTCTTATCTGCACCCTTCTCCTCCACTGCTAACTCCAGACTCCGTTCCTTTTATCTTGCTGCACCATATGCCTGGAATAGACTTCCTGAGCCGGTACGTCAAGCTCCATCTCTGATGGTCTTCAAATCTAAGTTAAAAGCCCACCTTTTTGATGCTGCTTTTAACTCCTAACCCTTATTTTATCATCCTCACTTTAATATTCCCTTATCTCTTGTTTGTCCTGTTTGTCTGTCCTAATTAGATTGTAAACTCTGTCGAGCAGAGACTGTCTCTTCATGTTCAAGCGTGCAGCACTGCGTACGTCTAGTAGCGCTACAGAAATGATAAGTAGTAGTAGTAGTAATACAATGTGAAAAATTAACAAAAGATAATACAATGTTTTTCTAGCAGTATTAATACCAGCGCGAACACAGCTACGCCCACAAACAGTAGTCCCCAGACAGTAAATGTAAGAGTCTGTGGCTCCAGGCACTGTTGTTTCAGGGTTGTGGGCTGCATGAGGCAAAGATGTCTGTGCAGGAGACTGGTTGTCAGTTCACTGCTATGGCTGACAGGGCCTCAATTCGGAAAAGTCCAACATACACAGGATCCTTCCAAGTTTTGTGGGTGTAGTGTTTGCGGTGTACTAGATCTCCTATTTTCAAGGCCTTGGTATTTGCTGTACCATCCCCCCTTCTGTCTGGCAGTTCCTGTGAAATGCAAGACAGAAATGTGATTAGAAAGTTATAGTGCAGTGTAGGGATTATGCCGTGGGGAGGCTCAAAAAGGGAGGCATCATATTGCATCTAGAAGACTTCCATTTAGAGGGCCACATGGCATCCAGGAAGGTAAATAGTCCATATTAATAGTTGTCCAATTCATGAGGAACATGTCATTAACTTAAGGGTGTTCTCAGATTTCATTCGTTGCACAGTTCAAGGTATATGTAGGATATAATAAAATCTTATATGTGAACAGAAGCATTATCAAACATGAAACAATCAGTTGCATTAGTAATATTAAAGCTGATTGTGTTAACTGAAGAAAGAAATTAACATACGAGTTTACACCTAGTAAGCAGAAAGGATTTAGGGTCAGAAGAAGAGAACCAAAGAAAGAAATCATCATAACTCAAAATGTAAAACATAAGTAATTAAAGATTATACAAAAAGTGTAATATTCCGTCAAGTCAAACCAACAGTTTAAATGCTAGAGTTTAATGATTCACCCAATAAATGGAGTATGTCTTTAAAGCACACAAATGAGTCCAACTAAAAGTCTCCTTCCAGCAATTCAGCTGTAGGTGTCACTGTTTGGATATATACAGTCCCGTATAGATTGTGTCTTGCCACTTTTTATGTTGGTAGCAAACCATTCACTCCAGACAAAAGAAACAATTCATTTATACTGTCAGAAATATTTCCTCTAAGCAGGAAAAGAAAAAAAATGTGTCTAAAAAAGAAGAAGAAGAAGAAGAAGCTGCCCTACAACAAAAATTAGCAACTGTAACCATCTGGAAATAAGAAAAAAATAATAATGTTGGCATATACATAGTAACATAGTAGATGACGGCAGAAAAAGACCTGCACGGTCCATCCAGTCTGCCCAACAAGACAACTCACATGTGCTACTTGTGTATACCCTACTTTGATTTGTACCTGTGCTCTTCAGGACACAGACCGTATAAGTCTGCCCAGCACTATCCCTGCCTCCAACCACCAGCCCCGCCTCCCAACCACCGGCTCTGGCACAGACCGTATAAGTCTGCCCAGCACTATCCCCGCCTCCCACCACCGGCTCTGGCACAGACCGTATAAGTCTGCCCAGCACTATCCCTGCCTCCAACCACCAGCCCCGCCTCCCAACCACCGGCTCTGGCACAGACCGTATAAGTCTGCCCAGCACTATCCCCGCCTCCCAACCACCAGCCCCGCCTCCCACCACTGGCTCTGGCACAGACCGTATAAGTCTGCCCAGCACTATCCCCGCCTCCCAACCACCAGCCCCGCTTCCCAACCACCGGCTCTGGCACAGACCGTATAAGTCTGCCCAGCACTATCCCCGCCTCCCAACCACTGGCTCTGGCACAGACCGTATAAGTCTGCCCAGCACTATCCCCGCCTCCCAACCACCAGCCCCGCTTCCCAACCACCGGCTCTGGCACAGACCGTATAAGTCTGCCCAGCACTATCCCTGCCTCCCAACCACCAGCCCCGCCTCCCAACCACCGGCTCTGGCACAGACCGTATAAGTCTGCCCAGCACTATCCCCGCCTCCCAACCACCAGCCCCGCCTCCCACCACTGGCTCTGGCACAGACCGTATAAGTCTGCCCAGCACTATCCCCGCCTCCCAACCACCAGCCCCGCCTCCCAACCACCAGCTCTGGCACAGACCGTATAAGTCTGCCCTGCACTATCCTTGCCTCATGTCAGGAAATCTAATAGCTAATGTAAAAGCTACCTAGCTATAAAACATACAACAGAATTCAGAAGAATTAATGGCAGTAAAAAGTACAAGTCTTATGAAGACATTGGAAATTAAAGATTGTAGTGTATTGTAAACACAAAGCAGTGGGAAAGAATGGAAAACAAATTTAATGTAACTTAAATATAAAATGCAATTAAAGCAGCCGAATAATCCCATAAGACTTGAGTGAGAAAAAAAAAATCATAACGGAAACAAGGGCACTGTCCCAGAGGAAGTTCAATACAGGACATAACTGATGAGCTCAAAGAAAATAGCAAAAAAGCAATACAAGAAAACAGTTTATTTCAAAGAAAAAGTCTCTGTACAATAAAGTTCAGGAATCTCTTATAACGCTAAAAGTTAGTGCTCTCAAACAAAGTGAAGTTTCTGTCACAGCTTAAAACAAGGCAATTAACAAAAGAACATGGCTAAATATACAGGCAGCTGATATCTACCTGAAAGAAAGCACAAACTGGACTTCACTCACGCCCACACATACTTATGAAGGATAGCAAAAGAAAGAAATGATCGCTGATTTCAATCCAGACACCCTCTGCCAGGATGCAAGGAAACGAATGTTTAAAAAGATACAGCTCTCCTATCTGTACAATAAACTCTCTAGCACTGTTTCTCACTTTATACTGACTTTTTATCATGCTCCCTCTTCCACAAATCATTGGCAAGTTCTTTGTCTAATAAAGAATTACTGGTACACACAATTTCAAATGCACTATCCATTCCTACTCTCAATGAAATTAGTTGAGAATTAAAAATTAACTTCCCTCTTCAAAATCTAAATAAAAAACATAGCAATACTTACAGCAGCCGGCTTCAAACTTATTTACACGCACACTTTCAAGTATACCTGTTTTAAAACACCTAATCAGGCAAGTGACATAGGCCCTAGTATAATAAAAATGTCAAGTGGTCACTTACCAATCTCATCTGTGGTGTTGGGAATCCTGCAGCTAAACCAACACCCTTGTTTCTTTTCACAAATGTACCTGGAAATCTCCGGACTGAACCAGAACCCTATCCCCTCTATTGACTGAGTCTTCTGTTTCCTGGAATCGTCTGCTCCAGCGTCCCAGAGGTAGACATGTGACTCTGAATATATATTTGTTCTCTTTTTTTTTGTTTAAATGTTTTTCTTTTTGCTTTGCCCCAACCCGAAATTCGGGTCAATCGGAGGGTCCGTGTGCGACTCTTAAAGGACAATCCCTCCTATCAATGTCGGGGACACCAATGTTTTTAGGCTGTTTGTATCCCTTCCCAAATTAGCATGAACCAGCCATTCTCAACTGGGAGGGATAAAAGAAACCAATGCTAAGGGCATATGAGAAAGTATAATTTTATTCACTTACCAAATACAAATACAATAGTTTCTCATGAGAGATCAATTCAGTAACATAACAAGATGTTTTTCTGTCTGCATCTCTGAAATATTCTTCTGAGATGGGAGCTTATATCCTTTGTTTCAGACAATGATTTACATGACTCTTTTTCTGCAAACTGTCCTTCTCACAGATTATTATCTGAGTCCTAGAGTCTGGTTCTCTTAAGCTGTTAGGCAACATTCTTCTGATGTTTATACTAGTTTATTTCCCAAGGCCTCCCTTGCCCGTAAGGGTATCATAAATACCAGAGATCATGCAGGCTCATCAATCTCTGATAGACTCCAGAGTCATACAGACTTACCAATCTCTGGCCTTTTAACCCATTCCATAATGCATAACTTGTGCTCATATTTCTACACACCTTGGGGGTCAGCACTGAAGAAAATGATCTAGGTGTCATTGTAAATAATACGCTGAAATCTTCTGCTCAGTGTGTGGCGGTGGCCAAAAAAGCAGGAATTATTAGGAAAGGGATGGTGAATAAGACTGAAAATATTGTAATGCCTCTGTACTAAATACTATAATCCCTTTGCATCACTCCATGGTGCGTCCGCATCTTGAGTATTGCATTCAGTTCTGGTCACCATATCTCAAAAAATATAAGGTGGAATTAGAAAAGGTTCAAAGAAGAGCGACCAAAACGATAGAGGATAGAACTTCTCTCGTATTAGGAAAGGCTAAAGAGATTAGGACTCTTCAGCTTGGAAAAGAGATGGATGAGGGGATATATGATTGAGGTCTACAAAATCCTGAGTGGTGTAGAACAAGTAGAAGCACATCGATTTTTTTACTCGTTCCAAAAGTACAAAGACTAGGGGACACTCAAGGAAGCTACATGGAAATACTTTTAAAACAAATAGGAGGAAATATTTTTTCACTCAATGAATAGTTAAGCTCTGGAACTCTTTGCTGGATGATATGGTAAAAAGGTTTGGACAAATTCCTGGAGGAAAAGCCCATAGTCTGCTATTGAGACAGACATGGGGAAACAACTGTTTCCCTGGGATTTGTAGTATAGAATGTTGCCACGATTTGGGTTTCTGCAAGGTACTTGTGACCTGGCCTGGCCACTGTTTGGAAAACAGGATACTGGGCTAAATGGACCATTGGTCTGACCCAGTATGGCTACTCGTACGTTAATCCTTTTTTTCTAGTTATCCTAGACATTTTCCATCAGTTTTTGATACTGTCTATCATGGACTTTTAATTGAGAGAGTGGAATCATTGGGTATACAGGGGCAAGTTTTGATGTGGTTTAGGTCATTTTTAAGTGATAGATGTTTCCGAGATTGGCTTGGGTTAAAGTGGCCTCAGGGTTCCGCCACATCCCCAGTACATTTCAATATTTATATGCTTCCTTTCTAAGTTGTCGCTAGGATTAGGCCTATCTTATAAAATCTATGCGGATGATATTCAATTTTTTATACCCATTTTGGGGTCTGTAGAAGAATCTTTGGATTTTTTAACAGCTTTGCTTGCAGACTAGTAATTGATGAATGACAATAGGTTGAACTTGAATGTATCAAACACACAGGTCTTGGCTTTGTCCTAGTCTTCTTTTTTGGATTTTCCTTTAGAATTTACTCTGGGTCAGGACTCTATTCTAATTCTGTAAGACATTAAGGGCCCTGTTTACTGAGCAGTGTTAGAGGCGTGTTAGCATTTTTAGCATGCGCTAACCAGGGGCGTAGCCAGACTTCGGCGGGAGGGGGGTCCAGAGCCCGAGGTGAGGGGCACATTTTAGCCCCCCCGGCACTGCCGACACCCCCCCGGCCATTGCCGCCACCACCAACAACAACTTTGACCCCCCCCCTGCCGACGACCCTCTTGAACCCCCTCCCCCGCCATCGCCATCGCTTACCTTTGCTGGTGGGGGACCCCAACCCCTGCCAGCCGAGGTCCTCTTCTTCCTTCATTCTGTTTCTGAGTCTGACAGAACAAAGGAAGAAGAGGACCTCGACTGGTGGGGGTTGGGGTCCCCCGCCAGCAAAGGTAGGCAATGGCGGGAGGAGGGAGGTCGAGAGGGTCGTCGGCAGGGGGCCCAGGCCCCCGTGGCCCCACATAGCTATGCCCCTGGCGTTAACCGTGTAGATGCCCATAATATTCCTATGGGCTTCCACACAGATAGCGCATACTAATTTTTAGCACACGGTAAAAATGTTAGCGTACCTTAGTAAGCAGGACCCTAAGTATTTGGGGGTTATATTTGATTAATCCTTGTCATTCCGGTGTCACATTAAATTGTTAGTGAAGAAGATCTTTTAAAAATTGAGAATGCTGCGTAGGTTGAAGGATCTTTTTCTTTTGTCGAAGGCAAATTTTAGGACAGTGGTTACAATCTCTTGTAACACCCTTATTTGATTATTGTAATTAAACCTTTGCAGATGGAGCAGAATGCATCAGAACAACTTCTTTCTGAGGTTTCTAGATTTGATCACTTTTCTCTGGTATTCCATGATTTACATTGGCTACCAGTGAAATGGAGAATAAAGTATGAGTTTAATGTATAGAGTTGTAAAGGGTGGTGTTCTTATCCCTTTTTTGTTGTTGTTGTTACATTTGTACCCTGTGCTTTTCCACTCATGGCAGGCGCAATGCGGCAATAGAGGGTTAAGTGACTTGCCCAGAGTCACAAGGAGCAGCCTGTGCCTGAAGTGGGAATCAAACTCAGTTCCTCAGGACCAAAGTCCACCACCCTAACCACTAGGCCACTCCTCCACTGTTGCTACTATTTGAGATTCTACATGGAATGTTGCTATTCCACTAGCAACATTCCATGTAGAAGTCGGCCCTTGCAGATCACCAATGTGGCCGCGCAGGCTTCTGCTTCTGTGAGTCTGACGTCCGTACGTGCAGGATGTCAGACTCACAGAAACAGAAGCCTGCACAGCCTTCTACATGGAATGTTGCTAGTGGAATAGCAACATTCCATGTAGAATCTCCAATAGTAGCAACATTCCATGTAGAATCTCCAATAGTATCTATTTTATTTTGTTACATTTGTACCCTGCGCTTGCCCACTCATGGCAGGCTCAATGCGGCTTACATGGGGCAATGGAGGGTTAAGTGACTTGGCCAGAGTCACAAGGAGCTGCCTGTGCCTGAAGTGGGAATCGAACTCAGTTCCCCAGGACCAAAGTCCACCACCCTAACCACTAGGCCACTCCTCCACTGTTGCTACTATAACCACTAGGCCACTCCTCCACTCCCTTTAGCTATTGTACTGAGAATTTGTTGTCCACCATGTAATCTCAGATCTGCTGATAAATTATTACTAAGCATTCCTTTTTACAAACAGGTTAGACTGGAGAATATCAGTCACTAAAAAGGAGAATCAGTTCAATACAAAAAAAAAAAAAAAAAAAAAAGAGAGACCATAAACAGGTTTATTCTTCCTATTTCTGGTCAGAGCTGAAGATCCTGGAACACATCTTTCAGCGTTTCTTCATCACTATTTCAATCTTCTTTAAACAGTGGCTGAAAGCGACATTAAAAAGAGCCACAAGGAGTTTAAAAACAAAATCATTTGAGAGACCCTGAGACTCCAGGTCCCATATCTGTTTACTGGGAGTCGGTCTGAGCTAAAACAGATGTCTTCAGATTTCTAACAACTGTGCAAAGTCTCCTTTTCTGGACAATAGGGGAAGAGCTCAGGAAAAGGTATTGCTTTGATATCAATAGCAGAATCCCCTTAAACAGAAAAGACAACTCAGATCATATCTGTTGGCCTTACAGTGCCCATGTGGCATTGGCCTGGTCTCTTCCACTGTCTCTCTGTGCCCATTCCACCTTCAGTCAACAGCTCATTCAAAGCAGGAGCACAGCTAGAAATCTCCAACCAGGAAAGGACAGAGAGCTTGGAGCCTAGGAGACACATTTATTCCAGCTCAGGATTGGGAGCTACAGTTTATCACAGCTGAAGGGATCAGAGCACACATTTTTTTTTTTTGTTACATTTGTACCCCGCGCTTTCCCACTCATGGCAGGCTCAATGCGGCTTACATGGGGCAATGGAGGGTTAAGTGACTTGCCCAGAGTCACAAGGAGCTGCCTGTGCCTGAAGTAAGAATTGAACTCAGTTCCTCAGGACCAAAGTCCACCACCCTAACCACTAGGCCACTCCTCCACTGTTGCTACTATTTGAGATTCTACATGGAATGTTGCTATTCCACTAGCAACATTCCACGTAGAAGTCGGCCCTTGCAGATCACCAATGTGGCCGCGCAGGCTTCTGCTTCTGTGCAGGACGTCAGACTCACAGAAACAGAAGCCTGCGCAGCCTTCTACATGGAATGTTGCGAGTGGAATAGCAACATTTCAAGTAGAATCTCCAATAGTAGCAACATTCCATGTAGAATCTCCAATAATAGCAACATTCCATGTAGAATCTCCAATAGTATCTATTTTATTTTTGTTACATTTGTACCCTGCGCTTTCCCACTCATGGCAGGCTCAATGCGGCTTACATGGGGCAATGGAGGGTTAAGTGACTTGGCCAGAGTCACAAGGAGCTGCCTGTGCCTGAAGTGGGAATCGAACTCAGTTCCCCAGGACCAAAGTCCACCACCCTAACCACTAGGCCACTCCTCCACTGTTGCTACTATAACCACTAGGCCACTCCTCCACTCCCTTTAGCTATTGTACTGAGAATTTGTTGTCCACCATGTAATCTCAGATCTGCTGATAAATTATTACTAAGCATTCCTTTTTACAAACAGGTTAGACTGGAGAATATCAGTCACTAAAAAGGAGAATCAGTTCAATACAAAAAAAGAAAAAAAAAAAAAAAGAGAGACCATAAACAGGTTTTATTCTTCCTATTTCTGGTCAGAGCTGAAGATCCTGGAACACATCTTTCAGCGTTTCTTCATCACTATTTCAATCTTCTTTAAACAGTGGCTGAAAGCGACATTAAAAAGAGCCACAAGGAGTTTAAAAACAAAATCATTTGAGAGACCCTGAGACTCCAGGTCCCATATCTGTTTACTGGGAGTCGGTCTGAGCTAAAACAGATGTCTTCAGATTTCTAACAACTGTGCAAAGTCTCCTTTTCTGGACAATAGGGGAAGAGCTCAGGAAAAGGTATTGCTTTGATATCAATAGCAGAATCCCCTTAAACAGAAAAGACAACTCAGATCATATCTGTTGGCCTTACAGTGCCCATGTGGCATTGGCCTGGTCTCTTCCACTGTCTCTCTGTGCCCATTCCACCTTCAGTCAACAGCTCATTCAAAGCAGGAGCACAGCTAGAAATCTCCAACCAGGAAAGGACAGAGAGCTTGGAGCCTAGGAGACACATTTATTCCAGCTCAGGATTGGGAGCTACAGTTTATCACAGCTGAAGGGATCAGAGCACACATTTTTTTTTTTTGTTACATTTGTACCCCGCGCTTTCCCACTCATGGCAGGCTCAATGCGGCTTACATGGGGCAATGGAGGGTTAAGTGACTTGCCCAGAGTCACAAGGAGCTGCCTGTGCCTGAAGTAAGAATTGAACTCAGTTCCTCAGGACCAAAGTCCACCACCCTAACCACTAGGCCACTCCTCCACTGTTGCTACTATTTGAGATTCTACATGGAATGTTGCTATTCCACTAGCAACATTCCACGTAGAAGTCGGCCCTTGCAGATCACCAATGTGGCCGCGCAGGCTTCTGCTTCTGTGCAGGACGTCAGACTCACAGAAACAGAAGCCTGCGCAGCCTTCTACATGGAATGTTGCGAGTGGAATAGCAACATTTCAAGTAGAATCTCCAATAGTAGCAACATTCCATGTAGAATCTCCAATAATAGCAACATTCCATGTAGAATCTCCAATAGTATCTATTTTATTTTTGTTACATTTGTACCCCGCACTTTCCCACTCACGGCAGGCTCAATGCGGCTTACATGGGGCAATGGAGGGTTAAGTGACTTGTCCAGAGTCACAAGGAGACGCCTGAGCCTGAAGTGGGAAATCGAACTCAGTTCCCCAGGACCAAAGTCCACCACCCTAACTAGGCTACTCCTCCACTGTTGCTACAATTTGAGATTCTACATGGAATGTTGCTATTCCACTAGCAACATTCCATGTAGAAGTCAGCCCTTGCAGATCACCAATGTGGCTGCGCAGGCTTCTGCTTCTGTGAGTCTGATGTCCTGCACGTACGTGCAGGACGTCAGACTCACAGAAACAGAAGCCTGCGCAGCCTTCTACATGGAATGTTGCTAGTGGAATAGCAACATTCCATGTAGAATCTCCAATAGCAGCAACATTCCATGTAGAATCTCCAATAGCAGCAACATTCCATGTAGAATCTCCAATAGTATCTATTTTATTTTTGTTACATTTGTACCCTGCGCTTTCCCACTCATGTCAGGCTCATTGCGGCTTACATGGGGCAATGGAGGGTTAAGTGACTTGCCCAGAGTCACAAGGAGCTGCCTGTGCCTGAAGTGGGAATCAAACTCAGTTCCTCAGTTCCTCTGGACCAAAGTCCACCACCCTAACCACTAGGCCACTCCTCCACTGTTGCTACTATTTGAGATTCTACATGGAATGTTGCTATTCCACTAGCAACATTCCATGTAGAAGTCGGCCCTTGTAGATCACCAATGTGGCCGCGCAGGCTTCTGCTTCTGTGAGTCTGACGTCCTGCACGTACGTGCAGGACGTCAGACTCACAGAAACAGAAGCCTGCGCAGCCTTCTACATGGAATGTTGCTAGTGGAATAGCAACATTCCATGTAGAATCTCCAATAGTAGCAACATTCCATGTAGAATCTCCAATAGTATCTATTTTATTTTTGTTACATTTGTACCCTGCGCTTTCCCACTCATGGCAGGCTCAATGCGGCTTACATGGGGCAATGGAGGGTTAAGTGACTTGCCCAGAGTCACAAGGAGCTGCCTGTGCCTGAAGTGGGAATCCAACTCAGTTCCTCAGTTCCCCACTTCAGTTCCTGGGGCATGTTTGACTCCAGAATAGGATTAGAAGGCTGCTACGAGACTGTACCAAGCTGGATATTGTCTTCAGAGAGATACTTCTTCATGTATCTCTGTTTCACAATTAGAGAAAAAAAACAGAAAAGAGGTCTGTCAGTAATGACCATCTTCGCTTCTCCTAGATCAACAGTTTTTGTCAGTTCCAGCAGATTGTGTTCTCCTGGTTTCTGATATTTTCACCTCATTGACCACTGGAGGGCAGCAGAGCTGAGCTCAACTTTTAGCAAGTAGTCTAAGCATTTTCAACAATTACAAATGATATCTGTATATTATCTCAGCACAAGTGACCCATTATTGGTAATCCCTTCTTTACTGAAAGAAACACAAAATCTAAAGGCAGATAAGGACTGTAAGGCCCGTGTCATCTGCTCAGTTTCCTTTTTGGCACAATGCCCTTTGCCCCAATTCATCAATGAATTTCACTTCTTTGCAACTATTTATTGAAAGATTTATTAAATTCTGTTAGAGTCGCCACCACTTCCACTGGGAGATTGTTCCATGCATTGATCACCCTTTCTCTTCCGAGTGTTGGGTTCCTGGACCTTCTCGACTGGCCTGTGATCCCAGAGGTTTACCTTGCTATCCAGAGGCTATTTGCAGGAGGGGGCCATCAGCCGGGGAGGGGGGGAGGAATTCTGTCAGGGTTAGCACACAGCCTGGGCATGAGCCTCCCTGTTTAGCCATCCCTTGTATTTCTTAATGGGATGGTTGTGCCCTTCTGTTTCTACTTGTGTCTTATCTGATTAGTCCTTGCTAGACCCAGCGGGGGTTCATATGCGCTGCTTGTGAGTTGGACCAGCACTGGGTCATTATTGGTGGATAGTGCTGGGCAGACTTATACGGTCTGTGCCAGAGCTGGTGGTTGGGAGGCGGGGATAGGGCTGGCCAGACTTATATGGTCTGTGCACTGAAGAGGACAGTGCAAATAAAAAAGTAGCACATATGAATTTATCTTCTTGGGCAGACTGGATGGACCATGCAGGTCTTTTTCTGCCGTCATCTACCACGTTTACTATGTTTACTTGTAATTGTGGAGGAGTGGCCTAGTGGTTAGAGCACCAGTCTTGCAATCCAGCAGTGGCCGGTTCAAATCCCACTGCTGCCCCTTGTGATCTCGGGCAAGTCACTTAACCCTCCATTGCCTCAGGTACAGACTTAGATTGTGAGCCCTCCTGGGACAGAGAAATATCCAGAGTACCTGAATGTAACTCACCTTGAGCTACTACTGAAAAAGGTGTGAACAAAATCTAAATAAATAAAAAATTAGGGGCCAAAGCTGTGTAATATCGAGTTCCTAGTAATTATTTACTGTAGTTAATTACTTTTTTTACAGTGGTTAACTACTTATTCACTATCCCAGTAACTGTAATTAATTACTGTTGCAGAGTATCTAGCATATTATAACATGACAGAGGATGTGGTTGTGATATTGGTCAAGAGATTAAGTTATGCAATATTCATATTGGGGTTGTGTATAAGATGGATATGTTATCTCTTCACGATCCATAAGGCTTTCACCATAAATAGTCTTGGATGTGGTATCAGTAAAGGGAAAGAAATTAGTTACTCTAAACAAGTAACTGTAATCTGTAATCAATTACGTATCTAAATGAGTAATTTAAGTACTGTAACTAATTACTTTAAGCTGAGAAGTAACTAGTATTAATTACTTTTGAAGAGTAGCTATTTATTTAGATTTTGCTGGAAACGATTCATAGATGATAAAATATTTATTTTGATGGGAGAAGAGGCTATACTGTATGAATTCATACAGTATTTAAGCAGATGTGATTCTAATATCACATTCTCTTCCGCTGTCGGAGGCCTTGAGGCTGATTTCCTTGATACTCACGTCTCCTATATCCACTATATTTCGAAAACCCACTGACAGAAATTCAACATACCAACTGGTCAATGTCTTCAATTAAAACAGTTATGTTCTAGGTCAGTGGGGTGTCGTCAACATTCTCAAGCAATGGTTTCATGTTTTCTTCAGTGGGGATATCCTAAAAAAAATGTGCAGAGAGCTTGTAAGAGAGCTTATAATGCTCATAGAGAGTGGTTACTTCAAACTAAACTGGATTGACAGAGCAGAGATCCCGCAGGTGTGTTGCCCTTTTCACATCAGGCTTCAACTATTCGCAACATCATAGGAAAAATATTGGAATGTATTGAGTATACATTCAGCCTTGTCTTCTAAGCCTATATTTGCCTACACCAGAGGGAAGAATTTGTCAGAAATGCTAACCAAGAACAGAAAAGGGGCTTCAATTCAAGCAGATTGCTCCATTGAAGTGGGATATTACAGATGTGATGAATGGGTTTATTGCCCATATGCTCTGGTCACTAAGCCAGTAATTCGACCTAATACAGGAGAAGACTTCAGATTACGTAATCATACAAACTTTGAGTCAAGTCAAGTTGTTTATGGAGTTGTGTGCCCTTGTATGGTATATCGAGCAAACCAAGAGTAAAATAAAGCTCCGTATTTCAGAGCATATATTTCTCATCTGTGTCAAGCATCTTCAGACACCCTTGGTGGAGCTCTGGCTTGAAGCCCACCATTCTCCAGAAGATCTCCAATTCGTGGTGTTGCTGCAGGTCACTGAAAGGAAAGTTTCTCCTATACAAAGAGCAGAGAATGAGTGTCCCCGTTGGGTTTAAATAAGGAGATTAGTTATATAATCAGTTTTTGGTTTAGCTTCTAAAAAGAAAAAAAGATGTTCAGTGACGTGGATAAAGATTTGGGAGGAGTTTTTTTAATATATAAAACTGCAATGCGCATGTGTGAGCATCCTTCAACTCAGGGAGGGGTGAGCTCCAGTGGGCTCCTGACCAGACTGGTTCCTTGAAGTTTTCAAGTTTAGTTTTTGATAGATATTTAATGATAAGCTATTAGAATATGTGTTGCAAGTACGCTACTGTTCATTTTATTTCATTTTTACTTTAGTCCGATCTCTTTAAAATGCCATCGGTGAAACGCAGTGCTATGTAGAGATCAGAGCGCGTTTATTTACTATCTGTGTGTTTCAACATATTTTATACGTTGCACATTGTAACCAGGTACCTCTCTTGTGCCGCCAAGGATAGAACAATCTCCTCCAGCCACAGGCTCCCGGCACAATGAAGAAATAGATGTCCACCAGTAACTTCAATCTTAAGGACTTTTATTCCATGCAGGTTTCTAGTACACAGTTCCAACAGCAGCATAGCACATACCAGGATTCAATACAGGCTCCAGTCTGGGCTCTTTATCTAGTGCACAACAAACAGTAATTCCATTCCCAAGACAAACAGTTCTTTCAGTTCATCATCACAGTTCAGTCACCAAGCAGCATTTTCTACCTTCTATCCTCTTTACCCTCATAATGAGCTCGATATTTTAGGGACTTCTCACACCCAAGGGATTCCCCCTGCAACAGCTTCACTACTAAGGTCAATACTTTAGGGACTCCTTCTTACCCAAGGATTTTCAGCCTGCAAATACTTCCAAGACTTCAGTACTTTAGGGACCTCCCTGCCCAAGGGTTTTCAGCCTGCAACTGCTTCCCCTATCTTCCTTGCTGCTCTCCCTGAACTGAACTGCTGAGACTCCTTCCCACCTGCCTAATCAGTCCCTGGCTTCTGTCTTCACAACCAATCATCCTCCACTCATTAGCTTCTCTACACACCCATACCAGCTGCATGAGCTTAATGAGGAGCTCCTGCACACAGGGTTTCCTAGCTCTCTTTCCCCCTAGTGGCAGCCAATCTACACCTCCTGTCAGCTTACACCCATGTCCTCCCTTATTGCCGCTAGGAGTCCAGTCCGGGTTTTCCATCTCACCCCCTGGCTCCTTGCCTGCAATGCCTTCTGGGACTTGTAGTTCAGACTGAAGCTGCCTTAACACAACATCTGGAGTTAAGGTGGAGAACTTTACAGCTCATTTGGAATATAATGGGTGTCTCTATCTTTAGCGTTGCACTAAAACGTTATTGCACCTACAGTGCGGCTTAGAAAACAAGGCCCATAATCTCTTGTATTTTAAAATTTTGGGGTTCCTCCATGTACCTCACAATGCAACTCACATTCCCACACCAATGCTAACACATCATATTTTACAGGGGTAGCTAGACTTTGCATATATTTGTGGTGAAAATGAAGAGGTACCCCAAGTTGTGAGTCAAAAGTAATACATTTTAAAAGCAATTCAATCCTTACAACAACAGGAAGTCAGTGGAAAGATCTCAGTAATGGAGTAACTCTTTCAAATCTATTCTTATAAAGAATAGTTTTGAAGCATTTGGAATTTAGTCAAAAAATCTTTTGGGAAGACCCAGATAAAGGACACTACAGTAATCTAAGCTGAATGAAATTCTAGCTTGAAAACCATCTGAAGGCTATCCAGAGAAAAATAATCCCAAATCTGCCGCAGGAATTGTAGTTTGCAAAAGAGGGATTTTACAACCTGATTTTCCTGTGACTCTAATGGTAAATGTTGAATCAATCAAGATTCCAAAGCTATGGATTAAGGACTGTAGTGGAGGTTCTTTACCCTCCTTTACTGGTCCTTTTTCTGGCTTAGGATCCCCCTTACTCCAACCCATAACTGCAGGGGTTTTTTTTTTCAGCATTTAATTTAAGTGAATTGACTTTCATCCAAAGAGATGCTCTACCAAAACCTGTTTCTTCTAAGGAATGCTAGATCGGAAAAAATGAGTTGTATATCATTAGCATAAATAAAATATAATAACCCCGCAGACAAATGATTGTCTAATGGAGACCATTTTACAAGTTGGACCAGAAATGGTTCAATACCTCAGAGGCAAGATTAGTGAATAAAGAGTTAACCACTCGAAATAAAGCAAATGACTTAGTCCCTCTTAGTTGAATCTTATTAGAGTAATCACTCTTTTTAGCAGACTTAATTTCTAATTTATAATGAACACGTTCTCTCCATTTCACGTTATCCCTTAAAGAGTTAGAACAAACCCAGGCTTTATCTATTCTTCTACACTCTTGCTTCAAGCTCTTCAGTTCATTACTGTTCTACCACCATCTACTATCTTACTATGCATTACAGTATAACAATGCACGACCTAACTGCCTTCCGGAAATTACTAAAGACCAACCTGTTCAAAAAGACATACCATAATGAGACATCATAAATGACCTAACATCAAAAACTCTACCAGAACTAGATAAAACTGAATTCTTTACACCTGATTGCTTCAATCAATTTGTCACCAATGAACATTAACGTCCTACCCCCCCCCCCCCATCTCTTCTCATGCCTGAAATGAACTGTTTATCCAACTTACTTTATAATTTACTTCAACATTTATGAACTTTAATGTAATAATACGTTCAGGGCTGGTCTTAGCAAGTGCGGGGCCCTATGCAGACCAATTTGATGGGGCCCCACCCTAGCCCCGCCCCCACCCTAGCTCCAGGGCCGACCACCGCTCCATCCGAGATGCTCCCTCCGAGGCCCTCCAGGGCCGGCCGCTGCTCCCTCCCAGCTCCAAGGCCCCCTCCCCCCTAGGGCCCCCAGCTCCAGGGCTTCCCCCCCCAGGGCCTCCAGCTCCAAGGCCCCCTCCCTGCTCCAAGGCCTCCCTCCCTCCCAGCTCCAAAGGCCCCCCTCCCTTTGGATTTTAAAAGTTACCTCGCGTTGACGTCGGGACTGAGCGAGGGAAAGGAAGCGCCGAGCAGCTCGCATGCTTTTCACTGATTGCTGCTACCTGCCGGCGCTGTAACTCGTCCCGACGTCAACGCGAGGTATCTTTTAAAATCCAAAGGGAGGGGGGACTGGAGCTCAGGCAGTTGGGGCGGGGCGACTTCAGGCGCGCCGTGCGGGGCCCCCTTGAGTGCAAGGCCCTATGCGGTCGCCTCGCCCTAAGACTGGCCCTGAATACGTTGTATTTCTCATTCCGGAAATGTCGATCGCCATTACGGCATACTGTAAGCCACTTTGAGCCTGCAAATAGGTGGGAAAATGTGGGATACAAATGCAACAAACATAAGTAAATAAATATCATATGTGTACTATCCGTTCCCTTTTCCCACTCTCATCTATTCGCTCCTTTCTTTTGTCACTTGTAATTAATCATCTGTGGGGTCCTTTTACAGAGGTGCGCTAGCATTCTTAGTGTGCGCTAATCAGCATGTACTAAACACTAGAGGTACCTGTAGGAATACGCAGGCGTCTCTAGCATATAGTCCATGCTTACTTTTAGCACGCTCTAAATACTGAGCTGGATAATATCTTCAGAGGGATACCTCGTCATGTATCTCTGTTCCACAGTTAGAGAAAGACAGAAAAGTGGTCTGTCAGTAATGACCATCTTCGTTTCTCCTAGATCAGTGGTCGGCAAATTCATTAGTCAACAGACCCAAATATTAACAGTACAACAATTGAAATGTCTTTTGAGAGCCAAATTTTTTAAACTTAAACTATATAGGTAGGTACTTTGTTATTAACTTAATTAGGGTACTCCTAAGCTGGCCTTTGCTAAAAACTCAGTCCTGGCCAGCATTGTGCAGTAGGACTGAACTCACTCAGTTGTCTTGGCTATTTCAAAGTGCAAGGAGCTTGTGCAAACAGTATCTACCATTCACTACTTTTAATAAAATTACAGCATTAAAACCAACCATTCAAGGAAACTGTATAACTCCACCCCCACCCCACGCAGCATGAGTTTGAGGTGCACTGCTACCCAGCCCCCCCCCCCCCCTGCCCACCACCCTCAGCTCCCCAACAGCCCCTCCTCTCTCCATTCCTGCCGGCCGTGGCCACCCAGGGTTTAAACCTTACCTTTTTATTTTAAGTCGCAGCCACCGACGGCTCACTTCCAGGCTCCAGCTTTTCCTTTCCAGCTCAGTGACTCCCGCCCGCCCTCGGGGAAACAGGAAATACCTCATCAGGAAGGCGGGGCATTCAGCAGGAAGTGAAAGGCTGGAGGAGGTGAGCCGTCGGCCCGTCGCTGCAACTTAAAATAAAGAAGTTTAAACGCTGGGCGGCCACCGGCAGGAGCGGAAAAAGGATGGAGGGCTGTCGGGGAGCTGAGGGCGGGCGCCTATGGACTGACTGTGAGCGCCGGACAGTGGCGGGGAGCGGACTCGCGGGAAGAGCCACACTCAAGGGGCCAAAGAGCCGCATGTGGCTCGCGAGCCGCGGTTTGACGACCACTGTCCTAGATCAACAGTTTTTGTCAGTTCCAGCAGATTGTGTTCTCCAGGTTTCTGATATTTTCACCTCATTCGCTCCTTCCTCTCCGAGCACACCACCCGAACTATCATCCACTCTCTCATTACCTCTCGCCTTGACTACTGCAACCTACTCCTGACCGGCCTCCCACGTAGCCATCTACTCCCCCTTCAGTCCATCCAGAACTCTGCCGCACGTCTTATCTTCCGCCTTAACGATATACTCATATCACCCCTCTCCTCAAGTCACTCCACTGGCTCCCAATCAGATACCGCATACAGTTCAAGCTTCTCTTACTCACCTACAAATGCACTCGAATCTGCGGCCCCTTCCGTACCTCTCTACCCTCAACACCCCTTACGTCCCTACCCGTAACCTCCGCTCTCAAGACAAATCCCTCCTTTCAGTACCCTTCTCCACCACCTCCAACTCCAGGCTCCGTCCCTTCTATCTCGCCTCACCCCATGCCTGGAACAAACTCCCTGAGCCCATACGCCGTGCCCCCTCCCTACCCATCTTCAAATCAATGCTCAAAGCCCACCTCTTCAATGTCGCCTTCGCACCTAACCACTACACCTCTTCTCAGGAAAACTTATCTACCCCAACTTGACATTTCGTCCTTTAGATTGTAAGCTCTTCCGAGCAGGGACCGTCCTTAATTGTTAATTTGTACAGCGCTGCGAAACCCTAGTAGCGCTCTAGAAATGTTAAGTAGTAGTAGTAGTAGTCATTGACCACTGGAGGGCAGCAGAGCTGAGCTCAACTTTTAGCAAGTAGTCTAAGCATTTTCAACAAATACAAATGATATCAGTATATTATCTCAGCACAAGTGACCCATTATTGGGAAATCCCCTTCTTTACTCAGAGGGAGGGAGTCTTAAACCTCCTAATCAGGGCAATCTGATTCATAATGCTTGACAAGTGGAACCTTCCACTTCTTAACCATTACATTAGTATCAGACTGATCAAGCTATCTAAACCCCCGTACAAGCACCTGGAGCATGTGGGGGTGGGGGGAGAGGGGATGCTGCCTCCCCGCATCCTCTACGCATAAGCTATACCTGTGGCCTGCTTCAGTACAGATACAATATATCCAGGGACTTTGTATTCATGCTGTGTGCCAAATCCTGCAGCGTTACATTTTGAAAATAAGCTTTCAGTCCCACGGGGAGGCTCATGAATTTCATAGCTGTCAATTTACCCAGTTCTAGAGGGACTTGTTAGATCAGCTCTGGCTTTCAACTTACAAACACTACAATAAACAGGGGGGGGTAGAGTTCCGATTCTTCCCATTGAAGTCAGCACTGGAGGTCCCTTGTTGCACTTGTTAGAAATCCAGGGCTGGCCTAAATGTCCCTACCGAAACTGGGTAAATCGGCAGCTCTGTGGTTTCATCCCCCTGGTCAAATAGTGACGTGTACAGGCTCACATTTAGGGGCCCTTTTACAAAGGCGCCTATGGGCGTCCAACGTGCGTCAAATTGGCAGTACCGCATGCCCCAGACGGTAATTCCATTATTGATGTGCGTCCAAAAACACACGGTAGAAAATATTTTCTACCACATGGCACTTACCTGGTGGTAATCAGCAGTTTACGCACACTGGCCACTTACCATCCAGTGAGCGGGTGACAGCTTACCGCTAAGTCAGTGAGTGGCAGTAAGGTTTCAGCCTAAAAATGGACGCGCGCTGATTTTAATTTTGCCGCACTCCCATTTTCTGGCACAAAAAAAAATAAATGGCTTTTTTCTAGGCACGGTGAGCAAATGGATCTGCGTGCGTCCAAAACAAACGCCTAGTGCAGGCTACTTTTAGCCATGCCTTAGAAAAAGGACCCCTTAGTTACTTCCTACTCAGTGTGTAATCTCTACCTGCAGTGCACTGTTTGCAATTTAGGCCAGCATGTCACTGCTTTTACTTCCTGACTGTCCAACACGAGATCTTCTCTCTTGAATCACTTTGGGTCAGGGGTGTATCTGCGTGGGGCCATGGGGGCCTGGGACCCCATAGATTTGGCCCTGGACCCCCTGCCAACAACCCTCTCCACCCCCCTCCCACCGCCAACCCGCCGTCACCATCGCCTATCTTTGCTGACAGGGGACCCCAACCCCTGCCAGCCAAGGTCCTTCCGTTGCAAAGCTGGCAGGGGACCCCAACCTCCGCCAGCCGAGGTCCTCTCTTCCGTTGCAGCAAAGCTTCCTGTTCTGAGTTTGACGTCCTGCACGTTGTCAGACTCAGAATTTGAAACTGAAGGAAGCTTTGCTGCAACGGAAGAGAGGACCACAGCTGATGGGGGTTGGGGTCCCCTGCCAGCTTTGCAACGGAAGGACCTCGGCTGGCGGTGGTTGGGGTCCCCAGCCAGCAAAGGCAGGCAACGGTGGTGGGGGAGGGTTGGCGGCGGGAGGGGGTGGAGAGGGTCGTCGCGGGGGGGGTCAAAGTTGGCAGCGGAGGGGGGGTCTGGCAATGGCGGAGGGGTCGGCAGCACTGGGGGGGGGGCTAAAATGTGTCCCCTCACTCTGGCTCTGGCCCCCCTCCCGTTGATGTCCAGATACGCCTCTGCTTTGGGTTAGGTGCCTGGTTGGTGTCCTGGCATGTCAGGGGGATCAGTGCACTACAAATGCTGGCTCCTCCCATGACCAAAGGGCTTGGATTTGGTAGTTTCTGAGATGGGTGTCAGTTTCCATTATTGCCAAAAATCAGAAACAACCAAGTCTAAGGACGACCATCTCTAGGGACGACCTAAATGTCAAGATTTGGGCATCCCCGACCATATTATCAAAACGAAAGATGGACACCCATCTTGTTTCGATAATACGGGTTTCCCCGCCCCTTCGCTGGGACGTCCTCAGGAAAACTTTCAATTATGCCCCTCCACGTGAATCTTTTTTTGTTGAAACTTCCTGTATTCAATAGCTTTCAACTAAAATGTCATTTTGAAGCTTTACTTTCTTATACATAAGTACAGTGGTGGAAATAAGTATTTGATCCCTTGCTGATTTTGTAAGTTTGCCCACTGACAAAGACATGAGCAGCCCATAATTGAAGGGTAGGTTATTGGTAATAGTGAGAGATAGCACATCACAAATTAAATCCGGAAAATCACATTGTGGAAAGTATATGAATTTATTTGCATTCTGCAGAGGGAAATAAGTATTTGATCCCCCACCAACCAGTAAGAGATCTGGCCCCTACAGACCAGGTAGATGCTCCAAATCAACTCGTTACCTGCATGACAGACAGCTGTCGGCAATGGTCACCTGTATGAAAGACACCTGTCCACAGACTCAGTGAATCAGTCAGACTCTAACCTCTACAAAATGGCCAAGAGCAAGGAGCTGTCTAAGGATGTCAGGGACAAGATCATACACCTGCACAAGGCTGGAATGGGCTACAAAACCATCAGTAAGACGCTGGGCGAGAAGGAGACAACTGTTGGTGCCATAGTAAGAAAATGGAAGAAGTACAAAATGACTGTCAATCGACAAAGATCTGGGGCTCCACGCAAAATCTCACCTCGTGGGGTATCCTTGATCATGAGGAAGGTTAGAAATCAGCCTACAACTACAAGGGGGGAACTTGTCAATGATCTCAAGGCAGCTGGGACCACTGTCACCACGAAAACCATTGGTAACACATTACGACATAACGGATTGCAATCCTGCAGTGCCCGCAAGGTCCCCCTGCTCCGGAAGGCACATGTGACGGCCCGTCTGAAGTTTGCCAGTGAACACCTGGATGATGCCGAGAGTGATTGGGAGAAGGTGCTGTGGTCAGATGAGACAAAAATTGAGCTCTTGGCATGAACTCAACTCGCCGTGTTTGGAGGAAGAGAAATGCTGCCTATGACCCAAAGAACACCGTCCCCACTGTCAAGCATGGAGGTGGAAATGTTATGTTTTGGGGGTGTTTCTCTGCTAAGGGCACAGGACTACTTCACCGCATCAATGGGAGAATGGATGGGGCCATGTACCGTACAATTCTGAGTGACAACCTCCTTCCCTCCGCCAGGGCCTTAAAAATGGGTCGTGGCTGGGTCTTCCAGCACGACAATGACCCAAAACATACAGCCAAGGCAACAAAGGAGTGGCTCAGGAAGAAGCACATTAGGGTCATGGAGTGGCCTAGCCAGTCACCAGACCTTAATCCCATTGAAAACTTATGGAGGGAGCTGAAGCTGCGAGTTGCCAAGCGACAGCCCAGAACTCTTAATGATTTAGAGATGATCTGCAAAGAGGAGTGGACCAAAATTCCTCCTGACATGTGTGCAAACCTCATCATCAACTACAGAAGACGTCTGACCGCTGTGCTTGCCAACAAGGGTTTTGCCACCAAGTATTAGGTCTTGTTTGCCAGAGGGATTAAATACTTATTTCCCTCTGCAGAATGCAAATAAATTCATATACTTTCCACAATGTGATTTTCCGGATTTAATTTGTGATGTGCTATCTCTCACTGTTACTAATAACCTACCCTTCAATTATGGGCTGCTCATGTCTTTGTCAGTGGGCAAACTTACAAAATCAGCAAGGGATCAAATACTTATTTCCACCACTGTACATAAGTATTGCCATACTGGGAAAGACCAAAAGTCCATCAAGCCCAGCATCCTGTTTCCAACAGTGGCCAATCCAGGTCACAAATACCTGGCAAGATCCCAAAAAAGTACAAAACATTTTATACTGCTTATCCCAAAAACGCCAGATTTCTGTGACTAAAAATATCGGATATTTACCCGTGAGTTCCTGACGAAGCCGTGATTGAGTGAAACGGTGGCCCCGTCGAATTGCATACATTATGCTGGACCCATATCCTGGAACTCCCAAGCTAAGTGTTTTTTTGGGACATTTTGATGAAACCTTAATGATATTCTAATAAAAGTGTTTAAGACATTTCCAACGAGTAAAAGATCAGGAGTTTTTTGCCCTATGATAGAATCCGAGCACGGGATACATTGTGACAAACTAAGTAACAGCTTTCAAAACTTTAGACTGAGTGTCTAAGGTTTCTGAGGGCTTTTTCTCCTTAATGAATGAATTTTCAGGCAGTACGTGAGCTGCTGTGAATGAATGAAGCTAGAGTCAGTTATATTTGTGTATCAGGTTACCTATTTGCTTGCGCTGCTGCCGCATTTCAGTATTAGTTGCTTAAATATTAAGAACCCATTGCAGGAACATGCTCCCTTCCAGGCAGGCCCCTGTGCCTGATGTCTTCCATTTCTGCTGTACTACAGGAAGCTTGAATTTTTGGAGGATTTGACACAAGTCATCCATGTGCTCAGAGCAAGCCACCTGCTGAAACGCCAACCCCCTGCTACTAAAATGGTGTTGTCCAGTGGCATCTTTTGTCGAATTCCTTCCTAAAGTCTGAAGATTTCATGGCAGCCCCAGAGCTCCGACCGGAGGTGCCATGTTAGTGCAGTTCATTTACACAATCAGGCAAATTCATCGTGAGTCAAGTTATCATTTTCTTATCTGAAAATAAACTCAAGAGAAACCTGAATGCCAGCTCCTGTGTACTCTATAGTGTTATCTGAAGAACTGAGCACTACAACCTTCTGAAAGTACCTTTAATAACTACACTTTATTTGTACAAAGTCAATATCTCCACTGTTATCAAAAGTGGCTTAGAGAGGAGTGAGGTAGGAAGTGAAGAGCAGAAGGAGAGATTGTTATGAAAAGACAACGCTGGGAGGGAAGGGGAGGAGTAAGGAGCAGAGTGGCAAAGTCTGCGAAAGTTACTATATAAAATGGAACAATAACAGCCCCAGAGTTACCGTGTGTCACTCATTAGGAGTGAGTCACACTCATTTGAAGGCTCTGTCACTCTCTCTCAGGGCTTTTTTTGAGGGGGTACTTGGGGGTACTGAGTACCGGCACCTTTTCCGTTGTCTGCTAAAATCGACCCATGGTCCCCAAGTTTTAATGAAAGATTTCAGGCTCTACACAACAATTCTGCCTTGTCATAAGTTCTGTGACTGGTTGCAGGGGGCCTGGCTATTGTGGGGTGGGGTCCGTCAGTGATCACCCCACCCCTGAAGGGTGGCCTCGCATTTGAGTACCGGCACCTTTTTCACTAGAAAAATGCACTGCTCTCTCTGAGCCCTCTCTCTCTCACTCATTAGGAGTGAGTCACACTCATTTGAAGGCTCTCTCACTCTCATTAGAAGTGTGTTTACAGTCATTTGAAGGCTCTGTGTCACTCTCACACTCCCTGGGTCCCTACTCTCACTGATTAGGAGTGAGTCACACTCATTTTAAGGCTCTCTCAAACTCTCTGAACCATTTCTCTCACTCATTAGCAGTGAGTCGTCGCGCTCATTTTAAGGCTGTGTCACTCTCACACACTCTGAGCTTGCATCTGCTCCAACACACCCTTCCTGCAAAAACTACACTGGCTAACAGTAACTTACAGGGCTAAATTTAAACTCTATGTTTGATTTTCAAGGTCCTCAGACAAAATGGGCCACAGTACTTAAAGAATAAGTTAGCCTTTTACACATCTTTGAGACCTCTAAGGTCCTTCCAAAGAGCATCACCACGTGTACTTTCATCAAAAGAAACTGTATGACATGATACCCTTCAGCGAGCCTTCTCAGGAGTAACCCCCCCCCCCCCTCTGGCATTTACTCCCTGAGGGGCTATGTATAACTCGAGACCACCTCTACTTCAGGAAGCAGGTAAAAGCCTGGCTCTTCTCCTAGGCCTTTAATAAATTATAAAGAAACTTCAGACCACTCAAAACACAGCAGCCAGGCTTATATTTGGAAAATCATGTTTTGAAAATGCCATATCCCTCCGAGAAAAACTGCATTGGCTCCCAATCAAAGAACGTATTGCTTTCAAAATCTGCTCCCTGGTCCATAAAATTATCTACGGCGAAGCCCCGGGATACATGAAAGACCTCATAGACAAACCAACCAGAAACACAACAGGATCAGCTCAAACATACCTAAATCTCCACAACCCAAGCAACAGAGGACTCAAATTTCCCCAGCTGCAAAGGAGTGAAATACAAACAGGCTTATGCTACGACCTTTGCATACAAAAGCACACAGTTCTGGAATGGGTTACCCAAGGCCCTGAAAACCATGAACAATCTAACCAGCTTCCGCAAAGCTCTGAAAACTCACCTGTTTAACAAAGCTTACAAAAGTCACCCTCAATGATACAAATCATCTCAAACCACCCAAACACTCCTAAAACACTTCTCACACAACCGATCCAACATCCGCCCATCTAAATTCCTCTTTCACCTCAGCTTATGATCAACTGTATTTAAATCATGTACCGACTTTATCATAACCCTACTCTGTAAGCCACATCGAGCCTGCAAAAAGGTGGGATAATGTGGGGTACAAATGCAATAAATAAATAAATAAATACAACATATGCATCCAGCTTCTCCTATTTAAGCGCACAACTATGGAACGCACTGCCAAGAATAGTAAAAACAACGTACGACCACCTAAAGTTCCGGAAAAAAACTAAAAACAAACCTGTTCAACATAAGAACCAGAGTGCCTACAACACAACACCACCAAGAATGGAATGGAATGGGCACACCCCAACTCTACCTCTTCGTCCCTAAAGTTCCCCCATTGTATCTACCATACATGAACCCCATTCTACCACAACCATACCTTGTACTTGTCCTCACCTTGTATTTGTTCATACCGGAACGGGCGAATGCCGTAACGATACTATGTAAGCCACATTGAGCCTGCAAATAGGTGGGAAAATGTGGGATACAAATGTAACAAACAAACAAACAAATAAATAAATAAATACATAGGGTGACTGACTATACACTTCTTCTGCACCTGGACTAGCTTATTACACACACTGTAACCTAGATCAGTTCCTTTAGTTTAGCTATCCATCTAATTATCCCAACTGACTCTGTATCACCCACCTTACTACTACTAAAGGGGGGGGTCTGGACAGATTCCTGAAGGAAAAGTCCATTGATCGTTATTAAATTTTGGGTTTTTGCCAGGTTCTTGGGGCCTGGATTGGCCGCTGTCGGAGACAGAGTGCTGGGCTTGATGGACCTTTGGTCTTTTCCCAGCGTGGCAGTGCTTATGTACTTATGTAAAACTACTACTTAACATTTCTAGAGCGCTACCAGGGTTACGCAGCGCTGTACAGTTTAACAAAGAAGGACAGTCCCTGCTCGAAGGAGCTTACAATCTAAAGAACGAAATGTCAATTTGGGGCAGTCAAGATTTCCTGAATAGAGGTAAAGTGGTTAGGTGCCGAAGGCGACATTGAAGAGGTGGGCTTTGAGTAAGGATTTGAAGATGGGCAGGGAGGGGGCCTGGCGTATGGGCTCAGGGAGTTTATTCCAAGCATGGGGTGAGGCGAGGCAGAAAGGGTGGAGCCTGGAGTTGGCGGTGGTGGAGAAGGGTACTGAAAGGAGGGATTTGTCTTGAGAGCGGAGGTTACGGGGGAGATGAGGGTAGAGAGGTAAGGAGGGGCTGCAGATCGAGTGCATTTGTAGGTTAGTAGGAGAAGCTTGAATTGTATGTGGTATCTGATCGGAAGCCAGTGAAGTGACTTGAGGAGAGGGGTGATATGAGTATATCGGTCCAGGCGAAAGATATGTCCCCATATATATATCTGCACTTGGCCCCTTAGCTACATGGTAAGCTGTATAGTAGGAAAGCGTTAGCATCAAATCTATGTTATTTGAATGTTCTAATGCAGGCTAGTTAGATGTTTCATTGGTATTATGCTGACATTGTATTAAATCTCTTTTATTTGAATTTCAGTGCTATTAAATGTGAATATTTTTGATACTGTTTCATGGTACTCCTATTATTAGGTCTTAATTTGCTGTTCTCCTTTATTGTACTTATGTTTATATTTGGTCATTTTTACTTTTGTCATGCTGTTAACAAAATTGTAGGTTTTATGTTAAACTGTACCTGCTGTACACCGCCTTGGGTGAATCTCTTCATAAAGACAGTCAATAAATCCCAATAAGTAATTAAGTAAATAAAGTCTATTTCCCATTACCACATTTCTACCCGCTTACTCATTATCCTCCTCTCACTCATATCTTTGACGACTTCCATGGCCTCTCCCACATGGTTCCACCATTCCCAACATCTCCCCTCCCACTCCCTTCACCCTTGTAGCTCAGCATTTCTTCCCTCTCTCTTTCCCCCCACCCTTTTAACCTGACATTTGTCTGTTCCTTTTCCTCTGCCCTCTCCCATCTCTCTTCCCTCCTGCCCTCCATGGTCCAGCATCTCTCCCTCTCTCTTCCCTCCCTTCCAATTTTTCAGTATCTCTCTCACCCTTCCACTTGGTCCAGGACCAACTTATCTTCTTATCTCTTCCTTCCCTCTCTGTTTCTGTGGTACAATACCTCTCCTTTTCTCTTTCCTTCCTACCTCCCTCCTGTTTTCTAGTATCTCTCTCTCCCTTCTACCCCAGGCCCAACATCTTTCTCTCTCTCTCTGTTTTTCCTCCTTCCTATTGTGCAGCATCTCTCCCTCCTCCCCTCCATCCTTCAGTCCATTACCGCTCTTTCTTTCTTCCCTCCATGCCTCCCTTCTGCTCCCTGAATCCATGGATCCAACATCTATCCCTTTCTCTTCCCTCCCTCCCATTATCCAGCATCTCTACCCCCCCCCCCCCCACTATGCACAGCCTGGCACCTCTCACTCCACTCTGCTTCCCCCCTGCCCATGGTTCAAGATCACCCCTCCCTCTCAATCCTACTTCCCCAGCTCTACATTAAAAACTGTCTTCCAGAGGTAACAATACATATATGTTACCTACTCCAGAGTCTTCCTCTGACCCATCCCACCCATGCGAAAACAGGAAGTTTTTTCATAGGGGACAGGACAGTCAGAGGGAAGGGCCCAGGTCAGGCCGCAGGCATCATATGTGGACAGGTGGATGGAAAGATGCCACACTGTGCCACAGAGGTGGAGGGGGGTTAAGAGTGGAAGAGAGAGGGAGAGAAGCTGGGAGGAGACAGATGGGGAGATCATGTTGGATCACGTGAGGGGGGAGACAGTGGGCCTCTTACTGGAGTGGAGCGGAGGAGTAGCCTAGTGGTTAGTGCAGTGGACTTTGATCCTGGGGAACTGTATTGGGCAATCAAGCCATTGTGACATCACTGATGAGGTTGGCTCTTATTGGTGGAATGAGTGGAGGAGTAGCCTAGTGGTTAGTGCAGTGGACTTTGATCCTGGGGAACTGTATTGGGCAATCAAGCCATTGTGACATCACTGATGAGGTTGGCTCTTATTGGTGGAATGAGTGGAGGAGAAGCCTAGTGGTTAGTGCAGCGGACTTTGATCCTGGGGAACTGAGTTCAATTCCCACTGCAGCTCCTTGTGACTCTGGGCAAGTCACTTAACCCTCCATTGCCCCTGGTGCAAATAAGTACCTGTATATAATATGTAGACCACTTTATTGATTTATTTATTTATTCATTTTAAACATATGGTTTACAAAGATAAATATCTTTGAGGAAATATTACAGGGCCTATGATACACTTAGTTTCAAAAAATCATTTTCAAATGCATACATCAGCTGACTCAAAGCTCTGAATTAGTCCACGTATTGAGACCCAAGATGTCCTAAAGAATAACCCAAGAGGAGTTGGAAATTAACAAAATTAACAAAACAAAAATTTAGGCTTCTTATTTATACAATTCCTTTAAACTATGAGGAATGCCCAGAATGCCTCTTGGCCTTTATAAAATCAGAACGTTGATCAACCTCATAGAAAATAAATTTATTGTCCCCATATATTACAACACATTTGCACGGGAAGCGCAATTGAAACTTGGCCTCCAATAATATCACATCTTGTCTTAATTCAAGAGACTTCTTTCTTCGCATTTGTGTCCACTTGGATACATCAGGAAAAATAAGAATTCTCCCTCCTAGAAAATCTATCTTAGATCTCTGGAAATAAAGTTTCAATATTGCTTCCTTATCTTGGAGGAGGAATATGTAAACCACTTTGAATGTAGTTGGAAAAACCTCAGAAAGGCAGTATATAAGTCCCATTCCCTTTCCCCTAGGACTCTCGGACGTTGCCCGGATAGTCCGCTCCTGGGTGAATCGTAATAGCAGTAGTAGCTAAGGGGGGGAGGCCCTCTTGCCCCCTCCCTGTGCCCATGCTCCTTCCTACCTCATCATTTTTCTTGCATTTACATGTGCTCTGAAAGCTTTTAACCACTGAATGGAGAGCAATTTTCATCCCAGAGGATTTACTCATAGTGTCTCCACTCTGTTCCTATCTATTCAGAGGCTCCACAGAAAAGCAAATATCGTTTTATGCTGCTTTTACTCATTTGCAAAGCAATAGTAAACTTAAATCCTTCTAAATTTGTACCCTGCATACGTCTTCTGGATCATCTCGGTCTTTGGGACGGTTCTCTTTTGGCATCTCTGTAGCCCCTCCTCCCCTGCTTAAGATGTAGACCCTTTGGCAAGAACTAGAGCTAGATTCTCCAGAACATTTGCATATCATTTATATTATTATTATATACAAAATGCCTATTTTTGCATTTTGAAAAAAAAAAACCCCAGTCTCTCTCAGCATCAGCTGCCAGAGATACAGACTGTAGATGTAGTGAGCTTCAGCTTCAGAGTGTGCTGTGGTCTGTGGCCCCCAACCCAGGACTCTTATTGCTATGGTGGGGCTGGGCAGGCAGTTAATGCCCTGGGTAGTTGTAAAAACATCCCTGACAATTGTAATGAAGGCTCATGATGCCGTAGCCCATGACAGGCTGGTTGTGGTTGATCAGGGAACCGTAAGATGCAGGGTGAGACTGCAGGGTCAAAAAAGCTTGGGCTGGGTTAGGGGGGTGTAAAGAAGGTAACTGCCTGGGGCCCCCATGCCACAGGGAGTCCCAAGCCTGCTCCAAACTGAAGACAGCACAGCCTGCTGCAGACTGTGGGGGCCCAATGCAAATTTTTGCCCTGGACCCCAGAACATCTAACACCAGCCCTGCAAAAACTTACAAGAGAAACCCCTTCTCAAGCTTCGTAGAGGACCACATTCTCTGTTTTATTGTCTTTCCTCTTAATTTCATGTTCTTTCCCACTTCCTTTACTTGTGTTCTCTCTCTCTCTCTCTCTCTCTCTCTCTCTCTCTACCTTCCTGTCCCACAGTCATCTCCTGCCCCTTCCCCAATCTTGCTTTCTCCTTGTCCCTTCCTTCCTTCCTTCCTTCCTCACTCACTCTCTCCCCTTTGCTCTCTTCCAGTATCTCATCCCCCCCCCCCCCCCCCCGGTGCTTCTCTATTGCTTGGCTCTTTCCCTAACTTCTCTGTTTGGTCACTGACGAAAAACCAGAAGATTTTAAAGTTCATTTTAAAACCAGTGTTCTGTGGTGTGTGTAGGGCTTTCATAACTACAAACTCTGTGGTTCCCCATTGCCTTTCTTAAAACCTGAATTTTAGTTCATTACACAGTTCCTAACTAATTACTTCTAAAAAGGCCTCTGCAAAGAATTGGACAAAATAATAAGCATATTCAGCACTTCTTCGACATGTACAGTCAGTGATGCTGGATATGTGCGTAACATGCGGACCGTACATCTATCAGCGATATCCCACTCGGGCAGCAGCTGATATTGTCTTTGCAAATCATAAGAACACTAGGAAAAAATGCCCGTTTCTGAGTGCAATGAAACGGGAGCTAGCAAGGGGCCCCCTCCCTCCGTCCCTCAGAGCTACTTGTGTTACTTATTCGGGGTTCGCGTTCGCCTTGCGTTTCGGCCCTCGAGTGTTATAGCTCTGCCCTCGACGTCATGACGTTTTGACGCGAGGGCGGTGCAGACACTCCAGGGCACACCGGATATCTCGGGCGCCTCAACTTCCGTGGAGGCTTCAGAACGTTGGGGTTGCCTTTTATATAGAGAGATAAGTGTTGCCATACTGGGACAGACTGAAGGCCCATCAAAGCCCAGTATCCTGTTTCCAACAGTGGCCAATCCAGGTCACAAGTACCTGGGAGAAACCCAAAGAGTAGCTACATTTCATGTAGAACCCCAAAGAGTAGCAAAGATTCTAGAACTCTGAATAACAAGATTCCATGCTGAATTTCAAAGTGTAGCAACATTGCATGTAGAACCCCAAAGAGTAGCAAGATTCCATTCAGAATCCCAAGTACATAAGTATTAGCACTCTGGGACAGACCGATGGTTCATCAAGCCCAGCATCCTGTTTCCAACAGTGGCCAATCCAGGTCACAAGTACCTGGGAGAAAACCAAAGAGTAGCAACATTCCATGTAGAACCCCAAAGAGTAGCAAGATTCTAGAATTCTAAAGAATAATAAGATTCCATGTAGAATTTCAAAGTGTAGCAACATTCCATGTAGAACCCCAAAGAGTAGCAAGATTCCATTCAGAATCCCAAGCACATAAGTGTTGCCATACTGGGACAGACCAAAGGTCCATCAAGCCCAGCATCCTGTTTCCAACAGTGGCCAATCCAGGTCACAAGTACCTGGCAGAAACCCAAATTATTAAACAGTAATAATTGTACTTGTTATCATGAAACGACTATGCCTATCTTCTCTTACCAACATTCAAACTATAAGAATTGTACCTGTTATCACTAAATGATTTTGTCATAACCACACTCTGTAAGCCACTTTGAGCCTGCAAATAGGTGGGAAAAGGTGGGATACAAATACAATAAATAAATAAATAGTAGCAACATTCCATGCAGAACCCCAAAGAGTAGCAAGATTCCATTCAGAATCCCAAGTACATAAGTATTAGCACTCTGGGACAGACCGACGGTTCATCAAGCCCAGCATCCTGTTTCCAACAGTGGCCAATCCAGGTCACAAGTACCTGGCAGAAACCCAAAGAGTAGCAAGATTCCATGTAGAACCCCAAAGAGTAGCAAAGATTCTAGAACTCTGAATAACAAGATTCCATGCTGAATTTCAAAGTGTAGCAACATTCCATGTAGAACCCCAAAGAGTAGCAAGATTCCATTCAGAATCCCAAGTACATAAGTATTAGCACTCTGGGACAGACCGACGGTTCATCAAGCCCAGCATCCTGTTTCCAACAGTGGCCAATCCAGGTCACAAGTACCTGGTAGAAACCCAAAGAGTAGCAACATTCCATGTAGAACCCCAAAGAGTAGCAAGATTCCATTCAGAATCCCAAGCACATAAGTGTTGCCATACTGGGACAGAGCGAAGGCCCATCAAAGCCCAGCATCCTGTTTCCAACAGTGGCCAATCCAGGTCACAAGTACCTGGCAGAAACCCAAAGAGTAGCAAGATTCCATGTAGAACCCCAAAGAGTAGCAAAGATTCTAGAACTCTGAATAACAAGATTCCATGCTGAATTTCAAAGTGTAGCAACATTCCATGTAGAACCCCAAAGAGTAGCAAGATTCCATTCAGAATCCCAAGTACATAAGTATTAGCACTCTGGGACAGACCGACGGTTCATCAAGCCCAGCATCCTGTTTCCAACAGTGGCCAATCCAGGTCACAAGTACCTGGTAGAAACCCAAAGAGTAGCAACATTCCATGTAGAACCCCAAAGAGTAGCAAGATTCCATTCAGAATCCCAAGCACATAAGTGTTGCCATACTGGGACAGAGCGAAGGCCCATCAAAGCCCAGCATCCTGTTTCCAACAGTGGCCAATCCAGGTCACAAGTACCTGGCAGAAACCCAAAGAGTAGCAAGATTCCATGTAGAACCCCAAAGAGTAGCAAAGATTCTAGAACTCTGAATAACAAGATTCCATGCTGAATTTCAAAGTGTAGCAACATTCCATGTAGAACCCCAAAGAGTAGCAAGATTCCATTCAGAATCCCAAGTACATAAGTATTAGCACTCTGGGACAGACCGACGGTTCATCAAGCCCAGCATCCTGTTTCTAACAGTGGCCAATCCAGGTCACAAGTACCTGGTAGAAACCCAAAGAGTAGCAACATTCCATGT
Organism: Microcaecilia unicolor; assembly: GCF_901765095.1. Taxonomy (NCBI): domain Eukaryota; kingdom Metazoa; phylum Chordata; class Amphibia; order Gymnophiona; family Siphonopidae; genus Microcaecilia; species Microcaecilia unicolor. The sequence goes on along the minus strand of NC_044040.1, from coordinate 217,664,755 downwards.
AGAACCCCAAAGAGTAGCAAGATTCCATTCAGAATCCCAAGCACATAAGTGTTGCCATATTGGGACAGAGCGAAGGCCCATCAAAGCCCAGCATCCTGTTTCCAACAATGGCCAATCCAGGTCACAAGTACCTGGCAGAAACCCAAAGAGTAGCAAGATTCCATGTAGAACCCCAAAGAGTAGCAAAGATTCTAGAACTCTGAATAACAAGATTCCATGCTGAATTTCAAAGTGTAGCAACATTCCATGTAGAACCCCAAAGAGTAGCAAGATTCCATTCAGAATCCCAAGTACATAAGTATTAGCACTCTGGGACAGACCGACGGTTCATCAAGCCCAGCATCCTGTTTCCAACAGTGGCCAATCCAGGTCACAAGTACCTGGTAGAAACCCAAAGAGTAGCAACATTCCATGTAGAACCCCAAAGAGTAGCAAGATTCCATTCAGAATCCCAAGTACATAAGTATTAGCACTCTGGGACAGACTGACGGTTCATCAAGCCCAGCATCCTGTTTCCAACAGTGGCCAATCCAGGTCACAAGTGCCTGGTAGAAACCCAAAGAGTAGCAAGATTCCATTTAGAATCCCAACCACTTAAGTACATTAGTGTTGCCATACTGGGTCAGACTGAAGGCCCATCAAAGCCCACCATCCTGTTTCCAACAGTGGCCGATCCAGATTACAAGTACCTGGCAAGACCCCAAATCAGCAGCTGGAGGAGTCGCACATTTTCTAAATGTATAATTCCTTTTGAATGTTGACTCAAATATGTGTTTTTTTTTTTTTTTTTCTAATAAGGAGAACTGGACAGGACGAATCCCTGCATCAAACCAGGTGCTGTCCCTTTAAATGGATCCGGCATTTTTTGTGGATTTTATTCCAGCAAAAGGTACAGTATGTGCTTGTGGAAAAATGCAGCATTTTTCCTGTATTTAGTTTAAATTGCACATACACTTCAGATGTTGAAAACATTTTTAAGCTTTGGGCAGGGAGATTGACTGAGTGTGGCCAAGGAAAATGTAACAGTCAAGTACATAAGTACATAAGTACATAAGTAGTGCCATACTGGGAAAGACCAAAGGTCCATCTAGCCCAGCATCCTGTCACCGACAGTGGCCAATCCAGGTCAAGGGCACCTGGCACGCTCCCCAAACGTAAAAACATTCCAGACAAGTTATACCTAAAAATGCGGAATTTTTCCAAGTCCATTTAATAGCGGTCTATGGACTTGTCCTTTAGGAATCTATCTAACCCCTTTTTAAACTCCGTCAAGCTAACCGCCCGTACCACGTTCTCCGGTAATGAATTCCAGAGTCTAATTACACGTTGGGTGAAGAAAATTTTCTCCGATTCGTTTTAAATTTACCACACTGTAGCTTCAACTCATGCCCTCTAGTCCTAGTATTTTTGGATAGCGTGAACAGTCGCTTCACATCCACCCGATCCATTCCACTCATTATTTTATACACTTCTATCATATCTCCCCTCAGCCGTCTCTTCTCCAAGCTGAAAAGCCCTAGCCTTCTCAGCCTCTCTTCATAGGAAAGTCGTCCCATCCCCACTATCATTTTCGTCGCCCTTCGCTGTACCTTTTCCAATTCTACTATACTAGGATTCTGTGCTATAAAGAACTTTCTCATTGGAGCTGAGCTTGGAACACAGCAGCTGTTTTATTTGTGTGATGAAAGTGCTGGACCAGCTGTGATGCTGAATCTCTGCCAGCGGAAGCAGGTGCTCTCTGCATCCATCCCTCCCGGGAGCTGGGAATCACAGGTTCACATCAGTAAGGTTGTACATAACTTCACCTTAACACTGAGCATATCTGCTGCATACAGAGGAGACACCGTGAGCAGGAGCCAGGAGAAAACACTGGCATTTCTCTGAAGTAGAAGCAGGAGGGGAGCAGGAGGATGGTGGTCTTTTGGTTACGGTAACGGGACTGAGCCAGACCAGTAGCCAGTAGCACATGGAAACCCAAGTTTGATTCCCAGATTAGGCCTCAGTGCTCTGGGCCAACCAGAGCTGGAGATGTTGTGGAGGCAGGCGTTAAGAACCTCCGGAGGCGAGGGAGTCCCAGCAACACCAGACTTAGGGTCCACATTAACCAGGTCCTGCAGAAAGGCACGGTTAGTGACCCCTGGCCAGTGGTTGGGCTAAGGTGGGACAGGAATTAAACATAGAGGAAAATTGCACAGGAAACTCATGATGTCAGGATCCCAGTAGAAAGCTCAACGGAGCAGGAGGAAACCGACAGACCCAAAACAAATTCCTAGTGAGATGCAAATAAAGGGTAAAGGATCTGATATACCAGAAGGCCATACATCATATCCCTAGTGGACTCACAATTAAGTTTTTGTACCTGGGGTAATGGGGGTTAAGATAAGTGACTTGCAAAGGGTCACAAGAAGAATGGGAATTGAACATGGTTACCCTGGTTCTCAGCCTACTGCTCTAAATAAATACCCTGCCATAGGAGCCAGCCCTGTGGGCACTTGAGCACCCCCAGCATTGAGAAAATTCCTTGTACATGTCCAGGGAGGGGTTATTTCCACTGGACTTAGCATCCCAATAATTTTGAAAAGTTGGCTCCCGCAGTACTGCTCTTCAAGATCTAGGATCTGAACCATGAATTGAAATGTCCTCTCCCTGGCCTTTTGCACTGATGGGAAGGGAAATGCCCTGCCGCCTCCCCCACTGAAGAGACAGAATTGTAACAACCTCAGGTCAACCAGAAGGACAATAAAAAGAGGCAAGTGGAATGTGTTTTGGAAGGCTGGATGGGCCATGATGAATACAAGAAGGAAACAGGATCCTTTTAGTTCGCACTCGGTTTAACCATGGGCTGATGACCACCCATAGGACTGTCTGATGACCTCTTTCTCCTCTGCATGCAGAGTGGACCTTGGGATGATTTTGCCTATCTGCAGGGCTAGGCACCCTAAGCAAACCTCCCATTTTAACCCCCCAATTAACTCCCCCCCCCCCCCCATGATTGTGATAATTCAACTTAACAACTATGATCGCCTCAGTACCATCCGGTAAAAATGTAATTTAGATATATACATTATGGGGTAAAGTCTCAAAAGGTCACTGTGATGCCAGGATGATGCGCATTTAAGTGCGAATTCTATTATGGAAGTGTGAACACCAGGGGCGTAGCCAGACAACAGATTTTGGGTGGGCCTAGGCAAGAAGTGGGTGGGCACCAAGTGTTCTCCCCCCCCCCAACCACCACCCAAAAAATATCTCAGCTGGTGAGAAAACGCTTCTTTCCATCTTGGCAGTCTGCAGCAGGCATGCACTGAAAACTGAACATGCGCAGGTGCCATTATTGTGGAGAGTAGTGTTTTCGTTACCATCAGGGGGAAATCTTGAGCTGGCCGAGCTTGGAATCCCCACCAGCTACCGCTAAACATGTGTTACTGTTGGGCGGGCCTGAGCCCTAAGTGGGTGGGCCCTGGCCCACCCAGGCCCACCTGTGGCTACGCCACTGGTGAACACAGCTGCCGTTCTCTGCATTTATTCACCTAACTCTAACTGAAGAGCTGGTGCAAATGGCATTATAGAATAATCTGTGTGCATCACTGCCTGATATGCCCCCCACCTGCCCATGCCCCTACTTCTGCAGAAGCCTGGGAAGGTCCCTGTCAGCGATGAGGAAGGGGGACAAACGTAAGCTCCTTCGTTTTGGACATTTTTTTTCCAGATTGTCGTCTTTCTCAGATGTTTTTGGAGCTCGTAAGAATTTCTTTTCCTTCCGATTCCCTCACAGCAGCCCCAACAAGAGGTGCAGACCTCCCGTTAGGTTTTCCACGGTGAGGGGATCGGAAAACAGTGCATCTCATTGAATTAGACACGTTATAATACTAATTTGCTCATCTGCATTCCATTTTCGTTAGCTGCTACCATGACAGGACAATGCCCTTTTGTGCATGTCCTGGTTTACTACTTGCACGTTAAACTGGCTAGAACCAGTTTAAAACCCACGTTACTGGCTCGTTTATTTTAGTGCATCTAGCCCTCTGGACTTTGAGCGCACTGCTTCTAGAATAGCGACTAAGGACAGTTTCATTGCCTAACTGCTGCCCAATTAGAGCAAATATTAATGGTTTGGTAACCCTTTAGCTGAAATCCCTTTATCCATCTCTGTTATCATTACCAGTTGCTCAACAATCTCCAGTTCTTGGTGTTATTTTGGATTCAGCTTTGTCTTGTGAGCCCCAGATAAATAGTTTAATGAGAAACCTATTTTTTTTAAACTTAAACAATTAAGACTTATCTGTTCCTCTTTTTGTGAAGAGCATTTAGCTATGATTTTTTCCCATTTACACTACTGTAATTTGATATATATAGGTCTACCTCAAAAGCTATTGACTAAGTTGTAATTACTTCAGAATACTGCAGTGAGAATGATTTTTAGATGTGCTAAATAGGAAAGAATTTCCCCCCTGTTAAGTAACCTTTGTTGGCGTCCAATACAAGCAACAATTATCTTTAAGAGTCTCTGTTTTGTCTATAAGGCTTTTTATTTATTTATCACATTTGTATCCCACATTTTCCCACTGATTGCGGGCTCAAAGTGGCTTACAATAATATTGTAATAAAGTTACAATGCAAAGAAGTACAATTTTGCAATTAAGAGCAAGATAGAAATAACAATTGAACAGCAATTGGTATTAAGAATAAGATAGAATTAATAATTAATCAATAATAAATAAAGAAAATAGTAAAGTGTAATTAGTGTCCATTGGATCATATAATAGTAAGGGATAATTCTGATTATGTTGAACCTGGGGAATAAGCCTTTTATGGTTTGACTCCTGATTATTATTTTATTTATTTATTTTTGTTACATTTGTACCCTGCGCTTTCCCACTCGTGGCAGGCTCAATGCGGCTTACATGGGGCAATGGAGGGTTAAGTGACTTGCCCAGAGTCACAAGGAGCTGCCTGTGCCTGAAGTGGGAATTGAACTCAGTTCCTCAGTTCCCCAGGACCAAAGTCCACCACTCTAACCACTAGGCCACTCCTCCACTGTTGCTACTATTTGAGATTGTACATGGAATGTTGCTATTCCACTAGCAACATTCCATGTAGAAGTCGGCCCTTGCAGATCACCAATGTGGCCGCGCAGGCTTCTGAAACAGAAGCCTGCGCAGCCTTCTACATGGAATGTTGGTAGTGGAATAGCAACATTCCATGTAGAATCTCCAATAGTATCTATTTTTTTTTTGTTAGATTTGTACCCCGCGCTTTCCCACTCATGGCAGGCTCAATGCGGCTTACATGGGGCAATGGAGGGTTAAGTGACTTGCCCAGAGTCACAAGGAGCTGCCTGTGCCTGAAGTGGGAATCGAACTCAGTTCCTCAGGACCAAAGTCCACCACCCTAACCACTAGGCCACTCCTCCTCGTACACTATTGAAACATTCTTCTTCTAATTATATATGTCAATCAAAAAATTGTTTTTTATTTTTTTTCCCCTTCATCTATTGGAAGGCCTCTTTTTCATATTTTTCAGCTTCTGTATGGAATGATTTGCCTTTAGAATTAAGGATCGATGCTTCTTACTATTCTTTTAGGAGGAGACTGAAAACGTATCTGTTTGAAAGATTTTTGACAGTGTAGACGTATGTGCTGGGGTTTTTTGTTTTATCAATTTACTGTATTTTTAGTCTACCTTATTGTTTAGAGGGGACTTTGAGATTTTGTAAACTGCTCAGGACCAGTAGGATCAAGTGGTCTAGAAATTCCTGTATTACATTAGATTAGATTAATTAACGGCCAATTAAGTTATGCACACAACGGACCTTATTCTATCATTTCTGGCATAAATTTGTGTGCTACTTGGAAATTTGAGCACAAAAGTCTATAGAATTAGAGGGAATGAGGTTAATTTCCATAAAATTACCCACACTTTCTGCGAGTAAAATTTATTTTGGTTTCATGGTGAAGGAAGAGGTTTGATCACTGAACTACCAGCCTGCCAATTAAGACGGTGTTTCCCCCCTAACCTAGATAATTTCCTTTCTGCTAAAATTCTCCTGAAAATATACTTAGACGTCTTTATGAGATCACAGTCCCTCAAGAAGTTATGCCTAAATTCTTCTGATAGCAGAATTGCTCAGCATTCATCAGCTAATCAAACTTCACAATCATGTGTTGAAAAAAGTCAGTCTGCTGCATAAAGGAGTGGAGGAGTGGCCTAGTGGTTAGGGTGGTGGACTTTGGTCCTGGGGAACTGAGGAACTGAGTTGGATTCCCACTTCAGGCACTGGCAGCTCCTTGTGACTCTGGGCAAGTCACTTAACCCTCCATTGCCCCATGTAAGCCGCATTGAGCCTGCCATGAGTGGGAAAGCGCAGGGTACAAATGTAACAAAAAAAAAAGGTTGCAAATACATGTGTCTGAGTTTTGTTGTATTATTTCATTTCACCGGGATGGATTAAGAAATAAAAAGGTCACACAGAACCGAGGGAAGAACACATTGAAGCTCATGTTTTGGAAAGTATGCAATCGCTCATACTGAGAAAGTTGTCAAAGGGGACCTTTATTAAGCTGCCAGTCAGGTTTTCAGGATATCCATAATGAATATGCATGAACTTGATTTGCATACACTGCCTCCATTATATGCAAATCTCTTTCATGCTGGACAGAGCTTACAATCTAATTAGGACAGACAAACAGGACAAACAAGAGATAAGGGAATATTAAAGTGAGGATGATAAAACAAGGGTTCTGAACAAGTGAATAAGGGTTAGGAGTTAAAAAGCAGCATCAAAAAGGTGGGCTTTTAGCTTAGATTTGATGACGGCCAGAGATGGAGCTTGACATACCGGCTCAGGAAGTCTATTCCAGGCATATGGTGCAGCAAGATAAAAGGAACGGAGTCTGGAGTTAGCAGTGGAGGAGAAGGGTGCAGATAAGAGAGTTTTACCCAGTGAACGGAGTTCCCAGGGAGGAATGTAGGGAGAGACGAGAGTGGAGAGGTATGTGCTAATGGATCTTTGCATTTCTGTGGCTGTCAGAATCTAATGTTCTGCTTTGAGTGCAGCTGCCCCCCACCCCAGAAGTTTCCATCCTAGGCAACTGCCTAACTAGTAACGTAGAGGCAGCACCAAGGACACACAGAAACCAGCATTGTCTTCTCTCTCCACTAAATGGCATCCACTTTCATCTACCGTGTTCGCAAGTGGCCCTTCTGAAAGAATATGCCTGATGGACCCAGAGACCTGAGGAATACGAGCCAGTATGACAGATCCTAGATCAGGGCCAGCTCAAAGCCTTCGTTCAGTGACAGAACGACCAAGTATCTGTCAATTTGCTTTCACAGAACGAGACTCCTGCTTAACCCAGGAACCAGCCCTAACTATCCTAACAAGGGAGCACAAGTCATCTGCCCACAGTGTTCTTTCCTGGATTAATTTACCACTACAATGAGCATAACAGAAAGATTAGGGATGTGCAAACTAAAATCAGTACAAAAGTAACATTAAAAAAAAAAAAGAGTCATTATAATCTGCAAATGCCCCACTTGCTCCCTCTCGCTGTGGTCTGATGTGCACCACCCAGATCTTAGAACACATCCCTGGTGGCTGCTGCCAGCCACCTGCCACACATATCAAGGGCAATTCTATAAATGGTGTGCCTGAGATGCGCGTTTAACTAAACAGGCTAACGAGCCAATCATCGCCAATAAGTGGGTGCTAATAATTACTGGACTTAACTGGCAACAATTCAGGTTTGCACACGCATCTTGCTAAAGATCCATGCGTAAATCTTACAGCGCATGACTGGAAAGGGGCGTGGCCATGGGCGGGGCATTCACTAAAGATGCACGCAGGGATCTGCAGCTAAATTATGCACCAGGTTTCAGTATAAATTCTCGCACCCAGTTCATCAGGGATATTGCTCTGCTCTGATTTTTTGGGCACCGATTTTAAGCTCCATTTACTGAATCTAGTTGATCATGCTACAGCCGCTACTGGCATTAAGCTCAGCCAGGGGCGTAGCCAGACTTCGGCGGGAGGGGGGTCCAGAGCCCGAGGTGAGGGGCACATTTTAGCCTCCCCCCGGTGCCACCGCCCCCCGCCATTGCTGACCCCTCCGCCGCCGCCGTTGCCACCGCCACCACCAACTTTGACCCCCCCGCCGCCGACCCTCTCGACCCCCCTCCCTCCCCGCCATTGCCGTCGCCTACCTTTGCTGGCGGGGGACCCCAACCCCCGCCAGCCGAGGTCCTCTTCTTCCTTCGTTCTGTTTCTGAGTCTGACGTCCTGCACGTTGGTGGCAGGAGGGGGGGTCGAGAGGGTTGTCGGCAGGGGGGACCAGGGCCAAATGTACGGGGGCCCAGGCCCCCGTGGCCCCACATAGCTACGCCCCTGAGCTCAGCACTGTGATGCCTTGATGACAGGACTGTACCAACCACAATCAGACCCAGTAGTGTCCAGACAATGTTTTGTAAGTGTTGCATGAGATCATCTGAATAGGAGGCTGTAGGGGACATGGTGTTAACAGAAACTGCATATTTTTCATTGTTTAAGCTGCCAGATGCCTGGTCCCCGCTATAAATCTGTGAGAACCATCTGAGGATATAAACCAGCAAAGCTGTCATCTCTCACCGATCCTGGGAATGTCAAAAGCAGGAGTGTGACTGGGTTGGGGTCGACTCATTTATCGTCCCCATTTGGGCCATAAGTGAAACAGCCAAAGAGTTTTTGAAAACCAGACTTCAGTAGTTGTTTGCAGCTAATTTGTGGGTCTCATCAATCCATATGATGGAGATTTGTCTCAGAAATTCAGATTCTGGCAGGAGTCCTCTCCGTGCTGAGGAACAAAACAGCCTCTGGGAAAACATTTGGCAAAGGAATACAAAGTTATTTTCAGAAAAGAATATACAGAAAGGAAGAGTCATGACATTTCTGTAGAAAAATGGAATATTATAGAGTTAGAGTCAGAAAATAGAAACAAAAAAAAAATCAAAAGAAGAGAGAAGCACATTTAACCCAGGTTTAAATCACACTCCATAGGGTCTGGTCAAAAGCTACCAAGGACGCGAGGAATCTTCCTGCTCAAACCTCTCCAGATGAGCTCACTGATAAGATACTAATCCAAGAGCAACTCACATCAAGACTCACAATTCCCCATGTCTGCTATTGAGACAGACATCGGAAGCAACCGCTTGCCCTGGGCTTTGTAGCAAGGAATGTTGCTACTCTTTAGGGTTCCAGAATCTTGCTACTCTTTTGAGATTCTTCATGGAATCTTGCTATTCATTACGATTCCGGAATCTTGTTACTCTTTGGGGTTCTGGAATGTTGCCACAATTTGAGTTTCTGCCAGGTACTTGTGACATGGCTTGGCCACTGTTGGAAACAGGATACTGGGCTAGATGGACCCAGTATGGCTACTCCTTATGTACTGAGAAACTGGGCAGACCTGAGCCAGCACACATTCTACTAGCCCACTTGCAGCAAGACCCCCAAAGGCTCACTCCTAACATACCAAACTGAAACTCAGCAGATGGAAGCCAACTAAAAAAAAAAAACCATTCACAATGGCTCATTTTATATCATCAGCCTAAGAGAGAGAGAGAGAGAGAGAGATTAAACTAAAGACCAGCAGCAGCCATGTACAACAGATTTAACTTGAGGAATTACTACTATCAAAGACCTTTGAAGGTTTGTTTACAACAAATGAAGATGAGAGAGCGTTCACACCTCATTCAGCTCCCACTGAACACTCATGATGGCTCACCAATAGCAAGATTCCATGAAGAATCTCAAAAGAGTAGCAAGACCTATGAGCAAAGACTTGCTGACCTGAACATGTATACCCTGGAGGAAAGGAGGAACAGGGGTGATATGATACAGACGTTCAAATACTTGAAAGGTATTAATCTGCAAAAAAATCTTTTCCGGAGATGGGAAGGCGGTAGAACGAGAGGACATGAAATGAGATTGAAGGGGGGCAGACTCAAAAAAAGATGTCAGGAAGTATTTTTTCACGGAGAGGGTGGTGGATGCTTGGAATGCCCTCCCGCGGGAGGTGGTGGAGATAAAAACGGTAACGGAATTCAAACATGCGTGGGATGTGCATAAAGGAATCCTGTGCAGTAGGAATGGATCCTCAGAAGCTTAGCCGAAATTGGGAGGCGGAGCAGGTGGGGGAAGAGAGGTTGGTGGTTGGGAGGCGAGGATAGTGGAGGGCAGACTTATACGGTCCGTGCCAGAGCTGGAGATGGGAGGCGGGACTGGTGGTTGGGAGGCGGGAAATACTGCTGGGCAGACTTGTACGGTCTGTGCCCTGAAAAAGGCAGGTAGAAATCAAGGTAAGGTATACACATATGAGTTTATCTTGTTGGGCAGACTGGATGGACCATGCAGGTCTTTTTCTGCCGTCATCTACTATGTTACTATGTTATCTCTCAATCAATGGTACTAAGCCACTTAGATTACTGCAATGGAATCTATGCGGAATGTAAAGAACAAACCTTAAAAAAACTTCAGAACGCTCAAAACACGGCAGCTAGGCTTATATTTGGTAAAACGCGATTTGAAAGCGCAAAACCCCTCCGCGAAAAACTACACTGGCTCCCAATCAAAGAACGCATCGCCTTCAAAATCTGCACCCTGGTTCACAAAATCATCTACGGAGAAGTCCCGAGTTACAAGACAGACTTGATCGACTTACCAACTAGAAATACATCCGAATCAACACTGCAAAGGACTTAAATACAAAACAACTTACACATCTAGTTTTTCCTTACATAAGCACACAACTGTGGAACGCATTACCAAAAGCCTTGAAATCGACGTACGACCACCTAAAATTCTGGAAATCACTAAAAACCAACCTGTTTAAAAAGGCATACCCTTACAATCCAACATAAATACCTGATCTCTGCAACAGAACCAAACTAAAGCACGTAATGGACATAACACAACTCTTCCGCTCTCCGATTCCCTAATGTGGCTGTGCCACATGATCTTACCACAACATCACCCTGTATTTGTTCACACCGGAGCTTGCAAAGGCCTCTCCTGTACTACGTAAGCCACATTGAGCCTACAAATAGGTGGGAAAATGTGGGATACAAATGTAACAAATAAAAATAAAATAAAAAGGGCCTGAACTGAGCAGGGAGCCTAAGGACTGCAGCAGCCAAGGCACAGCACCACCAGCACTTCAGTTCACTGAAGGTACCACGGCTAAGAATTGCTTGTGCTGCCATGCTAATCATGCCCCCCCAAAATGTGCCACCCTAGGCTGCTGCCTAGTCACCTAGTGCTAGGCTGACCCTGCTCTCCAAATGTTTATAACCTTAGAAGATTTTTCTCAGTTCAAAAGCATGAAATCATTCATGTGGTCTGCAGAGAGTTCGGAGACACAATCAATTCCTCATTTCTTTCGTTTGTGACCAAATCAAGACAACACACATTGCCATCAGAAAAAGAAACTGAAGGCTGCAAGTATTACACTGTGTAAGCAACGATCAGTCAAAGAATAATCCAAGCGAGGCAGCGTTCCAAAGAACAAACTTCAGGCTGAGCCTCTGTGGTCTGCTGAAATTCTCCCAACGTGGTCCTGGGGTGCTGCATGTGCCTTTGTCCATATGTCCAGCAAACACAGCTGACTGACCAGGGGAAGACATGAGCCGTCTCCAGTGCTAGAAATTCACAGGTGCCCCCCTTGCAACCCCCCCCCCCCCAAGCTAACCCTCAACAATACTCCAGTCACACTGGATGTGCTTTCATTGTTTCTGAGCCGAGCCCTCCCTAATGCTACAGCATAACTGATCCTGCATCTACTGCCCCCCTCCCCCCAATAAAAAGGAGATAATTCAAGCACCTTTCTTTAAACTAGTCCTTTATTTTCTTGCTCCTGTTACTCTGTCTGTATGTTCCATCTTTCCTTTACACCCTATGCTGTCTATTCAAAGGTTTTACTGCATATTGTGTTGACATAGTAACATAGTAGATGACGGCAGAAAAAGACCTGCACGGTCCATCCAGTCTGCCCAACAAGACAACTCATGTGTGCTACTTTTTGTGTGTACCCTACTTTGATTTGTACCTGTGCTCTTCAGGGCACAGACCGTATAAGTCTGCCCAGCACTAGCCCCGCCTCCCAACCACCGGCTCTGGCACAGACCGTACAAGTCTGCCCAGCACTATCCTCACCTCCCAACCACCAGCCCCGCCTCTCAACCACCGGCTCTGGCACAGACCGTACAAATCTGCCCAGCACTATCCCCGCCTCCCAACCACCAGCCCCGCCTCCCACCACCGGCTCTGGCACATACCGTATAAGTCTGCCCAGCACTATCCCCGCCTCCCATCCACCGGCTCTGCCACCCAATCTCGGCTATGCTCCTGAGGTGAGCTCAGCCTACATTTGAATACGGACAGAGGTGGAGCCTAACATACTGATTCAGGAAGTCCATTCCAGGCGTACGGTGCAGCAAGATAAAGGAACAGAGTCTGGAGTTGGCTGTGAAGGAGAAGGGTACAGATAAGAAGGCCACCTGATTAACAGAGCTCCTGGGGAGGAGTGTGGAGAGGTACTGAGGAGTTTGAACCGTATGTCGAAAAGGACTGGAAACCAACGAAGTGACTTGGACAGGGCTTGCAAGATCCTTGGAGCAGGGACCGTCCTTTTGTTAAACTGTACAGCGATGCGTAACCCTAGCAGCGCTCTAGAAATGTTAAGTAGTAGTAGTAATATGAGCATAGTGACACTGGCAGAATATAAGTCGTGCAGCAGAATGGACTGAAAGGGAGAGAGATGGCTTAGTGTTTATCTTTATTAAAACTTCCTTTGTCACTTTTTTAAAAGAAGTAAATCAAAGAGATGTAGTGGGAGACCTCTGAAAAGCAAGTTGCAATAGTCTAAGTTGTAAGTAGTATACTATGCCTTATCTTCTATTGTTATTTTAATATTTTTATTGCTCTAATTGTCTATTACCTATGTTTGACTTATTCTTGATGCACACTGCCTTGAGTGAATTCCGTCAAAAAGGTGGTAAATATATCCTAATAAATAAATAATGTCCTGCTATTATGTAGCTTTGCAGCCAGGTCCGTTCCTCTTGTGATATGTAAGGACTGATCCATTTGGAGCCACTGCCATGGAGAGACTAGGTGCTCTTCGGTTTCCATCACGTACAGCATGGGGGGGGGGGGGCATGTCTGGTGCCTCACTGGGCTCATGGCCTCCAGGGAGGCCTGGCTGCTTGTTGCTCTGATCCTGGTGGATGTGGGGATGGGACCTAGGGGGAAGCCCCAGCCCTTGAGTCCCAGCTCCCATCCTCTAATCCAACCCTTTCTAGCCCAGGGACTCCAGCCTACTGGTAAACTCAGGGTGAGTGGCAGGCAGATGAGAGCAGGAATCGCTCACAGGATCTTTCATGTTGTTCCTAAACCGAGCAGGAATAATTACATTTCCACGCTTTGTAGATTAGAATCCAACAACAGAAACTGGCATTTTTGCAGGGGAGGGGAAAACTCAGCAAAATGAAATGTTGTAGACTTGAGCAGGGCACAGCAGAAAAGGCTGTGAAGCAGTACTAATGAAAAAGGGAGTCAGCAGAACCTGGATTACAACAGCAGTTTAGCTGCTTTGGGAAGCCTGTGGCCCAGGCTCAGAGAGGGAATTATGTGCATGGTGAGAGGGGGCAGCAGAACTCAGCAGAGCCCGAAGTACAGCAGCAGCTTAGCTGCTTTCGGAAACCTGTAGCCTGGGCTCTGAGAGAGAGCTGAGTGTTCATGCAGATGGGACAAGGCAGCAGGATAAATAGAAAAGGAACTCAACGGGGGGCCTGAAATACAATAGCAGCTTAGCAGCCTTCAGAGGCCTGGGGTCCCCGGCTCTGAAAGGAAGCTGTGTACATGGAGAGGAGGCTGCAATGTTCTGCACGATTTTTTTTAAAGATATTGTGCTCTAATGTGTGTTCAGTGCTGCTGTTGCTTCCTGAGTGCCCTTAGAATCAGTGCTCTGATAGGTCAAATTCTGCATGTGACCCTCTTTCTCCAAACACTGAAATCCTGGCAGATGCATGTGACCCTCCCCACACTGAAGTATTTATTTATTTACAAAAATGTATAAAACAAACATAATAAAATCACATACAACACCGCCAACACACTCAATAAACATAAACAAAACCTTAACCTTGATCTGGGAGCCCTATGCTCCAGAAAATGCTCTCTGAAACAGCAAAGCCTTTATCTGTTTCTTAAATACCTCCAAAAAAATCAATTGCCATACAGAAAGAGGCAAAGTGTTCCACAGTCGAGATCCAACCACGGAAAAAATCTGCACATGAACAGAGGGAACAGTCAACAATTCTTGATTCTGCGATCGCAAGGACCTTGTAGGATAATACTTTAACTTCTGCAACTACTGGCAAGCACTACTTCAGTGACAGACCCTGTGTCCCAGTCTCAGGCATTGACCCTATTGGTTATTCTTCTTGCCCCTTCCCCGTCTTCCCTGCAAGGCAGGTTCTCCATTTTGGCCCAGAGATGCTGCTTTGCTTTATCTCTCTTCTCCTGAAAAGTGGACTCTCTTGTCACCAAGCAGCCACAATCAAAACCCCATCCACAAGCTTCCTTTTTAAACCTATTTTGCGTATCCCTTAAGTATTTCCCTTTTCAAGAACCATCCTCATTCCAAATAAACATAACTCATTCCAAATATACATAAGTACGTAAGTATTGCCACACTGGGACAGACCAAAGGTCCATCAAGCCAAGCATTCTGTTTCCAACAGAGGCCAATCCAGGTCACAAATACCTGGCAAGATCCCCCAAAAGCTCAATACATTGGATTTTCCCAATGGTCTATGGACTTTTCCTTTAGGAAGCCGTCCAAACCTTGTTTAACCCCGCTAAGCTAACCGCATTTACCACATTCTCTGGCAACGAATTCCAGAGTTTAATTACACATTGAGTGAAGAAACATTTTCTCCAATTCGTATTAAATTTACTACTTTGTAGCTTCATCGCATGCCCCCTAGTCCTAGTATTTTTGGAAAGGGTAAACAAACGATTCACATCTACCCGTTCCACTCCACTCATTATTTTATAGACCTCTATCATATCTCCCCTCAGCCATCTCTTCTCCACAATATCCTCAGCTTGTCAGCAACTATGAATATCCAGTACAAAGATTCTTGACCTGGGGCAGAAAGACTTCCAGTTTCAGCTCCTGATTTCTGTAAGTAACTGTTCTACTTACATTGCAATAAATAGTTGAAATTCAGGAAAACAGCGTCTTTATTTTTTTATTACAAACCAAGCAGTTCTGGAAAATCTTGTTATAGACCAAAGTAGCAGTAAATGCCAAACTGAATGACTGTGCAGGCTGGGTTGTGGACCTCGAGGATTGGATTTGAAGACCCCTGTACTATGAATTAGTCAGCTCGTAAGTGCCTTAGCACAGAACTGCATCAAACATGCACTTAATCCTTAACAACAAATTATTTTCTGTTCATTAAGAAAAGACAAAATAATAGCATCATTTGCACAGTCATTCATTGGGCCGAGCAGGAGCCAATTTGCGATATCGCCCTGCATTTTACAAAATATGCATGTACATGCTTAGAGTACGACCACATATTTACTCCTCCTATGGAAAAGTTGTACATTTGTGCACTACTAAGGGTATTTGTGTCACTGGTCTGGGAGACTGAGCCCTTAGGCCCCAGCCAGGCAGCTGTTAGGTGAAAGGAGTCCCGACTGGCACAGGCAAGTCACCCCTGGAAGCGAGGAGGTGCTGAGTGGCCCTGAAAAGAGGTTGCTAAGGGGTAGAGCCAGGGCCCTTGGGGGCAGGTCTGGCGAATCAAGACCTGGGTGGAGCTGGAAGCAGGACATAGAGCAAGACTGGAGGCAAGGACATTAGTCAAGACTGGAAAGAGGACACTGAGCAGGGCTGGAGACAAGACACTGAACAGGTCTGGAAACAAGAAGTAGGTCAGGATTGGAGGCAGGTCGCTGTACAGGAGCAATATATTGCAAAGGCAGTAAATGCGGAGCCCTGTCACCCTAAAATGGGGCGGGAAGACCTGACGTCGGCAGGGAGCGCCCAGCCCGTCTTCCGCCGCAGGACTTCGAAGGCTCCACTGGCGCACGCATGCGTGCCTAGAACCGCCGATGGGAGGATCTGCCGCTCCAAAGTATCAGAGGCTGTATCATTGTCAGTCCCCGTGTCGGGCCTAGGACCTGTCCCCACCTCGCCTGCGGGTAAGTCAGACTGTGGGTGCAGGGCATGGCCCAGGGCCGTGACAATTTGTAGGAGTTTAGTTTATTTTATGAAAGGGTTTTTCACAAGTCACAAGAAATTAATTTTCAAAAAACTGGAAAGTGGAGCATGCCGGCTGCACAGGTATTTAGCTCATTGTCCCAAACCAGCCACCATAGACTTACTGGCTGTAGCCCTGGGTAAAGAAAAAGGTCTTCAGTGCCAGATTTGAACTTGTAAGTGGAAAACTCAGTACACAGATGCAGTGACGACAAATTCTGGACTGAAGTCCTTAAATGGGTGAATCCAGACCAGGAGGTAATCTTCAAATCAATAACCACTGCAATTTATCATTCAACGTTCTCTTTTGTAAAGGCTCATAAGCATCATTATACGAAATTAACCCCTATCCTCCTCCCATATGCAATGTTTAGCTATTGCAAACTTTGATGTGACATTTATGCAAAAGTAGATAATGAACTGCATAATTATGTAAACCAGCTCATTGCCTTTATTCACATATGCCAAAATAATGTGCATTAAAATGCATGAATGTCAACATAAAGCTGAACTACACCTTAGGGAGATTTTCTTAAGCTTTTTTTATGATAATGGGCACATTAATATGAAAAATCTAAAGTATGTTATTTATTTATTAGGATTTATTTACCACCTTTTTGAAAGAATTTACTCAAGGCGGTGTACAGTAAGAATAAATCAAACATATGCAATAGACAATTACAGCAGTAAAAATATTCAAATAATGATACAAAGTATGGCATAGTGTGTACTCTGAGCTTATTTGCCTGTGATTACTGTCATCAGACGTTAATTGATCAGGATTAGACAATAGCAGGCTGAGATCCCACTGCTGCTCCTTGTGATCTTGGGCAAGTCACTTCATCCTCCATTGCCTCAAGTACAAACTTTTACGGGGGGGGGGGGGGGGGGGGGGGGGGGGGGGACGACGACACGACAGGGAAATACCTGCTGCTGTACCTGAATATAACATTCCTTGAGTTATTAATGAAAGATTGACGATCAAGCTTCCTTCCGCAAACTACTAAAGACTCACCTGTTTGAACAAACTTACGGAAAGAGCCAACTCACATAGAGTCCATACTCACTATTCATCAATGCAATTTACATCCACTTTGATCCCTCATCCCGCACCCCAGCCTATCACGCACTTATCCACGGAACTATGGACACCATATGTCTTTGTCTAACACTACCCTCTAGCTTCCCATTGTCCCCTCCCAATTATTTCTATGTTGATGTCCCCTTGTCATATTCCAAATTTGATATTTGAATGTCTCGTATATCTTTGCACAATGTAATCCATAACCAAATTGTAACAAATGTATTTCTATTATTCATATGCTATTGTAAGCCACACTGAGCCCGCAAAAAGGTGGGAAAATGTGGGATACAAATGCAATAAATAAATAAATAAATAAATAAAGGGAAAGGGATGGGATTTGACATACTGCCTTTCTGTAGTTACAATCAAAGCACTTTACATATTATATACAAGCACTTATTTTGTACTGGGCAATGGAGGGTTAAGTGACTTGCCCAGAGTCACAAGGAGCGGCAGTGGAAACTGAACCCAGTTCCCCTCAGGAGGGTAGCCAGATAGCAGATTTTGGGTGGGCCTAGTCAAGAAGTGGGTGGGCACCAAGTGTTCTCCTCCCCCCCCCCCCCCCCCCCCCCAATGCGATGAGGCCAGTATCAGCAGCTTAGGAAGCTTAGACTGCTGAAGTGGAAAGCAGTGTTTTCAGCACCATCAGGGGGAGGTCTTCAGCTGGCGGAGCTTGGGATCCCCACTAGCTAGCACTAAATATGTGCTCCTGTTAGGTGGGCCTGAGCCCTAAGTGGTTGGGCCCCGGCCCACCTTTGGCTACGCCACTGGTTCCCCTGGTTCTCAAGTCACTGCACTAATCATTAGGCTAATTCCAAGATCCCCTTCTCCTAGGCTTATATGAAAGGTATTTCATTCATTCCTCTCATCTGCAGGTGGGGCTGGAATTTTTAAGTGTGGAAAATCTTTCTATACGCTCTTAATGTGTATGTTACAGAAGGCCACAGGTACATGATGATACCCTTAAGCTTCTTTTTAGGTCATTTAAGAACATAAGTATTGCCAAACTGAGACAGACCGAAGGTCCATCAAGCCCAGCACCTTTTTCCAACAGTGGCCAATCCAGGTTACAAGTACCTGGCAAGATCCCAAAACAGTACAATACATTTTATGCTGTTTATCCTAGAAATAAACAGTGGATTTTCCCCAAGTCCATTTTAATAACGGCTTAAGAACTTTTCTTTTAGGGAGCTAGCTAAACCTTCTTTAAACCCCGCTAAGCTAACTGTTTTTACTACATTCTCTGACAACAAATTCCAGAGTTTAATTACATGTTGAGTGAAGAAACATTTTCTCTGATTCATATTAAATTTACTACTTTGTAGCTTCATTCCATGCCCCCTAGTCCTAGTATTTTTGGAAAGAGTAAACAAACGATTCACGTCTACCCGTTCCACTCCACTCATTATTTTATAGACCTCTATCATATCTCCCTTCAGCCTTTTTTTCTCCAAGCTGAAGAGCAAGTTAATGCGAGCAAGTGTGTTAAGCCTCGGGAAGTAAAGGTAACATTCCTGCCAGTTGCAAATGTCCATGATTATACAGTGGCGTACCAAGGGGGGGGCGGTGGGGGCGGTCCGCCCCGGGTGCACGCCGCTGAGGGAGGGGGGTGCCGCGCGCCTGTCGGCTCTTCGTTTTCATGCTTCCTTTGCCCCGGAACAGGTTACTTCCTGTTCCGGGGCAGAGGGAGCATGAAAACGAAGAGCCGGCAGGTGCGCGGCACCCCCCCCCCCAGCGGCGTGCACCCGGGGGGGGTTCTTTCGCCGGGGGATCGGGGGTTCTTTCGATGAGGGGGGGTGTCGCGCTGTTCCAGGGGGGGGCGGGGCGCATCGGCGATCCGCCCCGGGTGTCAGCCCCCCTAGGAACGCCACTGCCATGATACCATGAAATCTCCCACGAAATGCTCCGTCTGCCACCTTCACATCTCCCTTATTCTCCTCCTTTACCTCCACACTTTCGTTAGATTGATTTTTACGAGCTGGTTATATTTTCTGGTCATGTCAACTTTTGTGAGGTGGGGAGGAGGGGGGCGGAGTGTTAACTCCCAAAAGCCCATCAACAAATGTATTAAATCAATTCAATCAAAAGATAGTTCTGTATATTTGTTTTGGGGGGCACCAAAGGAGGAATGTAATAAGGGGATTTGGGTGGGGGGGGGCTATGCAGGATATTATTCTGGGGGTATGGGAGGGTACTTTGAGATTGCATAATTTTCTGAGGCAGAGTAGACGACTGTTCCCTACTGCTGAGGGCCTGTTGTGTTGAGTTTTTAGGAAGGGCACCAATTGCCCAGACAGATGTATAATGTGATAACAGACCATAAGCAATTGCTCTGCAAGAAGACAGCGATGTCACTAATATTATAGTGTGCAAAGAAAACGCTGTATCTTCTTTTTCCCAAGCTGCCAGTGGAGAGTACACAGCCCCTGAAGCTGCTGCCCTAGGCAATTGCCTAGTGTGTGTAATGCTTACGTAGGCTCTGGCATAAGACACACAGAACTGAAAAAGTCATCAGTACATCATTTTACCAGTAGAGAGGGCAGAGAATTTCCAAATAACCCATTAACTCAGGTACATGGCTTTGAAAATTACCATCATGAATAAATAAATACACACACACACAGTTCAATGGGCTAGATTCAGTAAATGACGCTCTGAAAATAAAAATCGGCACTGAACAGTATTCTATATAGGTGCTCCGGGATGGGCCTTCCCCCCCCCTTTAAAGTGCAAGAATCCATGCCCAAACTTTTACAGCATTTGAAACTGGGTATGAATCCCACGGTGCCCGTTGAACGTGGATCCCCTGAATTCTATAACACTGTGCACATTTTAAGGCAACGCCCCTGACCCGCCCATTGTTACACTTCCATTTCAGATCCGCGTGGAAACGCTTAGGCAGTATCTTATAACAGGGTGAATTAGCGCAGTTCCACGCGGATCTGCCGGTTTTATGCCATTTCCACTCCTCGCTTCTATTAAACGCTTTTCCGCGCCAAAATAGCACATAACGCTAGGCACAATATATACAGTTCCCCAGAATATGTCTAATTTGAGACGGCCTCTACTTCAGGAAGCACGTGAAAGCCTGGCTCTTCCCCCCAACCCTTTAATAGATGTGGCGACTGACTATCCACTCAGTCCGCACCTGCTACACATACAACAGTTCCTCATATCTTGTTTAACTACACATAGAACTTGCCTTGAGTTACAGCCTGACGAAATTTCCACTTCGCATTTGGCACTGAATGCAAGGCCGATACAGAACCTCCTCTTCCCCATGATCACTTTCCACTCTGTGCCCCCCCCCCCCTCCCTGTGATCACTCTACACCCGGGGCCTCCCACCTACCACCACCCAAAGGCACTCCCTATGCCTACCTTTAAACCTCCTGGTGACCTATTGGGTCTTCAGGGCAGCAGTCGCTTTTGCCCCCGTGGGCTGCAGGTCCCGGCAGCCATTTTGAGACTGGAAACAGCATAAGTCCAACATGTGCTGAACCCTTCAACAGTAACAAATGTAGACAGATTCACATGACAGCTGTCTGGAGCCAGAAAAGCACCAGGTTTGGGCTGGGTATACACCTTGCAATTCTGCTGAAGGGTGTGTGGTATAATTACACGGGAGAGGAATGAGGTTCTGCCCTGTCAAGAAAGATACTCCCACTCTCCAGGAGTCAAATCTCTTTATCAAGTGTATGTATATATAATCTCAAAAAGAGAACAACATTTTAAATACTGTACAAAATGCAGCACTTCACAGTGATCCCACAGATTCACCCACAATCCTGACAACACGTAAATCCTGAAAGCCATGTTACATCATTTCAGCACTAAGACATTCATCCTCTCCTGTTTATCCCGCAGTCAGATTTCTGCCCCTTTGACAGTGCTGGGGCTGTCTTCATGCAATGGGAGACTAGAAGGTGATGCAGTCACAGATCTCAGGTCTGGGACAGTGTCCCTATTTCCATGCTCGCTCTTGACTTGAAGTGATTTAGGATTTCTGCAGGCAATCAGTCCTCATCTATTTTTCCAGGAAGCTTCTCAGACCCCCCTGCTGCACAAGCTAACCCCACCCGCCTGATCTCCAAGTTGCACATGCAGAAAAACTGTGAAAATCCTCTCCTCTCCTTCAGCTTTACTAATTCTCATCTGCTCTACAAGTAAAACCATTTCAAGCTTTTTAACTTAATGAAGTGTTGTTACAGAAACTGGATTATTACCACAAATGAGTCTATGCATGCTGAAGGCTAAAGCTAGGACTGGGTTAGTTTATATTGAAAAGGTGGAACCACTTACTCATCCTACTGAGATTGCAACGGGCTGAGGGACACCAAGCAGCTCCACTTTGTTCAGGACAGGATTAGACACTCCTGGTTTTCACCCACTGCAGACAAAGCATTGCACATATCCATTTCTTAAGGAAATCAGAATTATGAGTCCATGCAGACTTAGCCATAAAACCAGGAAGGGAGCGCTTTGATTTGAAACAAATAAACCCATTGGTGATCCTGTGCTGAGGGCTAAAAAAGCAGGAGGACAAAGCATTGGGAGGGGAGGTAAAAAGCAAGAAGCATGATACCCAGAATGCACTGGGAGGGGAGATTGAAAGCAGGAGGATAAGGTTCAGAATGCACTGGGGTGGGGTGGGGAGAAGACCAAGAATGCACTGGGGGGGGGGGGTGTAGAGACCAAGAATGCATTGGGAGAAGAGATTGAATGCAGGAGGATAAGGCTCAGAATGCACTGGGGTGGGGTGGGGTGGGGTGGGGAGAAGACCAAGAATGCACTGGGAGGGGAGATAGAAAGCAGGAGGAGATAAGGCTCAGAATGCACTGGGGGGAGGGGGGAGGAGACCAAGAATGCATTGGGAGAAGAGATTGAATGCAGGAGGATAAGGCTCAGAATGCACTGGGGTGGGTGGGGAGAAGACCAAGAATGCACTGGGAGGGGAGATTGAAAGCAGGAGGAGATAAGGCTCAGAATGCACTGGGGGGAGGGGGGAGGAGACCAAGAATGCATTGGGAGGAGAGATTGAAAGCAGGAGGATAAGGCTCAGAATGCACTGGGAGGGGGGGAGGGGACGGGAGGAGTCCAAGAATGCATTGGGAGAAGAGATTGAATGCAGGAGGATAAGGCTCAGAATGCACTGGGGTGGGGTGGGGTGGGGAGAAGACCAAGAATGCACTGGGAGGGGAGATAGAAAGCAGGAGGAGATAAGGCTCAGAATGCACTGGGGGGAGGGGGGAGGAGACCAAGAATGCATTGGGAGAAGAGATTGAATGCAGGAGGATAAGGCTCAGAATGCACTGGGGTGGGTGGGGAGAAGACCAAGAATGCACTGGGAGGGGAGATTGAAAGCAGGAGGAGATAAGGCTCAGAATGCACTGGGGGGAGGGGGGAGGAGACCAAGAATGCATTGGGAGGAGAGACTGAAAGCAGGAGGATAAGGCTCAGAATGCACTGGGAGAGGGGGAGGGGACGGGAGGAGTCCAAGAATGCATTGGGAGGGGAGATAGAAAGCAGGAGGAGATAAGGCTCAGAATGCACTGGGGGGGGAGGGGGGAGGAGACCAAGAATGCATTGGGAGGAGAGATTGAAAGCAGGAGGATAAGGCTCAGAATGCACTGGGAGGGGAGAGGAGGGGAGGAGTCCAAGAATGCATTGGGAGGGGAGATAGAAAGCAGGAGGAGATAAGGCTCAGAATGCACTGGGGGGGGGAGGGGGGAGGAGACCAAGAATGCATTGGGAGGAGAGATTGAAAGCAGGAGGATGAGGCCCAGAATGCACAGGGTGGTAGGGTGGGGTGTGGGTATTAGAAAATAGGAGGCCAATACCAAGAATGCGCTAGAAGGGGAGGTAGAGAAGTCACACTTGGGTAACACCTCATGATATCAAGAAGGTTAGATGCCAGTGATATCCCTGCAATGATCAGTTTATCTGGTGTCTTGGAGCCCAGATGTTAGGAAAAGGAAGTTTCAATTTCTTCTACATTCTCACACTCCAGGTACACCTCGTACTCTTCCACATCGGAGAGGGGCAAGCCGTTGTTGGGCTGCTCAGAGACGGTGCTGCGTGTAGTGATCCTGGTCACGCTGGAGGAATACTTCCGGGACGTTGACCTCTTTACCCGGCCACGGCACATCACTTCCTTGAACATCTCTCGGAAGCGTGTGGACATCAGGTTGTAGAGAACAGGATTAACAGCCGAGCTCAGGTAGAAGAAGACGCCGGAGATGACATGCACAAAGCCGAATATCTCGTGCTCCTCACCTGTCCATGTGTCGATAAAGCTCCACATGAGACGATCTGTGTGGAACGGAGCCCAGCAGATCCCAAACATCACCACAAGGATAACTGAAAGTACAGGCACAACACAACGTTAGTGTAATAGTGTAACAACAATTCTCCAAACACGGAGTCGAAGACTCCCTCAAAACCAACCACCCCTCCGGGACTCCTGTTCCCCAAAACTGCCACACGTAGCTTCGCTCTGTGTTCTGCCATCAGATTTGATGTTTGTCATTAATTAGTGAAGTCGTAAGGAAACAGAATACAAACTGGGCTTATAACTCCAGTATCATTGTGCAGCAAGTGGAAAAAAAATGATCAGAAGGAGATTAGGGGACATTATAACACAGTAGCATCTCTAGACAGAAATATCTGAGGCGGCAAGCTATGTACTGGAAGGGTGGGGGTGGGGAGCTAACCAAAGTGCCATTTCCATACAAGGTCCCCCAAGGATATCTATGGATAAAGAACTCCCTCCCAATTAAGCTGAGTAAAATTAGCATTATCATCGATAGCACACACTTAGAATCCTAGTTC